>NC_090922.1:354609397-355858473 GCF_040938575.1 Ambystoma mexicanum
TGTGGTCTTGAAGATGTCTGCTTTTTTGATGGGGGCGTTGTGAGTTTTTGGTGCAGTAGTGGGATTAAATGCAGACGGGACTGGTAGGAATCTAGTGCCTAGTCTAGTCTAGAGTTCCTATAATTCAGGGCACAAGGTTGATTAGGTGTAGGTTTGGTGGCAAAATGTTCTAGGCATAAGGCTCGTGAGTTCAGGTAGGGGTTGTGCAGTGATGTAGTAGTGAGGGTGTGTAAGCAAAGGGCAGGAAGGCTGATGATGTAATGTTAACAGCTGGAGGAAGCCTACTGCTGATAGTTAGGGATGTGCGAGTCATTTTGTTCATGTTATTAAGTATGGCGATGGATTGGGTTGATGGGTAGCTTGTGACGGGTGAGACTTTGGTTACAATAAGCAGATTACCAAATAATAATGGTATATGGTGTAGTAAGTTGAGCAATTACATAGTGAGGTTAGTGTTAAAATGTCCTGTCAAATGGAGTGGCGTGCTTAGACTGGTGGTCTGGTGTGCTAAGAATGCGGTTTACATTTGTCTGGGCATATATGAGCCTAATGGGCAAGATGCACTTTCATAGATATACAGGGGGAGGGAGACAATTTGGGCAAATGGAGGAGTAGGGCCCGTGGATATATGAATGCATGCGTGGGCGAGATCAGACAATTTATAGTCATATGGGGCACAGGGTCTCCCTTGCGCCCTCTGGGGTGTCCCTTGCGACCTCTGTCTTAAAAAAATATATATTTTTTTTTTGGTAATGCAAGCTCCTGGTCTGTGGCCAGCACCATGTGGCTCTGTGGCTCTTTACTTCTGGGGTGGCTGGCTTTCTTGTAATATGAGCCTATACACACTGAGTGATGTCATCAGGGGTCAAGGGTCGTGTGATGTCACTTCCGCTACCCCTGGCATTTTGGTGAAATGACGTTCCTGATGGGGCACGTAGGGCTAGGATGCAACCAGCATAGGGCTAGGATGCAATCAACAGCAATTCGGAACAAATGCAATCATGGGAGGCACTTTACGATCAAAGTGCACATAGGCCTTAATAGGTCCATCAAGTTGGGGGAGGGAGGGCAATAAGCTGTGCGGGGGAGCGATGCAGTGGGGGCAACCATTGGGCATGGCGGACATTAAGGAGGAGTCCGTTCGTGTGTATGGTGGGAGGGCCAGAGCTTCAGCAATAGCTCAAAGGCTGTATGCAGTATCATCAGGGAGGCTACCCATTCCACAATGACACTGCCTTATCCCCCGACCCCCGTTCCCGCTCTTCACTTTCCAGGCTCTCTTTCCCCGCCACTTTCTCGTTCACCTTTTATTTGTTGTTTCTTAGTTCGTCTTGTTTGTTGAAAAAAGGGAGCAGGTACGTTTGGCCAGAGATAGACTGCTAATTGATGCCGAACCTCGCTGAGTGAGGGATTTCAGATGAGTGATAGAAATGCTGTGCTCTTGGTTCTTTCGCATGAAAAGACTGAACTTTCAGCTTCTTTATTTGGTGCAAACCATTCTCCGTTATTCACAATTGTTTCTAGTTATTTTATAGCTATTTTATACATTCTTGGCTGCCACAAGTTTCGTGTAAAAATGCTTTATCAAGGCCATTCAATTTTTTTTTTTAGCTCAATAGTAGTTAACTCTAATCAGTGGGGACCCCAGGTCTAACAGCACCTGTGCACGATGTTTGGGCTCCCTGCCCCATGACTACAAACAAATACCAGAAAGCAAAGGCCCGGCGGCGATTCTTGAATAGGCGGGCCTCTGTCACTCAGTCATGCAAAGTGTCAGTCAATGGCTTTCTAGTGAGGGTCTCACGAATGGCAAGATATTGACTGGCACTTTACTTCGGTGATGCAGTGGAAGGGCTCCGCCTCCGCCAGCTCACACAATGTAAATGGTCATGTAATTTACATGGCGCTTCACATTGTGTGAGCTGGCGGCGCCCTTTTATCTGCAGCCCCCCTGTGCCACCACACCATCGATCGCCCCTTCAGCTGAATCTTGCTTGAGTAAATCTGTAGCTTTGTGTGTCTTCTTTCAGTGCACACCTCAAGCCGCATCCGATGCCTTGCGAGACATACCTCACCGGGAGGTGTCGCATTGCTGCTGCACAGGGCGAAGGGACAGGCCAGGACAGTCCGTGGAATCGTAAAGACGCGCTGATGCCATTTTCAGTCCATTACTGTCTTGTGTCAGTGAGCTGCGACTGCTACATCTGGCAGGGAAATACCCCCCAAACACCTGCTTCCTGCACGAGGAATCATTTACCACAGTAACCGTTTAAAAATGGAAATATTTTGGTTAAATTTAGACATTTGTGATATTTAAGGGAGGAAGGGGCCACCCCTCCTGAGTTTCACATTGCTATTTCCATATTTCAAGGTAATGGGCGTATTAATTCAAGTAGCTAAATAAAAATGGGACTATGCCAGTGTATTGACAAGGCAGCGTTCACGGTAGGATTCTGAGTATGGGAGTCGAGCCATGCAAGAAAGTATGGGACGGGGAAGAATTAGGTGAGTGACGAAGGCTCAATAGAACACACGAGTGTAGCCTTTAGTGCTTTTATTTACAACAACCAAGATTGGTGTCCGATACACTTCTAAAAGGCATATCGTTTTCAACTAAAACACTAAAACTAGCACTATAGTAAAGGTGCCAGGAACGGTTTAATCACAATGTTACCATGTTATCTAAGGGACCGATGGTACTTTTTAGTATTACCCAATCAAATTCACAGTGTCGGGGATCTAGTGCCCAGCTCACTTCTTCACTTTGCCTTCAGCCAAGTATCCCTTCCCTCTTGCTTAGAGTACATCTTTGGCTAAAATATTCTCCGTCCACCCTCAGGTGGCCCTCCTGGGCCAGTAATGATATAGTTCACCCGATCCTACCAGCAAGTATTTCCTCCCTGTTGCTTAGGGTGCAGGTATAGGTATTCACCTTTTCATGGCGGTTTAGCCATGGGTTGCCGTCCAACAAGCAGATGTCGGTTGTGTTTTTCAAATTTCAAACGGCTCTACTCGCTCTCCTGTGTCTAGTCTCTCTTAGGGTCCCCGATGTGACCGTCTGCAGTCTTCCTTCCTCTTCCTCTGGGCTGGCCTCAGTCAGCGTCTGAGACGGGGCGGTGGGAAGAGTTGTGAGTTTATGAGGGCTATGTGTTGATTGGTGGGTTGGTGCACATCATCCTATTGGATGGGGAAGCGCCTGCGTGGGTCCGCCCACGCATTCAGTAATTAAGAAGAAGAAGATATAGCCTTCAACAGGATTTCAGCCAGTCTAAAGGGCAAGTTGAAATCCTGTTTACTTTCATCCTGTTCAGTTTAATCTTTCTCGTCAAGGCCTGCATCTGTGTTCAATTGGGGCTAGACTTGCACTGTGATGTTGCATAGTTCGAGGGTAATTTAATTGAGAAAAGATTTAGGAATTGTTTCCACATTTGATCTTACTGTGCTCTCTCGAATATCATATAGTCTATTGCATAAAACTGTAATAAAAAAAAGGGCCTGGGTCTGGGCTAGGCCAGTATTTAAAATCTAGGCTTCAGTAGGCGTTCAGCTTTCTGTCTAGGGCTCTGGTTCTTCCCATGCGGCTCCTTCTCCTTTCCTTCTGCATGCGAGTTGGTAGCCCAGTATGTGCCACTTGCTGCTCAGCACTGAGCCCTTTTAAAGTTCTACTTAGTCTGACTGAATAATACGGTGTCTGATTGGTCCTTCCTTACATTTCCTCCCTCGTGCCCTGATTGGTAGGGCCCTGTTTCAGTCAATATCTGTCCAGGTGTATTGGTATTCTGAGGTTGTTCAACTGTTATGGTTTTTCTCCCCCTTTATATGATATGATAGGTTATTTAATAAGCGCGGAACCGGGGATCGTGTGTTGCTCCGCGTCGTCTTGCTTCCAAGGCGAGCACGTTGCCCCTGAGCTATCCTCCCGAGACAACAGTAACCATTTTCTGGTAGTAGCAAAGGGTTTAACATCTCTGTCGGGTGCAAGTCACATGGTGGCTGTGCTGCTTTGTGATGCCGGGTGGCCTTGCGTCTTTAGATGTGGCCCATTAGTGATGTCTCTGTGAAATGGCAGGTTGCAGCATCTCTCCAGTTTCCTTCCCCTTTTAGTCGGAGCAAGGGGGGAATGTTGACTTAGCGAGCAGCAAGCAGAGCCTGTGTTTTAGTGCCTGGGTTTCCCCGAACATTTCCTGTTGTCCCTATGAGATCTGTGCAAGCACTTGGGGCTGGGGAAGTGGACCCACAAACTGAGCCCCCACACAATGTACATGTGTGGTGTGTGTGTACACTTTGCCTAAGCCTGTAATTACAAATCATTTGGCATATCAGCACTGTTGACCCTGTCTCCCTCTCTGCTTCTCTGTTGTCCGGGAACTTGACGATTCGGAGAAATCAATCTTGTCTTGTATCTTTTAGTATCTTTATTGAACGTGTGTAGTGTTTCGCGCCTAAGCGCTTTACAAGAGATTACCATACAATAAAGTCAGGAATGCAATATAATCAAATGGATTGAGGATAGAACTTCAGGCGAAATTGTAAGAGAAACAGAGAACATATGGAACATAGCGAAAGAGGGAGAAGATTCTAGTGCTTAGGAACCATCAGCAAGGAGTGAAGCCTCGAAGAAGCACAGGGATGGTGAGGTACTCACAAGAGGAAAAGAGATTGAACGGATGGCTTAAGGTGAGGAATAAAAGGAGTTTAAAGAAGAAAGATAAGGGAGAGCTATAGTATGGAGACATTTAAATACAAGACAGAGAAAGTTAAAGAAGAATCGAGTTTGAAAAGATAGTCAATGCAAAAAGTGTAATGCGGCAGACATTGAATCACAGGGGGGTTATGCTACATAATAGGAACCGAAGAGTGATACATGGAATGGAGAGTAGCGAGTTGATAAGCAGGGAGGCCAGGAAGAAGGCAAAAGTAATAAAAGGAATGGGGAAAAGACTGAAGAAGAAATAAGAAATTGGTCAGTCTAGAAGGTAAGAAACTGACAAGACTTGCACATGTTAAAAAGATGAAAGTGACAGGAACGAGAAGCAGCTGAGATATGAGAGGAAAGGGAAACAGCAGAATTGAGGGCTGCACCCTGGTTACAAGTTGAAGAGGAGCTAAGCATGACATAAGGGGGCAAAGAAATAGCTATGGGAGGAATGGCAGAAGGAGGAAAGAAAAGAACCTCAGTCTTGGAAGGATTGAGTTGTAAGTTGTGATTCAACATCCACAATGGAATGGAAAACCAACGAGCAGAAAGAGAGGAGTGAATAGAGTCAGACTAGGAAGAAAAGGAGAGAAGGAATTGGGAATCATCAGCATATAAGTGATAGGAAATACCAAAGGAAGAAATAATAGCAGCGAGTGGGGTGGCGTAAGAGAGAAAAGAGGGCCCAAGACATTGCCCTGGGCAACATCATAATAAAAAAGATAGATAGAAGATGAGAGACCAGCCCATGAAATAGAAATGTCTGATTCAAAAGATAGGAGTGAAAGCAATCGAGAACAAGGTCATAAAAGCCAAGAAGATGTAGGGAAGACTGAAGGATAGTGTGGTTCACATACCAAAAGTGACCGGAGGACAAGAGGAGATGAGGGTTTAGAGTAGCAGGCAGATAGAAGAGAGTCAAAGACCACCAAGAGAGCAGTTTCAGTGGAGTGACGTGAACCGAAGCCAGATGAAAAAGAGGAAGAAGTTAATTGGTACTAACAAAAACAGACACCTGTGAATAGACAATACGCAAGGACAGAAATAGGACATAAGTTAGACGGGAAAGAAGGATTGGGTTGAGACTTTCTTAGAATGGGAAGTACAGAGGCATGTTTGAAAGAAGAAGGAACATTTGGCAATGAGTTAAAAAGTCAGAATAGAGAGAAGAGCAGAATAAACAGATGGAATAAGAGAAGGGGATCAGAAGGACAAGCAGTGTGCGATGCACTTCAGCAATAAAGGATGAAACATTCAGACTACAAAAGAAGATGAAAAGTAGACACTAAGATGAAGGATTGGGGGAGATACCATAACAGAAGAAGCAATTGACGAATGAAGAAGTAACTTCAAAGTGATGTTCAGTTATTTGCAATTATAAATGTTGATTACATGGATGAACTTCAGTACCTTTACTTGTGTTTTGGGGAAATTGTGAGCTACTTCGTGCAGCAAATGAGCCACTGCTGTCCCTGCTAGCAATATCTCGTACAGTCTGTCTTTCTCTAAATGCCTTGCCAAAGGAACACCCATTTTTAATTGCTGTTCTGTTAACCTTTGAGTCTTGCCTGACTGTGCTAAGAGTAAGTTATTGTCCTGAAGTTGGTTTCGCCTTGTAGTTGGTCAGGCAGAGAGCTGCCTTGGAGTTTCCCATCAAGTGTTCGTTGTATGCCAGGGATTCTGCTCAGACGTACAAGTCTGCAATCATCACTGATACTCTCAAAATGCTGGTGTTTATTCTAATCCAGAATGCTGCACAGTGACACAGGCCTGGTAGATCTTTCATGTGGTTGACCTGGGTGATTTCACTGCATTTATTTATTTGTGTTGCTTGGATAGTGCGCCAAGCCCAAAGGCATCAGTGTGCTTTCTTACATGCAAATATCACAATTGTTACTCAGGTTGCAGTTATAAAGTCATATTCACATTTATTTTACAATTCTTTACATTTTTACATTTTTAGCTTTATTTTACATTTGCATTTTGCATTTCGCACCTTTCTCATGACCTGAGGTTGTCCTATTAGAGCGGTGGGTGAGCGATGGGTGAGTGTTATGTTGATTTATACCGTGCACCGCTCCCACCCAGGGCAGTGTCCATGCGCTCGGCGCCTGACCGTAACACAGTGATCCACCTGATTTTGTACTTGGTGTTCTATTGACCTTTTGTTGTCTGACCCAGACCTTCTAAGCCTCCTTCAGTAGGAGTGTCCTCACTCAGTGCCTGGTCCTCTTTTCTGGGTCACGTCTCAGGATGAGCTTGAGTGCTGAAGAACCCTTGTAGGCATGGATGACTTGCGGTGGCCATACCCTCGCAGGGCTGAGTTTGCTCATCACTGAAGGCCCAGGGCTTGGGTACACTGCCTAATCAACGGATATTGGAGGAATTAGCCAGAAAGCAACCATGTCTGTATTGCCCACTTTATAACCCCTCCCCGCTGTGGACTGTGAAACGTTTTGAAGGTACTTGACTTTACATTTGGGTACAGTGAGCAGTTTGATACTTTTTGTATGATACGTTGTTTCTCCAATTGCCCAACTAACGATCAGCTTGTCGGCAGCCATCTCCAGACGCAGCCTTTAGATTGTTTAGAATTGGGGAGAATAAGCAAAGCCCTGCAGGTGGTGCGCCTGTTCAGTAAGCATCCCATTGGTATTGCTAGAGGTGACATCCACATAAAGTTCCTGGGCTTTTCTTCCCACCCTTGCAATGCTTGCCGGGGGTGGTGAGCCCAGGCAGTGACGCCAGATTACAAGGTGTCATCCTATGTCTCCCTGTGGAAATCGATATAATATTGTGACCCTAATCGCATTGTTTAAATGTATGTTGGCCTACGCCAAGCTGTCTAAAAAATACCATGTACATAGGTTCCGCGGCAAGGTCTTGACCTTAATGTATTGTGTAAGCCGCCATCTTGGATTTAGCCGCCATTTTAGGTACTCTTGCAGTGTGGAAGTCACCCTGAATCACAAAATGGAGGCCGAACGACATTTTGTGTAAGACTTCGGCCATGGTGACCTCCGCACACGTGAATAAGTAATATGTCCGCAGGCCATTTGTTAGGGTCACGAACTAAGACCTTGTCCTCTCTTTAACCTGTGTGTAAATATGTAACTGTATCAGCGGAATCGATCAAACTATGTAAATTGTGTGTTCGACCTGGCTACGAACCCTAGCCACGGTTCCAAGAATGGTTAACTTACGAGAGGGCTGGCCGATGCAGGACAAAACATATAAAAACCCAAGCATCCTGATGATCGGTCTCTCCCACTTTCAGTGCGAACCTTACGTTGAAGGTTCGCGTGTTAGTCAGAGGGCCGTATAGCTATCCGTATGTCAATTGACCTTGGTAACTTTGTAACTTTGAAATAAAGCGCTTTGTATGTCCTTTGTAACCTGTGTTGGTGTGTTTCCTTCTGGGCTTCCCGGCCTCATATCAATTTCTTTGTTTCCACAGTTGGCGCCCGAATAGGGACCCTCAAGATTGATGCCGGATCATTGAAGGTTGACGCAGACTATCGAATTGGGATCGGACGGTGTGATTCTGTGGGCCCGACCGATCGAGACGCGATACCTCGGCAGCGCTGCACGATCCGATCCTTGGGCGATAGTCGTGTGGTCTGACACGGCATCTTGACGAGGGTCCAATTCCGAGGCGGGCAGATTTGCCGAAACCACCGAACGCAGGTAAAAATTCGTTAGTTGAAGTCCTTTGTAAACCGTACGGTCCTCCTTAGGTTTGGTCAGGTGCAGTCGTGACCCGGCTCTTAATTTAACCCTGACAATTTGAATTTGGCGTATTGTATCTGCAGATACAATTATTGGACCAGGTAACACCAATTCTTTGAGAAATGCCTGGGAAATTGTCTAGCTGCTTTAGGGCTCTGTTCCGCAGCGATCGACAATCTTTGGAATTTAGCCGTCCGGCACCACAGGAGGGGTCGCCGGCGTGTACTATGTACTGTAAGTATGGCATTGGTAGTATTGTATTTAATGACATTTGGCACAGACAGACCAGAAATGCCTCCGAATTTCAGTGGCCAATCAATGGTAGTTTTGAGATCCCCCGTATTGAATACTTAGAATCGATCTTGCTTAAGAAAAAGGCTAGGCCAGCAGCCTTTGATATGTTACAAAATTGGAAAAAGGAAGCACTGCAGCAGCTTAAAAGTAGGGATAAACATGCACGACGTCATAAAACGAATGCCGAAAAGGCATTGTTGTATGACAAGGAAAAACGATTAGAAGAAACCCAGAAAATGGATAGAGCTTTCTCGCTCGGGGTCCAGAAAATTTACCCCTCTAAAGATTTCCATGTTTCCGAGGAGTTTATTGAGAAAATATTGAACGAACGGAGGCCTGATTCTTCAGCGCCACCTCCGTATGCTCCTGTTATGGGCACCTTGCCCGTTCCTGCTATTGTTCCCGTTGCTATTCCTACTCCTCCTGCGCAGCCTCCCGCTCCTAGTTCTTTGGTCGTCGCTCCTCTGTCTATTACATTGCCTCTCTCCCCTGCACCCTTGTCAAGCCCACCTACGCTTTCGATTCCGGGGAGTCCCGTGTTCGTTAAAACAGATCCCGGTGCAGGGTCAACAATTATAACTCGTAGTACTGTTCCTGCGGGCAGGAAACAGGAACTATTTGTCTGGGCTAAGCAATGCATGGAAAAAGGTGATCAAACTGATGCATTTTCAACATTATCTAATTTGCACGATTTTCCCGAGAAAAATGTTTTTATTGAAGGACTGGGGATTCACTTAGGTGTAATGTGGGGTAGATTGCAGACTTCGGATCTCCCACAAGGGGTGAGAGATCTGAATGCCTTGGCACTTTCGAGGGATACAGAGCAGAAAGTATATGGACATGTTGACAGATTGTTTGAGTTTAGGAGGGATTTTGAAAGGTTACAAAACGAGGATGATGAGGACGACAGGATGTATGCACAGAAACGGTTCCTTTCGTGCCGAAGTTCGGCACCTGAGGAAGTACGAATTTGTACCAAAGACGCGATTCGATGGATCTCGGATTCATCGATACCGTCAGATGAGGTGTATGACACATATAGTCAATACACGGTAGAGATGCAAAGGAAGGTAATCCAAGTGATGGTACAGCACTTACAGGAGGAATGTATAAGGAAGAAGGTTGGTTGCCCCATAGAGTTATTGGGTATTTGTAAAAGAGCTTTTTCGCCCGACACTTCTACAGCTGCTTTAGCGCTCGATTTGGCCCTATTGCTCAGTAAGCGGTCGGAGGTCCCTATATCTCAGTTGCCTATGAGAGAGGTCCCTCCGACCTTTGTCCCAAAAGTAGAAATCCCCGCCGACGCGGTAGCTGGTAGTCCCGCGACGGATATCCCTGCACATTACGTATCGCAGTTTGTTCACGTCCCGTTCTCCCGACAGGAAGTGAACACGATTAGACAATCAGTCCCTGATATTAGGAAAAACCCGACAGGGTTTTATAAAGAAATTGAATCCGTCTTGCAGTCTTCTGTGTTCACCTTAAGTGACATGGACTTATTGTTTCCAGTGCTTTTGCCAGTTGATGTATGGAAACAGGTACGGACAATAGATGATGTGCCGGGGCTAGGGGATACATGGGTAAATCTGATTAGAATAGACCAAGAACGACTAGCTGGTGGGAAACCACCCCAGGTAATACTTACCTTACCCGATAGAATAGTTGCTAAACTAAAAACTATAATCCCAGAAAAAAGGATTATTTGGGACAAGCTTACGGCCTGCGTCCAAGGGAAAACTGAAGGTACTACTGAATTCTTTAATAGATTTGAACAGGTGTTCTCTGACTTTAGTGGACAGGATTTGGGCACAGAGTCGGGGAAGAGGTTGTTTGTGGACAAATTTGTACGTGGATTGTTGTCCGACATCCAGTCACATATTATGTCCTCAGAGAGCGCTTGGCAGGCAAAATCTCAGTCAGAGGTTTTGCATATGGCTCAGTATTATGAGAATCGGGTTAATAATGAAAAAGAGAAAATCGAAAAAAGGAGGGATGACTTAAAGACTAAGGTATTGTTACAGCAAATTATCAGAAACCCCAGAGGAGGTACGACACAGACTAGAGGTCAGTACATTCCAAGAGGAAACACTCCTCCAAATTCTATAAATATTAATCAGTGTGCTTATTGCCGCCAGGAAGGTCACTGGCGAGCACAGTGCCCTGCCCTTCGTCAGAGGTCAGGAGGCACATTTGGAGGTATGGGTAGGCGACCAAGGGGCCGCCCCGGAGCAGGGGGCCCTGATAGGGGTCAGCTTCTACAAGATCCCCAGCAACCTTTTTCACGGGAAAATCAGACTCCGAGTATGGACTCGAGAAATATATTTGATCACCCTTCTGCTGCCTATCTTTCTGAAGAACTTCCCTTTGACGAAGTTCTGCCTTACTAGGATTGCCCGAAGCAGCGTTTGGAACCTTTACCTATTCCCGTTATTCAGAAGGGCCCCTATGTTGAATTATTGGTGGGGAATAGGAAACATCAGTTCTTGATCGACACTGGAGCACAAAAGTGCTCCATTAACCATTCGAGGGTTCCAAACATCCCACTGTCAGGGCAAACAAACGTTTCTATAGGGTTCTCTGGTATACCAACTGTTTGTCCGGTTTCTGCGCCGGTATCTGTTTCTATGGGTCCTTTCACAGACCAGTGCCCTTTTCTTCTTACTTCAAACTGCGGAGAAAATTTGCTAGGGTTGAATTTGTTAAAGAAACTGAATGCAGTGATTCATTGTTCCCCTGACGGAATAAGATTAACAGTTTCACCACAGCAACCCTTTTACTCCCAGTATTTGACCCAACCTCTACCTCCCGAGTTTGACATTGTCCCGGAATGTTTGTGGGCAATAGACGACAATGATGTCGGGATATTGCACATCGAGCCTGTTAAGATAGTCTTGAAATATGGGGTTAAGCTACCGCGCATTCCGCAGTATAAAATTTCAATTGAAGGTGAGCGTGCTCTGAAATGCATTGTCTCCGATTTTGTACATCGTGGAGTGATCGAAGAAATAACAGGTAGCTTATGTAATAGCCCGATCTTGCCAGTATATAAGAAAGGCGACAATGCAATTCCGTACCGGTTTATAATAGATCTTCGTGCTATTAACCGGGTGGTAGCCCCACAATTTCCAATCGTGCCTGATGTAACAACGATCTTAACAATGATCCCTGCTACGGCTACACACTTTAGTGTCGTAGATTTGAAAAACGCCTTCTTTAGTATTCCGATACATGAGGAGAGCAGGTATTTGTTTGCGTTCACCTTGGGGGGACGCTCGTTTACATTCACAAGGGCACCTCAAGGGTATACTGAAAGTCCTAGTATCTATAGTAGAGCCTTAAAGGAGCAGCTCGACACCCTTGAATTGCCACCTACTTGCACACTGCTGCAATATGTAGACGATTTACTGTTGGCTGCAGACTCTGAGAAAGCTTGTAAGGAAGGCACTATATTGTTGCTTGTTCATCTAGCTGAAAATGGTCACAAGGCTTCGCTTAAAAAATTTCAATATTGTTGCCAGGAGGTTGCCTATTTAGGCTACCTCCTGTCAAAGGAGGGGAGAAGATTGACACCTGAACGAATAAAACACATTTCTGGCATGTCTGTCCCAAAAACACAGAAGGAAGTCAGAGCCCTGATAGGGATGGCGTCCTACTGTAGACTGTGGATCCCGAATTTTGCCCTAGTGGTAAAACCGATGTTGGCTTTGACGAAGAAGGGCATTTCTCTGCCACTGCCATGGGAATCGGAACATCAACGATCATTTGAGCTTCTCAAAACCGCGCTATGTTCAGCACCGGTTCTGGGTACACCAAATTACGATAAGGCCTTTGTGTTGTTTGTGCATGAATGTGATGGATGTGCTTTGTCTGTGTTAACACAGGAACATGGAGGGAAGAATAGGCCGTGCGGCTATTATTCCTCCGCCCTCGATCCTGTTGCATGCGCTTTGCCGCGATGTCTGCGCGCTGTTGCAGCTGCCGCTGCGTCTGTAAAGCAGAGTGAGGGGATGGTCCTAGGCCACGATTTAATTCTGATGGTACCTCACTCTGTTGATATTCTATTGAATAAGACTCAAACGCAACACCTTACCTCTGCCCGGTTGACAAGGTACGAATTAGTCCTATTTGCTCCTCATATCCAAATTAAAAGGTGTTGTGTTCTCAATCCGGCTGAACTCTTACCTCTCCCGCAAAATATTGTTTGCAGTGATGAAGGATCACATGACTGCCTGTATGACACCGAACAAGAAACAATGAGTAGGATAGACCTCTCAGATACTCCTTTGGAGAATGCGGAAGGGGAGCTGTTTTGTGATGGCTCCTGCTTCAAACTTCCGAATGGCACATCTACAGCTGCTTATGCAGTTACCACTTTAGACAAAATTGTTGAAACTAAAAGGATTCCGCATAACTCAGCACAGGCTGCGGAGATTATAGCGTTAACCCGCGCTTGTGAACTCTCCCAAGGGCATAGAGTCAATATTTATACGGATAGCCAGTACGCCTTTGGGGTGGCTCACAACTTCGGAAAACTATGGTCGGAAAGAGGGTTTCTGACCTCACATGGGACCAAGATTCAGCATGGTCCCTTAATAGTACAACTACTTTCAGCGCTCTCACTCCCTGAACAATTAGCAATCATGAAATGTGCAGCACATCGCAAGGTCATAGACAATGTGGGAAGAGGAAATGCTTTTGCAGATTTGATAGCTAGACAAACAGCTACAGACCTTAGCACAGACATGTACACCTCGAGGGAAGTGAGAGATGTTTGTATACTAGATGAAGGCATTGGGTCTGTGCGAGATATGCAGACTGATGCCTCAGTTGAAGAGTCTAGGAAGTGGGCTGAAGGCATGGGAAAATTGGATGATGAAGGGTGTTGGGTGGACGCATCCGACGGGAAATGGTTGCTTCCTGATTCTTATGTGTTAGCAATGGTTACAATGGCACACGGTCCAACACATGTGTGTGCCCAGCAAATTACGAAGATATTACAGCAGGTCTGGGTGAATGATAAAATTTTGGAAACTGCAAAGAGATATGTTCAGAGTTGCATGATTTGCCTGCAGCACAATGTGGGTAAAGGGACAGTGACTCCAAGGGGAAGTTTCGGGCCCCCCTCTGTCCCCTTTGATACCATTCACCTTGATTTTATTGAAATGGAGCGATGTAATAACTTGAAATATGTTCTTGTCATCATTTGTGCTTTTAGCAAATGGGTCGAGGCTTTCCCTGTCAAAGATGCTACCGCCATGACTACCGCAAAGATCCTGGTGAAAGAGTACTTCCCTCGATTTGGGCTCCTGAGGATAATTTGGTCGGACAACGGTCCCCATTTCATCGCAGCCGTAATGTTACAAATATGTGTTGCCTTAGGGATTGAGAAACGTTTTCATTCAGCTAGGCACCCTCAAAGTGCGGGGTTGGTAGAGAGACACAACGGTATTTTGAAAAACAAACTTGCAAAGACACTAAACTAAAGTGGCCCGACGCTTTACATATTGTGTTGTTAGCTATGCGCACCACACCCCAGACTAGAACTGGGCTCTCTCCGTTCGAGGTGGTAATGGGAAGACCTGCTAATATCTGGGGTCTCCCTAAACCTAAAGCCCTGAGGGATGTGGATAATGTATTGCTCATAGATTACTGTAATCAATTGACTAAAAATCTGTATTTCATTTACCATCAGGTGAATGCTGCCTTACCTGTACGGTTTACGGGCCCAGGACACGATATATTTCCCGGTAGCTGGATCCTGGTGAAGGCCTACGAGAGGTCTTCCTGTCTTGCGCCCCGCTGGCGCGGACCCTACCAGGTATTGTTGGTCACCAGGGCGGCAGTGCGGGTGGCAGGAAAGAAGAACTGGATACATGCAACACATGTCAAGAAGATCCCTCACCCGACGCCACACGTTACAGAAGAAACAGAACCCCTCGCTGGTGCTACACTCTCTGATCTCGGAGTAGCAGGCAGCGTTGTGAGTGCGTCGGAGAAATTCTCTGAGCCTGAGGAGCTCGGGGAGCCGTCCATTTTGTCTCCGCACTCCCTTGATCAATCACTTCCGGAAAACCTTGTTTCGAGCTCTGCGACTTCCGTCGCCACTGATACGACGCTCCCCTCAGGGAGCGACGATACTTTGCTTTTGGATTCAACAAACTTGGGTACCATCAGGTACAACCTTCGACAGCGAAAATAAAATTACCGCACGAGTGTCGTGCATCTGGAAGGAAAAAGTGATTGGAGTACTGTTGTCTTTCTTTTTTCGAACAAAGAAAAGGAGGGTTCTGTTGGCTAGGGTTGGGAAGGACTAAGAAATCGCTCGGCCGAAGTGCCGCCAGCAACGAACATTGGGGCCGTCGATCGGGATGACCATGATGCCTGCCGCCTTCACCGCTGCTCCCCGTATTGAACTATTAGATAAGGAGGTGACCAAATCGAACAATGAACAATGTGCCTGGGCCCCAAAAACGTACTGTTGTGTTCTCGTTCTGATTATTGTTATTTTTGCAACTGCTGCTGTGGGACTTTGGTATTTTGAAGAAATTTATCCTTTGAAGCCTCTGTTACCGACCAAAATCGTACCAACTGTTTTGACTCCCTCTGTACACCTTCACACTCTGTCCCCTAGGGACTCTCGGCATAGACAGAAATATTATAATAACACTTTGATGATAGTGATGAATGCTACGCTTGCTATTTTTAATAAGAGTAATTGTTGGATCTGCACTCACTTACCACAACATGGGAACAAGGGACTGGGATGGTATATACATCCCTTACCTTTAACAACCTCTTGCTATGCCTCTCTTAGAGCACTCTTCTTTGGCCGATGGAATGAAAGCATCTCAGGGAACTTTGATGGGACTAATTTGAATGAATTTGAAAAACGTGAATTGACTCCCCTGGGATGCTCGCTTTTCGCAAATAGAAGTAAACCTAACGTCGCTTCTATTAGGCCGTCTGATAAACTTTCTTTTCCTTTTCAAAATCTAGTTTCTTTTCAGATGGCTCCGATAGGCAATAAGGATGCCATGCCTCCTTCTTATTCTGTGAATCATAGTCCTGATTCAGTTCCTTTCTGTGTACAAAGAAATGGCACTAGGCCAATGGGAGACTTTGAGCCTTGTGTAAACACTGTAAACTTGACAGGGGAAAATAGGCCTTTGTATGTAGGGGGACCCGTTTATTTTGTTTGTGGTAGTTTAGCTTTTCCCTGGTTGCCGAAGGATTGGCAGGGGACTTGTTATTTAGGGATATTGTTACCAGGTGTATTTATAGCCAGTACCTTAGAGGTATCTAAGGCTCGCCCGCGACGGGATAGTGATGGAGACACCCCCGGACAAGTGTTTGGGGATATAGCCAAATCAGTAGTGCCCTTTTGGGGACAAATAGCAAATTCAGAAAACATTAGGGGATTAGCGAGGGTGTTGGAGAAAACGATCAACCGGACCACGGACATACTTTACAATATGACCTTAGAGCAAAAGGCGATAAGATTGGTAGCACTTCAAAATCGAATGGCATTAGATGTCATTTTAGCCGAACGAGGTGGAGTATGTAAATTAGTGGGGTCCGCTTGTTGTGTTTTCGTACCAGATTCTTCGCCAACAATTTTTAAAGCAATTCAGAATTTACACACTCTCAGTTCTGAAGTCCATATCCCTGTAGGAGACTGGAACCTTAGTACTTGGTTTTGGGATTCTTTACGATCTTGGGGGTGGAAGGTGCTTTCTGTCATTTTAGGTATTTTAGGGATTTTGTTAGTTCTTTGCTGTTGTTTTCAATGCCTCCCAAGTATATGTGGAATGATGGGGGGATGTTGTGCTCAGGTAATGAGCGCGATAGGGCATAGGATATACACCCCGAAGACAGCATCTAAAGAGTACATGTTGCAAGACGTTCTTATGAACAACTTTATGGCTATTGACATTTCAGACAATGATGCGGAACCTATGGATGATAATGCCATCAGTTATTTTCGAAAGTATTAGGAAATGATGTATTAGCACTTGGCATAGGCCAAAAGGAGGGTCTGTGGAAATCGATATAATATTGTGACCCTAATCGCATTGTTTAAATGTATGTTGGCCTACGCCAAGCTGTCTAAAGAATACCATGTACATAGGTTCCGCGGCAAGGTCTTGACCTTAATGTATTGTGTAAGCCGCCATCTTGGATTTAGCCGCCATTTTAGGTACTCTTGCAGTGTGGAAGTCACCCTGAATCACAAAATGGAGGCCGAACAACATTTTGTGTAAGACTTCGGCCATGGTGACCTCCGCACACGTGAATAAGTAATATGTCCGCAGGCCATTTGTTAGGGTCACGAACTAAGACCTTGTCCTCTCTTTAACCTGTGTGTAAATATGTAACTGTATCAGCGGAATCGATCAAACTATGTAAATTGTGTGTTCGACCTGGCTACGAACCCTAGCCACGGTTCCAAGAATGGTTAACTTACGAGAGGGCTGGCCGATGCAGGACAAAACATATAAAAACCCAAGCATCCTGATGATCGGTCTCTCCCACTTTCAGTGCGAACCTTACGTTGAAGGTTTGCGTGTTAGTCAGAGGGCCGTATAGCTATCCGTATGTCAATTGACCTTGGTAACTTTGTAACTTTGAAATAAAGCGCTTTGTATGTCCTTTGTAACCTGTGTTGGTGTGTTTCCTTCTGGGCTTCCCGGCCTCATATCAATTTTTGTTTCCACATCCCCCCCCTAAACGGAGCTCCCCTATATTCATTGCTAATGCTACTGCTGCGTCTCCCCCTCATCACGCCTCCTGTATAACCTGAGAGAGGCTGGATCTCCTGCCCACCACCTTCCCCACAAGCATCCACTGGCGTCTCAGGGAGGGCTGAGCTTTGATCATTTGACTTTTTGTAAAATAGCTTTCTCACTAAAGGCCCGATTTACGGACATGTTTTCAGCGGGACTTTCCCATGTTAAAAATGTTTGTGTGCATCGGGCCCTAAATGTTGTGTCCCATGTCATGACACTGGGATTTCACCTGCACACCCGTGCAGTTTGCATGGTCGCCAGGCACTATGGCGGATCTGAACGAAGTGGGTGGGTTGAATCCAATGCTTGCCGCCATATTTTTTCGGGTTTACTGCCAATCTTTCATTACTGTACACAGTGAGGTCATAAAACGGGGCATCCTATCCTTCCCTGTCCAGTGCTCGGAGACCCTTTTGTCTGTTCTGTACCTATAAAAATGTGTAAAGAAAACCAAAGCATTGTGTTATTGAAGGGTTACAATGTTTACACTGCACAGGCGTTGAAAGTCCAGCGGTATAGACTGCCCTATAGTCTCCCTGCATTTTCACGTGCGCTTTTTCCAGTGCTAACTCGGTAAAGGGGGAAGTCGTGCCAGCTTCCGATTTGTTTTGTGGTGCACAATCCCCATCACCGAATAGATCCCCCGGCTTTATTACACAAGGCTCACACAAGGCTCAGATCTCAAAGATGCCAACCACTTCCTTTTACTTATTCCTTTTTACAAGAAGTCATAGTGCCACATTGCTAAAACAAGTCAACCATGCCCTGTCTGTCTTCTCCACTCCTGAGCGATGCCGCTTGGAGTAGTGTTGCCCTGCCCGTCTTCTCCACTCCTGAGCGATGCTGCTTGGAGTAGTGTTGCCCTGCCCGTCTTCTCCACTCCTGAGCGATGCCGCTTGGAGTAATGTTGCCCTGCCCGTCTTCGCCACTCCTGAGCGATGCCGCTTGGAGTAGTGTTGCCTTGCCTGTCTTCTCCACTCCTGAGCGATGCCGCTTGGAGTAGTGTTGCCCTGCCCGTCTTCTCCACTCCTGAGCGATGCCGCTTGGAGTAGTGTTGCCCGGCCTGCCTTCTCCACTACTGAGCGATGCTTTTTGGAGTAGTGTTGCCCTGCCTGCCTTCTCCACTCCTGAGCGATGCCGCTTGGAGTAGTGTTGCCCTGCCTGCCTTCTCCACTCCTGATCGATGCCGCTTGGAGTAGTGTTGCCCTGCCTGCCTTCTCCACTCCTGAGCGATGCCGCTTGGAGTAGTGTTGCCCTGCCTGCCTTCTCCACTCCTGAGCGATGCCGCTTGGAGTAGTGTTGCCCTGCCTGCCTTCTCCACTCCTGAGCGATGCCGCTTGGAGTAGTGTTGCCCTGCCTGCCTTCTCCACTCCTGAGCGATGCCGCTTGGAGTAGTGTTGCCCTGCCTGCCTTCTCCACTCCTGAGCGATGCCGCTTGGAGTAGTGTTGCCCTGCCTGTCTTCTCCACTCCTGAGCGATGCCCCTTGGAGTAGTGTTGCCCTGCCCGCCTTCTCCACTACTGAGCGATGCCGCTTGGAGTAGTGTTGTCCTGTCTGCCTTCTCCACTCCTGAGCGATGCCGCTTGCAGTAGTCTTGCTGAACCAACAACCCATCCATGGGGTGTTCTTCATTTTTAAAAAGGAACCACATCCGCCAGGTAATTTCTATTGTTTCTCAAGGCAATATATTGGACATTGGGCAATCATGAAATTGAGTCAGTGAGAGGCTTCTTGATTTCCCGTAAATATCGCACAGTGTACTAGTTAAAATGTATCTGGCAATGCCCCTTCTCTTCCGCTTGTTTCAGTTTGGGATATTAGCTGAAACTATTGCATTAGAGTACAGATAGGGAGAAATGGCATATGAGGAGGGACACAAAGCTTGTAAGCGTTATTTGCCCACCCAGTGACTGCCCATGGCCATGCCAATCCCTATGGCCATTCCCACCCAGATCCTTCCCCTCCCTGCCCAAAAGACCTCCTCAGGGGAACTCTTTGAGCTCACTTTAATGAAGCCCTACCATCAACCTTTGTGCTCGATGTCCCTGCCAGTGTTTTTTCAAAGCAGTCTTCTGAGGGTTAATGACTTTGGGCATGATTTACAAATGCGCTTTGGAATGGGAAATCCCGATTGGAAAACACTTTTTAAATGAGGCCCTTGATTGGAGTTGTAATTGCGCTACTAGTGTAACAGAATGTCTTAACCAGGTCTGCCTTCAGCCGTGATTTACGAGCACTGTACATGTCCTTCACTGAAGTCCTGTAAAAAAACAAGCATTGGCAAAGCTAACAGTTTGGGCTTGTGGATATGCATTAGGCATTTGCCAGGCACTGCTATTAGATGCCCAGGTACTCGCACCATTTTGCACATGTTAGTACCTGGCAAGTGCCTTTCCCATGCCTAAACAAAAGCCCAAACTGTTGACATTGCCAAGGCTTGTTTTAATACGATGTTGCACAGAAGCCCATCGCTGAAAAAAACACCCATATCCCTTCCCCCATATCTGCTTCAAGAAATGTTACACATTACACCGCATAGGCAGGGGTGTGTAGCCATCAAGTCATTATTAGGCCAACATATAGTATTTTCGGTGCTGAAAAAACAAAGGCTATTATTCATTACCTATTTACTTGCAAACTTCTGCTTGAAGCAAAAACATTGGCCATGATATGTGGTGCAGTGTCTAAATTGCAGAGAGGGTTAACATCCCGACTTCTCTGCTTAATCAAATTGTGTGATCCTGGAGAAATTGGTTAATTTCCACCCCCCTACGGTAAATCAAGTGAAAAACCATGTGTAAAAGGTTTATGTATGTTTCTACACCTCTTGGGGAATTTTAAAAGTTTTTGGGCGGTCCAGCTGTGACACAAAACAAAATGTATGTTTCCGCCACCACCATCAGCTCTGCCTGACATTAAATACATGCATTTCTGGCAGCATCTGATTTTAAGGCTGGGAGAAATTGATTGTATCCTATAGATTCCACCAAGTCCAAACAAGGCTCAGCAACCTGGGTACAACCGAATGTCCATGCACTGTTGTGGTCTTCGCAGTACAAACAAAAACAATTTGCATGCAGAGGACTCCTAAAATGCAAGGGATGTTGCTAGAGGTCCTCTCTGTGAAATTAGTACAGGGAAGAAAATGGCCCCCGTAATGTTTTTTTGAACAAAATGGCACCTTCTACTGCTTCTCTACTGGTGACCCACCCTCCCAATTGTTGTAGGATGTCTGGCGAGCATCAGTGTTCTCGTGAGCCCCCCTCCTGCCACAGACACAGCCAGAGACAGTTGTGTGCAGTTCGGGCTCCCGGTCGCTCTGACACGGCTGGGAACGCCCTGTTTATTTATAGTGCACGCGGCGGAGTGCAACGTCACTCCTCCGCGTGCTGAACCCTTAAAGGGGCAGCACCACACCAATGCTGCAGCCTAGAACTGCTTTAATGTTGCACCATTCCTTCCTCAGTCCCATATCACTTAATTTGATAGAAGGCTATATATTCTCATTCGCAAGTCCGGCCATCAGATGTTCTGTGGACTGACTGCCGCAGAACCCACCCCAATTTGCTCTCCTGCTACCAGCTAGAGTGCCTTTGCCTGGGCAGAGATCTGCCCCACATGAGAATGAGTGAAACTCTTTGATATTTGATTATGCTAATTCTTTTGGCATTTGCCTTTCATTTTTTTAATGTGCGTTTGTCGAATATGTCTAGTGCCATTGGAGCTTTCGTTGTTCAAAGCGTTTTCGCTGGTTTAAATCTGCATAGTGCTGCGCTCGATGCAGTGCGACCACCCTCTGGCATCAGCACTGCCCTGCTCTAAGAAAGTGTGTGCCTTGCCAACCAAAGCCTGGGCATGGCCTGCTCCACGCCGTGAAATCCTCTGAGCAGCTTGTTCGGCGGATCATGTTTGATGCCAAGTTATACACCTCTCTGCTCACTGCTTCTTCAGTGCAGCCTCGGCAGGTTGTGATGAGGTTCCACGCTCCTTTTTTCTCAGCCTACCAATTTAATACATACAAATACTTGTGTCCGAATAGGGCAAAATCAGTGTGCAATTGAGGAACATCTTTGAGAGATGGCGTCATTAGGCTGATATAATACACATTTAAAATGAATGATGTACATATACACGTGGTTGACCTTGTGGTTGGTTGATAACACTGAGATGTTTGTGCATGCAATACTCCCGAGCCCTAGGTGAGACCTAGCTGAGCAAACCGCGAGGGAATAGTAATGGGTTGGGGAGCTCGGGAAGGTCCTTGGCCCCTGAAGCAGCTTTGCTGCACTCTACTGTGCCTTATAAAGAACCAACAAACTGTTTGACTGTGCACTCATTACGTTATGTAAGCACCTGTTTGATGGTTTTATAGCCAGAAAAAGCAAAATACGTCCAAAATAGAAGCAGGAAGTCAAAGAGTGCGTGGTATTATGTAGTAGGCTTTAATGACAGTTTAAATAAAGGGGTGTGTTATAGTAATTAGTGGTAAATTAAGTCTCTCAATCCTTCACAGCAGTTACTTCCCTGCTGCAGCTTGTTGGGATTGTGTTTGCAGTCTTCAATTGTCTGGGTGTCTCGTGTAAACACAGGCCGCAGTACTCTTGTCCCCTGATCCGCTCTCTTTGTGGCGCGCTCTGTCAGGAGCCTCGCGCATGTTCATTTGCAGTCTCGAGAGATCTCTGCAGTGCCGCAATCTTGCAAGGCTGCTCCCCACATAACGCCTTTTGTCGAGCAGCTTGTTCCTACTCCATCACAAAGTCTCTGTACCTGGTCGGTCTTCTCTCGCTGACGACGACTCCCACCGGGCGATGATCGGGGTGGTTGGGTCTCAACTTCTCTTACTCTTTCCTGGATCTCCAGCGATATAATTCTCTCCCTGTGTTGTTCACCTTCTCGTGTGACATCTCCCTCGCTGATTCCTTCTTGACTCTCCTTCAACCTGTTCCCTGTTTCTACTACTTTTGGTACCCTGTCTGGTTCTTAGTATTCTGCTGTCAGATCCAACTCAAATGATTCTCTCCTCTCGGTGTTATGTCTTTTGAACACATCAACTCTCTCCAAATTCCACCTTTTTCCATCCTGGATGTAGATGTAGTTTGTTCTCTTTTGTGCGACGTCTACTGGCAGACTGTACTTGGTTCCTGTTACTTGATCCTTGTGAGGTAATTTTATTTTCACCATGTGTCCTTCATTTGCCTCAGTTCCTTGAACAGCTCTTTGTATGTCGCTCCGTGCTTTCATTTGATTTTTGTTCTTCTGTATCCTCCAGACCACTTCTTTCCTGTCTACGGTGTAATCCAGCCTTACTCTGGACAACCATGTGGGTACTAAGGTGGAAGCAGCCCTCCTTCCCCTGAACATATGAAAGGACGACACACTGGTGATTGCATTGGGAGTTAGGCAGTGAGAGACATGGCCTCCTTGACTGTCTTGTAAGGATCCATCTCTGCCGCTCCAGCTAGTTGTAGTGCTCCCTTTATGAATCTATTAGTCCTTTTGACTAGCACATTTGCTTGGGGGTGGTAAAGATTAGCTCTAATCTACCTGATGTTGTGTTTCCATCGGAACTCTTCCATTTCTCTTGAAATTAGCTGGACGCCATTGTCTGTGATAATTTCTTTGGGCAGGCCTTCCCTCTGAAAAACAACGTTGAAAACGTCTATCACAGTAGCTGAGGTGATGTTGGGTATGAATTCTGCCTCCACCCATTTTGACAAGTAATCCACTATGACCGCCCCATAGATGTGGTCAGGAGACATGGTGTCCAAAGGACCAATAATGTCATGGCCCAACTTGTGCCATACCCCTGCCAGGATTTCAGTGGGGATCATCTGTGCTTGCCGTATCTTGAGCCTTTTGTCACTGCTCACACACTCGTGGCATCTTTCTATCATGACCCTGATGTCCTGGTCCATGCATGGCCACCAGTATGCCTCCTGCACTTTTCTCCTGGTCATGGTGCTGCCAAGATGGCCCGAGTGTGCCCTGCAGAAGATCACCTTCCGCTTTCCCACCAGTGGTATTGCTTGATCTCCTCTCATCACCAAACCGTTGGTTACAAAAATATCTCTGTTCACCTTCCAGTAAGGCTGCAGTCCCTCTGGAATAGTTCTTTCATTTGGCCACCCATTCCAAGCCCAATTGGCCACTTTTCATAAGGACATAGCTTTGTCAAGCTCTTCTTTCCAGTGGGACTCACTCATTTCTAGGAATTCCTGGCTTCTTTGATCACTGACGGACGCTACCACACATACATCCTGGAGGAAAGTGGTGGCAGGAGTTACCCATACCAGCAACCTTGACATGCAGTCTCCTTGAGCATTCCTCTACCCTGTTATGTGCAAGATTTCATATGTGTATTGTTGCACCTTGGCTGCTATCCGCTCCAGTCTCGACTTTGAAGTCTTTGTGCCCCCTGGATTTAGCATATGGACTAGGGGTTTGTGGTCGGTGACCAATCAGAACTTTGTGCCCCAAACAAATGTACCGAAGTTCTCCACTTCGCTAATGCCGTAGCAGGCACACCCAGACAGTACCTAAGACTCTCTCACCATTCCCCAAGGCACCCTACCCCCAACGCATGGGCCACCAAACAAACTCTCCGGTGGGCTCATGATGAAGTACTGACCCCACAGTATACATGTTCCCCTACCGCCATTTCCCCAATGCTTACCAGACCTGCATCCCATGCTGCCATCATGTTTAATGCTATTAACTTAAATGCTACCACTGATACTATGTGTACTTCGGCCAACATTACCTGTGCCAATGTTGTTGTTATGGCTGCTGCCACTGATACTATGCATACCACTGCCAATGTTGTTGTTATGCCTCTGCCACTGATACTATGAGTACCACTGCCATTGCTGATGCCCCGGCTGCTTCCACTGATACTATGTGTACTTCGGCCAATGTTACCTGTGCCATTGTTGTTGAAATGGATGCCACTGTCGTGACATCCACACCTATGATGAACGTAGGGCACGCTACTAAGGGTGCGCCCACAATGATCAATGCCACCAGTGCCACCAATACCACAGCTCGCATTATCAATGTTGTAAACCCTAGCAATAGATCTTCTTACAAGTGTGCCCTCATTAATGCTCGTTCACTCCTAGCCCATGCTCTTGAGATCCACGATCTCCTTCACAACTCTGACCTTGATTTACTATTCATCAGTGAGACCTGGCTCCATGAAGCCTCCGGAGCAGCCATCGCACTCGCCCTACCTAATGGGTACACCATTTTTAGACAAGACCGAGGAGCACAGAAAGAAGGAGGGGTTGCGTTGATCGCCAAACAGTCCATCAACATTAGAAAAATCCAAAGAGACCCTCCCCCTAACTGCGACTACATGCTCATCAAAATCAACCCCACGCCCAACTGCACTATCACAGCCCATGTAATTTACCGCCCACCTGGGCTGGCCTCAGAATTCCAGGAAGATTCCCTCCACATCCTCGGGGACAACCTCAAGAAATCCACCAAATCCATCCTCCTCTGAGACCTCAATCTTGGCCTCAATGACCCTGCTGACAGTAACGCGGCATCCCTCGACAATTCCCTCTCCTCACTGGGCTTTAAACAAGCTGTGTCAGAACCCACCCATAACAAAGGTCGTACACTAGACTGGATTGCGCATCACAATTGTGATCTCTCCATCCCAACCATCACCCCTATCCGCTGGTCAGACCACGCAGCCATCCACTTCAACCTCAACTTCACCACAAACTACTCCTGCACTACCGCCCGCCTTCACCAGAAGCGCCAAGGAACTCACCAAGGAAAGACTACTACCGCACCTCCAGGTCCCCGAATTGATGCATCCATCCACCGACAACCCGGACGTCCTTGCCACTACTTACAACTCCATCATGTCTCAAGCAGTGGATGCCATTTCCCCATTGGCACCAAGAAAATCAAAAATCATAAAACAAACAAACTCTTGGTTCACCCCGGAACTCCCCCAGCTATGCACAAAAAAAGGTCAGCCCTTTCAGCCTGGCAAAGTAACCCAAGCGACTCTACAAAACTGACCTTCAGAAATATAGCCAAACAATACAAAACTGCCATCATCTCAGCCAAAGCCAACTCTTTCAACTCCAGGATATCTAACGCCAAATCTGTGTCCAGGGAAATCTTCGGCATCTTCAGAGAATTGGAAACACCTTCCCCCGCACCTAACACCATTACCATGGACGAAGATTGGTCCAATAAAATCCAAGATGCTATGCTCAACAAACTGAATACCTTACAAGAAAGAAAAAATCATCAGCCACCAAAAAGCACTAAAACAATAACTCTCAGATATTCAACGGAACGTACCAGTGGAAATCCCACCATTCTCATTCCAAGAAATGAAAGAACAGGACGTCCTAGCTATTCTCAACTCGATCAAGCCCTCCAACTGCAAAGGTGATTCCTGCCTTGCTCAGCTCATCAAAGACAGCGCCCCCACACTGACACCCTTCTTCACCGCCTTCATCAACGCCTCCTTCAAATCCAACCGAGTGCCCTCCTGCCTCAAAGAAGCCTGGGTGCGCCCACTGCTGAAGAAACCCACATTGGATCCTAAAACACCAGGGAACTACATGCCTATAACCACAGTACCCTTCCTACTGAAAATCCTGGATAAAGCTCCATACCTTCAAGTCCAGAAATACCTTGAAACCCATCACCTACTGGGCCTAAGGCAGTCAGGCTTTCGCCCTAACCACGGAACAGAGACCACCCTCTTGGGCCTCAAGAACCAAATAGATGACCTCAGAGACGCAGGCAAACCTGCCCTCTTACTACTTCTTGACCTATCCGCGGCCTTCGACCTGGTCGATCACGACACTCTCTGCCATCATCTCTCAACCGCAGGCAACTTCTCACCCAATGCCACAGCTTGGATCTCCTCCTTCCTTAGCGGTAGCGTAATGAAGGTTTTCTCAGACCAGGCCTGCGCCCAACCACATCTAATCAAATGTGGAGTTCCTCAAGGGTCCTGCATTTCTCCCACATTGTACAACCTCTTCACAAGGTCCCTATTTCACTACCTAGACTCCATGGGCATCACGTACACCAATTACGTTGATGACACGCAGATCCTCATTCCTCTCTCGGGTGATTATGAAGCAGACCAAACAACCCTCAACACGATCTATGCCACCATCCAATCCTGGATGGCAGAAAACTGGCTCTGTTTAAACAGCGAAAAGACCAAACTCCTTATCATGGGCTCCCCGGCACAATCAGAAAGTTGAGCTCTCAATACGACGCCTTTCTCATCGAAAACACCCGCATTCCCACATCTGAGTCAGTCAAAATTCTGGGAATATACCTGGACTCGATCCTCACCATGACCAGACAGGTTAATGCAATATCAGCAGCTGCTTAGCACTCAAAACTTATCACAGCCGTCAGACCATTCCTAACGCAACAAAACTCCTCACCCTCGCCAGAGCAATCATTGGATCGCGCCTCGACTATTGTAACGCGCTCCTTCTAGGCACGTCAGCAAAGAACATCAGGAAACTACAAACAGTGCAAAACAATGCCCTCAGAGCAGGCGTCTCCAGACGAGAGCATATCTCAACCACAAGGAAATCAGTCCACTGGCTTCCCGTTAAGGAACGTATCCTATTTAAATCTCTGGCACTGACCCATAAATGCCTCCATGATATGGCACCACGGTACCTCTCTCAGAGATTCTCTGCGCCCTCCTCCAACAGACCCACTTGTTCCAGTTACTCCAACCGCCTCGCCATCCCCAAAAGCCTCAAAGGGTGGGCAGGCAGCTCAAGCTTCCCGGTGCTAGCAGCCACCAACTGGAACCTACTCCCCCCCCCCCACAATCAGAAAAGCAATCAAAACTAAACTGTTTGTATAACCTCACCCGGGATCTCACTGCTAGGCCTTTGCTACCTGTAACCCTGGCATTGTCTTTTACCGTTTGTACCTCACTGTAGGCACTTGCTACCTGTAACCCCAGCAGTGCCTCCTACTTCTTGTAACTAAGTCACTTTCTTGAAACAGTGCCTCAATGCCTCCGGGCTGCTAAGCGCTTTACAAATATAAAAATAAATAAATAGATAGATAAAAGAGCCGTTTTCTTGCTTTTGCAAAAACAGATTTACATGTGTTAATTTTCTACATGATATAATATGATGAGGCATTTATAACGCGTCTATACACAAGTGTTTCAGATGCGGTTTTCTTTGAATTTGTTTTCTGAATTCTTTGTATAGCTCTGGTCAGTTTCTGTACACAGGGATATGCTTGAAAAATTGCTTCTTGCTAATTGACACATAGCAGGAGAGAGAGGGCTTTCTTTTGAAATACTTTGCGCAGGTTAATAATTCTCTGCTCTTCACAGACTTTATTTGATAAAACAATGACGTTGTGGGAGGGATGGCCTTATTTGATGGTGCTCAACATGAAATAGATGGACATGGCTGTGTTTTACTAGAACAAAACTGTGTGATGTTTAAAAATGAAAATGGCGCCACACGAGCTTGTTTTAAATACAGGACATTTTCTTGTGCAGCTTTGAATTTTTGAGATGACAGACCAGCAGCGCAGAGCCATTCTGTCTTTAAGATATTTTCTTTGGGTTCACACGAAGAAGACAAAATGCAGCTATTCTTGGGGTGGCTGTGTTTAACTCTCGCCCCATATGCGCTCAGCAGAAACAGCGCAGCCATTTATTTTGTAACTGCTGAAATGCAGTTTTGTGATGCAGGGGATTTCTGTTGGGGCTGGTAAATATACCCCAGAGCAGGCACCGGCCTCACCCCGTGTTTAACTTCTACTGCATTGGGCTTGAGCCGAATTTTGTTGACATAGTTTTTGATCTTTCCAGATTCTTTAGACAATAAGGCAGAAATATCTTCTCTCAGCCTTGACGCTCCTCCTGTATTGATCAACAGTACTTGATCATCGGTGCTGGGGTCCGGTATGATGCTTAACTTATGCGGATAATCCCACCCCAACACCGCTGGACCCTCTTCCGAGAAGTAGACTTTGGTCATGGTCTGTCTGCCTTTGAACTCTATATTGGCATTGATGTAGCCCAGCAGGTCCACTGACGCTCCCCGAAGACGGTCGGTTTGTGTCTGGTTCTTCTGACTTCCACAGCCTGACGTCCCACCATGCCCTTGTACATCTGGATGGGCAGGATTGTCAAGTCAGAGCCTGAGTCAACCATTACACAGGTCCCATTACCGTCCACTTTTATCACACAATGTGGTTTCTCCCTTCTTGCTCGGGAACTGTTCATGACCATTGGTCTATGGTCATCCTCCTCATCTCTGCTTGTGCGTCTTTCACCATCGATAATGGTGACTTTCCTTGCGCTCCATTGTGATGTGGCCGAACCTCCTGCAGTTTGAGCATTCCTTGCTCCTCGCGGAACAGTCCTTGTCATTGGCCAGGGGTCTTGCGCTGGTACATCTGTGACACTTCAGCGGCTCTCTTCATGTCATCTCTTTGTCGTCAAGGGCATCTCTCTTGGGCCTATCTCACTGCCCCCCTCCACTGTACCGCTGATACATCGGCGGTTGGCGCAGGTCCCACCAATTCTCTCCACCTGCAACAGTTTTCCTCTTCTGCTCAAGCTATCTGAATAACTTTGTCCATGTTCAACTCCTTCTCTTGGATACATTAGTCCTGTACCTTTCTGCAGTTAGTGTGCACCACCAGCATGTCACAGATCACGTTCTCTACATTGTCACCGAACCCACACTGTGCTGCCAACTCCCTCATGTGGGTGATGTAGTCATTCACCAGCTCTCCATTTTCTTTTTTTCTGGTGTAATATTTTAGTCGGCGCAGCAACATGTTCTCTTTATTTGAAAACCATTTCACGATGCAGCGAACAGCCTCCTTGAACACATCGTCATCGTCCCCCTCCACTAGCTCTGGTTTGAGGCCTGCAAATATCCTCTGCCGTTCGACGCCCATGGCATTAAGTAACATGGCTTTCTTTCTCGCTGCAGTATAGTCCAAGCCCCCCATGGAAAGTGATAAACAATGGTTCTCATTGCTGCCATGGTATCCCGGGCCTACCTGGGGGACTGGAGAAATGCTGGAGGTGGTGTAGCTCCTTGGATCATGGCTGTGTTGGTTGTCCTTCCAGGACTTTGTTCCCAATTATGTAGTGGTGCACAGATGACTGGAAACACGGTTGTGGATTGAGGACTTTAAGGATAGTTTACATAAAGGGGGTGTGGGGTGTTATAGTCATTAGGGGTAAAGAAGTCTCTCAATCTTCTACAGCAGTTACTTCACTGCTGCAGCTTGTGGGGATTGTGTTTGCAGTCTTCAATTGTGCGGGTGTCTCGTGTAAATACAGGCCGCAGGCCCTTGGGCTGGAGGAGTGCCGGGGAGCATCCTCTTGTCTCCCG
The DNA here is from genome assembly GCF_040938575.1 of Ambystoma mexicanum. Lineage (NCBI taxonomy): Eukaryota > Metazoa > Chordata > Amphibia > Caudata > Ambystomatidae > Ambystoma > Ambystoma mexicanum. Next base: position 354,639,291 of record NC_090922.1, read on the forward strand.
GTTCGCTCTCTGTGTGGTGCGCTCTTTGGGAGCTTCGCGCATGTGCATTTGCAGTCTCGCAAGATCTTGGCAGTGCCGCAATCTTGCGAGGCTGCTCCCCAAAGATTGCGTTGTGTTTAAAATATGACTTTGAGGCTTGTGCTCAAACCTTAGAACAATCTTTAAACTGCTTGAACTTTTTATAATGTTTCGCTCCTCTCCTTCCAGGGTACTAAACCAGTCTCTGATAAACGATTGGCAGCTCTGCTGTCCACTTAATTCTTTAGGATTTGAGAAACGACAAGCAGAATTGTAGTTGCACCAGGCATTGCGCCCTCCCGTTGCTTTTTTACAATTTTTATCCTGGAGGTCATTTATTCATGAAATGTGTAACACCTGTTTTTTGTATTGTGTACCCATATATCACTGACTTCTCAGGAGCTAAGAGTATTGTCAACGCCTTGGCCACGGCCACCAAGGCATATGAGCCTGTTGCCGCTCTCTGCCAGGCTTTGGTTCATGCTTTCCCAGATATTGAATTCCTCACACAGTGCTTGAGGCACCCATAATACAAGGACAAAGGGAGTTCATATATTGGCGCTCTTCTCCAGGAACCTTGGCATCCATGCAGTGCTTGCACTTAGGCAATTTATGTTTGCTGGAATGATTATTTTTGTTATCCCTTGAATGGAACTTTCAGTGTAGCCTGAAATTTGCAAATGGAGATCCTGTCAACAAAATTGAAAGAACTCTGATGGGACCACAAAAAGCCCCATTATGGCAAATGTAATGCTTCTGTGGCATATTAAGAATGGGCCAGCGGGACAGCATATACCTCTCAAACCCTTATTGTTTAGCCTGATGTGTTAATTGCAAGCTGTCAATCAGTGTATTATTAATTGGATATCAACAGCATTGAACATATTCCATATAGCCAAGCAAGAAGAGCATTGAAATGTGGCTTTGACCTTTGGAATAACAAAATGTTCAATAGATTTTAAAAAGGGAAATCGTAAACGTGTTTTGTTTGTTTTGTCCTATGCCTAGCACTATCAGGCGATAGCTTCAGCGTGCTCAGGGATGGGGCAATGTGCAGGTAATAGAGCTTCATTGATAATGCTTGTCTGAAAAGTCAATCCTTTGTAGAATTTTCTGAAGTCGTCCTTCAGTCTAAGCGGTAAATGGAGGTAATTCCATAGTGAAGAGCCATGTGCATAACATCTTGCTGCCAAAAACGTTTGTCTCACCGGACGGAAGAATTCGTGTTTTGGTGACTGACACTTCTGATCTGTTTGTAAAGAAACAATGATTTCAACAGAAGCTCAAAAGTCAGTGATTCAGGTTTTTGAATGAGCACAGAGTTTTGGAACTGAATTCTCTGGTTAATGTGCAGCCATTGAATTCACTGAAGTGCTTGTGTTATTTGATCAAACCACTAAAGACAAGAGAGGCATAGATGTGAACTCTTAGTTTTTAACGTGATCTAGCTGGGAGATCCCCTTGAGCAGTGGTACAATAGTGTATGAGGGAGAGCACTGTTGTAATGAAGATTAAGGCCACTAAGTGTAGCCACAACAGAGGTGCAATTCCATTGATAAGACAGAGGTGGTGAAACGTTTTCTTATTGCCTTTGTTGTCCTGTGGCGCAATGATAGTTGGGTGTCAATGGTAATACCTCACATATTAAGGTGGAGGCATGTTTTTGGGGGGGGTGGCGGTGGTGAGTTTTTGGAGATGGGAGTCAGTGTGACCATGGTTGGGACATTAGCTCTGAGCTCATACCTGTTTTTGTAGAGGATAAACATTCCTAGAAAAGGCACATCAACTCTTGAAACATGTGCAGTGCAGTCTCTGAATTGTAGTAGAGCCCCATTATCTGCCTGCGTATCATTGCTGCACATGCAGAAGTGGGCTTTGTGTGTGGCTATCTTTGAGTGCCTCCAGGGTTTCCCTGTGGACATCCAAAAGGATATGAGGTAGGAAGGACCCTTGGGCCACACCTTTGTGATTGTTGAGAAGGATGCCTTTTTTTCCAGCTGGGTGTAATTTGAGAATATGTGTGAACTAGCTGTACCACCCGGATTTGCCCGGGTCTGTAGCTGACGTGCACATGGGGGTCGGCTATAGCCTAGTGTATGTTTTATTGTGTTATAACTTCCTATTTCATATGGATTGTGTCCTCCCACGTATTCCTCATCTTTTGATTATCTCTAATATCCAGCTTCAGCCTCTTCAGAAATTTCTTTCTGCAGAGGGCGCTGTGCGTTGATGCAGTCAACTCGTCCCTCGAGGGCCTCAGTTTTGAGGATGATGTCATCGATGATATCATCGATGTGCACATGCAGCGCCTGTTGGCTTCAGTTCTGTTTTTCTGAGTAAGCTTTTGCTTTGTGAACTACGGCGCGCTTGAAATTTCTTTGAGAAATTATCAAAATGTCTTCGGCTCTGACAACCCCGAATACCAGGTTTAAAAAATGCCAAGACTCTGATGCCAAGATGTGGCTAATGGGCCCGCATCGAGAATGCTTGTGGTGTCTCGATGTGGAGCAAGAAACCTCGACCTGTCAAGTGTCAGTCGATGACCGGAAAAGCTCTGAAGGAGCGTAAAGAGAAATTGGTAGTAGGTAGACTCCCCAAAAAATCCCCTTTGACTACCCCATCGAAAAAACTTTCTTCCGACGCAGCGCGAGGCGACTCTCCTCGACGGAAAAAGAATAAAAGGTCCAAGTCACAGAGTGGATCCAACCACTCCTAGTCATCAAGGAAATCGAAGAAAAGGCACCACAAATCACCTACTTCGTCATCCTCGTCCAACTCCTCCCCAGCGTGGACTATATCTTGCCCCACTAAGACCTCTACACCGGCTGAATGGGAATCATTCAGGCAGGAAATGCTCAACATTTTCGAGAGTCTGAAACGCTTGAAGCAAGTGGTTCATGTTCCTACCATGCCTTCTGAAGCTGGTAAGGAAAGAGCTCGAGCCAAATCTTGCGAGCCTTTGAGCCTGAGACGAAGGCCAGATTCCCATCAAGAGCCAGTGAGGCCTTGACACAGTGAAAAGTCATTGAGGAATCCTTCCAGCCTTCGAAGTCTGTCATGGACAAGTCCAAGGACAAGTCAATGTCGAAGTTATCAACGCCACCGGTGCCATTGACGTCGACATCTAAAACGTCTACATCGAAGAGTTCAATGACTCCTTGGACATCTGGCTCAGAAACATTGAAGCCATCAACACTGTCAAAAGATGGCAAAGAGTCTCTTCAGTCGGGTTTGGATTTTCTGACAGCATCAGCAGTGCCAGGGTAGCAAAAGAACCGTGATACGCAGATTTGCACCAGACGTGCAGTCTAGACTCCTTAATATGCTTTTTGATGGATCTCATCCTTTTGGCAGCAAGGCTGACGCAAGCCTTAAGAAGCTGCAGACCTCAAAGGCGGCAGCCAAGTCTCTAGTTGCCACTATTAGGCAGCATCAGCCTTTTCACTCCATTGGAACACTTTGGAGGGATAGATCCTTTTGCTTCTACTCCTCAGTTGGAAGAGCGAGAGGAATGGCTGGTCAAAGAGGCCAAAGAAGATTCCCACGTGGTCGACTAGGGAGAGGTGCAAAGTCTTCCCAAGCAGCAGCAGCTTTACCAACAGCCACTGCTTTGGCTCGCTCAAAACCTCTCTGAGGTCTTGACTCCCGACACCCCAGTGGGAGGCAGACTGTCTCAACATCTGAAAGAATGGGGGGGGGGGCTATTACTTCAGATGCTTGGGCTTTATAAACCATAACCCAAGGTTACTGCCTTCCCTTCATTCAGAGACCTCAGAATCATCCACCTGGGAGCCATTCTTTAAAGTTTCCAGATCCGTTCATTGGGCAGGAAATTTTGATCCTGCTAGATAAAGGTGCTATAGAGCCAGTACCTTTAGTGGAGCAGAACAAAAGATGGTATTCTCCATATTTGCTGATCCCCAAGAAGGACGGAGGACTGAGACCCATCTTGGACTTGAGATACTTGAACATGTTCCTCAGGAAGGACACGTTCAAGATGGTCACACTTTCTCAGATCCATCAGGCCCTCCAGCTCCATGATTGAATGGTGTCATTGGACCGGCAGGATGCTTATTTTCATTAGCCAATCCATCTCAAGCACAGAAAGTACCTGAGGTTCGTTGTTGGTGGTTCTCATTATCAGTTTTGAGTTCTGCCGTTGGGGCTGACCTCCACCCCAAGGGTTTTAACCAAACTGATGGCGGTGGTGGCAGTGAGTCTCCGAAGAGGGGGGTTCACATCTAACCCTAGCTGGACGATTGGCTGCTCAGGGCACGTTCTCCGGAACAAGTCCTGGATCATCTCAGCGTGACCTGCCACTTTCCACACAGGCTGGGCATCTCCCTCAATTACAGGAAGTCCCACATGATACCATCTCAAAAGCTCCAGTTCATCGGGCGGTACTGGATGCATCCTTGGGAAAGACCTTGCCACCCGAGGAGAGGGCTCAAGACATTCTGCAGATGGTCACCAAATTTCCGAGTGCCCAGCATCTCCCGGCCTTTGACTTTTTGAGGTTGCTCGGCCTCATGGGATCAAGCATTTTCCTGGTGCCAGAGGCTCATCTGAGAATGAGATTCCTTCAATGGGCTCTCAGGACACAATGGTCTCAGTTCTCGGGCAACATGTCAGACCTATTTCAGGTTCCGAGCAGAGTCGCACAGGAACTCCTGTGGTGGGCCTGCGAGGGCAACTTTCTGAAAGGAGGACCTTTTTGGCAGCCATGGCCGGAGATAACAGTAGTGGTGGGTGCCTCACTTACGGGGTAGGGAGCTCACGCCAACAATCAGACAGTCAGCGGTGATTGATCTCCATCTGAGTCCAAACTACATATCAATCTTCTGGAGCTGTGGGCAATCAGACTAGCGCTGATGGCCTTTCTGCCCTCTGTATGTGGAAAGAATGTCCTGATAATGACAGGCAACATATTGGCCATGTACTACCTCAACAAGCAAGGAGGTGTAGCGTCACTACCACTGTGCAGAGAGGCAGTGCAGCTCTGATACTGGCCAATTCAAGAAGGAATTTCCCTGTCGGAAGTTCACCTAGTCGGGGAGGAGAACACAGTGGCAGATGCTTGAGCAGGCATAGTACAGTCTCCCACGAGTGGGAATTGGATCAGGAAGCCCTTCAAGAGATCTTCACCCTTTGGGGAACCCCTCAGTGGATCTGTTTGTGACCAGTGTCAACAGGAAGTGCGAACTGAACTGATGCAGGGAATTTCTGTCACGCTCACCTGGTCTCCACGGAGGCGTGCTTGTGTGCGTAGGGTGTTGTCTGTCCTGATGCTGCTCTGCTTGGCTGGTGATGCTAGCTTGTGTCTCCCCTTAGTCCTTGCTTCAGGAGATGTTAGCCTGTAAGTCGAAACAAGATATATGCTACCGAAGGGAGCTGGTCAGTGGTTTCACCTCCTTCCGGTCTGTCCTTCACTTCTTCTGGCTCACCTTTGTTTTTTAATGGGCGAGCTCTCTGTCCTGCACACTCTGGCAGGGGCGCGGTGCACAGTCTTTCCTGGATCGAGTTACGTCACTGATCCGAAGGAAGTTGCTGAAGTAGAAGGCCCGGGAGTAAGCAGGTAAGTCTCTATTCCAATAACTGCTTGGAATGACTGCCTTTAAGTCTTTCTGTTCAAGATAACTAATGTCCATTATTGTCTTACAGGTGCGGCGTTAAGCGACCCTCGGATGATGGATGACCCCCCTGACAATGATGCTCAGGATTCCTGCCGGTACGTATTGCGCTGTGCTGGGCGCGCAAATGTTCGCCTCTGTAGCTTTCCTTTGCTACGTGCGACTAACCTGTTTGTCTTTTTCTGTCCAGCAGGTACGGTGCGAGTCCAGGAAGAAGGATAGAAGATCCGTGTAGCGGTGTCGATCTGCGGCGCGCTGCAGAGTGAAGAACTGTCCGATGAAGTTCCTGGAGTGGGCCGATCAGGTGAGTAGTTACCCGAGAGGGTGCTTTTCGTTCTGAAAGAAGAAACTACTAAGGTGTTGCCTTAGTAGTTTCTTCTTTCAATTGCACAAATGGAGTAGAGGAACTCAAAGTCTCCGTTCTATGGCACACCAATGCGACAGCGCAAATATTTGCAACACAAAAAGTTCCTTCACATTTGATTTACGTTCTGTTCTGCAGATGCAGCGGTCTGTGGGAAAGCAGGAGAAGAGATCTGGATGCACTGTAGGTAAGGCCTTCAATGCTTAAAAAAACTCCTGTTATTCTCTGTTCGCAGGTGCCAATGGATGAAAAACTGTGGACGGGCGTGGCAGAAGGAAGCAAGAACTGATCTGACACGGTGAGCTTTACGCTGCAGGAGTGCAGAATAATGCAAAGTGTGTTCAGATTGTTGGGTGCGGTTTAAATAGTCTTGCAAGTAGTTCCAAGAAAATAGTCCTCTTCTCTGTATCCGTTCTCTCAGGTAAAGTAGTTCCAGGCCACACCCTGAACTGAAAGGCTCAGCCTCTCGGAGCCAATTTAATGGACCATGTAACTAACACCTCCATGAGCCTGGCGCCAGTGGTGCCAGGACTGAGTCCAGGTGAGCCTGGCTGGGGCCTGATAAGCCCCCAAGAGGGACAAAGTCTGGGATGGCCCCACAGTTTCAGGGTTTTGGGTGCCTGCACAATGACAGCACTCCCCCCCAAGGCCACCCTAATGGCTGATCCACTCATTGGTCCTGGTTTGTTTTGGGTGATTACGGTGGAACCTTTTCAATAACGTGGAGCATGTACATTCTCGCTAGGTTCCCATTATCTTTCTTGCAGTCCGTACCCTTTCCAGTCTATCAAGTAAAAGAGTTTTGATTTGGTGATTTTTGAGTCCAGAATCTCTTTAACCTCACACTCGGGTTCTCCGTTAACTGTGACCAGTTTCGGTGGTTTCACAACTCTTGTTCCAAGATGCACTGGTTTCAAAAGTGAGACATGGAACACTGGATGAATTTTCATGTGCGGCGGTAAGTCCAATTTCATAGCCACTGGATTGATTATGGCCTTGATGGTATACGGACCCAAATATCTGGGATTGAAGGTACGAGGCCCTTTAATGGGTATGTGCTTTGACGCCAACCAGACTTCATCCCCAACCTGATAACTTGGAGCTTCACTTCTAGGTGCGTCAGCTGATTTTTTGTACCTTTCCTTAGCCCGCCTTAGATGATCTGTTGCTTGTTTGAAGGCTTGGGAGATGGTAGAGTGCAAACCTTTCACACCTGGCATTTCCAGAAGTTGTGGCGGGTCAAGGTTGGAAGTTCGTGGGTGTAACCCTTAGATTGTATAGAAGGGACTTTGACCTGTGCTGCAATGGAGTGAGTTGTTATAGGCATACTCGGTGATCCATAAAACATCCTTCCAGCTGCCTTCAGTTTGATGTAACATGCACCTGATATATTGCTCCAAGGTCTGGTTTGTTCTCTCTGTTTGACCATTGGTTTGGGGATGGTGACTGGTGGAAAGTCTTAGTCGATTTGAGCTAACTCGCAACACTTCTTCCAGAAGCGTGAGATAAACTGGCTGCCACGGTCTGGGATCAGAATGGAAGGGATTCCATGAATTCGGACAATCTGTTCCAGAAATTCTTTAGCCAGAATTGAAGCTGAGGGTAGTCCTTTTAACAGGATGAAGTGGGCCATTTTTTAAAACAAATCCACCACTACTATAATTGTGTTGAACCCGTTACTCGGAGGGAGGTCTGTTATGAAGTGAAGAGATAGTGTATGCCAAGGTGTTGGTGGAATGTCTAATGGCTGAAGCAGGCCTGGTGATTTTTTCTTTTGGGCCTTGTTTTGAGTGCAAACTCCACAGGATAGCACAAACTGCTTGATGTCCTTACGCCGTGTTGGCCATCAAAATTGTCGTTTGACCTTGGCCTCAGTTTTTGTAATTCCAGGATGACCTTCTACTAGTGAGTCATGGTAATGTGAGATTACCTTTTCCTGAAGTTCTCTGCTGGGTAGATAGAGACGTCCTCGAAAATAGGGTAGTTGGTTAGTGAGCGAATGGTGAGGACTTTTGGTCGGCCAATCCTTTAGGGTGTTGGAATCCTTGAGATGAGAGATACTCTCTTGAACGTCTTCTAATGTTAGAGACGTAGTAATCCCAAGAATCTTCTCACCAGGAATGATAGGCACTGGGTCGGGATGGGCGTTTTCCTCGTCTACTCCTATACGGGACAGTGCGTCTGCCTTGCCATTTCGACAGCCAGGTTGGTAGGTAATTACAAAGTCAAACTCCGCAAAAAATAATGCCCATCGGAGTTGACGAGATGATTGGGCTTTTGCCACCTTCAAGTACTGTAAATTGCGATGATCGGTAATTACTGTGATTGTGTGTCTAGCTCCGAGGAGGTAATGTCGCCAGGCTTTGAAGGCCCCCATGATGGCTAACAGTTCCTTGTCCGTAATCGCATAGTTCAGCTCGGGAGCCGTAAATTTCCGTGACCAAAAGGCTACCGGGTATAGTTGACCAGTTTTGGGATCCCTTTGTGAAAGGACTGCGCCCATTGCCAGACTGGAGGCATCCGTTTCGACCACGTACGGTAGATCTGGACGAGGGTGTTTCAAGATGGGGGCTGAGATGAATCTTTGTTTTAGTTCCTGGAAGGCTTTCTCAGCTTCTTCGGACCATTGAAAACACTTGTTTTTGCGCAACAGAGTGGTGATGGGGTGCACTAGTTGCGAGAATCCTGGAATGAAGCGCCGATAGAAGTTTGCAAATCCGAGCATTCTCTGAATTCCTTTAATCAAGGTTGGCAACGCCACTTGAGAATGGCATCCACCTTTTGTGAATCCATGCACACACCATGAGGGGTTAGAACAAATCCAAGGAACTCAACCTCAGTAAATGGAAAAAACATTTCTCCAAATTTGCAAATGGCTTGTGTTGTCGAAGTTTGTCCAAAACTGCTCGGACATGTTTCACATGTTCTTGCTCGAACGGACGTATACCAGAATGTCGTTGATGTATACTACGACACACACATCAATAATTTCTCGCAAAACATCGTTCATGAAATATTGGAACGCCGCTGGGGCGTTGCAAAGGCCAAAAGGCATCACCTGGTATTCAAATAGCCCGTATTTGGTGCGGAAAGCGGTCTTCCATTCGCCCCCTTTCCTGATCCACATCAGGTGGTAAGCTCCAGGGAGGTCTAACTTGGTGTAAATCCGGGCATCTTTAACTTGATCCAATAAGTCAGGAATCAGAGGCAACGGGTAACGGTTTTTAACAGTGACCCGATTCAATGCGCGATAGTCAATGCAAGTCCTAAGGTCACCTTCCTTTTTAGGCATGAAGAATAACGGTGAAGCCGCCGGGGACTTGGATGGGCGGATGAAACCGTTAGCTAGATACTGGTCTAAATACTTTCTCAAATGTAGGTTCTCGGGTTCTGTGAGAGCATAGATTAGACCGCACGGAATCGGTGCTCCTGGTACTAGGTCGATCTGTCAGTCATACGACCTGTAAGGGGGCAGTGTGTTGGCTTGATCTTTTTGGAATACATCCAGATAGTCTTGATATACCAGAGGTAGCAAGTTGGTTGGTTCCATAATCGTTGTCGCTCCAGTGACCAAAGGTCCTTTAGTTGGATAACAAGTCTGAACACAGTCGACTGAGAAGGTCAGCCTCTTGGTACGACAGTCTATGCAAGGATTGTGTGATTCCAACCATGCATACCCAGAATTATCTGAAATTGTGGGGCCTTAATTATGTCAAACACTATGGTTTCCCCATGACCATCTTGGCACAAAAGAGTCATCTCAGCCATAGAGTGTGTTACCGGACCCGAAGCTATTTCAGTTCCATCGACTGTGGTGACTAAGTCTGTTGTTGCCTTTTCGCAAAGGGAAAGGTTCATCCTTGAAGCCAATTCTTGATCCATATAATTTCCAATGGCTCCACTGTCAATGTATGCTCTGACTGCATGCATTCGAGACGGTTGCTGGTGGTTTACAAGGACCATAGGCAAAACTAGGTGCGAGCTCTGGGAGTCCTTCTTTTCGCTCGGCAGGCAGACCTCTACGCCTGCTGTGTGGAGAAGTTTTCTGGCTCAGACTCTGTTTCAACCTTACTAGCGACTCCTACTGCCTTTTTGGATGGCTTCACTGGGCATTCTCTGAGAAAATGGCTGCCTGAACCACAATATAAACACAACTGTTGTTGTCTTCCCCTATCCCTTTCGGCCTTGGTTAACGGCCCCCGCACTCCCCCGATTTGCATGGGTTCTGACACATCGGTGGTCCTGGAGGCATTTTCCTTGGGGCGCACGAATACTCTAGAATCAATTCTAGCACGATCTGCCTTACGGTTCTGTAGTCTGTGATCTAGCTGGACTACCAAGTCTATGTACTCAGCACAGTCCCTGGGCGGGTTCACCACTTGAGCTAAAATGTCCTTTAACTCCCCTCTCAGACCACAGTAAAAAAGCGTTGTTCTCTTGTCGTCCGGCCACTCAGTTTCCACAACCAGTCTGTTGAAGGTTGCGATGTATGTTAACAAATCCTGATTGCCCTGACGCAAAGACTAGAGCTCATTATCTAATGCCTGACCTTGACAACGCCGGGCAAACAGCTTCTCCATATCCAATTGAAATCTTTGGAAGTCTCGCAAAATGGGATCATCCTGACTGACCAGCGGTACAGACCTGTCAGCAGCACTGCTGCTAAGATATGAAAGTGCAAAAGCCACTTTGGACTGGTCGTTTGGAAAAGCTCCTGGCCTGCATAGAAAATGTAGATGGCACTGGTTCGTAAACACTGCATACCTTTTCGGATCCCCAGCGAATCGTTCTGGGGGTGCCAAGGGTACAGCTCCTGGGAGGACCAGCTGAACTGGACTGCTTGATGCGGGGGGTACCGCTGACCCCACCCCGGGTAGCGGCGCCTGTCCCGCCTGTGACTGGAGCAGCTGTCTGGCGAGATTGTCGGTGCGCTCCTTGGCTACAATCAGTTCTCTTCGTAAGGCATTGGTTTCCTGTCTAGCCGAATGGACCTCGGCCCTGAGTTCCCCCAAAAGCTGAGCTAGCTGATCAGTTTCCGAGGTTTCCATGACGCCCAGGTAGAGAATTTTGTGTGGGCTTCGCGTTCTGTCACGCTCACCTGGTTTCCACGGGGGCGTGCTCATGTGCGTAGGGTGTTGTCTGTCCTGATGCTGCTCTGCTTGGCTGGTGATGCGTCTCCCCTCAGTCCTTGCTTCAGGAGATGTTAGCCTGCAAGTCGAAACAAGATATTAGCTACTGAAGGGAGCTGGTCAGTGGTTTCACCTCCTTCCGGTCTATCCTTCACTTCTTCTGGCTCACCTTTGTTTTTTAATGGGCGAGCTCTCCGTCCTGCACACTCTGGCAGGGGCGCGGTTCACAGTCTTTCCTGGATCGACTTACGTCACTGATCCGAAGGAAGTTGCTGAAGTAGAAGGCCTGGGAGAAAGCAGGTAAGTCTCTATTCAAATAACTGCTTGGAATGACTGCCTTTAAGTCTTTCTGTTCAAGATAACTAATGTCCGTTATTGTCTTACAGGTGCGGCATTAAGCGACCCTCGGATGATGAATGACCCTCCTGACAATAATGCTCAGGATTCCTGCCGGTACGTATTGCGCTGTGCTGGGCGCGCAAATGTTCGCCTCTGTAGCTTTCCTTTGCTACGTGCGACTAACCTGTTTGTCTTTTTCTGTTCAGCAGGTACGGCGCGAGTCCAGGAAGAAGGATAGAAGATCTGTGTAGCGGTGTCGAGCTGCGGCGCGCTGCTGAGTGAAGAACTGTCCGTTGAAGTTCCTGGACCGGGCCGATTAGGTGAGTAGTTACCCGAGAGGGTGCTTTACGTTCTGTTCTGCAGATGCGGCGGTCCATGGGAAAGCAGGAGAAGAGATCTGGATGCACTACAGGTAAGGCTTCAATGCTTAAATAACTCCTGTTATTCTCTGTTCGCAGGTGCCGATGGATGAAAGACTCTGGACGGGTGTGGCAGAAGGAAGCAAGAACTGATCTGACAAGGTGAGCGTTACGCTGCAGGAGTGCAGAATAACCTGAAGCGTGTTCAGATTGTTGGGTGCAGTTTAAATAGCCTTGCAAGTAGTTCCAAGAAAATAGTCCTCTTCTCTGTATCCCTTCTCTCAAGTAAAGTAGTTCCAGGCCACACCCTGAACTGAATGGCTCAGCCTCTCGGAGCCAAGTTAATGGACCATGTAACTAACACCTCCATGAGCCTGGCGCCCGCGGCGCCAGGACTGAGTCCAGGTGAGCCTGGCTGGGGCCTGATAAGCCCCCAAGGGGGCCAAAGTCCGGGATGGCCCCACCAGTTTCAGGGTTTTGGGTGCCTGCACCATGACAATTTCCCCCAAGAGGAGCTGTAGGGGACGCCTTTATGGTAGACTTAGATTCCCACTCCTGTACGCGTTTCCTCCAGTCCCGTCATTCCTCAAGTCATCAGGAAGTTGAGACAGTTTGGAAAATCCATGGTCCTAATTGCCCTGGATTGGGCCAGAAGGATGTGCTACCTGGACTGTCTGGACATGTTCATCTGCCCTCCAATATGTCGTCCACAAAAGAGGACCTTCTCTCGCAAGAGGAGGGTCAGGCCCTCCATCCAGAGGTCAAGACACTCAGCCTTCACAAATGTATCTGAGAATCTGAGGTACAAGGATTGGGATCTCCCAGATGACTTAATGGAGATTTTGCTTTTGGACAGAAGGCCAGCAACAAAGTCTTTGTACCACTGCCGTTGGAACACATTTTGCAGCTGGTGCAGGGATAAGAATGTGGACCCTTTGCTATGCAAAACACCAGAGGTTTTATCTTTTCTGCTGCATTTGGCCAATCTGGGGCTCCAGGTTGGGACCATTAAAGGTTATCTGGCAGCACCTTCCATCTTCAAGCGCTTGTCTGAGGAAGCGTCAAATTTTAAAATACCATTGGTGATACCATTTTTAAAGGGACTCACTAATGTGTTCCCTCCATCTCCTTTTCAGGTTCCGGTTTGGGACCTTAATGTTGTTCTAAAGTTTCTCATGTGTGCACTATTTGAACCGCTCCATTCATGTCCCTTAAACTACTAACATTAAAAAACATCTTGTTGGTAGCACTAACATCAGCCGTAGGGTGAGTGAGTTGCAGGCACTATCTTCTAAACCGCCGTTTACGGTCTTTCATAAAGACAAGGTTGTCTTTAGGGTCAAACCTTCATTCCTATCTAAGGTCATATCAGATTTTCATTTGGGACAACATATAGTATTACGTACTTTCTACACTCCACCTCATCCTGGCAAGGAAGAGGGGGAGGCTGCACAGACTCTACCCACAAAAGGGCTCTGAGGCAAGGATGTCAACGTTGCGTCTGGATGACCAACTGTTTATAGGATATACTGGTCATATGTTGGGACAGGCTGTATCCAAACAGACCTTGTCCAGATGGATTATTTTAGCTATCACCGAATGCTATAGGCTGTCCGGGAAAGATCCCCCACAAGGCTTGAGAGCCCATTCCACTAGGGTTATGGCAAGTTCTTCTGCTCTGCAAAGAGGTGTTCCTATAAGTCAGGATGGAGGCTTTGGCAAAGCAGTCCTTCATTCCGTTCACGACAACCATTGATTACAAAATTCACACTCCTGCCTCCAAAACTAACACTGCTTTGGGGGTCCATCAAAAGATGATGAATACATGGGAGGACACAATCCATGTGAAGAACAAGTTACTTATCCCTGGTAACGTTCTTTCGACTAGATGTTCCTCCCTCGTATTCATCATCGCCTTTCCCAGCCTAACCCGCAGTAAGATTTCTGTGTTATTGCAGCTTACGCTCCTTCAGAGTCTAATATGGCCAAGTCTTCTTTAATGAACGAGAGAATTTTTTCCGTTCTTGTTATGGGTTAGCATTACTGTTCGTCTGTCTACGACAGATGAACAGTAATGCATTTCCCATGCTATCACTGGTAAGTGGTATTCAGTATAATGCAGCATTGTAAACCATATACTTTCAAGGCAACCATTAGACAGTGATCTGAAAATTGCTTACTGTATAAATCAACAGCCGTATAGCAATATAGTTTTCCAGCAGCGAATTCAATCTGCGGATGTTTATAAAGTGTATTTCCAGAAGGGCCATCACTATGCACAAACTACAAAAAGAGGATTACACTTGCAACCCATGCCAAGGCAAATGTACAGTTCTTAACCAAGAGGGAGACACTAGCAAGCCTGCAATAAAGACAAAAGACACAATTGTGTGAACTGTCTTATCTTTCATCAGAAATGAAGGAGCTTTCACGTTGGAAAGTATAGTGTAAACTGGTGTTTAAGGAAGATCTAATACCATGTTACTAGAATTTTCTTTTTCCGCATCTTATGGATCTGGCAAATCTTGTGAAATATAAGTGCCATAGGGTGTGGCACAGGCACATGTGGTAATCATGTTCATCGGTTTAAGAATTAATACAAAACGACTTTCTCAGGCTTTCTCATCTCCCTCCTTCAAAAGACAGGACTGATTTCTCAAAAAGATGAGTATTTCTAGTCTTTTTCAAGATATCCGTGCTCCTTTCAAATGATGTGCTTAGCAGAAATGCTTCGAAAACGAGCATTGAAAAAGCCAACAGTTTTTGCTTGTGGTGGGATTTGTTTATAAACAAAGGGGTGCCTGATTAGAAAACCTTGGTCCTTCAGGCTAGTAAGAATAATATGGCGAGAAAGGGACCAGTCAGATAGGGAACGGTATATATCAAACATTTATCTTTTCTTAAATAACAATAAATGTCACTCTTTGAATTCAAAATTAGTTTATTATCATAGAAACATATAAAATATCTATTCTAAAGAATCTCAACTCATTATCACAATTCAACTCACACACAATCATTCATTCCTACCATCCATTCAATATCTTAAAACATGTACCAATCATATTTGATGCATTGACTACCTTGGTCAACATACAGTTTAATTCACAGTGCAAATGTCCTCCACCTCAATAGCCGATGGTACTATCTGTGTTTATTCAATTCCACAGATTCACAAAGTCTACATATGTTTCGGTTGACTATTTGGACTGCCGTAAATTTGTCCTCTCGTTAAAGCAACCTTCTTCAGGACTACATATGGGAATTAGATCATTCCCATTTAAACTAAGTAGGGTGAGTTACACCACCTAGAAAATCAAATACAATACACCATATTAAAAATATGCACATTTTACCATTCCCTATTTATTTGATTTGTACTATTAATGTAAATACACATGATTCTAATAAATAATCATTAAACCTCTAACTCTGGATGTAATCTCTGTATGTACCAGAGGGAGAGATCTATTTTGGATCAATCCTATTCACATTTCAAAATTAGGAATCAACCCAATCCCAATTAGAAGAATGCAAACAAACAACACAATAACTCTTAGTTTAAGTTTTCTTTAAATTCTTTAGAAATTTCCAATGCTGCAGATACTTACTATTAAACATAAATCACAGAGTTTTTATTGTCTCTATCTTATCACTCCAAAATGTCGTTAAGAAGTTGAGAGGGGATTCTCCATAGCCCAATTGAATGTCGCCACTTAACACAGGACCATCATCTTCTTTTATATTGCTTGATATCCTGTGGTAAGGATAATTTATCAGCACAGTTATTTAATAAAGGGAACCATAAGTAGAATCCCTAAAGATATCAAAAATACTTACAGCTATGCTCTTTAGTAATAGCTCACATCGAGTCATGTACTGGCTTAGAAGTATTCTTAACTTGCACAGTACATCCTTTGAAACAGAGTGATAGTCCTGTAATAACATCAAAAACATACCAATAGAATTAGTCCATAGTATAAATATATCTTCCTTACTCCATTTAGCTCTTTTATGTGGATGTAGCATTACGCTACCAAACTCTACTCAGCTACTCTTAAAAGTGTAATTTTTAGGTAAGAAGCCTGCATCCATATATTCATGCTACACATAAAGCTATTTATCTCACCAGCGTTATTGGCAAAGCGCGCTGAGTGGACTGTACTTAGTACACGTGTGACTGATGCAACAATGCACACGTTATATATCATTCGTATGTTTAGTCAATATCAAGTTCCAAACATGAATATCATTTGCCATAGAGCGGCATGCTCTAGCAGTATTATACCAAATAAAGTTGAAAAATAATTTTAAAATTGCTGCACGAAGCACATCCGATTTTTGTTTTAAGCGTGCCTGCTAAAGTCCTAGAGTCTTACACTCACTTGCAACCCTATCACGGCACATAAAGACCTGAACTAAATATCACACATCTATTATTTCACTTACCTTTATAGCCGCGGACTTCCAGACGTCTTTCCTCGTCCTGTGTTTACTCACTTTACCGTCGCACAAAGATTGCAGAAAGGGCTCCTCACCACTTGGTGAATTTATAAGCCCATGTGTGGCAATAAAAAGAGGACTACAGAGTCATCTTTTTACGGACTCCATTAGGGGGCATGGTCCACATCCCTCAACACTCTAAGTTTGTTGTTAGAAAAAATGCCCACTATCCGACAATAATACTCCATTATTTGTTCTGTAAGGAATCCTCAAACACCTATTTAGAGCCGTTCATGGATTATCATACAATATCAAGTATAGTTGACCCATTATCCAGGGGTCAGTATGGAATCAATTATGTATAAAAACAGGATTAGAATTAGCCTTCTATTGGAACATATGGTCTCAATTGGCTACATATTACATCTACAGAAAGTCTGCTTTAAACATCTGTGTTTAGAGTTTGATTAGTGGCCATATAGCGGGTGTCGGCATGTTGTAGTAAAAACCTTTTTGTTTATCGGATCTCAGTCTGGAACAAAATCATGTTATCTGCTCTGTATTGCAATCCATATACCAACGATCATACAGGTCTATGGGTATAGCAAATACAGGGTATATTTAGATATTAGAGGGTAATATACCTACATTTATTCCTAGCCCCATCATACAACTAAGCAGTGTTTAGTGGGTAATAGGGGCATTCCACTCCACAGAAATATTAAGACCATGTTTTACTGTGTCTAGACGGTAAATCCAGCGTTGCTCTATCTTGTGCAGGGGAACTGCCATATCTCCTTCTTGCCTCTGTGGTTTTACACTTTGTAATACAAACCATTTTAGCTCCATATCTGTCTGTTTGTGTTGTGTGAAATGATCCACTAGTGGTTTATCTGCCACTTTGTTACGTATACAGCTTCGATGTTCTCCTATACATTGTCTGACTTCATGAGTAGTCTTACCCACATAAATTAGATTATACGGGCATTGGATTATATAAATAAAATTCTTGGTGCGACAGTTGGTATGAGTTCGCATCTTCCATTTAATGTCTCCATAGTTGAATTCCAGGCGTGTCTCCGTCAAAGCGCAAGACACACAGTTCACACATTTGTGGTGTCCCACTACAGGCGGTAGTCCCCATTAGTTGAGGACCGTCTGTTCACAGGTTTTGTCAATGTATGTATGTACCAAATGTTGCTTCAGATTAGAGTTCTTCTTGAAAGCGAACATAGGTTTCTGTAAAAGGGTTCCTGGCTGCTTAATCAAATCCCAATTACGATTCACTATCCTCTTAATGTCGTTGCTCACCAGGTTAAAAGTAGTCACACAACTCCTGTTTAGGTTTAGCCTGCATAGTCAGACAGGGGTCTCTATTCGTATTAGCCGCCCTTTTAAAATTGTCTATAACCAATTTTTTAGGATATCCTCTATCTACGAGTCTTTCCTTCAGGATATCTGCGTGTTTTTTAAACTCCTCCCTAGTCGTGCAATTTCTACAAATCCGCAGAAACTGCCCATAAGGTAGATTTTGTCGTAGACTCACTGGGTGGAAACTAGAAAAGTGAAGAAGTGTATTCTTATCAGTAGGTTTTCGATAGAGCGTAGTCCCTAGTTTATCATTTGATTTCAAAATTAGGAGATCCAAAAAACTTACCTGTTTATGCTGCCATTCCATTGTAAATGTAATATGCCCATCGCAAGCGTTTAGCCATTGCTGAAAACGTAGGAGTGCCTCACTCGACCCTCTCCAGACCATGAAAACATCATCAATGTACCTGTACCATGCCATCAGGCCTAGGCACAGTTCAGGATATTGTTTTAAAAGATTTTCCGCCCCAGAGATATATTTCTCCTCAAAGTCTGCCATAAAGAGATTGGCAACGTCAGGTGCAAAAGTTGCCCCCATGCTTACTCCTTTCCGTTGCTTGTAAAAGGACTGTTTAAACAGAAAAAAGCTTTCTGTCATAGCCAATCACACACATTCTACAAAGAAGCTGGTAGGTGGCATATTAGGCTCAGCTCTTTTATCAAGAACATTCCCTAACACCAGACATTCCATCTGAGGAATCGAGGTGTAAAGGGACTCAACGTCCATAGTGACTAAAAGATCATCTGCACCTATCACAAGTTCTTGTGTGATCTTAATCATGTCTCTCGAATCTTTCACATAGGAGGGCATAGTAAGTACGAAAGGCTTTAAGAAAAACTCAACATACACTGAGAGTGGTTCCAAAAGAGAATCCATGGCCGCTACTATTGGTCCCCCTGGCGGATTAGTCCTATTTTTATGGATTTTGGGCAAGATGTAGAATGCCGCCTTCTTTGGACACATCTTAATAAGAAAGCGGCCCTCTTCCTTGCTTATCCACATATGTTTCTTGCCATGTGTCATAAGACTCTGAATCTCTTCTTGCAATCTACCTGTTTGATCATGGTCTGACTTTCTATACGAACCTTCATCGCTCAATAAGCATACACATTCCTTCTCATAGTCAGTCGTAGAGAGAATCACAATCCCACCAACTTTATCAGCGGGTTTTATTGTGATTTCTTCCATTTCACATAGTTTCCTCAGACATTCTCTCTCTGCTCTATTCAAGTTATCAGAGGTATAGTTTTCTTCTTGATTACATCCAAAACTTGATTTGTCACTCTATTCTCGAATGTCAAAATCTCTGGTGGACATGCATGAGTGTCAAGAGTGGAGCTCACCTGTATCTCGGTGTCTGATTCACTGGAGGATAATTCCAATCCGGGTAGTTCTGTTGTCTCTTTGGAATATCCTTTTTTAGAGAAGAGATAGGGTCTGTTTCGGGAATGCGCCACAATGGTTGCTATTAGAAAACAGACTGCAATAATTTACGGCACCTTCCCTCTACAGCCCTATATGGGGGAAAAAGCCAGCGGCATAAAAAACCCCAGTAGCATTCAATTCCGAAACCGAAAGAGGAGGAGTGTCCGAAGTCTTGGTCTTGAGATTCCGCAAACTGTACTTAAGCCAAGGCTGAGTCGGAGATTTCCTAGAATGTTCCGTAGTAGAGGCTGGGCAGGAGTTTCCCCAGTATGTAGACTGTATAACCAGGAGCGGAAGCACTCACAAACCACCCGGTATCCAGATGGAAGGTAAGCCAGTGACACAGGAAGCTAAGGAGGAGGGGCTTCAGGTAGGCGAACAGACGGAGCGAAAATAACAGTGAAAATACGACAGTAAAAGAAAGAATAAGGAGACAATGGGCCAAGAGAAAGGATCCCCCAATCTCTACGGAGAAAACTCACCGAGCCGTTAGATAGGTATGAACACCGGATATCGTGAATTACCAGGCATAGGAGAAAGGGCAGGGGGGATGAATAGGAGACGGTAAGGCGGTAAAGATGGCAGAAAAATACCGGAAGCATAGAAAAGTTATAAAGGTAGACCAAGCACCGGACAGGAATAAAACGGAAGGTAACACAGAGAAATACTAATGAACGAAAGGAGCCGAAAGTCAGGAGGACAAGTAGATAAGAATCAGAAGGGAAAGGCAATGCAGGAGGGAAGAGGAATCTGAGGCTGGAGAACGCTAGGAGCACTGAAGTATACGACTACAGTGGAGCGAGGAAACGAAGATTGTTGCAACGCACTGAGGGGGCGTGGCTAACCTCGTTATGAATGCTCCCAAAACGTAACTACTAGAACGGCGCTGGAGGTGCCGTAATGTGTAGTTTAATGGTGCTTCCATCGGGACCAAAGCTTCCAGCCTCCAGCCCTCATGACAGTATGCCTCCTTCTTGGGGTACCGACCCCAGGCTTACCCGGATAGAGGGCGTGAAACTGTCGTACACATCTGGGAGCTGAGAGATTAGTCACAGGTTCCCAAGAATCCTCTGCTTGAGAATAACCTTTCCATCTCACTAGGTACTGGAGTCGACCTCTGTAGTATCTTGAATCCATTATCCTCTCCACTTCATATTCGTCTGCCTGGGGATTAGTGTCCTTTAAATGAAAGGTTCTTCTTTTCCTGTGGTGTGGGTCTGGGATGAACTTTTTCAACAGAGAAGAGTGGAAGACTGGATGTATTCTGCTGAGCTGAGACGAGAGTTGCAATCGGAAAGCCACAGGATTAATGCGAGCAGTGATGGTATAAGGGCCCAGATATTTGGGAGAGAATTTAGAAGGATGTGTCCAACGAGGTAAGTATCTGGTTGAGAGCCAGACTCTATCACCTACTTGCCAGTCAGGATTCTGGATCCGATGTGTATCAGCTTGATGTTTAGATCGAGCTCTACTTTCCTGTAGGTTGATAAGAGAGTTCTTCTGTGTTCTGGTAATGTTTTCCAAGAGAGAGTCTATCGTGGGTAGACATGAAGCCTGGATATTATCCAAGGGAAAAGAACGGGGATGATGACCAAACACACAAAAAAAAGGTGTCATTTTAATAGCCGAGTGAAGGGTATTGTTATACGAAAACTCGGCCATTGGAAGAAGAGAGACCCAGTTATCTTGTTGTTCGTTAACAAAACAGCGAAGATACTGCTCCATAGTGGCGTTGAGACGTTCCGTCTGTCCATTCGATTGTGGATGGTAACCTGAAGTGAGGGCCCGTTCTATTCCCAGTAGATCACATAAGGTTTTCCAAAAGGTAGAAGTGAACTGGGAACCTCTGTCCGAAAGAATAGTTTCTGGGATACCATGGAGTCGGACAATGTCCTTTAGAAATACCTGCGCCATCTCCGGAGCAGAAGGCACTCCTTTCAGCGGTGAGAAATGGCCCATCTTACTGAAGCTGTCTATGGTTACCATGATTGCTGAGTATCCTTGAGACTTAGGGAGATCTACCACAAAGTCGGTAGAGACATGTGCCCACGGAGCTGTAGGAAGTTTAGGTTGGTGCAATAAACCAGCAGGTTTTGAAGTCAGACCCTTGCTCCTGGCGCAGATAGGACAAGAACCTACATATAAATGAATGTCAGACAGCATGTTAGGCCACCAGAACATTCGTCTGATCAGGTCGGAAGTAGCTGTTAAGCCCTTGTGACCAGCGATCCGTGATTCATGACCCCAATGAAGGACTCGTGACTGTAGCTTGGTGTTGGGAATGAAAAGCTTTCCTTTGTAGAACCACAGTCCTTCTTTCTTGCATAATTGCTCCTGAACCGGCTTGGAAAGAGGTAGTATAGCAACCTGAGTTGCTTCCTTGACGTCCTGTAGAAACCTTGAGATTGTATGGACGATTCGGACCTCAGGTAACAAAAGTTCCCCCTTAAAGGGTGGATTAACCCAACTGGAGGGGCTACGAGATAGACTATCCGCTAGGACATTCTTACTGCCCGGGAGGTAGGTAATAAAGAAATCATATTGGGCAAAGAAGTAAGCCCATCGGGCTTGTCGGGTATTCTTACACTCCATTTGTTGTAGTACCTTGAGGTTGCTATGATCTGTGCGAATCTCAAATGGATGTCTTGACCCTTGGAGAAGATGTCTCCAGTCTGAACATGCCTGCTTAATGGCCAGAAGCTCTTTCTCTATAACAGAGTAGTTGTTTTCGCTAGGCGTAAGCGTGCGAGAAAGATAGGCTATTGGGTGTTCCTTACCATCGTGTTCTTGTTTGAGAACAGCCCCTAATGCCCCTGAAGATGCATCAGTTTCAACCACGAAGGGCCTTCGTTGGTCTGGCTGTTTGAGAATCGGAGCCGAACAAAACGCCTTTTTTAATCCTAGGAACGCTTGTTCTGCGTTGTGATTCCAAATAAAGGGAACATCCTTCTTTAGTAGAGCTATTATCGGAAGAACTTGCTCAGAAAAGTTGACGATAAATCGTCTGTAGAAATTTGAAAGACCCAAAAAGGCCTGTACCTCCCTTACCGAAGAGGGGGCTGGCCAGGAGAGAATAGCTGAGACCTTTTTGGGATCCATCTTAATACCATGTTCCGATAGGATAAAACCTAGATAGGGAACCGAAGTTGCAGCAATCACACATTTTTCCGGTTTAGCCAAGAGTTGATGGCGTCTCAAGCGTTCCATAACTTCAGTGAGATGGCCCTGATGTTGAATAGGGTTACAAGAAAAGACCAGGATGTCGTCTAAGTATACTATAACTGAGACAAATAAGAGATCAGCAAAAAGATGATCCATAAACCTCTGAAAGGTTGCTGGGGCATTGACTAAGCCAAAGGGCATTACTCGATATTCATACAATCCAAAGGGTGTACGAAATGCCGTCTTCCATTCGTCCCCAGTCTTGACCCTTAAGAGATGATAAGCACCCCTAAGGTCTAGCTTGCTGAATATACATGATCCTTCAACTGCCTCCAAGATATCTTTTATCAAAGGCATCGGTTAGCGATCTCTCACTGTGATCTTGTTTAAGCCCCTATAGTCTATACATGGGCTTAGTTCACTCGTGTCCTTCTTGGCTATAAAGAATAAGGAAGCCCCTGCTGGAGACTTGGAAGGACGAATCAATCCGTTTTGGAGGTTTTGGTCTAGATATGTCCTCAATGCTTGTTTTTCTGGGAAGGTTAAAGAGAACATACGTCCAAAGGGTACAGTTGTACCCGGAACGAGATCGATAGCACAATCTTCGGACCGATGAGGGGGCAAGTCTTTGGGTATTCCATCTTCAAACACATCAGCAAACTCATGAAAAATGGGGTGAATGTTAAGAACTCGAAGGGAACCAGAAGTTCCTGATGGGCTAGAGATAACGGTTGCTTCCGTCTGTTTGGAAGAGCAGCAGTGTTGGAAGCAGAACTCAGATTCGAATTTTAAGGTGTTGAGGGACCAGTTAATATCAGGATTGTGTTTACGGAGCCAAGGGATTCCTAATATTATGGGAAAATGTGCTGCTCTTATCACATCAAAGGTGAGGGTTTCCTGATGAAGAGAGATGCATACCTTGATGTCGACTGCAGCTTGTACAATGGGTCCTGAACATAAGGGACGGCCATCCACCCCTTCCACCTTTTGTTCCTCTGTCTTATTTACCAGGTGAATACCTTCTTGTTTAGCCCAATTGATGTCTAAGAAATTACCAGCCGCCCCGCTGTCAATGAGGGCTAAGGCGTTCTTTTTTGGACAATTCTTCCACTGGAGTGACACTTGAAGGACCATAAGTCGGGCGTCTTCACCTGACGTCTGAGCACAATGTGAGCCTTCCACTGAACCCCGGTAAGTGGCTCCTTCTAAGACCGGGGTCCGTCGTTTCCCCGACGTCTCGGGGGAACCTCCGGGCAATCCCTGAGGAAGTGTGTTTCTGACGCGCAGTACATACATAAGCCCTTTTCCTTCCGTCGGTTTCTTTCTGTGGTTGAAAGAGGACCCCTGGTCGTACCAATCTAAATGGGTTCTTCACCAGAGCGATGTGACCCCTGGGTGGAAACAGGTGACGGTCCAGGGATAGAAAGAGTTCGGGTTTTTCTTTTCTCAGATCGTCTTTCCATGAGTCGATAATCTATCTGCAGGACTAAAGTGTACAAGTCGGTTAATGTCGCCGGTCTAGGAACTCGTGCCAATTTGTCTTTCAGGTCGTCGTGCAGACCTCTTCTGAATGCGGTGTATTGCACTGTGTCTGGCCAGCCCGCTTCCGCCGCCAGCTTCTTGAAGGTAGAAATATAAGACATTAAATCCATCGAACCTTGTTTAATATCAAACAAGGCTTCTCCAGCAGAGAATCCAATCTCTTGTCTTTCAAAGGTTTGGCGTAGCAGGGTTGTGAAGGCATTATAGTCTTGTAAGACAGGATTGTTGGACGTGACCAACGGAGTTGCCCACGCAAGGGCGTTTCCGATCATGTTGGATATGAGAAATCCTATCCGAGTGCGATCTAGAGTATAAGTAGTAGGTCTGAAGGTAAAGTATATCATGCAAGCATCCAGGAATTCCTTAACCTTTTTGGGTGAACCATCAAACTTTCCTGCTGCCAAGGACAAGGGTGGTAAATCCGTCTGGTGGGCTTCTCTGGCGACTGCCATTTGACGGAGAACAGCGTTCTCTGCCTTAACTCCCTGCAGTTCGAGGGAAAAGTTCTGTACAGCGTTTATTAGCTCCTGGACTTGTTCTGCCGTGGCTATTTTTAGGCGTTGCAATCTGTCAAGAGTGGAGCTCACCTGTATCTCGGTGTCTGATTCACTGGAGGATAATTCCAATCCGGGTAGTTCTGTTGTCTCTTTGGAATATCCTTTTTTAGAGAAGAGATAGGGTCTGTTTCGGGAATGCGCCACAATGGTTGCTATTAGAAAACAGACTGCAATAATTTATGGCACCTTCCCTCTACAGCCCTAAATGGGGGAAAAAGCCAGCGGCATAAAAAACCCCAGTAGCATTCAATTCCGAAACCGAAAGAGGAGGAGTGTCCGAAGTCTTGGTCTTGAGATTCCGCAAACTGTACTTAAGCCAAGGCTGAGTCGGAGATTTCCTAGAATGTTCCGTAGTAGAGGCTGGGCAGGAGTTTCCCCAGTATGTAGACTGTATAACCAGGAGCGGAAGCACTCACAAACCACCCGGTATCCAGATGGAAGGTAAGCCAGTGACACAGGAAGCTAAGGAGGAGGGGCTTCACGTAGGCGAACAGACGGAGCGAAAATAACAGTGAAAATACGACAGTAAAAGAAAGAATAAGGAGGGAAATGGGCCAAGAGAAAGGATCCCCCAATCTCTACGGAGAAAACTCACCGAGCCGTTAGATAGGTATGAACACCGGATATCGTGAATTACCAGGCATAGGAGAAAGGGCAGGGGGGATGAATAGGAGACGGTAAGGCGGTAAAGATGGCAGAAAAATACCGGAAGCATAGAAAAGTTATAAAGGTAGACCAAGCACCGGACAGGAATAAAACGGAAGGTAACACAGAGAAATACTAATGAACGAAAGGAGCCGAAAGTCAGGAGGACAAGTAGATAAGAATCAGAAGGGAAAGGCAATGCAGGAGGGAAGAGGAATCTGAGGCTGGAGAACGCTAGGAGCACTGAAGTATACGACTACAGTGGAGCGAGGAAACGAAGATTGTTGCAACGCACTGAGGGGGCGTGGCTAACCTCGTTATGAATGCTCCCAAAACGTAACTACTAGAACGGCGCTGGAGGTGCCGTAATGTGTAGTTTAATGGTGCTTCCATCGGGACCAAAGCTTCCAGCCTCCAGCCCTCATGACAATGAGGAGGTGGATTAAATACAGATTTGATCTTTAAACCAGTAATATTAGGTACATCTTCCACAGTATTGTTTCTCTGATTACAATCTTTTCTTTGTTTTGGCAAAAATACCTCAAAGTAGTGTTTCAAACGAATATTGCGGATAAACCTGTGAAGCTCAACTTCCGTATTGAAACAATCGGCTTTTGCCACTGGTACGAAAGATAACCCCTTTGATAGTAAACCTAGTTCCACTGTACTAAGTGTTACCGTAGATACATTTACAATGGAGATATCTGTATTGGTCACTGATTCTGGTACCATTGTCTCGTATGCATCCCAGGGCCTGACCTCTGTCTCGGGCGCCCTCTTTGGTTGCCTCGGTAAAAACCCTGTATGTTAGGTTGACTCCCTCCTCCCCCTGTATTAGGTCCTGTTGGATTATTGAGGGAAGGATCTGAGCCACTGGATGATGCTGAGGGGTTGGAAAAAGACACAAATCTGTTATTTCTTCTATTATATTGGGCATTAGCTAGGTCTGTGAAGAAACCTTCTCATAAATAGGGATAAGTTCTCTCTCCTTTATAATTAGAGATATCTTTTTGCAATTTTGCAATTTTTCGATTTAAATTAAGCTGTTTAAATTTCTTAATCTCGATTTCCAAATCGTCTAGCTGTTTCTTTGCATCTTTAATAGTTTTATTATCAAAGAAGAGTTTTTCAAGTTCTGCCAGCACTTCACCCTGTTTTTGAGTCTCCTCCTCTGCTGTCTCCACAATCAAATTATCCAATCCCGAGAACATTTGTTACCAACCCCAATAAAGTTTTTGGGGAATTTGGGATTGTCGACAAATATTCTCAGGATATTCTTTACCTGTAAACCATCAGGGATAATTCCTGCCTTTAAATATTCAAGCATGAACTTCCCATGGAGGTCCGTACGTGTCAATTCTTTTAACCTCTAATTGATTTATTCGAGGTCATCAATCCCTCCGCCACTAGCCGTGGCGGGTATTGTGCTCCCCAACAGAGCGGGAGCTCCCAGAAGTTTCTGGTAATGTTCTTCCGAGAAGGAGAAAATATTTACACCTTCCATTATTTTCTTTGTATTAGTCAAAAGAAATGTATCTTGATGCCCCTAGAGGATGGGATTTGGCAGGCATTGGCATCAAACCCCCAGATACTTGTACCATTTCCATCGATGCAACAGTCATGCTGTGAGGCCCAGCCCGGGCTCAAAAGGCAAAAAGCTGTCACATTTGTCACCTCAGAGAGCGATGCATTTACTTACTTTTAAAGTTTAATTGTACGTTTAAAAGTAAGTCAATACACGGCTCTCCAAAGTGAGAAAATAGACTTTTACCGTGACCGTGGCCTCAGCAAACTAACGGGCTGAGGACAAAAGCCTGCCCAGGTGATGGTATCAATAGACCCCCTATGTGGAAGCTAAAGGCTTAAGTGATGGGCTCAACTTTTAGTTGGCCCATGCCCCCAATGATTACCGTTCCTTTGTTTAACTAAATTGCCTGTGAAATGCAGAGGTGTAGACAGGGAAGGGCCTGAGAGGGTCCAGAGGGAAACGTTTGCGTGTGTGTGGATTTTATGCATGTATGCATGTGAAGGTGTGTGTAAGTGCATATATGTATGTATGTTTGTATGTATGTTTGGGGGTGTATGCATGCATATGAATAAATGCAGTGTGACTGGTATACATGGGTGCGAGTGTGCATGTGAATGAGAATGGCGTGTGTGTGTTTGTGTCTGTCTGTCTGTCTGTCCCAGGCTCAGACTAGGGTGTACAATCATCTCAGGCACCAATGGAAAAAGTGGCCGACAGTTGCAAATAGCAATTCATTCTTTTTGTGAGACAGACTGTTTGAATAGTATCCAGGGTGGTGTTTATTTAAAAAAAATGTGATGTAAATTGTGCATTTACAAGAATATTTATCCAGCAACACTGGTCAAAACTACTAGCTGCACACTGAAGTAACTCATCAAACTAGCCCACATTGGCCAAAAAAGTGGGCCACACTAGCATTTTGCGTTTTTAGGTCGGGCATTGCCATGTTACCCTATAAGCCAGTCAGAGCCTGGCACACACATTGGAGCATGAACATTTTTTGGCATGTTTTACTGGCATTTTTGGGCAAAGCCAACTTGAGTGATATTATATGATGCAGTAGGGGAAGGGTACTGCAATGGGGCTGGCTGGGTCCTAGTGTGGCATTGAATTTTGTACTCGCAATAGAGATAACGCCAGCTTTGTGAAGGTTCTTACATGGGAGAGGGCATGTTTCCTTAATGTGGCATGGCATTGTTTTACTGGTGTTAAGGTCAAAGTCAACATAAGTGTTCTTACATAGAGGGAGGAGGAGGCCTTTGTGCAGCCCGCAAGGCAATGTTTTTATACTGTTGCATGATATTTTCTACAGGGATTAGGGGGCAACAACAACATGAGTGTTCTTATATGGGGGATAGGCGTAGCGACAATGATTTGTTATTTTTGAAAAACGTTTTCGCCAAAGCACTGTTCAGAGAACATATTTATATAAAAAAGATCACCCAACCGAAGTTGGCACTCATTTATTGATCTCAGAAGTATAAAAGGATAAGTGGACCTTGCTGGGATTTGAGCCTGTGACCTGCCACACACAGATTGCAGCAGCAAGGGCTCACCCCGCTGAGCTATTGTACCAGCTAGCTAGCAAAGGCATGTTTTCTTACTGAGGCACAGCTTTTTTTTTTACTGCCATTAAGGTAAAGCCGACAATAGCATGTTCTTACATGGGGATACGGCATATATTGGCAGAACCAGCATGAACATGTTTTGTTATAGTATCATTACTGGCATCATGGGCAAAGCAAACATGAGTTTTTTCTGATGTGGGAATGCTGCCATACATAGGAGCACCAGAATGAACGAGTTTGGTCACAATCATTATGAACATTTTTTTTTTACACTTGCAGGGTACTGGCATACAAAGGCATTATGAAAATGTGTTTGAAAATGCTCCTGCGCATTGTTGATGACTTGACATCAGTTTTTTCATGTCTTACCATACAAAATCGATTGTAAACTGTGTGACTTTTTACCTAATGTATCATAGAAAGTGTACTGTAAAATTCACCATTTCAACCCCTTATTTAAACATGTTTAAGATTCAGATTTAGTTGGGGGGGGCAGAACAAGCCCAGTTCCCTCTTCAATCTCCCCTTGGGGTAAGCCCTGCTTTGTTAGCTCAAGGCCCCGCTTGTAACACAATCCTTGATACAGCTCTGATAAGTTTGGGGTGAAAGATGCATCTAATGGGCCAAAGGGGCGCAATATCTACTCAATTAGTACAAAGTGTCTATAATATAAGACGCTCCCGTCCCCTGCACACTTCTTATAACTGAACATACAGTCAACAATTTACCCAAATAGTAAATTTAATTTGTATACAAAGTCAAAATGCACATGCTCACATACACTTCAATATCTTCAGTGTCAACCTTAATGAATATTTCACTTAGAAAAGTACAATTCAAACTCAATGACCAATACAAACAAAAGTATATTATACAAAAAATATTGTATAAAAGAAGACAAATGCTCCCCGATCCGAAGTCTTTGTTTCTCAGGCCCAACACGTTTAACCCCTTCCTCAAGAACCAAACAATTTCTGAAACAACATATATGAGAGATCCATATCAGACCCATACTTTCATAAATTGTACAGTTAGTCTCAAACGTGATATTAATCAACCATAACGGGGCTACCTTCACCATATAGGTATTTCTACTGCCAACCTTAATAGTGACCTCCATTTTATTCTACAAGCACCAGTGCCATTCCGGTCTGCTATTAAATTACCCCGAGATTAGCAATCCCAATTTGTGTGTTAGTCACAGTCACTATCAGCACTCTATGATGAGGTTCCTCTATTTTCAAATAAAGAGTGACACCACTCACCCCATGATAAGAATATTGTCAAATTTCACATTCCTTTTAGCCTGATATTCGAGCACCTTTATCACAAAAACCTAGATCACAGAGAAGGTGAAACCAAATCTGGTCAAACCATTGTAGGACCATCACTTTCAAAATGATGTCGAGGCCATAGCACCCTTTCCCTACCTATAGTCACAGGTAGACATCTAGACGCTGTTAAGTAGATAAGTTATGATTCAATGTGTGACAATGAGACTCCAAGCTCCTCTGCATACAAGTTTACCGTACTTCACTCTCCAACTTTCCTGTAATAACAGACTATATTTAGTGGAAGCTCGTATAAATCCAACAATTTGCAGTTCCTTCCCACTTCTAAATAATGCCTAGATCCTGCAGTTCCGCAACTCATGGTTACCTGATATTCCAATTCAGCCTTCTGATGTTATATTCTCACGCCGCACGGACACAAGCAGAAACTCCTTCTCACAGCAGTCATGTGTAGGAACACGTGACCGCGCTCAAGTAGGAAGCAATGCATCAGTTGCAGTGTCTAAAACACTAGAGCAAACCTCTTACAACTCCAATCCAACGTGATAACAATCACGTCGTATATTTCACAATGGTCAAAAATTCCTCAAAAAACAGGATCAGGTCTCAACGGTAGAGCTACACTCTGTGCACGTATCGTTAAACTGTTAGTTAAATGGAGGAAATATCATACTCCATATGATTACCCAAAATGGTCTCTAGGATGCATTCTATGCATTAAGTATTAACGACACTTCTATCTCTACTGTATTGTATGAGGGTCCGTTGTGAGGCTTACTTCTCTCTTATACACTCTCAATCATACAGCTTCTCAAGGTGGTATTATGGATATGTTACGCAGAGTATTATATCCTGTTTCAAACTATATTTGTCTCTGCAAGCTAGAGTATTATTCCAAAGTATCGTAATGTAGCTGTTCCAATGCAGATACTGTCTTAATACATACGCTCTTTCATGATATGACTGACCTCATTCTGCATATTAATCCATAACTGCTTCTCCTCCTGTAGTCAGACTGTACACATATCTGTAATCATCTACACCGAAATAGGTTAAATGATGGTTTGGTGGTGTTTGTTCTTCTGACAATTGATCGTGGCAAACGGACCGAAGAAAAACTGCCTGCATGCGATCAACTGTCAGATGAGCAAAGCGCAAACCAAATGTGCACACACACACTCACCCCCGCCCCCTCCCCAACTTACCTGTTTGGACGCCGCCTGGTTCCCCTTCACCCCTGTGGCATCAGATCCATCCCTCTGACGCGGGTCAGATCTGACGTGGCCAGGTCCCTTTTTCCTTTATTCGCTTTTTTTCTGGTCCCCCCATGTCCCATGTTGAGGAAACGGGGGACACCCCTGCAACTCCCACTCCACATGTTCGGTATGTTTTTTCTTCAGTGGAATGGTACAGGCAACATTCGGTCAAATGTACCATTCGGCCAAATAAAAATGAACGATTATGCTAATACCTTAATGATGCCACTCATTACCAGCATCAAAACTGCCACCGCCCCCCCCCCCCATTTTTGTGGCTGGCTCTGCTCATGTTGCCATCCTGTGCAAATGTACTCACAGCGTTGCCAAGGCTATGACCAGTTAGCAAATCAGTACCAGGTCCCATTATGCCCAGTCAGAAAAGCAGTGCTGTAATTAATTGTCCCCCCAATTGGGTAGCAGTGCCAGATTTCATTATGCTCTTTTTCATGAACAGCGGTTTTAGAAGCCAATTAAGGCAAATTATTTACATTCTGGGATGGGCACCTGTTGGTTAGATGTATGGACGGCATGCAGAGATTTCGTATATCGTAAAGTTCTTCCATCACGCCAGTTTTCCAGATTAGGAAACAAGGTGGACATGTTGGCATGGTATAGCAGAAGTGGGAAAAGTGCAGGAAACTACTGGAACATTTGTGGAATTCTGCTTCTGAGACCTTTTCCCTTGAATTGTATGTTTAAAGTATGTGTCTGCACCAATTCTGCAAGTATAATATAGACTCTTTATCGCCTTTGTAGTTTGCATAGTTTATGATGGGAGAAACCATTTTTCACCAAGACAGATTAAAAACCGAGCAATTTTATGAAAGGAAAGGTTTGAGCACTTGAGCAATGCTGTGTTTTTGCTACAGACTTAACAGTGCCATTAACTGTGTTCATGGCCACCATTATTCATTGGCTCCAGAGATCTAGTTAGCTGAAATTGGAGAATTAATGCATGTAGAATTTACATATTCGGATGTATATTTTAGGCATAATTTGCATATTTTAATAGCTCATGCATAAAGTGCCAAAACATGAAAGATATTTTCGGATACAGAATATTCTTACAAATCTGAATATTTTTACCAACATCAAAAATCCATTTAGAGAAGTATTAAAAAAACGAACATTCCAGTTTGTTACTTATTTCACTCTAAATGGTGGGGCTAGTTCATAGCTGAAAAAAAACCCTATGACACATACAAAGTCAAGTGAATGGAAGGCACTAGAGGTGACGCAGAGTCGAACAGACATGCTGTTTTAGCTAAAATCACTGGGCCGAGCAACGCAGAAGCCAGCTGCTCAACCCCTGCTAGGGTTACACTAGAAAGGGGAGTCTTGTGCCGCACTAAGGAGAGCAGAAGATAATGCCCCAGAGTGAAAACATTTCTCTCAGATTAAGTCCAGGAAAAACAACTAATCGAAGATCAAATGCTCATTAATTAGGAGACAATATTGAAGAAAAATAGCTCAACAAAGTCTCTAGAGGACAGGAAAGGTAAAGACACCCGTAACCAAAAGAGCAAGAATCCCAGTAAAAGGCAAGCAGAATGATTTAAAACATGGTTTCGCCCATGTGACCTAGGGTTGAAGACAGTGTCTGTTCATTAAGGTGAGATACAGCAATGCACCTGCCAGTAACTCCTTAAAACTTCTTGGAGCTACAATACGGGACAATGTTAAATTCAAAGCTGAAAGCGCTGGCTCATGGCCTAGAGAATTAGAGATGGTAAGTTGTATTTGAGAAAGTGACCTCTCGTTGTCTCTCCCCCTGCCAGTACAGTTACTCGTGTGTTGATGCCACACCAAGTAATTAATCCTTCGCCTCTATTCACGATATATTCTAAGTAAATGCACTGGCTAATCCAGAGGTAAATAAATTACATGCATTCTCTATTATCAGTTGTCAGAATTCCCCTTCACAGACTTGACCCCGTAGTGTAGAAGAAGAATTCTTCCCACTAATGTATCCCTCTGCATGTCAAAGAACACATACAGAGGAATCAATTAATTGAAAGACTGGATTCCCCCCGAGACCACCGTGGCTGTAGAAGGAACTAAGTACAATTAGTACCTTTTTACACTTTATGACTCCAGACAAAATATAAGACAATATCTACCCACTCACCTGAATAGCTAGAAGACCGGCTCAAAAACAAAATATCCCGATCAGAGAGTAAGCACAGTAGCCAGTAGACTTTCTGCAAAATAAATGATCACTATAAACCTTCAAAGCAAAAGCATATGAGAAGAACTTGCAATGAAAATAAACCAGGACAATAGCTCTTATTAGGGGAAATCCTGTTGCATAGCACTTGAGAATATATAGTGTTCACGAGAAGAATTAGTTCCAAGAACCTATTCCCACCGCAACGCAAACGCCTGTGGAGAGCAGCCCCACTCGTGATGCAGAACGTACCGAAATGTACACAAACGGTTAATATACCGTGTTACTGTTAAAGTTAAACACAGACCCTTCTCTACAACAGTGTCTGAATCTGATCCCACGTTGCAGCGGAGGCTGTTCCTGATCCCACGTTGCAGGGGAAGCTGAAGACGAAAAACCAGTGTCTGAAACAAGACATTACTATGTATCAAGCGTAATAACGTGAATGACCGAACACGAAAAGCAATCTGTATTCACAAGCAGTGCGGTGCTTGATCACCAAAAGTATCACAATGAGCCAAACCGTAAAACAAAGAAATCCAAAAGCAGTCCGGGTCAGTAACACATGCGGGCACTAAACGAAACCAAAGGAGAGAGCAAGGCAAATCCAGGGACGATAGCAAAGAGGTTCTTTATACCAGAGAGATCGATATTCCAAGACAGACAAGGGTAATCCAAAAGCCAGGTCAAAAACAAAGTAATAGTAAGTACGTAACTCCAAGGAAACACAGAGCAAAAATGCTTAATCAGAAGCACTGAGCAACTGACAAGGCGGGACTAAATAGAGGAAGTCACATGATTAGCATCGAGATCCCGGACGCAGGTTGCTTCCCCTTAGCAACGATTTCCCTAGCTTCCATGGCAACCTCCAGTCACCACGGAAAGCGGAGTTCCGCATTAACTTACGCCGATACCCAATGCTCCTCACATGAATGGCTCTAATAAGCGTTTTCACTGCATGTGGATTCCGTGAGCTGTTCCCCAAAAGCCTAGGCATGACATCAGTTTAGAGGTGGTCTCAGGAGGAGCCCTCAGAAAAAGTATAGCCAATGAAAAACAAACCCCTATTGCTTCCATACGTATAGAATTCCCTTGACCTCATAGGTTTTTATAACCAAGATTGTGACGTAACCTTAATGATGACGTATTTTCTGTTTTTAAACCATTGTCATGCTCAACAAAGCTGAGAGCTCTAAGGATTGTTACTTATGGCTGTCCCTGTTTTATTATGACCGACAAATAAAACAGGCCTTTTGTCATTTACTTTGACTCTTCCGTTTATTGGGTCCAGGATTTCACGACCTACCTGGTCTGCTTAAGGGCTTGGATTTCCTGCCCTCCCATTACATATGGTAGCAGAGCAGGATGGTTGGCCAGGACCTCCATAATTGTCATGTCCATTGCAGGCCGGAAGACTGCAGAGGTGATCCATGGAGACTGGAAAAATCACTTGTGAATAAAAGATGGTAATAGGGAGCCCCTGAGGAGAAAATCCTGCCCAATCCCCGCAGAGGGTGCCCGCAGGGCAGAAGGCGAGTGGCCCATTGGAGACAAACCATACCTGGGACCTTGGCCAATCCACAGATTTTAAGTATAGAGCATTGACCTGAAAAAGGAAGGGTTTATTTTTGTTGTTAAATATATGAGAGAGATTAAAGAAGTGAATAGCCTAGAAAAAGGTTTCTGGAAGATCTCGTATTAAACCCCGGTATGGGTTATGAAGTATTGATTATTGGCTACTTGATAAACCCCAGTGCTGGGGTGGTAAAAATACAGGTTACGCTACTAGGAGAGCAGGAAGATGGCCGTATACAAGGGTGTATATTGTTGTATTGTCTTGTGGGGTGCACCCATATGTGTAAGGACTGCTGGCCCAGCAGAGAAGGAGAAAAAGCGGGCTCAGTTGGAAAAACAAGACTTTGTGGATAGGTAGTTTATATTGCAGAGCGTGGAGTTGTGGTTTGGACCCAAGGAGAGGAGTTCTGAGCAGGGGCAGTGTTTGGAGGATGCGCCTGGATTGGTGGTGTTGAAGCCGAAAGGCATAAGGAAAGGTGCCAAAAGTTGTTACAATTGCGGATAATAGTGGTGATAAAAGAGAGTGAAGAAAACATGAGGAGCAGGAGTGAGAAGTTAAGAGGGGTTCTACCAGCAGTCAAGAGTGTGATGTGCAATTATGAGCTGAGACGTAATCTTGTGCATTCGTGCAAATCTCTGGCAAGCTACAAGCACAACATCCAAAAGTACCACACTCAGTGGGCCAAGGCGACAGCAATAAGATGTTCTTGCCCTGGAAACAAGAGGGTAGTAATGCAACACATGACCACATACTTACATGCTGTATATAAGGGGAGAAATTGCATTTTAGAGTTATGTAGAATGTTCAGGGACGAAGGGGAAGAGCCACCCCAAAAGGAGTGGATGCTTAACCAACATGAAGGAGAAGGCAGAGCGCCTTCGGCTCCTCCTCCCCTCCCCATAGCATTGATCTGCCGAACGCAGGGCAGGGATTCTACCCACTCACAGTTAAAAGCAGCGGCTAGGTATACTAACCCCACATATGCACCACCCGCTTATACTAATGTAGAAGTCATTAATGGAGCTTAAAGAAGCACCCAAAAGAATTTGCCCTTGCGCGATGAATACAGCGAGCGTGGCAAATTGCAGCGAAAAAGCAACAGGAAATAGAAAAAAAGAAAGCAAAGGAGATAGAGTGGAGCAGAGAATAACAGCCAAAAGAAGTGCAAAGGCTCGTTAAGGAGTGCATACTTCAAGGGAAGGTGAAAAGTGTGGGACAGGAACAGGCGTTAAGAGAAATGTTTAGAGAGACACACTTGAGAGGTGGAAGACTTGATGAGGAATCTTACTCTTCCAGATGAAGATGAGGAAGTGGCAATATGCAGGACGATTGGCAATCTATATAGGAGCAGAAGGGATAGTGGAGACACCCGTAGGAGGAAAAGGAGCGACGTAGGATCTCCACCAAGAGAGCAAAGTCTACTGGAGCAGAAGCTAAAAGGAATATATGCGGAAAATGCTCAAACGACTAGACTTTGAGAATATAGAGAGAGAAGAAAGTGGTGACAATTGTGGGACAGTATGTTCAGACAAAGAGAGGTATGGAAGTGATCACGGGGAAGGAGAGGACGCAGGGCAAGGCCCATCAACGGAAGTGAATACAGAAAGACGAATAGAGTGGTTATATTACAAAGAACAACAAGAAGAGGCAGCCAAACCCATGGTGCACCCCACGTGGCCTAAGGAACGATTGCATAGCGTAGATGAAACCACCCCCCACAAGAATAGATTAAGGACACTGCCAGGATGCAGGAAATTTACCAAAACAAAGAGTTTTACTGAACACCGAGACAATGCACAAGTGACACAGTCCCCATTATTCGAGAAGGGAGTAGGGTAGCAACAATGCATACCATGGCCACAAATGGACAAAGATAACTTAAGATGTAAGTTGCTGACATTGACACTGGCAGTCGGCCACATTAAGAGTCTCCTCGAAGCCACCATTGGGGAAAGGGCTGATATTTGGAGACGATCTGCGTACCCCGGAGTGACTGCGCAAAACACAGCTCATGATGGAGCCCCTTTTAACAATTGCAAGACGGCGTATAGAAAGCTCTCAGAGTACTGTATAGGGGCGACAATCCCTCCCCCTTCAACTGAGTATAGATAACATGATAGGCAGAAAAAAATGTTGTATTATTGCAGAAATCCGGATTATAGTGCCTTTATTTAAGGTAAAAAGTGCATATGGCACTGCACATATTTGGGTTAGGATGACCCAGGAACGGAAGGGTGCTTTAAATATCAGACTCATACCATAAGTGTATAAAGATGAATAAGGGATACAAAGTTAGAGATGCTTAAATAAATAATAGCTCTCCAAAGAATAACTGTCAGACAAAGATATAGTTCAAAATGGATAACTCAAGTACAAAATGGTTTCCAGGTGTCAAAAACTATGACTTGTGCCAAGTGTTTTCAGACAAGCAACAGAGGCTGATACGTTAGAGATAGACTTTGGCAGCATCTCGCAGTGAGATAATTGGGCTTGTTAGGTTAAAAATGGAGCTTGGCAGAAAAAGCAGACAAGATTAATGATGAAGCCAGATAAAGCAAGGGAAACAAGCATACATTTATCTATGCTCTTAATGAGAAGGTCAAAATGTGCTTCATGCAGACCATTTTGAGAGACCAGCTTTATTATTTGGCACCATATACCAGAGTTTATCTATTTTTCCACAGTATAAGGCACTAACTAATTTGGCAGGACCTCAAGAATCAGATAAAGAGTAGACATTGATGTGATGAAGGTGTTTTTGGCACCAGTTGATAACTGTCATAAATGTGTCCAGCCAAGTCTAAAATAAGCTTATCAGTTTTGTGCGTCAGAGAAAAGTGTGGGTGCCAGTTATGCTAATGCGGGCTTGGTGTACACCAGATAAGCCATCCAATGAAAATGAAGGAATTTATTTTCTCTGACTAAGAGGACCTATCAGAAGCATATGCCAACCAAGGTAGTCATTTGCATAAGGATGTTGCATCATCCAAATAGCCTATGTAAGCAGGTTGAAGGCAAAATGTTTTGAGTGTCTGCCCAGAGCATGTCTTCTAACCACAGCTAATAAAGACTGGTGAGAAACTCCAGGGTGCTTGATATTCTCTGGTCTGTCTCTCTCTGAGGAATGTTCATGGATGCTTGGTGTTTGATGGAGGATGGGGACCAGGGCCTTCAGTTCAGTACAATACCCCGACACATCAGACATGAGTGCGATCATGATACGCAAGATGCGTGACGACAAGGACCCCATTGCGTTCATTGAGGAGATTCAAGAGCACTGGCGTCTCAGAACTCGAGAGACGTGGGACAAAGCTATAGCTATTTGTTATCACATACTATGTCCAGGGTTACTGCCCAAGCAAGTTCAGAGACGATTGAAGAAACTAGTGGGGATTGAGGCAAAACCGCGGCCAGGGATTCAACTGACAATAGTTCACACCATTTGGTATGTTAACAAAATATGAATGGGTCTGCATATTCTGAACTTTGATTACATATATATTGATATCTGAAATTAATTGTGACTGGGATAACTCAAATGGATGGTGGGATGTATATGGGAGTTTCGATTCCCCAATGTTTTTGCTATGTTATCTTATCTAATGTGTAATGCATGATTCCTTATTTGACTGTATATATGAACTATGTTTGGACTGGCATCATTGTATGGTGGTCCTTTTAACGGATTCATTAATTTTGTAATACGTTTGATATTGATGATTTGGTTATTTTATGGTATTATTTTTGGTTTTGATAATATGTGAGTTGTTTACATATGTAATGTATAAAACATATACTGTTCATGTGACTGTAATTAACATAGATATCCTGCCCAAAGGAAGATCAGACTAGGTTGAAACACATGTCGGCTGGTGATAGATATTAAATTTGTGTGAACTTTAATCTGGCAAAAGTTATTTGTCAATTCTAATAGTTGTAGACCTTTCGTCCTTTGTTGGTAAATCTTTCAAGGTAGTTAGGAGCACGGGTATCAGAGGTAATAGTTGAGAGTTATGTTTCACAGTAATAGACTTAAAAAAAGCATTCTTCTAGATCCCCCCGCATTAGGAGTCACAAGACCAGACCGAAATAAAAAGTGGAAACACACTTGTTTATTACAGGGGTACTGTGAGTACCCCTCGATCTTCAACTGGGTCCTCCAGATGGACTTATGCAATATACACCTCGAAAGCACAATAATTCAGTAGATTACATTTTGGTGTGGAGATAAACTGAAGAGCAGTGTAGCAAGTACAGTTGATGACAGTCTTGGCAGACAAGGGTTGCAAGGTAGACCAGGAAAAGTTACAATTTTTCCAGGAGGCGGTCCTGTATATTGGACATTTGATATATCAAGACGGGTGGAAAGTGACCCCTGAGAGAGCAGAGGCAATTATGAAAACATCCCAGCCAAAGACAATAAGGGAGTTGCAACAGTTTTTGGGCCTATACAACTATTGCAGGGCATGGGCTTTTGACTAAAGTATGTATGTCAGTCCCTTGCTGAAGGGACTCAAGGAAGCTCAGAAGGATAATAGACACATAGTGTGGACAGAAGAGATGACAGGAGCCTTTGACTAATTAAAGGGGGCAATTTGCTCTGCACCAGCCCTGGGATACCAGATAATGGTGCAGAATTTAGCCTGCTCTCTCACTCAAATGGGGTGGTACTCATGCAGAAGACTACCCTTGGACACAAACCACTGGCCGATTACAGCTAACTTTTAAACCCAATAGTGAGAGGCCATTACCCCTGCAAACAATCACTGGCTGCTGATGCCTTCGCAATAGAGTGATCAACAACTTTCACAATGATCTGTGGAGTAATATTGTATGTGGAACATGCCCTGTTTGTCATTCTTGAAAATCCAAAAAGCACACAAACGACTCATGAGCGTCTGGGTATGAAGGGATTATATCGAACCCAGCAATCAAGATTATCAGGTTTAGCGTGGTAAACCCAGTGACGTTCATTGCAGAACCAGTGGAAGCAGGAGATTATGTACATGACTGCACCGGATACACAGAACATTATGTTGACATACCCCATGTTGGAGAAAACACCCTCGGAGGAGTTTGGGGGAAGGACTCTTTATTGACCCGTCTTCAACTAATGATCAAAGTTCAGGGGAACGACATACTGGGGCTGCAGTGATACAATTTAAACAAAACAGCGTCTTTGAAGTAGCGGCAAGTTCAAGATTGCCTGTACATTTTTCAGCACAAGCCGCAGAATTATTAGCGTTCATTGCAACCATTGAAATGCATGAGGATGAAGAAATAACAGTTTATTCTGCCTACATGACGTCAACAGTACACGCAGGTTTGTCACGTTGGAAGAGGCAGGGCTTCCTATGTGCAGACAGCACACTAGTGTAGCATGCTCAGTTACTGGCAAGACTCATGGGCGCACTACAGCTACCATTGGCCATCACTGTGGTGAAATACGCAGCCCATATCAGAGGAAGAGACATCATTTCCCACTGCAACAAAGCTGGGGACAAAGAGGCCAAAAAAACAGCATATCTCCCTGAGATATCCAAATTCAACACACCACCTAAAGAGTACACGAGAATACGTAGCATGATAATCAAGGAAGGCTTTAATTCATTGCCCATAGCACTGATCGCAGAACTCCAGGGTTGCACACCACGAGCGGAACAAGAATTATGGACACAGCGGGGGTGCTCAGTCTCTCCCACCAATGCACTGTAGTGACAGGACGGCATCAGTAAGCCGGTGACACCCCTCACATTACTTAAAGTAGCAATAGAACAGCTCCATTAGCCTACACACACACACACAACATGAGTCTCGCAGCCCTGATTTCGGAAGACTGGTTCATACCTAATTTGACCGAGCATATTTCTGTGTTTGTTGTTAAATGTATTATATGTCAACAGTTTATGATGGGACACTCTTTGTGAGTAGTGAGAGGGGCAATATGATGTCCTACTGGACCCTTCCAACACCTACATATTGACTATGTTGATATGATCCAAAATTGTAACATCTATAGGTACCTGCTGGCTGGTAGTTGTATGCCTGTTTTCTCAGTGGATCGAGGCTGATCCATGTATGCACCCCGATGTTGCGTGTGTAGCCAAATTCGTTATACATGAGGTTTTCCCTAGATCGGGGAGTGCGAGGTTCTCTGGACTGACAACAGACCACATTTCATAAATTAACTCTTTGAACACATTACAGTTCTACAGTGTATTAAGCACATATTCTCATCCACTTCTCACCTGCAGGCAAATGGAATTTGCGAGGGACTTGACTGTCTTCTCAAAGAAAGAATAGCAAAAATCAAATTGACCCTGAAAAGGGGATGGCTCCATTGCCTACCCTTAGTGCTACTTACATTGTGTAATCAGCCTGGCTCGGACCATCACCTAACTCCTCATGAGGTGGCGGCGGGACGCTGCATGCACACACCCCTTGCTTCTCCCACTAGAGCCCTAATGGATGCCCAAAGTACATCTGCTATTCTTGGATCAGAAATGCATGTATATTTGGCTGATATGACAGCAAGTGTGTCTTTTATGTCCCAACAGCTACAAGCCTGGCAGGAGGGGTCAAAGAAGAATGATGACGACAACCAACAACTCGACCCACAAACTCTTCTCAAGGCCCCTGAATTATACCCTGGAGATCTACTCATTGTAAGGAGTTTTTCTAGAACATGGAACAAGCCTAGGTTCGATGGCCCTGTTCTCGTAGAGAACACTACCCCTACGGCTGTCAAGGTTCAAGGAAGATGAGCCTGGCTTCACCTCAGTGACGTCAAACTCTACAAATGTGAGACCCCACTGCTGGTAACCCCTGAAGCGGAAGAAAAGGAGGAAGGGATGAGATTGCAGACTCGATAAGCTACAAGGAACAGACAGCATCTCATGGAAGAACAAACATACAGCACTGTCTTTTTCACCTGAGAAAACAGCAAACACCCTACCCCCCCAAAGGAACTATACCCACACAAGCAGATGGTTTGCACGTAATCCGACCGACATCCAATGCCACCCATTCAAGGATTATTACTGGCGATTCTTTCCTACATAGTAAATTCCTACCTGGCTCTCTGCTCCTGGAACATCATGCTGTTGACGCTCTGTGAAAGTCCAAAGACGTATTCATTTGTCGTGAGAATACGTTTAGCAATTATTATACAGATCCTTTTGTAATAAGTATCTACTGCTGTATGTGTGTCATTTTCTTACAGGTACATGCCTGTGTGACTAATGTAATAGGCAGAGCTAAATAAGAAACAGTGTTGTCATTGAAGAAGAAAAAGGGGAATTATTAACTTCGGCGATATACTATTCTAGCCCGAAGGCAACCAAACACGCATACCCCTTTTCAAAAGGTTGACACAGTAGCAATTATGCTTATAGCTACATTATTTACATTCTGTTTCTTTTATTTCTTTGTTCTTTTTGCCTTATGAGAATTGGTTCTTTATAAAGCACCCTGCCAGCCTGGTAGGAATTTACTATGTAGGCCTCCTGATCGCTTCCTCCAGACAGACCCTCTCTGTTGTTCCTTCACCAGACCTATGGACTCCACATATGATCTCTGTGCTCTCTCCTTTATCATCCTCTCCCATTAATAGTGACACCCGGTGGGAGGCCCTCCTGGCCCCCTTCCATTCCTCTAAGATCATCATTAATGTTTACCTAAATGGCACCGTATTGGTCCAAGGCCCTCAGGCCAACCTACTCCTCTTTGACAAACGCATTCTGCGCTGTTTCAACTTCATTTCCTCTCCTGCTGTGCCTTCTCTCCCTTCTCTGGCTCTTTTGCCTCCTTCCTCTGCCACTTCTCTGGTGCCCTCTTCCTCTTCCTTAGCTACTTTGCCCTCTCCTCCTTTCTCTTCTGCCCTCCCTCAGGCTTCTTCTACACTTCCACAGAAAGTACCTCTGACTTGTACCCCACGCCAAAATTCTTTCAAGGGTGGCAACCTTCTCCACATTGCCACTCTCAACTCCCGCTCAGCTGTCAAAGACTCCTCTGACATCTGCCGCCTTGTGGAAGAACTTGACCTTGATGTTCTTGGTCTCACCGAGACATGGTTCATGGCCAGCTC
Source organism: Ambystoma mexicanum (assembly GCF_040938575.1). Taxonomy (NCBI): domain Eukaryota; kingdom Metazoa; phylum Chordata; class Amphibia; order Caudata; family Ambystomatidae; genus Ambystoma; species Ambystoma mexicanum. The sequence goes on from NC_090922.1 coordinate 354,681,752, forward strand.
TGTCACGAGTCTTGACACTCTCCTCCTGATGGCTACAAGATCCTCTGCCTGCCCAGATCCTACAGTTCTAGTGGGGGTGTAGCCTTGATCTTCCCTGAGTGGATTTGAATGCCTGGTCTGCAGGCTCTCTCTCTCCTGACCACTCTCTCACTGTGGCCACTATCTACTGGCCACCTGGTCAGGTAACTTCCTTCCTCTCCGAGAGGGAGGACCTCTCCTCCTCCCTCCTGGCCTTGACCACTGAACTCCTCCTCCTTCGAGACCTCAACATCCACCTGGATGATTCCTGTCCCTCCTCTGGACTCTTTCGTGAACTCTGCGACTCTTTCTCTATCTATTCATCCCTCAGACCCGACGCACTCTGCAGGGCACACTCTAGGTTTTCTGATCTCCTCAGACCTCTCCCTCTCTAACCCTCTCACCACTCCTCTCTCCTGGAGTGACCACTTTCTCCTCTCACCTCTCTATTTCTACCCCCCAGGGCCGAGCCTACCCCCACATTGCCACCCAACTTCTCGGTTATCCGACCCATGAAGCGTGTGTCAGTTGAGGCTTTCGCTGCCACTTTCTCTCCACCCTCCTGCGCCTCTGGCTGACTCATATCCTGACACAGCCATTTCCAACCTCCACTCTTCTATCTCTGACAGTCTTGATGTACTTTCCCATGTCATGAGGATCCACTTGTAGCCCACAGCCAAGTTAAACTCTTGGTACGACTCAGACCTCGTCACCCTTAAACGCAAGTGTAGGGTGGCTGGGAGGAAATAGCTGGCATCTTGTACATCCTCTGACCAACTGGCCTGCCGCCTGCTCCAAAGGCAATACCGATTCTCTGTCCTCACTAAGAGAGCTCACATCAAAGCCTGCGTCTCTGCGGCATCTAACAACTCGGCCAAACTCTTTCAAATCTGCAAGGAGCTGGCAATCTTGCTGCAGTCTAAACCTCCCCTGTCTCCTCCTAGGCCCTTTGCTTCACATTTCATGTCTAAAACCCAGGACATCCTGTGCACCCTCTCATCCTCTCCTCCTTCTCCCTCTACTTTCTCCTCTACCTTTGGCCTCCATGTGACTGGCTCTCCCCCTCACTTTGCTGCCTTTTTTCTGTTCACCCCAGGCAAGGTTTCTAGACAAGTCCGATCTAGGAAAGTCTCATCAAAACAGGTTCTTCCCTGCTCATCTCAAACCATCAAGGACCACATTGACACCCTTGCTCCAGCCTTGGCTGACTTTTGCAATCACTCTTTTTTGCCATTGGAACCTTCCCTTCCACCTGAATCACTCTCCTGTGCAACCTCTTCTTAAGAAACCCTCAGCCAACCATTCCTGTCCGGCTAACTATCACCCGATCGCCATTACTCCTCTCCTAGGAAAACTCTTGGAAAAGCTGGTTATCTCCCAGCTTAATCTTCACACTGAATCTGTTGGTTGTCTCCATGGCCATCAGTCTGGCTTCAGACCAGCCAGACGCATGGAAAATGCTCTCCTCAACCTCCGTGAAGACCTACTCTCTAACCTTGATTCCAATAACCCCTCTGTCCTCATCTTACTCGATCTCTCCTCTGCTTTCGACACGGTCAACCATTCCATCCTGCTCAACTGGCTCTGTGATGACCTGGATATCACTGATCAGGCCCTGGCCTGGCTGACCTCTTTCCTCTCTGACCGACCCTCCCAGGTGCAACTTGGGTCCTTCCTCTTCTCTATCTAACTCTCTATCTGTGGTGAACCACAGAGGTCTAACCTTTCTTCCTGGCTGTTCAACCAATACCTGGCACCTCTCACCCACCGATTTGCTGCTCTCTGCTCCAACTTTCAGTGCTATGCGGATGACACTCAGTTCGCTTTCAGGCTCTCCTCAGCCGCCTCCTCTCCCTCTCTGTCTGTCTGCAATCCAGGAGTGGTGTGCCACTAATGATCTCTGCCTTAATGCCAGTAAGACAGAGCTCCTCCTCATCGGCATACCTGCACCTTCCTTTCCTGTCACTCTCTGGCCACCCACTCTGGGCCTTCTTCCTGCTCCCACCTGTGAGGCTAAGAACATCGTGGTCATCTTCGATTCTGCACTCTCCTTCTCTTCTCACATCTCTGACGTCTCTTAGAAGTCAAACGACTAGCTGCACCTCCTAAGAGGTATTCTTCCTTTCCTCACCTTACCCCAGAAGTTCACTGTCTCCAGAGCTCTGGTTCTCTCTCAGCTGGACTACTGCAACAGTCTCTTTCTAAATCCGCCTGCCTCTACTCTCCGTCCTCTACAACTCATTCAGAACAGGACTGCAAGACTTGTCCTTGGCTTCAAGCCGAGGGATCGTATCTCTCCAGCCCTGAAATCTCTCCATTGGCTCCCAGTGGCAGCAAGGATTAAGTTCAAGACTCTCTGCCTTGTCCACAAGGCCTTCTGGGGCCTGGGACTGCAATACCTCCAACTCTCTCTTCGGAAATATTTTCCAACTCATGCTCTTTGCTCCTCCACCTCCAACTCCTTGAGGGTCAGTCGCTTCTCCAAGCAACGAGTTGGGGGGGGAGATCTCTTTCTTCGGCTGGTGCCTCCCTGCCTCTCTGAAACTTGAGCAGAACCATCTCTGGTTCTGGAAGCACCTCAATACCTTCCTCTTGTCTCTTCCTCTCCTCTGCTAATCTCTTTTCTGACACTGCACTGGTCACCTGTCTACCCTCTGAACTCTGGCCCAGGGGCCTGCCTGCCCAGTTGCACTCCTGCACTGCCTCCTGGCATCCTCTGCACTTGTGGTCTGTATCTGCAACCCTACAGTCCCCTTAACTGCACTTATTGACACCTATTGTCTGCACTTTTAACACTCGCACTTACCACCTGCTGGCTACACTACTTGTTTGTGATCCTGTGTCTGGCACTTGCCCATCCTCCCCCTAACACTTCTCCCGTCCCCTCTCCACTGCACTTGCACGATCTCAATGTCACTAGGCCTAGTAAGATCATTGATCTAGTCTTTCCTCTGTTTCCCCTCCTTTGCCTCTTTGCGCCTTGAAACACTTGTGTATCGGTGCGTTATAAATGCCATATCATATCATACCCCAACCAAAACATACTAATATGTCCCCCGTTCCTATATGGGACAAAGTAAATCTCCAACCTGTCCCTGCTTATTAAAAGACTCAAAAGAAGGGCATGTAAGTGCCTATATGGCCGAATCCACAAAAGTAACTAATAATATGTGGTATCAACATGTAATGAAGCTGCTGATCCAGCGCCGGACATGGGGTGGGGCAGCGCACCTCCCAACTGTGGGAATAAGAGGGGCAGACTGGAACTACTCTTAGGGGGGAGGGAACAGAGAGGACTCTGGGAGCTATAGCCATCTCCGGACCAGGCATGGAGAGGAAGAAGGGAGGATACTCTGTATATGTGTGGGATGTATTAACCCACTTATGCTCTGCCCTGCGACATCACTGTGTGCTGATGGTGCCAGAATCATCAAAATGGCCGCCAAAGCCCTATGCGCGCCAAAACCTATGAAAAATGCGCTCTACAAAGCACAAAAAGATGGCTGCCAAATCTACCATGCCGGTTGTCAGTGGTGGAACGGAGAGCGCACTGCTGAAACATGTCATTGGGCTGCCCAACTAGTAAAAATGGAGACTGCATGAAAAGCAGTGCTTACTGAAAGAAATCTGAAATCTTGCATTTAAATCTTTTCTTGGTTGCTGAAAATACAGAATGCTGGTCCAAAAACACCCACAAACACCCAATCTTCTTGCGGGGTGTCACATTTTACTGAATTCAAGAAATCATTGTGAAATTGCAATATCCTGGAAAGCTGAATTGATCATCAAAATATTCACAGCAAAAGTGTGCCTGCCTGTGAAATTTGTCAAAATATGGGCGCAGTACCAGCGGCTGCCTGTATGACAGTTGTCAGTAGTTTGCATCAGAAGTTTAAACTTGTGCAATTGAAATCAAATGTCTGGAAACTAAGTGACCTGTTATTAAGAGGAACCTAGGTTGTAACTATTTAATTTCCATGGTTTAGAAGCTGGAATAAGAGTTCTAGCTGCTTGTTTGAAAATTGCAAGTGTTGTTTTAGACCAAGAAAAATGTAATAAAATGACATTGAATTTAAGCTGAACTCAAAGCCACCAAACCAGTTCCACAGCTTCCCCCAACAAAAGGCATCTCCCTTATGCTTCCCACCAAGGCCAGGAAATCACACCTTTGTGAGAATTAGATCAGGAGAGGAGATCTTGGGCTGCAGCAGAAGGGGACAATGGACTTTCTTTGGCTGAAAGGATATGCAGATTGTGAAGTGTCAAAAGTGGCCTCTCCCAGAAGGAAGGGACGGATTGCTTCAGAGCTGCCAGTAGGAAAAGGAGGCGGGGACAGACAACCATTTGTGGATTCACAAGCACAGAAAGCATATTTCTAAAAAGACTGATAACTCACTGTGTGCAACTGTAAAAAAAAAATGTAAACCCCGGACTTCTGAACCTAATTTTTTGCTGCACATTTTAAGAGGAGCCAGAACTCTGTGCTATGTTCTGGGAAGTAACTGTGGAAATTGTGGTTTTATAGCAAATGTATTCATGTCAAAAGTATGAACTTCACACGCTTATGACCAGATACAATGCGCACAGTTGTACAAAATTTTGGATAAAGTAGATATTGTGTTATGGCCCAAAAGGGCAGAATTCTGTCAAAAGCCAACACAAGATCCTAAAATGATGGGGCTTGGAAGAATATTTGCTCCACAAAATATGTGATCTAGATATGTTATTTTTGTAAAGTTTGCAAAATTGTAAATATGTATTATACGAAAAGTAGATTTCATGTTCAAAAGCCAAGGGGAGGATTCCCTGACTCATAAAACCACATCATCATGGTGACACTCTGTTTTCTCCTCCAATCAAGGGATAGGGAAGATTCTAGCCTATAGCCAACCTAGGGGGTGCGCTTAGGATAATCCAGACCCCTTTATCAAATGCATAAATAGAGACAGTTTAGGATTTAGAGAGGGAAACACAGATTCACCCACCAACCGATTGCTGGCGGAGCACTTTGCAAGAGAACTATCTTCCCTGCTCCAGACTCCAGAAACTTGGCAAGCAGAAAGGGCCATTTCTATTGTTGAACCAGTCTCAGCTAGGCCTTAAAATTCTAGAAAGCAGAATTTACCCCAGACATCTAAGGGGAACCAAAGAACAGCCGGGCTGTGCTGTACTGCTTTCCTGCTAAGAATTATCACCAGTTTCCAAAGATCCAACCAAGTAGTGCCGTGCTGTGACCAGATAGCTGTGAACCAGAGCCATTGCTGACCCTGTCCAGTCCGGTGTGCCCAGCAGCCTGTCCCAGTCCGGTGTGCACAGCAGAATTTCTGACCAGAATCCCTGATTTGATGGACCAGAATTCCTGACGGTTCTGTTCAAACCTATATAGTGAGTATCCTTAGTATAGGACTGTCACTAGCCTATGTACTGTCCATAGCAATCCCTATCTATATCCATCCTATTATACTCAGAACTGCATTGTTAGAATATTTTTGAACTGCCTGAACCCTCTATCTCATCCTTATTATCTCTTTCTGTACTAGTAGTGTTAAACCGATCTTTGCGCTGATATATTTCATCTGGAGAAGGCAAGTGTCTCGGCAGGCAAAAACCTGATCCAGAGACATCCTGGTCTGGTAGCTGTGCTGTTGTGTAGTATTTGCTTCTTCATAGTCCATCCCTAGTGTAAAGAAATCCTGTTTGTCTTTTAAAAAAAAGCACATCCTTGTTTTCCAATTTGCCTCTGTCTGAAAAAAATGACCTCCACGAAAACGTCCATGCTAGAAAACGAAATTGTCTGCTTGTAGCTAACATCGGAAGCTTTCCATAGAACCAAAAACTGCATCTGAAATCCTTATAGTTCTCCCGCGATCGCGATTACCGCGCGCGGAAATGTTTGCTGAAAATTTTGTCTTAGGAAATTTCTATAACGTGTAAAGCAACTTTTAATTGCACCCGACCTCAAAATTAAGTTTTCACATTGCTTTTTGCTATCAAAGCATTGCTAGTGTTTGTCTGCAACCATATAAAGTGGCTCTCATTAGAATTTAAACAATTTCAGTGATTTAACCCATTTTTTGTGTTTTTACCCATTCCATTCAAATCCGACTTTAAAACTATTTTGACAAGTTGCCAATCAATTCTGTTACTCTCTTGTGTTTTCTGTGGGGAAATTGGGATTGATATATTTGTTTGAATTCTGCATTCCTGAAACCTGTTCTCTCTTCTCCTATCTCTCTACATTGCATATTGGGGGGTTGAGGGGTGTACAGGGGGAAATAGTAACCACATTGCTATTTGATTGAACACACACAAAAGTATTATTGCTGTGGTGCACTGTTTTTGCTCATTATTACTCCTTGTGATTAAAGAGAATGCTTAGTGTGACATCACCCCATTGGTGATTATTGCATCCCCATTAAAAAATAATGTGATTATATTGTGAATATATAAATAAATATTTTAACTTTGCAAACCAGCCTGATTCCTGGTTCAGTGTGACCGGGGGGGTTCCAAGAGAGGGGTGTGATACAAGTGGCACATCGTTCAGAATAAAACAACTTTTAGACACAAATAAATAAATAAGGATTTCAGTTGTGCATTACACACTAGGCGTTGACTTAGGGGAAGTGCCGGATTGAAATCACTTACATATGACACGTCATGGACACAAGGCACCTGTATGCACACATGTGAGGACAGCGAAACTGCAGGTAAGCGCTTTTCATGGCAGTGCCACAGGTTGGGCCTCACCCTGCAGGCCCATCCTGAACACATAGCCCATGCACCACGGTTGAGGGAGCGGGTAAGCTGAACTCAGGTTGCTTGTCCCCAGCAGAATGAAGTTGCTTGTAACACACCAGGTGATGTAATCAAGGCAGGCGAGCCAACCCCACGATGACTTGGGCTTGCATGGGGAAACAAACTTAAGTCAAACAAAAAGGAAGATATAAAAGAAAGACCGGACTACTTACCTTTCCTAGTACTCTACAGAAAACAAAGGGGAAAATCTAATCAGGTCTTCAACCACCAACACGCTTTCAACAGTGAACTGGTGAACCAAAGAAAACTGAGCCGTACTCTAAGGAGAAGAGCCAAAAAATCAAATGCCGAGTCAGACTGGCAACTTTGGCATAAAGAGAGGAAGAAATATGCAAACTGGCTATAACAACATAAGGCACTTCAATATCAGATAGATGCAGAGGCGATGATGAAAATTTTGGAGTCAAAAAACTCAAGAGCATTTTGGTCCCTTCTTAACAAATCGACCATTGCGAAATCTGCACCTCTGTGTAATGCAGTATCGGAGGAGAAATGGATAACCCATATCTCATCAGAATTCGAAGAGGCTGAAAATCCAACATCGCTCGTACCGGAAAACATCTGCACAAACTGGATAAATGTAACAAGTCAGGAAGATATAAAAGCAAAGATCATGAAGCTAAAGGCCTCCAGAGCCCCGGGACCGGACGGGCTCATCAATGTAATGCTAAAACAATTTCCCACACAATGGTCAGAGGTAATAAGTGAAATTTTTGAAGAGTGCAAACATACTAAGAAAATCCCAGAATCGTGGCTCAAAGCGGTTATAGTTCCGATCTACAAAAAGGGCGCCCGCGAAGACCCGGCAAACTATAGACCAATCGCCCTTTTAGATGTCATCGGCAAAATATATGCATCTCTCCTGCTAGACAGCTTCAGGCTCTGGGAAATAAACGCCAATTTCAAAGACAACCTACAAGTGGGCTTTCAAAAAAATGGATCCACTGGAATAAACATCATGATTATCAACATCCTAACGGCCAAGATAAAAGAAGGGGCCCCAAAGCTCTATTTAGCTTTTATTGACCTATCTAAGGCTTTCGACAAAATAGATAGAAACCTTCTGTGGGCAAAACTCCAGAGCTGGAACTGTTCACCCTCATTCCTGGAACCTATAAAAGCGATGCACACAGATAACACTGTCAGAATCAAACTCAGTCAGGAAGGAATTCTGTCAGAAGAAATCAAGATAACACGCGGGGTCAAACAGGGATGTCCCCTAGCTCCAACCCTCTTCATTTCATTTCTGAGCGATTTCCAGCACGCCGAAAAAGAAATCAGGTGTTTCCCACCAAAAATAGGCAACACCACGGTACCAAGATTACTATACGCCGACGATATTATCTTGATAGACCAAACAAAAATAGGTCTCCAGCGGAAACTAGACAACCTGGCGAAGTACATCAACCAAAACCGCCTGATCATTAATAAGAACAAAACAAAAGTGTTGATTCTCGAAAAAACACAGAGTTCGAAAAACAAACAACAAATACTCTACTTGGAAAAAGAAAAGCTAGAAACAGTTAAATCGATTAAATACTTGGGAGTCGACCTGGACAGCACCAAAACAGCTCAAACAATGCAGCAGACTCTATGGGATAAAGCAAAGCGGCTAGCATCACAGACCCGACTGGTCGACAAGAAGTTTGGGAAATTCTCCCTGACACCTGCAATTAACTTCTATAAAGGAAAAGTGATCCCCGCTCTGACCTATGGAATGGAAGTATCACTCTCAATGCCAACAAACATCTGGACAAAACTAGAAGGCCTAATATGGAAATCAGTTTTGGGAGTCCCAAATTCTACCTCAATGGCAGCGATAAGAAGGGAGCTGGGCTTGGTATCACTCGAATCCATGATGGATCAAGCGGCAATGAACTTTTTCAGGAAAATTATCCTGGAAGAGCGCTCCCCAGCCATCGCCATGATCAAAGAGGAGATGGATTTAGCCAAATGTGCAGCCTTGGAAGTATGGAAGGAAAAAAGAAGAGCAAAATTACTAGAAATTGCGTGCTGAGAGAAAGAACTGAAAGAAAACCCTGACAGAATAAAGAAAAAAGTAGTCATGATGGACTGGATCAGAACGCTAGATCTCGCAACAAAAAACAAACTCCTCACCCACCTCCCCCCAACTTTCAATAAAGTAAAATCGCCAATCAAATATTGCAAAAAATTTCCAGATAAAAGGAAACGAACCCTGCTCTTAAAAGCAAGATTAAACCTGCTACCTACCAAAGAAATACTTTCGATTAGATCGACCTCAGAGGAGGTAAACTGTCGATTATGTAACAAACCAGATAAAAAAGAAACCTTAAAGCACCTGATACTTACCTGTGAAAATAACAAACAGAACAGAAATACGTACCTACTTCCTTTGGCAGAAAATCCATGGATATTTGAAAAAATAGATATATGGAATAGACTGATTTCGGGAGAATCTACAAGGTGGTCGATGGCCATGGCGAACTTAATCGAGGCAACTTTTAAGCAGCTAAGAGAAAGCCCTGCAACAGTGACTCTAAGTGTAGTAGAAGATTCGGGCACAGAGGATAGGGAGACTTCAGTCCCAAGGACAAACGAATAAACAACCAACAAACAATATCTAACAACTCTGTGCACGTACACTTTGAACAGGGCCACATAGCCAGGGTTCCTACATCCGAGGCGAGAAATAGAGACAAAGAAATAACGACAGAAGGAAACAAAGACAAAGATAAAGATAAAGATAAAGAAGAAGCGTCAAATTGTTCGATACATTTTTCAGATTTTCTTTTCTGAACAAAATAAATCGAAAAAAAAAAAAAAAGCTCAAAGAATCCAGACTTAGAATAAAGGGGAACTATGGGTTTGAAGACATAGGTGCACAGGGAATTATTTCAGCAGCACTTGTCAAAGTTAACAGAAATGTCCTTGGAAAATATAGGTGCGTTCTTACAAGTCACTAGGGCCCTTTAAGGCATGCCAGAGGGACAGAACCATTTAAAGTATTGTCAATTGTGTGTCCTTGGGTCTCAACAGCATCTAGCCAGGCTTCTAGGAAATTCAAATGGGTTGAGTCGGCATAGGGACATTTTGATTCCAAATGGCTCGCTGGCGTCTAGGCAGTTAAATTGTCTTGAGAGGGTCCCCATGATACGGTGCAGTCCGGTAGCTGTCATCGGGTCAAATTTGGATAAAGAAACCAAGTGGCAATGGGTCGACTCAGTGTCTCAAATTGGCTTGAAGGGGATCCACAAGTCAATGCAGTTCTTCAACAGCGATTGACTCAAATGCTTCAACACAGGTGGAGAGGGGTAGAGTCAGCAGCCCAACAGCGGATCAAAACGTGGCAATTGCCAAAGGCAGCTCGGGGTGCTTGCAATGACTCAAAGCATCTTGAAGCGGTTGAGCTAGCTTGAAAACAGTTACAAGCTGGAAAACAGTGTCATGGCTGGAGCTTGACTTCTGGGTGCTGAGGGACCCCGACGAGGGTCTCCAGGGAAAAGGTAAGCCCTTTTGTCTGAACTTCCCAGCAATGAGGTTCTTAGAGAGAACTTACAGGGTTCTGTCACCTCCAGTGAGCAGGTCCTGGTTGCCAGTGGTCTCAGAGGTGCTAGGTCTTGACCAGCTAGCAGTTCACCCAAACTATTCCCTTGGAATCGTTAAGGAGAAGAGCTTTACTCTTCCTTGGAACTCTGTTCTCATCTCTAAGGAAGATGATTTTGAGGCAGACTGTACTCCTAACAGAGTTCAAGGTGCAACATTTTTCTTCCAGACTCCAAAGATGAATCAACTAAGGGGAAGCAAAAGGCCACAGTGGTTGTTGTTTATTCTTCCCCTCTGTAAGGTGTCCAGTCCTGGCTGAGCTTTTTCAGAAATGTCGTACCTGGTGATGCTCGGAGGGCTTTGTCTGCAGGAAATGGGAGGGGAGTGGACATTTTGGAAATCTAGGAAACTCTAAGATAGATGCTGTGGGATACCACTGTGTACTGTAGATATCTCCTTTGCTACTCTGAGTCTGCCCCCTTCATCTGCCTACATCTAAAGGTCCCCAGTAATTGGCACCTTGGTGTGGTTTGCCCTGCTAGTCCTGCAGAGAGAGTTCTGTACCATGGAGAAGGTGACACGCCTTTGCTGGGTGATCTAGCAGAGGGTTTACAGGGTGGAGCCCAATTGATTGCTTTGGGTGCCACTTTTGCTTGTATCATACCTGCCATGCCCCATTCTCGCCCGTGGTTTTTTGCTTCTGTTCAAGGAGTACAGGGCCCAGGAATCCTTTCTGCAATGGATGGAATGCACAACTCACCAACGAGAGGGCTGGTGGTGAACAGCAAGCCAATGGAGCATCACTCACTGCAGACTGGCAATTCACAAGCTCAAATAAAAGTGGATGCACAGAGCTGGGCAGTGTGGGTTGAATTGCTGAGGTTTAGGAAGGAGTCCGACTAAGAGATCATGCGCAAGAAGGACAGTGCAGTGAAGTGTGAAGGAAGATTACAGAGATTGTGTGCAAGGTGAGGCATTGGTTGGTGAGAGAAATTCGTACTTGGATGTGAAAATGCCTGTATGGTAAGTAAAATGAGTAAGAGAGACTTTAAGTGGGAGTGTAGAGGAGTAAGTGAGGCTGAGTGAGAAAGGTCAATGAAAGAGTGAAAGGAGGGTGACTGTGAGAGAAGGAGGGGAGTACTGGGAGGAGAGGGTAGTGGGACTGTAGAGTGGAGAGTATAGTTGTAGGTAGAAGTAAGCAGTGGACGAGAGAGGAACATCAGAGGGACAGGATGAGCAGAGTTGGTGGGAAGAGAAGGGGTGAAGGCAGGAGGAAGAGAAAGGAAGTAAAGAACATTGGGGAGAAGAGCAAAAGAGAATTAGAGGTAAAGAATGAGTGTGACCTGGGTGATTCGAAGGCATCTGTGTGAGTGAGACCTGGGTGACGTTCTTAAGACTATTCTTGTAGGATCCCCGATTACGGCCCACCTAGAAGATCCTGTACAGAGAAAGGGAGAGAATGTGGTTGCCTTTGTGCTCTGACCAGTAGCCCGCCTGATTTGAGATTGTAGTGGTTACCGAACTCTAGTGAATACTTTGGTATTTAGTGATGTCTGAGGTAGTGAAGGCAGAGCCCACAGGAGACGAGAGGGAAAGTGACAGCCCTTAGTGAGACCATACTCAAACCCTTTAATTAAAACCTTTGAACTGTCGTCTACGTGTTTTCTTGAGGCCGTCTGTGACAATCGACATTAGCTAGATCTGAAGAACCACAATGCCTCCTGTTTAAGCAGCTCAAATAACAGACCTATTCAGTGTCAAGGTTTGAACGACTGACAAAGCTTTTCTGCCACAATATGCTCAAATGCTACCCATTCTACAGCACAGCAGGTGTTATTTTCTCAATTGCTCGCTCCCATAGATATGCGTTAGTGACCCCTACAAGGCCTTTAAGGATATTATATACCCTGTAGTGACTAAACCAATTACAAAGTCAAAACTCTAAAACTCCTATTAAAAAAACAGTTCTTAGTTTGATGGTGAATGTACGAAGAGCAAGACACAACTATTTAATTTATCATGATGAAAGCCCACAAGACAGTTGAACATGGCCGGCAAGACTACAGGGAACTGCTGAAACGGAAAAAGAGAAGATACTAACCATAATTGAAGCATTATCCTTTCTGGTCTGGATTCTAATAACTCTAGCGATTTCTGTAAAATGTTTCCTAGGGGCCCAAATGACAGATGGGAAGTAACGCAATCGTGCATCACAGACCATACATTGGTAACTCATTTTAGTAATAGCGATTCTATTTTGATCTTAAGCAACATGAATACCACGGATTTCAAAAAAAGTCTACATCCCCACCCTCTTTCATTTGTGATGAAGTAATGATTGCCATTCAATTCTAGTGCTCAGGGAAGGCTGGTGGGGTTCCACCAGGGGTTTTTCTTATTTTCTTTTTTAATACAGTTTCAATCTGGACATCCTATTGGACTTTCATTTTGAACTCGTTCCTTGGCCTGGGTGAGATTCCTTCTTGACATTTGGTATTTAAGCGTGTTCCATTTTGTCCGAATTTAACCACTCTATTTCTGGATTGGTTCACTCTTTCTTGTGTGTCAAAAACTCCCTCGCCTTCCCCTTGCGTTAGAGCAAGGAATCCTGTCAAATTTCATGGTCGCTAGAGCCCTTGGTGCACACCTGGAGATAAATGCACTTGGCAAATAAATTCTGAGAGAGAATTAAATAGTCTATGGTTGTTCCTGTGCTACCACAGGACCAGGTAAAAACTGGAGGGATGTCACCATGTGTGTTGCCATTGGCCATTATTAAATCCCAGCTTGTAAAAAGGATAGCCATCTCTCACCATTGGCTTTAGGCTGTTTAAATAATGAATCTCTGCCCGGTCTTGAAGAGCTAATACAATGGGAATTTAAGTCACCAGCCAATATGATTCCCATTGAACCATATTGAATTTTAATCCTTAACAACAGTTCGGATGGGAATTCAAGATAGTAGGTTAGAGTGGAAAAAGCTAGGTTCCAATAAACATTTAATGCCACAATCATTCTAAATGAATCAAATCCTCTTAATGTAACTAGAGCGCCAATGAGGCCATTTGTTGAAGTTGGTATAAGTTCTAAATGAGAGTTTATCGATGGTCTAATGGCTATAAGTAAGCCACCGACCGAATGACCGTAGCTGACTGCTCGACATTTATAAACCCGTCCAAATCTAGTCTCTGTGTGAGCCAGGTCTCCTGGAACAGTATAAGGTTGTATTTGCCAAATATATAATCTCTCATCCCCGCTGTGGCAAAAGAAGTGGACCCCACGTATTCCAGTCAGCACTTTAAAGTCCTGTTTCACTAAAATACATTTTCAGATGCACTTAACTTCTCGACAACTTGACCAATTATATCAGGCAGCATGGACCACATTTTATTTTTGACATCTATCGAGACATTTCCTTCCTAAACTAATGGTAGCGAAGATGTTAACAACGTTGCCGAGAGAGGCACTGGGTATTTTCGATCAGGACTGTACTTTTTTACATCCCTTTCTTATCATCCTTCTTAATTAAACTGAATAGATTTCAAGACCAATGCTTTTAAGGTCCACATTAGCCACCAATAGAGCATCCACCCCATGGTGTGATTTCAAACCCAGTTCCGTGATATAGGCACAATGTTCATGTGGAAAACAAACATATTCCATGTCTGTCGAGGAAAACAAATATAACATTGGAATCTTCTTCAGAACCGATAAGATTCTACTGCGATTGAGAGCCCTTGTGTCACCACCTCTCTTCTCCATCTTCAGCCATACCCTTGATATAGCAAAGGATTGATCTGATGTTGATGGGGTGAGATTGCTGTTAGGAACACTAACTTCTCCTGACCCTCTCCATCTAGGAAGCTGTCATATTTACTCTCCAGAGCCATCCGAGGTGTCACACTTTTGTAGTTGCCATTGAGGTTAATTCTGGGATAATCTTATGGTCTGTAGATGAGTTTCCTGATTCCATAGTAGGGCCTTTTTGATTGTTTACTGAATCCTTTACTGGGTCCAGCACTGTATATTTTTTGCTTCTATAAAAGATCGGCTCAAATCTTTTCAAATCAGACGCTGCCTCAGTTTGTGTGCTCGATGTTGTCGTGCTCACTTTCTCTATGGGGTTCTCCTTGTTCCCCGAAGGCCACAAGTCCTTTTTCCTATACTATTAACAAATGTTGGCAGATTTCCCATGGAATTATTTTGTTTTCCCCTATTAAATATGTGCTCCCATTTAGGGGATGTAATTGTTCTTTAATCGCTGATTGATGTTTGAGATCACGCAGGCATTTTAGTAGTTGAGACTTTGTTTGATATTATACCAATTTGCGTTGAAGCGTTCTTTTTCTGGACCCTTTGGTCTTCCACAAAAGATGTTTGCTGCTCCCCGTTCTTGGTGAGAGGCACTGTTCTCTGTGGACTTCGATGTCGATTGGCAGTTGGAGTCGATATGCCTTGCAGAAATTTGGTTTTAGTGGAGTCCTTTATTTTTTTAGCCTTTCGATTCTTGAATTTAGGGACCTGGTTGGAGACAGATAGCGAGTCACTTTGATTTGCAGCCTCCTTTTTGTTTTTCCTCCTATTCCCTTTTCGACTCTTCCACCCCCTTCGCCCAATTTCTTGGGGCAATGCTGCCTCAGGGGGATTCAACTCCACCAGCTCCATCAGGTCAGAAATTGATCCTTCACATACCAATGAATCATTGGCAGCATATTCAAGTCTTCTGAACTCCTCCAAAACGGATTCAGAGAGGGGAGTATTGTCCAATTTAGATGTAGGATAACAACTCCTTTCATCTTCAGTTGGGACCATTGCTGGGGCTGCCTAAGTCCGATATATACACCACCCTGCAAACTTTAGATACTTGTCCATTTCTTTGGCTGCAACAATGCCCTTTTGCAGATCACCAATCTTACTTTCCTGTCTCACAGAAGCGGTCTTTAGATCTTTTATTGCATCTAATATTGATGTATTTATTGCAGTCTTCAAGCCCACCAATGCTAATTTGATGTTGATCGCCTCTTTGGACAATTCCAGCAAGATACCCGATTGAACCTGTACTTCGCTTCTCAACAATACAAAGATGTTTACCAACGCTGTCAGAACAAAGTTCAAAGCGGTCAAAGTTGCTGCGGTTTCAGTCTTGTGGAGTGAGCCAATATCCCTCTGGGGACGCTCCACCATTGGCGACATCGGCGATTGAGTTGGAGGGACATATGAAGAGCTTGAATTATTGCTTGGCATGGTCATAGTCAGAGGGGCTGGGCTTCTCTGAAGACCCAAGATCTGGCCGGACAGATGTCGCTATGGGTCACCAGTCATTGCCTCACCTTGCGGTGGCAAGCTAGAGTTGGTAAATGTCTCCAACAGATGGACGTCACTCTGACTCCAGCACTTCCTTGCCTTAAAACAGCCATTTATTTTCTTTTGTATGTTCCTCATGGTTACCTTGCATGCAAGACCACCAAGCAATGTTGCCTTTAATTCTAGTGTGGAGTTATTTAGAGTGTGAGGCAGTGATCACTCATTTAAATCCAACATAAAAGTATGCTCCTGTTTGTCCATGGTCCTGTGCACCTGCACCATTGTCACGTTTGTCAAGCGATTTGCTCCTTCGCTTTCTGTGAGTGACTCGACAGCACGCTCCCCCACTTGTCCGAAGACATCCAATTTGGGTGCTCTCAGATCATCTGTTAGGGCACCACTGCACAAGTAATAGACCTTCAGTGTTTCCGAAGCCTCGCCACCACCCCGTTTCGGCATGCTCGGGGAACACATGTGAGGAGACGTTAGTCTTAAAAAAATAACAACCAAAGGACGTAATTCAAGAGGCGGTCTTTCAAAAGACCCCTAAAGTGTTTTGAGAAGAGGGACTGTACAGGGCCAATAGGAGATGGTAAAATAAAGAATAAGTAAAGCAGAGTTCGGTGTAGTGCCGCTTTAATGGGAGCGGGAAAGCCCAGAGGCGATTGAATGGCTTAGTTGATGCACTTTATTCAGAGTAAGATTGTAGGTTTACCACATTGGTCTTGGCACCTCCTAGCACTCCGACGCACTGCAGACCACACTCGGCTTCCGCACTCGGCCCACACAATTGAATATTAATGGGGGACAGGCAATGGATCACCTTAATAAAGGTTCTAGGTATTTACCCAGATCACCCTTATGCCCAAGAATCTGGACCATGGTTACGGCATTGATTGAGTACTGCATTACATTGGCATCATGACACTCTGGTCTACTAGTGTCGCCATAGCAGTATAAGGCAGCAGGCACTGCTTTGCTGTCTCAGGTGTCAGGATCATCATGGCACACTAAGACAGCGTGTGCAACAGTGATTTCAGTGTTAGTTGACATTTGCCTCTGTGCCAGGCCCAGGCTAAGCAGGAATTAAGTGTTTTGCTCTAGTAGTACTAAAATAATTTGAGGTTTATACGTTTCACAAACCCTGCCCACTGAGTTGCCTTTCTGTTGTGACCGACATGTTTTCCTGAGCCTTTCCCTTTGTGTAATGGCCCCTATGCTCTTTCCTGTAACATGACTGCTGCAGAATGTGCATGCATCCAGTGACAGGGTGGACCTGCACTGCACATGTACTGCTCTTCATCGTTGCTGCTGAGTTTCTGGCCTGTTGATTCCTGACCATAGTACAACACATCTCCTGTTCATCCCCTATCAGTGGCTACATAAAGGCAACCAAACAAAACTGATCCTCCCCAATGCACAGTGTGAAATCGAAGTAGAACAATACAACAATTTTGAAGGGCTAGTGTGGTTGTGTGGAGATGAGTCACTCTCGTTGATTTTGTCCTGAGACGAGGAAAGGGGATAGATCAATAATGATAAGAAGGGCTTGCAAGGTCACTGCTCAGTGGCTTACTACCACTGTCGCACGTTGATTCTTAAAAAAAAGTATGAGCCATATATGGAAAAACAATTTCTGACCATTAGAACTATTTTACTGAATGGAAACTATGGGCCGCATTACGGGTTGGGGAGAGTGGTAAAAATGCAGCAATAACGCTATTACCGCTGTATTACCGATCCCGAGTCTCCAGCTTAATGCTGGAGGTAAATCTCCAGCTTTCCGTCAATTTTTTTGCTGGCGCTATTACTGGCAGTGGTAATAGCGACGAAAATTAAATGAAATTAAATGATATTTTATTTATATCGTGCTCGTACACAAGTGTTTCAGAGCGCGACCAGGCAAAAAGGGAGGGGAAACAAGGGAGAAAAGACAGAAAAACAGCGATCTTACTAGACCCAGTAACAATTAAGAAAGCGCAAGTGCATGGAAAAGGAAAATGGGGGAAAAGTGCATGGAAAGGGGGGTGGAGTGAAAAGTGCGAGGCAGAGGAGAGAAAACATAAATAAATATTAAATAGAATAAATAAAACACAAGGGCGATAAACCATGGTAGTGCAGCCACCAAGTGGCAGGTGAAAGTCAGAAAGGTATATCTGATAAGTGCAGAGGAAACGTGGGAGGGGAACTGTATGGGTACAGCTACAGAACCCTAGTGCAGATGGTAGCCTCAAGGCAGTGGAGGAGGGTGGCAGGGTGAGCAAGGTGCCTGGGCCCGAAAGAAAAGAGGGTGGCAAGGTGCCCGATGTCAAGAGAAGAAACAGATCAAGAGGGGAGAAGGGGGGCAAAGGCAGAGGCAAAGAGGAAGGTCTTGAGAATTTTCCGGAACCAAAGATGTTTTTCCTCAAGTTTCAAGGTGTCCGGGAGGCTGTTCCAAAGGGAGGCACCAGCCGAAGACAGGGATCTACCCCCAAGTCGTTTATTTGCAAAACGACTAACCCTGAGGGAGTTAGAAGTAGAGGAGCGAAGGGCTTCAGAGTGGAGGTATTTCCAGAGGGATAGTTGAAGGTATTTTGGACCCAGGCCCCAGAAAGCCTTGTGGACAATGCAGAGGGTTTTCAATTTAATCCTTGCATCCACTGGGAGCCAATGAAGGGATTGCAAGTCTGGAGAGATACGATCGATCTGAGGGCTTGAGGCCAAGGACAAGTCTTGCAGTCCTGTTCTGGATTAGTTGTAGAGGGCGGAGAGTGGAGGCAGGTAGATTCAGAAAGAGGCAGTTACAGTAATCCAGTCTGGAAAGAACCAGAGCTTGGGAGACAGTGAGCTTTTGTGGGATGGACGGGAAAGGCAGAGTACCTCTAAGAAGGTACCCCATACGGTACCGCAAAGCAGGATCCAGCGCAAATTGCACCGGACTGTGTTGCTGTTAAGTTAATAGCGTTGGGAGCTATCCCGGCGCATTTACTGCCAGCATACCGCCCAACTCCTGATGAGGCCCTATTTTAAAAATGCCCAACAACCTGTAGAAGGTAAAACAGAACATTAGAATGCACAGGTAAGAATTGTTTGTGTGCAAAATCAACATACCACAAATTGACCAGAAACACGTGTGGCATTATTTTGCTGCTTTGTCTTGAAGGTCATGTGTCAACCGGAGGGGCCAAAGATATTGAGTGGTCTTGCCTAATATACTGTGAAGGCCTACAGGTCCCATCGTGTCGGTCTGAATTCTGGACACTGCTACCTACCACTTTTAGCTTAGCTTTGTCTTTTGACTGTGGCATACAGTTGCTGAACAATGCAAGAGAGACAACTTCTTGGAACAGGGTATAATTATGCCCTGCACACTATGGTACTTCCCAGGCCTGAAGTGAACCGCACTGCAGGGCCTAAAATTAAAACTACGACTTCGGCTTCACTTCTATGCATTGGATGGCCACCAGATCACCAAAATATTGCTTGCCACACGGCATCAATCCATTCCTCTTGAAATTAATCCACTCACAGAAAGTTTCACTCGCTCTTACGGTTTGTATACAATCCTGTAGAACCTGCAAACTAGTCCTGTCAATAAGATAAAACCTAGCACAAATGAAGTACACTTTGCATTGCTGCAAAGAAACTAAGGAGAGTTAGAAAAATCTATGTGCTCAGCAAAATAATAGAACAATATGTTTCCTTCTACTATTACTTTATTCCTACATCTGGACAAACATTTATATCCGACTAGCTTTCTAAATAAAATGGGTGACCTTGGGCCCGGGGTCTAAAACCAGCAGTCAGAATAGAAGAGAACAGAATACTATACAAAACAATTGTAAGGAGAGAAATAATCAAAAAGACAGGCATGTGAGACAAGCGGGACGGCACAGTTTAAGGGGGGGAAGGATGGGCACAAGTCTTCTTACACCATTCATGATTTTCGGTGCTTGAGAAAGAGCAAGGATGTGGGAATAGTTTGAAGGTCAGAGGGCAGACTATTCCAGTGGCTGATGCCCGTTGCAGGGAAGAACATTTTGTGCCCCATAAAATAATGCCAGCATAAGCTGCCCCAAGCGTGAGGGGGCGCACAGGCAACTTACTTCAAAGCCGTTGCCAGACCACTACAGAGGATTTTAAACTTTTTCTTCTGCTTTGCATTTGGCAGACGTAGAGTATAGCCCAGTCACTCTGTGTATTTGGGTCCGTCTTCTGCAGATGTGAAGAAATGGTAACACAAAGAGTGTCACTATGAAACCTGTGCCTGGAAATAAAGTGTATCCGTGGCTATTAAGTTCTTCTTGGTGATGTAGTGTGAAAAGGTTATAGGTCATAGTACCGAATCAAAAGGATCGAATGACAAAAGGGTCGAGTCAATTCGACCGAAAAAAAGGATCGCATTTTTTTTTTTTTTTGGGGGGGTACCCCCCTAAACTCCTGTTTTTGGTGTAAAAACACCCTTTTAAAGCTAAACTAGAGCAAAAAAAAATACATTTTAACAAAAATGTCGATCCTTTGGTTTTCGGTCGAATGCACTCTCACCTTTTGCATTCGATCCTTTTGTTTTCAAAACTTTAACTGGACACCGTTTGAAAACGTATACCCAATCACTGTAATACTCTGTGTGCAATTAAATTCCTGCTGAGTGTGTTCAGTCTTCAAACTGTGAAGACCATCTGTGAAACTGGCACTGGGGTTACCTCACCAGATCTGTCAACTTGATGAGGTCAAACATTGAAATCCAGGAACAGACCACGAGCCTTATTTTTCCACTCACTTTTATTCACTCAAATACAAAGGTAGCATGAATGCCCGACAGCAGTATTCTAAAAATTGAAACCGGAGTGTACTCCTTTCTTCCTTGTTGTGTTAAAGTCCTGAGCAGCCCAATTGATCCGATAATTGAAAGTGCATTTTAAAAATCCGGATTTGTGTGCGCTTAGGCTCTGCAATATGGTTCACGAATTATAATAGTGGATAGCTTCAGTTCTGGTTAACATAGGCCGTACCCTAAATCTGTATCACATTGGACACAATACACATAGGTAACCAGAAATATGCGCTCACCCATTTGATTCCATCAATGAGGACGTTTACTCAAAATTGAGATTTCAATGACACTGTATTTAAATACAAATAATAACAATAACTGACTACTATACTATACTATACTACTACTATACTATACTATACTACTACTATACTATACTACCTAATTGAAATTGAACACAATAAGTATATCCCTAAACAGCCGACGTGTGTTTCGACCTTCTCAGTATTTCTCAAGGCTGAGATCTCAATCCGCTCTCCACCACAATTGCTTCGGTTTATTTGCTGTTGCATTGACCTCCTGAGATGGTGATCTTTTCAGCTAAGTGTACATGTGGCCTTGTACTGCCCCATGCTGCTGCCCCTATGTTGCTGGCACGGCCCCCATGGGCACTACCCAAAATGGATTGAATTACATATGAGTCACTTCTTCAGGGAACTCTGAAACAAGGGGGTAAAGTTAAGGAGTTGAACTTCAGTAGTTGGGAGCAATTGACTCAAATATTTTCATCCACCACCTTTTGTTTTTCCAATGAAGTGGTCTACATAGATGTGATTGTGAGACTTGCTGTGTCCAGTGTCTTGGGTTGCACTTCACTTATATGGCCAAACATGCCTGTGGTGAAGTTCCTACGAAGAGGGACCATCATTTAGATGTTCGACCTAGCCTCCTCCCATTTGAAGTCATGGAGAAGACTGATTTCACTTATAGCTGGTCCCTTCTGTAATGTCGCAGATGAGCCAAATAATTTTGGAATTTACCTATACTGTGAGAAATTCCTACTGTTGCTGGTAAGAAGCACTGGCTCAAGAATTTCCAACAATCATATTCTGGCTTTTCGTGGGGGTTCAAATATTTTAACATGTATTTTCTACTGATGGTAGTGAGGGCAGAGAACATAAATTACAACCTCTGGGGAAAAGTTACCCTGTTAGATCTTACAAAGCAGAATTAAAAAGTAGCTCTATGGTTGATAGCATGCTACTATTAGAGGAAGCCCCAAACCTTAATGGAGAGTCGCTATAAGAACAAGGAATGATGAGTGGTGTTTTTGCGATCAGCAGTTTAGATTTCATTAAGTGCAACATGCTAAGAGTATCTGTAAGAAACATTGAATGATTTGTGGTATCATGCAGTGGACAGGGTAACCCTCTCTGCCCCTTGTTTCGAAGCAATACATTGGAGTGTACACACAGAGCATTCGTTAAATTCTTGTAAAGACATGGGTAGGGCTGATATGTACATACCTAAACATTACACAGCTTACATCCTGAGCTTCTAGCAATGCAATCTTTAATACAAATCCTCAGCAGCCCCGCGTGTTCTGCCACACATGCTCCCAACAAGTCAAGGCGTTGTAGATATTCGATAAATATCCATGGTGTCTTTGTTATTTCACCATTGGCTTCTCTTTTGGTTCATCCCTTCAGTACTTTAACCTAATGCTGAGACCCAAACACAGCCAGCATCCTTGTTGCAGGCATGTCGGGTCTAAGCTTTTTATAGTCACCCTTGCAGTGAGAAAGTTGACAATGTTTTACAAGAGCCTATCAGCCACACCCTGCTCCGCCAGACTAAGTCACTGGGAGCCTCCATCGCCTCCCAAAAGGTCAGCAACTTCCAGCCTCTCTGCCAGGAGTAGAACTTGGATTATTTGACTCCCTTTTCATCTGATAGGGTAAATCAGCATCAAGGATGCCTCCCGTCAGATGACCACCAGATCGTTTAAAAGGTTGTGGCCACCTACTTCCTTCAAGACCTATTGTACCACTTGACCAAAGCAGTTTAATTGTAGGTTATTGCCTGAAATATCAAGCAAGGCTGTGTCCTCCCAGCTACAGTCACATGTAGATAAGTACCAAATTTGAGAGAAATTTCAATCTGGATATTATCCATTTCATGGTACTGAAACTGCACTGGTTGCGGTATGGGACGATGCGCTGAAAAACTCAGATGAGGGTTTACAGACATTGTTGATCATGTTAGACCTCTCAACAGCTTTCGACACAGTGGATGTTGACACCCTCCTCTCGAGGCTGGCTCTGGTGACAGGAGCATCAACCCAAGCATTATCTTGATTTTGCTCTTTTCTGACAGATCTTCGACAAAAAGTTCACTTGGGCAATTTCGCATCCTATGAAACCTCTGT
Organism: Ambystoma mexicanum; assembly: GCF_040938575.1. Taxonomy (NCBI): domain Eukaryota; kingdom Metazoa; phylum Chordata; class Amphibia; order Caudata; family Ambystomatidae; genus Ambystoma; species Ambystoma mexicanum. Next base: position 354,704,599 of record NC_090922.1, read on the forward strand.
ACCTTTTGACATTCCACAAGGCTACTCACTGTCCTCTTTCTTTTTAATATTTACATGCAACCCTTCATGAAAATCTTCTTTACATTTAATCTGTAATATCCTTCTTACGCAGATGTTACACAGCTGTACTTACGGATTGAGGACCCTAGCGTGCCCCTTGACAATATTATACAAGGTATCGAGAAGATTACACTATGGGTACACAGATTTCAATTAAATCCTACAAAAAAGATATCATTTTGCTAGGACCGAAATGCCTAATGAAAAATCCTGCAGCAGTCCCTCCTCCCCCCCAATCCGTTTGGACTGCCATCTACCTATGCCGATAGCATTAAGAATCTTGGATGCTTCTGGCAGTCTGACATGAGCTGCAATTATCAAATTGGCTCTATTGTTCAGTCAATATACTATACTCTTTGGCTATGTCAGTCAGTTCTACCGTTTTTGACATCAACTGATGTACCAGTAGTTGTAGGCTGTATGGTAAACTCCAAATTAGATCATGGTAACGCCACTTTAATAGGCATACCAGCAACAATGACTGCAGGTAGCACAAAATGCAGCCGTTAGGCTGATTTTTAAGATCTCGAAATGTACCCCATTATCAAGCTATCGATAGTCCCTATGCTGGCTGGGAGTCAAACAATTGAGTTAAAAATCTTATGCCCAATGTTTAAATGTGTGAATGGACTTGCTCTGACATATTTTGCAAATAGAATTTCATATTACCAACTAATGAGATCTCTCAGGTCAGTGGATAAAAAACAAAACCACTGAAGATACCATGCTGCTGGTGTGTCCAAAGACGGGATAAGAGTTTCTCTGTTCACGGCACTCGACTGTGGAATTCATTTCCCCTCGAGGTGAGAAATATTACTTCCTTATCCGTATTCCACAAAGCTCTAAAAACATATATACACTAATGACATACCCTCACTTCACTGATATTTTAGTTTTTTGCTAAACTGGTTCGCTCTTCCTTTACAACTGCCAGTACAACAGTGTATTAACCATAACATTTTTACACCTACACATAAGTGTTTATATGGTACTGCACCTGTATATCTAAAACAATGTATAATCAAAACTGTAAATATATGCCTTCTTCGATCTAGTTCTCATGGGAATCTGATAGTACCTAGTTTTAATTTGAAAACATTTGGAGGCACTTGTTTTGATGTCTGTGCACCCAACCTTTGGAACTCTGTCCAGTGACAAATAAAGATTATCCCAAAAGGATCAGCTTTTAAAAAAGCAACAAAAACCCATTTTGTTCAATTCCAAGGATTAATACATACAACTATCCGTTTGATCCACAGCTATCAACCCTTCTTTAATGTTTACTTACTGCCATTTCTAAATGTGTATACTTTGGTACTTTTGCGCACTGAGGCCTACGGGCCAGAGACGTCTTTATGGGAGGGCAAAAGGGGCACTTGCCCCGGGCCCCCACCCTGGAGGGGGCCCGAAGAAGCAGCCTTATTTTAAAAGGTCAGTTTCCCTAAATCAACAAAATTAAGTATCACACATCAGGATTTTCTATGGTGTGCTGCTAAGGCTAAACATATTTTCTGTCTGTTGTTGAGATGCACATTTTATTCTGATCTTTTCATCCTGTAATGCTATGTTCACTGTGGTATACATAGTTTGCATGGAACAACACCTGTAGAATTCTCACATTTCTGTGCGGATTATATTGAAAGTTGAAATACATGTTGACACATTTGAGTGCTGCGATGGTTCAGGGGATAGCTCAGTGTGTTAAGCACTCATGGAATAGATATGCGTTCAAATGCAAAATTGCAATACCAAATTCCAGCAAGGCTGACTCAGCGTTTCGAATGCATGAAGTTGTTAAGCCTGCATGTATATCTACTTTGTTTTATAGCACTCCAGGTTTTATCATCACCAATGTACTTGCACCAGATAGCGGTTACTATAGAAACTAACATAGCGTCAGTATGATGAAGGTCTAGAAATTGGTTCGTTTAAATGGGAAGTTGTAAAACCTAGGCAGACACCTCCAATGATGACAATACAGTTTTAGAGGTGTTTATGTATCCAAATTCCAGATTAGGCAACCAAAGCATTCATGCTTGGACCCTGACTTTACCAGCAGCCGATACAGTGATCCTGGACAAATCTTATATCACTGACAGTACTGTACTGACTTCTATGAAAAGGTTTGCTTCTCACATACTGGTGGTATTGTTTGGCCAATTACCTGATCTGTCCTATCATGTAGGCCATTTGAGTAGAAGGAGTTCCAGACAGAAGAGAGCAGACCAGATATTGCAGGCTTCTTATAAGCATATTTTAAGGTCTGCTTATTTGACATCAAAACGTTTTTTTTGCACAGTCCAAAGGTTTTTCTGCGTGTTCTTAAATACCATTGCCCAACCCTGTGTTTGGGATGTGTTTAAAGCTTTAAAATACAAAAGAGAAACCTATCTGAAATCTTTTAAGATCACAACCATTAGTATGCTGGTATTTATATACTTTCCTTGATGGTGGAGACAATGAAGCTAGAATCATTCCCTTTTTGCATAATATGTTTCTATAACATTTTGTTTTTTAAAATGTTTATATCAGGTTATGTGATTTTCATATTTTCAAAGTCAGTTCTGTAAAATGGGAGTATTTTAGTTCAGGGTAAAAACTAGAAAAGAAATTGGTAAAGAGCAGAAATTGCAGAGTGGGTACGAATCCCAGCTTCACCTCTTAATCAATGTGTGATCCTGGGTATCTCATTTAATCTTGTATTTCCTCACCTGTCAAAATCGCAAGTCCCTAAACCTTTCCAAATTGTCAGCCCTTCAGAGTGATTTTGTTCTTATGGTATGATCTTTAAAAAAGACTCACTCATGGTTTCACTGGCTATATATACCGTTGCTGCCTCTATAATGATAGTGAGCATTGATATATTACACACCATAGCCTCCTGGTTCTTTGCTCTCGAATGGCAACAGTGCTTGAAAACCATGTACCACTTCTAATCTCAGTCTGTCGGGATACAGACACCTTCCTGGTATCTTCAAATCGTCATCCACTCTCTGTGCTATGGTATGTGGAGTTTTATCCTTGCTTCCCATTGGTCGCTTGTATCCATACTTGAGCACTTTTGCTGTCTCTGAGGCAGCTAATCTGAGTCTTTTGACTATTCTGGATTACGTGTACCTTTGTCATAAAATGTGTGTCCTGCAGCTATACTATGTCCAGTATACCTTCCACATGGCTGCAATTGATGAAATGTTTACCCTCATCATATACTGTTACACCATGAGTGAAGAGGGTAAGGTATGTGAAAGGGAGATTGCCGTGCTTATTTTGATCTCTGTGAGGCAGCGTATCAAGCTATGGGTTGTTATCGTCACATGGGGTGCGGGGCACTAGATATTCTATATCCCTTAATTCCTTTGGTCTGTTGGAGGGGGGCCCCAGAGGTGTCCGTGCCCCGGGCCCCCAAAGTGCTTAAGATGGCCCTGCTACGGGCGAGTTGTGCCCTATACAAATCTAATAATAATGGCCTGCATCCAAATGCAGTTTATTTTGCCCGGTTGCGAGTTACAAATTACAACTACAAAGGGTCAACGGATCTTAAATCTCCTGGCAGGTTTAAGATCTGTTGACCCTTTGTCCCTGTTACAACTTTTGACATAGGCCTACTCAGTCCCCTTCCCCCCAGCAAGTGTTTCTATGTGTATTTGATAAGCCTGTTAGTGTCTGCTGAATAGAGGTGCCTCGTAACAACCCCTGGGATCATTGTTGCCTCTTATCTTCACACTGTTACGTAGGTGTCTGCTGTCCCAGCTAGAGGTACCCAGATTGTTCGCCCTCTAAAAGGTTGAACACTTCCCTGCAGCGAAAGTGGGAGTACATTTGCCTGTTTATTGATAAATTGGGACAACATAGCAAAAGCAGCCGTCCCCAGTCACAAAGGATGGTGCGGTGCCTCTGTTTGCCCGGGAAAAGGTGTGATTAGCATACAGGGACCTATGGTGTTTTTGAGTCCTGCGTAGAGGTTGGAAGCGGTAGGACATGGATTGGGTAGGCAACTAGGGCAAAAGAAGGGGTTCCTCCTGGATTGCTTTTCATTTTGTTACTTTAGGTCCAAATAAATGTTGGTCTAGATGCTACTGCTGTGAGGACTGTGGGAGGGTTTCCTCCTTTGAAGTAATGACATTCAAGCCAAAGGGCGTGGTAGTGCCCCAGAACATGTCTCCTTCATTGTCCACCTTAATACGAATGGTATCTTGTTGTTCACTGTGTCACACGCTTTCCATTCATAAGCGCTCAGTTGTGCTTGTGGTAGTGGCTTAGTTTCCCATTAATTACATTCAAGGGGATGCGGCAAAGTCCGGACTACGTATTGCAATGCCCTAGAGCACTGTGTATTGGAATCCAGCGCATCGCAATAACTAGTTCTTCTCTGACTCTGAAGGTGATAGCAGGGGAGTTGCTAGGTCTGGAAAAGACCCGGGGCTAAGCTGATGTCGGAACTGTTGGGACTGGGGGCTAGCTAATCTTTTGGCTGTAGCTCCTGAGATTCTATTAGGGGCTACAACCAAAAGATCAGGGGCTATAGCCCCCTTATCCCCCCCTAGCAACGCCCCTGGGTGATAGCATTATTTCCATGGCACGTGCCACATGACGCCCCTTCCTCAGGACACCCACCTCCCTATCCTTGCTGGTTGTGTCAGAAACTCCGAATTGCCCTTATTCGATTGTCCATAATTGCCCTTAGCATAACACCAGGTTTAATTGGGGAAGATGCCATGTAATCCCAACATTTTAACATGGTTTTTATCATTCTGGCATTTAGATACAAAGCTGGGTTGTGCTCTATAGTTGGGCATTGCTTAATAATGCTTAATAGTATTCAGAGGGATGGCAATACTGGTGGTCTAAAAGTACTGGTTTTACATTGTGTGCTTCTATTTTCTGGTGCTGGAAAATTGCCGGGTTTAGCTGTGTAACCTGTTGAAGGTTTTGAGAAGGCACTTTTGTAAAAGGAATTCTTGCAAATGGGTACCGACCCCACTTGCGATGTTTTTCTAGGGCGTGGGGAAGTTGAACACACCAGATACATTTGAGAATGTTCTAAGACCCGCTGCCATGCACACTACCAGCTGCAGACAAACACACTTAACGGGAGCCTCAGTCCTAGTATTTCAGTGCACAAGGGCACCATTCATGGATTACAAATCGGAACCTATACGTTTTGTGACGCACTATTTTGATCTACCCACCCACCTGTAGGCAGAGTCCCCGTACCCCACACGCACACGCTCCCTTTTCCTCCGCCCATTCCGGCACACGCCGCGCGCGCGCCCATGTCGCAAGAGTTAGCAGGAGAATGAAACCGTTATGATTAATACGGGTTTTCTGTAATGTTGACAGCGTGGACTTCCCCTCCGCGTCCTCGTCGTTCAGACTTGGCAGACCACACAAAAAACGATGTTTCTAACCGCCAGCTACTTGCCACAGGTGTTCAAACTCCTTGCTCGTTAACTCCAAACCTGCATTTTTAACAGTCTGGGAAAGAAAATAGATTATTTCTTGAGCAGAAACGTTTTTAAAAAATGAATTGCCTCGCTGTACTTATCACGAATATATCTTATGTGAAAATGTAATATGCCCTTGCTTCCTTCTTCAAGCATCAAAAGCAGTGCACGAGTAACCCGTTCTCTGCTTCCTCACTAGTGTGCCCTCTTGATCTGCGGCATCGGTGGTCTCCTGCATCTCGGTATGCCGTGGCATGTGTGCGCAGGAGCTCCACAAGGCCCACAGGAGCCGGCTGGTGGCTGCGCTGGCTGGCGGATCGGTGGAGAATTTTGAAAGTGTCCTCGATTATTTGCTTTCGTGGGACGTGTTGTCCTGGGAAGATTATGAAAGCGTGAACGTTCGAGGACGCAGCCTGCCCAGCCTGGCCCGAGGACTCCTGGACATTCTCTGGTGCAAAGGTGATCAGGTCTATGGACTTCTGGTTGCTGCCCTGGGAGAGGAAGGGGCTGGGCGTCAACCGGTGCAAGCACGTTTGCCGGAGTTAGAGGAACTTTCAGAAGCGCCCATTTACCTGAAGAAGCATCGACCTGCCATAGTCGGAAGAGTACATGGTCATGTAGAACACACTTTGAAATATTTGCTGAATGCAAACTTTGTCTCAAAGTATGAGTGTGATGAAATACAGCTGCCCATCTACACACCTTCACAGCAGGTAAGATCACAAATGATTGGGTGTAATATGTGTAATTCTAAAGATGATCAAATTAGTTATTTTCAATGTCAACATTTTAAAGCTGCTATTTATAGTGTTTAAAGTCGGATGCAAAATCGAGGGGCGGGTCTAGCAACTGGGTGTGTCCTCATAGTTGGGCACTGCCTAAATGTTGATGGCCGTGGCCTGAAGAGATACCAACTGACCTAAATGATGCACTCTGACACCCTTCAAATGTGTACTTTGGGTCACTCTGCATGGTCTCATGGTTTGCATCTTTTCTGCATATTGTAAGAGAATCGCTGTGGGGTATGTAAATGAATCACCCTCAGTATATAAACAATTCAATCCGTGTGGACATCACCTTCATTCTGTGAATAAATTACCCCTGAGAAAGGGGAGGGGCAAATAGCATAAATGTGGTTTCCTGGTGATTTCCATAAAATCAAGGGGCATTTTGGGAACATAAGAACGACCACTGAATTGTGAATGTCTGTGATACTGATTCACTCACCCTAACACTCAAATATCTGCAAACCACAAGCGATATATACTCAATTGAACAGTGTCATCTTCCGGATGTTAGGCTTGGCCTCTGGCTCATCTGCTTCAGCTGAAGACAGCGTCTCATTTCCCTAAATGCTTCACAGCACTTATCAATCACTTTCTCCCTCTCGCTGACCTCACGTGTCCTTTAATGTGCCTTCAGGCAAAGGTTGTGTGGACATGCTGCTTGTGAGTGATGATGGGAGCCCTGGCCCGGGAGTAGTTTTTTTATTTTTTATTTGATTGCTTATAGCTCGAACCTAGCTCAAGAGTAGCAGTGCCTCCATTGAACAGCTCCTCCGTGATCTGTGACCAAACGACTACTGGCAGCAGCTTCCTTTCTTCAGCTCGGCTTTATTACGTGCCTGATCCTGTGCAGACCCTTCCTGCTCACCCTGCAACTGTGACCTGTCACTTTCAGGTTTGCAGCTTGAAACCAACACTCAGCATTTCCTCCCGTCTCCAGCTACGAGGAAAACCCATAGCTGAGTGCTAGAGTGCCACACGTCCCTTCTCTTAAGACAGGACATCCTCCTCTTGCAACTTACACCACCCCCGGTCGAGATACCGGCCCGAGACTGGTGTACCCCAAGGAAACAGACGCGTTCACAGGAAATACAAGTCATTTCCCTAACCCTGCAACTAAGTAAACCTCTGGTCCGTCTTGCCCTGAGGAAGGCTTCGAAATTCATGACAACCAACATGGCGATAGCCGAAACGTGCCTTCAGTATTTGTCTATTTGAATCTTTCAGATTAGCAACACTGAAAAAATATTTTTTTGCTTAAAACCCGGCACGTTGGCAGATTACAAAACATGATCATATAGTGATCATAATACATACAAAAATAGAGCACCCGCTAGGAACAGACAAGCTTTAGCAAAGTTTATGAACAAATATACTAAGTCTATTGTAGAGCAATCTCTGTATCCATACTTGTTTTCATTTTTTTCTTCTTTGTAACGTCTTTGATATTTATTGTTGATTATGATATGGTCTTTGTATTCGTTTCTCATTTTTTAGAGAAATGTATTTCTTACTGTGTTTGAAGAATTTATTACCAAGTTTTGTTTAATTTACTGTTTTGAATTCCTTTATTTTATTTTTTTCATTAATAAATGGTCGATATCTTTCCAGACGTATCTTTGATGTTTTCTTACCTGTGACTCTATATATTAGCAAAAAACAAGGACAGTAATTTTTATGTCTGACCATAGTGTGGATTGTGCTATTTTGTTTATTCTATGTTTACCCTGAATCCACACTGACACTCTATGGGCCACCCTACCCTTTTGTATCAGTGTAGCAGTGCGTCACAGTGCGGGGAATGTTTGCAAGGAGCACACCCACTGCAGCAATGCAGGTTTGACAGTGCATCAGGCACAGGGTGGGGATCTTTGGAGAATGGGTGTGGAGCACATTGTAGACGTGCTACAGCAGCAAAATAGAGTTGAAAAGCGTTTATTTTGCGTTCCATAGTTGTGGTGATAGTTGCAACATGCAACAGTATTAGGTGTGCAGCAGGAGATGGTGCAGTGAGAAGGTGTGCAGTGTGGCCACAGGGTGCACTGTTTATATAATGTGAGTATGGAAGAGGGTATGGATGAAGTGCATCTTATATGTGTTTGGTCACTCTGCTGTGTGCAGATTTATTGAAGTAGGCCCGATGTTGTGAAGCTGTTGTGCTTAGGTTGCAAGTGACACAAGACTTTGTGAACGGCAGTAGGTAGGGGTGGTGCAGGCTGTGGTATGTTTGTGGATTCTGCTAATTGTGACATTTTTTCATAAATAGATGTTCTATGGTGTGGGGGAGTTGGGTAGAAGTGGCAGTATGTATGTTACGTTTGTGCATAATGTTAGCTGCCCACATGGTCGCATGCATGTATCCATAGTGTTGTGGTTGGTGTGGGCAAGGGATGCACTGTTGTGTGCATGGCCAAAGGTGTGCTGGGTGTGCCGCAGGATCTTTGGTGATGCTGCAATCGTTCATTCGTTAGGAGAAGTTTCTGGTGGAGAGGTTTTGGAATCAAACGGAACGTGCACTTACAGTGTTTAACCGTAAATATGGAGTGGTGTACAGAAAAGATGGTGTGCAATGCAGAGGTTTTATATGTGATTTCTGCATGCATGTTTTATAATTCGACAGCACCCAATGAGGGAACACTGCAAAAATGCCACTGCAAAGGGAAGAAGTATTGTGTCTGCTTCACTGGACCTTGGCCCTCACTGTAGATGGGAAAGCGCACGTGGCACATACTGCCATTATGAGCATGCTGGCCATGGAAATGGAATTGCGGGAATAGGCAATTAGGTGTTTAGGGTGTGGTGGACAGGAAGGGGCGGTACCCTATCTTCCCAATACTGTGTCTAGTCAAGATGGAGGGACGCACAGTGCTTATCGTCGGTGATACCTTTGTGCACCATCTGCAGAGTTGTTGTGTGCAAAGAGGCGTTGCTGGTAATTTCGGGTTGGAAGGAGTAGACGCTTTCTGGGACTGTCAGGGTGACTGCAGTTTCGGCGGGATGGTTCGGATTTGCAGATATGTGGCCTCCGTCATGAACGTAGACTTTGTCGTGCTGGACTATGGAAGTCTAATTTTGGGTTACATGTCGTGTGGACGTTTAATCTGTCAACTGAAGAGGTTGCTGAACGCAGTGATGCATATTTTTCCTACTGCCAAGGTCGTTTTCTCATGCATAACACCAAGAGGAGTATGTGCCCATGCCGATGCAATTTGTCCCCAGCCAGAGGTCGGAAGGTGTGTTATAAACAGAAGCATTTGTGAATTTATGCAGACTGCTGACATGTTCTCCACCCACTATGAGATCATGAATAAATGACCAGAACATTTCTAATTTTATTATGGATAAAAGGAATGTTGTTATAAACTAATATCCCGGAAATGGAAGGTAAAGAATCTATGCAAGCACTACGTAATAAAGTACTCGCCTGGTCACGGCAAAGAACAGGACCAGGCGTAGTCCGGCGGTCTGATCTGTTGATTCTTCGTAGATTTGACCCTAAGGATTGGTCTACTCAATCTAATAGTCACTGTGTATTAGTGGGCTTTGGGGGTAGCACACTTCCGGGCTTTCTAAGACGCTGTAAATACATGCCCAGAGGATCTTTAAATTGTGACCTGATAGTATAATCCTGGGTGGCCATGTGGATGTATGCGGATGGAGAAATTGTGCATACTTTTACTGAAGTTTGCAGTGGACATGCTTTGGAATGGCACCACACTTGTACTGTAAATGTGTAACGGTACATTTGAAGTGTTGTACATGAGTGATACTGTTGGATGATGGCAGCTTTGATGCAATTGGTGGATGCGTGTTTGCCTATTTACGCGTAACCCAGTGATGTAGTGCTGCAGAGAAGATAGTGGAAAGGGAAGAAGGACTGCTCCAGTTTTACAGGGGTGTGGCCCTCACAGTACACATACCACAATCTGCCCTTCCCACCATGTTGCCCAATTGACATGGGACTGTGGGGATTGTCCAATCAGGTGATTAGGGTGTGCGGCAATAGGAAGAAGGACTCCTGCTTCACTCTGGCCTGGCCCTCGCCGTACTTGGGGAAGCACACGTGCCACATTCTGCGCTTCTCACCATGCTGGCCTATGGAAATGGGACTGTAGGGATTGTCCTATCAGGTGCTCATGGTGTGCGTCACAGGAAAGCGCACCATTAGAAAGAAGGACTCCTCCTGCTTCACTGGGGGAACAGACCTTGCGCTAGTTCGGAAAGCACACATGCTACATTCTGCCCTTCTAAGCATGTTGGCCAATGGGAATGTGACTGTGGGGATTATCCAATTAGCTGCTTATGTTTCGCTTCACAGGAAGTGTCGGTAAAATTTTCTTACATTACTTCGTGCACTCAGACTGGAAGAAATGGAGAGACGCACAGTGCTGTTACTGGGTGATGACTTTGTGGTAAGTTTTCACAGGTATGCCCAGTAAAGAGACTTGCATGGCAATTTCGGGTTGGAAGGAGTGCAAGAACTGTGGTGTGCTGCCGATGTCTGCAATTTCAGTGTTGTCCTTGTCCTTTGCAAAGAAGTGGTCACTTTCGCGCCTTTTCATGTTGTCGTGGTACAGTACGGAGCTCAGCATTTGGGTTACGCACCTTGTTCACATGTGTTGCATGAACTCAAGAGATTGTTGAAAGCACTGAAGTGTTTTTTTCCACTGCGAACATTTTATTCTCATCTATACCGCCAAGAAGAAGGTGGGACTGTTCTAATCAGTTTGCTCACAGCCAGAGGGTGGAAGGTGTATCATCAATGGAAGCATGGCTACTTTTCTGTACAAATCTACAATATTCTTCTGCAACAATGACGTAATTGATTCTCAAAATGCGGACTTATCCCATGACAATGGCACTTCTTTGTCCAACATTGGCAATGGTATTTTGTTGTTCGATCTACAAGATGCATTGAAGAGCTTACTGTAAGAATGCGCGGAGTACACAAAAAGGAAAATCTCTATAAAAAGCAAAAATTATTTTCTTATTTCTACCACTAAGAAGAGTATGTGACTGTACTAATGCGGTTTGTTCACAGCGAGAGGGCGAAAGGTGTATCATCAATGGAAGCATGTCTACTTTTTTGTACGATGCTGCAATGTTCTTCTGCAACAATTACCTAATTGATTCTATAAATGCAGACATATTCCACGACAATGGCATTTCTTTGTCCAATATTGGTAATGGTATTTTGTTCTTCCGTCTACAGGATGCAGTGAAGAGCTTACTGTACGAATGGGCAGAGTGCAGAAAAATAAAAATCTCAAAGAGTGTTTCCTTAAAAGCATCTAAAAAAGCAAAACCACAAAAGGCTCTTTTTAGAGCCACAACTACATATGAAATCCGCTGTCCTGGTTGAAATTTATTCCGCCCCGCCCGTAGACAGCACGAAAAGTACGCGGACATTGCGTTACTTCCGGGATTCCACGTGCCGCATCCGGCCCATTTGCTGAATGGCGCGCATGGAAATGGGTCTGTGGAAGCTAAGAGATTGTGCAATAAGGCTTCAGGGTGTGGTGTGAGCAAGATTGGAAGCATAACGTTTGCAAAATAGTCACCAATTAAATATTATAGCCCTATATATAATCTTGCTGGCAGGTCATTGCAAGAGCTACTGCAAAGGGTGGACAGGGATTTGGACACACTTTGCGAATGAAAGCCGTTGACTGCAACTCACTCCCAATACCCACTGTGTTCCTTTCTTCTTGCCTGTGAACAAAGGGCCACTGTACAGGTTGCTATGAACAGTACAATACTACAGCGAATGTATATATCCAACGTCTGATGCACTAGTCCTAAAAAGGTTGTGCAGTGGTGCTGCCATATGTCGGAATGTCTCACCACGGGTAATGTGTTCTTGCAGATATTGATCTGCAGAATATTGTATGACATGTATTACACCACAAAACTGCTATTTGTACGTGTTCAAATATAGCAATCTGTGCATCGAAGCGAAAGTACCGTAACTTGATGGCACGACATTAGCTGTATCTGTAGCATTCATGGAGATGAGTACATTTTGCCACATAGCAATGCTTTCATCAGGAGACGCGCAGTTTCATTAGGAAGATCAACTAGACAGTTGTTCAGGCAGCTGCACGCGGCCACACTACCTTTGCAACCAGCACTCATGATCTTTGAGATCGGAAGATTTTGTGGTTTACTTAGCTGTGCTTACATTACTGTGTGCGAGTTAGTAAACAGCAACAGCGTTCATAATTTCCAGACTCACTACGGACTGTCATATGTGCAGTGCAATCTTTTATGCACCTGTACAAACCGCATTGAAGAACTTGCTACGTAACCTCATGGTGCTAAGTGCAGAAATGGTGTGTCAGTTTCATGGGTCATGGAAGGGCAAGCAGCTCATCAATCAAAGCAATGGGCCATTTAACACGCCCACTGTACACTGGAACATCCTGCTCCTTGCTCCCAATGGGCCTCAGGCAGCCAGGCATGATGCAGCCTTAAATCGGTAGCTTTGCAAAACGAAATCAATAGGCAGCGGGAATGTTTGAAATGCTGAAGCCTGTCAAATTAATCGGTAGGGTTAGCAACAGGGGCGGCATTACCAGGAGACAGAGGATGACATACACATACGTATAGCTGTGCAACTGACAGACGTCCGCTGCCACGACTAATTAAAAGTAAATGAGTAGACATGAGGCCAGTACTGTAGTCCTGCAGACACTTCCATTGTGCCTGGACATATGCAGGGCAGGTGCACTCTCAGTAGGAAACCTCCATTTTGCTTACCTGCAGGCCTCTCTGGCAGCACTGTGCGCTACAAAGTCACAATGCAATTACAGCACCAAAGCAACAACTACGCACACAATGACGAACAGTTTGCATGTACACGTTTAATTTGTAAGAAACATCGGCAGTATTAGGACAGGGTAAGGGTAGCACTAACTGTTTAGCCATTGTTCCATTTTTACATACATACTGTGTACGTTCCTTTTTACAGGATCTCATTGATTTCGTGTGGCTATATGCTGTTGCGGAAAAGGTGCCGTTTCTGATGCATTCCTTCAATGTAAAGTATGTCCTGTTACACACAAACATATGTGTGAAGTGTACATAAAGCAATGCATATTAACTACATTACTTTATAGACTGTGCTGCTTGCCAATGCAGTTACTATCGTTACTCATTTAGTAAAGAGGGACGTTCTCTTCCAGCCATTATAGGGTGCTTGGCATTGTTGCGTAAAAAAACAAATCCCATGGTTTGCTATTGTTGTACACTGCAGAAATTCTGCATTCATAGGACAGACTTCAGTGTAGTTACCACGTTATTTTATTTTTATTTATTTTTTAAATTCATATAGCGCACAGACAGCCCAGGGGCATTGTGGCGCTGTTGCTTGCAACAGACTTAGTTACATTATGCATAGCTTACAACATTGAGCACAGGGAAGTAATACAGGTCATGCATAAAAAGCGTACACAGTTCAGATATTCATATAGGTGATGAACGTAATGTACGGGGTAGAAGAGATCAGGCGAATAGGGTGGTTTTCGTGGTTTTACGGAAGACAGTGAGTGAGGGTTCTGCTCGCAGGGAAGTGGGGAGGGCATTACAGTGCAGGGCAGCTAAGTAGGGGAAACTGGCACCACCTGCTCTTGCTCTTTTTACCATGGGTACGGTGAGTAGGTTAGCATAGGGGAATGCAGTTACGTTCATCTCTTAATACTTTGCATTCCTTTCTCTGCTATTTCCTTTTTCGTTTCCATGTACAGCGACAGTGTGGTAATATTGTTGGATGCACACGTCACTTCATGTACTGGTGCATTCCATTATGGTGCATACTCTATGCCTTTGGTCTGTGTTTCACAAGTACAGAGTTTGCACACCTAACTTACTTCATTCTCCTTGCAATGTACATAGATGGTGCTATTTGTACATGTTCATTCACATTGGTGAATGGTAGTAATATGTAAGAGAACACATGCTGTTTCCAGCAGTTTGAATGCTAGCCGCTATATGCACACAGACGTACAGTTTGTGGTCACTGTGCTCATCGGTATGGAGACATCAATTTTGTATGCTGTATGGTACATCTATGCAAACGAATGGCTTCCTGGTAAAAACCTATCAAATTCAGTGAAAACACTTTGTTAAAGGGACGTTATGGTCAAGTTGCGCTAATAAAAACCTATCAAAATCACTGAAAAAGTATTGTTAAAGGGACGTTACGGTTAAGTTGCGCTACTAAAAACCTATCACCTTCACTGAAAAATCTATACTGAAGGAACTTTCTGGATCCACTGCCCTACTAAAAACCTATCAAATAAACCAACAAAAAACGTTGTTAAAGGGATGTTATGGTTAAATTGCACTACTAAAAAACCGTATGAAATTCAATGGAAAAACGTTTCTACAGGGACGTAATGGTTACAGGTAAAACCAAAAAAAAACAGAAATTCGCCAGTTATAGTAAGGTACGCAACCATAACTTGCGCTACCACTGTGCACTGCAAGGACTAACACCCATGACCTCAAAGATGACATCACAAATGTCATTGGTGACACCATAATGTCATCACATGTGCCTTTAGTTTCAATAACAAGCCTCCACAAGGGATTGTTAATATAATGTTGCCACAAAACTATCAGAGGTCATTGGGAGAACTATGATGAGATACATAAATCAATATACAATCCATTGCTATAAACACCATTGCACGACAGACTTCTTTCCAGTATAGCAACCACCTCATGCAGAAACGTAGGCATTGTCTGCAGCATGCACCATAGAGGTCTAATATTCAAATTTTGCCATGTTACATAGTACAATGCTAAATGCTTTATTTTCAGAGTTTCGCGTACTGTGAAACATGTAATAAGTACCTAATCACCCCTCACTTACTACATATTTCTACTACACACAAACCATAAAGAGAGCACAATGCACACAAATATGCCCACATATCGTGAAAGTAAAGTAAGCAAAAAAGCAGCTGTATTACCAGAAACTGTTCATAAACTAACTGATTATCTTCATGCACAGGAATGGTTGCTGTGTTTCGGGCCTGCTTCTTCCCCTTTGTACATGTATCACATGATGTGACTTAACCTTTGAGAAAAGAGTGTAAGGACATATGAGAAGGGTAAGGTCTACAAATATATTACATTTTGAATGTTCACTTCCTGCCTGTCAAGTGAATAAAGCCACCTGCCCTACATATGTCCATGAACAAAAAACGAGTGAGCCAGACATGTGATGGCATCAGTGATGTCATCAATAACATTTGTGATGTCATCTTTATGGTTATGGGTGTTAGTCCTTGCAGTGCACAGTGGTAGCGCAAGTTATGGTTGCGTACCTTACCACAACTGGGGAATTTCTGGGGGTTTTAGGTTTTACCTGTAACCATAACATCCCTGTAGCAAAGTTTTTCCATTGAATTTCATAGGGTTTTTAGTAGTGCAACTTAACCATAAAGTTAAGTTTAACAATGTTTTTTGTTGGTTTAAATGTATATAAAAGGATGAATGTCTTTATTGTTAGTGTAGCACCAGCTGCAATGGAAGGTATTTTGTGGCCCTCCCAAGAATTGGGAGGGGGAGAGACGAGACACGCAGGACAATAATGAACTGATCTTTCACTGGTTTTCATACGATTGGGATGATCAGTATAAGTGTGTACAGAAGGAAGCTCGAGGCCAGGTGCAAGAGGTAAAAGCCTAATGTGCCAAGGGAAATAAAGCATCATTGCATGACCAGTTTAAAGGCAGCGCGTCAAGGAGCCAGGCAGAATCAAGTGCTTGTTTAAAGCAAACCGGGAGGCTTGGAGGCAGCGCTACAGAGGAGGAGATCCTGTAACTCAGACGGAAACTCTTATTTAAACAGGAATGTATTTAATGTATTCCTATATATTGAGTGACTTTTTACATTCTTTGAATCAGGGGGGAGGCCGTTCAACAGGCAGACACCCCACCGCTGTTGGAACATATCCCAGGTGCTTCTTCATGAAGGATGTTGGAGACAGGTTTTTGCCAGCATAGGACCTGAAAGTTCTTGAAGGGAGGTGTCTTTCGAAGAGATCTGCCAAGTACTCTGGGGCCTTGCTGTGGAGAGCTTGGAGAATAATGCATAGACACATGAACTCAATTCTTTTTTCCAGGGTGATCCCAGTAAAGCCTCGTCGGAGCGGGTTTGATGTGATCAGGTATTTTTAATGTTATAACCAAGTCTACTACATACCATAGCACTAATAACCTTTACTTTGTGGTGCCTATTTAGTAACAGCAGGCTTTGCCTCAATATGATCAGATAGAAATGACCCACTTTGGACAGGAAAGGTTTCTGTCAAGGAAGCTACTTAGGATTCTCGATTCAGAGAAGAACGGATGAGGAGCAAAGGCACATTAAACAGACAAGGTGAAAGGGAGTGAAGTGGAGATGTTAATGTCGGTAAACGTGGCCTCCGTCTGATATTTTAGAACCCTAGATGTGGAGGCTCTGTATACATCTATATGCCAGGCGGGTTGTCTAGAAATTCTACAATATTTTTAGATGATCGCCCATACTCACAGAAGGTACCCACAGCATTTGTCTTGGAATGCAAAAATCCCTATCAATTCGATGATGACAATATGAAAATGTTATATAGATGACCTGTTCTTAGTTTGGTCTGGTAACAATTCCAACTAGAACTGTTTTAACTTTGGTTGAATACATGTGATACCACCATTAAATTCACAACCTCATGGGATACCCAATCAGTTAACTTCTTGGACCTTAGAATATACAAGGATCATTCTTGTTTGTAAACCTGCATAAACAAAACGGCAGATCAAAATAGTTTACTTCACTATCAAAGCTTTTATCCACAGGGGCTAAAACGAAGCTACCCTTGGGGCAATTTTTGAGAGTAAGGAGAAATTGCACTGACGAACAGGATTTTCAAAGACATGCAGACCTTTCACAATAGAGATTGGTTGCGAGAGTCTACCCAAAAAAGGTCATAAATTATGTATGATTATGTATGATCCCAAGAGAAAAGACACCACTGAATAGATTAGTTTGTGTTACCACCTATAGCCTTATAAGCAATAGGATCAAATGAAGTATTCAAATGAACTGGCACCTTGTGAAACAAGAAGGGACATTGAAACAAAAACCCCTTTTTGCATTTAAGAAAAACACAAACTTAAGACAGAAGTTGGTTCAGACATACCGTCCACCTAGAGAAGAACAGATGGTACAATCTATGTGGCTTTTGCCACCGGTGAAAGGGCACAACAAGTGTGGGAACTGTGTGGCATGCAAATTTACTGAGACTAAATATACCTTTGACTATGCACACATGAAAGGGAATGCAAATAGCCATACAAATTGCAACAGTAAATATGTAATCTACATCACTAAATGTCCGTGTAAATTACTCTATTTAGGGAAAACCATCTTTCCCATTAAGCAAAGCATCTCGTAGCGCAGATCCTGTATAATAATAATAATTAATATTTCACATTTATATAGCGCTACGAACCCTCAGGTATCTGAGCGCTGCTTATTATTACCCAATGTGTGTGGTGCTCATTTATCGACCTCGGACTGCACGGATGTTAAAGCGAGCGCTCCACTCACAGTGCCACTTGACCGGCTAACAAGGTTGCAGATAAGCCATTGGTTGATCACTATACATTAGACGCACATGGTCATAAGGATCTCAAGTGGTTTGTGATTTAAAAACTGTGACCACATCCCCAGGGAGGGAACATAGATAAGCAACTTCTACGTCTGGAATAACGTTGGATTTACAAACTTGCTACAGTTATTCAAGCTCTCAATGTATCTGTTGAATGGAACAACCTGATTTTCGATGTATAGTGGTACAATTGAATGTGTTCAATTAGGATGCCATTATATGTATAGTCAACTTTCATGTTATCAAATTTTTGGAAACAATTAAGATGATCACTGATAACAGTGGAATGGTACTATCACTCTATGTAACTGTATTGATATTGTATAAAATGGACAAGCATGTAAAGAATGTGTTCACTGCATATAATGGTTAGTTCCATTATAAGCCATAATAGGCTGTCCAGGATGACCGCCGTGCAAGCAGATAAGTTGTGTTTTAAGGTTGGCCTTTGTATTCTGCCACTGTGTCACTGATTTGCTGCAGGTCGATATGCATTAATTCAGAGAATGTTGATGAATTGTGTTCATAAACAACTCCCAACTCTACTAACATTTATATGAATACTCTAAAATTAAACAGGAAGAAGAACATTAGGTACAATCAGATTTACGTGTTCATGAATACAAAACAAAAAGGATATTTTAATGAAATTATGAGATGTTTATTCAATATGCTCTGACTTAGGCAGCCTTAAAGCAGTTTAGAGCTTAGCTTATGTGAGTTGTACACTTTCCAACAACAATAACAGGTTCAATATAATCTGATATCGTGAACAACCTCCAAGATGTCTGCCATTAGACATTGATTAGAGGTAGTTTTTGCAAGGAAGATAGCCGCCGACTGTGTAACCAATTTCACTGACACAGCGTCGGATGAGACGCAAGCTGACTGATTCACTTGCGTACATTGTAAGAGCAAAAGCAGAAATACTTTTGGTCATTTATATTACGCGAGCACATTCCTTAGTTGTTTGGCGACACGAGCGTAGGATAGCAGGATAGTAGAACTATGCATTGCCGAAATGTTGAATCAACTTGTTTGAGGAGACGCGAGTTTAACTGCATCATTTGCACACATTGTAACAGAACATGATTGCACAGGAAACATGGAATATCCCCTATGTGAGGCAACAGGGGGCTCTCACTACACATTTGTGGGTGGTTGAGCACTATTTTATGGAGTTAGAGAATATGTTTATATGCTGATCAATTAAGGATCAGATAATTCAATACCACATGATTTTCTGTTCACAGATATCTACATGTGGGTCTGATTTGGAAGTGGCAAATTAATAGATTGCTTCCTCACCCCTGAGCAATGAGGTGAGTGGCTCACTAATTTGGAATAAGAGGTTCCTAGAACGTAATTGGTAGATTATAAATATTCCCTGTTATGTTTTACAGGGTGCACAATGCAATGACTAGAGAAATTTACGAAGGAGGGTAAGAATATGACTGGGCATGCAGAATTATAGGTATTGCCCTTTATCATTTATGACAAAAAGAATATATAATACCAAAATAAGCTGTTTTTTGATAATTCAGCTTTAGATAGACTGACTGTGTGTGCCAAATACACTGACTGGGTCTGTTTGTATTCCACAGATGTGGTGACACAGGATCCCATTGGTGGGTGAATTGTATAGTGTATCCATCCTGATTAAGGCGGCTATAATCGAGACCATAAAGAAGCCCAGAAGGCCGAAACAACGGGTGCCGACCCATATTACGATACTGAAATAACAACCCACTGTACAAATAATACAGGATCAGTAAAGAAAGAATGAGAAGACATTGCTTTCGAATTTTGATGGCTCAGAAAAAATAAAAACTCGATAATAGAGACATTAAACAAGAGCCCTAACCCTCAATTACTCTCACTCCAACCATACTCGCCAACTAAAGGGTCCCCTAAACTCACTCTTCACTCCTCCTAAGTCTATTACTGTCAACTCCACTCTCACAGCTAATGACCTAGCTGAATACTTTGCTGCAAAACTCACCAAAATTAAAGACACTCTCCTGACCTTCCTCACAATCCATCCACCTACATTTTATGCTCCGCCTACTCTGCCATCATCCCCTCCCTTCACACTAATACTGATGAAGTGCTAGCTCTATTGATCAAGGCTAACTCCTCTGTCACGACCACTGGGCCAAGAAAACAAGTACCGCACCCACAGGTAGTGGGCGCCGTGAGTTACTACCCTAAATTGGGTAATGTAAGCTCTTTAAGGGCAAATATACGCAGGCAGCCCAGCTGTGCACAGCCCTGGCGCCTTTGGCACCAGGCTCTACTGCAGAAGTAAGAGGGACTACTTTATTTTCCATTTGAGGCCGGTTATCCAGGAGCCAGCCCCACGTGCAGGCTACTAGGCATGGCTGCCTGTGGCAGGTGGGCCAGGCTGATGGGCGGGCCCAGAAATTCAGCTATAAAAGCTGCTCTGTTCATGAAGCTCGTGCTTCGCGTTACTTTCCACGCTGTGCAATGAGACGCTCACCGCCGCGTGAAACTTCTGACACTCACCTTTGGTCTGGCAATTCTGCTCCAGACTCACTTCTGCTACAGCCCTCACGCAGCTACTCACCTTTGGAAACTGTGTCACTCATTTCTGGCATTGCTCCGTAGTGATCCTTCTCCTGGCATCTTTGACTGCTGGCAAGAGAAGAACAAGACAAGGTTGGGACAATTCCAAGAAGACTGTGCAGCATTTATAACACGAGCGCTGCCCAGTGAAACAACTTACCATCCGCCAGCAGTTACGGGTCCAGTTCTCCATCGCCTCTCCGGCAGTCGCCTCGACCTCAGCCGCTCCACGGGTCTGCATCGCCCCCTCTGCAAGAAAGAGAGCAACAATGGGGTAAGCTAAGAGCGGGCAAGATAAAATAGAACGAACATTGTTACAAGAAAGCTAATCATTAGCAGGACAATACAGAAAACCAAAACAGAACTAAAATATTGCTACTTACCCAAGGACCAGTGAAGAAACTCGGCCCTTCATAGACCACGTTTCCTATCACATAGGACCAGTGCAGGAACTTGGTCCTTCCTCAAGCGCCCCTGCCCGAAGTAGCAGGACGGAGAGTCCATGCATCTAATACACCAGGTGAGCTACTCGTAGCAGGGCAGCGGAATCCACACCACGGGAAGAACAGGGGGTGGGAGCAAGGACCCTACGCTAGCCTACTTTCGTTCCATATTCCACGCGAGTGTGGCCCTTAAGAAGCATCGTCTCGGCGCTAGAAGCACAGAGGGAGACTTCCAAGACCACCAACATTCCAGGGAAGGTTGCAACCATGCCCCAATGCCCCCGCAGAGACCAGGTGAGCGTAACACCCTCTTGTGCCCCATCAGACCCTCTTGCTCCTCAGCTAGTCAAGCCTATTACCTTTATAGTGGCCTCTCGCTTTGCTGGACTCTTCAACCTGTCCTTCGACTCTGCTTGCTTTCCCTCTGTTCTCATATCAGCCACAGTCAACCCTCTTCTAAAAAAGCAAGGCGCTAACCCTAACCTACCTGCTAACTTTTGCCTTGTGTCTCTCCTTCCGCACTACTCTAAAGTGTTTGAAAGGATTGTGTTCAACCATCTTACCAATTTCTTAGACATCCACAACCTTCAAGACCCCCTAAAAGCAGGTTTTCACTCCTGTCACTCCACGGAAACTGCTCTGATGAATGTGTCCAACTTCATCACCTCTGCTAATCATTAAAACCTATCCTCTATCCTAATTCTCCTTCACCTCACTTCTGCCTTTTACACCGTCGGTCACCCTGATCTTCTTAATGCTCTTTCTTCTTGGGACTCGCGATCAAGCCCTTGTCTAGATTGAATCCTATCTTGCACCTTGCCAATTCTCTGTCACCTGGAGCAACAACACCTCTCAACTCACTCCTCTAACTGTTGGTGTTCCACAAGGCTCTGTCTTGAGTCCGCTCCGCTTTACACTCTAGACTTCTGCTCTTGGGGCACTAATCTCCTCCTTTGGGTTCTCCTACCATCTCTTCACAGACAACACCCAAATCTTCTTCTCTTTTCCTGAACTCTCCTCTGATCTCTACATCAAAATTTAGAATGGTTTCTCTGCCATTAAATATTGGATGGCTTTGCACTCTCTGATGTAAAACTCTACCAAAACAGAGGTACTCTTCTTCCCTTCCAAAAGCTCTCTCTGATCTCTTCCTCTGCCTATCCAGTTCCCACCGGACACTCTCCCCTACTCTTCTTTGGCTAGATGCCTCAGTATCCTCTATGACCCTTCTCACATCTTCACTACTTTCATCTCCAAAACTGAAATAGCAGCTTACCTCAACCTCCTAAATAATAGGAAAATCGGGCACCTCTTTCCTTTCAAAACCACCAAGCATCTCTTAACCTAAACTGGACTACTGTTCCAGTATCCTCTTTGTTCTCCCCAACTATGCTTTCTGTCCTTTCAACTTTGCTGCCAGGACTCTCTTTGAAATCCCTCCCTTCACACCTACTTCCTCGTACCATCACCAGGCTGGATGGCTGATGATACAAAACAGGGCCAGATTGTCTCGGGAGGATAGCCCAGGGGCAATGTGCTTGCCTTGGAAGCAAGACGACACGGAGCAAAACAGGTTCGATCCCTGGGTCCATGCTTAGAAACCTCTGAGTATTAAGCGCGTTATAAATAACCAATCATAACATATCATTGAAATTTCTTCACCTGGTTCACAAATCTATCCATGGTAAGGCACCACTGTATTTTTCCTCCTCTATCCATCTCTATAAACCTTCTCGTAATCTCTGCTCTGCCTCCTCGCCCTCCCCTGTGCTTCCTCACACTTCTGCTCTTTCTCTCTTCTTGCTCCACTTGCACGGAATTCTCTTTCCCCGGTCATCCGAGAAACAGTCCACACGGATTTGATTAAAACCAAACTTAAAGCCTACCCCCTCGCCTCTGAGTTACCCTTTTAGTGTACCTCTCATCTGCCTGCTACCTAACATTTTCCCTTGCCTCTAACTTGCCTCTGTCTCTCACTTCCTCTGCCTCCATTCTAGCACTTCACCCATCATGGTCATGTCCTGAGCACAGCTGGCCGTACCGCCTACCTGGACTTAAAAATGTCCAATGTTGGTTGTCTTTAATCTACGTATGTCCACTTATGTATTGTCCCCAGATATGCTCGATTTACTCTCTTCCACAACCTAGTCAGCGTGTGCCTCAAACTCACCCCATTGTAAGAAACTAACTGCTTCCTGTCAAATCTGCTCTCTTATATATTGTACTTTCTTTTGTGATCTAAAGAGCATTTTCTTTTCCTATGTATACATAAATAATAGTCCTGTGAATGAAAAAGGTTGAAATCAAAGATTGATATATAAATTCATAGCCAATAATGTATTGTATGTACATGTTGTTTGTCGATGATCCATCTTTGTCTACACAACAACTGCACTGATGTATAGATTGCGAGTTAGTTGTGTCTGTGTATAGAAGGGAAATGTTTTTTTGTATGTGTGTACTGTACATTGTTGCAATGTTTTTTAAATCATTCAATGTTTTGAACCAAATACACTCTCAACAAATAGAAAGTGAAGGAGTGGAGACCATTGGATGGCTCTTGGTCCAAGATGTGTATATCTAAACCCCAGTTATGAAAGGAGACTAGGCATTTTGCAATCTCGAGCAGGCAGATCTTTGCAGTTAGGATGCAACCTGTGTGCTGTGCAGATACAGCTGGAACAGGGTTTACAGCATGTCAGCAATTGGCTTCAAGTAACAATTAAAGAGCAATGGACTGAGTGAGCCCTGAAGAAGCGTCACAGTGGTAGTAAGAGCTATAGTAAGAGCTATAGAGCAGGAGGGGTCTAGTTTCAAAGGAGAGACTGGGCCTCATTACGAGATTGGCGCTAAAAATCCGTCCTTACCGGCATGCCGGTAACAACATGTCCAAACAGCAGCTGATCACGAGTGTGCGAGCACGCACATACCTGCATGCCGGTAATGGCCGTACCGGCATGCCGGTAACGACCCTCAAACCCCCAGATAGCGGCATCATCGAATGCACAGAGACCGGCATTGTAGAATCCGCTATGAACGGCACCGTCCATACAGGCATCTCTACCGGTACCGGCATTACCACCACCAGAAGCAACGTCATCGCGCAGAAACGGGAAATGCACAGGCTGCCATCGTGAAAAACACAATCCATTGCAATCCTTTAGCTACAGGACCTGGAATTGGCAACTGTGAACCCTGCCTGCCCGAGAATGACCCAATCCACCGGCAAAGGCACACCTCGACAGCGCAAACCACGGTTTAGCGACAACAAGCTAAACATGCTAGCAGACACCCTGGTCCAGCATGCAGATGTGGTGCTCTGCACAGACTTGCGCCGTGCCACACAAATGCTGAAAAAACACATCTGGGCGAAGGTGGCCCAGAAGGTGTCCGCAGTGCGGAAAACCCCATGCAGTGTCAAGGACTGTCGCAAAAGGTGGGACTACCTGCGGCTGCGTGTCTGCAACATACTGACAGCCAACCGTACACAGGCCCAGGCATCAGGTGGCAGACCATCCTCGCCCATTAAGCTAGCACGGTGGGAAGAAATATGCAGCTCCGTGATTCACATGGAGGCCATCGAAGGGGTCGGCCATGCCGAGCCGGGAGTGACATCATCGGCTGATGAAGGTGAGTGACCGTTAGCACAACACAAAAGTGAACACACACACATCACCCCCAAACGCAATGGTGGAGTCCAAATGGCAAGTAGATGACAGCAAGCACATCACCCATCACCTCCCACCTAAAGTCTGCCCCAACAGAAATGCCACATCACTGTCACGGTAACACACAACCAACACCACTGACACAAACCACATGAGTCCCCAATTGCAAACACAAGCACCATCTGAATGCGGGGACACGCATGCATCACCGTAGAGATGCAGGCCTCACCACTGTGACCTCTCATTGCATGGTGCTGACATCTTCACCATCGAGTGCACACCTGAGCGCCAACCACACAGCACATGACACGCAGACCCTGAGGCATGCCTACCGCACGCAATCTACAACACACCCGTAGCCAAAATACAGCATGTACAACATGGCTGCGCTTCAATGATGCACAGACACTGCACCCCACCCCCAACTCCTTCACCCATGACTCATGCCCTGTCTCTCCATCTCCCACAGGCACAGGGTCAGACAGCGATGTGGCGCCCACCACAAAAACCAAGGCAACACCAGCATGCAGGAGCAGAGGGGATGACGACAGCACCAGGCCGTCCATGTCAAGGGCTGGCCCGAGGCGAACTACCACCCCCAAGCCACAGCAGCCCGGAAAACAGGGCCCACAGGCCGAAGGACCTGGGGAGCAGCCGGCTCTGACACCTGGCAATGTGCCCCAGCCAGGGAAGACTGGTGCCACCATGGCACACATGCCACAAGGCACACTGGCCCCAAAGGCCATGGACAAGACAGCCCCTGCGCCACTGCAGCCACCTCATGTGGACGAGGGGGGTTCGCCAGCGTGCAGTGATGCTGAGGGGCGCACTCAGCGGCCACAAAGGACCTAGGGGAGGCGGCTCAATCCGCCCTATATAGCGTGGAGGAGGACGGCCAACATGACGATGCTGACACAGCAGGCCTATGCATGTCAGAGGACATTGTGCATGCACCATCCCTGCCGCCGACACCATAGCACTCCCTGGGACATGGGTCTGGTGGTTGCAGCTCCAGGCAGGAGATGCCTGTAGACGTTTTCAGCCCACAAAGGAGTCCCACTCCACCTCCCGTCCAACCACCAGCTGATAACAACATACGGGACCTAGAGGCCTGCATGACCCGCATGGAGGAGCGCCAGCAAGCCATGCAGGATATGGTGCGACAATACCTGGCAGATGGGGAGGCCACATGTCAGGCCCACCATGACAACAACCAGGCACTCACCCGTGCTATGTACCACGTGGCCAGGTGGGTGCGCAAGGGCATGGAATCTGTGACGCAGGTGCTCACACAGTTGGCTGCCACCGTGGGCAAACTTCATGCTGCACCGGGCAAGCCACAACCCCCACCATCGACAAGCACCACCCCAGCTAGCTCGACTCAGACGAGTCCGGTGCGTAGGTCACTACACAGCATGCGCCGGCGAGGGGAGCAACAGCCTCCAACCAAAAGGGGCCGTCAGTAGCCGGACATACATGCAGGAGGGAGTCTGGTTGGACTTGTATTGGATGCAGGGACGTGGATGTGTGGGGGAGTTGAGGGATGGGGGTGGTGGGTGGGAGGCGGGGGTGTGTGGGGGAGTTGAGGGATGGGGTGGTGGATGGGGGTACTTCATTGAACAAGTATGGTGTTTGCTGCACAATTATACCTGCATATTGTACATATTTTACATTTTCTTAATACAACTGGTGTGCACATGAAGTTCGACCCAATTTTTGATAGGAGCCGGTATGCTCGCTAGCTCCTCCCTCTGGGTCCCAGCTAACCGGCAGGAGGGGGGGCGCACAGTCCGACTGGAACTGTGACGCCCCCCCTCCTGCGCCCCACTACTCAGATTAATGATGACCCTATTTTCTGCCCTTGCAGACGTTTTTACCTACGCATACAGATGCGCGAGTACAATTTGATTCTTCTCCTGATTGACAGTATTGCAGCGCCGCTCGCAATACGGCTCTGTACGGCTTACGGCCCACACCAACATGGCGGCTTAAGTGCCAACGCGCATGCGTGGCGTCCGTGAAAACCACTTTATCTAGGTTCACTTACGAGCGACTCGTCTTGGCGACAGGCCGCTCGGGTTATCCTCCCTGCAGAGATCCAGTAAGTACAATTGAATTTCAAACCAATATGATACTCCCTACGGAGAGATTCTCACTCCTATTACTATACGCGCTTGAACTAGCTCATCACGCTAGTACACGGGGGCGATGTTTTCGCGCGGCAGAATAGTCTGTCAGTGCGACTTCTAAATTGCTTTAGTATGAATCTGCCATCACCTCTGATTGGGGCTTTTCCCTTTTACCTGCAGATACCTGCATGAGACCTGAATCCCGCCACCATTTACCAACGATCTAGATGGGAGGCGACTGTCTCCAGACCCGACAACACCTTTTTGAGTCCAGTTCCCTCGACTCACTAGGTCAGTGTATTTACTAAGCCTATTAGTTACTTTGAAACACAATACACTATACCCCTTGACGAGTTCATTTGAATTATTCTTAGGACCCAACGAAAGAGATTCTACTTGAATACATTATGAAATATGAGCACATCCGGCCCTGAAGATGGATTAATGGAATCCGAAACGCGTTGGCACCTCATACCAACTAGGAGTGCTTTTTTATGTTGAAAATTTCAAAAGGATTTATGTTGCAAACTGTACATGTTATCACCAATGATGTAATTGGGACACAACTTGTCATACTCATTCGATTCACCTTCTTTTTGGTTTACCCGAATTTTTTATAGCTTAAACCGTACCATTGTTGTATTTTGAATTACTGTATTTTACGACACCCTTCACGGTGCACTGTGGAAACTAACAGTGCAACAGACAGAGACTTTTGTTTATATAAAACCTGTTTACTTTCTGTTTTAATCTGTTTTGAGTCACTTTGGTCCTTTTCCTTGTATTACTCCAGCAGGCGGACAGAAATATTGAAATACACACTTTAATGATTACGTATTGTGTTAAACTATTGAGCACAGTTGTATGCTGCTCGCCATCTAAATTACAAATGTACAGCCTCAACTGTTATGGATATGTGACTCATTGGAGCCATCTAACTTCTGTTCTAGTTGAGATATTTGACCTGTTTGTGCACATGAAGTACTCATGACTGGACATTGATCATTGAATGTGTGTATTTGTCAACAATGCCCAGTGTCCACCATTCTAAGTGCCATGTGTTACTGTGTACATTAGTAATATTGTTCGATCGAAGATAGGCGTACATCACGTCCTCCAGGCACTTTCTGCTGTGGTTGATATGCACCATCTCCCCCATCATCCTCCTCAACTGGTGGTATGTGCCGGCCCAATCTCACCCTCCTTCTCCTCCAGTGCCTCCCTGCATCCCCTGGTTTAGTGCCTGCTGGAGTAGTGGCAGTGCAGGCACGTCCTCCAGCCCCTGTGTGGCAACTGCTAGTGATATCATTTTGGACTTGAAGGGGTGTGGTGCGTGCTCCTTTTGTGCTTTGCCTGACTCCATTGCCTCCACCTGTGCCGATTGTGTGCACCCGTGGCAGTTGGGAAGACAGCAGTTTGCTATTTACGGGTGACCCCCGATGCCGGTATTGGTGGCATCATGGTGGCCCTTATTACCAGCATCTGGATGCTGGTATGTGCATGTCCGTGCGACTGGTAATGTCCTCTTCCTTGCCGCATGTCGGTTTTACTGGCACGGCGGCCGCATGCTCGTGCGCACGCCGATATGGTGGTGCACGGCCACAGCGGGTTGATGTCGATGCCATTGGTACCGGCATCTAGGGTCGTAATACAATGGCCCGGTAATGGATGCCAGTATTGCCTTACCGGCAACATTATTACCAGAGCACCAACCTTGTAATGAGGCCCACTGTCTTGCAGAAGGGAAGGGATCCATTTCAGAGCTGATCCCTAGGTGCCAAGAAAATGCTTGTGTCTAAGCAGCAGGCTGCCATGACTGATCCTATCAAAATCTGTCCATGAAGGACACATCTTTGCCGTTGCTGGCTTCCTTGACGTGCAGTCAAGCAGATTCAGTTCTGTGAGCTCGGTGGAAACCAGAGTGGAATTTGCGTAATAAAGTTCCCTTTTACAATGTACTCGAAGCTGTTTTGCTGCCGTTTATTTCAAGTAAAACAAAGGGGGGTCTGGGAATCTCTCTACCAGCAGGAACACAGCCCAATGACCTGTTCTTGTGTGAATAACCCCTGGGAGGGACTCTACCAAGTCTTTAACTCACTGTCCCTTTAAAGGAGAAGAAATCTCCCTGCATATCAGTCTTTGTCCTGCCCAGGGGCAGTCCAGCAACGAAATGCTAGGCAATTCTCCTCTGAACAAGAGTACCAACAGCAACCCCATACACGTGTTTCAGCCTTGTTGGGCATCATCAGTGAGGTGAAGCTGTGCCTCTCTAAGAACAGTGAGCAAGGGGTCCACGTCTGGATCGCCCTGGTAACTTAGGGTGAGACCCAAAGTTAATTCATGCAAAACAAAGGGGGGGTCTGGGAATCTCTCTACCAGCATGAACACAGCCCAAAGACCTGTTCTTGGGTGAATAACCCCTGGGAGAGACTCTATCAAGTCTTTAGCTCACTGTCCCTTTCACAGAGAAGATATATCCCTGCATATCAGTCTTTGTCCTGCCCAGGAGCAGTCCAGCACCAAAATACTAGGCAATTGCCCTCTGAACAACCAACAGCAACCCCATACACGTGTTTCAGACCCCCCTTTGTTTATTTCAAGCATCTTGACCAGGAAAGGGTTGCTGTAGATTAGGTTTAAACTGGCCAGAATGGTGGGGTCAGCGGACGGTTGTCTGATTAGAGGAACTACGGGTGCTTTCCTGAGATCATTTGGTGCACTGCCTTGTGAGAGGGAGCAGTTTTGGTGTAGTCAGCAGGGTTCCAGGGTGGTTACATTCTTCTGCTGGTGATCACTTGGCACAAGTGGCTTTGTAGAAGGGAGCCATTCATGTGTGTGATCTTTTGATTAGTCTTCCTGTGTGATTAGCTGGAAGGTCATGAAGCCGCTGCCATGCCGAGGTGGAGATTGCAAGGGAAGGTTGGACCTAGGCTGGGAGATTATAGTTAGAGATTTCCTTGATCTTATTTTTACAGAAGGTTGCAAGGTGATGTGGGATGAGCTAAGGCATTCCATAGTGTTTCGTGGCTCACATATTTAAAAAAACGTCAGCTGATTACTTGTGGGCTAACAGGATGCGCTCTTGGGGGAAGTACTTCTTTTCCCTGATAACGGCGTAGTAAGAGCCTCTTTTTTGCCAGGCACAACCAGCACAATCGACCATGTCCTTTCTTTTCAACCATTTGCACTGCAACAGCTTGTTTTTCCTTCTTAGTAAGGACAATGAAACATTACACCACTTCTTGCATTTTGTAGATGGTTTGGCTTTTCTGCGCAAGGATGTCAAGAGTAGTGGATGTGGAGGTTTCCATAATGCTAACTGTCCAAGACAGGACATGGGAGGCATAAAGTGCAGGCGATGCAAGATAGATTTATAAATGCACGGCACAGGTATCATCACACAAGAGTAAAGTTTGAGTCATAAGTCATTGAAGATGTTAAGCAGGAGTGTAAGAAGGAAATAAAAAATGGTATTATATTTTCGGACTTCACTGGTTTCACAACTAGCATTGGCACATGGGAGGCACTGAGGTGGGTAAAAGTCTGCGACTACCGAAGCCCTGCCCAACTCATTGGCTCAAGTTGTAAAGTGATACTGTATGAGCGTTTATTGGAATATAGCCCCTTGTTGTCTTTCTTGCAAAGTTGTATGAGTTAAATGCATGATGAAGCAAGTCTGTGTACAAAAATATTTGGATTCAAATAAAGAAACTCCAATCGACCACAGTGAAATTCTTCTTGCCATAACTTTATGCAGGACCTGGAAAAAGTCTTAATATTGGTGGGGGAGGATAGAACCAATAGAGCCTGGCCTCAACTCTAAGTAAGATCCCCCCAGGCATTGTATCTTAAACCCTGACCTGCGAATGAAACGTGACTGGAGGCATATTTGCCTGAGAATGGTGTCTATGGGCCTCATTACACGGATGGCGGTAGGGATTTACCGGTGCCGGTAAAATACCGGTACCGGTAAATCCTTACCGCCTTACTACGAGGTCCCTTTGCGGGTTGGGGGATTTAACGCCTGCTTTTTGCAGGCGTTAAAATCCAACCCGCTAAGGGACCTCGGGGCTAATTACGGCACCGCAAAATTGCGGTGCCGTAATTAGCGCCTTCCCCATTCCCATAGAGCCCTATGGGGCAGGAATGGGAATGGGGAAGGGCAATGGCGGAAGGGGGATTTATCGCCCCTCCAACCTTGGAATGGGGCGGTAAATCCCCTTTCCGCCAAGGCGGTGCCGGTATTTTACCGGCATGAGCCATGGCGCTAATAGCGCCATGGCACACCGCCTACCGTGTAATGAGGCCCTATGTCTTTTGTGGGTAGGGCTGATTGGTGCAGGTGTTTCAAATCGCTGCATGACAAGGAATCCCTGGGGGGGTGGTGATAAGTCGCGGAGCTCTAGGGGTGGTGTATTGTGGGAAAAGTGGGACCAGTAGTGGGGAGATGTGTTGGCGAGTTTGCTTAGTGCAAAGCCATATGTACAACATTCGCTCTTGAGTACAGTAGGTTGCCGGAGATAGATTGCTGATGCATGTCTGGATGAACCTTCCAATATAGCCTGGGCCAGTGTTTCATACTGCTTTCCTGACTGATTGTGTACAGCAGCCTGAACTAAATGCCAACAGAGGTCCTGAAAGGAGCCGATACACAGACATATCTTTCGACCCAGGCACAATGGGCCTCATCACAAGGTTGGCGCTAAAAATCTGGCCGTACCGGCATGGCGGTAATAACATGTCCGGTTTGGCACCAACCCACAAATAGCGGACAATCAATAGTGAGGGGGCGCGCGCATCCCTGCATGCCGGTTACGGCCGTACCGGCATGCCGGTAACAACCCCCAAACCCCCACACAGCGGCATCGACCAATACGCACAGAACGGCTCTGCCCTCGGCAACCCCTAAATTATCGTTACCGTTATTAACATAACGGGTGCGTTAATACCGGACCCGGAAGTAACGTCATCGCGCCGGAACGGGAAATGCCATGGCGGCTACCTTTAAAAACACAATCCATTGCCATCCTCCACCTACAGGACCCTCTACACCCCAACTCCCAGGCCACCACGGACAACATGTCGAAGACCACCCGGAGAGGCACGGCCTGCCTGCGCAAACCATGTTTTACAGACGATGAGCTGAACATGTTGGCCGACACCCTTGTGGCAAATGCAGAAGTGGTGTTCTGCAACAACCTCAGGCGTCCAGCCCAGCTCAAGAAAAAGGCCATCTGGGAAGAAGTTGCCCAGAAAGTAAGTGCAGTCGGCACCACCGCACGCACAGTGCGTGATTGCAAAAAACGTTGGGACGACCTCAGGCTGAGAGTCCGGCACATATTGTCAGCTAATCGGAGCCAGGGGCTGGCAACAGGAGGAAGACCACACTCCCCACTGAAATTGGCCAAATGGGAGGAGAACTGCAGCTCCATCATAGACGTGGAGTCCATCGAAGGAGTCGGTGAAGCAGAGTTTGGCGTGCCAACATCGGCAGATGAAGGTGAGTGTCCCTACTGAAACAGTAAAAATAATAATAATCATCCTCCCCCAAACGTGGC
This sequence comes from Ambystoma mexicanum, assembly GCF_040938575.1. Classification (NCBI taxonomy): domain Eukaryota; kingdom Metazoa; phylum Chordata; class Amphibia; order Caudata; family Ambystomatidae; genus Ambystoma; species Ambystoma mexicanum. Next base: position 354,736,931 of record NC_090922.1, read on the forward strand.
TGCTACACCAGCCAATAAATCGGCCATCATGCACACCTACACATATCCATGTACACATTCTGGGTCTACCACCATCGCATCCCAATGCATGTTGCAGTCATACACGAATACACCCACAAGACACATTTCATGGGCATGTGCCACCCAGGACGACCCTCCCAAAACACATCAATGTCCAACTGCTCCCAACAATGCGTACATGTGGACACGACTACGCTATCAAAATCCACTCTTCAACATTGCATGTACACAGTCCCCTACAAAGCCACGAATGCAACTGATCAGATGGCGCCACATGTCCAATGACTAATGCATGCACAATGCAAGCGGAACAATCACTGATATCCTGCCACTCTCTGTCCCCCACAGGTACGGATGCTGACAGTGATGAAGTGCAAGGGAGTGCACACTGCACAACACCAGCCAAAAGGCCTAGGAGGCAATCTGATGGCACAGGTCCATCAACCTCAAGTGGACCAAGGATGGGCCATGCGGGAAGCGGGCCAAGAACCGATGCAAAAACAGCACCACAGACAAGTACACAGGACGAGCTGACACCTGCACCTGCAACCGTGGTCACACCATCCACACTAGCTGAGGACACAGCAGGCATGGAGGATGGCACACATTCTGCTGCTGCCAGCACAATTGGGGAGATGGCTGCATCGGCAGATCATAGTGTTGATGAGGTATCTGGGCCGGACAATGAGGGCGATGCAGGACTTGTCCACTCAGAGCCTGTAGTGCACACACCAAGCCCGCAGGCCACCCCACAGGACACACCTCAGCGGGACTCATCCGACCAGGGGAGCCATGGACAGTGGTCTCCGGCCATGCACAGCCCCATGATCCATGCTGTGCCACCACATCACCCACCGACCACAACCCACACTGCCATACGGGACCTTGAGGGACGTCTCTCCAGGATGGAGGCCCGGCAGGAGGTGATGCAAGGCTATGTGCAGCAGTACCTTGCTGAAGGGGAGACAACACGCCGTATTATCCAGGACAGCACCGCGGCCGTTATCCAGGCCATTAACTCAAGTGCACAGCAAGTGCATGATGGCTTCAATGCCTTGGGTCAGATCCTCACCAGGATTGCTGAGCATTGGACGAATGGCAAACCCTGCCCCTTGGATCACAACCATCTGGGTCATCCGCATCATCCACGCCATCGGGCTCGAGGCAGACCAGCCCCGTGCGCATGTCCCTGCGGAGTTCGCGCCGCTCAGAGATCCAACCCCCACCTCCTAAGGGGGCTCAACAGTAGCAGGGCCACCCTGCATAATCCCTTTGGGCATACATCCAGACACATGTTGTGCTATAGTTGACTTTGGGTGTTAGGGGGTGGGTGGAGGGTGGTGGTGGGTGTAGTGTGTAGTACTGGGGTGTTTGGGGGCATTGGAGTAGGTTGGGGGAGGTGGAGGGTGGTGGTGGGGGCGTGGATTGTTGAATCATGTTGTACTTAATTTCTCACGAATACACCAGTTGTGTAACAAACATCACATGAGTGGACATTGCTGACTTTTTGTATGTCAATTTATTGCTTCTTGGTGATTCGTGCACATGTGCCCACACAACCAGTGCCCACAGTACACAACACATAGCACCCTCTGCATTAAAGTACATCAGAATGATTGGTTTATGACCATTTTGCGCACTGCGCGACCCTCACGAGTTTTGCGTCCTGGCCTCTGTCCTACTTCTACTCCTTCATCTCCTTCTACTTCACCAGGTGGTGGCAGCTCCACGTCAGGTGGCAGGGGTATGTTCCGCCGGATGCACATGTTATGTAGCATTACACATGCCGTGATGATCTTGCCCATCTTCTCAGGCCCGTATATGAGTGCCCCTCCCGACCTGCTGATGCAGCGAAACCGTGCCTTCAAAAGGCCAAACGTCTGCTCAATGACCACACGTGTACGTGTATGTGCACGATTGAAGTCCTCCTCGTGCCTGTTCTGCAGGTTCCTGACAGGGGTGAGTAGCCACGGCTTCAGGGGATATCCAGCATCACCTACATGGGAGCAGAAGGAGGTATGTTTGAGGATGAGGCTCAGTTGACAGATGTGCTCAGCCTGTACATCATTCAAGTTCATATGCACTATCTCGTCATTGGCAGCCACATCCACATGACTGTCAGCCCTGTACAGTGCATGCCAATCCATAGAGGGAGCCTTGTGTGACATACACGACCAAGGGTCCTAGGATTTTAAAGCACCAGGCAATGTATGTTTTGGCTAGGGGCATTTTGCATGCAAATGTGAGGGCTGTGTGTCGGCGGATGACTTAAGAAACTACCATTCCCCCCAATCCATCTGCCCCCATGGCCCAGAGGGCATTCCCCTAGCATATGCATGTACCTCCCCCCCAATCCATCTGCCCCCATGGCCCAGAGGGCAGACTCACCCAACAACCAGCCACTTTGTATAACGTCTCCTTCCATGTAGCGGGGTAGTGAGGAGTTCCGCAGCACCATGGCATCATGCGTGGATCCTGGGTATCTGGCACAGTAATGTGTTATTATCTGGCTGGCATCACACACCATCTGCACATTGATGGAATGGTATAGCTTCCGATTGCGGTACACCGCCTCCACGGCATGTGGGACTACCAACTCTACATGGGTACAGTCGAGGGCACCAATTACGTTGGGCATGCCTGCCAGTGCATGGAATGCTATTATGGTGGCATTTGCCTCCTGTGGTGTCCTTGGTAAGGATATGTAGGCATTTGCGTGCTTCAGTAGTGCATCCAGCACTTGGTTTAACACAACAGAGAAGCATGATTGGGACATGCCATGCATTTGGCCCACTGTGTGTTGATAAGAGCCTGTGGTCAGGAAGTGGAGCACATATGCCACCTTCAGCAAAGGGGGGATGGCTGTGCGGATGTTGATAATGCTGACCAAGTCATCCTGTATTAATTCCACTATGTTGGTGATGGTGTCTCTGACCAGGCGGTACAGGGTGTGGATCTGTGCTGGGGTTAAGTCAAATGGATTGGCCCTTATACGTTGGATTGTTGGCTGTCTGCGGGGAGCGACTGCCTGCACTGGTGGGATTTGCTGGGCATGTCTCACCCTCCTTCTCCTCCGGCGTCTCCTCTGTGTTTCCTGTTGTACTGCCTGCTCAAGGAGTAGCATTGCAGGCATGTCTTCCAGGCCCAGTATGGCAAGTACAAGTGGTAGCATTTTGCCTTGGAGGGGGGTGTGGTGTGTGGGTGTGCTCCTTTTGTGCTGACCCTGACTCCATTGCCTCCACCTGTGCTGATTGAGTGGACCTGTGGCACTTGGCAACACAGCAGTTTGCTGTTTACGGGTGGTCCGCGATGCCGGTATTGCCGGCATCATGGTGGCCCTTCTTACCGGCATCTCGATGCCGGTATGTACTTGTACGTGTGACTCGTGGTGTCCCCTTCTTTGCGGCATGCCGGTATTAAGGCCTCTCCATCTGCGCGCGTGCCCGCATGCCGGTACGGTGGTGCACGGCCACAGCGGTTCCTTGACGATGCCAGTAGCAACGGCATCTAGGGTCATGATACACCGGCCCAGTAATGGATGCCGATATTGCCTTACCGGTGCCGTTCTTGCCGGAGCGCCAACCTTGTGATGAGGCCCAATGAGTTAAGGGGTAGGAGACCTGGGCCCTCATTACAACCCCGGCGCTAAACCATGGTGCTATTAGCACCATGGTTGGTGCCGGTGTTGTAACAAGTCTGCCATGGTGGAATGGGGAAATACCGCCCCATTCCAAGGTTGGCGGGGCGGTATTTCCCCATTTCACCATGGCCCTTCCCCATCCCCATTTTCGCCCCATAGGGCTCCTCAATGGGACTGGGGAAGGTGCTAAGTACCGCAAATTGCGGTACCGTGTAGTACCGAGGTCCCTTTGTGGCACCCTACTTTAACGGCTGGTAAAACCAGCCTTTAAGGTCGGGTCCCGCAAAGGGACCTCGTAATCAGGCGTTAAGGGTTTAACGGCGCCGACATCTTTTACGGCGCCGTTAAACCCTTAACACCAGGGTTGTAATGACCCCCCTGGTCATGTGGGTGGGTACCCCCATTGTCTATAGCAACTGTGGGGCAAAGCAGGGGTGTCAGAGTTTGCTAGAGGGGCTCCATGTTCTCTCTGGGGACCTTAAGAAAATCTCATTGCAATCTTTACAAGGTATTAAAGCACAGGGAGATAGTCTCTAATGTATGCTAACTACAGGGTCGGACTGGCCCTTTCGGTCTTTCGGCCCGTGGCCGATCGACTTTGGGGTCCCCTGGGGCCGGTTTTCCGGCAGCCACCTCTGGGCCGGTTTTCTTTTTAAAAGAATTTTTTTTTTTTGTTTTTGTTGTTATTGGAATGCCGGCCTCGCCGCGCCGGCGGCACTGTCTGAGTCTGCAGCACAATCATCATAGCAGCAAGGTAACACTAGATGTTACCTTGCTTTGATGATTGCATCATGCATGCATCATAATTTATGATGCATGCATATGTATGTGCATGATTCATTCACGTCACGGCGTCGGTGGGCCTGGGCCACCAGGCCGGCGGGGGGCGGCCGTGCAGCCACTGCAGGGGGCCGGTGCGCCTGCCGTGCCGTGTGTGTGCTCGCCGGCTCACGAGCCTCTGGCCTGCGGCGGCCAGAGAGAACGTTACTTGTTTGATCTGTGGGGGAGGCAAGCTGAAGCAATTGCAAAGCAATTGTAACACCTGCCTCCCTCCGAGTCCTGACCCCGTGCAGCCTGCAGGGCTGAGGGCTCCGCGGCGCTGAGCTGGGGCCGGGCCCGGCACTGTCAGAACACAACACAGTGACACATTTCACACTTGCTTTCAACTTTGCAGGAAGTAAGTAACACTTCTTTGCAAAGTTGAAAGCAACTGTCTTCAACTTGTGCCTGGGGGCTGGGCTGGGCCCCGGGGCCGCCGGCGCCGTGGACAAAGGAATAACCCAATGAAAATTCGGCTGGTGGGCAGGCTGCCCCTGCCCACCCAATACTCCCGCCATTATGCTGCTAGCCCCAGTGCAAGCACACACCAGTGGACCACTTGGAGGCCGACAGTGCCAGTGCCCACACAGGAGGACCCACCAGGCAGCACTGAGGCGGCCAGCAGTGCAGACAGTGCCCAGTGCCAGTGCCGGCCACAGACAGCAGCCAGCCAACAGCCAGCCAGTCAGTCAGTCACTGAGCCTGAGGTAAGGAGTGTGACTTGTGTACTATTCTCGTAGCCAACAGAGCCAGAACAACTTCGGATTGTTTTCTTGGACCTATTAAGGCGGAGGGTGGGAGGCAGAAGTTGTTAGGAAGGGTCTGACGCTTAAAACACATATGGGAGCCACTTCCACCAGCCCCTGGCCCGTGTCTGCCCCACTGTCGAGTCCCATTCTTCACAGTCGTGCAGGTGGTCGGTAGTAGCCACTCTAGAATTATAAAGCTGCCGCTTTTTATATAGCAGTTCACGCCAGATTCATCCTACTTCTAAGCACTGGAATTATGTGTGTTGTTGTTGTCCTAGGTAATGGTAATCATCATGTTATCATCCTGAAAGGATGATTGGCTCCCGTGTTTCAAACCTCTGGCATGGAAGCGAAAGCAGTGATATGGGAGTTACATACCAATATCAAATAATGTTTATTTCCCGGTGCCAAAAAGCACTCCCCACATATTGGAAGACTGGGTTCCTTTACTAATCTAAACTCCGTTGCTAGACTATTTGGGCAAAGTGCTGGATAATGGGAAGGCATTAGGAATACATGTGTTTGCTTAATGAGCCGGATTCACATTGTTTTTAATGTAAGCAATTCCCAGGGCGGTCTCCCGTTGTTTCGAGGAAGTAATTTACTTTGTTGCAAACACTTCGAATTACTTCGAATGTGGTACATGTATTGAGGGTTAAGGGGTAAAATGGGTGGTGGGGGCGAGGGGTAATGGGGGTTGTGGGCTTGGTGTAAGGGTGGTAGTGAAGGGGGATGAGAGACCCCCCCAAATAAAAATTAAATAACACAATTAAATAAAACAAAAACAAAGTGATTGCAACTAAGTCAATTACCGCTAAGTAATGTACTTCGTTCTAATAACGTAGAAACGAGAAAACAGGCGCACATTAAAATGAATATGCTATACCCTGGAATATGTAGTAAATGTTGAAATAGATGCATTACACGTTGAGAATCTTTATAAAGTGTGTACTGAGAAGCCTGCTTGCTGCATGGTGAAGCTGCTTAAACCTGAACAAGGATTCTCATACACACACTTCTGACAATGCCACATGACTGGCACTCCTGCCCACTGCAGCGGGTGGCGTGTCCCTTTCTTGCTAGTTTCATTTTGCAGGAATTGTTCAAAAAACAGTTCTGGGTTTTCGGACAGAAGCGACTTTCAGAAAGACATGCTCTGCCTGCAAGCTTCTTGAAGGCTTTACTCTTGGCTATCATTGGTTGCCTGTGGTGAGCCCTTAGGCATCAGAATTGTGGCTTTTGAGGTTCTCAAGCAGGGGTGGACTGGCCCATATGGAACTCTGGAAATTTCCCGGTAGGCCTCTGCACCCTGGGCCTCTTTTGTGGTATTTTCAAATTTTCCCATAGGAAAGGGATGGGCTTGCTGAAAATCTGTAACATGGGGCCACTTTGAAAATTATTTTCAGGGCCTCTTTTGCTTTCTAGTCCACCCCTGGTCACAAGAAATGTGTGTTGGTCAGCACAGCACCAGGTCGATGCGTAAACATTGAGTGATGGTTCTAGGTCTGTTGGCCCGGATCCAGAAGAGCGTGGAGAGCTGTTTATGCTGGTTTGAAGGGCCCTGTGCTAGAGTCAGAGGCAGGATCTGATTGCTACAGATGACTTTCTCATGAGCACACCCTGGCGGTCGCAGATTCGTGGAGCTGCAATGGGGCATTACCTGCTAGGCAGGAAGGTACAGCACAGGCACACTGAGGACCAGGTTCAGCAGTCAGCAGAGGATAACTGCCTGACATGCCAGCATCTCGCTCAGCAATGCCCAATGACATCCGTGAGGGAGAGGTTGGAGAGAAGGAAAAGGGAGAAATTGGGACACAGGCGGGAATCGCGTGCATTGCGGTAACGTTGGTTTGTTCTTAATGTAGGTGGCTGCATTGCCTACTTTTATTTTAATTTTAAAAGTAGTACTTGCACTTTAAACTAGAATCTTTTCTGTCATTTCTGATTGGAAAACATCTAAACTGCTGATGTCCTTTTGCTCGCTTTGACGGCGCCAGAAGACTGAACTGGCAGGTATAACACACGCAGGACTCTCCTGTCTGGGGGGCAAAGTTGGTTTGTTCATAATATAGAATTGATACATAGATGTACTTCTGCATTTTGCTTATTGAAAATAGCACTTGCAGTTTAAATTAGGCACATAGCAATCAGGAGCCTTTTCAACCATTTCCGGCTTATGGACAGTTTTACTGCCTATGCCGTGTCCAAGAGCACCAAGCGGGCACACCTCTAACCGCAGGCCTGTATGCTCCCAGCTAGCACGTGACGTTTCATCACTTGTACCAAAAAGGTTTTGAAAATCTGCCCCTATAACTTTAAATTTGATTTTTGTTACTGAGCCTGTCAACCTTGTATAGCTGGAGGCGAACGCACATTTCACTAGCCACACTGTGTTGTCGTTTCAATATGATTCCCACGTCCTTTGGTACCTTTTATTTGCATGAGGTAGTTGTGGGCAACGTTATGCCTGCATACGAGCCTCCATTTTATGTCACCAAATTAAATATGGAAATGCAACTAATAGTGAACAATGCTCCAATTAGTCTTTTAATTTGGTCATATCAATGATATCTGGAACATGTACGCGTACATGGCATTTAAAGAGGGCCTACTCGCTAAAACAAATCTCAGGAGGGGTGTGATGTCCTTTCCATCCCACAAAGCAGTCATCCTTCCTTCATCAAAGCTAATTTTGTTTTCTCTTTTGACATTTTGTTGTTAGAATCTTACTTTTGCTTTGTCGGTGCTAAATCTATCCTGCTTAACAGGGATCTTTGCATTACAATTTCGACCTCCTTTGGTCTGTCGATTTCCCAGAATCCCTGTGGGCGTGTGGCCAGGAAGCGCCTTGAGGCGATTCATTTAACAGTGCTGCGCTATGCATGTCCCTTCTTTCATTCACATGCTTCTCGGGCCCCCCACGTCCTAATAAGCAGAGGAAACGGCCGGGACTGCCTGAAGCACCATGCCTTGGTGGTGGTGTTCCAGAAACAGGGCCTTTACTGACAGTGTTTTACTGATGTGACTTTGTTGTTTTCAAGCTGGCTTTGACATCCAGCTGACATCAGCCTACCATCAGGTGCTATTGGCCCTGGGGGATTGGCTGGCAGCTTGTCATGGACGTGATTTACTAGAGACTGCACGTTGGGATCTTAGAAACTACCCTCAACGGTCAGGCGCCATTGCCTTGTGTCATGCACTTGTATTTGCTGAGGCCCTCATCACACAAGCACTACCGTGGGCAGAGCCTGAAAAGTAGATGCATTGCACACAGGCTTGAAATGCGGCCACATTTGCACCAGACCTGCAGATGCTCATTTTACTATAGCCGATATGATAGCTTAGTGGGTTGAGCGCTCGCTGCTGTGATGTGTGTGTGATCTGCAGGTTCGAATCCCAGCAAGGCCATCTCAGCCTTTCATTCTTCTGAGGTCGATAAATGAGTACCAAGACAGGTTGGGTGATATTGTATGCATATTTGTTCTATAAAAAATGGCTTAAGCGTAAGTGCTTTACAATAACATATTATCATTTGGCCTTGGACGTCTGCTTGCATTCACAGTAATTTGACAATATGGATCTAAACACACAGATATTAATGATACATATGGTGATCCATTCTTGTATGAAATGCATATCACATTAGTGAAATCATAACCATATTAGTCTGCTTTTGATGCCACTTCCTGTTTTGTGAAGGGGTGAAAGGTTGTGTTTCATTAATGGCACTGATACTGTAGAAACGTCCGTGTTTGCGCAGTGAGAAGCGTGGTAGGTGATTCACGGATGATGGTTTGAGGGCAACTTTTTTTGAGGCGCGGGCTGGGCCACTTTTTTTGAGGCGCGGGGTGGGCCACTTTTTTTGAGGCGCAGGGTGGGCCACTTTTTTGAAGCGAGGGGTGGGCCACTTTTTTTTGGGTGTCCGGGCCTATTTCTTGTCCCAGTCCGACCCTGGCTAACTACCATATTATTTTATGTATACATAATACTTTAGAGCACATGTGTACTTGGCACAGGAGCCTGGAGCAACAGAGTGTTTGGGGTTTCTTGAAGGGGCAATTTGTCCTCTGTCCCCTAGCGATGGCTGAGAAAAACTCAGGCAGGAGTTTTAGTTCTATTGTTCATTTATAACGCGCTAATTCCACCGAGTGGTTTCTAAGCACCAGATCAGCTTTCGAGCCTGTGTTGCAATGCATTCCAAGAAGTTGATGTGGCTAAAAAGCCAGACTTCTTTCTTAGGAGGAGAGATGGGTGGTCCGAAAGTACACTTGATCAACCTAGAAGCAAACAATGAAGGAAGTGCCAAACAGAATCTATTCTTTAGTTATTGTAAAGCATCAGGAAATATCTACATTTACAGATAATTATTTTACTGGTTTTTTTTTCTATATATTAGTCGTAACTGTCCCAAAAATTCTAAGCAATTATCTAAAAAAGTATCTAACATATCACGATGGGTAAGGAATACTTTCATATACCCTTAGACAGTTTTAGAAGTTAGGAAAAGTTTTGCTATAGAAATGAAGTGGGGAAAGTCAGTAAGCGACTGCCGGTTATAATGAAAGTGCAGGCAAGTGTTAACAAAATGTCAAGGGAATTAAAGAAGAGGCAACCTTAAGGATGGGGGTGGCGACGACCGCACCAGATGAGTTCCAGACCCAGGTCCAACGGCTAGAGGCCCAGAGAAAGAAGGTTGTCGACATGGAGACGAAGCCACAAGACACAAGAGTATGAGACCAGTGACAGCCTACAAGTCAAAAGACCTTGGGGATGGGAACCAGGCTAATAGATGTCCATTTGGCTCAGAAGTGATGGGTGCGGAGGTGAGTTTTGGTGCCGAGTTTTAATCTTGGGCACAAAGGTGGTTCCTGTTGCAGGGTCTACAGGCAGAACCTCTGGAGATGGCTGGGTGAAGAACGCACGCCTGAGACGGAAGACCCCCTCACAGTGGCTCATGAACAGCTGAGCTTGACAGAAGAAGCAGCAGTAAGGAAAACGCAATAGCAATCCTTTAAAAAACGTCAGTGGATTCCCTTGGATAGGACAAAGGGCTTCATGACCGGATGCTGGGGGTCCCACAAGGAGGAGCAGAGTTCATGAAGGAGGCGTCACAGGTGAGCATCAGGAAGAATGGTGTTTGTCTTCCAGCAGTGGCAGTAGGTGTAACCAGTTCTGATCCAGTTGAAGAAAATGGTACAGGAGGTCAAATGGGTGCACACAGGGCTTGAGTGCAGCAGGATCCAGCAGTTCCTGGCAGGGAGAGCCCAAAACAGGATTCCCTTGACAGGACAAAGCAGATCTTCGCTGTAAGAAAGATTTGGAAACCACAGCATAGGCCTTCCAGCAAGAATCTTCAACACAGCATCTTCACCATAAGCTACTGCAATGTAGTTCCAGGCAGGTTTTGATCGTTGTCTCGCGATCCCCAGAAAGACACATACAGACAGCAGGATTGGGGCTACCCCAGCCCTCCCATAACAGTATATGCACCTTTTAAAGTTTTGGCTGGCGTCCAATACGGATTTGCCAGCAAAATGCCACTTTCATGGGCACACTCACATGGATGTGGATGAGGTTGAGCCTCATCCAGTGATTCACACAAGGAAGCCATTGTGGACACTGAAGAGAGCAGACATAGGGTCCGACTCACAAAATTGCAGTTCCTTGATGTACAAAGTAGAAAAAAAGAGCCACAAACAAAATGGCCAGGTCACAGAACTTAAAAACATATTAGGGAGCAAGTGGCTATCCACACTGGTAAAAAGTCTACACCACTCTGTAGCCACATTACAAAAAAAACAAATTATACAGTTGCAACCAATATGTGACTCTAACAAAATATCAAGGTGAGGGCACCAACACTGGCACAACATTGGGTGCCTCTACTGATGTCCATATGGGCTACTTAGGGCAGCATATCATAACACAGTTGCAACTGCCAAAGGAACTTCAGTAGAAGTCTCCATTTCAGCTAAAATAAGTCTGGATACCCAAAAGCCAGCAGAAATGCTAAGGGACTTACCGAGTTAGAAAAAGAAGAGACACAGGGCTTCCTGACCTAACAGTTCCCATAAGGTAGCAGGGCAATACCATACTTCCTGGTGAGCAGCGCTCAGCCTGTGGCTGAGACTCACTAGTCCTTGGCAGTATCTTCAGCATAAGGTAGGGGTGCCAGTGCTTGCTGGAGCTGCTCTGTGTTCTCTTTTGGGACCTTCTGGAAATCTTTCTGCAATCTTAGCAAGATATTAATGCACAGAATCAGAGCAGATCACAGGGCAGGGTTGGGGGAGGCACTGTTGCACCCACCCGGCTGGCTGAAGTTGGATGTTGAGATGATGTTCCCTAACAGACAGGGACACCTAATAAAATGAATGAATATAATATTACATTTCATGGGCAAATGGGAAAATATTGAATGGGCAAATATTTAGGCGGTATGGATGTGGAAGATAACAGGTGCCTTTTGTAAATAATTCTGTTGTTTTCTAAGGTGAGACGGCTCCTTGATGTTGTCAAAGCAAAGGGAAATGAAGCAGCTCTTCGCCTCCTACAGTACATTCAAGCTTTGCAAGAGAGATCGACTATATTACATAATGGTAAGAAATAAACACTTGCAAAAGTCTTGCTAAAATATTTGGTTTCTTACAGACATCAAGCACACAAATTGACGGATCACCCCATATCCCCGTCAGATACTGCTCACTTGAGTTTACATAATGCTGTGAAGTGCTTGTGTTAAATTAGTTGGGTCTCAGATCCTCTTTACTGCACCCCTTGCACCATTAAAGAAAGTCATTGTTAACGGCAGTCCCATAAGAAACTATATTTCACAAGTCACGTTAGCATTGAAAGAGACTACCTGCTGGTTGTCAATGGTTGCATGAAACCTTTGATGCGGTTGTATCTCATTGACTGACAGCCACCAGGCAACAAAGCCCATGAGCTCACACAATAAATGTTACCTTTTAAAGAAAGTCCTTCCCTGCAGGAAATCCCAACAATAACCTCCCTGGTAACTAACAAAGACAATCTTGTTAGCAATCTAGCACAGCATCCTAACAAGTAAGGAGAGCACAGCCCAGTAGAATTTGAATGTGTGTTGCAAGGCAGTTTACGACCCTCCTACCAACCTTTTTAAAGGCAGAAAACCAGGAAGTACCTTCATGAGGATCAGCATCCACTTGGCAGGTGTGCATAATATGCCATAGCCACAGAACCTGACCCACCAAGTCCATGGTCAATTTCATGCGAAGTGGGAGATAGTTCATGATTTTAGCTTTACAGTAGGTAGAGGCATGGTCTGAGGAAAATGAATGTCACCTGAGTTTTGTCAAATACACGAACTACAGACTGCCTCGTTAGCAACTGTTGTAATGACTAGGCCTGCTCAACCTGCCTGTGTCGAACCTGCACACAGACCATGACATATGAGTAAGTTCCTCTGCCCAAGAACCATAAAACTAGGAGGTTATAATTGTGTCTGGTTAGTCACTCCCTATATCTGCAAAACATGTATTTCCTGAAGGGCATAGTGTCCGTGGTCGCAGTCCTTTATGCATCAATCATCACCTAAACCCAGTCAATAATGAAACCCTCGATTTATTTTCTGTTCACTAGCAACATTTGGAAAGCATTATCTTATTCAAATAGCTGCGTGAGACGAGTCATAAAATGGAAACTCATTATGATATGATATGATATGGTATTTGTAACGCGCCTATACACAAGTGTTTCAAGGCGCGACGAGGCAGGGAGGGAGGGAAACAAGGGGAAGACAGACAAACGATCCTACTAGGCCAGGTGTCATTCAGATCGCGCAAGTGCAGAGGTAAGGGGAAAAGGAGAAAGTGCAGGGGGAGGAGGTGGGGGGAAAGTGCAGTACAAGGTAAGTAGCGTAATAAAATAAATAATAAATGATAAATAAAAAGGGCCAGCTGGTGGCAAGTGCGAGGTAAGTGCAGAGCAAGTGCTGGGAAGTGCTGGGAAGGGGGCTGTAGGGATACAGTGACAGTCCCACAGTGCAGGGGGAGCCAGGGGGGCAGTGCAAGTGGAGAGTGGCTGGGCCCTGGACCGAGGTCGCTGAGAGTGGCCCAGATGCAGGTTTAGTGCAGAATTCAGTGGGGAGTTAAGAAGGTTTAGCAGGGGAGAGGGAGAGAGAAGGCAGAAGCGAAGAGGAAGGTTTTGAGGTGCTTCCGGAACCGGAGATGGTTCTCCTCAAGTTTCAGGGAGGCAGGAAGGCTGTTCCAGAGGGAGGCCCCTGCTGCGGAGAGAGATCTACCCCCAGCTCGTTGCTTAGAGAAGCGGCTGACCATGAGGGAGTTGGAGACGGATGAGCGAAGGGCTCGTGAAGGAAGATATTTAGGAAGAGAGAGTTGAAGGTATTTAGGCCCCAGGCCCCAGAAGGCCTTGTGGACAATGCAGAGGGTTTTGAACTTAATCCTCGCAGCCACTGGGAGCCAGTGAAGAGATTTCAGTCCTGGAGAGATACGGTCCCTGGGCTTGAGGCCAAGGACAAGTCTCGCAGTTCTGTTCTGGATAAGTTGCAGAGGGCGGAGAGTGGAGGCAGGCAGATTAAGATAGAGGCTGTTGCAGTAGTCCAGCCTTGAGAGAACCAGGGCTCGGGAGACAGTGAGCTTCTGGGGGAAGGAGAGGAAGGGAAGAATACCTCTGAGGAGGTGCAGCTGGTAGTGTGACTTCTTAGAGACGTCAGATATATGAGGAGAGAAGGAGAGTGTGGAGTCGAAGATGACCCCGAGGTTTTTAGCCTTGCAGGTAGGGGCCGGAAGGGGGCCAAGGGAGGCCGGCCAGAGAGCTGCAGGGAAGGAGGGAGTGGGTGCGCCAATGAGTAGAATCTCAGTCTTACTGGCGTTAAGGCAGAGGTCATTGGCGGCACACCATTCCTGGATAGCAGACAGACAGTCAGAGATGAGGGAAGGAAAGGAGGAGCCCGAGGGTAGCCTGAAAATGAGCTGGGTATCGTCCGCATAGCACTGGAAGTGGGGGCAGAGAGCGGCGATGCGGTGAGCAAGGAGTGCCAGATACTGGTTGAAAAGCCAGGGAGAGAGGTTGGATCCCTGGGGGACACCACAGGTGGAGAAAAAGATGTCAGAGAGGAAGGAGCCCATTTGGACCTGGGAGGCTTTGCCTTGAAACGTGTCTATTGCCACTGGTGCGCCTGCAGGAAGCATATCCTGCTCGAATTCCAACAATGTCTAACCACACCAATACAGAATCTTTCAAATGATTTGCCTCCCACGGGTCTAACCTCGGCTCCCAGTATGTTCAATGAGCTGTATTACCACTGTTAAGTGAATTACAACTGGTCAATGTAAATCAATTTAAAAAGGTTGTTTCGTACTATAGAACCCAGAGCTATCTCTACAGCCCGAATAACATCAATGTGGCACTGATGTTTCCTCTGCTGTGAATCACTTCAGAATCTGGGAATGTGGAGGCCATGAAAAAGCAGAGTTTGACTTCCTAGAAGCAACTCAAAGCCATAATCTGGGGCAGAAGATCTGCAACTGCTGTAATTTTCCCTACATTTGACACGTGCATGTCTGTCTACGCTGAACATGAACTAGATTTGTGTGTAAATGTAGCACTGGTAATGTGTTTTTTTTTTAATTTAGAAACCAACATTACAAAATATAAAGAAAAGATTAATTTTGTGGTATTCCACCTCACACTTAATTCCACCAGATCCACAATTGAGGAAAGAAAGTCAGCTTGACTACCAGAAGCAATAAATAGTTCATTTATTGTTTTCAAATGAGAGGCGTGACACTGGTCACCCGATGCTTACCTACCTACCAATGAGCATGTACGTTTGATGGCTTTTGTTTTGGACTCGTTTCTAGGAAATTGGACCTGTGCAAACACACTTCAGATTAAGAGATTTTAAAATGATTGACACCCAAGGTAGGGTGTAACCTTGGCCTTTTACAGACTAATGATGACATTGCAGAGTGCTTCATTGCGAGAGACTCAAGTAAACGTTACTATAGAATAAATGGCCTCAAAGAATTCCAGTAACTCAAAGTTGAACAGAGGTTTGACTCTGGTGTCCCTACATTTATTGCCGCTCTGATGGTAAAACACGCAATTCAATAGTTTTCATAAGTGTCATTTACTTTCTCGTGCCTCTCATTTTGAAGCTTGACTGAACATTTTCATTGGCTTTCTGAATCACCTGACTAGTGCCGTTTGGTAGAAATGGATTTCCCAAAATGTATCCCGGTGTGGATAAACATTTTTAAGTGATTTGGGCCAGAATTGTCTAAGTAAAACACGTGCAGTGCAATTTCAGGTTCAGACTTGAGGTGGCAGGAGGCAGGCTTTAATTGAGGGAGAGGCCAAAAAGTTATAGGATTTAGTTGATGGATAAATAGCATCACAATGCTGGGTGATAAGCAATTTGGAACATGGAACCAATAACATTAAAAAGGGGTTTATTGTAAAGAACACTAGAAAGACATCTAGCTCCAAATGAAAACAATAAGATGGCTTCTTCTTGGGTCCAAACAACAAACACAAATCAAAACCTTGGGTGTGGGGCGGTCCGGTAAATGTTCCCTGCACTTCTTATCCCAACGCCATTGTCTCATAGCTTAACTTTCTTTTTTGTTTCCTTGTGATCCTCATCCGGGGGCAGTCAGTTGCGAAACATCCAAATTTCAGCAGCCACGTGGTAAATGCACCAAGGATAACAAGGAATTCAAGCCCAATTCAAATCTCAATATTGTTATTGGCACACATGTTGAAAGGGACAGTGCTTTCCTCCAAATCATTCCCTCTAACTTATCCAATTCAATTTTCTCTTACATACCAGTAACTTCTAGGCCGCAAAGTATCGAGAGAACAACTTCGCGTGTGAAAAACTGGACCACGGGCTGCACAGTAAACTGACAGTATTTTCTTCTGATGTAATACCGTTGACCCGCATACTGTTTGCCCTTGGCCCACAGTGCAGTCTTCCCAATGTTATGTTCCATTGGCCTAAGTAACCCAAATCCTAAATATTTCACATTGGGAACAACAGAGGGTGTCGATGAACCCATTATCCACTTGAAATTGGCTGGTTTGGGTTACTTTCCTTTGTAGCACCTAATACTAGATGTATTCGGGTTCACCAGGAGGCTATTTAATTTGACATAATCTTCAAAACGATGCAAAAGCCCCTGTAGGCCATTAGGTCTTGTCTATGAGCAGTAAGTCATCCGCATAAGCCACCCAAAAACAGCGTTCCCCATTTATCCTAGGTGATACAAATGTTGCTTCCTCCAGAAACTCGCCCAGATCCGAGAGGTATAAATTGAAGAGGCAGGGGGCCAATACACACCCCTGCCTCAAACTTCTAATTGTTTTTATGGGATTGGTCACGTCTCCACTTAGGTTCAGCCTCACCTTTACCACTGTGTCACTGTGAAGTTTAATCAAAATCTCCAGGATATAATCTGGGAGGCCGCACTTCAAAATCTTTGACCATAGCCTTGCTCTGTAAACTTTATCAAATGCAATGCTCAGGTCAATGCTTGCCACATAAATGGGCAGTTCCCTTCAGCACTAGCCTGATTGATTAAAGACTGGACCAACAGGCCACTGGCATCCATTCCAATCACCCTCCTAAATATAGTTTAGAATTTGGATAATCTTTCTACAGCAATACTCCAATCCCATATACTTCTCGTATCTAGCAAAAATGTTGCTCTCTACGTCTAAAAGAGCAATCGGCCGGTAGCTCGAGGATTCTATACAGTTCCCCTTCTTGAAACTTGGAACAATTATTGAGGTATGCCATGTAGAGGGTATTATTTTCTCTTTCAAGACATCTTGAAATAAAATATGCAGCATAATAGGCCCATAATTTGAAATCTTATTTCAGCACCAGGTTACACAGACCATTTGGGCCTGGGCCTCGGGAATTCGAACCTGATTTTATTATTGAACATAATAATCAATAGAAATATCAATATCCCAACAATTCACACTGAGAGTTTCACTATTCACTTCTTTATATAAATATGTGAAATGTTTATTCCAAACCTCTTCAAGGATGGATTTAGCATTTCCATATCCATCTTCCCATTAATTGTTAATGATATTCTAGAAGTTTTTCCCAGTTTTTTGTACAACAGCTTCTAACATCAACTGTCCATCTCTCTGGAGCAAGAGATGCCTGTGACTGGTATTGCCCCTGTTTTCAAATTTGGGCAATCATGTCTTCCTTACCTGTTAAGCATGAGCATATTTCTGTGATACTTCTACACACTTATTTTTTCCTTAGCTGCACCTCATTTACGCAAGTAGAGGGAGATTTGAGTGAAGACAAGATCCACGGTTTGGAGTAGATTTCGAAACCATGTCCATTATGAATATAGGAAAACTCTCTATACCCAAGTCCATAATCTTATTTAGTAGTGGGGTGTTAATATTCTCAGGGCTTTTTACGTTCCAACTAATTCTGTTCTTTTGCTAATTTTTAATTAATGTTTCTACAGGCCGTCCTTTCCAGCAAACTAAACTCCACGTTAAGATTTAGGGCCCCGACATCGTGGTCACTAGACAAAATACTAAATACTTCAAACAAATCTAAATTCACAAAGCACAGCTTCGAAACCACTGTATAATCTATCCATGAATAGAGGAGTTCTCTCTATGCCAAGTAGGCTTCGATGGAAAATCTCCCGGTGCCTGACCATTTAAAATGTGCAGACTCCATCCCTTCCAAAACCACCTTCATTGCCTACCCTGGTTGATTTAGAATAGTATGTATTTGCTTGTAAGGTCCAGGTCTTTATCCAGAACCATACTAAAGCAATATGCCCCGAGTCTCTACCTCTTCTGTCCCTTCCCAGGCCCTCTGCATGGCATTGGCCTCTCACTTCATTTCTAAAACTCAGGACATCCTGTCCTCACTCTCCTCCTCTCACCCCTTCCTGCAATTCCCTGCTCTTCCTCTGGCCCTTCTGATGCCACCCCTCCTCCCTCCTTCTCTACCTTTCCCCTTTTCTCTCCAGACGAGGTTTCTAGACAAGTCCGATCTAAGAAAGTCTCGTTGAAACAGGTTCATCCCTGTGCCTCCAAAACTATCAAGGATCACATCGACTCCCTAGCTCCTGCCCTGGCGGATATCTGCAATCACTCCTTCACCACTGGAGTGTTCCCTTCCCCCCCTGAAGCACTCCCTTGTGTACCCTCTTCTTAAGAAACCCTCTGCCGACCCCTCCTGCCCGGCTAACTATCGCCCAATCTCCATAACTCGCTTCCTGGGCAAGCTCCTGGAGAAACTGGCCATCTCTCAACTCAATGTCCACACTGAATCTGTTGGTTGTCTTCATGACCATCAGTCTGGCTTCAGAGCTGCCAGAAGCACGGCAACTTCTCTCCTGAACATCCGTGAAGACCTGCTCTCCAACCTCGACTCTAACACCCCTTGCGTTCTTATCCTGCTTGATCGCTCTTCTGCCTTTGACACTGTCAACCATGCCATCCTGCTCAACCGTCTCCGTGACAACCTGGGTATCACTGGTCAGGCTCTGGCGTGGCTGACTTCTTTCCTCTCTGACCGACCCTCCCAGGTCCAACTTGGGACCTTCCTCTCCGACATCTTTTTCTCTACCTGTGGTGTCCCCAAGGGATCTAAACTCTCTCCCTGGCTGTTCAACCAATACCTGGCACTCCTTGCCCACCGCATCGCCGCTCTCTGTCCCAACTTTCAGTGCTATGCAGATGATACCTAGCTCATTTTCAGGCTACCCTCGGCCTCCTCCTCCTCTCCTTCCCTCATCTCTGACTGTCTGTCTGCCATCCAGGATTGGTGTGCCGCCAACGACCTCTGCCTTAATGCCAGTAAGACTGAGATTCTACTCATCGGCACACCCACTCCCTCCTTCCCTGCAGCTCTCTGGCCGGCCTCTCTTGGCCCTCCTCCCTCTCCCACCTACAAGGCAAAAAACCTTGGGGTCATCTTTGACTCTGCACTCTCCTTCTCCTCTCACATCTCTGACGTCTCTAAGAGGTCACACTACCAGCTGCACCTCCTTAGAGGTATTCTTCCTTTCCCATCCTTCCCCCAGAAGCTCTCTGTCTCCAAAGCCCTGATCCTCTCCAAGCTGGACTACTGTAAACAGCCTCCATTTAAATCTTCCTGCCTCCACTCTCCGCCCTCTGCAATTTATCCAGAACACGACTGCGAGACTTGTCCTTAGCATCAAGCCCAGGGATCGTATCTCTCCAGGACTGAAATCTCTGCACTGGCTCCCAGTGGCTGCGAGGATTAAATTCAAAACCCTCTACATTGTACACAAGGCCTTCTGGGGTCTGGGGCTGCAATACCTTCAACTCTCTATTCCTAAATATCTTCCTTCTCGAGCTCTTCGCTCATCTGCCTCCAATTCCCTCAGGGTCAGTCGCTTCTCCAAGCAACGAGTTGGTGGCAGATCATTCTCTTCGGCAGGGCCCTCTCTCTGGAACAGCCTTCCTGCCTCCCTGAAACTCGAGGAGAACCACCTCCGGTTCCGGAAACATCTCAAAACCTTCCTCTTTGCTTCTGCTTTCTCTCCTCCCCTCCCTTGCTGAATTCCTGACTGAAATTGCACTGGTTACCTGGCCACCCTTTCCGATCTCTGGCCCAGGCCCTGTCAACTGCCCACCTGCACTGCCTCCCTGGCAACCGCTGCACGTGGGGACTGTTTTCTGTATCCCTTCAGTCCCCTTTCCAGCACTTTGTCAGCACTTCCTTGCACTTGCCTGTTTTTATGTGTTTTATTTATCTTATTTATTCCACTTCCCATGTACTGCACTTTCCCCTCTCCCTTCCCCCATTGCATTATTCCTTTCCCCCCTTCCCATGCACTTGCGCGATCTGAATGACACCTGGCCTAGTAGGATCGTTGTCTGTCCTCCCTTTGTTCCCCCCCTTGCCTCGTCGCGCCTTGAAACACTTGTGTATGGGCGCGTTATAAATGCCATATCATATCATATCATATCATTACCGACTCAGGTAATGAGAGTCGGTAATGCCCCCGCCGCGAGGGGCATATAGCTATTAGTAGCCCGGCCCGCAAAAACTGCGTGACCGGGGCACTAAAAAAAAGACAAAGAAAATGGCTGCCGGGAAAGGGAAAACAGAGTCCGTTTTCCCTTTCCATGGCGGCCATCGGGAGCGGACGCGCTGGAAACAGAAGTGTTTCAAGCGCATCCGCTCCCGAAAAAAAAGAAGGTAAGTGCGGTTTGGAGGGTGGAAGGGAGGGGAAGGGGAAAAAAAAGAAAAAAAAAGTACCTGGGTCCCTGGCAGGGGATGATGGCAGCCTCCAGCCGTGTGGAGGCTCGGAGCGGGGATGGCCCCGCTCCGAGTCTCCACACAGCAGGAGGCTGCCATCGTCCCACGCCGTGGACCAAGGCATAGAAGGTAAGTGGGCTGGGGAGGGCAGGGAAGTGGGAGGAGGGAGGAAAGGGGAGGAAAAAAAAAGCCTTACCTCTGTCCTCAGCGGGGGGCGAAGGTAGCCTCTCAGCCGTGGGGAGGCTCAGAGCGGGGATGGCCCCGCTTCGAGCATCCTCATTGGCTGAGGGGCTGCCACGCCCCCCGCCGGGGACAAAGGCTGTGGAATCCCAACAGAGGGATTCACAGCCTGGTAATGACTCGGCGAGGGCCAATCAGAATAGCTCTTTCATTCTGATTGTGCCCTCGCCGGGTACTAATAAGCGATAAACAATGGGAGTTAAAGTCCCCCACCATTATTATGTCGGTAGTCAGGAAATTGTACTTTATAGGCTACGAGAATATTCTCTATAGCCTACAAGATAAATGATAATGCACAATGAATGCACAATGGGATGGGTGCCAGCACACATTCACCAGAAGAATGTGTTTCTGTACTCTTGTTAGTTTCCAACTCCAAATCAACTCCTAGCACACACTTAAAATCACTTGAAAACAAAGTTCCTGTTATACCCACCCCATGCGTAACACTGGTACATAGACCCCCAGAAGGACGGCCACCATTTGTTCTGGACACACCCGGTAGGAAAATAAGATGGGCATCCCAGACCAAGTCCTCTCTTGCACAAGTTTCTTGTAAACATACAATTATATAACCGTTTAACATTTCCATCAAACTCAAATCATGGGTTAACTTGCCGAAGCCCCTAACGTTCCATATAGCTATCTTTTATATATTTGATACAAGGACCTGGTCCCCCTGGTTAGCCATGTTTTTAGAGCTCTGGTACTGGGTGTCACCGGCTAGCTATACGCCACAGGGTGGAGATAACGGCAGACCAGTCTACCTTATTTGTATCAAATCTGGGTAAGTAGTTCTCACCCTGTACCCTATCCACACCCCCAGGATCCATATACACTCTCTCGCCCGTGCGCTTCTTGGTCCCCAACTCAATTGCCCCCCTGACATCCATGGGGACAACGTTGAAGCCCATGCTCCAAAGTTTTTGCCTTTCAGATATGACCCCTTTGAATACTAATTTTGAACTAAAATCAACAATATAACAATGTGGGTTCTTTTTGTCCAGAAATTAGTACTCTGTCCAGATCCACAGAGGACATGGCTCTTAAGTTCTAAATTTCAGCCAAAATTAGAAGAACATTACTTCTATTTAGACACAAAGAATAACCTTGGCCGAAAGTATGCATAAGCATAAGTTGATACCCTTTCATCCTGTTTTGGCCAGTTTCCTGCTTCTTTCCTGCCAAATTACCCAAAATGGTGCAGTTAGCTTTTACCCCCTCAGGCAGCGTGTTACTAGTTACCCCCCATTTCTCTTGTGGAGTGCACAATTTTTCTCTATACAGATTGCTAAAATGTCGCACATCTGTCTGGCAAACTGAATAACCAGTGTTATGCTCCTCCCAGGATGGTCTATACATACCTTTTATTAAGTCACCCAAATTCACACCCACATTGCGTCCTTCACCCTCATTCAAACCATCCGGTAAATTAGGAGGAATGTACCTGGTGCGCTGAGAACAGCAATCTCTTTGTCCCCCGCCGATTCCATCCTGGCCTCACCACACTATTCCTTTGACAGTTTACATCCATACTGTCCCTGTGGTCAATGCTAACCTTGGATGGCCTGGTTTCCTTAACAGCAGGGTTGTACTGTGTTCCTGATGGATTAGGCCCCTCCCTCAATCCCTCGTTGATCTGCAAATCTTTGACAGGCCACTCTGTTATTCTTTCAAAACTGCAAAAAAAACATTGATGCTTTGTGCTCTAAATCCAATGCATTTTGCGCTTCTTGGCCTGACCACCCGGGGCCAGATTACAGAAACATTGCGCCAAGGCAAAGGCAAAGATGCACTGTATTAGCACAAGGGCAAAGTTTGCCCTGTTTTTTAAAACAGTGGGACACACTAGAAAACTACTACACCATGACAAGGGCAGTTTGGCATATTAAAAGCACCAGGGCAAAATTTGCCCTAGTACAAAAAAAGATGCATTTCTACTGCATTTTTGCACCAGGGCAAAGTTTGCCCTAGTGCTAATACGGAATGTAGCCAAGCCAAGAACTACGACAATTCTTCCAGGACCTCAACATACGACACAAGCAGATCACCCCAGGATGGCCACAAGCAAACGGCGATGCCGAACGATTCATGGGATCACTCAACAAGGTCATCCGCATCGCAAAGGAACGGGGACACTCCTGGCTGAAAGCGGTGTATCGCTTCCTGAGGACCCACAGACAGACCCTGCACTCCACAACAGGAATCAGCCCCGCAGCACTCATGTTTGGGGTACCCATACAAGCAGAGCCCCCGTGCATCCAATGTACGAAACAAAACGAAAAAGAGAGTCTAACTCGATGGGCCAGCCACCGGGAATTAGCACCTGGAGACACCGTCATAGTCAAGAACCGAGCCACGCCCAAGAAGATGTCCCTGAATTTCGTGTACCAACCCTGGACAGTCAGCCCCGCGAATCACAGCATGATTACTGCCACCAGGGGAAGCGAGACAGTGACTAGGAACATATCGCACTTCCGGAATGTACCGCCAGAGCTATGGGAAGAGAACCCAAGAGACGCAAGTGAAGAAACCAGATCACCCTGTCGACCACGAGGCCGAATGACACTCGGAACTTATGAAGTACCACGAGAGCCAAGGACACCCAACCGGCAAGAGGAGGAAGTCCGGCCAGAGAGCCATTGGGCAGAAGATCCCGAGAGAGGCCATCCCCGATACCACCTGCGGGAAAGGCCGAAACCATTGTCCCGCCTCCAAGGATACGTCGTAGATGGAATCTATCAGCAGGTGAGCCTGCCCAGATAAAATCCGAGAGACTAGATTGGACTACACCTGTTGTGATACGTTATTGTTAAAGGTTGTGGAAACCATTCCAAGTTGGGGAGGAATGTGGTGTCACGTACCGAGGAGAGTACCGGTCACGTGTCAGGGACGGGGAGAAGAAAATAAAGGCATCACCGGAACTGGCATGAAGGTGCCAGTCTGGGTTTATGCAGCCTTCACGAGTGGTTGTGTCCTTATTGTGCGCAGCGAGGCGCTGCGCCATACGGCCTAGACTGCCCCCCCATCTCCGGTGTCGGGCCCAAACCACAGCACTCCCGACATCACACCCTCGATATTTGTAACCTAATTGTAGTGTCCCAGCAATACTGTACCTCATCAATTGACAAAACTTGGCAAACCACAGCCATGGCTGCATTAAAAAAAACATGTCCGGAACATGTCTTGCACCAATAATGAACGGCCATGTTGGACGGAATATGCTGACCCCAGAATATTTGGTCAGGTAATATTATAATAGCCAGATACTAGCCTGGCAAATGCTAGGTTGGAGTTGTAGGCGCATTCTTCGGGGAGAGTCGGGAATTATGGTGCATGACATTTACTGCAAGCACTATTCCGATTACACCTAACAATGAAGCAGAGTAAACATACCTTGCCCGGAAGTGATTCTAACACGGAATTATGCACACTTTTTGTTTTGTCTGAGATTCGTGTGTGGACTTCAGGTGAAGCCGTGCCACCCGAAGCAGCATTTTCAGACCCCTGATCACGTAAGGCAGTTTGAGACTCCATTCCTTTTGGGATAGCATGGCGGCAGTGTTGGGTGTGAGAGACTCCCATTAATAGAAACAGGGGTAAAAAGAAAAGGGCGCTGACAGTTATTAACAGGTACCCGTTACATTGCGAGTGTTTATTCTTTAAATATATCTCACAGGAAATACAGTTTTGAGCATATGAAAAAAAAAACACTGCAACATTTTAGCTGGTTTGTCGTGGACCCGCTCTCCTCACAAGGTAATGCACGCCGCTCGCACCTACAAACAGCAATTTATTTTTAAACAGGATCACTTGCTAATCGTGGGTGCTTCAGCGTTACGGAGGTAAGTATCATTTTGTTTCCCTTTTAAAATGACACACACCATAAATTCTTTTTGCATAGACTTGCATAATAGCCTGGCACTTTTTTAGGCTTAGCCTATCCTTCCATCAGCAAAACAACCTTTCCTTATAAGTGGGCAAGGTCGACACATGAACTTGCCCAATTTATCCAAGACTGTAATGTTGATTCTGTTATTTTGGGTTGAGACTTCAATATGGTTTTGGACCCCCTGCTTAACCGCTCCAATGGGGACAGATCAAGGATGCCCAAAAGAAGTAGGAGGTCGCTTGAGAGCTTGATTGATGAATTGCACCTGGCTTATGTTTGGCATCTGGAACATCCATCTGAACGAGATTATAGCTTTCACTCTGCATGCCATGATTTTTACTCATGCATTGATATGTTTCTGACCTCAGGGCACGTGATGCCTAGCTGCTATGATTCTGACATAGGAGTAATTGGGGTTTCTTATCATGCACCTCTGTCCTTATGCCTCTCATTACAATACTCTCTGACTACACCCTTCAGGTGGAAGATGAACATGGCTGTAATACAGAGCGACAACATTAAGGATGAGATTGTGTGTGAAGTCAAGGATTTTATTGCAATTAATAGAAATGATAATGTCGAAGTTTCAACTGTCTGGGAGGCAATTAAATGCTATATGGGAGGGGTTTTGATGTCAAATACAGGAAGGTACAGGAAGGAAAAAGGGAGGGAACTCAAGACTGTCCAAGGAGGCCAAAGCTCTGGAGAAACGTTATGCTATGAGTCACGACCAGGATTTGCATTCCGAACTCAGGAGAAAGAAATGTGAGCTAAACAATATTATTTCTGATAAGGATATGCCCTGTTCAGGAGTAAAATTAACTATTTTGAAAATGGAGAGAAGGCCGGAAGACTACTTGCGCATCGGCGAGGATAGCAGAAAGTGAACAGAGCATTACAGCGCTGAGAGATATGTCTGGCAATCTTGTGACAAGTCAGAGGGTTTTCTGAGGGTTTTATGAGCAGCTCTATGAGCAGCTCTATGATTTTGAATCAAATTGTGGTGCCAACGCTATGGAATCCTTTCTTGATTGTGTTGACATTCCTCATTTGACGAATGACCAGGCAGCTTCCTTAGAGGCCGGAATAACGTTGGAAGATGTTCAATGCTCTGGGGAGGTAAAACGCCCCATACAGATGGTCTGCCGGCTGAGTTTTATCAGATCTTACCAGGTTCCGCACTCCAGCTGCATTGTTTGACATTGGGTCGCTCCCGGAGACAATGCAGCATGCCTTGGTGGCTATTTTGCTGAAAAAGGACAAGGCTCCATCTAGATGTGCAAGCTACAGACCAATATGTCTGATCAACACAGACTGTAAACTTCTGGCAAATAATTTAGCAAAAAGATTGGAGCCTGTTGCGCCTTCGCTAGTGCATGGAGCCCAGGTGGGCTTTGTGACCGGATAATATGAGACGGCTGCTCAAAGTAATTGATGAAGGAAGTAAGCAAGAATGTCGAGCTGCAGTAGTCTCTCTTGATGCAGAGAAGGCCTTTGATAGGATTGAGTGGCCCTACCTGTTTAAATGTTTAAAAATAATGGGGTTCGGACAGCATTTCAGATGATGCATGCAAACCTACCACCAGTGTGCTCACTAATGGCCTTGTTTTTGACCCCTTCATGTTGCATAGGGGACTAGGTAAGGATGTCTGCTCTACCTGTTAGTGTTTATTTTGGCAATCGAGCCATTAGTGGTGATGCTGCAGTCCGAAGACGACATTCAAGCTGTTGGCAAAGGTGCAAACAA
This sequence comes from Ambystoma mexicanum, assembly GCF_040938575.1. NCBI lineage: Eukaryota > Metazoa > Chordata > Amphibia > Caudata > Ambystomatidae > Ambystoma > Ambystoma mexicanum. The sequence continues at coordinate 354,763,322 of NC_090922.1, forward strand.
GATTTGGCTCTACGCGGATTACTTGCTGGTGGTCCTTTGTGATCCAGGATCTAGTATTCAACATCTTATGGATGATATTCATTGCTTCCCTTGTGTGTCTGGCTACAAGGTGAATTGGAGCAAATCTGAGATACTGCCCATTAATGGCACATGCATGAAAAGCTTGTGTGACCAGTTCGATTTTAAGTGGTGTGCTAGATAAATGAAATATTTGAGAATTTGGATTAACCCAGAGGTGGAGAGTTGAAAGAAGATGAACTTTGACTCCTTAATACCGATTCTGAAGACTGATGCTGATCAGTGGTCTCTGCTGAAACTTTCACTCTGTGGAAAAATTAAATGAACATGGCACCTAGGGTCAACTATATCCTCAGAATGCTTCCTATCAGATGCAACTTCCACTGAAACAAGGTGGGATGAATCTACCAAACTTCTTTGATTACCATCTTGCATTCACCGTAAAGCATCTATGTCAGATAGTGAGGTCAGACCATGATCAATTGGATGACGTTGTGTTGGAATCTAACAGTACATCACACTTAGAGCCAAAGGCCTTGCTGACAGCGGTTAGATCATATCGCTTGTTGAACCCACTGCCGGCCTTCTTGCGTGAATGCTGGCACAGCATATCCCGAAGAGTGGAAGGTGATCAGAACCTGTTCCAAGATGCGTAGATCTGGCTGAACCCGGCACTGACCATGAATTGGAAGGCCATCTTCTGGCCATCCTGGTTCTGGGAGGTGTTAGATATGTCAGGGATTTGGTTGACAATGGAAAGTGGATCCCCTTCACACGTCTCAGCCGAAATTTTCGATTTCAGTGACTGCACCTATGCAAAGTACAGGCAATTTAGGGGAATCATTGCTGCAAAGATTGATCCTGTGCATGCAACCTTTGTAATTACAGAGTACAGCATGGTCTGTGCTTGAGCTTTGTGGTCGCCTGATGCAGCTGGATGCCACATTGTATTGAGTTTTAGTGTCTAACCGGAAAGGGGCTCAGGAGGTTGCTGATGGGTGGGCTGGTGGGCTTGGTGAGACAGTTGACCCTGGCTGCTGGCGGAGGTGTTATAACAGTGTCCGTTTGGTCAGTACCACTATATACGAACACCACCGGGGAAAGTATTTCACTAAAAGCCCTATAGGCCCCCAGAGGCAAGGAAAAAGATAATTATTGATGAAGTGGAAGTTAGTGCTAATGTTATCAAACCTTCTTCAAGCCCTTGGGTATCCCCTATTGTATTGGTGACCAAACCAGACCAAACCTGGAGATTCTGCATAGATTGTAGGTAAGTTAACAACATATCCGCCTTTGATGCATATCCTATGCCTTGTATAGACGATCTGATAGACAAATTGGGGAATGCAGTTTTCCTATCAACATTGGACTTAACTAAGGGATACTGGCAGGTTCCTTTACATGGCCCAGATAAAGAAAAAACAGGCTTTTCAACACTGATAGGACTTTTCCTATTCAAGGTCCTACCCTTTGGTTTTCAGAGTGCATCAGTGACTTTCCAAAAGTTGATGGATGGGATTTTACAACCCTATTCTGATTTCTGTGGGGCGTACATTGATGATATTATTATTTATAGTCAAACATGGGAAGACGATCTCTATCATCATTACACCATTATGAGAGCCCTACGAAAAGCTGGGCTGATAGCTAACGCTAGAAAATGTAAGCTAGCTGAATCGACTGTAAAATACCTAGGATTATTTTGTAGGAAATGGTACTATACAGCCCCATCAAGAAAAGGTGAAAGCCCTCTTAATTGCACCATAACACCTAAGACCAAATGAGACATTAGGGCATTTTTGGGTCTGATTGGATACTACTGCAGGTTGATCCTCAATTTCTCAGAAAAAAACATCCTGACTGACTGACAAACTAAATAACGCTAAACATCAACAGATTAGTTGGACCGATGAGGTCTGTTATAATAGCTTAAAACATAGCTTTATGTCAAAATCCTATATTGAAAGTGGCAGACTTCTCAAACGAGTTTATACTCCAAACTGACGCCTCTCTGACTGGACTAGGGGCTGTACTGTCCCAAATAAATGACAGCTTAGAACATCCCATATTATTTGCTAGTCGCAAATTATTTCCAAGAGAGAACTATTCAGTGTTAGAATTAGAAGCGCTAGCAATCAAATGGGCCATCCTTTATCTTAAATAGTACCTCTTGGGAAGAAAATTCTCCCCAGTTACTGACCTTTCTCCCCTTGTCTGGATAAGTCAGCGAAAGGAGTCCAACCCACGTGTTATGGATGGTTCCTGGACTTACAACCATACTGTTTCACAGTAGAACATCGGTAAGGTAAAGATCAGAGCAATGTGGATTTCCTTTTACGGTTCCCCTGTCAAACAGATTTATCCACATCACATAGGGGATGGGTATGTGAAAAACCAGAGAGTGTTTCACAACCTAGTCCCCAGGGATCCAGTACTGGAAACGACATCGCTTTTGGATCCCATCCCTGTGGGTTGACAAGTGAGAAAGTATCACCTGTTTGGGGGTCCTCGGGGAGTGGGGAAGAAGCACCTGATGGTGAGACATGGTATCCCCCTTTAACCACAGCCCATCTAACCCCTGTCCCTACCTATTTTATGGGAAAAATAATTTTATAGAAAATAATTCCTCCCCACTTCACACTGACAACACTACTGAGCTGAGGAAGATGATGAATGAGGCCAGGAAGATTACCTCAAATGACTTCCAATGGCTCTGTCCCTTTAATGCAGAGCCAGGTACCTAATCCTAGCTACACACACCTACCACTTGTTAACACTCCCAGTCAGGATAAAAGGTGGTGCACACAGGAACACTGTGAGCGAGGCTGAGTACAAGAAGGAGCAGGTCTTCCGGGGCTGATGCGAATCAGGCTATCGAAGTTGGAAGGCCAAGGGGCTGATCGGCACATGCAGAGAACGAGAGAGAGCCAGGTGACAATTCCATACTTTCAGAAATCTGTAAGTGTTCCAAGACTGAAAGCGATTTAGACGAAAGAATACACCTTCTATGGTTCAAGGCGGCCCACTTCCTTCCCAGGTCAACGACGAAGTCGGGGAGGAGCAGAGGAGGTATTGGTAACAGCCTTGACTGCTACATGAAAGGCATTGAAAAACGAAACCCAATTAACACGATCGGTGAGTTATCAAAGGCAACAAAGGCCCGGTTTGTGTTAAAGGCAAATGACACTGTAACAAGAATTGAAGCTTGCGCGTGTACCGATAAACGCGTAATTGGAAAGTCAATTGTTGAACTATGATAAGAGTATACAAAGTAACAGAGTGGTCCTGCAATAAAGCGAGCGGGAAACAAAGGCGAGAAAGTAACTGCAATCCTGAATGAAAGTTGATTGAGTGGAAAACCGAAGTATATAAACTTGAATATGCCAAGAGGGCAAAGTATGAAATTTGAGCACACCAAAAAGGCAAAGTAAAGAAATGATAGTTCCAAGGAACTACAAGTATCAAGAATAATCGGTGTCACGACTATAGCCCCTGGCCTGGGAACTCGGGGTTTCTGGCCCTCGCCACAGTGTTCCTGCAAGGCCCCAAGGGCCCAATCATGCCCTCATCGGCTGTCCTGGAGCCAGTCATATGGCTGGTGGAGTTTCCATTGGGGCATGGACCAACATGGCTGCCCCCACAAGGTTTGGCGTGGAACTGCACCATGCAGTCTAGCATCTAGGGCGTGGTCCGCCCTGGAGGCACCTGGGATACCTGCTGGCTATTTAAGCCACGCCTGAGCTGAGGCACGCGCTTTGCGTTGTTCTGCACTCGCAGCGTGACATTCACCAAGACCTGCTTGCAGCATCCTTGGCCTGCATCTACAGGGAGAAGAAGAACACCATTAATCCTCCTTACCTGTTCAGCATCCAGTTTCGCATTCGCTCCAGAGTCTTCCCTGGAGCTCGTCATCTTCCGCTAGCAACATCCTAGAGAGGAGAGACAAGAAGAGGACAATTAGTAAGCGTTCGTCTTCCGATTCCATCGCCTTCAGACTCTGCTTACCTACTGAAGCTCTCCTGGAATTCAACAACGGTCCGGACATCTTCCACACTACGCTCCGCTTCCATCTGGCCGCATTTCTTCCAGGAACTTCTTGGTGATCTGCAAGGAAGAATAGCGCAGGTTAGCCTTATTCAAAGGACGCTCATAGCGCGGTGCGTTTCGCGCATTCTCTTACCTTCTCGAGCACTGCCCTCTCCATCAGCTCGACGTCTTCATCATCCCTTCTGCATCTACGAGAGAAGGAGAAGGTTATCAGGGCAACAACTATTGCAGACACACATTCTTTTAGAACTAAAGACTTACCTCAAGAGTGGAGTCACAGCCGGCCTGGATTCCCGGGCCCATGCCAGTGAAGTAACTTGGCCGAAAGGTGCCCAGCCACGACGCGCCCCTACACAGAACAGCAGGACTGAGAGCGCACCTTATCGAAATAAGGTGAGGAAGGCTCTAAGGGGGTCGCAAGGGGAACACATGGGAGGCAGGCCCCGGGAGAAGGTGATTGTGGCTAAAACTGAACTCCTGTCTTCCAGAATAGACCCACGGCAGCGCGAGTCCCCGGGGGAGGTGAACCCAACCCAGAAGCGCTCCAGTCCAGACGGGTGGCGTCCCTGTGCATACAAGGTGAGCGTTACAATTGGTTAGTGTTGAGAGTTCATGAAGATTGTCAAGTTGTTTAAAGAGAGGTCGAATTGGTCATGCAGAGGTCTATGTAAAATCCTTGTGTGAGGATGTCATAAATATGTACATAGTTCATGTGTCATCGGCACGTGTATTGTAACTATGACAACATCTTCTTGTATGGCTCCAGAATGTTGATGAGACCATACAAGAAGATGTTGCTGTGAGGAAAGTTGGCCTCCTGGGTGCTCCTCCAAATAAACCAAGTAATACTCTCCAACGCGCGTAATGCGTTTTATATATCACGAGTGAACACAACAATTGGCGACGAGGATCCACTCAACAGGAGGGAGCCCCCGGGGAGCAGGAAGAGATTTGGGACGGCAGCCGCTAACACAGTTTTCGGGTGAAAAAGTGTGTATAAAGACCTAAGTGACGGATGAGGTGAGCGGCGAAGCGAATGATTGTAAAGCCACGCAACTGAGCCTGAAACAGAGCCTTAAATAGATGGAAAGGAAAATAATATATAAAACTCACGGCGGCGGCATCTTATGAATGCTCCGCGAGCCGGCGATCAACTGCTGTTGACATTAGAGGAAGGCACCTCTGTACGTGCCGTGTGTGCCGCCATTTTTTGATGCTGCCTGGCAACGCTGGCTAAATAAACAATACGCAGCTGCATAATTGCGTAGCATTTTCGATACCAATGAAAGAAATAAACAAATTAGTAAGGATGTCACGGATCACAAATAAATCAGATGCATAGAAAGGAACGTGTACTGATATTGATGTAGTTTGAGGTGTACTCATATGAGGAGATGCAATACACGAGTGCAATGACTGTGGAGTGTTTTAAGTGAAAATGCATTTCAGCAGCAGTTTCCTCTGTGGGAAAAACAGCAACATAGCGCAGTTATTGGAGTAATTCAAGGAAGCACATTTAAGCAGCACTTTCTTCAAGGGAAATACAGCAACACACAACAAGTGTTCAAAAAAAAATATATATATATATATTTTTTTTTTTTTCACAGATTGAAGACAACATGCAGAGCATAGCTGCCCTAGTAAAATTTTCGCCACTACCAGGGAATCCAACATGTCCATGGGAGCAATGGCAAGATAATTTTCAAGTGTACCTGAGGGCAGTAGGTGGCTCCAAGTTCAATGATGACCAGAAAGAGGCGACTCTCTTAAATTGTATAGGAGCAGAGGCACTAAGGATATTCAGGACATTGCCTGATTTGGAACATGATGAAGAAAGCTGGGGAGAGTCTTTAAGTACAGCAAGGAAATATGACATAGCACTTGCAAAACTTAATAAACACTTTGGAAATAAAACTAACATTGTATTGGAGAGGTACAGATTTTTCACGAGAAAACAACGAAAAGATGAAAGTATAGACTCCTATTTGGCTGCATTGAGAGGATTGATGGCTACATGTGCTTTTACAGGAGTAGCAGAGGAATACTTGAGAGATCAGATGGTTTTGCATGTAGCGGATCCACACATTCAACAACGTCTGTGGCAAGCGAAAAACCCGACACTAGAGAGGACAATTGAGATAGCAAGGTCGATTGAACTAGGTGAGAAGTGTATGAAAGAGGTCCAAAACAAAGTGGAGATCGCTGAGATAAAATCAATTCAAGAGATGGATGATGATCAGCATAGCAATCAGGAAGAAGATTTGATTGCTATGGTTAAGAGGTTAGTTAAGTCCAATGCAAGCAGTGGTTCTGGACAAGAGAGAGGGGGCCTGTTCAGACAACATAACAGATGTCTAAATTGTGGATGGTATAGACATGCAAATGCTGAAAGAGACTGCCCGGCTGTGTCGGCAGAATGTTACCGATGTGGCCAATTAGGTCATTTTGGAAAAGTGTGTCGCAACAGTAGAGGAAGGGGCAGATTCAACAACCGGTATGGAAGAAATACTGGTAGATACAATAGAGGAAGGAGTGCAACAATGACGAGCATAAAGGCATTGGAGGAAGTTGGTGGTTCTAAAAGTTTGCTAGCAGTCGATGATCGATTTGAGGATAGAGTACAGATACTTGCCATTACACCAGGTGAAAGTGGAGTGGGACCTTGGGTCCCAATGGAGATAAATGGCATAACTTTACAAGTCATGGTTGACACTGGTTCACCATACACCATGGTTGATGTGGAGACATATGTGAACGTATTGAAGAAAAAGATGGAAGAGTTACAGACGACAAAAATTAAAGCAACAGGTTATGGTAAAACCCCCATCAACATTATTGGTTTCGTGTGGGTATATTTAAACTTTGAAGGAAGAAAGACATATTGCAGACTGTATGTGGCTGAGGATGGGTTTTCAATAGTAGGATGGTGGGAGCAAGCATCATTAAAAATCAAAATTCACCCAGGTGAGAATGTACCCATTTTATGTATCAACGAGAAGAGTTGTGACACTGCAGAGAATTTAGCAAAGTCTTTTCCCAAAGTATTCAATGATAAAATTGGCTTGCTTAAAGGGTTTGAACATCGCATCATACTCAGAAGAGATGCGAAGCCAGTGGTACACAAATTGAGAAACATACCCATTGGTACCAGAGAATCGTTGAAGATTGAATTAGAAAAGTTATGCACGCAAGACATCATTGAGCCCATTGAAAGTTCGGAATGGTTATCCCCTATAGTACTTGTTAAGAAACCCGATGGATCTATCAGAATGTGTGTAGATTTAAGAGACTTGAATGCCAATATTTGGATAGATCGACATCCTTTGCCGAATATTGGGGAAATGTTGACCACCATGAAGCCAGCAAAGTATTTTTTTACGACATTAGACCTGTCATCAGCATATCACCAAGTTGTACTGGAAGAAGAGTCTAGGCATTTGACATCTTTTATAACACCGTTGGGGGCTTTTAGATACAAGAGAATGCCTTTTGGATTGGCTTCGGCAGCTGCTGTATTCCAAAGGTTGATGCATCATTTGTTTGAAGGATTACATGGAGTACATTATTTCCAAGATGGTATCTTAGTGTCGGGTATGTCTGAAGAAGAACATGATGCAAAGTTATTAGGTGTGTTACAAGTTCTACAGCAGAAAGGGATGACGCTAAAAATTGAAAAATGCAAGATTAAGAAAAATGAAGTTACTTATTTGGGTCATCGAATAAATGCTGATGGGATAAAGCCAAAAGAATTGTTAGTGGACACTATCCTCAAAATTTCTGAGCCAAAAAATAAGGACCAACTTCGGAGTTTCATGGGGTTGACAGAATACTACTCTAAATTCATTGATCATTATTCAGACAGAACAGAGAGAATGAGGAATTTAATGTGCAAAGGAATGAAATTTGATTTGTCTGAGGAATGCAAAAGAGAGTTTGAACAAATTAAAATTTTAATCAATAAGGCACCAGCGTTAAAGATGTTTGACTCGAGTGCAAAGACAAGAATATCAGTTGATGCAAGTAATATAGGACTAGGAGGCGTACTGGAGCAAGTACAAGGTGGTGAAATTGTTCCCATTGCCTTTGCCTCAAGGACATTAAGAGGTGCTGAGAGAAATTATTCGACAATAGAGAAGGAAGCTCTTGGTGTCAAGTGGATATTAGAACACTTCAAAGGTCTCATTTGGGGCATTCCAGTGGACATTAGAACAGATCATAAACCGCTTGTTCATGTGCTAAACTCAAAGAACCCTCACATGACGTCTCCGCGCATAAGAAGATGGACACTGATCATCATGAAATTTAACGTGACTATAAAATACACTCCAGGAAGAAACAATGTGGTAGCAGATTGTTTTTCTCGTCTACCGTGTGAAGGTGTCGCGGCTGAATGTGAGGGCAAAGAAGGAACAATGGAGGAACAAGACATGGATTGCATCATAGCTCAAGTGCATCCCAGTTTCTCAAAAGAGGAATGGATTGAAGCCAGAGAATGTGACCCCGAACAAGAAATGTTGAGGAGAGCCATTGAAGGTGGTTGGAAGGACATTGATGACAATTTGAGATCCTGGGAGAGATTCAAAGACGAGTTGTCAAGTGACAAGATATGTGTATATCGAGGAGAACGCATTATACCGCCGACGAACTTGAGGAAGAGGATTATGGATATTGCTCATGAAGGCCACGTGGGTAGAATGCTGACAAAGAGAAGAGTAAGGGAAGCCTATTGGTGGCCTAACATGTGGGGTGAAATGGAAACTCTGGTCAGAGATTGCACCGCATGTGTCACACCATTGCAGCCAGTAAATATTCCCAGTACAGTATGGACAAAATTAGCTATTGATATAGCTGGACCGTATGAAACATTGGGATCACAAAAAATTTACCTTATAGTCTTGGTGGATTACACATCCAAGTGGGTGGAATGTGGTGTTGTTGAGGACTCTGTGTCGGCTATCAAAGTTGTGAAGTTTTTGGAGGAAATTTTTAACAGAGAAGAAGAACCGCAAGAAATTGTGTCAGATAATGGAGCTCAATTTATGTCCCTGGAAATTCAAAAATTTTTGAAAGATAGAGCCATAAAACATAGCACTACAGCCTTGTACCATCCAATGGGGAACGGTTTGGTGGAGAGGATGAATCGTTTCATAAAGGGAATTATTCAATTGGCTGTTGTGAATGGTCTACCGTGGAAAGAGACGCTCAAGGAAGCCCTCAATACATACAAGGTTACACCACATTCGGTGACTGAGGAAGTTCCTTTCACATTGATGAGGGGAAGAGTATCTGCAAATAGGCTAAGGCCTGCTTGGATGATGAACAAAAGAAACAAAGAGGTAAACCTGGAAGAAATTGTCAAAAAAGTAAAAAAAAAACAAGAAGAGTACAAGACTTATTACGACAAGCAAAAACATGTTAAGGAGAGTCAAATTAAGAAAGGTGATTGGGTGAGAGTGAAAGAACCAAAACGCATAATGAAAGGAGAGTCAAGGTTTCGTCCTCCCCAGAGGGTGATAGAATGTTCAAAGAAATCGGTGATTTTAGAGGATGGCAAGAAATGGTCATGTGATGATATAGTTTCGGCAAAGGAGGAGGAAGTGATGAGAAACGAAAGAGAACGAGAACTTTATGGTGAGACATTTATAGATAAGACAGTTGGAGATATGTTTGATGAGTCAAGAATGTTGTGCAAAGAAAGAACACGAGGAAAGGAAACACAGGAAAATCCACATGAGAGAAGGAATGACAATAGTCAGCCAATATCAAGACACAGGAAACGAACGTGGAAACAAAAACAAGACTATGTGTATTATTGAGAACCGAGAACATGACATGTTCCAGGATTTTGTTACACCTTGTAACATGATGATCCTTGTATCCTGTTTTTGTTGGTGGAAATTTAAAGTTAAATATTTATACTGTGTATATATAGCAGAGATGTTATTCAGAATAGATCTATATTTTAAATTAATATAAATTGCATTTCATTTAGAAAGGGAGATGTGAGGATGTCATAAATATGTACATAGTTCATGTGTCATCGGCACGTGTATTGTAACTATGACAACATCTTCTTGTATGACTCCAGAATGTTGATGAGACCATACAAGAAGATGTTGCTGTGAGGAAAGCTGGCCTCCTGGGGGCTCCTCCAAATAAACCAAGTAATACTCTCCAACGCGCGTAATGCGTTTTATATATCACGAGTAAACACAACACCTTGCAGTTTCAAAAGTCTTTGACAGTGAAAAGTAAAGTAAGGTAAAAGTTGTATGAACTGTTAACGTGGGGAAGGGAACCCCACAAAGAGAAAAGAAAGACAGGCTTCAGCCTGGCGGAGGGAAGCCTGAGCTGAACTGTGGTAAAGTGAAAGTTAAGAGTTGAATTGTGCATTTATCGCAACGGCAGACAAAGTCTAAAGAACTGTCAAAAGCTTGAAGCCCAAGCCTGAACTGTTGAATTGTACCAGTACCAGTAAGCCAACACTCTCAAGACCCCATGCTTCTGAACGTGCGGAACAGAGTTGTTACCTAAGCCATACTGGCATTTCTTTTGAGACACTATTTTTCCTTTTGATATCCCCTTTACACATTTGTCACTTGAAGGAGGGCAAGGTTAGGTCATTTTAGTATAGATCTTTTATTTTCTCGATGAGACTGACTTGGACTTGTTTGTTATTTGTTTAATGGTCGGGATTACTCCCATTCTAGAGTTAGGGCCAGTAAGGAATTCTCCCAACCTTACTAAATACAAAATAAAGATATTTGAAACTTCCATCTATTGTGTCTGTGTCTGCCGTTGATGCTTTGCCTTCCTTGCATTGCTCACAACTACTCTGGCAGTAATATTTGTGGACATATTGCATTTTATTCTGTAAAATACACCCGTTTGTATTATTGGTTCATGGGTAAAGTTGATTGTTGCATCTGCATATGTCAATATTATCTGTTCTTTCATTACTTCATACAACATGTTATACTTGCTGTATTGTGATGTAGGAATGGAATGCAGGTTGTCAGGGGCATTAGAATGCTGCCTGAGCATGATTCACGATTTTCCCAGGGGAAGCTGCAAAGGAGACCAACAGTCCCTTTGTGTCTTGGAATAAAGACTATCCGACAGTCTCGCCAAGTCATGTACTTCTTCCACAGCTGGTGATGTTAGCAGAAGATTAGAGGGACCGCCGCCAGTAGCTGTCACTGGCTGCTGTTTTGCCTCCAAGTAGGTCACCTAGGAGACGCTGTGCTGTACTGCGTGGGGCATTTGAGTGCTACTGCCCTCCATCTACCCACATTGGACCCACAACGACCGGGGACGGTCTGCCTAGCAGGCCCAGCGCCGTCCTTGTAATGCGTGGTTAAATGCGCTGCTGCCACTGGCCCCCCATCAGCCCGCATCTGCAGTCCACCCAGAAGATCTGCGGGCCTACAGAGATGCGAAGGGGCTCTCCTGTGAGACAGTGCAGCGGTGTAAACCTTGGGATGCTGAATATCAACATTTGGGGCCTTTTCAGAGCACCTGCATCACCTCCTTAGTGACAGAAATCTTCCTAGCGATAGAAGCATATTATTGTTCCTTCACGCAGTGTGGGGGGCCATCTGCACACATCTACGTCTGTGTTCTTTCCAGGACGAGCCAAGGGAAGGGTATGGCAGCCAGGTCTGGGAAGACCCCCATGGGGACATTTACATCAAAAGTAAATATTATTATACCAACAAATTCTGCACGAGAAGCCCCAGAGCTACCCCCTAACAATCCTCTAGAGCTTGACTAAAGATTAGTGACCATGCTTCACATAGAGTCTCCTCCCAAGTCTCTGCAAACACCTGGAACCCCCTCCTATTCCATGGAAACATAGAAGAAGGAATTCTTGGCATACTTGCTGCAGCAGATGTTGTTGACTTCGTAGATGCCCACAAAATCCCTTCCTCTGCACAATTTGAGTTCTGAAGGCCAGCAATTATATTGGTATTAGTTGGACCAGGTCATGACATCATGGTCACCATTGGTGGAGCTCCAGTATGTGCCCTATTCACCTTCGAGTCGCAGTACACCATAATCACTTAAGATTTGTATGAGAAATACTTGTAATGTCTGCCCCTTGGACATTGATCGGGGCTGCTACACAGGGTACAAAGTAGGCATCCTGGATTATTTCAACAACACCGTAAGGTATACAAGATGGTCAGCCTGGGGCAAAGTCTACATGGTGAGGACGAGTGCCCCCCCTTACTAGGTTGGTGATACAGGCTGTACTGCATGTCATGTTAAAGGAATTCAGCACCCAAAAAGTGGTACCAATCACAGAGAGTACAGGATGCCAGGGAGGCAAGGGTGTTATAAAGAAATGTCCTGATATTTTTGTTGAGAAACTCTGATGTATTAGGGGATTTCAGCATCAAGTCAAACTCAAGAGGCTCTGTTCCCACCAAACACAATGTCCGTCCCATCCCAATATTTAAGCACAAGAAGCTACAGAAGATTCAGCATGGGCTCCTTCAGGAAAGTATAACAGAAGTGGAGTCTTCAGAATGGCTATCCCATATTGTTGTTCATGAGGAAGACTGAGACCTTTGAACGTGTATAGACCTGAAGAGCCTTAACGGTAACATCATGTTGGATGTTCACTAATCATCAAACATTTCAGAACTTCTCAGTCTCATGTCTAGTATCCTTGATGCACCCTGAATTGGCAAGACCATTGCACATCCGTAACTTTGTGGTGACACACTGTGTCAACAATTGGCAGCCGGCAACAGACATGATTGCTGTGGGACAGAGGAGCACACCTCAGTTGGGCCTAAAGTGTAAGCAGTGTTCTGCACCAATTGCAGGTGTGCCACAATCTGCAACAGCAGAATCTGAAGACCACCAGTGCCACCCACTGCAATTCTTCTTTTCCCATGTTAACCAATGAAATTACATCACTGAATATTGCAGCAGTCACAGTCGAGCCTTAGATGATGCATTCTTTATGCCAAGGCAGTGGCAGCTGCTTTCTGAAGTCTGTTGCATGCTACGTTTTGGGAGGAGGCCTCCAATCATGTTAGTAAATACAGTGTACTGCTCGGTTAGGTCTTGCCACTAGTGTAACATCTAAATCTCAACCTGACAAACACAGGGACCGTGATTTGGCTGATGAGTTGGATACTGTGCGGGTGCTGATGAATGTGCTTCCAAGGTGGCTTGGGGATCCATGCATAGCCTCCATGAAGGACAAAACCAAAAGCTTCTCAGAATAATTTAGCTGCTCACATTTCAAGATCAAAGTGGATTGTTTTCAGCTGTATGACAACTTGGACAACCCAACAGTGTGTAGCCAGGTTAAAATGTGCAATTGATGCAGCAACTGGTAATGAAATCACCTCAAGAACCGAGTCAGGAAGAAAATGCAACAACCCCTATGCTAAACACACCAGCAGAGCTGTCAAGAACAGTGTCTTCTTCATCATCAGGAAGTATGTTACACTATCCCTTTGGGACATCCTCCCTGGGACGCTACTGATAAGTGAAAATCATTCCCAGTGTATCACTTCTCAAAAGTGATACGCTGGGAATAGAGAGCCTTTGGGATGCTCATCACTCAATTAGTCATTCCCAATGAGAATGGGCGTACAAGGCTATACAGTGGACCTTCCACAGTTTAGATGGTGGATGCATATGTATTTGACACATCTCAGGAGGAGGGATGCCGATCCACTAATGTTCTGGTTCAGTAAGCGGTCTATGTGGCCAACACTACTTTTGACAGTTGCTAATCCTCAAGCTCCACGCAGGCCAGTGTAGAGTCGATGATAGTCATTGCTGCCAGGGTGGTTGTCAGAATGCAGTAGAAGCCTTGTAGTGTCTCATGGTTAACCATTAACATTCATTAAAATAAACCAGCTCTACATTTAGGAAGACTATGTCAAAACACCTAGATGTAGCCAACACACAGGCTCTGAAGATGATTATGATAACTTGTTGTCCCCTTCAAATCTTCCAACAAAGGTGCAGTGGGTTGTTTAGTGTGTAACTGGGGTTGTGAGAGAGAGCTCTAATGATTGATTGCTGGTGTGTATGGAGTGACTGTCCACTCATAAGAAGTCACTAGCATTTGTACTACTACTATTTTACTTTTAGGGCCTGCTCCTAGGTCTTGCTGCTGCATTTTACGACCACAGTAGTGGATTGGCAATCTACTATTTAACAGCGCTGAAGGGCACCAACATGAGGATTCAGGTTTTCCCTGCTACCTGAAAGCAGCAAATATGAGATTCATTTTACTCTCCCTGCTACATGAGAGGTGCAGACATTAATCTCAGGGTCTCATGTGATGTTGGGTGAAGGCTTGCACATAAACTGAGGACCGAGAACCGACAGGTGGAAGGGATGCACTGGGACAACACAGGCCTGATACCTGCACCTGGTGCCACTGGCTGTGGGTGGAGCCCTTTCTCACAGTGCCATGTTCTACGCCGAGATTAGGAGCAACTTGTGTCTTCAGACGTACTGCCAGATGCTCACTCTGCATGACTGGAGGAGGCTGCCATGGTGGCTGTGCCGCTGAGGGCATACAGTTATAAAACATCTGTTTATTCGTTCGTAAAATGTGTTGATGCCCACTTGTGTGCAGTGCATAATGTTCAGTCTTCTTGTCCCACCGCACACACCCCTTGCAGAGCGTGTCAACACATGTTCCTATGCCTTCCCTTCAGGCAGAGGGAAGTACTGCCAAACTGAAGAGGGGCCTATTGTAGAAATTGTTGGGGCATTAGCTTTTTGCTGGTCCCATCCTGATTTGCTCCCTCCACAGGGCAATAGCACCCACATCAGATAAGCCAGCCATATCATCTATGAGAGGATAGCTCAGTGGCAACGTGCTCATCTTGGAAGCAAGACGGCACAGAGCAACAAAGGTTCAATCCCCGGGTTCGCGCTTAGAAACCTCTGGGTATTATGCTTAAGCATGTTATAAATAACCCATTAAAATTACAATTCCTCCTCTGGCTGACCCTCCACCTGCTCTTTGTCCTTTTGCTCCATCCCATGTGAGTGTCCTCCTCCCGTCCAATATGCCCCGCCACAGCTGTTCTGGCTGTGGGGTCTGCAGGCCATCAACCGGGTCCCAATGCCTCTAATGAACTGTGGGTCTGCCAACCAGGTCCCCTCCCAGGTCCCCTGGCCTCAATCAGGTCTCAGTGACTGAGGTGGCTCCGCCCCAGGCAAAGCCGCTAAGCATGTTCCCAGGCCGTGCCCAGTGAGCTCATTGGAAGGCTCTAAGGTAGTAGGGGAAATGCAAAAAGCCATGCTCCAGGCAAAGTGGTCATTCAGAAAAGGGGCCCATTGTGTGGCTCAGGGCTGCTTAGGGTAGGGCCCTAAATAATGTAATGAAAAAAACATGGTTAGAGGGACATTTATGGTTAGGTTTGCAAAACAAATGAACTTTGCGATTGAGATACACAATATTGGTTAAAGAAACATTTATAGTTGCTGTGCAAAACAACATGTTTGCAATTATGGTTCCTAAAACAATTATAATTCGGCCACAGATATGCGCATACCAAGGCGCCATATATGCCAGCAGAAATGACATCTTATACATGACATTTGCAAACATTTTTAATGAAAAATAAGAATGAGCCCAAACTGGGTGAGGATCATGTTAAATTAGCTAGTGGTGGCCAACATGAAAAAAACACACAAAAAGCTGTAAAGATGATTTAGAAAATCTGATTTGCCATGTCAAAAATCACTGGAAACTTGTGAGCAGTGCGCTGTGGTGGCAGTGTAATGATTGTTTTATGGCAGTGGCTAAGTTATAGTTGGTTAGGAACCATAAGTGACACATTTGTGGGGATTTGTTTTTTCACTGAAATTGTACGTTTAAAAAAACCCGACATACACTGCCATAGCTACAGTTCCCATTGGGCGCTTTGCTCAGGAAATGGCCTCTGTCCAGTCCCTGGCACCCAGAGCTGTACGAGGGGCCCAGTAACTAGCCGAGACCTGGGACTCCTGTGCAGTCCCAATCACCCCCGAGCCACACGATTGGCCCTTTACCCAAAGTAGTCACTTTACCCCGGGGCAGGTTATGTGGCCCTCTTTTGGAGTGTCCATGGCCATGACAAGTGGCCACTTTGGAGAATTGTCTTCGACCATTTCCTAGATCTCACCAATCCACCCACAGTGAATACTGAGCATGGCTTGCGGGCAAGAGCCATTGGCCACCTTGCCCCATTGCATGTCTATCAGATCAAATATTTTCCTGAACCGGGTTCATGTGCCAGTGGCGGCTGCAGACCTCAAACCAGGTCCGGGACACATCTTGAGACCAAATAAAAAGAGTTGCTGTCCTCCTCTACAGACCGATTGGTGTCCAAAGAACCATTCTGCAGGCTCTGCCCCTCCAAATGGCCTTTTTTTGTGGGTTGTGCATATTGCACCTCACATGGGCCCCCTCATCCGTCCACATCTTTTAAACTGCCCCTTTCTGGTAAATGTACATGACCGGCCCACTAATTAAGTTTGAAAATCTTTAGCCCACGGCCCTCTGAAAATTGTTGCTGCCCCCAATCCTTGGACTAGCTCATCTGGTTGCCCCTCACTGGATCTATGGACCCGGACTATGCCCGTGGATACAGGAGAGCCACTAAACTTCTTAAAAATGGCTACTTGGGTCAGCAGATAGTTCCAGGAGAAGCCGCATATAATAAACTGCTCTGTGGATTTGCGCCAAATAAGTGAATGCATGTTATTAGGGTCCAGACACCTGCTCCTTGCAAACGACTGCTGCAAATCCAGAGATTTAGAGTGTAGGTGAAAGCAAACCTTTGCATATTAGAAATTAATGGAAAACAGAACATGTGGAGTGCCCCTTATAACGTTGCTCTCCTTGACAGGACCTACAACTTTGCAAAAGAATGTAGAGCTTGGATCTGCGTTTGTTTTTGCTAAAGTTTTGTGAATATCTGGCAAACGTTTCCAAAGTTTTAAGCTTTTGAAAAAGTGCCATTCATATGAGGAGTCCGAACATAAGCATATCTGCCTTCATATAATACTGTGGAAAAGAATGGAATTAAGTTTACTACCTATACAAACGTGAATGGCAATATTAATCTACAAACACTCAGTCCACAATCACTTTGCTGAGCGCCATAGGAAGACATCTCACTCCCCTCTTGATCTCTGAACTTTATTCTCCCTTCCCACCTTCTGTCACTCTTCCTTACTATAGACAATATTATGCTGAGCTTTTATTGAAAATTTCTCCTACTCCTTCTCAATCATTCCAATTGCTCAACCATATTGTTTTCCCTCTAATCCCTGACCTATTTTTCTTCTTCCCTCTCTGCAGCAGATTGTACTATTTACTTCACTACCAAGGTTGCACTTCTCCCTTCCTCTGTTTTTCCTGATTCCCTTAGCTCTTCCCCCCAAATATTAAATAATACAAATCCGCGCGTTCTGTAATACAGAGGGCATCACACTCCACCTTTAACCTGAACTCATATTAAACCAGATGCTCACAAGACTCCTTTTAGCTGAAGCATGGATTTGAGTGATTCACCGTTTAAATCAAGAGTTGTGAAGTAGTAGTGCAGTGTGATTTAACATTATTTTCCCAATGTTATTTAATATAAAATATAGTGTGTGTGTGTGTGTGTGTGGTGTGCTTATTCACATTCAAAATATACTCAATGGATGAGTTTATCGGCCTGGTTTCTGTTCCATGCATAGTGGATGTGCGTGTCATGCTCACTGAAGATCTGATCATATTATATGCATCTGCTCCTTCATTTTCTGTGCTTATTGTTTGTCCATAGTGTGGTCACTGACATTTAGAGCAGATTGCATGTGAAGTATTTATGTCTGTCTGTCTGGTGTCTATTGTGTATATGTGTGATGTGCTTGTGGGTCTGTAGGCATAGTGATTCCAAGAGTGTTGTGTACAGAATGTGCTCACGTGGATTTGATGTGTATCGCATGTGCATGCAGTCATTCCGAGCGTAGGGATGGTATTCATTCTGTAGGTTTCACTGTCCAAGGTTGCCTGCAAAGGCATGCAAATACCTCAATATTGTATTATCAGACATTGGTAATGTTTGTGGCATGCACCAGTTCCAAATACAGCCTGGTGTGTGCCACACATTTCGAACATCTAGACAACGTCAGGATTTGCGCCCCGAAAACACATTTTTGGGGGCGATTGGAGTCCATGGGAAACCCAGTGCAAAACATACATATTTGTCAACATCATTCCATTTTCATGAAAAGGCCATGACACTTACCAGATTCCGCATGAGTATTAAAATGTGGCTAGATCATTTGGTTGCAAAGTTGGTGAATGCTTATGGATCAGGTTGGAGGAAAGTGTTTTCTCGTTTCCATGCGTAAAGTGCCATGTAACCTTAACTGTACTGCTCCCACTAGCACACTGTAATATATGTATGTATTGTGGCAGGTTGAACGAGGGAGTCAGACACACTGAGGACATGGTTCAATACCTTTTATTAAACTTATAAGTGGAACGCCTAACGTTCCATATCACTACAGGGAATACCCTACCTATCTAAGGAAAGTAAAGGTGCTGGTCAGTTGTCAGGAAGTCAAGAAAAAGTAAAAATGTCATCCGGCCAAACTAAAACTATCTGACCCTACCACTATATTCAAGTAACTTAAATAGGCCACGGAAATGTCTTATCTTCATCTAGTTTCTTCTTTGCCTTCCAATATGCTTTTTTATTTACATTCTTTCTCTGAGGTAGAGATATTTCTCATCATAATCCCCCTGGATTGTCTTTGAGATCAATTCTTCTAGTTCTTCAATAAATGCCTTGGCTTTGTAGTTCTGGGGTCCTATATTTATAATAGCTTCCATTTCAGATACTTTATGACACTCTTGTCATCACTCATAGACTCTTTCCTATCTTTACATTCAGGCTTTCCTGAGTTAGGTTTTCCTTGACCCCTTTTTATGCTTTCTTCATCATAACATCTTACAATGTTTTATCTTGTTCATTCAAGATTGTCATATCCTGTTTCTCATTACATATTATTGTGTTAGACTTGCTCCAGTCTTCAATTCTGAGGTCATAGGGTCTCATCCCATGGAACTTGTTTCCAGTCTCTGCGTGTTCCCCACCAGGGTTGCTTAAAACCCACTGTTACAGGCTTCCCACTTCTTTTCTTAACTGGTTTCTCTTTTGGTATCTCATCCTTTGGGGCGAGACTATCTCTACTAATAATAACCCCCTTCCCTATTCGGGTTATTCGTTACTAGCTTAAAATTCCAATTACAAAGTCTTAGTGTTAGTTTCTCGTCCTTATGACTGGGATGAGTTTCTCTCCTTGTATAATAACCCTCTTCCCTGATTGGGTTATTCATTACTTCTTCACAACTCCAATTATACAGTCTTAATCTTTTTTATCATCCTTAAGATTGGGACATGGTCCTTTGGGTTTATAATGATGCCTCTCCCACTTCTCCCATTTTCCCCAGTACCTCTCTCTCTGCCAGGGATGGTGGCAGCGCTCGACTCTCACTCGTCGGAGTCTCAGGCCCGGTTCCTCGTCAGGTTACGGCTCTGAATTTAGGCTGACAGTTGGAAGAGTTCCACGCTTCCTGTACCTGCAGCCTCAGCATCATTCTCCAGGTGTCCTGCCCACCACGATGTGCTTGTTGTCACGCACGCCACCACCTGATAGCTTGTTCCTCTCGTCGTCTTCACAATGCCTTTCTCACATCAATACACGCGGGGCCTCCAGTGTCTCATACTGGCATTTTCTGCCTTGTTGAAGGTCACAGGCTCTGTGACTTGCCTTTGCTCCGCCTCCACTAGGTTTATTGATGTCAGGGGGCTTCCCCAGCACACCCGATTCTCTCCTTTCTCTCCTACTCTTCTCAGTGAAATAGATGTCTCTTGTTAAAGAGACATCTTCCTTTTCTCTTACGAATGGATTTCTTTTTGCATTGCCTTGAGCCAACAGTAAATATGCTGCTTCATG
This sequence comes from Ambystoma mexicanum, assembly GCF_040938575.1. Classification (NCBI taxonomy): domain Eukaryota; kingdom Metazoa; phylum Chordata; class Amphibia; order Caudata; family Ambystomatidae; genus Ambystoma; species Ambystoma mexicanum. The sequence goes on from NC_090922.1 coordinate 354,783,374, forward strand.
GTGTCAAGTCATAATTTTGAATGAAAAATTTCGAAAGACAAAAAAGTCGAATCAAAAATGTCGAAAAAAAAAATGTCGAATTATTTTTTTTCGATATTTTTTTTCGACTTTTTGACTTTTGAGATTTTTGTATTCGAAATTATGTCTATAAACCCTGCTTCATACGTTCCAACAGGTAGTCCCATGTATGCAGCTATGACAGCTGCCCTATGGATTTTCTTGCAGCAACGGGAGTCCTTGTCCTAAAAGAGGGAGTCTATCCTGGTGAGGTCCCACTTGCCTCAACCCCGAGGGAGGGTTTTTGCGGAGAGGGCTAACTTCCCTCACGGGGGGTGGGGCTCCCCATTGGGGAGAAGATACAAATACCTGTGATTCATCACTATATATATATATATATATATATATATATATATATATATATATATATATATATATATATATATATATATTATGTAGAATAGTCAATTTGAGCCAAGTCAAACATTCCACAGCATCACCTGGCAGCCGTCGCTGAAACTTCAAATTCACCTGCAGTTCCAAGCCACATCAGCAAGGCATTGTGGATATACAAATTAGCTCAAATGCAAACCTTTTTTTTCTCCAGGACACTGTCTTTGTCTTAGAGGGCAGTACTACTTTATACATAACTTAATTTACCCAAGACAGCCGCCATAACGTTCTTGGTGTTTTTAGAAAACATGGTCCATTGCTCCAACCACAGTTTCACCATTATTAGGGATCATTAGTGCAACATAGTCCTGACAGCCTTGCAAAATGTCTATCTTGGGTTGATTAAGCTATGGATAAAGTGCACCACCCCCATATCTGGCACAACACATAGGAATGCTCATTTGTGAGGCCATATACAGACGCACACATGGTCATTACTGTGCACTGGGGTTTGAGGTGGTCACACTGTGCGGGTTTTGGAATAAACATTGGCATTGGACAATTGTCTCCAACATTACACAATCTATGCATTTCCCGCACCAGGAAAAAACTCCATTTGCATGCAGTGAATTTTGGAAGGAAACCCTTATCGAGGCTATTTCCCATGGATCACCACATGTGTGCACAATAGCCACATCCACAAATAAACTGAATGGCAGCTGTTGTCAGGCTGCGCAATGGAAGAATGAAGCTGGAAGTGCAGTAGAACTGTTTCTTTGGTATATTTCATTGTAATACGGGGCTTTGCATAGGAAGGATTCACTACCGATCCATGACACTAGAAACATGTTTTATTGTTTGATTATGATGGTCTATATTGATAAAAGGCCAGGGAAATTTAAAAATGAAAACTTGCTTTTTATGTTTGTTTTGCAGATGACAGGTGGACGAAATATCAGAAAAAGCTGAAGTCCACAGTCCTGGCCCAGTCCTGTTTTCTGAATACTTATGATGGAGCTGAAAATGTGCGCCTAGAGGACGTTTACACAGAGAGTGTTTTGGAGCTGGCAAAAAAGATCAGCGGATTCGGGACGGCACAACCCTACAGTAACCTCGTTGGCCTTAAAGACATTTTTAATGCGGGTGAATCCATGAATGAAGATGCAGACACAGTGCTGGTATCAGGAGAAGCAGGAAGTGGAAAGAGTACCCTGCTTCAGCAAATACATTTCATGTGGGCTACAGGCAAAGCATTCCTCAACTTCTCGTTCATCTTCCCATTCAACTGCAGACAACTGTGTTGCATCGAGAAGCCAGTTTCCCTAAAATCTTTGCTCTTTGATCACTGCTGCTGGCCAGACATTGACCAAGAAGATCTACTCCAATCCATTCTTGACCATCCCCAGCAGGTGTTGCTCACCTTTGACGGCTTTGATGAGTTCAAGTTTAAATTTACGGATGAAGAAAGACACTGCTCTCCCACGGAGCCTACCAGTGTTCCCAGCATCCTTTTCAATCTTGTTCAAGGAAACTTGATGAAGGGTGCCAGGAAAGTAGTCTCCAGCAGACCCGGCGCCATAAGCGCGTGTTTTCGGAAGTATATCCAGAAGGAAGTTTGTGTGAAAGGGTTCTCCCAAAGAAGCATTGAACTTTTCATGAGGAAGACTCAAAACGACCTCCGGATTTCAGAAACCATCATCGATCTGTTGAATACAAATGCTTCTCTACATAGCTTGTGCCGTGTTCCTGTTTTCTGCTGGATTGTTTCCAAATGCCATAAGGAACTGATTCTGGGTGGATGTTACTTGCCGCAGACCATGACCGATATTTATTTATTAAGTTTGAGACATTTTCTGTTGCACACCTTACCAGCAAAGGAAAGAACAGAAAACATACTTTTTATGAAGATGAACACAATACACCACCTCGGTAAACTCGCGCTGTCTGGTTTGGGGAATTGCAGTTATGTATTTTCTGCAAGACAACTGAAAGAAGCAGAGGTGAGCGAAGAGGACCTTTCTTCTGGGTTTCTTATACTTTCTAGAAACTTCTCCCATGACAGTTTGACTCGACATTATGAGTTTATTCATATTACGTTTCAGTGTTTCTTCATGGCATTGCACGTGGCCGCGAATGATCAACTGTCGTCGACAGTTATACGCTATTTGCTTACCCACACTAGAAAGAACGTTGAATGTTCTTTGTTTAGAATGTATTCAAAAATGTGCTTACGGTCAGTACATGGCGAGGAAAGGAAGGCGTTGGCAATGTTGCATCACGCTGAAACGTGCAACCTTCAAATGGCGACCAGCTTTCTGGCAGGTCTGCTGTCCAAAAGACATTATGATCTATTAGTGGAATCATGGAAGCCTGAAAAACTGCCCCAAAAGCAGACATTTTTTAAACAGTGTTTGGCGAAAGGCATACAGAAACATTTTAAATCCATACCTCCCGCGGTGCACGGTGAAAAGAAAAGCATGCACGCCATGCCAGAGTTTGTCTGGCTGATCAAGTGTATCCACGAAATGCAAGACAGCCATCTTGCAATGGAGGCTGTGAGTGACTTTGAAGCAGAACATTTGAAGCTGACATACTGTGGGATTGGTCCGTCCGAATGTACTGCGCTTGCCTTTGTGCTGAAATATCTCAAGAACCCGATTGGCCTGCAGCTGGATCACAACACAATTGGAGATCTAGGAATTGAACAACTTGAGCCATGTCTCAATTTATGCCAGGCACTCTAGTAAGTCCCTTGTTTTCTATTTTTTAAGATAAGGGTCTTCAGAAGAAAGTAAAATGCATAACTACTAAATATGTGTGTGAACAATTTAGTCATTCAGAGGATCCAATCATTAAAATAATACAGCGTTTATTTTAAGATGTATTTTGCTCTGCTTAGTTTTGATGGATTGGTTGATTGTTTATTTATTATGCGCTTATGCACAAATGTTTCAAAGCGCAACCATGCAAGGGAGGGGAAGACATAGGGAAGACAGGACAAACGATCTTACTAGGCATGGTACATTCAGATTACGCAGGCGAATAGAAAAGGAAGTGCGTGGGGGTGGGGGGAGGTAATCGGAACCAAGTGCGCCCAGTCCCCTCAGAACATAGGTTAAGTGCAGACAGATACCACTCTCATGGGTCGTAACCGAAGTGCAATAGTGCTGTGGCAAGTGCAGGAGAAGAGGGAAGGTTGAGAAAGAGGCTGTTGCAGTAGTCCAGCTCAGAGAGGATCAGGGCTCTAGAGACGGTGAGCCTCTGGGGGAAGGTGAGAAAAGGTAGACTACCTCGGAGAAGGTGCAGTGGGACTTTTTAGAGATGTCTGCGATGTGAGACGAGAAGGAGAAAGTGGAGTCGAAGATGACCCCCAGATTTGTTACCTCGTTGGTAGGTGAAGGCGCAGGGCCAAGGGAGGCCGGCCAGAGAGTAAGAGGGAAGGCAGGAGCAGGGGTCCTGATGAGGACAATCTCTGTCTTGCTGGCATTGAGGCAGAGATTTAGCAATGCACTTTTAAAAAAACACTTAGTGTGCAGTTATAGTATTTCAATTCTCTGGTTTCCTTTCAGCAATATCATAGGGGCAGGGTGGGGAAAGGATGTCACCTAGCCTTAAATCCCCCCACTGCAGATTGACATTACATAACTCAATGGATACAGGGAAGGTGACAAAATGCAGCCTTTGATCTGATTAAAATCACAGGAAGTTTATACAAAAGTGTTAAACTAACAAATATCTTGCTAGTATTGGTCGATGCTAAATGACACCGTGCCTGGCCATCGTTTTCTTGCTGAGGTTTTGCATTAGCGGAGTGATGGCTCAGGATATTTTTTCATTCGACTATTGAGATTTTCACAAACATAGGATACTAGGAAAACTAAATGGTTTACTATGGGGACCCTTAAAAGATGTACATTTAAATAAAATATTGTGTTACTGTATTATTACAAATATACATAGTATTATGTATACAGCACAAAAACCCAGTACTTTAGTAAGCTACTTAAAATATAGAAATACAGCAAAATACCATTAATAAGCATACGTCACCTTCTCATTGATTTATTCACATGTACACAGGTTATTATTTCAAATGTACTTAACTGTTTACAGCTTTCAACACCAACAGATGTGATAGAGTTGATTCTACAGTTAAGCTTGATCCTACTCTGTGTGCCTATATTGGCCTTCTGACTACCAGGTATCATTATATTGACATTGCAACACATCTTTGCACAAGTTGTCACAGGCCAAGTTCCAAGGGGCTTTAGCATAACAGACAACTATGGGATTGGGGTTAACCGAGATAAATGGGGGAAAAACAGGATAAATCAAACTTCCTTCTAGGACTGTGATCCTCAGTACTGCATTCTCTCCCTCATCCTCTGGGGTTCTAAGTGCCTTGCACTTCTTTCTTGTTTTGGATGTTGTCTTATCAGGATATCACTCGCTCCCTGTCCTCAACACCTTTTTATACCACCACCACTGAGCCTTGCGTTGGCAGGACAATCACCCATCACTTTATGATCCTAGACAGGATTGCATTGGTAAGTTGGATGTTGTCCTTAACCTGTTTTCTGACTGCGAGAGAGCACCTTTGCTCAATTTCCTCAATCAGGTTGGGTGTTTCTTCAGAACCCTGCTGTGGATCAATCCTCCCTTCTTCCTTCTTAGTACTCCTTTTCTCCCTGTACTGGTTGACTCACCTCCCAGGGAGTGCCTGGTGACTGGACCTGAGTGGTAGTGGTGCACGGTATAAATCAACATAACATAACACAACTTCTCTGTCTGTCTGTCTGACCAACTTTCCTCCTCAATGTTCTGCCACTCTCTGATCTGTTTTCACTCTGCTCTTGACGGCTCCTCCACTTCTTCTTTAACATCTTCTTGCCCCCTATCTACTAGCTTCCATCTCCTTCTTGATCTTTTTCTGTATTCCTGTTATTGCTCCTCTCACTCCTTTTTGCTCTGGTGCTCTTTTCTGTACTTCTGCTCCCTTCCATTGCATCTCTGTTGCCTCCTCCTTTCTGTAACATTCTCGCCACTTTTTTCCTCCCCGCAGCTCCGCTGACACTACCTTCCCTCCTCTGTTATCCAAAAACCTCACCACCTCCTTTCCTCTGTACAGTTCCTCTGCTACTTCCATCTATCCAGAATTATCCAATGTTGTCACCACCCTTTCTCTGATACCACCTCCTCCCTGCACCATCGCCTCTTCCTCTTCTGCACCTCCAATACCACTTCCTCAATATCACTCTCCAATGGTCTTACTCCTTCCTCTTATCCCTTGTGCACCTCTCATGCATCTTCCGATTTTCCACTCTCTTCTTACTCTCTCACCATCTCCTCAATTCTGCTTCTGTCCTCCTTGCCACCCTGCTATGCACTAACTCATTGTTCTCCCCTCCATCTGCAAACTCCTATACTTCCTTTGACTGTTTGCCCCTTTATATGTTTGAGGGGGCACCTCACAGATTTGTTGATTACGTGATTAATTTCTGCTGGAGCTTTTTGTGAAGAGAACACTGAGATTGGCTAGCTTGCTGAGGAACTACAAACTTCCTAGCTGCTTGCGTTTGCACTTCAGAATCCACTTGATTGATAGTTCAGTGGTTCTCAATTGTGGCTGCGTTCAGGGGAGGACTAGCTTACAGGGAACTCTGGAGATTTTCCGGTGGGCCTCTGCATCATGGGCTTTTTATTTTCACATTTTCATTTGGGAAAGGGTTTGGACTTGCTCAATGTGTGCAATATGGAGCCACTTTAAAAGACATTTTTAAAGAATGGGTAAGTTATTTTACTCTTTATTGCTAGGCAGTTAACCCCCTTTCATAGCCCCGATTGGCCTACTAGACCTCTCTTCCCTCATTCCTTCCTCTAAGGTCGTTAGTGGTGGGGTTTTGTCAAAGGTTATAGGCTGGCACCAGTCCGAGGATGGTGATGAAAGGGGAGACAGAGGTGTCATCAATGGACCTTCTCTGCGTTCTACTACAAACAGCTGATGCGGCACCCATCACCCCCCCCCACCCTCATTGTCATCATCGAGGCTATTACATAGGGCTTCCTCACTACCTTCATGCTCGTAGTCCTATCGATTAGTGTTTTTTTTTAATTGAACTTGTTAAATTTTTGTGTGAAATGTGTATGTTATTTTCATAAAGGTATTTTTATCTGAATTTGGATGGAAATGATGACTTTTTAGTCATGTTGTATTTATTGTATTTCGCTATTGTCGTTTTAATAGTTGTGTAAGGTTTATTTTCTTTTTAATTCATAAACACAATTTAAAACAGTTTAAAAAAAATCATATCATTGTGCCTCATGAGAGAATTATATATCCAGCGTAAATTATCGCCAACTGGAATTTATATTGATATTTCAAGTGACAGACAGGTTTTCTGCTATTTAATACACAATGCCAGAGGCTCAGTGTTTAATTATGCACAACACAGTAATTGAAAAGAGAGAAGTATTCAGACTCCTGCTTGCATTTTTCTGCCCCTGTTAGAAACACTAATGAAAAACATGCTCACAATGTTTTGAGAACTGGATATTCGTCTGAAAACGGTCAAATGACAGCTATCCAATAAAATGTTTATCTGCTCACTTTGCCCCCAGATAGTGTAAATGGAAGCTTCACATTGGCCACAGAGAACCGCACGTCAGTTTCACATTGCCCATACAGTATTCTACATTCAATTTCACATTGTTCCCAAAAAACCTCCATACCCGTTGTGTTGCCTGCCTCTCCAACAAACAAAAAAATGCCACATGGCCTCTTAATATGACTGACGGTTTGTGGTGCACCCAAAAAAAACTTGCCATGCAAGATTAATTTTGTCCATAAATGCTGCACTGGTTTCACATTTTAAAAAGTAAAACATTCTACGTGTTTACTTTGCCCAGAGAAAACAGTGCTAAGCCAGTTTCAAATTGCTGCTCAAAAATACCTCATGTATGTTTCACATTGCCGCCAAGATCTGGACTGGCTGGTGTTGCACTTTCCCTCTTTGACTGATATTAGGGATACTAACTACCGGAAACTAGACTGATGACTCTGAGCTGTGTGCACATGACGACAGGAGGCCAACTAAAATTGGTCTCCAGAATAGGGAAAAAGCCCCATGAAAATCTAGTTTGTCTCAAAAGCCCTGACCGATATCTTGAAAAGTTCTGATTCATTTTCTTACAATTTTATCTGCCTGATGCATAGTGGATCTTACATCCGCTATTGGCCACAAATGCCAGCGTCTTGCCTGATTAAGTGCCATCAGCCCCATAACTGCTGCTAGCCCAGAGCCGCGGCACAACAACTTCCCCTAAATATGTCTGTGCCAATTTCAACTTCTGTCCAGAAACTTGCCGTGCCAGTTTCACATTGTCTCTAATTAAATGCACTATGGTAGTTTTAAATTGTCTAAGAATAATCAGATAATGCTAGTTTTACATTTCCTCAGTTAAATACATCTATTAATAGTATAAAGGGTTCCCTGTTAACTCTTTCAACGACTACAGCCTTTTTAAAGCTAAAAAAAAAAGGGCCGGTTACCCGGTTAAGCTAATCCTTGTGCCACCACATCAGCCCAATAAAATGACCATGTCATTTTAAGAATAATAGCCATACACACAAGACCTTTATTTAGGTAAACAGCGTAAGAGCAGGCACCGGCTAACACAGGCTGGTGGTGGCAGAGCTTCACAGATGCTCAGAATGAGTCCCTACTGAACTTCCCCCATCCCGTGCGCCATCCTCTATACTTCTATAAGTGCCACAAATACTCTCTCAAATTACTGCTGGTGAAATCCTTCACTTGTGAGTACACCATTAACACAAAATGTAGTTGCAATCACTACACTATCATATGCCCTTCTTTCTGTGTTCCTTTTTAATCCCATTAAACTGTACAGTTGCAATCACACCTCTGACCTGCATAGCAAGTACCAGACTGTAAATACCCGGTCCCCAAACAATGTGAATAGTATATAGGGATACCTTCCATTACCATCAAAAAGATGTGTGGCTTGCATAATGTGACAGGTGGTTACACCCCCATTTCGTATGACCTGTCATTAGTCCCACCCCTTCTTCAAGGTCGTGCCACACCCCTTTTATCAAGGTAATGCCCAGCCCCCATTATCTAGGTTGCACACCTCCTCCTCCCCAAGGCTGAAGTAGGCGGGACCAAGGTGAGCGCAGCCCGGCCAATCAGCAGCTGTGGTGGGAGACAAACCCAGGCAAAGTTGAGGAATTTGATAAGAGGGGGAGGGGGTGAGTTAGGCGAATGGACCAGTCAGCGGTGTGGTAGGCCAGAAGAAGAACATAGACTCTAATTACACTAATTAGACTAATTAGGATATTTGTATTAAAGAATAGGAATAGAGCATATCTTTCCCTATTCTACAAGGCATCCCTACCTAACAAAACTAACTAAGGCGCTCAACAGTAGTCAGTGAATGTCCCAAAATATATCTCTTGCACTGCTTTTTGTACTGGCTACTTCCTTCTAGAGTGAGATGAGTATTCCAACATTAATTCTTATTCACTCTTGTTAGGTTTTCTTTATCTTGTCTGTGACGATTGTGAGCATTCCAATAATGATTGTCATTTACTCCTCTTTTTGGTCTCTTGACATCATCTTGATCGTAACGGTGATGCGGGTGAGTGTTCCAATAAAACTGCTCATTCTCTCTTCTTTTTGGTTTTGTGATGTTATCATTCCCTTAACTGTGTTGAGTATGAGTGTTCCAATAATGCATCTCATTTAACCTTTGTTCGGGTCTTGATATTATCTTTCTCGTAACTGTGACAAATCTGAGTGTTCCAACAATCGTTATCACTAACTTCGCTGGATTCCCGTTAACCAGATTACCTTCCCTTTGTAGGGTTAACATCACAGGTTTCATGTTTTGTGAGGATCAGCTTCCTTTCGTCTCTTTCGGGCGTCTCGTTTTCTCTCATCCGTTTCTTCTTCCTTTGTTCATCTTGGATGGCGCTCCAATATATTGCATCCCGGATTATATCGAATGGTCTCAGCACATTATCTGGACCCCTGGTCCACCACGGACCTCCCATTCTCACGCCTCCAGTCTAGGTGTCTTTCTCCTCCTTGGCTCCGGGACACTGTGCATCCTGATTTAGTTCAGCTGGCCTCTTTGCTACCAGTGGTAGCACACCCAATACCTCTTGGTTCCTCAGAGCTATAGGACACTGAACATCTCATCTCTACTGCTCTCTGTTGTCAGCACTTGTCTGCGTTTGAAGTTTACAGGCTGTGTTTTCATTTTCCCCTGCTCCTCCCTATTGTGGGGCTTCCCCTATGTAAGAATCTGTATCTTTTTCTGTTTCTCTGGTTAATTCTATTCTTCGTCCCAATGGAATGGGAGTTATCAAGGAGGTTTTCCATTGAATGTTGCGAAGAACACATTTTGGCCTTTTCTTCACAGATAATGTTATCAGGAAGTCTTAAAGATGGTACTTTGGAAGGTCCTCTAGGAAGTTCCTCCTAGAATGGGAGTCCTTGTCCCCAAAGGGGGAGTCTCTACTGGTGAGGTCCCACTTGCCTCTACCCTTATGGAGGGTATTACGGAGCAGGCTCACCTTCCTACCCTCATAGGGGAATTCCCCTTTGGGGAGAAGGGAGGAATTCTCACGATTAGTCCCAGCAGCTAGAACATATCTGAGCATAATATATACAAAATATCTTTGTCCAGTATAGTTTTAACGCTGGTGTATGTATTTAAAAAAACCAAGATGTTGCAGAAGCAAATTTCACAAAGATTAAAGAAATCCTAGAAGATAAAAATGGAGCCCCTATGCTATCTATAACCAAGCCCAGTAGATTTGGAGGATAATGCTACCGACGGCATAGTAGAAGCTGTTAAACAATATCATCTGTTTAGTCAACCTAGTGCCTATCAAATTTGCTATTGAGATGAAGATATGGGAGACAAGGAAACAGAGGCAACTATCAGTAAAGCAGAGGTAGAGGTTTTGCAAGAGAGACCCCAATCCCCCTCCACACGGAGGATGTCAAAGCAGATGACAATGATAGTGCCATAAACCGAGTCTCAAATTAAGCCTCTGGGGGCAAACCTTTCAGGGCCCTTGGAACAAAGAAATACTGATTCTCAAGGGAAGGAACTGACATCATATCTGCTTTTTGTAAAGGAAAAAAGACATACAAAAAAACTAGGAAAACGAGTGGTAACAGTAGAAGACCAGCGAACACATTCAGATCTAATAAAGAGTCAAACAGAAAATCAGAGTAAAAAGGTTTGTACTGAAGAAGAGTCGAGAAACAGATCTCTGGTTTTCCAGGTTTCAGAACCACTTTACCTAGGAGAAGCGGGGAGGATGTGATTCTAAATAAGAAACAATTGGAAACAGATGACCCTGAAAATGGTATAGACCTCATGGACTTGTCAGTGTACTCAGTAGAAAACTCAGACTCAGAAACGGTACAACAAGTAAGGACACTGGAAAAAGACTGTGGAAATCAAGAAAATAATGATACTCAACAACTGAGCCCATACTTTACTTTGAAAAAAAGACGAGAAAAAGCATTAAAGATCTCCGTCGAAAGAAAAGCAGTCAGACCGTACTCACCGGAAAGTGAGAAGGCAGAGAAAGAACCTAAAGGGAAAACTCCGGCCCAAAAGGCTACAAATTCCAGGAGTAGATCATCTTGTAGCAACAGAGAGATCAACAGCCAGACCCGGGAGAATGGTCAATTAACAAATCATCGAAAGAAAGATCAAAAGAGAAAAGTCCTGCCAGAACAAAATAGGGGACGAAATTCAAGAAAAGAAAGTAGACCTAGATAAATAAAAAGGCACCCACATTCCATACAGTAAAAAGTTGGGAAGTGAAAGGACTTTTAAACTGGAACGGGTGGGGGAATTTCGAGATAACTTGATCTTGAACCGGAAAAACATCTTGGCACTAATTAATTGTATTCCAAAGCTGAGGCAGATCAACTCTGAAGATATAAGAATTGTTGAGTTCAGCTTTGTTGTGATTGTGTCTACTTACCTATTCCTTCCCTTATAATCAGGTCCGTGTTGATTCTGGAACAGGAGAGTTTTCAAATGTTGGGCTATGATCTGTGGGACTGCCGCACAAGAGGTGCTAAAACACAACAAGAAAAATGACAACAGGTGCCTAAATAAAATACGCCCTCAAGGCAAGGGAGAACATCAATCTGTACCAAAGAGGCACCATTTCTGCCAACTAAACGGTCGATACAAACAGAGGAAGCGACCTTGATCGAGAAGTCGACCAGTTCCCTCGAAAGGTCTGACCAAAGAGTAGAGCTGAACAAAGTTGGACAGGATGGAACCTCTCACCAGGACTCATTGAATAACGGCAGATACTCAAAAGGACCGCTTCAGAGGATAAAAATTACATTTGCTCAAGAAGTCATAGATACGGAAAACGAACAATCAACATCAAATAAAAAATTCAAGGAGAGGGAAAAAGATGACCGTTCTAGTTGGGAGTGGATTTCGAAAGCCCTAGTCAGAAAAAGTTAGCCATGCATGGCACGGAAGGACAGAACGGATGAGGTTGGGATTGATGTACTCAAGGATTTGGGGAAAGATACTATTGCTATGGGCTGTTGGAACACTTGAGGGTACAGCCACCCCCTGGCCAAGAGTGATGTCAACTTAGGGGATTTTGACATCATATGTCTCCAAGAAACGTGGTTAACCAAAAAGCCATTTTTGGAGGGTTATGAAACTCATCTTTCCCCAGCGGCACGATCGGAAAGAGGTCGACCTTCATCAGGTATGATGACTGCTATTAGATCTGGATCAGGGATATAGCACATAAAAACTGTGATATCAAATATCCACATTCAAGTGTCCCTTTTAAAGTGGTCTAAGCAACCGATGGAAAACAACAAAAACAATTCAAAGGAAGAAGTAATGATCCTGATAAATACATACTGGAATCCCGCAGTGATTAAGAACAAGGATTACCTAGAAATGGCAGATAACATCTTGCAAAGAATACATTTGGAGTGGATGCCGAAATGTATTATTCTGTGTGGAGACCTTAATGCGGTTTGCCCAAAACGCAATGTGGTATTGGAAAAAAGGTTCCACTGAATATGGTCCGCGGACACTTATGCATCAAGGCAATGTCCTCCTGGGATCTTCAGAGTCTAGAATCATCAATATCTAGAAACAAGTCGATAATACCGACATGGGAAAGAAATAACCAGACGGCAAACTTAGATCACATATTTGTCTCAAAGTAGATGTTGAAGATTATAACTGTGTTTGAGGTCGTGAGAACAGTTAATAGTGATCATAACCTTTTAAAGGTAAAATGGGCCTGTACAAGAAATACCAGACCGAATATGGCAGTGGAGATTGAGGCTTGCAAGAGAGGAACAAAGTTAAGACTGTCTGCAAATGCAGTCATAGAATTGACTGATACATATACTAACATTTGTAAAACAAATCTGTTAGCAGGCTTGAAAAATAACATCGATTACCAACCTCTGCTAGAAGTCTATGAAGTTAAAAGAAATGCCTGGCCAAACAGTAAATTAAAAACTCATCTAGACAAATTTAACAAAAGTATTGTGGAAGAGAGGAAACAATTACAGAAATTAAAACGTCAAGCAAAAAAAGCAAACACTCCAGAACTTGCGATACAGGCAAAAGCTGCAACAAGGACATACAAAAGTGGGCTAAGACAACAAAGAGAGAATATTAACCAAGCCGACGCTGCTGCAATGTTGAAGACAGTGTGGAGTAGGAAAACGAGAGATTTCTGGACCCTAATTAGAACAACGTCAGAGACTCAAAATAACCTAATAAATAATTTTGTGGGAGAAGAAGCCTGGTCAAACCATTTCACAAAGTTATTCCAGAAAGTTGGTCACTCTATCTCTTTTAAACAAGACCTGTCAAACATACCTCTTAAACAAGATCTGTCAAACATACCATGGGAGAATACCTGGGACCTGGATAATATTAAGAGAAAACTTGTTCGTTTGAACAAATCAAGGGCCCCGGGTGTCACGACCCACACTCTGAAGACCCCCTGGCCAACCTATGGGCCAGGGAGAGTCTTGACTCCAGTCCCCACTAAACCCAAGAATTTGCAGCTTTGGCCTTCTTGAGGCCAGTCCTGGCGCCTTTGGTGCCAGGCTCATGTTTGAATATGGACTTATGCTTGGGAACTACTTTTCGTTAATGCCAGTCATGTGGAGGCATCCACATAACCTGGCTCCTTGAAAGCGGGCTTGCAGTATAGTGTTTTTGGGTGTGGTACCATGGGGACTATTTTACCTGGACTTCTTTCTTGAAGCTATTTAAACCACACCCGAATGGACTGACACGCTTCGCGTTAGTTTGCATTTCTGCAACGGAACGCTCACCGTGTTCAGCTTCAGCCACGAACCTCGGAAGAACAGCATCTGGAAAAAATGGAAAAGACATCGTGAGAAAAGTCAGCAGCTTACCTGAACTTCATCGCCAGCGGTCCGCAGCTCTTCCGACCATCATCCGGGAACCAGCGCTCCTTCGGTTCGACGGACCTGTAAAAGAGAAGAAACAAGGCATTAGACATTGTACAATTAACGAACCATGCCGAAAGGCTTCCCTCACCAGCCACTCCTCAATCAGCATCACTACGGGAATTCCATACTCCGGCCGAGTACCACGACCTGTGGAGAGGAAAAGATAACAGGTTAGCAAAGGCAAGGCATCTTAAGCGCAGCGTATAGCACCTACTCACCGCATCAAGGCGCTCCAAAAACGCCCATACTTACCGGCGAAACACAGATTCTGCCTTGCCACATAATGGACTTCCGCATACCTAAGGAAGAAAAAGACATTGTTTAAAACAGGCATGCAAGGACAGCAATGTTCATAGCAATAAGACCTACCTGAAAGACTCAAGACGGGCCGGCATCAGTGAAGCAACTCGATCGCCATTGCCCACCAAGCACAACGCGCCCCTGTCAAGACAGCAGGACGGAGAACCCGCCAACATCTAAAACAAGGTGAGGAGAAGTCCAGAAGGGTCGCAGACCTACAGGGAGGTGGGAGGCTGCTTACCCCGGTTGCCCAGTCCTGAACATAGCTTACCTGTATTCCAGGCAGAACTCTTCCGCTGGTCGCATCTGGACATCGCAAGGAGCGACATCTGAACCCCAACTGCTGGGTGGCACCCCCGTGAAACCAGGTGAGCGTAACAGAACGGGAAGCCTCCAAACTAAAATCCGCCTGGGCGCCATGGAAACCTCAGAATTAGACCAGTTGGCCAAACTAATAGGAGAACTGCGCGCCGAGGTTCATTCTGCCCGTCAGGAGACTAATGCTCTCCGAAGAGATTTAATAGTGACTAAGGAGCGCACTGAAGACATTAGCAGACAATACTTGCAATCACAAGCAGGCCAGACACCCCTACCGGGAAGCAACCCAACGATGCAGAATCCTACCCTGCCATCCACTTCTTCTGCTCCGGTGCAAATCATGCTTCCAGGAACAATTCCTTTGGCCCCACCGGAGCGATTTACAGGTGATCCATGGAAATATGCCACATTCATGAATCAATGCCGCCTTCACTTTCCTTGCAGACCAGGAGCATTTCCAAACGACCAGACTCGGCTGGCCTTTGTCTTGTCATACCTGAGCGGTAGCGCAGCAGACTGGTCAGTTCCATTGGTGACACATGATGATCCTTTGTTACATGACTTTGGGGGATTTCAGAAGGAAATGGAGAAACTTTTTGCTCGTTTGCTCGTCATACCCGAGAACAAGCAGTGGACAATGAACTCCTTTCCCTCCGACAGGGAAATCAGGACCTGTTAACGTACATTGCTACTTTCAACAGATTGGTCGCTGAAGCTAGGTGGCCTGAAAACAAAAGAACCATGTTGTTTCATCGGAGTTTACGAGGCAAATTAAAAGATGTTCTAGCTCAAGTAGTGGACGCTCCTCGAGACTGTTCAGAGTTCATAAACTTGGTTGTACAATTAGACCACTGGCTGCAAGACCAAAAAGCAGATCGCTCCAAAATGGATCCACGGGCGGTGTATGTTCGGTCTAGAGACAATGTAACTCATGCACAAGAAAGTCCTGCAGAGCCCATGCAACTTGGGGGAGTGCGACCCCCATTAACAAAACAAGAGCGAGATAAAAGAAGGCAACAACAACTGTGTCTGTATTGTGGAAAATCTGGGAACTTCCTGAAGGACTGCCCGGTGAAACCCCCTAGGAAGGTTGTTGGGGCCACGGAAAAAGACGAAGAGAAAGAATCTCAATCGGAAAACTACCCAGCCGGGCAAACGTAGAGGACAGTTTGTCGAGTGAGGGAAAGGAGTCACCGACCTCACACTTTGCAATACCAGTGATCTTGATCAATAACCAACGGTCGTCCAGAATGCATGCCATAGAGGCTTACATCGACAGTGGGGCAGTCGGGAATTATACTGATCAAGATCTGGCCGCAGAGATGGGACTTCCCTTATGTTCCAAGCCGACTACAGATAAGGTGACTACAGTAGATGGGACTGAAATCGCTTCCGGACCCGTAACCCAATGCACAGCTGAGATAACATTGCTGTGTCAGGACAGGCATAGGGAACTCATTTAGTTTGACCTCATCAAGGCGCCTCAATTTCTGCTTATACTAGGGATGCCATGGTTAGTCGCTCATAATCCTTTGATTAACTGGCGAGCCAGTAAATTAACCTTCCCCAGTGACTGCTATCCAGCCTATTATTATCAAGAACTGAAGACTGCTTTCAGTAATTCTACGACTCCCGGAACTACAACATCTATCTTAGGTGTAACCAGTACTTTACCTGAGGAATACCACGATTTCCAGGATGTATTCCAGAAGGACCAAGCCAATACCCTGCCGCCCCACAGGCCCTATGACTATCAAATCAACCTTGTTCCTGGTGCCCAAGTCCCCTGTGGAAGAATCTATGCTCTGAATGAACCTGAAAATCTTCATCTGAAGTCCTATCTAGACCAGTACCTCGCAAACGGATTCATCCGTCCATCGAAGTCCCCGGCAGCCAGTCCTTTGTTCTTCGTGCCGAAAAAAGAAGGGGATTTAAGGACCTGTATTGATTACCGCGCATTGAACCAGATCACTGTGAAGAACCGTTACCCTTTGCCACTTATTCCGGAAATGCTGGATCAGGTCAAGGACGCTCAAATTTACACAAATTGGATCATCGGGGAGCGTATCACCTGGTTCGGGTCAGAAGCGGCGGCGAATGGAAAACCGCTTTCCGTACTAAATATGGGTTATTCGAATATCAAGTCATGCCCTTTGGGTTATGCAACGCGCCGGCAGCATTCCAATACTTCATGAATGACGTCCTGAGAGAGTTAATTGTTGTCTGTGCCCTAGTGTACATGGATGATATCCTGGTGTACTCAACTTCTAAACAAGACCATATCAAGCACGTCCGTTCAGTCCTCGGCAAGCTCCGTGAACATCGTTGATTTGCCAAGCTGGTAAAGTGCTTTTTTCATGTAACCGAAGTGGAGTTCCTAGGCTTCATCCTTACTCCCGGAGGCATCAGGATGGACCTGCACAAGGTCGACGCCGTTCTGAAATGGCCATCACCGACGTCAATAAAGGGAGTACAAAGTATGTTAGGCTTTGCGAACTTTTATCGTTGGTTCATACCAGACTTCTCCCAAATCGTACACCCAATCACTGTGTTGTTATGAAAAAATAACAAGAAATTCACGCAGAAAAAGCCTTTCAGGAACTAAAAAAAAGATTCACCTCAGCACTGATCATACGACATCCACGTCCAGACCTCCCATATATCGTAGAAACGGACACTTCCAGTATAGCAGTGTGAGCTGTCCTCTCACAAAGAGATCCCAAAACTGCCCAGCTACATCCAGTGGCCTTCTGGTCAAAGAAGTTTTCACCTCCAGAAATTAATTACGCCATCACCGACAAAGAACTCTTGGCAATCAAATCCGCCTTCAAAGCCTGCCGACACTACCTTCTGGGAGCCAGACACACCATTACAGTTATTACTGACCACCGAAACCTGCAGTATCTTAAAACAGCAAAGGCCCAATCTTCACGCCAGCTGCGATGGGCTCTCTTCTTCGCTGAATATGATTTTGTCATAACTTTTCGACCAGGCGTCAAGAATGGAAAAGCTGACACACTTTCTCGTACTGGAACAGATGACTTGGTTTATACAGCCCCAGATCCAGTCCCCATCATACCTGAAGACAAACTCTTAGGCCTGACTACAGCCTTAACCCACATGGAACTGAAAAAGGAAATTCAACAAAGCATGAATCCGGATATCCTCCTTTGAGAACAATATTCCACCCAAGAACGCTTACCCCTTTTTAAGGGCCGCCTATACATACCCACCAAGAACCTACAACAACAAGTCATTTCAGGTTACCACGATTCCCTAATCGAAGGGCACCCTGGAATCACCAAGACCTTAGCCAAGGTTAAACAGAACTTTTGGTGGCCTACCTGGCGAAGAGATATAATCCAATACATTCAGTCTTGTGGAGTCTGCGCACAAAACAAATCGCAAAAACACAAACCATCTGGTCTTTTGAAACCTTTGGACAGTCCTCCAGCACCATGGCACACCCTTCCCTCGACTTCATCACAGATCTGCCTACCAGTCAAGGGTTTAACACCATCCTTGTAGTCGTAGACCTATTCTTGAAAATGGCCCACTTTATTCCACTCAAAGGCCTTCCAGATGCATCCACTCTAGCCAAGGTATTTCTGGACAATATTATTAAATTACATGGGTTCCCATCAGTCCTGATCTCCGATCGAGGTAGTCAGTTCATTTCCGACTTTTGGAGAAAGTGTTGTGCAATGGCGCAAATTGACGTCCGGCTATCCAATAGCCATCACCCCCAAACGGACGGTCAGACCGAAAGGACCAACCAGACCATTGAGCAATACCTGCGGTGTATGTTGCATCACGAGCTGAGAGACTGGAAGGACTTACTATGGATAGCTGAGTATGCATATAACAACTCCTTACATTCCAGTACTGGGCAAACACCTTTTTATACCTTATTTGGTAGACACCCGCGTACCTCAGAATTGGATCTCTCAACCAATTTAGAAATGCCTGCGGTTAAAACCCTTCACACCAGCATCACTCCGGCTTTCAAAAAGGCCAGAGAACATCTAATTCACGCCAAGGCCAAGCAAAAACAATTTGCCGACCAACACAGGACGAAGGCCCCCGATTATCAAGTAGGAGACAATGTTTGGATAGCCACTAAGTTTATACCCATCAAAGGAACCCGGACCTTTCAACCCAGGTATTTGGGACCCTACACCATCAAGACGATTATAAGTCCAGCGGCCGTCAAGTTAGATTTACCATCCAATCTACGCATCCATCCGGTATTTCATGTGTCCCTTTTGAAACCAATGCAACCTGGTACACGGTTTGAAGCAACTGACACAAGAAGAGGTAGGAGGGTATTTATACTGCTACACCAAACACCCCTCCAAACTAGGGAAACAACCTTTTACAAAAATACAGAAGGTTCGGTGAACAGTGTGTTATTCAGGTGATGCATCTGTCTAAGGCCAGATCAGGTCTCCTACACTACACATCAAGAGCATAATATTCTCCACAGCGGAGTATAGGAACACATGACCTGGTTAGTGCTACTCATTGAACTTTCAAAAAGGAAATCTTATCACAGTTTAAAAATGTTTTATTCAATAAATTATCAATAATTAAAAACAGAGAATTCTTCAGAGGAACAATTCATATTTCGTAAACACAATACAATGAAAAAATGTAAACAGTGCACCAGACAACCTCAAACAAATATTATATGAATTGCAGTGGCATAGAAGGGAACCAACTGTAATCGGGTTCCACCCTACAACATACAGAAAGGAATCTATAATCACAGAGAAATATTTGGTTGTATAAAACGGAGCAACCTAGGGTCAACTGATTCGCCCACACTGTGCTCCACACTAAATTGCACCAAAGTACTCACACTGCATCATACCCAAACAACCCAACATGTTTCATTCCTCATACACATTCATCAATCAGAGTCAAGGGAAATTCATCAGGGGCTCATATTCAAGGACAGACACCATTCACAAGAAAACAGTAGTTTGTATAACTTTAGAAGCTAAAGCGAGACGGCTCAATGGCCATTTTGTTTATGGAAATAGGCTAAGCAGAACCTCCTGGCATCGTCCAGGGCTAGCCGCCGATATGCACTGTTGTTGTGCTGCCACGGTTCAGGGGCGAACTGGGATGGTAGATGCAGTTTAATTGCTCTTATCACCAACTCCTCGATTACTGAACCGGCCAAAGGAAGATGCTTGCCACCTGTAAACAATCAAATATTTGGATGTGGGTAAATAAGGGTCTCAACAAATGGACTCTAGTCCCACCAGAATGTTTAACAACTACAATTCTGTGGAGTAAACTTAACGTCAATGAAAGAGCTCCAATCCCTATAACACATCGTGAATCTAATGCCATTATCATAGCTGAATTTAAAATTTAAAGGTCTTCTACCCATAGTCGTGAAAAAGCACAACAAGACAGAAAGAACCCACCGTAGGGACAAATGGGGAGGGGAGAAGAAAAGGAAAAGACACTATTCCACATCGTTGGAGTTAGGTTGGTCATTTATAAAAACATCATCACTCTCTCGATCTAACTTACCCCCCACATACACATCTACCCTCTAGCTCAGGGCAGAGTAACGAAACTCAACGTCCCACATAGGAGCGGTACTGTATCTGGGATTCCCACAGCATCGTGCTTGTGGGGTATTGGAAAACATCATGATATTATAGGTTTGTGCACCAACCCCTATAATCAGGAGAGAATAATACAATCTCCGGATGCCAGCAAGTCCCCCTCGAACCAAAAACAAAACAGACGTCTGTACGGGTTCATACCTCCTTAGGTTGGTTTAGCTCTCAGTTGGACTTATCCCAATATGTATCTCATTGTTAAATACAGACAGGCCAGCAACAACCGCTCCCCTCCAAATAAGAAGAACTGTTAATAAAATCAAGAGAGGAGGAAATGCATAAACATCATAGACGTTAGTGTCGTGCCCATATTAGTACAGTGTACGAAAAATAATTTAAAATCGTACCTGTACAATGTTTAGTCGGTCAGTTGAAAAAAGATGCACCCAGAATTTAACTGGGTTAGGTCAAAGCACTTAAACATCCAACTGTCGTTCAATGGCGGTAAACAGCACCGAGAGCGAATCTAAGTAATGTTGGAACAGCAAGACCTGTATAGAATAGAAAAGCAGAGGTCTAAACAGGTGTCTCATACTCCATCAACCCAGCAAAACGCTGGATAAAATAAAGTGTTAGTAAATCAATTACAATACTGCTTAAGAAAAAAGTGAAAACTAACAACTATCCTCAAGCAACAACTCCGTCCAGCAATTACCTATTGTTAGGAGTTGAAAAAGTCCTCAGAGCGAAATAGCTGCGCTCTCCTCGTTGTGTAGTGGCTCTCAGTTCGTGTCGGCACTCGAGTCCTGAGAAAAGCAGGATGTCCTCAAGAATGCTTCCCGGGAAAGGTGTTTTTAAATGGGTACTGGCCAATCGGCAGCACGGCTACGTCCACGCTCGCCTGTCAAAATCAGAGGCAAGTTGATACTTTGCAGGTGTGTGGTTTGCCGCTGGTCCTGCTGATAGATGGAGTCCCTGGCTCACCAGTTCTACTAGCGAGCTGGTGGCCGTAGACTAACACAGGAAAAAAGAGCCGCATCAATAAACAATTCCATAAGGTCTCAAAACCCCATTGGGTAAAAACCCATAAAAAGATGCGCAACAACGCACATCGCGTATGTTTTCAAAAAAAGAAAACAAGCGTTTTCTTTCCTCCCTTGAAAAACACGCTAATCAACCCGGCCATTAGCTCGAGGAATCACCCACCTCCCAAACGCCAAGCGGCACAAACACCATCTCGACGTGGGGGGGGGGGTTTAAAGAAAAAGGGAAAAAGAGACACAGGCAACACGAGGGCAAAAACACGGTTTGAAGCAGCACCGAAACCCATTCTTGTCGACGGAGAACTTGAAATCGAAGTTAAAGGCATACTGGATTCTAAGTACTCATGGGGGAGATTAAACTATCTAATAGAGTGGAAAGCTTTTGGACCTCAAGATAGATCCTGGGAAACCTGTGAAAATGTTCACGCACCGCGTCTGATCAAAAGCCACCATCGAAGCTTCCCAACTAAGCCTGGGCCGGACAGAAGGAACACCTTGAGAGGGGCCTTGGGGGGGGGGAGTGCTGTCACGACCCACACTCTGAAGACCCCCTGGCCAACCTATGGGCCAGGGAGAGTCTTGACTCCAGTCCCCACCAAACCCAAGAATTTGCAGCATAGGCCTTCGTGGGGCCAGTCCTGGCGCCTTTGGCGCCATGCTCATGTTTGAATATAGACTTGTTCTTGGGAACTACTTTTCGTTAATGCCAGTCATGTGGAAGCATACACATAACCTGGCTCCTTGTTGAAACCAGGCTTGCAGTATAGTGTTTTTGGGTGCGATACCATGGGGACCATTTTACCTGGACTTCTTTCTTGAAGCTATTTAAACCACACCCGAATGGACTGACACACTTCGCATTAGTTTGCATTTCTGCAACGTAACGCTCACTGTGTTCAGCTTCAGCCATGAACCTTGGAAGAACAGCACCTGCAAAAAAGGAAAAGGCATCGTGAGAAAAGGCAGCAGCTTATCTGAACTTCATCGCCAGCGGTCCGCAGCTCTTCCGACCATCATCCTGGAACCAGCGCTCCTTCGGTTCGACGGACCTGTAAAAGAGAACAAACAAGGCATTAGACATTGTACAATTAACGAACCATGCCGAAAGGCTTACCTCACCAGCCGCTCCTCAATCAGCATCACTACGGGAATTCCATACTCCGGCCGAGTACCGCGACCTGTGGAGAGGAGAAGATAACAGGTTAGCAAAGGCAAGGCATCTTAAGCGCAGCGTATAGCGCCTACTCACCACATCAAGGCGCTCCAAAAACGCCCATACTTACCAGCGAAACGCAGATTCCGCCTTGCCACATAATGGACTTCCGCATACCTAAGGAAGAAAAAGACATTGTTTAAAACAGGCATGCAAGGACAGCAATATTCATAGCAATAAGACCTACCTGAAAGACTCAAGACGGGCCGGCATCAGTGAAGCAACTCGATCGCCATTGCCCACCAAGCACAACGCGCCCCTGTCAAGACAGCAGGACGGAGAACCCGCCAACATCTAAAACAAGGTGAGGAGAAGTCCAGAAGGGTCGCAGACCTACAGGGAGGTGGGAGGCTGCTTACCCCGGTTGCCCAGTCCTGAACATAGCTTACCTGTATTCCAGGCAGAACTCTTCCGCTGGTCGCATCTGGACATCGCAAGGAGCGACATCTGAACCCCAACTGCTGGGTGGCACCCCCGTGGAACCAGGTGAGCGTAACAGAACGCGAAGCCTCCAAACTAAAATCCACCTGGGCGCCATGGAAACCTCAGAATTAGACCAGTTGACCAAATTTATAGGAGAACTGCGCGCCGAGGTTCATTCTGCCCGTTAGGAGACTAATGCTCTCCGAAGAGATTTAATAGTGACTAAGGAGCGCACTCAAGACATTAGCAGACAATACTTGCAATCACAAGCAGGCCAGACACCCCTACCGGGAAGCAATCCAACGATGCAGAATCCTACCCTGCCATCCACTTCTTCTGCTCCGGTGCAAATCATGCTTCCAGGAACAATTCCTTTGGCCCCACCAGAGCGATTTACAGGTGATCCACGGAAATATACGCCACATTCATGAATCAATACCGCCTTCACTTTCTTTGCAGACCAGGAACATTTCCAAACGACCAGGCTCGGCTGGCCTTTGTCTTGTCATACCTGAGCGGTAGCGCAGCAGACTGGTCAGTTCCATTGGTGACACATGATGATCCTTGGTTGCATGATTTTGGGGGATTTCAGAGGGAAATGGAGAAACTTTTTGCTCGTCATACCCGAGAACAAGCAGTGGACAATTAACTCCTTTCCCTCCGACAGGGAAATCAGGACCTGTTAACGTACATTGCTACTTTCAACAGATTGGTTGCTGAAGCTAGGTGGCCTGAAAACAAATGAACCACGTTGTTTCATCGGGGTTTACGAGGCAAATTAAAAGATGTTCTAGCTCAAGTAGTGGACCATCCTCAAGACTATTCAGAGTTCATAAACTTGGTTGTACAATTAGACCACCGGCTGCAAGACCGAAAAGCAGATCGCTCCAAAATGGATCCACGGGCGGTGTATGTTCGGTCTAGAGACAATGTAACTCATGCACAAGAAAGTCCTGCAGAGCCCATGCAACTTGGGGGAGTGCGACCCCCATTAACAAAACAAGAGCGAGATAAAAGAAGGCAACAACAACTGTGTCTGTATTGTGGAAAATCTGGGCACTTCCTGAAGGACTGCCCGGTGAAACCCCCTAGGAAGGTTGTTGGGGCCACGGAAAAAGACGAAGAGAAAGAATCTCAATCGGAAAACTACCTAGCTCGGCAAACGTAGAGGTCAGTTTGTCGAGTGAGTGAAAGGAGCCACCGACCTTACACTTTGCAATACCAGTGATCTTGATCAATAACCAACGGTCGTCCAGAATGCATGCCATAGAGGCTTACATCAACAGTGGGGCAGTCAGGAATTATATTGATCAAGATCTGGCCGCGGAGATGGGACTTCCCTTATGTTCCAAGCCGACTACAGATAAGGTAACTACAGTAGATGGGACTGAAATCGCTTCCGGACCCGTAACCCAAAGCACAGCTGAGATAACATTGTTGTGGCAAGACGGGCATAGGGAACTCATTTAGTTTGACCTCATCAAGGCGCCTCAATTTCGGCTTATACTAGGGATGCCATGGTTAGTCGCTCATAATCCTTTGATTTACTGGCGAGTCAGGGTATTAACCTTCCCCAGTGACTGCTCTCCAGCCTGTTATTATCAAGTACAGAAGACTGCTTTCAGTAATTCTACGACTCCCGGAACTACAACATCTATCTTAGGTGTAACCAGTACTTTACCTGAGGAATACTGCGATTTCCAGGATGTATTCCAGAAGGACCAAGCCAATACCCTGCCGTCCCACAGGCCCTATGACTGTCAAATCAACCTTGTTCCTGGTGCCCAAGTCCCCTGTGGAAGAATCTATGCTCTGAATGAACCTGAAAATCTTCATCTGAAGTCCTATCTAGACCAGTACCTCGCAAACGGGTTCATCCGTCCATCGAAGTCCCCGGCAGCAAGTCCTTTGTTCTTTGTGCCGAAAAAAGAAGGGGATTTAAGGACCTGTATTGATTACCGCGCATTGAACCAGATCACTGTGAAGAACCGTTACCCTTTGCCACTTATTCCGGAAATGCTGGACCAGGTCAAGGACGCTCAAATTTACACCAAATTGGATCTTCGGGGAGCGTATCGCCTGGTTCGGGTCAGAAGCGGAGACAAATGGAAAACCGCTTTCCGTACTAAATATGGGTTATTCCAATATCAAGTCATGCCCTTTGAGTTATACAACGCGCCGGCAGCATTCCAATACTTCATGAATGACGTCCTGAGAGAGTTAATTGATGTCTGCGCCCTAGTGTACATAGATGATATCCTGGTGTACTCAACTTCTAAACAAGTCCATATCAAGCAAGTCTGTTCAGTCCTTGCCAAGCTCCGTGAACATTGTTTATTTGCCAAGCTGGAAAAGTGCTTTTTTCATGTAACCGAAGTGGAGTTCCTAGGCTTCATCCTTACTCCCGGAGGCATCAGGATGGACCTGCACAAGGTCGACGCCGTTCTGAAATGCCCATCACCGACTTCAATAAAGGGAGTACAAAGTATGTTAGGCTTTGCAAACTTTTATCGTTGGTTGATACCAGACTTCTCCTAAATCGTACACCCAATCACTGTGTTGTTATGAAAAAATAACAAGAAATTCACCTGGACCGAAGACGCAGAAAAAGCCTTTCAGGAACTAAAAAGAAGATTCACCTCAGCACCGATCATACGACATCCACGTCCAGACCTTCCATATATCATAGAAATGGACGCTTCCAGTATAGCAATGGGAGCTATCCCCTCACAAAGAGATCACAAAACTGGCCAGCTACATCCAGTGGCCTTCTGGTCAAAGAAGTTTTCACCTCCAGAAATTAATTACGCCATCACCGATAAAGAACTCTTTGCAATCAAATCTGCCTTCAAAGCCTGGCGACACTACCTTCTGGGAGCCAGACACACCATTACAGTTATTACTGACCACCGAAACCTGCAGTATCTTAAAACAGCAAAGGCCCAATCTTCACGCCAGCTGCGATGGGCTCTCTTCTTCGCTGAATATGATTTTGTCATAGCTTTTCGACCAGGCGTCAAGAATGGAAAAGCTGACACACTTTCTTGTACTGGAACAGATGACTTGGTTTATACAGCCCCAGATCCAGTCCCCATCATACCGGAAGACAAAGTCTTAGGCCTGACTACAGCCTTAACCCACATGGAACTAAAAAAGGAAATTCAACAAAGCATGAATGCGGATAGACTCCTTTGAGAACAATATTCCATCCAAGACCGCTAACCCCCTTTTAAGGGCCACCTATACATACCCACCAAGAACCTACAACAACAAGTCATTTCAGGTTACCACGATTCCTTAATCGAAGGGCACCCTGGAATCACCAAGACCTTAGCCAAGGTTAAACAGAACTTTTGGTGGCCTACCTGGCGAAGAGATATAATCCAATACATTCAGTCTTGTGGAGTCTGCGCACAAAACAAATCGCAAAAACACAAACCATCTGGTCTTTTGAAACCTTTGGACAGTCCTCCAGCGCCATGGCACACCCTTCCCTCGACTTCATCACAGATCTGCCTACCAGTCAAGGGTTTAACACCATCCTTGTAGTCGTAGACCTAGTCTCGAAAATGGCCCACTTTATTCCACTCAAAGGCCTTCCAGATGCATCCACTCTAGCCAAGGTATTTCTGGACAATATTGTTAAATTACATGGGTTCCCATCAGTCCTGATCTCCGATCGAGGTAGTCAGTTCATTTCCAACTTTTGGAGAAAGTGTTGTGCAATGGCGCAAATTGACGTCCGGCTATCCAATAGCCATCACCCCCAAACAGACGGTCAGACCGAAAGGGCCAACCAGACCCTTGAGCAATACCTGCGGTGTATGTTGCATCACGAGCTGAGAGACTGGAAGGACTTACTATGGATAGCTGAGTATGCATATAACAACTCCTTACATTCCAGTACTGGGCGAACACCTTTTTATACCTTATTTGGTAGACACCCGCGTACCTCAGAATTGGATCTCCCAACCAATTTAGAAATGCCTGCGGTTAAAACCCTTCACACCAGCATCACTCCGCCTTTCAAAAAGGCCAGAGAACATCTAATTCACGCCAAGGCCAAGCAAAAACAATTCGGCGACCAACACAGGACGAAGGCCCCCGATTATCAAGTAGGAGACAAGGTTTGGCTAGCCACCAAGTTTATACCCATCAAAGGAACCCGGACCTTTCAACCCAGGTATTTGGGACCCTACACCATCAAGACGATTATCAGTCCAGCGGCCGTCAAGTTATATTTACCATCCAATCTACACATCCATCCGGTATTTCATGTGTCCCTTTTAAAACCAATGCAACCTGGTACACGGTTTGAAGCAGCACTGAAACCCATTCTTGTCGACGGAGAACTTGAATTCGAAGTTAAAGGCATACTGGATTCTAAGTACTCATGGGGGAGATTATACTATCTAATGAAGTGGAAAGGTTTTGGACCCCAAGATCGATCCTGGGAACCCTGTGAAAATGTTCACGCACCGCGTCTGATCAAAAGCTACCATCGAAACTTCCCAACTAAGCCTGGGCCGGACAGAAGGAACACCTTGAGAGGGGCCTTGGGGGGGGAGTGCTGTTACGACCCACACTCTGAAGACCCCCTGGCCAACCTATGGGCCAGGGAGAGTCTTGACTCCAGTCCCCACTAAACCCAAGAATGTGCAGCCTAGGCCTTCGTGGGGCCAGTCCTGGCACCTTTGGCGCCAGGCTCATGTTTGAATATGGACTTGTGCTTGGGAACTACTTTTCGTTAATGCCAGTCATGTGAAGGCATCCACATAACCTGGCTCCTTGAAACCAGGCTTGCAGTATAGTGTTTTTGGGTGTGATACCATGGGGACTATTTTACCTGGACTTCTTTCTTGAAGCTATTTAAACCACACCCGCATGGACTGACACACTTCGCGTTAGTTTGCATTTATGCAACGTAACGCTCACCGTGTTCAGCTTCAGCCACAAACCTCGGAAGAACAGCACCTGCAAAAAAGGAAAAGACATCGTGAGAAAAGGCAGCAGCTTACCTGAACTTCATCGCCAGCGGTCCGCAGCTCTTCCGATCATCATCCTGGAACCAGCGCTCCTTCGGATCGACAGACCTGTAAAAGAGAAGAAACAAGGCATTAGACATTGTACAATTAACGAACCGTGCTGAAAGGCTTACCTCAACAGCCGCTCCTCAATCAGCATCACTACGGGAATTCCATACTCCGGCCGAGTACCGCGACCTGTGGAGAGGAGAAGATAACAGGTTATCAAAGGCAAGGCATCTTAAGCGCAGCGTATAGCGCCTACTCACCACATCAAGGCGCTCCAAAAACACCCATACTTACCAGCGAAACGCAGATTCCGCCTTGCCACATAATGGACTTCCGCATACCTAAGGAAGAAAAAGACATTGTTTAAAACAGGCATGCAAGGACAGCAATATTCATAGCAATAAGACCTACCTGAAAGACTCAAGACGGGCCGGCATCAGTGAAGCAACTCGATCGCCATTGCCCACCAAGCACAACGCCCCCCTGCCAAGACAGCAGGACGGAGAACCCGCCAAAATCTAAAACAAGGTGAGGAGAAGTCCCGAAGGGTCGCAGACCTACAGGGAGGTGGGAGGCTGCTTACCCCGGTTGGCCAGTCCTGAACATAGCTTACCTGTATTCCAGACAGAGCTGGTAGCATCTGGGCATCGCAAGGAGGGACATCTGAACCCCAACCGCTGGGTGGCGCCCCCGTGGAACCAGGTGAGCGTAACACCGGGGCCCGATGGCATTACTAGTGCAGACTTGAAGGAACATCTGATAGAATGGGCTGACTTCATTTATGAGGTAATAAAAAACTGTACTGAAACAAGATCTCTACCTGCTTCATGGACAACAGCAACCATTGTACCGATTTACAAACTTGGACCTAGAGACCAACCTAAGAACTATCGACCAATCGCACTTTTAGATGTTGTTGGGAAAGTGTTTGATTCGCTACTGTTGGAGAACTTCCAAAAATGGGCCAGGTCAAAGGGACATGAAGACCCACTACAATCTGGGTTTGTAAAAGACGCGGGAACAGCACCAAATATTCTCCTACTAAGCACTTTAAAAAGTAAGATTCAGGAAGGAAGCCCAAAGATTCACCTTGCTTTCGTTGACCTGGTCCAGGCTTTCGACCAGGTCAACCGTGAAATTTTCTGGGAAAAACTAACACAAGAAACTGCCTGGAAAGCATTCTAGGACCCATCAGAGCCCTTCATCAAGACACCTCCATCAAAGTACGTTTAAACCAAGGAGGGATGTTATCAGAGCTAATCCCTACGGCCAGAGGAGTCAAACAAGGGTGCCCCCTTGCACTGACACTGTTCAATTCGGTTTATAGTCATAAAACCGAAGTTCGAAATCTCGAAAAAAAAAATCTCGAAAAAAAAGGCCGAAAAAAAAAAATTCGATTTTTTTTTTATGACGGTTTTTTTTTTAAATGGGGCGTTCCCCCCAACCCCCTTTTTTCTATTTTTTTTTTATTTTAACCCTTTTTTTTACTTACCTGACCCCAAAAACACACATAAATAAATAAATAATTCGATATTTTTTTTTCGATATTTTTTTTCCGAGATTTTTGTAATTCGTTATTATTTTTTCGGCCTTTTGACTGACCACCGTTCAATTCATACCTTTGGGATATTGAAGAAAGTGAACAGGAGGTCCGGTCATCCCCCCCAGCAGGAGGGAAGGTTAGGATCCCTAGATTGCTTTATGCGGATGACCTTATTTTGATGGACTACACCCCAATTGGCCTTCAACGCCAATTAAATGAACTGGTGACCTACATAAAGAAGAACAACTTAGAGATCGATAAGGCCAAAACCAAAGTTATGACTATGGAGAAACAAAACAACTGCACCGAGACCTTTAACTGGACCCTGGAAGGGGAGAAGATTGAACAAGTAAAGGAATTCAAATACCTGGGGGTAATCCTAAGTAACAATAAACAAGAGCGTCCAATGCAAAACCACCTCCTGGAAAAGGCGAGGAAACTGGCAAGTCAGGCGAAAGCAATAGACAGAGGATTCTGTCGATTGACAGTAATGCCTTTGATTCACGGTGCTGATGCAATGCCGACCATACCACAAGAATTTTGGAAACGTATAGAAGGGCTGTTTTGGAAAAATACGCTGAATCTACCTCTATCAACACCACTAAGGACTATACGTCAGGAACTCTGTTCGCAATCATTGGAGTTGATGGTTGCTAGAAATACATTAATGCTTTATAGGAAGTCCTTAATTAGCAACTGTCTGAATGTAATGTCTATCATCCATGCAGAAATTAAAGAACAGAAAAGCAACTTTTTGATTCCCTGGACGAAAGAAAATCAAAAAATTCTGGAAGAGATAAGCAGCTCTGTAGAAGAACTCATTCAAAATTCAAACAAAGTAAAACAAAAATTGTTGGAACAAGATTGGATACAGACGACATCTTTAAAACAGCGAAGTAAATTGATAAGCCATTTGCCACCAACAACACGAGGCTTAAATGACCTACCGAAGTACCTCAAAAAATTCCCAAGTAAGACCATGAGAGATACCTTCTTACGAGTTCGAATGAATCTCCTTCCAACGAATGAGATTAGAGCCATAAGAAAAATAACACTGGATAACAGCTGCCGTTTCTGCAAAAACAAGAAGCAAACAGAGACGCTTCAACATTTATTACTATCATGTACGACCTTGTCAAAATTGAGAAGTATACATCTGGGACACTTATTCAAAGAGTCAAGTACATGTGGAGAAGAGGAATGGTGGAACCGCTTAACAGAGGGGGATAACACTAGTTTCGTGCTAGCGGTTTCCAAATTCTTAAAGCTTTAAGACTGTAAACTGGGATCAGGCCATGAGACTTGATTATGAAGGTCCTGTTTTGTTTGGACTCAAGAAATGTTTCAGTAGAAGAGGAGGAAGGAGGGAGGGATTTCAGTTTGTTTTTCTTTTCTTTACTTGTAAATTGTTTTTGTAAATTGAAACAAGTAAAATAAAAAAAATAAAAAAATAGTGCCATATGAGGATATGACGGTGCTAGAAGAAACCTTTGTACAAGCATTTCATAGTGACGAAATGGAGGATGCAGAAAAGATGGCCAACAAAGATGATTATGTTGCTGGAGATGTAAGTATAGAGTAACCCATTGATACGTAGTTTTACTACTGGTCCCCTTTTGAATTATAAGGGTAATAGTATTTTTTCTTTAGCAAAATATTTAAAAAAGCGTGCACACAGAACCAGATGTTTCACCACCGATTGCTGTGAGCTTATTATTTGTATTTGTATTTTCATTATTTGTATTGCGCTCCCTGACCAAGGGCATCAGGGCGCATGTTTGGAAAGGTAGTTACAGAAACGTTTTGCATAGATAGTTACACGTTACACATTAAGACATATTTACATAGAAGGAGAACATAGATTAGAAGATATTACACGGACTAGCATAAAAGTCAAATATACAGCATATACAGTGAATTACCCGTTAGCGGTGACCGCGACAGGATTTACAAGGCGGGGGCAGAGCATCCTGTTCGTGAAGCCACCGTTTAGTTTTATTCTTGAATGATTGTCTTTATTCTTGAACGTCTGTGTTGCTCAAATCAAGCCTTATCTGCCTATGCCCCAAGACCATGGAACCTCCTCCCCATCGGAATCAGACTTGCCCCCATGCTCCTACAATTCAGAAAAGAATTCAAGACCCACCTCTTCAAGGAGTCCCTCCTCAAAACCTAGGCCATTACGTCACCCCTCCCGGCACCACACTCGCTGAATGCCACCCATCCCTCTCCTCTCTGCCCCCGGTACAGCTTTACCCCTCCTCTGTGCCCCTCTGTAACCTACCCCCCGCTGTATATCTATTCTCTTGTTACCTCTGAAAAGCGCTCTGTTATGCATCTGTAATGTTGTACACCTCCGTAAAGCGCTCCATTATGTATCTGTATTGGTGCATACCTCTGTAAAGCGCTCTGTTGCTTCTCTAGGTCCATGCTCAATACATACCATAATAATAATAATAATATCAATAAAGCAGAGATCAAGCCGCTGTACAAAGTCGGGCAGTGTGTAAGGATTGGCAATTTGTGGGGGATCTGTTAAAAGATGAAAGAGGGGTGAAAAAATGTGACTGATGGAGGGAGTGACTGTTCAAGGCATAACTGCTGCAGTGGTAAAATAGAGTGTTTGAGACGTGATTATTACAGCGATTGTTACAGTCATCATATTCAGGATCCGCAACAAGATGTTCACGAATGTCACAAGTGCTCCTACATGCCCAGAAATATTAGAACGTATTAGATGATAGGTCCTGGTAGAGTGGTTAAGACCCTGAACACCATTTACAAGATACTAGGGAGTGGGGTGCACCCCAATACAGATAAAAATATAAGCAAGACTTTGAGAGAGATACAGTGCACCTATGATCCCTGAAAAACAATTGAAAATTTGCATTTGAGGTGTAGCTTTGAACTGTAGATGCTTGTAGATAGAATATTATATGAACAAAAGATCAAATATTATTTTGCTAATAAGAAGCGAGACCGATCTTTACGACCCAGAAAGTTACTGTATGATGTTGCATTCTCAGACTGACATATATATATTTACTTTTAGGAAAAAAGGATGACAAAAAGCACACAGAGTACCCCTGAAGTTGAAAAGCTGAACCGGAACTGTTTGTTCAAAAGTTCCTAGTCATCTGATTAAAGAAAAAATGCCTCTAATGAAATCGGATTTCCCAAAATTTTAAAAACATAGACAGCATTGTATATGTACAGGAGAATGTAGCCTGTCACAGATGGTTATTGGTCCATGTATGACAATGGTCTACATTCTTTGATGACGCCCGCACATTGATCTAGAAGTTGCTCTGGATCAATTAAACAGATCTTACTTTTGTATTGAAGGACATTCATTGTACAAGCATCAATTTTACGATCTTTTGAACACAACCAGCGTATTATGCAGTCAAGCTTTCAGGAGGTGCAAAAGGAAGATCTTTGATAACATTGTGAAAAGCACTGCATAGCATTTAGCACAAACTGGAACGCTGATTCCTATATAAATTAAACTAAACATTAGTTAAAAATGTAATTAAAATAAAGGTATTTATGTGTGAAGAATCTCTTGTGTTTTTTATCGTTGGGAGGGAACATGGCAAAGAAACGTTTATGCTAAATGTACTATAATGAGGGGTGTGTGGATAGTGTGACGGAGTCGTAAGAAGGATGCAGACTCCTTAATGACCTTTTTCAACAAGGTTTATGAAATAACAAGGTGTAAACCTAACTATACCGATGGCTATGGGGTATTCCCTACCTAGAGAAATAACTAAGGTGCTCACCAGTTGTCTTTGCAAAGGTCCAAAAAGACTGTGCACCATTCCCCCAAAACTAGCACTATTCCAAACAAAATAAAGGGACAGGAGAATGACTTCCATCTGCTCAGTGCTTCCAGCACTTGTCTTCTGAATATGTGCTTTTTCAATAATTCTTGGTAACTCTTTTTTTATCAGGTCATTTAAGTATTCTTCACTTTAGATGTGGTTTTAGTTGGTTCATATTGATTTATCATAAAGAAAGCTTTGGTCTTCAACTCTTGAAACTTTTTATTTCTTAGGCCCCACTCTTCTGCTTGGGACACAAGTCTTATCTTTCTTTGCACAGCAAAGAGTTATTCACTTTAATATTTCCTCCTTCGAGTATCTCTGTGTCTTTCTGTCTTTTATTCCAAACACTTAAATTCATTAATTTTGACTTTAAGCATTTCTCACTCTCCTTCCCCTCCCTTTTCGGAAGCATTATTATTCCTTTTCTTGCATTTGCATAGTTCGAGTTTAACAAGGATCTCACATTTCCATCCTCCTCCCCTTCAGGAATCAATATTGTTCTCTTTCTTAGACTGTCACAGTTCATATTCAACAAGAATGTTCCACTTCAATTCATTTCTCCTCCAGAGAGTGGTATTGCTCTCCTCCTTGCCTTATCACAGTTCAAATTGAATAGATTTATCTTCCATTTTTTCATTAGTGCTGAGATGAGATGAGTTATTCGTGTTGTATAATACTCATCCGTGATCTTCTCGTGCCTCCCCTGTTACATACGGTCTCAGCAGGAAACGTCTTTGAGGAATTTACAGGTCCAGCAACGGTTTTCTTTCTCCAGCGCACTATTGAGCCCACTTCCTTTGCATCTCTCGCCTACACTTGTCGATGCTCTTCTCGGTTATTCAGAGTCTCAATGGGGAGCTGCTCCGTGTGCTGCAGATTCCCTGTGGTGGTAGCAGCCTATTTGCACGACGAGCCAGCTGATCACATTGATTATCTTGCAGTCATGCCACCATCAATTCCTGAGCCCCATTTGGCTCGTCCCTTCTCAGGCTCTCAGTTACATTGGCTTCTCAGCGTTCTCTCTGCTGCCTCCCAGCAGATTTGGATTTCGCAGGCTCTGAATCCTCCTGCGCCTCTGCCTCTTTCCAAGTCCATGTTACCAGGGTACCTTCCCTTTTTGGAGACGCATTCTTCTCTCTTCTCATCTCCCTTTTTTGCCTCGTACATGACAAGTGTTCCTCTTTCAGTCCACTTATCTAATTAGATTGGTCTTTTTTTCTTCAAAAGACAGTTTCTTTCTTCAGAATAATAGCACTGGTTATGTTCATCTTGAGTCCAGTCCTGATAGTTGACAGGGTTTGATAGACCCACATGTGCCATCATGTTTACAGGTGAAGGGAGTTACTAACAGGAATGAGAGTCTTTGTCCCCTAACGGGGAGTCTCTGCAAGCAAGGTCCCACTTGCCTCTACCCCTAGGGAGTGTGTTGCGAAGCAGGCTCACCTTGGGTGGACTCACTGGCTCTTGACGGTGTGTATATTCTTTTCCCCGCAGAAAGCCGCAGCTCTTTGGCGTCCCATTCCTTCTTACTGTTTCTGCCTTGCAGCTTCTGTGCCTCGCGTGGCTGCCGCTCCTCTGTTCAGCCTCTCTCTGGGCTCTGGCGGTGAGGAGGCTGCTCTCTGGCATCTGGGGATGCTCAGAAGCTTCCCATCTACTTATGCCATCCTCAAAGTGTGTAATTCCTTGCAGTTATCTCCCCTCGGTTTCTTCAGTGAGCTGTTTTTGCTCAACTAAGCTCGCACGAGTCTTGCAGTCCCTCGGTCGACACCGAGAGGACTAGAGTTCTCCAACTAGCATCTCTCCATCAGCTGATCTGCCAGTTTAAATCTCACAACAACTAGTGCAGCTTGTGATCTTGTCCTACATTGATCTTCATTACTTGGCACTTGGCACATTTTCCTCGTCCCAGTACTTTCGCATTTAGGAAAGGGGAAGTCATTTCTTGACAACCTGTGCAGAAAGTCTGGAAAAGTATTTTCAGTCATTTTGGAAGGCAAGTCAGTACTTGAGGTCTTTTATGAAAAGTCTGAAAAAGTAGTTTTGAAAGGTAAATCAGGTTTTGGTGCCTTGTGTACAAAGTATGGGGAAGTGTTTTCTGTGATCTTCCTAGGTGGGTGAGGGGAGGTATGAGCATATGCCATTAAGGCATAGTAAGTGGATGGGGTACCCTAAAAAGAAAAAGGGGATACCATGTCTTGTCCGATGATGTCATAGCCCCCTCCCAAGGGCTGCCTCCCCCATGTGATCTGCCCTCATAAAGCCGCCCCCTGTGGTCAGGATCAGGTACCGCCTGCCGTCCCCTGGCCTCATGAAGTGAGGTCACAGCCCCAAAATGAGTGATGATACCATCGGATTCATCACAATTCCCTAATGGGTATTGCAAGAGCGTAACAGACGTAATAACCGCCATAAACAAGATGCTTTTAAAAATCAATACTCATAATGACGTCCAATTGGCTCTACATGCCTGTCAAAGGAAAAGCTTTGTTTTAAGTCCCAATTTATTAATTAATGTATTCTTCATTTGTATAGCGCACCAAGCCCTGAGGCATCTGGGCACATTTCTTACAGATAAATGTGCTAAGTAATAACAAAAAATTAAAGTGATACAACAGATTAATAGAAAGTGCAGAATAGAAGTACAGACAGACAGGCATGAGGAAACCGTCATTATTAGGTTTCTTGCGATAAGAGCCAAGTTTTTACATTTTTCCTGAATATGAAGTAGTAGGGTTCAGATCTTAATGTTAATGGTAAAGAATTTCACATGTTGGCTGCTAATACAGGCAAACGACTGCCACCTGCCTTTTGGAGCTTGAACCTGGGGATCTTCTGACAGTGTAATTGTGAAGACCTGGTTGGACGGTCGGAGATGTTTTGTGAGAAGTTGTTTGTCAAGTATCTAGGCGATAAATTAGCAAGGCACTTGTGTGTAAGTGACAGCGTTTTAAACGCAATTCTTTGGTTAACGGTGAGCCAATGCAGGTTACATCTAGACTTAGAGATGTGGTGAGATCTAGGGATGTTCAGCGCAGATCTAAGAGCATTATTTTGGATTACTTGCATCTTTTTATGTTCTGCTGGTTATTTCCTAGATAGAGCGCATTGTAGTAGTCTAATTTTGATAGGAGTAGTGCTCTGGCTATAGATAAGCAATTAGTAGTCATCAGGAACGGTCTGCAGGCATTGATTCATTTAGGTGTAAGCAGTAGAGAAAGCTGCCGCATTGATTTGCCTTGTCAGAGTTAGTTAAAAGTCAATATAGATGCCTAGCATTTTCACGTCCTTAAAGACCTTTATGATGTTCCTGTCAATGTTAAATGATTGACACTGTCCATCTAATTTGACAAGTTTAGTTTGGGATCCCAAGAGGAGTAGCTCTGTTTTGTCATCATTGAGACAGAGTTTGTGCTTAACCATCCATTTAGATACCAAATTTAATTGTACGGGGTAGCTGTACAACACAGACAATGTAAAGCCTTTGGAGAAAACCCTGGCAGATATCAATGGTGGTTTCTATACTTTGTTTCTATACTGTGACATTGTAGAATCTCAGAGAGTGGGCAACAGTTGTGCACCTCTGCTCAGATACATACCAATCAAAGGTTTGAACAATTCGATTGTGAATATTGAGTATATTATAAGGGACTATGTGCCAGTGTAAAGAACATTTTGATACTATGAACATTGTGTTAATAGGTGATAAGGCTTTTCCCATCTCTTTCAAGTATGTGAAGGTGATCCTGAAGCTACATCTTCATCCTCGTAAGACCTTTGATTATTAATCAGGGTTGTGATGAAAACCGATGGCGATCCTGCACTTTATAGGGATTACTACATGACCCAAGTGGGTCACACCATGCCTGCCTTCCACGCAGATCCTGTCATGTACGGTGCAGCATTGGGTGGTATATTTAAAAGCTTATTCAGAAGAGATGTACCTTTTTTCAAGAGAGGATTACAGATGGTTAAGCACCATATCACCACTGCTGCTAAGATCATTGCTACAGATATCATAGGTTTGGTATCAGGGGCATTGTCCGATCGTATAAATAATAGGACGCAACAGCCGTTCCAGCAGTATGAAAACAAAGGAAAATATCGAGGCTGAGTACCCCAAAAGGAAATACACCAAACACGGGTTGCAAAGAAAGATACAGAGATCTCTATTCTATAACGGAACAGTTTCAAAGGACAAAGCAACAGATAGCTATCAGGCCCTCAGTACAACACAGCGAACTCCAGCCCTGTCAGTGTGCTCAGTGAGTGGGACTGTACATTAGAATAGTCGCACCTTTTATACAGTCCAAAACATGATGTCCAGCCCACCTACAAGTTAATACATCATGGATCTAGGGTTTGTGCCGAGTTTGCATCTTAATTTATGCATCTATACATTTAGGGGTTATCCTTAATACATTCTCCAACAAGTTACAATAGCAACAGTGTGTCTTCGGATTTTGCGTTGAGCCTTTGCATATAACTTTATACAATGCAGTTAAACAAGTGTTCATATTTCAGTATTTGACTATATTATGTTTAACATGTGCTCGCGGATTAGTTTTGTGGCACAGGTAATCCTCTATGCACAGGTCAACGAAGGACAAGGTCTCAGTACATGACCCTAACATTTGGCCTGCAGGCAGGTTACATATTAGCTTGTACACAGAGGTCAAGACGGCCATGTTACATTCGGAATGACACTGTCCACCATTTTAGGACACAGGGTGACTTTCGAGAGACAATCTAAAATGGCAGAGGAACCTAAAATGGCAGCTAGCACAGATTTAAGGTCAGGACCTTGCAACGCGGATTTCCTCGCAGAGCGACTTGGCCTAGGCCAATATATATACACACGATCTAAAGCGTATAATACGTTTTCCCGTTCGACAAACCCTCTGTTTGGCCCATGCCAGGCGCTAAACTACTTCTAATCACTTTACGAATAATTCCACGTCAATGTCCACACACCCTGAATCACCATCGGAGATATCAATTGCCATTAGATCGGTTATCAGAATTTCTTTCAGAACATATTCATTGGAGTTTATGTCTGGGGCGTATACCTTGTGTCCTAATGTACCCATCGCCTGTGCGCAACATCCCCCTAGCATTGAACATATACCAGGTAGACACTGTACACAGCAGCAAAGGAACAACAGAATTCCCAAAATGATCAGCAAGACCGAAAGTGCCTTCCAACCCCAAGATCGCAAGAAGTCCCAGAACCAAGCACTAAGATCCCAGTTTCCCTCGGGAACATGCACTTCAGAACGTAGGACATGCAGATTCTGTATTGCCTCGAAGATAGTTGGGGAGGAATCTGGCACGAAAACGCAACAAGCAGACCCCACTAATTTACATACCACTCCACGTTCAGCCAGAATGACATCTAATGCCATCCGGTTCTGAAGTGCTACTAGCTTTATTGCTTTCTGTTCAAGAGTCATATTATAGAGTATGTCAGTGGTCCGGTTGATGGTTCTCTCCAGTACTCTCTCTAGTCTCCTGATATCCTCAGAGTTCATTATTTGTCCCCAGAATGGCACAAAGGACTTTGCTACGTCTCCCAAAACTTGTGCTGGAGTGTCACCATCCTCGTCCCGCCGTGGACGAGCCTTTGTAACCTCTACAGTACTGGCTATGAATACCCCGGGTAACAGGATCCCTAAATAACAAGTTCCCTGCCAATCCCTGGGTAACCATGGAAATGCTACATTACCGCAAACAAAGTAGACAGGTTCGCCTACATACAAAGGTCTGTCTTCCCCAGTCAAATTCGCAACATTGGTGCAACCTTTAAAATCACCCATTGACTGAGTACCATTCCTCTGTATGCATAAAGAAACTGAATCGGGGCTACGGTTAACAGTGTAAGAAGGAGGCGTGGCATCCTTATTGCCTATAGGAGTCATTTTAAAGGAAATCAAAGATTGGAAAGGACGAGACAATCTATCAGAAGGCCTAATAGAAGCAACGTTGAGCTTACTCCTATTTGCAAAAAGCAAGCATCCCAAGGGAGTCAGAACACGTTTCTCAAACTGATTCAAATTAGTCCCATCAAAGTTCCCTGAGATGCTATCATTCCAGCGACCAAAGAATAGTGCTCTAAGAGAAGCATAGCATACAGTTGTCAAAGGTAAAGGATGAATATACCAACCTAGCTCCTTATCCCTGTGTTGCGGTAAATGCGAGCAAACCCAACAGTTGGACTCATTAAAGATGGCATATGTGGCATTCATGATGAGTAATAGCGTATTGTTGTGATATCTCTGTCTATGCTGAGAATCTCTAAGAGATAGAGTGTGCAGATGCACGAAAGGAGTAGAAACAGTAGGTACATTTTCAGTCGGTAACACATTTCCAAACGGATGTACTTCTTCTAGATACCAGAAGCCTAAAACACTGACTATTATAAAACCAATTAGCATTATCAAAAAACAGCAATATGTTTTCGGGGCCCATGTTACGGACTGTCCTTTTTCGCATCTGGTCACACGTTCGCTTATCAGCCCTGTACGAGCAGTAGCGGTGGCAGGCACTGTAATCTTCAAACGAACACGGCCAATGTTTTTAGCTGGCGACCTCCAGGCCGAGCGTCTTCTTAGTCCTTCCACAAACCCTAGCCAACAGAATCCCCGTGTGGACAATAGATCGGGCCAAAGGCAAGCCCTTGCTGATTTTCCTCGATCACACAGCCGAACCGTGCAGTAGGTCTATTTCCTTGGTCGCAGATCGTACCTCGTGCTTCCTGGTACTGACTGATCTGAGAGCAACGTGTCGTCACTTCCCGTTGGAAGCGATGTATCAAGAACAAGAGAGGATGCAAGATCTGGAACAACAGCTTCCGGAAACAAAGCTATTGGAGACTGTGGAGGCAAAATGGCTGTTTCCCCAGACCCCATGGGCTCAGGGAGAGTCTCAGATGCACTCTCGATGCTGTTTACTGCTTCGGGATCATTGGTTGCAGTACTGATGAGGGGTTCTGTTTCTTCTGTATCGTATGGCACTGGGTATTGAATCTTCTTGGTGTGCGTTGCATGGATCCAATTTTTCCGGCCAGCCACCCGCACCGCCGTCTGCATGACCAGCAGGACTTGAAAGGGGCCCCGTCACCGAGGTGCAAGGCAAGAGGATCGCTGAAATGCTTTTGTGAGAACCCAGTCACCAGGCAGTATATTGTGACCGGGGCCCTCGTATCGTTCAGGTAAACCCTCTCGCACCTGGTGATAAATCAAAAACAAGTTTTTAGTCAACTGGCTACAGTAATCTGAAAGAAGTACATTTTCTACATTTCGCAGTGAATGACTTTTCGGAAGGTTCCAGATATTAACAGGCCTCCCTATAACCACCTCAAAGGGAGAGAGCCCAGTCTTAGTTTGAGGGGTCGTACGCATGGATAAGAACACGATCGGTAAGGCGTCCGGCCATTTCAGTTTGGTGCCGGCACACATCTTAGCGAGCTTGTTTTTGATGATGCCATTGTGTCTTTCTACTGGTCTGGCACTCTGAGCGTGTCTGGCCGAGTGAAACCGTTTATCGATCTGTAATCCCGCAC
Source organism: Ambystoma mexicanum (assembly GCF_040938575.1). Lineage (NCBI taxonomy): Eukaryota > Metazoa > Chordata > Amphibia > Caudata > Ambystomatidae > Ambystoma > Ambystoma mexicanum. The sequence goes on from NC_090922.1 coordinate 354,824,139, forward strand.
ATATCTGCAGAATTACAGCAGCAATAAAATGTGGACCATTGTCCGACCATATGACTCTTGGTAGCCCGAACCTAGGGAAATAATCCTTTAACATAGTCTTTGCAGTAGTCATGGCTGTAACTTCTTTAACAGGAAAAGCCTCAACCCATTTGCTAAAAGCACAAATGACAACTAATAAGTATTTCAAGTTATTACATTGTTCCATTTCAATAAAATCAAAGTGTATAACTTTGAAGGGGACAGAAGGTCGAACAAAACTTCCCCTGGGAGTTGATGTTCCCTTTCCCACATTATGCTGTAAAGAGATCATGCAGTTTTGGACAAAACGTTCAGCTACCTTAGAGATTTTGTCATTCACCCATACATTTTCCAACATTTTTGTAATCTTTCGGGCACATATATGTGTGGGACCATGAGCCATAACAACCATCATCATAATATATGCGTCAGGAAGTAGCCATTTCCCTTCAACTCTGTCCACCCAACACCCATTATCGTCAAGTTTCCCCAAGCCCTCAGCCCACTTTTTAGACTCTTCCAATGTGGTATCGGCTTGGATATCCCTCACAGAATCGATACTCTCATCCATAGTACAGGCATTTGGGGCTTCCCTTGAAGTATATACATCTAAAGAGAGATTTGTGGCAGTCTGTTTAGCTATCTGGTCAGCAAAAGCATTCCCTTTCTCTATATCATCTATAATCTTTTGATGCGCTGCTCATTTTACAATAGCTAACTGAGTAGGGAGTGCAAGCGCTGAGAGGAGCCGTACTATCAGGGAGCCATGCTGGATCTTTGTACCATGTGAAGTTAAGAACCCTCTTTCTGACCAAAGTCTCCCAAAGTTGTGAACCACCCCAAAGGCATACTGACTGTCAGTGTATATATTGACGGTAAGCCCTTCGGAAAGTTCGCAAGCTCGGGTCAATGCTATAATCTCTGCGGCCTGCGCGGAGTTATGCGTGATTCTCTTGGTTTCCACGACCGTGCTCAACGTAGTGATTGCATAAGCAGCTGTGGATGTACCATCCGGAAGTTTGAAGCAGGAGCCATCGCAAAACAGCTCTCCTTGCGGATTATTCAAAGGAGTATCTTTCAGATCAATTCTACCCTTTGTCTCTTGTTCAGTAATATAAAGACAATCGTGTGACTCTTCGTCACTGCAAGCAGTACCTTGCGGGAATGGTAAGAGTTCAGCCGGATTAAGAACACAACACCTCTTAATTTGGATGTGTGGCGCAAACAAGATCAATTCATATCTTGTCAACCGTGCGGAAGTGAGGTGTTGCGTTTGAGTTCTGTTCAGTAGAACATCTACAGAGTGAGGTACCATCAGGGTTAAAGCATGGCCTAGGACCATTCCCTCACTCTGTTTTACAGACGCAGCAGCAGCAGCGACAGCTCGCAAACATCTTGGAAAAGCGCATGCTACAGGATCAAGGGCGGAAGAAAATTAACGCACGGCCTATTCTTCCCTCCATGTTCCTGCGTTAACACAGCCAAAGCACATCTATCACATTCATGCACAAACAACACAAAGGCCTTTTCATAATTTGGTGTGCCCAAAACCGGTGCAAGCACAATGAAGTCTTGAGCAAATCAAATGAACGCTGGTGCTCCATGTTCCATGCAATGGCGAAGAAATAGCCTTTTTCGTCAGAGCCACCATCAGCTTTATCGTTAACGAGAAATTGGGGATCCACTGCCTACAGTAAGACGCCATTCCTATCTAGGCTCTAACTTCTTTCTGAGTATTTGGGACAGACATTCCAGAAATGAGTTTTATCCGTTCAGGCGTCAATCTTCTTCACTCCTTTGACAGGAGATAGCCTAAATAGGCAACCTCCTGACAACAATATTGAAATTTCTTAAGCAAAGCTTTATGTCCATGTTTAGCCAGGTGAATAAGCAACAACACAGTGCTCTCCTTACAAGCGCTCTTTGAGTCAGCAGCTAAAAGCAAGTCATCGACATATTGAAGCAGTGTACAAGTAGAGGGCAACTCAAGAGTATCAAGTTGTTCTTTCAGGGCCCTACTGTAGATGCTAGGACTTTCTGTGTAACCTTGTGGTGCACGAGTAAATGTGAAGGAGCGTCCCCCTAAGGTGAACGCGAACAGGTATCTACTGTCCTTGTGTATAGGAATACTAAAGAAAGCATTCTTTAGATCCACAACACTAAAATGAGTAGCTGAAGCCAGAATCATAGTCAGTATCGTCATCACATCAGGGACGATCTTATTGATGGCACATAAATCAATTATGAAGCGAAAAGGAATCGCATTATCGCCTTTTTTGTACACGGGCAAAATCGGACTATTGCACAAACTACCTGCAATTTCCTCAATCACCCCTCGATGTACAAAATCGGAGACGATGCATTTCAAAGCTTGCTCACCATCGACTGAAATCTTATACTGCGGAATGCGTGGCAGCTTCACTCCATGTTTCAAAACAATCTTAACAGGCTCAATTTGCAAAACGCCGACATCATTGTCATCAACTGCCCATAAACAATCCGGAACATTACTAAATTCCGGCAGCAAGGGTCTAGTCAAGAATTGAGAGACAGAAAGTTGCTGTGGTGAAATCGTCAAACGCACTCCATCAGAGGAACAATAAATTACTGCATGTAATTCTTTCAACAGATTCAACCCCAGCAAATTCTCTCCACAATTCGAAGTTAAAAGGAATGGACAATGGTCCGTAAACAGACCCAAAGAAATAGGTACCGGCGAAGAAACCGGACAGACAACTGGTGTGCCAGAAAACCCTACAGAAACATTGGTTTGCCCTGACAGTGGAATGTTTGGAACCTGAGAATGATCAATGAAACACTTTTGCGCCCATGTATCTATCAAGAATAGATGTTTCCTATTTCCCACTAACATTTCAACGTAGGGACCTTTCTGATCACCGGGAATAGGTGTCGGTTCCAAACCCTGCTTCGGGCAATCCTAGCGAAATAGAATATCGTTGAAAGGAAGTTCTGCAGAGAGGTAAGCGGCAGAAGGATGATCAAAAATGTTTCTAGTATCCACACTTGGTCCCTGATTATCCTGTGAAAAAGGTTACTGTGAATCTTGTGAAAACTGACCTCTACTAGGGCCCCCTACACCCGGGCGACCTCTGGGTCGTCTACCCATATTCCCAAATGTGTTATTTGATCTCTGTCGATGAACCGGGCATTGTGCACGCCAATGACCCTCTTGCCTACAATAGGCACACTGGTTAATGTTTACAGGACCCAAGGGCACATTTCCTTGTGTAACATACTGACCTCTAGTTTGTGCATTAGCCCCTCTAGGGCCTCTAACAATTTGCTGTAATAATACTTCAGTCTTTAAATCACCTTTTCTCTTTTCGACTATTTCCTTTTCATTATTGACATGATTCTCATAGTACTGAGCCATGTGCAGTACTTCTGATTGAGACTTCGCTTTCCAAGCGCTCTCAGAAGACATCATTTGCGACTGGATGTCTGGCAACAATTCACACACAAATTTGTCTCCAAATAATCTTTTCCCAGACTCTGTGCCTAAATCTTGTCGACTGAAATCCGAGAATACCTGTTCGAACCGATTAAAGAACTTGGTAGCACCCTCAGATTTCCCTTGGACACAGGCGGTAAGCTTGTCCCAAATAATTCTCTTCTCAGGAATTATAGTTTTCAGTTTCGCAACTATTCTGTCAGGCAAAGTTAGTATCACCTGAGGCGGTCTTTCGCCAGCTGGCCTTTCTCCATCGCGTCTAATTATATTAGCCCATGTATCTCCTAGCCCCGGTACGTCATCTATAGTCCTAACCTGTTTCCACAAATCTACGGGCAGGGGTACGGGAAATAACAAATCAATATCACCTAAAGTGAATATTGAGGATTGCAAAACAGACTCTATTTCTTTATAGAACCCTGTCGGATTTTTCCTAATATCGGGAATAGATTGTCTAATGGTGTTCACTTCCTGTCTTGAGAACGGGACGTGAACGAACTGAGACACATAACGTGCAGGTATTTCCTCAGCAGCTGTACCCGCTACAGCATCAGCGGGGATCTCAACTTTTGGGACAAGTGTCTGAGGAACCTCCCTCATAGGCAACTGAGAAGTAGGCAACTCCAAACGCTTACTAAGCAACAGAGCCAAGTCGAGCGCTAAAGCAGCCGAAGAAGTGTCAAATGAAAAAGCTCTCTTGTAAATACTTAATAACTCTGCGGGACAACAAATCTTTCTTTTTACACACTCATCCTGTAGGTACTCTACCATTACCTGTATCACTTTGCTCTGCATTTCTAGTGTATATTGACTATACGTGTCATATACTTCAACTGGAGTTATCGATGTGTCTGAGATCCATCTAATCGCGTCCTTTATGCAAATTCACATTTCCTCAGATATCAATTTGCGACAAGGAAAGAACCGTTTGTGCACATACATACTATCTCCATCTTCATCCTAATTCTGTAGCGTTTCCCACTCCTTTCTATACTCAAATACCATCTCTACATGCTCTTTTACTTTCTTCACAGTGTCTCTAGAGAACGCTAAGGTGTTCAGATCCCTCAACCCTTGTGGGAGATCTGAATTGTTAAATCTGTCCCACATTACACATAAATGAATACCTAATCCCTCAATAAAAACATTTTTCTCAGGAAAATTCTCTATATTAGAAAGTGTGACAAAAACATTAGCTTGATCACCCCCCTCCATACAATGCTTAGCCCACGCAATCAATTCACGTTTCTTCTCTGGAGGTACAGTATTGCGAGTAACAACCATCGATCCCGCTCCCTGATCGACTACAAGCGGTGCAGGACCACTTGGAAGAGGGAGAGGAGGCATATCCAACGGAGGTGTTACCACTGGTACAACAGGAAAAAGTGGAGGTGCAGGTGGAGGAGCAGGCGGAGGAGCAGCAACAAAAGGAGGACCAACGACTGGAGGAAGAGGAACAACAAGAGGAACGATAAGAGCAAGAGGAGGAATAACAGCAGGAAGAGGCAAAGCAGCAGGAAGAGGGACATACGGAGGTGGCACAGTGGCGCCAGGCATTCGTTCATTTAACAATTTATCGATAAGTTCGTCGGAAACATGAAAGTCTTTAGAAGGATAGATTTTCTGGATACCAAATGAGAAAGCCCTATCCATATTTCTAGCTGATTCAGACGGTTTATCCTGGTCATATAACAAAGCTTTTTCGGCGTTCGTCTTATGACGGCACGCATGTTTTTTCTCTACTCTTAAGCTGCTGTAAAGCTTCTTTTTTCCAATTCTGCAATACATTGAATGCTGCAAGTCTAGCCTTTTTCTTTAATAGTATAGATTCTAAATATTCTATGCGAGGGATCTCAAAACTACTATTGATTGGCCACTGAAGTTCGGAAGCATGTCTAGTTTGTCTGTGCCAAATATAATTAAACACTATACTACCAATGCCATGCTTACACTACATAGTACAAGCCGGTGACCCCTCCTGTGGCACCGGACGGCTAAATTCCAAAGATTGTCTGTTACTGCGGAATAACGCCCTGAAGCAGGCAGACAATTTCCGAGGCATATCAGAATACTGGTGTTACCTGGTCAATAATTGTACTTGCAAGTGCAATGCTCCAAAACAAATTATCAGGATACTTAAGAATCGTGTCACGACTCACCTGATCAAGCCTAAGGAGCTCCGATCGGATTTCAAAGTTTTTCTAATGAATTTTACCTCGTGTTTGGTGATTTCAGCAAATCAGCCCGCCTCGATAAGTGGACCCTCGTCAAGATGCCGACTTGGACCGCATGCTCACCATCCAGGGATCGGGCCGTGCAGCGCTGCTGAGGTGTCGCTTCTCATTCAGAAAGGGGCCCCTTTTTTTTCACTGTCCGATCCCAGTCCGATAGCCTGTGTCAACCTTCAACGAGCTGGCATCAATCTTGAGGGTCCCTATTTGGGCACCATCTGTGAAAACAAAGGAAAATATCGAAGCTGAGTACCCCAAAAGGAAATACACCAAACGCGGGTTGCAAAGAAAGATACAAAGATCTTTATTCTATAACTGAACAGTTTCAAAGGACAAAGCAACAGATAGCTATCAGGCCCTCAGTACAACACAGCGAACTCCAGCCCTGTTCGGTGTGCTCAGTGAGTGGGACTGTACATTAGAATAGTCGCACCTTTTATACAGTCCAAAACATGATGTCCAGCCCACCTACAAGTTAATAAATCATGGATCCAGGGTTTGTGCCGAGTTTGCATCTTAATTTATGCATCTATACATTTAGGGGTTATCCTTAATACATTCTCCGACAAGTTACAATAGCAACAGTGTGTCTTCGGATTTCGCGTTGAGCCTTTGCACATTATTTTATACAATGCAGTTAAACAAGTGTTCACATTTCAGTATTTGACTATATTATGTTTAACATGTGCTCGCGGATTAGCTTAATGGCACATTAATCCTCTATACACAGGTCAACGAAGGACAAGGTCTCAGTACATGACCCTAACATTTGGCCTGCAGGCAGGTTACATGTTAGCTTGTACACAGAGGTCAAGATGGCCATGTTACATTCGGAATGACACTGTCCACCATTTTAGGACACAGAGTGACTTTAGCGAGAGAACCTAAAATGGTGGCTAGCACAGATTTAAGGTCAGGACCTTGCAACATGGATTTTCTCGCAGAGCGACTTGGCCTAGGCCAATATATGTACTCACGATCTAGATGGTATAAAACGTTTTCCCGTTCGACAGAAGCGGGTTGGTCAGCAGGGGTCTGGATTATTCTACATCGTAAAACAGGTGCTAAAAGAAAAAATACACATCATGGAACACCTAGACCTTATAAAAGAAGACAAAAAAACAAAGTACCAGCTGTGACGAATCTGTCGATGCCGTCACTTCTCTTCTGGAAGAGGGCCCTCCCCATGGGGCCAGGAAGATGAGGCTGCGAACCTATAGTCCCCCTAGGGGTGGTACTCAGTGGGACGATCCATGGGTGTAGAGCCCCTCACTGGCCGAAGTGAGGACTGTTGAGAACGCAGTATACACACAATCATGCTGTTAGACATGAGGCATCCAGCCCTATTTATAGGACTCAGATACCCCATCCGCTCTTTCTCCTCTTGTTTCCACTAATCTCCTTATGCATAGTAATTGTGTTTATCAGGCAAATAACACTTTAACAGGGAAGAATGAGGGAAGTGTGACTATAGGTAACTTCAAAAGTAGGGTCACGAGGAAAAGCGGGGCGATGCAGAGCCATACGCGCAACCGATATGAACATGCTAGCTATTGGAAACTAGAAAGCAGTCAGGACATGAAAACTAACAAGGGGCTTCCCTCGGAGTCTGTCCTGCACCAGAGCAGCATCCCACTGAGGAGCATAATGCTGTAGAGTGGTCCCGCAGCAGACTTGACCAACTGGAACGGTTCTATGTTGTTTTATCCCCCCCAGTTACTTTTTTGATGAGTTTTTTGCCTAAAACTTTTTTCAAAAAAACTCATCACCATTTTTTTTATACTTGGGGTGGTTCCTCCAAGTCCCCCTTCACTATTATTTAGTCCCTATTCTCTACACCTTATATCCCCTTAACCACCCCCTATATTTTTCAATGAGTTTTTTTAATTGAAAGAACGATTTTTTCGGCAAAAAACGAATCATAAAATATACTTGCGATGCAAGAACTGTATACCGCCTGGAACAGAAAGGCGGAGAATAGCAAGGTGGGGAAGCACCACAAGTTACCTGGTTGGGGATCCGATTTCCGGGGGCAGAAGCAAAGTTGCTGGAGTGGTCCAGGTGAGACCCGACACACAGAGAGAAAGAAGAGTGGTGCAGCCGCCGAACGGAGACTGCGAGAGCCAAGGGGAAGCCGCAGAAGCTGTGCAGTGTTGCTGAGGACCGAAACCCTCGCAGACCAAGTACAAAGATACACAGAGAGGGACCATGTTGGCAAAGGGATATCACATAGGCTGTGGTTAAGAGAAAGTGCAGAGCCATCTTCCTCCCCCCAGTAAAACAGAAGAGAGGGACAAGTTGAGAACAGAGAGGGTGAAATAGCACCCCAAAGAAACTGAAAGTGAGTCCTGGCAGGATGGTGAACTGGGCCTAGTTAAGAGATTGTAAAGCCAAAAGAGTGGGCAAGGACCCAAACATCAGAGAGACAAGTTGAGAATGGAGGGGGTGAAGGAATGCTCCAGAGAGACTGAAAGAGAGGCTTGGCAGGTTAGTGAATCTGGGCTTGTTAAGAGACATTACAGAGTTGAACAAGGGGTCTTGGCCACATAGAATGAGATAAGTCCAGTGGAAGAGTACGTTTGGCATAAAGCACGAGAAGTCCAGGGAAAGAGAACCTTTGGCACAGAGCACAAGAAGTCTCGCCGCTAGCAGCCCTCACAGAGACAGCGGCCCTTTAGAGTTCTTTATAGCCAGATCCATGTATTACTTGGATCTAAACAACAACCTATTATACTTATTGTGTAAGATCACTAATTCGGATGGATCAAACATCACTGCTGGGGCCAGGGTAGGGTCTGTGTGCTACCCATCAATAGCCTAATTAATCAAGTCGATGTGATGCTTGGAGATCATTTGAAATCCCAATCTAGCAATTGTTACGCTTACAGGGCCTTTATAGAACTGTTACTAAACCTCAGCAATGTTAGACGTCAAACTGAAACTCACACGGAATGGCAATATTTCAGCATATTGAACTGAGGTGCAGAGGCCTAAACTAAAAATGATATCAGCGAGTCAGTCTGTCAACCGCTCACAAATTTCACCCAGGGTGCAGTTGGCACAATCAGAAGCCAATACAAATTACCAGTCGATAGAGTAACCATTAAACTTATTGACATTCCAGGAGGTAGTCCTGTCAACAGCCAGAATAATCTGTTTACGGAGCAGTTACCGAAAATAGTTGTAATAGTATTTGTGGAGAATGCAGCTTTCCCAGTGTGCTACACTACGAATCCTTTCAACTTCAAGCATATGAATGTGTCATATAAGACCCTCTACCATGATGGAACAATGATACCAAAGAAAGCATTGATGCTTAGTTTTGAAACCCATAATAGTTGGAGAGAGTATGTAAATCTAGTGGCGTTTACAGGAAAACATCTCAAAGACTGCAGTATAACTGTGGATTGTGAACAATTTGAGAAAGGATATACTCTCTTGCAATACATTTAAGTCCAGATGTAGAATACAGTGATCAATATTCCTTTGTCAACAACTGTCCTGTACGGATCGAGGTCAGTTTTCAGCAGCCACTATTACCATGGTGATATATTCTGGGCACTCTAACATTTTTGAAATAAATTGTGACCGCCAGGTATTGTTTGATTACATGTAAGAGGGTGGATACGCTGAAAATAAAACTCTTCTTACAAAATGAAAAAGATGTGAAAAATCTCTTTGTAGGTGTTTTTGCCAAATACCACATAGGCTGTTCGTACATTCACCTAAAGTGCTTGTCATCAACACTGATACTAATACAAAGCCCGGTGAACACTGGTTAGGGGTTTATCAGGATGGCACACTTTTTTGTTAATAGTTACGAACTTGCCAGGTATTATAAACCAGTGTTTGTCCATTTCTTTTTTCTGCGTAGTATTCAGGCGAAATTCCCCTTAATGGCATGCAGGACATCTGTGTATCGTAGGTATTGCGACTGCTAAAATAACTCCATAATGTACTTTTTAATGTTCTATTAAAACACTCTACTATAGATGCATAGACCTCTTTATGCATAACTGTAGGCTGAATGTCTAACTTCTTTAGCAATGCTCTCAATGACTTGTTCAAAAACTCTTTTCTGGCATTGGTCTGCAGTTTTACAGGTATACAGTCTTGTTTAAAAATGTATTTAAAAGCATTTGTCACCTCTGTGCCCGTCTTATATATTTCAGAATCTCTGCAGAAGCCTACTTGGATACGACATTGGCCTCATTACAACCTTGGTGCTAAGTGCACCAACTTTACCACCATGGTGTAAACTCTGTTTACACCATGGTGGATGGCGGATTTACCGCCCCATTCCAAGGTGAGTGGGGCGGTAAATCCCCATTTCCCATTTTCCCTTCCCCATTCCCATTTTTGCCCCATAGGGCATAATGGGAGTGGGGAAGGCGCTAATTACGCCGCCGTAAATTACGGCGGCGTAATTAGTACCATGGCAGGTTAGCGCCATGGATTTTAACGCCTGCTAAAAGCAGGCGTTAAAATCAGAATCAGGCGTTAAGGGTTAACGGTGGCGTTAACCCTTAGCGCCTGAGTTGTAACCGTTAATATATATTGGCAGCCATTTTTGTGATTTGTAAGCCTATGCAAATTAATTAAATCAGCCTACCATTGCAAGCTTTTATAACTGGTTTTAACTGTTCTTCTAGGACAGTGCTTTATAGCCGGCTTATGTAGAGTGTAAGTATCCTCCCCCGATAATCAATCTATCACATTCTCCCTTTTTATCTTCTTAGCCACATCTTCTGTGACTTTAAAAAGGGGTTTGGCACCCCTGTAACTACATACATGCCCCTCATCATAGTAGACCTTTGCATAGTAGTTTCTCTGACATGTTCCCCTCCCAATGATAAAAACACAAGAGATGCTTCACACATAAATACCTTTATTTTTATTACATTTATAACTGATGTGTAATTTAAGTGTAGTGCTGTGCTTTTCACAATTTTATAAAAGGTCTTCCTTTCACACCTCTTGAAAACTTGATTACATAATGCGCTAGTTGCGCTTAACAGATCATAAAATGTATGCTTGGTAAATGAATGCCCTTTAATACAGAAGTAAGACGGTTATATGTGACATTACCGAAGCAAATTTCAGAGTTGTACATTTCATTGCGACCAAAATACTGTTGTTTTTTTTATTTATTTTTGGTCCCTCCCACCCCCAAACTCGCTGTTTTTCTATCGTTGTAACCCCAACCCTATCCGGACCCATTTAACCCATTACTCCTCTACCCTATATATATTTATTTAAAATGTTCAGCATTTTTTGATATTTTGGTCGCGATGAAATGTACCACTCTGAAATTTACTTCGGTAAAATGACAGGGTACCAAGTAAGACATGTGTAAATGATCCAGAGCCACTTCTAGATTAGCATGCGGGTGTAACACCAAAGAATGTGCTCAATTACATACATGGAACAATAACCATCCATGACAGGGTAGATACTCCTCTTACATACACATTGCTGTTGTCCACAGTTTTCAAATTCATGAAATCCGATTTCAGTAGAGGTGTATGTTTTGTAATCAGATGACAAAGGACTTTGAACACGAAGTTCCAGTTCAGCTTTTCAACTATCCTTTTTTCCTAAAAGTAAATATTTACATGTAGGAGTCCTTGAGACATTCGTGAGCAACTTGTTGCGCATTCATATAAGGATGACCACAACAATCGCTGTAACAATTATGTTTCAAATACTCCTTTACCACTGCAGCAGTCATTTCCTCCGACAGTTGCCTTTTTTTCAACCCTCTTTCAACGTAGAACAGATCCTCCACAAATTGACAATCCTTACACACTGCCCGACTTTGTACATACAGATTCTTGTTGCCTACGTTATGTGCAACACAGACATAAGGAGCTCACAGCCATCGCTGGTGAAACATCTTGTTCTGTTTGCACAGCTTTTACAATATTTCGATGAAGATAAAGAAAAAAAAAATGTTACTACCCTTAGAATTCAAAAGTAGACCACTAGTAAACATATTTATCAATAGGTGCTTCTATACCTAATCTCCAGCAAAATCATCATCTATGTGGTACATCTGTTCAGGAGCAGAGGAAATTACTGACGGGCCCATTGGTCAGTACTCAACTCCCGAGACTTGTAATACTGGATAGCTGCACCGTGTGAGGACAGGGTGCAGGATTCACATACTCCAGCACATCTCAAAAATCAAGACTCAGTAAGTTGGCAAAGGGAAGTCTGTTTAATGATACATACATCAGCATATGGAAATCTTCAGCATTGCGAACACCTGTCTCGCTCTGACTTCCTCAAACTTCAGTCGAACAGCCGATTTTATAGGATAAACTCATCATCATTGACGTCCAATTCTACAAAAAACCATCACGCAATATAATTGGTTGGGAAAGGTAACTTAAGTATAGGTGTTATATCTGTATATGACAATAGAGCATGCAGATTGGTTAACTCTTATCTGGTGGGCATCTACGCCCATCCCTCTACATCACACGTGATGGACGTCACTATAAGTACGATGTCCTATTGGTTACAGTGTCTATAGGACCCTAGATTGCATGGTCCATTGTGATTGGGCAAGTTACACCTCTAACCATAAATCTCCACTTTAATTAGCAGCATGCAGGATGGACACCCAGGTGCCTAGTGTCCCAAGATTCACCCTGCCACCCTTCCATCAATCAGTGGTTTTAGGGCCATGTGTCAATTAGTTGGCTAAGGAAAGCCTCGAAACTGTAGTCTCTTATCAGGAAAAGTTATGGCACCCCTTGGATCTGGGTGACATCAGACGATGGTACATATTCGCGCCTGGCTGGTCACGTGTTGGTTCACCGTGAATCTGCTTCAGTTTCCAGCTTTTTGTGTATTTAATTCTCAATGTAGCTCCACCACCTGCCTGGGCCTCCTTATCTTGACCTTCACAGGGCAGGCTGGTATGCTCTGAAGTTTCGATTCTCCTTAGCTGAAGCTCGCCCCCCTCTCTTGGGTTGACCTCGATTTCCCAGGCCTGAGCCATCCTTTGTTGAGTTTCGATTCCGCTCTTTCCCCTGGCTTGGGCTTGGATATGAAACCCGACCAGTTAGGCCTTGGCCCCCTGGGCGTACTTCTGCTTTTACAAAATGGAGTCGCACGTGTACATTGTGCCTTCTTGAGTTAGATATTTGGTTGGCGCTTGCTGCTCTATTTTCTACTAAGCATTGCAAGGAGTATCGATTTCTTAGCATTTTGCGTTTCGAGCCTATTTACACATGTTTAACAGGTTCGATTCTTTCATCTTGGTTCTTTTGCTATGACGTTTCTTACGTTTTAACATTGTGTTGTCCTTCGTGTCTCTTGCACCTGTTTTCGTGGATACACGCGTTCGTGTGTTGCCTTTTCTAATGCATTAGTCTGTCCAGGCCCTCCTCTCATCATTGTTTGCCTTCCACCAGGGCTCTTTGTGTCTCCTCATGGACAGTCTGTAAATACTCATCATTTCGTATCAGCGGCTGGTGTGGTTGTCTGATTGGGTACCGTGCTGTCCAGGGTTGTCTGCTTATTTTCATTTCAACAGGTACTGATCTTCTAATGTACACAGGACAGAGGCCCAATGCGGCTCTCTGTTAGTTCAGTTGCTCCTCATACGTCACATACCTTGGAGAGTATTTTACTGGCAACTCGCAATGGGGGGCAGGGGTGCAGGTCATATCTGGGACCTCCTCTACACTCCCCCCTTTGGTCGGTTCATCGACCACTTCTGCTTCCTCCTTTATATTTAGTTTCTTTGTTTCTTCATCGTCTTCAGGGGTTATACAAGATGGCATGAATGCATGCACTTTTGGTGTCCATATCTTTATCACCCCTTTCAAACTTCCTGTTGTTTTCACATGCCCATCTTTGTATCAGGTCATCAGCTGGCATTGTCCATTTGGACTGCAATAAATCCATTTGCCTTCATACCTACTTCGTTTCTGGTGATAAGTGAATTTTGTTCCCTCTGGTGCAAATTCACTGGCCTTCACAAAGTCCTTTATCTCTTCCTCTGTCAGGTCTCTGGGCTTCCAACCTGGCTCGATATCGACCATAATTTCCATCCCAATGGCCTTCTTTGCAGTTTTCTGGCACTGTGTGATGATTATCTTAATAACACAGAATCCTAGCAGCACCATAGCTAGTAAGGCCCCCAGAAACTTGAATATGTCTGCCATCCATTGCGGGACCCAGGAGAATAAGGTCCCAAACCAGCTGTCTACGTCCACTTCATCTGTTTCCTCGGTCATCTGGTTCTTTAGGCTTGTCAGCATGCCTATGCCCTCCGTGAGGGTTCCATTTTCCTCATCGTGCGATGGTATAAATGTGCAACACGATTCTCCAATTTCCGCACAAACACCTCCATCCACCGCTGTAATAATGTCAAGCACATATCTGTTCTGGAGAGTCATCAGGCGGACTGCTCTTAGTTCTTCTTTAATCGCGTTGAATCCTTTTATGGTGGTATTGATGGTCTGCAGTAATTCCCATCTGGTTATCTGCAACCATTTGGTATTTGCACTAACTTGGATATGCGGCAAGAGTATTGTTGGGAATATGGTTGAGGTTAGGCTAAACAGCCTGTGTTTGTATGGAATGGCATGAAATGCGTCCTCTGATTTGGTGGAGAAGTAATTTTCTCTCTTCATCCTCGACATTAACTTCACAGGTCTCCTTTTCCTTAGGTGAGCATCTGCTTTCGGGAAGCTGTCCAAATTCAGTTCATTTTTTGGAATCACCAGTGCCGAAACGTGGATGTTCACCAGTGTGCACATGCCTCCCTAGTTCCTTGGTAGCCTTATGTATGCCTTGGATCCACATGCCCAGTAATGGTCCATCGGGGCTGCGGTTCCTTGCAACATCCCTGGGCTTCATATATTCGTCCGCAATTTTGATTCTCCCCCATGTTCCTTGTGCCATTACTTCTGAAGCACAGTTTCAGGTTTTCCAGTGGTACTATTTGCAGTGGTCCTCCTCTGTCTTCGACCCATGTTAGCAGCTTTACCAATCTTGGCCACAATGGTTTGCATAGTCTTTGTGAATTTTCTATTGCTTCTTGGCAGGCTCCAAGGACCATCCAGGTTCGGCAGATCACGACCCCTTCTTCCCATCTGTTTGGGGACACTACTGACCCCCAGATCTGCATTTGGCCTCGGTTCTTCCAGATTTGAGCTTCTTCAGCAGTTTTCCCTTGGACATTCAATCTCTGGTTTATTTCCCATTTTATTCCTGATCCTTTGACGTCCGGGTTCTCATATCTAATCACATGATTCCTAGTGCGCGCCCTGTTTCTTGTTTTGATGTCCTGAACAGAATCGTCTTCATCAGGGAAATCCTTTTCGTTGGCCCATATCAGGGAGGCGTCTCTCCCCATAAACTGCCCTCTGGTGTTGCAAATTGCTACGTGTGACATACAGTGTGCAGTGGGGACATCAACCTCTATCGCCACAAAGATTTTGGACTTGCCCATGCTGTATGGCAGGAATGCACAGACAAAACATTCCCCTTCTGATTGCCTCCTTCCAACTTCCTTCATGTGTTGGTACCAAATGTTGTTTCCTAAATGGGCTCTGCTGTCCAAGTAATCGTTTAGTTTGTTGTCAGTTTCATATGGGTTTCTCTTGATTCTTAACGTTTTTCTGTAATTGGCAATCACTATGTCTCTGAATGCGTCTGTACTGCTCTTCCGTTTGGGTAGGCTTTCGGGTATTATCCTTGGTGGGGCAGGGTTCATTTCCTGCCCTGCAGTAATAGGGGGATGTTTTGCATTTCTTTTCCTTCCCTCATGCATTCTTTTGTAGACCTCCTCCCACCACCATTGGCTCGTCATCTTCCCAACGCGTGGCGGCATTGTAGGCCTGATGCTTATTTCTGGCGTTGGAGCAGGCGTGCTCGTTATTGTAGTTTCTGTGGTTTTCTCGCTCAGCTCCTCATATAGCTTCTTTGCTCTAAGTATGAGTGGGAACACATATTCAACCAACGCATGTGTTTTCTCAGTAAGTTCCTTCGTGGCTTCTTCTGGTTCTTTGAGGGCTTCTGTCATGCCCTCTCTGCTTGGGTTCTCACCTGGCTCCTCTTGTTTACTTCCACTATTTTCTGGAGCTGGTCGTTCCTTATGCAATTTTTCTTTTACTGTTGATTTGGTCTGAGGTCCCGTAGCCATTGACACTTGCCCTTGTTCATGTGCACTCAGTGTGTGAGTGGGTGCCGTGGACAGTGCTATGTTATCATTCATTCCGAGCTGACCCTGTCTCCAGCTTTTCTCATCATTCATAACCTCAACCGTGTAGCTGTCACTATTTATTACATTCAGTTTCAGTTTGTTTGCTTTACCACCAGCTTTTCTAGGAACAGGGATGACAATATATGGTCTGGGTGCTTTTGTGGGACCCAGATATTTGTTAGCTGGTGGATGCACAGACAATGGGACACTCCGTGCACCAATAAAAAATGCAGTTCTGATAGTTAGAAACAAAAACACAATAATAATCACTATGCATATGCATATAATGGCTTTAAACGATAGCTTGCAGCATCTCCTTCCAGGGAAGTGGGGGCGCCCCTCCGCGGGTGGCAAAACTAGGTTACTGTTCTGGGCCCCCATGTTGATCAAGTCCATAGTCAATTGTTTATTTCCTTTCTTACTTTGATCTCGTTGCTCAAAAGGTTCAGCAACTACTAAAGTGATGAGTATTATTCAAATGTCCCCCTTATGGGTGTAACCAGTAGTCTCGAGATATGCGGCACAGTACCGTTTAGCTAGACTATGGAGAAAGGTTAGATTACCGTCTTTATCATATCATTTTCATTTTGCAATTTTACAATAAACACAGTCCCAGGGCACCCCTCCAATTGCCATGGCCCTGAGGACATGTAGGAATCTGTTCGCAATGACACCATTAAGAGATGGATTTGCTACAAATCACACAAAAATAAAATGTCGAAAAAATGAAAATAAAAATAAAAATAAAAGTGAACATATGAGAAGGTAGGAAGAAATAAGAAAGATGTTAAAAATGGAAAACACGATGGTGAAATTCTTGTGTCCGTTCCTTTCAATTGGTCGTTCGTTGACACGTTGAAGAGTAGTGTCTCTCTCCTCCATCTGCGCTACGGCAGAAAAATGATGAAAAATAGAAGAAAAATACAAAAATAAAATAAAATAAAAATAAAATATGACCATGATGTGGTTATCCTTGTTTCCGCTCTTCTCAATTTGTCTTATGTCAGCAGAATGGAGAACTTTGTCCCTGTTTTCTTACTCTGTCCTCAGCGGACGGAAGATGAAGAGTTTTATCGTAGATCTCACCCCCCACCCCAAGGCTCTCCTCAGCAATGGATGTCTGTAATTGCTTCTCAGATGCAAGATGATAGCTCTAAGGAGCCTGTTGAGTTGCAAGTTCTTTGCTGGGTCACTGAGGAAGGTGGGCACGTCAACAGGGATGGGTCTACCCACTAGTTCTGGAAAGTTCTCAATGAGGTGGAAGAAGACTCGGAATACGTATCTGCTGTCTTCTGGTGTCAATGACATTCACTCTTACTTTCTGGCCTCTAGATCACAGGCCCTTTTTTTTGTGACATGTACAGTCTCTGTACTTCCCTTGATCTGTCCCTCGGCGAACAGTCTCACAGTAATCTCCTTAGGAATTCTCGCTGGAAGTTGGACCGTTCCACTTGGAGCATGATCCTGTGGAGAAGAGTCTTCATGTGTAGGAAATTTACTGGATCTCTGAGGAAAGTGACAACATCAACATCAGCAGGCCTTCCCACCATTTCTGGATAGTCTGTGACTAGTCTAATCAGGACATTGTGGGCTAGCTGCGTGTCTGCAGGGGACAGGGGCATTTGCTTTTTTTTTGCTGGGTCCCGAACATAAGTCTTTCTTTTGTCGTGAGCAGTTTTTGCACTTTCCTGCTGCGTGGATTGCTACCACATGGTTCAGTTTATACCACACCTGGTTTAAAAGGTCATTGTTCCGGGGATCTCAGATGAAAGTCAGTGTATCTGTGGTTCTCCCGGCAAGTCCTGGGCACTCCTCTATGATTCGGAAGAATAATGTATATGTTATTTCATCAATGATCACTTGGGCTGGGAGCGTTAGTCTCTTGTTCACTGTGCTCGGGCAACTCGGCGAAGACCTCTGTGATGACAGTCAGTAGTTGCCTGATTACCTTATTATTTTCTGGATCTTGAATGTATTCTATGACACTTGTTCCTCTCCCTATGAGTGACGGATATCTTAGGAGCACGAGCTGAAAGTAGGTGAGTACATCCCACTTGAGACTTCTGCCGGGATGTACCATAAGGTCTGTGCACAAAGTGTCTTGGTACTGGATGCTTTAGAATAATGTTTTTTGGTTCTCAGAAATGTCTTATTTTACTACTTATTAGAGTCTTAGAGTTCATGTTCAATGCTTTGTGTGGTTCAACGTGTTCAAGTTACTAGTGTCACTGTGGTTTCGGAATATATGATTCTCCTTTTTTACCATGCACTTTTGGCTGCACAGAGTGTTTGTTTGCTTGGTTTTGTCTCTTTCTGTGCATAAAGGAAAAGTTCAGTGTGGACACGATTTTCACAAACAGGCTCTTTTCTTTTCTTCTCTGCTCATGCGTCCTTCTTCCTCGCCAAAGATCTTGTCTGCATGTGCTGAGGTCCTTCCCTGTTGTCTGTAGATTCCTCGGAGATGGATGCAGTAGGAGTGCTCTCTCCTATAAACGGTTTAATGTCATTTAGGAAGATCCAGGCTCTTCTGCCCTCGAGCTTGATGACGGACGGGGTGCAGTCCTCTACGATGAAAGGGCCATTAAACCTTGACTCGTCCCATTTTTTCCTTGTAAAATTCTGTACAAGGACGCTGTCGCCAGGGAAGACAAAGGGCGCACGAAGGCTGTGAGCTGCGCCAGTATCAGCACTGTCTGTTATGGTTTGTGCTGTGCTGTTCCCTTTACGCCGTCGCTGCAGCTGGCCTGAAATGACAGTGGCGCTGGATGTGAGACAGTCAAGGTAATCCTTCATCTCTGCTCCCAGAACCTCCCTAGCAGGCTGGGCATCACATCTAGCACTGTCTCGGGGGGTAAGAGGGGTCCTCATCCTTCTTCCAGTGACAATTTCGTCCGGGGTAAGATGATGGTTGGAGCCTGGTTGGTTCCGAAGAGCATACAATGCCAGTGGTAGACAGTGCATCCATCCCTTCTTTAATGTGATCTTCAACTTCACTATTCTCTCCTTTAACAGGCCATTGAGCCGCTCACATATCCCATTTCCCTATGGGTGATATGCCGACGAGAACGTGTGCTTTATACCAAGCAACAAGCTAATCTGCTCAAACACTGTGTTTACAAAATGGGGCCCATTATCTGATCTCATTACCTCGCACACCCCCTACCTAGGGAACACTTCCCTCACCAGAAACTTTGCGGCACAGGCTGCATCGGGGTGTGTACAGGGACCTGCTTCTATCCATCTTGAGAAAGGACACACCACCACAATTAAATACCTGTACCCATTACACACCTGAATCATATCGACATAATCGATATGTAGGTGCTGGAACGGTCCATTAGGTCTGGGAATGATTCCTCTCACTACTTTTAATGTGTGCCCAGAGGTGAATTGCTGACAAATTATGCAGTTGACGATAAAAAATACAACATGCTCTGCTAAATTTAGCGTGAGCCAGTCTTCTGCGAGCGTTGCAGCAAGATTTTCTTTTGACATGTGTAAGGGGTAGTGGAGCTGTTCTAACGCTACCTTTAGAAGGGTGACAGGCATTACTGGTTTACCAGTGCTGTCTTGCCTCCACAATCCATCAGAGGGGTTTAAAGAACACCCTCGATGCTTCCATAAATTTTTCTCCTCCTGAGGGGCTTCCCCTTGGAGCTCCATTAACTGAGTCTGCCCCATATTGCTATAGGTTTCTGGTGTGGCTCGCGCTACCAACATTCGTTCATGGGTACGTGCCACCTCCACATCCATGATTGTTTCATTCTTGGATGCCATGCGCTTGGCTTCCGTGTCCGCTTCATGGTTTCCATGTGACACAAAATCTGTCCCCTTGGTGTGAGCGGTGCATTTCACGGCCGCTATCCACACTGGGAGCTGTAGTGCTTTTATCAGCCTATCCAGAAAGGCTGCATGTTGCACTGGTGTGCCGTCTGCTCGGAGGTAACCCCTCCTTTTCCATTGTGCTAAGCCTGCATGCATGGTGGAAGTCACATAGGCGGAATCACTGTACACCGTAACTTCCTGATCCGCATGATTTTCGATGGTGAGTATCAGTGCCACCAGTTCTGCAGCTCGGGCTGAATAGTGAGAGGGTATTCGCGCACTGACGAGTACCTGAAACTCCATTCGCCTGGTGTTTCACCACGGCTACGCCTGTATACCTTTGTCCGTCTTCTTGGTCGATTCTAGAAGACCCGTCAATGAAGACGACCTCCCCACCTGTCAGGGCATTTTCCTTTACCTTTGGGATTTCATCGTAGAATTCTTCATAGTTTGCACAGTCATGGACTGGTTCACCCTCGGTTACTGGTTCTATTATGAACGTTGCAGGGTTCACCGTTTTACATCGAACTATTTTGATCAATGGATTAGAGATGATCACCTCATAGGCGGATGCTCTCTGTGATGTCAATGTGCCTTTTGGTTTTTCCAATATGGCGAACAGTGAGTGCTCAACATACAATGTCATGGAGCACCCCATCACAATGGAAGACGCCTTCTCGATGGCAAACGCGGCAGCGGCCAGATTTTGTTTGCATGGGAAGTGGCCCCTCATAACCGGGTCCAGACTCCCGCTGTCATAGGCTAGAGGTTTGCACCCCAGCGATGTTCGTTGAGCAAGTACTGCCGTCATAAAATTGCCATTGGTATGTGAGAACAGATAGAATTCTTCTGCATAATTAGGGATCCCGAGAACTGGGGCCTTACAAATTGCCCCCTTGAGTTCTGAAAAGCCCTTTTCCATTGCCTCAGTCCACTCGTTTCTTCCTTTGTCGCTTGGGCCTTCTTCAGGGCCTGAAGCAAGGGCTTGGTGTATGAGCTGTAGTCAAAGATCCAGGCTCGGACATAATTGCACAGGCCCAAAAAGCTTTGCATTTGCTTGATTGCGCGTGGCTTGGCCGTGTTCATGAGGGCTTCAGCCCTTTCTGGGGTTATCTTTTTCCCTTCATGAGAGATTAGTTGCCCTATGTACAGCACTTCCCGCTGACAGTATTGCAACTTTTCTTTATCAACTTTGTACCCCTTCTCAGCTAGTATCGTTAGAAGCCGGACAGAGTCACTCCTGCATTGCTCCTCAGTGGTGCTGCAGATCAGAATGTCATCTACATACTGCAAAACAACACTGTCTACCGCAATGTTGCTTAGGTCCATTTGCAGGACTCTGTTAAAAATGGATGGGGACTCACAATACCCCTGTGGCAGCCTCGCGCTTTTCAAGCGCATTTGCCTGAACGTAAATGATGTCAAGTCTTGCGAGTCACGGTTCAACGGAATTGAGAAAAATGCATTTTTCAAATCGATCACCGTGAAATATTTTGCCTCAGTGGGTATGTTACACAAAATTGTAGACGGGTTAGGGACTAAAGGGAACTCGGCTTCGACAATATCGTTTAATGTCCTTAAATCCTGGATTAAACACCAAGACCCGCCCTTCGATTTCTTGACGAGATAGATCACAGTCTTACAGGGTGATTCTGACGTCACTAGGATGCCCTGTTCCATCTTGGTGGAAATTGTCTTTGCGATCCCTTCATCCGCTTCTCTGGACATGTCTGGAAATGTGATGCTGTTGCGTTCTTGGAAGGATCACTCCTGGCTTTAGTTTGATTTTCACCTCTCCCCCACCGTCCAGGAGTCCAACGTCATAAGGCCCTGTTGTCCATACTGCGATAGGCACCTGGGCCATGTCCTCCTCAAAGTATTCTGGACGTACCATCGCCAACATCATTCTCTGTGGCAATTCTCGTTTGATCATTTTGACCCAGAATATGAGACTTACTTCCATTCTTGTCTCTTTGAGGTCAGGGTGTTGTTCGAACAGATCGTCATCCGTGACGTCAGTCACTCGATACCCTTCTTCAATGGCGATAATAGCGCACCATTGCCTTTCTTTGTCATCATATCCTTCTACCAGGACCACCTTCCCCTTTACTGCGGCAGATCGTATTTCCAAGGGAAATATTTGTCCCTCTTCCTCATGCATGGGTATTCTTGGTCTAAATAGAAATTCGTCAGGGGTTTGTAACGCTCACCTGACTCCCACGGAGACGCTGACCAGGTCTGGATGCTGCGGCAAATCTTAAGGTGATGCGCAGAACTCGGAAGACCGACTGGACAGTACCCCCAAAACTCGCTTGTCTGACTCGCAGGAGAATCCTTCTGTAGATGGAGAAAGGGGATTAACTACCTGCGGAGTAGCGCATCGGCCTCCCACTTCCCTCTTTCACTCTCCTCAGACCACCTCCGAAATTCCCCGTTAACTCTCACCTTAAGGTTTGAAAGGACGAGCTCTCCATCCTGCTTCTGGTGCAGGGGTGCGATTATATCCAGTTACTTCACTGGTGTTCGGATTGGTGAGGATCCAAGCTTACTTGACTTTCCTGGCAAGATGCCGTAAGAATACTGTTGTAAAAGTTCAAGAGTTGGCCTCCTTTTCTATTTGCCTTTATATTCAGTAGTCCGTCTCTTATCACAGGTGCTGAGTGAAGATTTAGCGTAGAGGAAACAATTCGCCCAAGGTAAACTCAGGTGAGTTTATGATGGGTGGTTCCTTTAATGTCCTTATATTCACCCACTAATGCGTGTGTCTTTTTTTCCCCATAGGGGCCGGGGTACGGTACTGCCAAAGAAGCGACGCCGACCCTAGATGAGTAAAGATTCTCCTAACAATAATCAGGTAAGTCTTATGGCGAAAATCAGGCTTTCCTCAATATGTTCCATTTGCTCACCTTTTGTTCTTCTCTTCCCCCTTAGGCGCAGGTATGCGGCGGATCGCGCAGATGCTCGCTAAAGAGCACGGAGATGCCTCGTGAACAGGTGAGTGGAACCCGGCGCTGCAGCGAGCAACGCGGTGCGTCTTTAAAATAAATGTCTTCCCTTAGGATCGCCGGCGTGATGACTCCGGACTCCGGGTAGAAGCAGGTAATGTTCTTCTGTTCACCTTTTCCCTTCTCTTCTTTCCTTTCAGGTGTTCCAGGATGGAGGCGGGCGTGGCTGGAGTCAGGATGCAGGAGCAGACACGGTGTGCGTCCAGCTGCTAGGTGCAGAACAACGCGAAGCGTGAGCTGCTGTCTGGGCGTGGCTTAAATAGCCCCCCAAAGTAGTTCCAGGTACGTATTCTTCCCCGGCCATGCCCGAGTGGCAAAATAGTCCCACAGGTAAAATAGTCCCTTTCAGGCCTCAAAGAGGTCTGGATCTGGCAGCACGGTCTGCATCAGGTAAGTTCACATAAACACTCCCTTTATGAGCCTGGCGCCTATGGCGCCAGGACTGATGTCCAAAATGAGACTGGCGCCAAAGGTGCCAGGACAGTGTCCAAAGGGCCCCTACTAGAGGTTGCTGGCCTTTTCCCCGGGAACATGATGTCTGCTTCCGGGGACGCTGGTCCTGGACTGGTTCTCCGGGAGTAGGCATCATGACAGGGTTCTCATAGGTTTGTCTGTGAGGCCTGGCAATCCCGCCATAAGCACTCGTACGTCATATGCGAAAACTTCTGGCTCCAGCGGTACAGCTCTCATGGCTGCACATCCAGAGTATGCTCTGATCATTTCGCACACATTAGGATAGTGCATTCCTGGCGTGGAGCACACTATACCATCCTCAGTAAACAAGATTGTCATATTCAACTTTGTCATTAAATCTCGACCCATGATGTTTACTGGGTACTGACGTGAGTACAATAACTGCACATTCATTTCACACTCTCCCACTGAGACTGGGAGTGTGTCTGTAAAGGGAACTCTGTATCTATAGCCTCGCCGGACAAGGAAAACTGGCCTTCTCGTATGCACGAGCGTGTCGCACCCGTGTCCACTAAGAAGGGATATTCTTTACCCCCTATGGTGACATTTACCCTGGGTTCCCTATTAGGGTCTGGTGTCACCGATAGGATAGAGCACATCAGGGTTTCCCGTGAGCTGTCCTATTTTATGTATAGGTTCGGCCCACTGTACGTTTGTGGAATACCCCCATTCCCGAAGTTAGTTCCTTCTCCATTGTTCATTCCTTGTGGCACCGGTGGTGGTGCCTGTTGGGGCTGCCCCTGTTGCAAGTTCCCCATGTTTGAGGGTTGAAACCTTTGTTGTACACCTTGCTGCAAGCTTGCTGCCTGCTGCTGCATTATGTGGCCCTGCGCACTGCCTTGTTGCGGGTCGGCAGGCTGATTCACCATACCTGCTCCCAATCCTTGGCCATTTTGCCACATGCCTTGGTTTCTGCACATGCGCGCCACATGTCCTGTCATTCAGCACAGCCAGCATACTGGCGGTGGTCGGACCATCTGCCCATCTGGCATGGCTTGACCGCTCATCTGTTCATTCTGAAATCCACCTTGGTTATTTTGAAAACCTCCCTGATTACCATGGAAACCTCCCTGGCCACCTTGCCATCCTCTTCCTCTAAATCCTCTACCCCTCGGGTAATATCCCGTATTTACTTGGTTATTTACTTGCTGCGTGCTGGGCTTGGCTGGGCTGGTCAACATGGCTCCCTCGAGAGTATACTTTGAGAGCTTCTTTTGTACCAGCTTTGCTTCTTCCCCCTTAGGGGTTGCTTCCTTTTTTCGGTTCTTTTCTTGTAACAATCTGCAGTAGTGTGCAATTGTCAATTGAATTTCGGCCCATTGTTTGGCTTCGATCCCTACCAATTCCTTGAGCTTTTTTTGCACCGGGTCAGGGAACCCTTGACACAGTATGTGGTAGAAGACAGGGATAGACTTTGACCAAGACTCATGCCTTTCGAGCACCCACGCGTCTTGAAAATTTTGGATATAAATCAACGGATCCTCTGACTCTTTCATTTTCCGAGTCATCATAGCTCCCATGTCTGATGTGTCTGGGTATAGCGTTCGCAGCGCTTTCCACACTGCTGCTCTACAATTATTAAACGGTGCTCCGTCATGGGTAGTGTTAGTTATCGTTACCCTTGGATACCCAGCCCGTTTCCACACATCGTAAGCCCTTTCACCAAGTATGGCGATGAGGAGGCCCTTGATGTCCCCTATAGCTAAGGTGACTCCCCCGGTCATCTTTTCTAACTCGTGTATCCATTTCCCAGCCCCCGATGTCAGCATTGGAAGCTTATTTTTTAAGTTTTCTCGGTCCATGTGTGGCCATGGAATGTATTGTGGCCTCACTCCCCCTTTTTCTAGCAGCGGGAATTGAAAGGCACAATCTTCCTTTTCCTTTCCCCCACTCCTCCCACCTACTGGCGTGGCAGTATTACCACCTTGCCGTCTACCCGGCAATGCCCTTAATCTGCCAGTATAGGTGGATGCTGGCTCCCCCCTCTGATCGCGAGCTGTTCTCTCACGTTTGCCATGTGCCTTGGTAGGTTTCGATGTCCTAGGTTCAGTTTCACTGGCGTCAGACCATCGTACCCCTTGGCCTTGAGGGAGTCGCTTTTCACATTGCTTCTCTTCCTCCTGTGCCTCGTCCTCCGTATCCCCACCGGAGTCAGTCTCTGAATATTCTCAGTTTAGACAACTTCTTGCATCTTCTTCGTTATGTCCAATTTCTAATCTATCTAGGGACAGTCCCCTACTCCCACTACTTCGAGTGACATCCTCAGTGTCATATAGCTGAGTGCTGTCTAAGCACTCGTCTTCCCTTTCCCCTTGGGAAATTAGTTCCAGCCCCATTTCATCATAGATTTTATCAATCGTTTCCCCGATGCTTCGATGCTATCGAAGTCATCGTCAATATTTATCCCGCTTGTACCTGGTACTGCATCGCTTGCAGGAAAGAATTCTTCTATGTCTTCCCATTCTACTGTAGGATTGGGTTTAATGACTACCCGCTCCAAACACTCAAGATCTTGTGCCCTTTGTCTGCGTTTTCGTTCCAATTCCTCATCTATCTCCTTTCGCTTTTTTGCTTCTTCTCTAGCCTTATCTACTTCTCTCATTCGTTCATTTCTACGTTCCTTTGCCCTTCTTCTCTCCTCGTCTTCCCACTTTTTCACCTTCCTTTTGTGCACTCTGCTTTCTTCCTCCAACTTCAACATGTTCAGCCTGTATTTTTCATAGGCTGCATACTGTGTGCGACTGAGCGGTATTCCTTGCTCTTCGCGATATAGTTGATCTCGCCTTAATCTATTCTTCTTTCTTGTCCTTTCATCCCTTGCTTCTTTCTCCTTTCTTTGCTCTTCGTCATGCCTTCCTCTCATCCGCACATCATCACTTCCCTTTCCATCTAGCTTTAATAGTATCTGTCCTCCCATCCATTTGTCTTTCGCAAATGCTGTCTCATCACTTCCTTTCCGCTTCTTTGCCTCTCTCTCTTTATCTAGAGGTGCACTAGCCTGTGCCCGATCCTTCCTACTATCGCCGCGCCTCTCCTTGTCCCTCGGGACTGTGGAGGCCAAATCAATTTCCTGCTCCTGTTCTTTAGTTTCATCACTACTACATGTAGGTGACTCATATGCGGGGTTACTGTACCCTGTGGCTGCTTTGAGTTCTCGTAACGGGTAAAGACCCTCTGATTTGCTTCCCTCAATGAATGGTTCGGGCGGGGCTGGTGGCGCAGTAGGCGTCTCACCCCCCCTCCGTACATACATAAAATATCCAGTCTGCAGGTGGTTCTTCTTCCTTCGTTTGCTTAAACATCTTCCAAAGCTCGAGAACAGCAAGATGTTTCTCAAGCTTCTTGCCAGTATATATGGCATGTAGGAAGGTTGTCATGTGCTGTAAAACAGCCTTAGACAAGGACCCATTCTGGGGACAAGGCATAAACATGTTATTGGCAGTACCCTTAACCCACTCGTGGCTGTATTTCTTCAATTTTATTGCATGCTTGGTCAGTTGCTTGCACAAGTGTGCAAGTGGGGTAACCTCTTCCATTTTTTTAACTTCGACACCAACAATATTCACACAATCTTTTTAATCTTCCCACTAGTATGAGCGAGCACCACAACCGCAAACTCCAATCCACTTCTTCCCGCCAAAATGTATACTATCAATTAACTCAAAAAAAACCATCAATTCAATGGCGATACCCTCTTAGTTACAGAATCGTGTAAGACCAAAATGCATTTCAATCAATCACCAATACAACTGTTGTACATTTAACATGCAGTAAGACACATATGACGGACACTTGACAGACTAGACAGACACCAGCTGGTCATACATGTACCTGCCTTCTAATTAATACCCCACCATGGGATTTGAACGAACCCCGTTAATTCCGTCTTTAAACGTAGCCTAAATAGCCCCCACTCTGTGGCCTCTGGGTTCACGTTCCTTCTGACCACTCTTTAAAGCGCAGGGAAAAAGCAAAATCTCGTTTTACTCTCAGGTGACCCCCCCGGTATTCTTTTACGTTTTAGCTCAGGTGCCCCCCTGGTATTCTCTTACGTTTAACTCAGGTGCCCCCTGGTATTCTTTTACATTTTAGCTCAGGTGCCCCCCTGGTATTCTTTTACGTTTTAGTTCAGGTGCCCCCCTGGTATTCCTCTTTATATATGTTTTTCTTTTTATACTCGAGTCATTAACCTTTTAAATATATACCGTCTACTCTACCTCTAGCTACTTTATTTTTCTCCGCCACCCTCTGTTACCTTTCCCCTACTTGCTCTAATGCCTATGAGACATTTGCCAAAGTAACGAGTTTCGTTGTTTCACTCACCGATCACCTCTTTTCCTCTCTGGAACTTCAGGATCACCCCCCTTCCTCTTCCCGCTTTTAACATTTTCATAGCTCTCAACCATTTCTGTTGCAAAGGCGGGTGAAATCACCCGATTTAGTTTTTGGCGGGTGAGACGCCCATTGGAATGAATGGGCATGCAGGAGGCTTGGTGGGTGAGTCAGCCCTTTACAAGGCGGGTGACACCCGTCAAAAGCGTGTGAGTTGAGAGCTATGCATTTTCGTCCGATCCGCTGCCCGTGGGAATGAGAAGGGTTATGCTTGGAAAGGTGGGTTCCTTCAGAC
The DNA here is from genome assembly GCF_040938575.1 of Ambystoma mexicanum. NCBI lineage: Eukaryota > Metazoa > Chordata > Amphibia > Caudata > Ambystomatidae > Ambystoma > Ambystoma mexicanum. The sequence continues at coordinate 354,852,016 of NC_090922.1, forward strand.
CCACTGCAGATTTTTTAAAATTCTTTACTCTATCATTGTCCACGGGGAGCTTCTCGGCCTACTCAGCCGGAATGGCCAAAGGATTTGTGATGTAACCGAAGGTCCAGAGTTTGTGCCGTCGGTTTAAGGGTGTCTTATAACTATATTAATCGATTATCAATAATCGATGGCCGAAACCATCCTCACGTTACCAAGTGTTCAGGAGGAGAGGAAATTACTGACGGGCCCATTGGTCAGTACTCAACCCCCGAGAACTTGTAATACTGGATAGCTGCACCGTGTGAGTACAGGGTGCAGGATTCACATACTCCAGCACATCTCAAAAATCAAGACTCAGTAAGTTGTCAAAGGGAAGTCTCTTTAATGATACGTACGTCAGCATATGGAAATCAGCAGCATTGCGAACATCTGTCTCGCTCCGACTTCCTCGAACTTCAGTCGAACAGCCGTTTTTATAGGCTAAACTCATCATCATTGACATCTAATTCTACAAAAAATCAATACACAATATAATTGGTTGGGAAAGGTGACTTAAGTATAGGTGTTATATCTGTATATGACAATAGAGCATGTGAATTGGTTAATTCTTATCTGGTGGGCGTCTACGCCCATCCCTCTACATCACACGTTATGGACGTCACTATAATTACAACGTCCTATTGGTTACAGTGTCTATAGGACCCTAGATTACATGGTTTATTGTGATTGGGCAAGTTACACCCCTAACCATAAATCTCCACTTTAATTAGCAGCATGCAGGATGGACACCTAGGTGCCTAGTGTCCCAAGATTCACCCTGCCTCCCTTCCATCAATCAGTGGTTTTAGGGCGATGTGTCAATTAGTTGGCTAAGGAAAGACTCAAAACTGTAGTCTCTTATCAGGAAATGTTATGGCACCCCTTGGATCTGGGTGACATCAGACTGTAGTACATCTTCGTGCCTGGCTGGTCACGTGTTGGTTCACCGTGAATCTGCTTCAGTTTCCATATTTTCGTGTATTTAATTCTCCATGTAGCTCCACCACCTGCCCGGGCCTCCTTATCTTGACCTTCACAGGGCAGGCTGGTATGCCCTACGTTTCGATTCTCCTTAGCTGAAGCTCGCCTCCCTCTCTTGGGTTGACCTCAATTTCCCAGGCCTGAGCCATCCTTTGTTGAGTTTCGATTCCGCTCTTTCCCCTGGCTTGGGCTTGGATATGAAACCCGACCAGTTAGGCCTTGGCTGCCTGGGCGTACTTCTGCTTTTACAAAATGGAGTCGCACGTGTACATTGTGCCTTCTTGAGGTAGATATATGGTTGGCGCTTGCCGTTCTATCTTCTACTAACCATTGAAAGCAGTATCGATTTCTTAGCATCTTGCGTTTCAAGCCTATTTACACACGTTTAACAGGTTCGATTCTTTCATCTTGGTTCTTTTGCTATGACATTTCTTACATTTTAACATTGTGTTGTCCTTCGTGTCTCTTGCACCTGTTTTCGTGGATACACGCGTTCGCGTGTCGCATTTTCTCATGCGTTAGTCTGTCCAGGCCCTCTTCTCATCATTGTTGGCCTTCAATCAGGGCTCTTTGTGTCTCCTCATGGACAGTCTGTAAATACTCATTGTTTCGTATCATCGGCTGGTATGGTTGTCTGATTGGGTACCGTGCTGCCCAGGGTTGTCTGCTTATTGGCATTTCAACATGTACTCATCTTCTAATGTACACAGGGCAGATGCCCAATGTGGCTCTCTGTTGGTTCAGTTGCTCCTCATACGTCACATAACTTGTCGAGTATTTTACTGGCAACTCGCAATGGGGGGCAGGGGTGCAGGCCATATCTGAGATCTCCTCTACACATCGTTTCCATAACCTCCGTTTCACCTCCATAAAAGGGTTGTGCAAAGATTTCTTCTAGCTCCACCATATCCTCATGGCCATTGTTGTATCATTGTCGTACGCTTTCACACCCTCAATGTGGAGAGGGGATTGGGAGCTCTCTTGAAAAATCTCTACCTCTGCTTTACTGGTAGTCGACTCTGTTTCCTGGTTTCCCATATAGTCATTCCAATAGCAAATTTGGCACTAGGTTGACTGAAAGGATGATATTGTTTAACAACTTTTACCATGCTGTAAGTAACATTGTTCTCCAAATCTACCATACTCAGTGGTAGATAGCACACTGACTTTCTTTCTGGGATTTCTTTAATCTTTGTGAAATTTGCTTCTGCAACATCTTGTTTTGTTTTAAAGACACATGCCAGTGTTCGAACTATACTGGGCAAAGATACTTAATGTACATTATGCTCAGATATGTCCTAGGTGCTGATTGTTCAGTTCGACTAATCCAGCCCCTCGCTTCACTCATCAGATTCCTCAACTTTTCCCAGGCTTGTCTCCCACCACGGATGCTGTTTGGCTAGGCTGTGCTCACCTTTGTCCTGCCTATGGCAGCCTTGGGAAGGAAGAGGAGGGACGTGAACTTGATAACAGGGTTGTGGCATCACCTTGAGGAAAAGGGTGTGGCACAACCCTAAAAAGAATTAACTTCTTAAAGGGTAGGACTAATGATATTTGACCTTATCCTTTGGTCAAGGTCATACCAAAAGGGGGAGTGGTCACTTGTCACATTATGTAAACCACACACCTTTCTGATTTTGATGGAAGGTATGCCTATACACTACTAATGTGTATCCCCTAATTTCCAGCCCTGGTCCAGGGCATGGGGTGCACTTCCTCACTCCAGGTCTGGGACAGTCCCCATGGGAACAAACCACCCTGACCCACCACACCCGTTGGAAAGGAAGGGCTGCACTGGAACCAGCAAATACAATTGCTGTTAAACAGCAGACTGGCTATGCCCTGAGTTCTTACCTTACTTCAGCGCAATCGGAGACAGACATCAAGGTGAATGTTTTAGGGATCCCACCAGGGACCCCTCTCAATTTATAAAAACACAAAACACTTTTGATCATTCAACATCCCCCAAACGTTTTCTCCTAGCCCTAAGGCCCTCTGCTCTTTCCCCCAGTGTGAGTTATTGTTGAGGTATCTGTTCCATCAGCCTAGCTTCCCTTAATTAGGTCAGAAGTAGACCAATAGAGTGTAGTTGATGGAACACACCACTTACCTCTACTTAGCACTACTGTAGAGGGGGAACAGTAGATGGGTGGTATCTCCTTCTCGACGGCTGCCACTTCCCTTACCTGCTTCACACCAGAGTACACATCATCATTTCTCTAGCCCAATCCCTTTGCTCTTTTTAGACTTCTACCCCACATTATACACTCCCCTGCTTTACTATTAAGATTCACTATCCATCATAACTAATATTCTACATAACTATAAACATGCATATAACTATACATTTTATCATACACAAACAAATATGTTTAAATACCTATTATTTTGCATAGGGGCAACTGCTGCAGTCATCCACCCCTTTTCAATACCTGTGGGTGCTGTCTGTAGATGGTCAGTGTGGGTCTGCCCCACTATGGAATAGGGACCTTCCCCCCTGCCCCAGTCTGTGGGTCTCGATCCAATTGTTTCTTCTGGGTGGCCCAACCATGTTATTGTCCTAGACAGCCCCCATGCATGGAGGGAGCCCATCACAATCATTGCACACCCTGTGGCCTCTGCACATCTTCTTGCATGGCCCCGTGTCCTGATGGGCCGCTCTCTATCACTGCTGGGACCCTGCCGCCTCTGCACATCTTCTTGGTCAGCCAATGCCCTGAGGGGGGCCCACAATCACCAGCCCAGTTTAGTCATCTTGGGCGTCCCCATGTCCTGGGGGGTGCCTGTGATCACTGCTGCAGCCACAGCGATATTAACTCTTCAGGTGGCATCCCTCCTTCTATGAGGAGGCTGCCGTCATCAACCGCCAGTATTACCTGGCATCTCCTCTCGTAAACAGATCTTCTTGACCTGGCAGCCCGGGGCTTTTCTTTACTGCGTCACCTTATAGGGTGGGGCGGACTTCCCCCACTGCCTCCTCACCTCCTGGGTGACACGCGGCAGCCTGGGAGGACTTCTCTTTGGGCCTGCATCACCTGGCCACAAGGCAGGCTGACATAGGGCATGGCCAGTACGCCCAGTTTGAGCTGGCCCACACAAGCAGCCCAGACTGGTTGGCTGTTTTCTTCACCTGGACTGCCTAGCACACATGGCCCAGGCCTTCAACAATAAGCTCAACCCACCTGGCCCCCGGGCGGGCAGACATCCATCACAGCCTGTGGGTTCCTGAGCTGCTCCGGGCATGCACTCGGGTCACCCCCCTCATGCGATTCAGTTAATCAACCCATGGGGGGCACTCAAGGCCTACATCTTTTTCCTTCTCTTTTACAGTCCCTCTCTCTTCAGCTGTTGTTTTTTTTTCACTAAAGATCTGCTGTGGAATTCTCGCCTCCCCGTCCCAGCCCACTCCTGGGTGGCAGGGCTCATTTCTTTGTTTTTTTTTCTTCCCTTTATTCATTCAAGGTTTCATCCAGCCCCATGGTGGGCTGAATGGTTCAGTTCAATATAGTAAACACAACAAACACAAACACTACGCTAAATAAAGTATGTTATTTCTACACCCTGGTGTCTGTGGCTTTAATTCTAGATTTCCTTCATGGGGCAATCATATAGCCCTACCCAGCCAGACCCAATTTGGGCCCTGGGATAACATTGTCACTGCCCAACAGCTCTGATCCTTCACCCAATGCAACAGTGAGCTGTTGATTGCATAGAATGCAGATTTTTGGAGTTCTTAAATTTGTACAGAAAGTTGTCTATTTTTAGACTTCTGTTATCAAACTGTTTTTTGACACTCCTGTTAATATCTACAAAATTAAATGTAGGTTAAACAAATTGAGGTATTTTAATTTTATTTTAATTTTCAACCATAGAAATGATCTAGAAATGATCTAGTTGAGCAATTGTCTATAGAATTTGCCTAGACTTGAACATATGTTATTGTGCTCTGCTGTGTCTGACAAAAGCAATGACATTTAATGCATTGTTTTTGAGACTTTTGCTTTGATTTTTTTATTACCACCACCGGCAATGCTAGGAGGCAGTCATTTATTCAACTGACCTCCCCATACATGCGAGGTGAATATAAACAAAATTCCTGACTCTCACCACACAATTACCTACAAATAAAGTTTAGCATATGTAGGGCAGTTCAACATTTTGTATAGCTGTGCCTCCAAATTTATTATGTACACATTGAACTTCCCCCGAGTCACAATTTTAAAATGAGCTCCCAACCTTTTTTTGTATGTTTGTCATTTTATGCAATTGCACACCATTCCTCATATAACATCTATCCACAATGGAAGTCTTCATGGTCACTTCATAAATGCTTGTCCCTGTTATAGTACATTAAGTTGTAATATGCTACGGAATACTTTGCTATGCTATTCTGTGTTGTGTTTTACTAGTGCTGTTGTGTTCCTTTGGTGCTGTATGCTCAGTTATTCACTGCTGCTGCTGGAAGAAACAATTGATACATTGATAAATCTGTGGTAATCTAAAAGCTGAATCTTCCATTAGCCGAAGTTCATGAAGTGCTTGTTGTTTGTGTAGGTGTTTCGGCAAGGAGGGAGAAGTGTTATGATGTGCTTGTCTGAGTCTGCTGTAGCTGGTCATCTGCTTAGTGATGTCATCCAAGTGTCAAGTGGAATGTTGATGTATCAGTGTGAGAATGGTGTGTTGAGTGTTCTGTAGGAGTTCAGTTGGTCCCTCCCTCCCTGGGTGATGGGTGCCGGTGATCTGTCTTATACCTGATGTCTCAGTGTCATGTAACTTGTAACTTAAGAACTGGAAGTAAACTTATTAAGAAGCAATCTAAAGCAAGTGTGGACTATATCTTTATATTACATCGGCAACAAGGATCTCTGGAAAGAAGAACCCTGGTGCAAGGAAAGCAGGAAAGGAAGGTGACTGTAGAGAACTGCTGCGGGGGGTGCAGGAATCATCAGGACGAAGGAAAGAAATGGACATCACCGCCCCCAAGTAAGAAAACCCATCACCCAGGGCGGACAAGGGAGGAGGAGGACCATAGCAGAATTGGATCAGCAGCCCATAGCCTTGGGAGTGCTGGGTCTTGGGGCATAAGAAGTGGAAGCGATCCATGGGAGGAGGGTGCCCCTGGACTGTTGGATCTTGGGGCATAAGAAGTGGAAGTGATCCATGTAAGGAAAGTGCTCCTGGACTTATTTGGACGGACCAGCAGCCCGTTTTCTAAGGGAGTGCTGTGTCTGGAACTATAAGGCACTTCTAGTCGTTTGCAAGTACAATGAAAAAGGACTAGATTGAATATGCAGCCCGGGAGTGTTCATGGCATGTGTGCGAGAGAGTGAAATGAGCAGTCCGGGGACGTTCAGTTGAAGGGTCCGTGAACTGACCGTTGGCCCTTCAGCCGGCTCTGGAGTTCCTTTGTCCATCGCTGCATGCTGACACTGATGACGTCAGTTTGGGTGCTGAGGGAGTCTGTGAAGAAATGGAACGCTGTACCATTAGTGTTCCGGGAAGGTGACTTAAGCGATGGAATTTTACATTTGTTGTTCCAGAAGCAGAAAGGGCAACTGCAGTGTTAGTCACAGAGTTTATGTGAATAGAGCAATTGCAGTGTTCAAGTAAAGGACATCTCTTTCTGGACGCAACGTGATGATGTCACGTGATGAGGGCCGGAAGCGATTGCATGAGTCCTGAGCGTTGGATGCTGAAGTCGCTCTTCCTCCGTTAATGAGGCACACAGAATAGGCCAGTGATTAAGGAGAAAAGCGTTTATAATGAAAGGCAAGAGGTGCAAGCTCCATAAAGGAGGAGCAGAGCCGTCACAGAAGAGAGACTAGTAACCCGTGACATGGTAATGTCTGAAGGAATTTTGTTGTATGCGTCACGGAAGGAACACCCATCTGTCCGTATCCTTTCCTATTTTAAAAGCATTTTTAGAGGAAAATATTGTTGCTGATGTTGCAGAGAACAATACTTTACTCTTTACTGGTGTGACAGGATGTGGATATGATTTAGCTGCAAACGTTTAAAGTATGAAGTTACATTCGAAACTAACGTTAACCATTTTGAGGAATTCTAGGTAATCAGACTACATTGAACAGGATAATAATATGGTTAATGCTGTGGGTGTCAAATATGTGCGTGAAATGGTTTGGCAGGGGTACGTATGAGGTGCTCATTTGTGTGAGTGGGCTAGATTAACCTTTTGAGGATTTATAGGTGTTAGGTTATTAAATGACAACATGGACTTTTAGGAATTTATTAGCTTCATTACGTGAGATTGGTTTGGTTATGGGATATGAGTGGGCTACATTAACCGTTTGAGGATTTCTAGGATTTAGGTTGTTATTATAGAACAACATGGACTTTTAGGCATTTAGAGTGCAAATAGGCCACAGACAGGCCAATGGACTGTGCTGGAGACGATGCCATTGTTTCAAACTCTAAAAGTTGAAGAAATGCCTCATGTAATATCCATAGAGTTTAAGAAGTGTGGGAATGAATTAGAGGCCTAATGTGACAGGTGTGAGAGACGCATTAAAGTGTTATGCCGTCATGTGTGTCAGTCATTCCATGTTAAGTTAGGTGTGTGCCTGTGAAGGGAGTAGGTACTCCGGTTCAGTGTGAAGTTGAGAACAACTTACGTTAGTATGTTTTATTAGTCTATGAGCACCACTAAGGTTAGGGAGGTAGCACCTCCGTTTTAGTGAATAAGTGCTGAAATGTACCGCCTCTGATAGCAGTGTTTTGGTAAGGTGTGGTATGCACCACTAAGGTTAGGATGGTAGCGCCTCTGATAGCAGTGTTTTGGTGAGGTGTGGTATGCACCACTAAGGCTAGGGAGGTCGCGCCTCCGTATTAGTTAATAAGTAGTGCTGCCATTGAGATGGGAGGTAGCGCCTCCGAAAGCAGTGCTTTGGTTTGGTGTGCTATGCACCACTAAGGTTAGGGAAGTAGCCCTTTTGTTTTAGTTAATAAGTGCTGGGAGGTAGCGCCTCTGACAGCGGTATTAATGAGCTGGTTTTGAGTTGTGCACTATGGAGAGCAGGGAAGATGACGTTCCCCGTAAAGTTAAGAGGGGTAGTAGTGCATTGTAGGTTGAAGTATTTGGCATACTCATATTTTTAGGGACAGGTGGTTCTGTTTGGATGAAGATGTGGTGCTGGTTGGGGACGCCCTCCAGTGAACATAAAGCGAAAGAGAAAGATGCTGTCCAGGATTATGAGTTGTCTGGTTATCTGTTTTCCTTTATGTGTCATCTGCCAACCCTGGCCTTAGTGTTTTGAGATCGGGGTTTGTTTATGGGACTTGTTAGTGCTGCCATTGAGATAAGTAGTTAGGTCAACCCCATGTTTTGTTGGTGGTCTTGGAGATGGCTGCCCAGCATCTTCAAGTTGTTGCAGGATCTGTATACCTTGGTGTGGTTGGGTGGGCTCGATTGGCCGAGTCCATTGATGTATCTGTTTGTATGTTCGTGATGTAGGCATAGTTGGTGATATTTCGTATCGGTGGTTTTAACGGTTTTAGGAGTTCTCTTACTAGGTATGGTGATTTTTTTGTCATCCTGGATGTCTAGTATTGCGTCAGGATGGCAAGCTGTGCTTCAGGGTGGCAGCCTGGAGGCTCGCCTGTGGCGGGAGCCGGCGGAAGGATAAATGTTATTTTAGTGGGTGTTTGGTTTGTAGGGTAGTTTTAGCCTTGTGTATGGGCTGGCATGTGTCTAGAGTGTGAGTCTAGAGTCTGTTCGTGGCAGGGACAGACAGAAGGTGATTTGTGTTATTATTGAGGGTGACCTGGATATGTGTAGGTGAAGTTTGGAATTGCATAGCTGTGAGAGTACCTGTGAAGTTTGTATGGTGGATGGTGGTGTGACTTGTCTGCTTGTGAAGTGATTGTTGTTTGTGTAGGTGTTTCGGCAAGGAGGGAGATGTGTTATGATGTGCTTGTCTGAGTCTGCTGTAGCTGGTCATGTGCTTATTGATGTCATGCAAGTGTCAAGTGGAATGTTGATGTATCAGTGTGAGAATGGTGTGTTGAGTGTTCTGTAGGAGTTCAGTTGGTCCCTCCCTCCCTGGGTGATGGGTGCCGGTGATCTGTCTTATACCTGATGACTCAGTGTCATGTAACTTATAACTTAAGAACTGGAAGTAAACTTATTAAGAAGCAATCTAAAGCAAGTGTGGACTATATCTTTATATTACAATAAGTATAATGAAAAAGTGTTCAATTTCATCTGCACCCTTTTGACTGATGTATCGCAGAATGTTTGCTATAGAACAAACTGCCTAGCTGGCAAATATGCCTTGAATTAAAATGTGGAAACCAGACTGTGCTTGTTGAGTGTCTAGAAAAATGTTGCCATTGTTTTCTGCTACTCCTGTGTTGCTTGGCTGGCTTTGTAGTAGGTGCTTAAAAATGGATTTAAAGATTTAAGTGATTCACTTTGTACCTCCCATTTCTGTAAAATCTGACTCTCCCAATGTTTTGTACTACAAATCCCATGATTTCCTCACCATTGCCTAGCCTTCGTAGGGCTCGTCATAGTTGTAGACCAAAGCATCTGGAGAGCCAAATGTTGCAGATCCCTGCCCTAGTTTGTCAGCTTGCCTTCCTCTGCCATCTCAGCAGTGAGCCGTCCCTACCTGTGTCTCTGTTCATCAGGCATCTCTGCTACTGCTGCGGGATCCTTCCGTGCCCACCAAACAACTTTTCACTGTTTCACCTCATTGCTGAAACATCAGCATGCCAATAGAACTCTAGAGTTCTCATAATAAAAAAGATGCACTATACAACCTATAGTTCCCAGCTGAATAGGGGTCCATCTAGAAGGACCCATAATCAGGATTCGATTGTCTACATGGTGAACGGGTGACCCTTTGTTCTGGGTGCCTGTGTTCCCTCACTGTACCACTAATTCTCAGAGTGATAGGAAGTGGGAGAACAGTAGCATTCATCACTTACCAAAAGTCCCAAATAAAGACAATGGGCCTCATTACGAGTTTGGAGGTAACCATGCCGCTTTTAGCGGCATGGCTACCTCCAAACCGGGTACCGGGTACCGGGTACCGGGTCCAGGTCCCAAAAATAGGGAAATACTGGGCCAGTGCAACTTTGCCGGGCCGGGTAATTCCCATTCTCGGGACCGGGAACCTGGTACATACCCATCCCCATTTGAGCCCCCATAGGGCTCAATGGGAATGGGGAGGATGCTAACAACGGGCCCGTTAATGACAGGCCCGCTGTTAGCATCCTGGTCTGCTCGCGGGTGCCGCTAAGGACGTCTGGTCTGGACCAGACGTCCTTACCTCCACCCGCGAGCAGACCCATAATGTGGCAGCCCGTAATGAACGGTGCTAGTCCCTTACCAGCACCGTTCATTACAGGACCGCCTACCGTGTAATGAGGCCCGATATGTTGTTTCCTCGTTTATCTCTGCCTTTCTGTGTTCTACGCTTAGTATCAGAAGCCAGCTGCATATTTGATTGATTTAAGTGATGGCTTTCTTACATGTTTAAATTAAGTTTCCTTGCGATTAGATGTATTACAGAAATAGTTCAGTGCATTAACACTACTTTCAAAAGCCATCATACCAAAATAGTTAGCATCCATCACATATAGAAAGCAGCAAAAGATTGAAGTGTACAAAACCTACAAGTTTAGCTAAAGAAACTGAGACCATTGTTTTGTTAATTCTCAACCTCTTAGTTTAGTCTTCTTTCTGTCACCCCTTTCAACTTTCTCAGCCATGACGGGTCTTCTTCACCTCTCCTCTTAACTACTCATCTTTAGTGGGTGATTCTTTTCTTTCACCACTTTGTACTCTTTCCTTCTCACTTTGTTTAATTGTACTCCCCCTCTCACCTTCCTCCTCATTCCTTTCTATCTTTTTCCACACTCTGTCTTCTCAACTCTTTATTCCCCTCACCAGATCCTTATGCTCTGCTTCACCTTGTCCACTCTCTGCACTTCTTTCCATGCCTCAATGCACTTTTCCACCTTCTCTACTCTTTCCTACTCACTCCAGATGTCTCTGCTCAATTCTCCCTCCTCAACTCACTACTCCTTTTTCCCTGCTCGATTCTCTACTCACCTATCAAAGTCTTGCTGCTCCTGTCTCCTTGTTTCCTCGCCGTCCATCCGACATCCCCTTCACACTCCTGCACACTGCCTTCTACCTCCTCATTACTCTACTCTTTGCTCGCTCTCCCTTCTCGCCTCACATTGCCATTGCTAGTCTTCTTCCAACACCCAAACACGCCTTTGCTTGGGGGTGGCTTTTATAGTTTCACAGACCCGCTTCCTCAGTCCATGAATTGCAGACTCTCTTGCTCGCTCTCTCTTTCTCTCTCTCTCACACACACACACACTTTTTTTCTCTTTCTCCCTTTATCACATCTTTGGGCCTCTTAAGTTTTGGTGGGAGGTCTTAGAGACTGATCTCCAGTATTAAGCACATTATTAAAGATTAAGTCATTCTTTAGCAGCTGCAGGTTCCTGTAAAAGATATTCGGGAATGGCACTTGCTCGAAGAATATAGTCAAAATGAGGAATTACTCGAAGTCAAAGAGTAACCAGTATATGCATATTGCTTAAGTATGGTGAAAAACGAAACTACTGATGGGCAAATAATGGAGGAAAAAACATCCAAAATAAAGAAATACACATACAAGTGGGAAACCTCCATCAAGCTACTACTTAAACCCTAAAGTACATCAAACTGTAAAATAACATCACTAATGCACCTTGAACAGGCGAAACTGTACACCATATAGAATGCCAAACATTACAGATTCATGTTGAAGGTTTCAAAAATGGTATTTAATTAATGCAACCCTGCCTCCTATATATGGACATGCACAGACTTCAAGATCTTCTGGGAAGGCTTAAAAAATTAAATATTGTAGGCCTCATTATGAGTTTGTCCCAAAATCGGTGGTAACTCCGCTGTCGCAGAATTACTGTTACCGCTGTGTGTAATAGCGGAATTTCTGGCAGATTACAACCTGGAAGGACGAACGGACACACCATTGGTGGTAACAGTAATTCCGCACAGCAGAGTTTCCACAGATCATCCTGTAAAATAAAGAATTTCCGTTACTGCCATGCCAGTCAGCGGAATTTCCACTGGTAAAAATTATGCTGGCAGAAATTCATCATTGCTATATAAGGAGGCACCGCAGTGGCCATTTTGAAAATCACAATCCGTTCTATGGGCCTCATTACGGCCCTGGCGGAATGGGTTAAACAGCGCCGTAAAAGGTGACGGCGCTGTTCAACCCGTTCCGCCACATTATGAGGTCCCCTCGCGGGACACGGTAAGCACGCCTGGGAAAACCAGGCGTGCTTACCGTGTCCCGCGAGGGGAAGAGGGAGCAAACAACGGGCCATCTCGTTATGGCCCGTTGTTTGCTCCCTCTCCCATTCCCATTCAGCCCTATGGGGGCTGAAATGGCAATGGGGAAGGACCGTGTCTGGGTCCTTGAGGGAGGAATTACCGGGCCATCCGAACTCGGAATGGCCCGGTAAGTCCTCATTCCGAGGACCCGGACACGGATGCGATTTTGGCAGCAGCCATGCCGCCAATAGCGGCATGGCTACCGGCCGAACTGGTAATGAGGGCCTATGTCTCGACATAGTAGTGCCATCCACAACCAGGTGATTCCAAACATGTCAGGAGGAAAGGGCAAAGGCAGCATGCCTGATATGAGGCTGTGCAAGCTGAAGTTCTTGGGGCAGAAGCTCTGTTTTAGCAGAGCAAGTGGTCACCCACTCTGAGGAGGTGTACAGGGCACAAAATAGAAAGACCAGCCAACAGCACAAAAACTGCCTATGAGCAGAAATCAGTAAAACTTGGTGGCTGTAGACTACGTCCAATGTGATTATTATTAATATGAAAAAGCAGTGGAATTACTTCAAGGCCCGGGTCAGGAGCCCTATATCCCTCCACCGCCGAGAGACATCTGCCACTGGAGGTGGGACAGTGGACGACTGCAACTGACACCATCGGAGGACATGGTCAGTGGCATCCTGCATATGGTCGGGATCGAGGGCGTGGGCACGGCCGAGTATTCAGCAGCCAATTTGAATCTGTTGAGTACCACAGCGAAATATGGTCCCATACCTGGACAACCCAGCGCGCATTCACAAACATCCAGAGTGCCATGCAAGAAAGTGACGTGAACCCCAGCAAGCATACATCATCCATGTGAGGCATCAGGCCACAACGACATGAGTCAGTGGGGACAAGACCCCCCTTACATGACATCCAGGCATAAGATGGAGGGGACGATATAGACAAGAATCACCATTATAAAACAACTCAGAAGGTACAAAGCATATCCACATTGCACATCACAAGCACCCCTTGCTGGCACAGTAGGCACCCATGCACAGGCAACATAGCCATCATGCAACCATTTGACATGCCCATGGATACACATCAGTGGATAGTTGTGTCAGATCCACTAGTCCCTTGACTGCAATGCTCCATGTAAAGACATATTGAGGAATACATGCACGGCATCATGGCCACCTGATTCACACACTACTAAATGCATGATGCTAGCCCCCGCAGGAGGTCCAACACACAGTGATGACCATGAATGTTGATTTGCCATGCACCCCAGCACCAAAGTGGTAATGCAGATATCAATGTGCCCCAACAGGCAAACAAGACACCCAAGAAACAACCGAGGAGGCTCGGCCCCCCATGACACCTGCACCAACCACTGCCAGCAAGCAGCCAGGCCAGGCCAAGTCAGTTCGGGGAGTAGGAGTGTGCCACCCAAGAAGAGGCTCCATGTCAGCAGGCCATTGATGGGCACACCGACCATCCAGACACAGCCACAGGGCCTTCACAGACCCCAACCATGGAATCAGTGCCACCAGCAACAGGTCAAGACACCACCACAGCAGGTTTGACTGTGGACGCACAGGTGGGGAAGAGTGGGAATGACAGCCTGCAATCTGAGCAGGCCACTGCAGGCACTGCAAACATGCAGTCTGAGTGTGCATCCCCCACATCTAGCGAGCTACATTCCCCCGTCTACCATGTTTCACTGGAATCCTCCGCCCTGTGCAACCTTTCCCCACTGCACACACTGCCTTCACATTGGGCATCCTGCTGTGCTGTATGCTATGCAGAGAAGTCCTCTGATGAACAGGCGGAGAATGCTCGTCATCCAGGGCGCCATGATGACCATGACAGTGTACATTCACCACGGCCAGTGCGCGGCTCCACACTCCAGGCCATTTGGGGCCATCTGAACAGGATGGAACAGAGGCAGATAGACATGCACACCATAGCCAAGGAACAATTAGAGCATTCTCAAGCCATGCATGATTGCATTCATGGGGCATCTAGATGGTTGTCAAAGTCCATAGACTGACTGTGCAGGAGCACTGTGTCTTGCAATGTCAGCCTGTGCCTCAGAAGCCAGAGGGTGTTGGGGCTGGCCGAACTATTGTCTTTGTCCCATGAGTCCTTGGCCAGAGCCATACATCTTAGCATGAACCACCTACGGGGGAGTGTACAGGGGAGTTCACAGTCCGCTATCCTGCTACCCCTATGCAGGGGTCATGACGAGCACCTGCCCAGGCGCTCACAACGGCATGCTTCACATGCTGAAAAACCTGCCGACAAGGGGGAAAAGCCCAAGCGCTAGTGTGAGAATTCTTTGGGGTGAGGGGAGGGAGTTGGTGTTGGGGCTGGGGGTTCCTTGTTTCCAGAAATAAACACTGTTGAATTATGATTGTACTAGTGGTACCACCCAGTGTTGCCCGGGTCTGTAGCTGACATGCATGTGGGGGTCTGCTATAGCCTTCTGTATGTTTTTTTAACTTCCTATTTTTGAAAAATTGCTAAATCGTCAATTTCCCAAAATCGCCTATACTGATAGCACAGGGCCGGACCCTGCTCCACCTCTGTGCAGGGCACATAGGTGGGCTTAGTCAAATTTAACCATCACTAGTACACCTAAGATTGGTATGCCGACCTTGTCTCCTAACTTCCTATTTTTGAATAAGTCACATCGACAATCTCCCAAAATCGCCTATACTGATAGCACAGGGCCGGACCCCACCCTGTGCAGGTCGATTGAGTGGGGTTGGTCAGATTTCACTATAACCAGTACACCCCAGAATGCTATGCCGACCTCAGGCCAAATGTTTAGCCCACAAACTGTTGTGGGGCTGTAGCCAACAATCGCAAAATCGACAATTCCAGAGATCGCCCATACTGACATCACAGGGCCGGACCCCACCCTGTGCAGGGTGAATGGGTGGATTTGCTAAAATGTCACTATCGCCAGTACGCCCCAGACTGGTATGCCGACCTTGGGCCAAAATTTCAGCCCACCAATTGTGGGACTGGAGCCAACCCCAAACATGCAAACTCACTATATATATATATATATATTACATGGTCACGGTAGTGGCCATGTAGTTATGGTTAAGTTGCTGTTTCCATAGGAAGAGCACTTTTTGGGCAGCTTATAACTTCGCTCTCCCTGGACGAATCCTCACCAAACTTTGCAAAAAAAGTGTTTGGGTCACTCTGAATTTTTTTGCAAAGTTTGGTGAGGATTCGTCCAGGGGGGGCAAAGTTATAGGGGGGTTCCCAAAACTTTTTTTTCCCATAGACTGAATGGGAAAAAAATGTTGCTTGTGTCTACAGCCCAAACCGCTGGACGGATTTTCACCAAATTTGGACCAGGAGCAGCGGCTTGGTCCCGAAAGCATTCTTTTGCAAATTCGGTGAAAATCTGTCCAGTAGTTTTTTTTAAAATGACCAAAAAGTAGGTAAAAAAAAATTAGTGATATCTGTGTTCGGTCCGCGGACACACTTCCCTGTTAGCTCCGCGGACAGTGTCCTGATTGGCCAATCGGCTTGCGTGATGTTCGCAGACATGCAACGTGTTCGCTGATTGGATGGCGTGGAGCGTGAAGCGCGTCAGATTTTCGGTAGCGCCCGCCATCTTGGATTCGCGGTCGTCCGCAGACAGCGCGGTGAAACTTTGTTCAAAATTTGTATTTAGTAGAGTGTGTTGGTGTGTAGGAGTGTTTGGGGAGGGTGGGAGTGTATGAGATAGGATGAAAGTTGTGTTTTTTTATGTGTTAGATGTTCTTTTTGTGTTCGATTTGTCTGCGGACATCACGGGTGTTCTGAAATGTTCTAAATAAACTGAATGGGGGGTGTTCTGGGACTAAATATGTGTCCGTTTTGTTCGCAAGCAAACTGAAACTGTTCTAAGAACACTCGCAGTGTCCTGAAATGTTTGCAAATAAACAAAATGGGGGTGTCCTGAGGACGCTGTCTGTATTGTTCGTTGTCAAGTTGAATATGTTCTAAGAACACTTGCGGTGTCCTGAAATGTTCACAAATAAACAAGATGGTGGTGTTCTGAAGACGCTTCTAAGAACACTTGCAGTGTCCGGGGAATGTTCGTAGGGGGTGTCCTGAGGACGCTTTCCGCATTGTTCGTTGTCAAGTTGAATGTGTTCTAAGAACACTCGCGGTGTCCTGAAATGTTCGCAAATACACAAAATGGGGGTGTTCTGAAGACGTTGTCGAACACTCGCTGTGTCCTGAAATGTTCGCAAATATGAATGGGGGGTTGTGGCTGGCAAATTGAATGTGTTCTAAGAACACTCGCAGTGTCCTGAAATGTTCGCAAATAAACAAAATGGGGGTGTCCTGAGGACGCTGTCCGTATTGTTCTCTGTCAAGTTGAATGTGTTGTAAGAACACTCGCGGTGTCCTGAAATGTTCGCAAATAAACAAGATGGTGGTGTTCTGAAGACGCTTCTAAGAACACTCGCGGTGTCCGGGGAATGTTCGTAGAGGGTGTCCTAAGGACGCTGTCCGTATTGTTCGTTGTCAAGTTGAATGTGTTCTAAGAACACTTGCGGTGTCCTGAAATGTTTGCAAATAAACAAAATGGGGGTGTTCTGAAGACGTTGTCGAACACTCGCTGTGTCCTGAAATGTTTGCAAATATGAATGGGGGGTTGTGGCTTGCAAGTTGAATGTGTTCTAAGAACACTCGCAGTGTCCTGAAATGTTCGCAAATAAACAAGATGGTGGTGTTCTGAAAACGCTTCTAAGAACACTTGCGGTGTCCGGGGAATGTTCGTAGGGGGTGTCCTGAAGGCGTAGTCCGTATTGTTCGCTGGCAAGTTGAATGTGTTCTAAGAACACTCGCAGTGTCCTGAAATGTTCGCAAATAAACAAAATGGGGGTGTGCTGAGGACGCTGTCCGTATTGTTCTCTGTCAAGTTGAATGTGTTCTAAGAACTCTCGCGTTGTTCTGAAATGTTCGTAGGGGGTGTCCTGAAGATGCTGTTCGTATTGTTCTCTGTCAAGTTGAATGTGTTAGAACACTCATGGTGTCCTGAAATGTTCGCAAATAAACGAAATGGATGTGTTCTGAGGACACTGCCCGTATTGTTCGTTGTCAAGTTGAAAGTGTTCTAAGAACTATCGCGTTGTTCTGAAATGTTCGTAGGGAGTGTCCTGAAAACGCTGTCCGTATTGTTCGCTGGCAAGTTAAAAGTGTTCTAAGAACACTCATAATGTCCGCGGACATTAAAAGTTTCCATAGACCATAGTTGAAATGTTTGACTCTATGGATGTGATATGCTGCAGTGGTTGTTGCCAGGGCATAGAGTCTTGGGTGCATGGCCAAATGGCCAAATGGCCATGCACCCAAGACTCTATGCCCTGGCAACAACCACCGCAGCATATCACATTCATATTTGCTTATAACCTGGGTTAAAAACAAATGTTTAAGGAACAAAGGTATTAGATACTATGGATGTGATATGCTGCTATGGTTCTCCTTATTATTGTACACTTACTGTTTGGTCTAGTAACCGGAGTACATGTATTTCTTGTTAATTTCTGTGATAAAAGAAAATAGCATGTTAGTACTAGTATTTTGTAATTACTTATTACATTGTATAATCAATATACTTTTTTTTTTTTGGACCCTCATATTTAGTAGATTACAAATCAGAGTACTGTGCAATTTGCTCAGTTTCTGTATTTGTTGCTAAAATCATTGGGTCTGTGGGAGAAGAAAAAATCCATGTTGGATTAAAAAAAAAAACTTTTTCTGTTATGCTACAGTTTGTTTGTTTGTTTTCAGTGTTCACTTGTTGTTTCTGGCTAATGCTTTATACTTTGGCGTGTTGCATTTTTTTGGAGCAGTAACATATTATTTATTTGTTTTGATATTATAAAATTTTGGAGCAGTTAGATACCAATTGGCGTATTCTGTCTATTTTTTTGATATATTTTAGTGGTATTGATTTATCTATTTGGATATTGTTAAATTTTGGGACAGTTAGATACCAATTGGCTTATTCTAACTGTGTATTTTTTGGTCCAATTTAGTGGTATTCATTTTTCTGATTAGTTGTTGTAGAATCTTTGAGCAGTTAGATAGCTTTTGGAGTATTCTAACAGTTTATATTTTTTAAACACAAGTTTACTTAGGGTTTAAATACAGTTTAGTTATCAAATTTTGGTTTTAAGAACATCAAATAAGCGTTTGTAAGATTTCCTGGTAATCTCTGCTTTAGAGTAATGGTACTATCATTACATTCAAACCATCCACATTTCTTTTTTATATATGCAGTGTAGTGCCCTGAATTGGTTGTGGCTCCTGCGTGGTAGATTACACCTATTGTTGTGAAGGTTTTCTTACCAAGTGATATTTGACCATGTGTGAATCCAGTCAGCTTGCAGTTGTTTTTGGTACCATCTGCATTGTAACGTAGAAGCATTAGTATTATGTATTTACTATGTGTTTGCATTACTAACGTGGAGCGATTATCTGAATTGCAGGTAGAGCATAATCTACCGTGGTTTGCATTTTGTACAAGTCGCTGAAATGGAATGGATTCACAATTTGGTATTGATATATATATGAAGCGTTCATTGGGGATTTCTTCTTGTGTCACATTGTTGCAGAGAGTGCATGTATGTTTCCACATGTATGAAATCTGAAAGATTTCATTTATAGGTATGTTTTTGTTTTCCAGTAGTAAGTACATTAGAAATTCTTGTGGATCTTCCTGTGAGTTTATAGTGAATTTCACCATTCCAGCACAGTAGTCCAATTGTTGTCTTATTCCATAAACACTATACGTGTTGTCAGGATTGTTTGCTGCTTTTCTGTGAAGTACTAACATTTGCAAACACAATGGGTCTGTACTGTGTAAGTAGATGTTGTCAACAATCGGTGGTAATTGAAATAGAATATTCATTGCTACATTTGCGCAGCAACTTACACCAACTATATTTGAGAATTTAAATGGTCCAGGTAGTTCTGTATCTAACTGCTTTTTTTGGAGTTTGTCTTCCTTCTTTAAAGAAGTACCTGGTTTACGTTCCCTAATTGATTCTTTTTTGCTTGTGGTACTTGATGAAGTATTAGTTTCTTTTACTCTCTTTGGAGGATTTGCAGTGACATCCTGTTGCATTTCTGTTTGATTTATTTTTCTTTTATAACGTTTTACTTTTTGTGGAACAGAATATGTGTTTAGGTGGGGGGTGTATAGTGAGCGAAGTCTATTGTATTCTAAAATGCAAGGAATATCAGCATTTATTTTACTTGCATTAAAGTTGATTAGAAATAGACCGTCAAGTGTACGTAAGCGTGATAGTGCTACATAGCTCATGCCTTCTTTAAAGACTGTGTTACCAATATCTATCATTGCTTTGTCTAGAGTAAGACCTTGTGATTTATGAATCGTGACTGCGTATGCAAGAGTTAGAGAAAATTGTTCTCTGCGTACATACATATCTTTGAAGAGAAGGAATCTAGCTGTTGAGCGTCCTATCCTTTTTACTTCTGAAAGTTTGTCAAAGAGTATATTGACAAACTGAATTTTGTTGTCGCGTGGGTATGTTTGAAAGCCAACAACTGTACCCAGTGCTCGATTAACTAGTCCTTGGTCCACGTCAAGGTTACGTTTAAGCATTACTCTGCAATTTAAGGATAATTTTAATATCTTTTCTAAGCCTGCTGTGTTTGAGATTGATTTTTCTAAACTATTTAGTCTTGTTGTGGCTTGGTCACACATGGGTAGTGTAATACCATGTACATCTAGTTTGTCTGTGGCGCTAATTTCCATGATTGGTTGCATTTCTTTACTTAGCATGATTTCATTGAATTTGAAACAGCTTGCAATAGTTGGCATTAAGGCCATACAATTGACATTTGTGTGGGCTAAATGTTACATAACATCTGTAGCACATGCATTATCGCCATAAAGTGCATTAATGTGCCGGGTTTTCAATATTGCTTCTGCTTCTTTAGAAAGTATACCAACTCTGATACTTTTTAATATGTTGGCATAAGTGAGATCTGCAGATTGCCGCATGTTTTCTGTTAATTCTCTGTATTGGAAATGTTGCCAAAGGTTGACATTTCCAATGCTGCCAACAATTTTACGGCAGAGTTTGTGTCCTAATGTTTTAAAAATAGGTTCACGTTTTACTGGTGTTAATTGAAGCAGATCTCCAAAAACAATCATGTGTTTTCCTGTAAAGAGCTCTTCATAGTCTGTTTTGAGTACTTCTTGTAATCTGAGGTGAATCAAAGCTAACATCAGGTTGGAGACCATGCTCACTTCATCTATTAGTAGCATTTTCATTTGTTTCAATACTGTGCGTAATTCCATTGCAGCTTCTGCAGAAAGTTTGTAATAGTCTAATTTGTTCTGGTGTTCTACTGGTAATAGTAGTAATTGGTGTAATGTAATACCACCTATGTTGTAGGCAGCTAAACCTGTGGGGGCAGTGACAACAGCTGACAGTTTGTTGTTTGTCAATTGTTGAAGGAACTTACTAATGATTTTGATTAGGAATGTTTTGCCAGAACCAGCTTCACCACTGACGTACAGTAGTATAGGTTTATAATTATGGCAGGAACATTCTTTATTTTCATGTTTTACACCATGTGCATTTTGTTTTGTTATTTGTTACTTCTTGAAAAATGCTACTTTGCTCATTGTTTAGTTTTGATTGTAGTATAGTTAAGTCTTCTTTATCTTCATACTGACACATGGTGTTTTCTACTTTTATCAAAGCTAATTCTGCCTCATTTATTATTAGTGGTTCTCCCAGTGGTTCTTGGCTTCCTGTTACAGAAGGTTGACTACTGTCAGGAGTGTCCTTATCTAGTTGGGCTTGGAGTTCTTCTTCATGTTGCTGTTGATTGTGCAACATTGTTTTGTACTGTGTAAAGTTTACATCAGTTATAGTGCTTTCATTTGCTTTTAAAGCATCCTCATATGAGTCATAGTTATCTAGTAATTGTTCTTCTTTTCTCCATGGTTTGAAGAGTTGTAGCAGGGACATGTAATATACTTCTTTATGTTGAGGAGTCTTTAATGACAATTTGATATGATTAATTAAATTTGGTTTAGTGAGTTTAACTAAGCTGCCTTCACAGTTTGTCACTCTATATTTACCTTTTTTTTCATCAGGTTTCATATTATTTTTGTATGTGTAGTTTTGGGCTATGTGGTATAGACACATGTTTTCCAAAGTATTACTTCTGTTTGGGTAGTATGTGTCCAATAAATTGTTTTTTAAAATGTCTTGGCTGTTGGGATCATGTTTGGCTATTGGTTCTATATCTTCATATGATTTTAGAACTCTTTTTCTAGATTTAGCTGGACCAAGACTTAGGGCCTCATTACACGGAAGGCGGTAATGGTTAACGGCCACCGTTAATGGTAACGGTGACCGTTAACCATTACCGCCTTACTACGAGGTCCCTTAGCGGGTTGGTGCTTTAACGCCTGCTTTTTGCAGGCGTTAAAAACCAACCCGCTAAGGGACCTTGGAGCTAATTACGGCACGGCAAAATTGCGGTGCTGTAATTAGCGCCTTCTCCATTCCCATAGAGCCCTATGGGGCAGGAATGGGGAAGGGCAATGGCGGAAGGGGGATTTACCGCCCCACCAACCTTGGAATGGGGCGGTAAATCCCCTTTCCGCCAAGCGGTGCCGGTGTAATTTACCGGCATGGTCCAGGGTGCTAATAGCACCCTGGATCACCGCCTTCCGTATAATGAGGCCCATAGCCATTCTATATTTTCAGATTTACCATACAATGCAGTACCAGTTAAACGATCAGCTGCTTCATATGATCCACATTCTCTATGGGTGAGCATTTTGATGCCCAAGCTGTATAATTTCTGAGACACTGTTTTATCTCATAACAGGTCATTCCAGAGGTCTTGGAGCTCTGTCTTTTCTGCTTTAGTTAATTATGCTGTGACATATCGTGCAACTGCAGTAGAATTGTCTGCAGTGTACTGCACATCTATGTTTGCATTCCATAAGTGGGCAATGATTGCATTATAATCATTGATATATTTTTCTTCTTCTTTTCTTTTTATGTAATATGTATTTTTAGGTGACTTACCTTTAACACTATGTCTAACTGAAGACATGAGGTTGTTCACTTGACCTGTATTTGTAACTGGTCTAGGGAAACCAAATCGGCATTTGGTGTAGTATTTCCCTTTGTTTTTGTATTTGCGACGACAATATTTTCCACATTTGTGTCTTTGAAATTGTAAAATTTGTGCATGAAGATCACTATTTGTGGCTTCTGATGGAATTTCACAAGTGACATATTTTTCAATAAACTGTAAAACAGTGGCATCACAGTCTTGACCAAATTTAGGAGCATCTTTAATCCATAAAAGCATGTGGATATGTGGTGCTCCTCTGGCTTGGTATTCTTTTCTCCAAAAGAAGTGTTGCACTTCTCCAAGGGGAGGAACAGTTTTATTACAAATAAAATGTAGCATAGCAATGAAGCGATGGTGAAAATATCTTGAAACATTAACAGGATCCAAAGAACAAAGTTCTCCAGGTGTTAGTATATCTATGTTTGTTTTGTTTTTATTTGATATGCGTAGGAAATCATGTAAATCTTCCCATGCATATTCTGCACAACTTAATGTAACAAACCAAGTGGGTGGGCCAAGGTTTCTGATCATACGACGTACATCTCCATGACGTCGAAACCAGTACTCTTTAGTACCATGCATATTTGCTAATAGATTTGTAATATTTGATTGTAAAACCTCATCCTTTTGTTGCACTTTTTCTAATAATTGTGTAGCTGTCATATTTTGAAAGTGTGATCCTGATTTTAATATGTGTGCAACTCCGTAACATAAAGTTGCTAGTTCACTTTCAAAGAGTAGGTGGAATATGTATTCCATATTTTGTCTAAATCTGGGATCTTTAGAATACATCCGTAATGAGCGGTAATCTGAAGCTGATATTTGAAGAGGTCTATCATCATACCTTCCTCCTTTGCCAGTAGGAAAGAGTAGAGGAAAAGCACGTGCTTCTATACTTTTTTCCCATATGCTGATTGGCGATCCTTTTGTTTGACGCATTTGGTAAGTTTCCAGCACATCTTCTACAGTGTCATTACAGTGCAAAGGATGAATTGCATAATGGTCTAAAGTATTTGATATTGTAGCAGGATCTAGTAGCTCAAATTGACCAGCTTCTTGTGTTTCTTGAATTATTTCAGTTGTATCTTTCAAGTTTTCTCCAATATTAATTTATTTGTAATATTCATTATTCTCTTTAATATATTGGAAGGCTTGTCTAACTTTATATAAATCTACCAGCTGTTGCCATATTTTTTTGTCTTTTGTAGGTACTCCATTTAATAAGATAATTAAAGATTGCTGCATTGGACGTTGCACTCCTAGAGTATGCCCATTTTCTTTTAGATCTAATGGTAAATAAACTACTTTTCCACGAATGCCTTTTACCAATTCAGAGGGAGGTAATTTTGCTGTTTTTGGTTGAAGACGTATTATTGCTTGAAATGGGTGTACTGTTTGAATTATGATGCTCTCATATAAATTAAGTTGTTGTAGGGGTTTTGGTACTGGGTATAATTCCAAATTATTTGTGATAGCACGTGAAGGAGTTTGGTTGTTGTCAAGTTTTGTAGTGCAGTAACTGCAAAGTATTAAGGGCTCAGTTATTTCGTATTTGTTTTCTGCTACAAGGTAGAGAGCTAATTCAAACCATTTAGAATCTTCATTGTCTTCTATTTTGTATGATAGGTCTACAGTTTTTGTGTTACTTTTATAAAAAGTTCTACGGCAACATACACACACATGGTTTGGTACTTCAGCTGATGTACTTTTACATTTTAGTATTTCTTTTTTGTGTGTGTTTAGCAAAAGGTTGCCATGGGTAGAATTGTTGCTTAATTGGTTTAAAGCTTTTTCATTCTGTAAATGGCTTTCACTTGCAAAATATTTTTTCTGGATATAGTGAATTTCTTCAAGTAGGTCTTTTGCTGTACCATGTAGAAGGATGTTATTTAACTTTGCTAGTGCTAAAGCAGGACTTTTAGCATAGTACAGTTTATAGACTAGATTTCTTATAGTTGAATGATGTGTTGATATCCTGTTGATATCATGGAAAGTGGTTTTACAAGTAGGTCCTGTAATGCAGGCCAATGAATGTTCTTGTAGTCCTGTGTACTTGCGCACTGGACAGGTATCCATATTTTGCAGTAATTTAATTTTGATTTTGTCTTTGCTTTTTACATATTTATTGAGGAATTGGCGTAAAGATTTGAAACATTGTTTGGGAATGTTACACATTGACGTTCATGGCCATTTGTACACTAGACGTTCTGATTCAGTTGAATGGAGGGGTAATTCTAAGTTTTCAGGGCATATTTTTGTAAGGAGTACTTCTTGTTCCATTATGGTATTATTCACTTTTTTCATAACCTCGACCACTGCTATGTATGGCAATAGTATTTGTTTGCTTTTGTTTGTACGCTTCTTCATTAAAATATGGTTCTGTGCTCGTAGTGTGATTCCATTCAACTCCGCAGATACTTAAGAAGTTCTTTCTGTTGACATTTTGCTTACTGAGAAGTCTTTTTTGTAATTTAGTTAATAGTTTTGTTAGTGGTTTCATTTTGTTTAACAGTAAAATAAATAACTTTGTTTTGAGAAGAATTGCACTGTCCATCAACGCTTCTAAGTTTAATTTCCTACGATAGGTTTTAAGCATCGAACCTGATTTCTCTCCTGTTTTTATTAGATTTTGAAGGACTTTGTAACAGTACATTTTGGCTAAAATACTTTTCTTGGTATGCTTACTTTGCACTATATTATAATTTGAAGAAGTAGTTTTATCTGTAGTGATAGCTGATTTTCTGTTAATTGTTTTTTGGTTTGTTTTACATTTTGATAGAGGAGGCAAAGTTTTTGTACTTGAAACTTCCTGTGTTTCACTAAATGACTGTATTAGCTGTTTTGTTTCAACTTTTTTTTACAAATTCTGCTAGAGATGGATGCTTATGTTGGACACTTTTATTTTCATTTGCTCTACTTTTCCATTGCTTTCTACAGACTTGACATTTGGTAGGCATTCTGTAGGGTCTGTTGAAGAAAATAAAGAAGATATGGGTTGGGGTTTTCTGGAATGTATGTGTGCTGTGTGCATGAGTGTTTGAGTAAGATGATAAAGATGTATGTAATGGTGTGTGATTGTGCATTGGGAACTACAACTAGAAGGGATAGGTATTCTTGAATTTATGTGTTACTAAACTGGGGTTCAGATGACAAAAAAAAAGTAAGCTAGTGGTGTGGAAAAGTACAAATAGTAAATCTAATGTATACAATTAAAACAGTTGTTTGTTCTATAATATGAAAATTGTAGCGGTTCAGTTGGGTAATTTGTGTGTCCAAAAATAGGAATTTGTGGGCCATTCTGGCTGTAAATCGCTGTTTAAGACATGGAGATTTTTGGACAAAATGGCACACAATCTCTATTTTTAGGCACAGAAATAGCTTGTATTAACGTTATAGTATGTTTGAGTAATATTACAAATATTATGTTGATATTCTACTTACTTTTTTTCTTAAATTAACAGGTAACTTCTTAGTTCTTCTTTGTTCTTTGAATTTGGCTGCTTCTTTTCAGGAGAGTGGTCTTCACTGCAATTGTAAAAGCTTCAAATTAGTAACTTTGTTTGTATATAGCGCTGTTTTTAATTTAAATATTGATTTTTTTAATTGAAATCCTCAGTGCCTTCTTTAAAACCATTAAACTAATTTATTTACATAAGATACATTGCATCAGTTCAGTACATATGATATGTTCTTATTGAACAAATTGTATTGAATGACTAACTGTAGCAAAAAAAATATCTTTACTATGTCTTGTGAAATGTATAATATACCAGTGAATACCACTATTTCTGTAACTAAGCTGTTCTAGGTAATAGCGCCTCAATGTCATGTCGAAATTAAAGTAATTAAGTAAATAAATAAATAAAAACAAAAAAATATGAAATTGTATAAGTATTTTTTTAAAGATTTAAACATAGATTGTGCTTGCATGCAATTTTGTTTGAATATATGTAGTCTATATATTTCATTTAAAAAATGTTAGTTTAACATGATTTGAGTGTGTGTGTATAAAGAAAGTAAATAGTATAAAGGTTTATAAGTGATAGTTGATTTTAGGAAATTAAAAAAAATACAGTAAATTCATTTTACAGATTACACAAGCTAAAAGTCTGTTTGAAAATGTGTTCATCTACTGTACAGAAAATATGCATACCTGAAGTTTGTGTTCATGCATATGGATATGCATGGAGCTGCAAGTAGAAATCTTGGAGACTTCTACAGTATTTCTGGTAGATTGTGCTTTCCAATGATATGACACTTGTACTCAGAGAGATTCACAGTACATTTGCAGTGCTGATCTATGATGATGCAGTTAGATGTAGAGGTCTTGAATGTGATTGGTGCATGGTCATGTGATTTCTTAGCTATATCCAATGAGGGAATGGCAGAGAGAGTGAAGTGGAAATGGTAGAAGGGCTGTTCATGTTACGATATGTCCGCGGACATGGCGGTAGTTCGCGGACATCGGGAGTTACATCTGGGGATTTTTGGGTTCAGAAGTCATGCAAATGAGAATGAATACTAAAAGGGATTGGTCAGGAAAGTTTAGTGGGTGTGTTGTGCCAGAAGAGAGTTTCTCATATACTGTTTTTGCTGAGAGAACAACAGATAGCTATGCCTGTGTATTTTAGGAAAAAGATTGTATGGATTTTGGGAGATTCATGGATATATTGGTTGAAGGTGCATGCAGAAAGCTGTGGAGTAGCTGTAGATCTTGGATTCCCACATGTGGAAGTACACTGGCATGGAGTACGCGGAATTAAGTGGTTGGACTTGCTACCTCTCTGTGCTACTTTGGAGACAGAGCAACATCCAGACATAATTGTAATTCATTGTGGAGGGAACAGTTTAGGACATGTGACTGGAATTGTTTTGCAATTTGCTATGAAAGAAGGACTTGGGAAGGTTATGGAC
Organism: Ambystoma mexicanum; assembly: GCF_040938575.1. Classification (NCBI taxonomy): domain Eukaryota; kingdom Metazoa; phylum Chordata; class Amphibia; order Caudata; family Ambystomatidae; genus Ambystoma; species Ambystoma mexicanum. The sequence continues at coordinate 354,879,410 of NC_090922.1, forward strand.
ATGTTTCCTAATTCTCAAGTGATATTTTCACGGATTGCGCAGAGACAAATGTGGCTTCGTTCTTCTTCATTTGGTCCACAAATGGAAAAAGCAAGGCGCAATGTTAATAAAGCTGTTTGTGCATTTCTAAAAGATTTTGGCATGTCTTCTTTTCACAATGAAAATATTCTGTTTCGTAGTACAAACATTTTTCGCAAAGATGGAGTCCATCTTACTTATGGTGGCAATCAGATTTTTCTGAGAAATGTACAAAATGCATTGCGACCTTTTTTGGAATTACAACATCCATTTTGAAGTAGGTGTTAAGCATTTATAATTTTTGATTTACAAACACCTCCCAAAGGCTGTTTTCAGAGCCACCACTTCCTCCCAGAGAAAATTGCAATGTTTGTGATAGGGTAGCAACCCAATTTTTTAAATGTTCGCGAACTGTTCGCAGACTTCTAAAAAATACAAAGGGCCCTGCTTCATTTATTTTCACTTCTATTTTTTAACTTTGAAAGGCGGCTCTGAAAAGAGCCTTATTTTTTTTATTTTTGATATTTTGTATTTTTTTTGTTTTTTTATACACGGCACACTAGGAGAGGAGGGGAAAGGAAGGCAAAGGGGGGACACCAACCACAGGGAAAAGAAAGGGTGAGCTGAGAGAGGAAGATGTAGAGTGGGTTTTATTTGGGTAGTGAGCAGATCTTCTCATGCTCTGAGACGATAGTCTCAAAAGCACTACGAAGTCGCTCCCCCCTGCAGAGTACTGTGTCACAGTACATACATACAACTGTGACCCTCGAAAGGTAAGGGTCATCAGCATTCTGTATGGCCTGTGAGGCAGCTTGAGGAAGACACTGTCCCACAGAGGTGGTCTTGTGGTGACAGGATCAGAAACAGAGGATGAAGTAGAGGAAATCAACCTGCTACGTTCTTCGCAAGGTACAACCCTGCGAATAGCCCCAGAGTGAAATGACCTCAGGTGTCGCTTCATAGTATTGGTCCCAAAGCTGTACTTACCGTGCTTCCCGCGACTGAGTATCATTTTGCACTCATTGCAGGTAACATGGTTCGCACGAGCCTTAGGAACATTCCCATGAATGGTAAATAACCGCCAAACCCAAGACTCATGTCTAGTGCGGGAAGTAGGGTTTTCCTCTACCTCATTCTCATCATCCTCTTCTTCCTCCTCTGCATCCTCACTCCTGTTCCCCTCTTCAGACCCTTGGGGAGGTGGTGGTGGTGCAGGGGGTGGGGGTGGTGCTGAAGCAGGTGCAGCACCAGGTGGCAGTTCAGCAGCCAGGGATGCCATCTCGATGATGGTGTAATCTGCAGGTGGCAGCAAAAATCACTGTGTTCTGAAGAATAGCCAGAAACACAATGAGAATAAGCTCTAGGGCATGGTCTTTTATAGGGGTACTTGTGCGCGGTCCGCGGACATGCGCGCTGTCCGCGGACAGATCGAACACAAAAAAAAGTTTGAAAAGTTTCAAAAGGTATGTAGAAACTCAGGATTACTATGTGGGACTTGTGCCATGGTGAGATTCTATTGAAAAATATTATGGATTAATTGAAAATGTACTTTTAATTTGTTCGGGGACCCGAACAGTGTCTGCATTCAGAACACGAGATCAGCGTGGGCGCGGTCATATGATCTGTTCGCGAACAAGTCCGCAAAGGAAGCGCATGTCCGCAGGACACCAAATGCACAGAGATTGGCTAGCGCATTTTAATTGTGTCACACATGAAACGAACATTTCAGGACACTGATTGTGTTCTTAGAACAGTTTAAACTTGCTAGCGAACAGTAAGGACAGATATAGTGTTCTTCAGGACACGTTCAATTTTGTTTATATACGAACATTTCAGGACACCAATTGTGTTCTTAGAACATTTTCAACTTGCTAGCGAACAGTACGAACAGGTATAGTGTTCTTTAAGACACCTCCATTTTCGTTTAATTACGAACAATTCAGGACACCACGTGTGTTCTTAGAACAGTTTGAACTTGCTAGCGAACACTACGAACAGGTATAGTGTTCTTCAGGACACCTCCATTTACGTTTACGTACGAACATTTCAGGACACCAATTGTGTTCTTAGAAGAGTTTAAACTTGATAGCGAACACTACGGACAGATATAGTGTTCTTTATGACACTTTAATTTTTTTTTTTTACGAACATTTCAGGACACCGCGTGTGTTCTTAGAATAGTTTCATCTTGCTAGCGAACAGTACGAACAGGTATAGTGTTCTTCAGGACACCTCCATTTTCGTTTATTTACGAACATTTCAGAACACCTGCACTGTCCGCAGACACCTACATTGTTTTTTTTTTAAAAAAACGAAACTATTTACAACACAATATAAAAATTAAACTTTATTTAACATATATTAATAATTTATGACAGAGAAGGTGAGGCAGAAACAGAAACAAAAACAGGAGAATTAGGGGTTTCAACATGATTGTTATTAGGTGAAGAAGGGATGGAAGTCTCATCAAAACGTTTTGGGTTATGGAGAGGGTTTGGGGATAATTGACTGGGATATGGTGAGGAGGGACAAGTACATGTGGGGCAATGGTACGAGGTTTTTGGTTTAAAATGATCTTCCACAAAAGTTTTCAAATTATTAAAATTAGTCAACAATAAATCCATTTTTTCTTCTATACTGTGAAAAGGGTTATCCATAACAGGTTTTTCTGAAGTATTTTCTATTTTGGTATGCTCTGCACAAAACAATATATATATATGTTAAATGTATACAAAATAATAATAATTAAATGGTTTATATTATAAAGTGTTTACCATTAGTTTCACTATCTTGTGACAATTCTTCATGTGGGAAATGCTCCTCTAGCCATTCCAGAGTACTAGACATTTCTGTGAGAGAAAAAAAAAGATAATATATTTTTTATCTATTACAGAAAGTTTATAAATATATGAATAAAATTAAGTACACTTACTATTTCAGGTAAGATATGTCCTATGTACTCAGTGGGTCTGCTCTTGTTCTCAGTTCTGTCGTATTTGTGAGGTAATTATGTTGGAAGCCAATTTATTTTCTTGTGGTATATTCCATTTTAGAACATAGTGCATTTAAATGAATGGTTAGTGTATTGTTTATATGGGTTACATTTCTTATGTACTAGTACATATAATGTGTTTGTGTGCTTCTTTTTGAATTTGTTAAATGTTCCTATGTTATGATATAACAATCAAACATACCCCCCCAGAGTTTTTAGGTAGTGGTACTGTTCTTCGAACATGTCCGCGAACATTAAATGTGTTCTCGGACATCAAGTACAGTAGATGAGATTCAGTCAGTTCCATATGATATGTATATAAAGTCAAAGTCATTATTGTTAAGTGGCACTACTAAAAACCTATGAAATTCAGTGAAAAAACTTTGTTAAAGGGACGTTATGGTTAAGTTGCGCTACTAAAAACCTATGAAATTCAGTGAAAAAGCGTTATCAAAGGGACGTTATGGTTCCAAGTAAAACCGAAAAACCCTTGAAATTCGCCAGTTATGGTAAGCTAAGCAACCATAACTCGCGCTACCACTGTGCACTGCTAAGACTAACACCCAGGACATCAAAGATGACATCACAAATGTCATTGATGACATCACTTCCGCCATACTCGTAATGAGGCCCTATGAGTGTTGAGTGTTGTAGCATACCAGAAAAAACTAAGTCAGGGATAACTAAGGGAAGATTTGAAACAATCACAATATAAATAAAACATTTAAGGTGTCAAAGGTTAAAGCAAATTGCCAAACTGGATAATTAAATATGTTAGAACCAACAAAGCTGCAATATGAAGAACCTCTCAGTAAACCAAGATAACAATAATCAAAAACATGTACTAACAAATGATGAATGAGCTCTGAAAAAAATAAGTAAATAAGGGTTGACTATATTAGGCTGCTTGGATGAGTATAATATCCTGACTAACGGGTTCGAAGGCTTTCACAACCTAAAAGAGTGACCACAAATTGTACTAAAAGTCATGATAACACATTATTTAGCATTCAGCACATCTAGAAAAGCACTCAAGCATTGAACAATTTATATATAATAATTGAACTAAAAAAGAAATATGACCCCCCAAATGCGTTAAGTGTTGTAGTCCAGACTGAATACACAAAAACCCAAATTATTCTATAGATCCTATTAGAAATCTATAAACCCATATTGTGTCCAACATACTTTGTTCCTTTATGATTAGAATCAATCTGTGGAACTTCTTTATGGGTCTATAAACCTTCTAAAAACCTCTGTACTTGTTTGTGTACTCTGTGATATGAAACCTTCTTGCCTCTTGCAGTTGACACATACAGCAGTGACACCTATAAAGCAGGAAATCTTTCTCGGCGCAAACATGTATGCTTAGTGTGCATAGTGTAGAGTAGGGAAATTCCTCAATGCTCACACAAGAAAATATACAACCCACTAGGAAAAAGGCCCAGCACACCTCTTGCAAGGGGAATAAAGTATTCTGCTGCCATGCAACGTTCTGTCAAAATCAGTATGAGCAACACTTTATGAAGGCACACAACGTCATCAGTGACATAAATTACATAATGGACAAATCCAAATTGCTTGTTGGTGCAACCCTATGCATAGGCTACTTGCTTCATAGGGGATGCCAGTCCAATGGTCCCAGCCGCTTCTGTCCGTCTTCTTCAATGTGGTCTCCTCCTTGTGCACTATCAGACATGAGGCTACACTTAATTGGTTATTAGGCGAAGAAAAACAATGCAGGCTCTATCCCTATCCTGATGCGCACCTGGTACTGCAGACAAGGGCTAAGCAGATACTTCTAGGCCATTGCATAGCACACACTAACTTGTTTCCAGACACGTCAGCACCCATCCAAAGCTCCCCAGCTTCATTTTAGCTATGTTGTTTTGGCCCTCCCCGGCACCTCACAGCACAAATCACATTACCTATGGTGAAGGCAACTGGTCCCTGCTTTCTTATCTTTCTTGATCAATTGGGGGAACCAACAGTTTTATGGTCAGTGGTGTGGGACTGACTGATATCTTGTAATTCTGGGGGTCTTGGCATGAGGGCATCTGGGTGCTATTATTTACAGCTGGGACAGGGAAGGTCGGAGGCTCGTGCCCTCCTTCTCATGGGATTGATTTTTGCAGATAACTGTCAACCCCCTCGTGGTCTTGCAGGGTACTTTCCTTCTGGGATACAAAATGTTGGCATAATGAAACAATGAAAGGTCTATTCATCTCTACAGTTCTGGCCTTCTTCACCGTTGCCCATGTTAGACTCTAGTCCCTATTCCTGCATGCATACTCTTATGTCCATGTGTGCGGCTCAGGCTGCACGCTGGCTGCAGTGCGAAGCTAGGCCTATATTTCAATATGGCTGCTACTATGTAAGATGGCGTCTAAATCCCATTGTATTTTAAAGCTAAAGTGTACACCACCCGCCCCGCACTATAACCCCTAGCGATACCTCTCTGCCCCTGTAACCTCCCAGAGCCCCTACTACACACTTCCAGGCCTCTGCTGCATCCGAAAGCACTCGGGGGCCTGGGACGATCGTCCACGTACAGTAAGTAGTCCGTGCAAGAAAGCAGGCCTACAGGAGAGACGTCCTGAGTAGGAAATGATGCAGCAGGACAGCCCGGCAGGATTGGTTTCCAATTGTGTTCCCTCTCCAGCCTCAGCGAAAGGAAGTGAGCAGAGAACATTTTGCTGTGCTGGTGCTATTATGCTAGTAAGAATAAGGAACACCAAATCTAGAGAAAGAGGCAAGAAATGGGCAAAAAGAGATGCTCCGTTGCCGAACACCCGTTGAATCAAAAGACAGAACGTAGCATGTAAGGGTAAAAGACTGCAGCTCCGGCAGTTTGGTGCTCCAAAACACAGTAAAGGTAAATGCAGTTTCTGTATAAGGGAACCAACACTTCAATTAGTTTGGAATGGGACACCTAACATTCCATAATGGCCAGCCATATCTCCCCTGGGGAGTGAGGCTAACAGGAGCACTTACTTGCTGTAGGTACATGAAGGTCAAGGCACACGAGAGCCTGGGGCACATGCCCACGTTGGGCAGCGCCACGCAGCACCTCTCAGGAGATGCTGCATAATGCTGCTTGGTAGTCGGCGGAGGACAAGGGAAGGGGCGAGCATGCAACCACGCCTTCCTGCTCTGTGTGCTCCATGTGCTCCTGGGGTGGGGTGTCGGCGAGAAGGGCGGCATGGACATTGGATGAGCTCATGGTTGCTAAACAACCATGAGCATGAGAAGAGAACACTAAGACAGACACAGAGACAGAGGTGCAGACACTGCCACACCTGCCACCCACAGTGGAGTTTGCATGTGCTTTTAAAAAAAATAGTTTGTTGTTTTGAAAACAACAAACTGTTTTATAAAAAAAAAAAAGCACAAGCACCATCATGGGTCACAAGGGAGATGCTAGGGGTCACTGGTGTGATCCCCAAATTACGTCCCTGGAATAGGATAGAACCCCTGTCAGTGAATACTGTCGTACTATACTCCATATTCAATGGTTATTGCAATACAGTTAAGAAAGCAAATTACCTTTGTCCTGCAGTTACCTAGAATGCACCTAAAAGGTCTGGAGATGGGATAGAAAGCCGTAAAATGTGTCTGACTCTTTGAAATTGGGATGCCCTTAGTAACTAGATACACAATGTCAGTTGCAGGTTGCCATTCTAGACTATGTGTAAGTTCATTGTGCAGGTCAATGAGGCATGTATATTGTAGACAGTGAAGACACAGTACCTTTATATCTGATGCCTACACTAAGTGTGTAACCATTCTGTAGGCAGCACATTCAATTGCGGAGCCACTGCTAGGTGCTGAACAGAGAGGAGAGATGTCCTTTTGTGGACCTAGATCTGCTGTCAAATGTTCAATTTAGAGGAATTGTCAAAACAGAACTTCCAAAGCCACATACTAAAATGTATAGACACAAATAAAATGCAGTTATTAAAAGACTCACACACATCTTCCCCATCTGACCACCTGGAACATTTCACCAGATTTACCTGTGGTGTTTCTGTAGGGGGCAGCAGATCCCCATGACCCTGTTATAGCCTCACCTTACCACACATCTCCCCTCTCTATTTTACCATCATCTTTGCCTCTACCTGTCGCACAGTTGCTCGTAGTCGCATCAGTTAAAATAAACAAACTTAACAATCACTCTGAATTGTATTAGTTCAAATATGTTAAGACACCTACACCCTTTACATGTACAATGTTAATCGCCACAAAATATCCACCTCAAATATGCTGATTACTTCGCATCCACGTTTATTCTAACGTTCTGGAACCTATTGGCCCGTACATTGATTTCTTCTTGAAACCCCTGACTTTCAAACTAAGAGAACCCAAACAATTGTTTGAAAACCATCCCTTGCAACCTGATTCCCACCTATTGGTAACACGGGACATAATTGCTCTTTGCACGAATATTCCCCAAGAAGAACGCCTAGAAGTAGCTGAGTTCAGATTAAACCAATGTCATAAACCACACAGTGCGCCTACGGAATTCCTAATTAAACTATTACAGATGGCTATGACCAAAACATTCATGTTTGGCCAACAGCCAGATCAAAGGTACTATGATGGGAGTAGCATTTTCACACAGCATTACTAATCTTTGTATTGCCACCTTTGAAGAGAAATTCATTTTTCAGGATCATCAATTCAGCCAACACATTGGCCCTCATTACGATACCGGCGCTAAACCACGGCGCTATTAGCACCATGGTTGGTGCCGGTATCGTGACGTGTCTGCCATGGTGAAATCGGGAAATACCGCCCCATTCCGAGGCTGGCGTGACTGTATTTTCCCATTTCCCCATGGCCCTTCCCCATTCACATTTTTGCCCCATAGGGCATAATGGGAATGGCGAAGGCGCTAAGTACGGTACCGCAAATTGCGGTACCATACTTACCGCGAAGGTCCCTTTGCGGGTCCCTACTTTAACGTCTGGTCTAGACCAGCCGTTAAGGTCGAGTCCCGCAAAGGGACCTCGTGGTAAGGCGCTAAGTGGTTAATGGCGCTGCAGCCTTTTACGGCGCCGTTAACCACTTAGCGCCAGGGTCGCAATGAGGCCCATTGTTTGTTGGCGATGCTATGTCAATGATATTTTCTTAATCTGGCAAGGCACTATCGATTTGTTACATCAATTTGTCATTTGACTCAATGGCCTCAATTCTAATTTAGAATACTCCGCCAATCACACCTTGATGGAAATTCCTTTTTGGACCTCATAGTGAGACACTGACAATAAACTGTATACCACCCTCTAGCAGAAAACAAAAGATCGCCACACACTCCTTTCATACACTAGTCAACATCCCAAAAGTCTTCAAGACAGTCTACCGTATAGCCATTTTCTTAGGCTATTTCAGAATTGTACGCTACAATCAGATAATCAAGAACAAGCTAATACCATGATTACCACCTTTTTACAAAGAGGGATATCCCTTTCGTCTACAGGAGGACTGCCAAAAGGGTCTGGTATACGGACAGAGACTCTTTGTTTGGTGCAAACACATGCAACAAGACAGAACCAATTTGTGCCTGTGTCACTACATACTCTAGATACACACCAACCTTAAAACAATTGATTCAACAGTATTGGCCGTCTCTGGAACTTTCCAAACTCTCAGAGCCTAAAATAATGTTTGCTTTGAACCAAGGATACAATTAAAAGATAAACTTGTACAGGCAAAGCATCAGACATCTACACCAGAATCTTCTATCCTTTCAACTCTCAAATGTACCACCATGATTCCAACAGGACACTTCCCATGTGGCCACTGTTCTGCCTGTCAGTCTACCATAAAAACTACGGAGTTCACATACAATAACATACATTGGTACCTAAAGCAATTCACAACCTTCCAAGCGAAAAACACAGTGTTTGCCATCATTTGTCCCTGTGGCTTGTGGCATGTGGGCATGACTGGACGCCCCACCGCGAATAAGATCTAATAACACAGATTCAATATCTACAACCATCACATACAGGCCCCATTGATCAAACATTACCAAGAACTATCTCCTGATGTAAATGACCTCAAATGGTTTATTATTGAATCAATACGCCTAGACACAGCCAATTACTTCATGGCCAATTGCCTTTTCAAATTGGAACAACACTGGATGTTACGGCTGGACACATAAAGGTCAGTTTGGATGGCAATATTTATTGGCCTACATTAGTTTTAAGGTAATTAGTAACATTTACTAAGTGTGAGCCTGTCTACTGTATCCCAGTCTGTTCCATACAGGGATTATTTACCCACATTTTCAATTCACTGAATACATTCTTTTATATCTTCTAGAACAATGCGTTATTTAGGTATCCTTGTTACACCACAGTAGCTGGTTTATCTCTTGGCGCTTTATCTCTAGGTACCCCATCACAAGCTTTAAAATTCATGATTCATTGCTTGTTTTTTCTTCATTTTTTACATGGTCACCTCTGCTGGCCAGACAATATAATGTAAAAGCCTGTGCCCTGCACTGACAGTGTACACGTAAAAAACGTATATGTTCTGAACAAGCGCTGGTGACTGATACACGCCCCGACTACAGATTCTACTGGTCCATACATATATGCAGATGCCAGTTTGTGGTCCTTGAACTTAGTGGACAACGATCTAACAGAGCCTTGTTGTAATGTAGGATTTCCACTTTTATCCCTTATGCAATCAATCCAAACTAGTTTCCCTGTATGCAGGCACTATGTGTATTGCCACCTACAACGATCTTGTACTTATACATGCACCAAATGGTTTCAACACCACACTGCGCATATACGGATTACAATCTCAATTTGTGTATTTCAAATTTTAATGAAAGAGTAGCCAACACGTGTTTCGACCAAACGGTCTTCTTCTGGGCTATTACATTAGATCCAATATCATCAGCACATGGTTATACATAAGCAGTGGGGATGACCACAACCACAGATTCGGGTTACAGGGTGGGAATTTTCAAAAAATTATAATGTCAAAACAAAAGAAAGCACATTTACCAGTCATTAGTACATAACAAATGTATCGCCATGTCACCAAATTGACACATAAGGCGAAAGAGAGTTACAATAAATAAATGGAGGTGGTGACAGTTACTGCATTCATAATATTTGCTTAATGAATACAATCCTAAAAAAACAATCAGCGTTGTGATCTACTTGCCAGTGGTAGACACCCTTAACCAAACAAGTTCATACACCATTCCTCCCCAAAGAACAATTTACATCAGAGTTACCTCTGTTACCATACACCAGGGAAGTGTCACCAGGGCCGAGTGGTTGAGATAAGCTTAATTTTACCATGCAAGGCAAGGCTGTGAATATTTAAATATTAGATTATTAAATTCAGCTCAGTGAGATACACTTTATTAGTGTTGTGGTGATTATTATCCGGGCCTATTCAAAAGCTATCTAATGACAGTGTGACATGACCGGTGCTCGGGTGCACCTACCTGGGCTGACTTGAGTGCATACCCTATTTGTAAAAAGAGGAAACAAAGTCTTAGGGCCTAATTTCGACCCTGGCAGAATGGGTTTAACGGCGCTGGTAAAGGTGCCGGTGCCGTTAAGCCCATTCCGCCCTATTACGAGGTCCCCTTGCGGGACTCGCTCTGGATGTCTGGTTTTACCAGACGTCCTTAGCGGGTCCCACGAGGGGACCAGGGAGCTAACAACGAGCCTGTTATGAACGGGCCCGTTGTTAGGTCCCTCCTCATTCCCATTGAACCCTATAGGGGCTCAAATGGGAATGGGGATGGTCCGGGTCTGGGTTCCCTGAATGGGGAAATACCGGGCCCTCCGGAGTTGGAATGGCCCGATATTTCCCCATTCAGGGACCACGGACCCGGACCCGAGTTTGGAGGTAGCCATGCCCTGGCTACCTCCAAACTCGTAATGAGGCCCTTAGACTGGGACAACCAAACTTAAAATGTGTTAGACATTTTCTGCATCATGCCATACTAAAAAAACCTGTACCTGACTCCAAAGGGGTTCTTCAAATTCTGCTGGGTGAAGCTGTGCTACAAGTATGCGGCTCGTGAGTAACGAGCATGGTTATGGGTATGGAACTGAATGGGCGAGGGGAAAGTCAAAAATAATAAGAAAAACATGTGAACAAGCAACTACATTGTCTCATATATGGCGATCGTGAGCTCCTGTCGAGGACCACTCCTACCTCTCGTCTTTAGCTGCTTGCTGTGTCAACATCATCTAAGGCAGCCGTGTATGCCCACTAGTACTTATGCACGCTGTGATATTGCCAGAAATCGAAACAGGACTTCTGGCCTGTTGGGATGTTGTCCACCATTTTGATTAGGGATGATATCCAGCCCGCAAATGTAATATATAAGTGTATATAAAGGGGGCCATACTACCCAAACTGTGCGGACCGTATCTATTTGTTGTTAGATTAATTGCCTGATGATAGGCAAACATCTAGTGTGAGCACAAGCGCTGATTGGCTTCATCCATAATCGCTCTCATGGTATTGTAAAGGTAGGGTGGGGCTGATTCAAACGCTGCACCATAAAGTGGCATGTTTAAGGTGTATATGCAACTCGGTCAATTTGATATTAGGGTTTAATTGGTTACTTAATCCAGACAGCTCGGCTCTGGTGTTTCCCTGGCGTATGTAGAATCAACCTGTGCATTTGCAAATAACATTCATACCCAATATTGTTATCGAATTAAATTTATATTTAATTCAACACCCTGTGTTTACCACATATGGTACTCCTTCAAAACACTTAACCAAACGGCAAAAACTGCAGAACCACATAGCCAGATGTTGAGAGTGAGCCAGAGATCCGACCAACTAGTACTAGCCAATCTTGCTCACTAGTGTCCAGTGGCACAGAAAATGAGACAGTGAGACAGTGACTGCGGCAGATCCATCCCCTCTTCTTCTTTTTTAGAACAAATTTGCCATTACAAGAAAGGCAATCGAAGAGCACTTACAAAACAAGTCAGGTCCCAAGACCCCGTAGTCAGAAATATTTGAACAACAACCACATATTTAGGGGCTGCAGGGGCGAGAAATAACAGAGGAGGAAACTGTCCTCCATTGGCCCGTCAAGTCACACAAACCTCACAGCAGAAATTATTAAACCAGAGCAGACTACTAACCGACTGCACAATTTATCCTCACAGCAGCTCTCGTTACAAGACGTTATGGTCCTTTAAATAAAGGTCTCTCTTTCGCACCATCATCATTCACTAATTACGTGGACATTCCAATTGACCTTTTCAAATTTGTCTGTCCGCAAATTAAAATTTAAAAAGTACTTTACCTCTCAATTGAAACAGTTTGAACCATTACAAGCTTATTGTCCCCCTTCAGGTATTTCGCTGCAAACTGCCTTTTGTACCCATGTACTAGCGTCAATGGAAGACAGAGCGGACCTTCCTGAATTGACTACTCCAGAAGAACTAAAAGATCCTAACACTGATCAACAGAATTTGCCCATTAAAGAACTCACTTAGTTACTATTTGTTCATGATTGTCTCTACGATAGCTAATGTTGCCAACCAACACTAGTGTTCCCCGAGTGGCAGGTACTACCAACACACATATTATTTATTTTCTTTCATACACAGAATGAGTCCTGGTTTCGGGAAAGTGCAGCACGCAAATTCAAATACTCCATGTTTCGGAGCTGGCAACTTACCACCATGGAACTCACACCCCTCATCAAAATATATGTCTTTGACAAAGAAAGGTAAACTATCACACTGAGTGCACCTCCGAGGCACGATACTATGAAACTAGGACGTTCCATTTATTTTTTTCATTTTTATTTACTGAAACAGGATTTATATAAATTCCACCAAAGGCCACAATCAGACTGCCATCTCAAATCCCCATTTCATCCTGATGAAGGCTGAGCGCACTTCCTTTACATTGACCCAGTTAGCCGAATATCAAGTGGCTTGAATCGACGAACCCGTTTTCAATGTATCCCAATACTTGTTCTATTTGACACCATTGTAACTTTTGTACTTTTTTCTCGCTACTTATTTACACTCATATGTGAGTGCATTACAAGTTATGCTTTATGTACATTTATCAGGAACTGTCCTTTAGCCTACTTTAATATTAGGATGCAACAATTGATTGCATATATACATGTTTTTTTCCAACACAATTGGAAACATGTTCTAACCATTTTAGTTAGGCAGCAGTAATGATATTCACTACAATGCTTGGACATTTCACGTGATGTTAGCGATATGGCATCAACATTGTCATGTACCCACCTCTGTGTTTTTTGGATGTATTATTACAAATATTTTCCTTTTCAAATGTTGTTCTTTCAATATCTATACATATGAGTAGAAACGGGTTAGAACCCTGGTCACACAAGCGCTGGGTCAGTGGTTCTGATTTGTGATGGTGTTGTTGGTTCTTGAGAACTCAATATAGACGACAGTGGTTTATCACGATGTGAGTTTAATGACAGAGTTTAGCCAACACGTGTTTCAACCCTCCTGGGTCTTTTCCAAGGCGTGTGGTGGATATTTAGTACATCAGTGTGGGCGAAGAGCTTATTTTGAAAGATCGCTGATATGGCTCATCAGCTTGCAGCAGGTCACCGACGCCTGACAGGGTTGCAATCCACCAAGAGCTCATCTATTCAGAAGATCTTCGAGCTCTACAAAACGTTTTGTTCATGTTTACAAAATGTATTGCACAAACGACCACTTATCTTCTTGGATTCATGAATCATTAGTTTTCAAATTATACATTTTTGTGCAGCCCAATTAGTTTTGACCAACTGGTTCAGTGAGCAATTGTTCATTGACCGTGTCTTTAAAAAGGGAATAGAGTGGTATCTTACTAGTCATTGGGGCCCTTTAAGGCAGGCCCGGAGAACGGAACCACTTCAAATACATGTTAGGCTTGTTCTAGGGGCTTGACTGCATCGAGCCAGGCTGCTAGGTGCTTTGCAGTGTTTCAAGTTGGTGTTGAGTCAGTTATTACTAATTAATTGCGTGTGTCAAGATAGTAATCAGATTAAGGTGGTGCAGCGATTCTTGGAGTCATGCAACAGTGATTTTAAAAATCAAAAATGGTCAACCAGTTCCACCATCACGGATAGTATTTTGTCACAGGCACAGAATGGGCTTCATCAGCACATGTGGTCGGCAGCTGCTTAGTCAAGAAGTGCTCATCCTATAAGTGCATCTGAAATTGGATTGGCACGTACAACTGTTAGCTTTGAAGGCCTACACTCTTTTACAATAGAATTAATCTGGAGTTTGCATTTAATTATGTAGATTGAAACCGGTTCGCAGCTAAAGCCGGTTAATGAGGGCCAAACCTAGTTACCCTCAGTGTCCTGGCGCCAAACCTCCAGAGGTTAGCTAATAATGTCGCCCAATTACGCCAACACACACCTTACAACCTGCCTCTGAAGAGGAAGATTAAATATTCCCTGAAATATAAATGACCCGGATTGATGCGCCACTGTAACTCTATGCAAACCCTGAAACAGATATGATGGTCCAAATGCAGGATACTTTCTCCAACAGCTTAGGAAGCCTTTGCTGCTCACCAACTCTAGGTTTTTCACAATACCACTATTTTGCTGTTTCAACGATATGACACAAGCAAATATTTCAAGTCTTCTATCCGTAATGCCCTTAATTTGTATGTTCATGTTGAATGGAGTGTTCGCACTGCCATATTTACCCGGAGGTATGGCTAAAATTCTGCGCAGGTTGTGTCCGAATGCAATTTAATTGTCATTTGGATAGCACCTTTCACCATTGATATTGTCCCAACACACTCTAGATTGAACGCCCTCGGGGGACAGAAGTCCAGGTATAGGAAAGTCATCAGAGAGGCTTAGAATGTGTGTGTGCATTTTAGACAATACGAAGGTAGGTAGGGATGGCCAAGTCCCTGCTAGCCAACCATGTCGAGCTGGCATCTGGATGGGCGCTGAGGGGTAGTTCGAGGAGAAAGCAAGAGCAGGAGACATGTGTGCAGCTAGACCAAATTTATACTGTGGGGGATAGCTGCATTGTTATGGCAGAGATGTTGTGTGCAGTGTGTCATAGAGTGGTGCATGTAGTGGATGGGTGTTGACGGGTAGTCTGGAGAGTATGTAAGAGTGGGCAAGTCCGTATGTGTGCAGTGAATGACCTTTGTACTGCAATGGGAGCGACTGCTTGCCCTTGGACCCCATTCGGGATGGCTGAATTTGCCGCAGTGCTATTCTCCCATACACATTTTTTTCATTGTTATTTATTTATTTACATGTGGAACAATGCTCCATACAAATCCATACGTATTTGGTTTCATGTTACAAACCTTTTAATGGTTGGTTGAGTGTTGTGAAAAATGAAACGAGCACAAAGCCCAATGTGCTTTATGATTCAAACATACAGCCATTTTATCTTATTTTGTCAAATGTAAAGATCTGTGGTAATTCTTATGTTCCCAAAATGCTTTTCGAGTTTGTGTAAAGCAGCCATTAACCCTCACTGGTGTTGTTCCCCTTTCACATGCAGATGCTCTCAAAGTGTACAATAAGAGTATGCCAGGCTGTCCATTCGGAATGATAACCTTTACATTTTTAGTAAACCATAAAACAGAGAGTGAAACCCAAAACTAAATTCATCCTCCTAAGAGACATGAATCCAAAGCCTTCCACAATGCTTGCCTAAAAATGCAATTCACGCAAATTGTCAACGGCCCAACCCATTCAAAAGGCAGAACCCTATATTGGATCCTAACATTGAACACATCAGTCACCCTAGAAGACATCCTAGAGATATCCTGGACTGATCATTCTCTTATGAGGTTCAATATAAATATGACTAATGGCTCTCTCTCGCCAACTACCCACCCATCCCCATCATGGTGAGATACACAGAAACTCACCCCTGAAAATCTGTCCCCCATCTTGTACAAACTGCTTAATGCTAAACTCGTCAACGCAAACCCATATAGCATCTCACTGCACTACCATACGTGCCTGAAAACAACAATTCATCAAATAGGGCCTCGTAAATCTAAACTCCCAAAGCCCAAATGCAACAACGCTTGGTTCAACGATGAACTCACCGAACTTAGAAGGAAAAAAAGAGCCCTAGAACACCTTTCAAGAAAAAAAACCACCAGCGATTCCAAAAAAGAACTCAATTTAGTATCTGAAACGTACAAACGCGAAGTGATTACCCATAAAGCTAACTCCCTGAACCTACGCACCACCAATGCTGCCTCAGACAGCAAAGAATTGTTCTCTATTATCAGAGAACTAGAAACTCCCATCCCTCCACATAGTACAGCTATAGTGAACAAAGCATGGTGTACCACCATCCAAGACTCAGTAGCATTCAAAGTCAACTCGCTCCAAAACAAAATCGCACTGCAAAGAAAGCTACTAGCAAAGACCGCTGTCCCCACCCCCATTATCGACAGACCTTACAAGCATTCCTCCTTTTCACTTCTTTGCAGTGACCACCACCCAAGTCATGAAAACCATGGCCTCACTCAAACCCTCCAATTGCAAAGGAGACAGCTTTCCTGCCAAATTAGTCAAGGCCTTTGCCCCCTCCCTGGCTCCCACTATCACCAATTTCATTAACTCCTCATTCAGTTCTAATCCCATCCCAGCCAACATCAAAGAAGCCGGTGTCACACCCCTTCTAAAAAACCTACACTAGACCCCACTACCCCTACCAATTACAGACCGATCACCACAGTTCCCTTTCTCCTCAAAATCATATTCCTATGCCCAAATTCAATCCCACCTTGAGAACAACCAGCTACTAGGGGACAGGCAATCAGGATTCCGTCCCAGGCATAGCACGGATGCAGCCCTACTGGATTTAAAAAAAGATGGACGCCATTAGAGAATCAGGAAACCTATGTATCTTATTATTACTTCATCTGTCCGCGGCATTTGATTTAGTGGACCATAATAAACTATGCCTAACACTACCAAACGACTTCCACGTCTCCAAAGAAGCAACCACCTGGATTAAATTGTTTTTGTCAGACCGCATTTCCATAGTAGCCATTGTAGATGAAGCAGCAGAACCCATTTCAGTCCCAATGGGTGTACCACAAGGATCCTACCTCACCCCTACTCCCTATAATGCATACACTAAACTCCTTTTCGCTGCCCTTGACGCGATGGGAGTAATATACACCAATTTTGCAGATGACACTCAGATACGCTTCCCAATCTCAGGCAATCTGGAACAAGACACCATTTGAGTAAATAAAATGTACTCACTCATCCGAAACTGGATGGCGACACACAGTCTCTGCCTCAAAGGAGAAAAAACAGAGATTCTCTGTAGGCACCCCCTACCGTCTTAGCAAGCTCCACCGAGAGTATGCTTCCATAGTGATAGACGGTACCCCCATTACCATCTCAAACCAGGTCAAAACCCTTAGTGTTTACCTTGACTCCAGCCTCACCATGGGTAAACACATTATCTCACTTGCTTCCTCCACTAAGTATACAGCCAAACTTATTGCACTAAATCGACCTTTCTTGACACCTCAAAACTGCCTCAGGCTGGCAAGAGCCCTCATATTGGCCAAGATTGACTATTGCAATATCCT
Organism: Ambystoma mexicanum; assembly: GCF_040938575.1. Taxonomy (NCBI): domain Eukaryota; kingdom Metazoa; phylum Chordata; class Amphibia; order Caudata; family Ambystomatidae; genus Ambystoma; species Ambystoma mexicanum. The sequence goes on from NC_090922.1 coordinate 354,897,027, forward strand.
ACTACTAGGGACCTCAAAGAAAAGCATAAACAAAATGCAACTATTACAGAATAAGGGCCTGAGAGCAGCGCTAGGAATAAACAGGAGGTCCCACATATCACAGTACAGGAGAGAGGCACACTGGTTGCCTATACAAGCCAGAATACTATATAAAACACTCACCATCACTCACAAATGTGTTACAGCCAATGCCCTTATTTATCTTAACCGATGTCTCACACACAAAACAGCCACCAGATCTCTCAGATCCAATGTCAACATGCACCTAATCATCCCCTACTTCAAAAACGCTAGAACAGGTAGCTCTAGTTTCCCTGTTGCAGCCCCCAGAATCTGGAACTCACTCCCTCCGTACGTTTGCAAAAAGCCCTCCCACCTAAGATTTAAGAAACTGCTAAAAACGTGGCTTTTCAATAAATTATAATCTTGCAACAGACAATGTATAGGACTTCTGCTTGCCCTCCTGGCCTTCAGCCGTGACATTCAAACTCATCAACTGTTATCCTTCCTATGAGCCAACCAATTCTACCATGATAATTTGTAATCTTGTAAAATGTCTTTGGAACTAATGTTAAGCCCCACCACCATGTAACCAATAATCTTGTAAGACTTCTTTTTGATGACATTATTGTGTAACCATTAAGATTGTAAAGTATGCTTGTAACCTACGCCATGATACCTACGGGTTTGTGTGTATAATCAAATGCAATAAATAAAATAAATGAATCAAGAGCGGTAGATGGCAGTACAACATTCTGAATTTAGGTGCATCTTTTGAGTATGTATTGAATTTAGGTGCATCTTTGAGTATAACAAGGGTGTTTAACTTGGCAGCATGTTTGAGTATAGCCACTGTATTGAATCTAGGTGCATTTTGAGTATAGCCAGTGTGTTTAACGTAGCAGCATGTTTGCGTAGCAGCATGTTTGCGTATAGCCACTAAGTTGAATAGGGTACTGATGCCCTTTGAATCTTGCCACTGATGTAAACTCTCCTCCCCTTGAATTCTGCCTCTGTGTTTAAAGCTGGGTGCACTCCGAAGTTGGCACTTCTTTGAATCCTTCTGCGCTCTGAGGCCTGCCACTGTATGATCCTGCCGCCCTTCTAAACTTCACCACTATTAAATACTGCACTAAATCCTCCTACCCTTCGAAGTTGTCGTTATTTAAATCCTGCATCCCCTTTAATTTTGCCACTGTGTTGAAGCTGGCTGCCCTGTCAAGTTGCCCACTGTTTTCAGTCCTGCTGAACTCCGGAATCTGCCAATGTTTTGAATCCTACTGCCATTTGAACTTTGCCACTGGGTTGAAAGCTAACTGCACACTATACTAACCACCCCTGCTCCTTGCTCCTTTCCCGCATAGCTCTCAAGTACCACACGCACACGCCCATAAGGTCCAGCTACACTACACACAAAAACACACAAACCAAACAGCTGTCACAGGAACAAACAGCTACAAAAAACCCAGACACTGGTCCTTAACCCTTCAGACACAAGTCCAGTGCCCATAATCAAAGCATGCTAAGAAAGCTGACACGCACAGACGCCAGTTTCTCCTGGTTCTGCCTGTATTAAAAGAAGAGCACAGCCTCTATCCAATCTCTCACTAACTTACCCCACCCACCTTCCTACAGACCCACATAAGCGCCTGCAGAACATGAAAATGGTCGCGGTATGCAGTATACATTAACATAACATAAAAATGACGCTTCTGCTTTTACTGAGGTGAATGTGGTAAATACGTCAGAATGCTTAAAGCACGGTGTCACACTGAAGAATCCATCTTTGATCACATTTTCACAGTCCTGTGATCATTTGTTTGATTTTCTTTTGAATTGAAGAACACACATAATATTCAACACTACTAAAAATTATTCTCCAGCCTTGGATCTTTAATGGATTCACATGATGTGAATATTCGCCGTCGTCAGACAAAGATCCATGGTTACTTTAATTTTGCCTATAGAAAACTTTGACACCTTGCGTGTCCCATCAACGTAGTTGTGGGTGCTTTTAGTCCCCACCAAAAGGATGTTGAGTGTATAGCTGTGCCCCCACAGCTTCCCCTCAGATTTCAACCGTCTTTCTAGCTTGTGGGATCCCTTGAGTTCTTCTCTTCACTGAGAAATTATCTTTACACACCAAAAATATATCTTTCCACACTACATTGAATCTGGAGCAACCAGCGACTCTTCTACAGTGTCAGCTACGAAAATGGAGACCGTTGGACCTAAAAAATCCTTGTTCAGGCCTTGTGGGACGTACAGCCTAAAAAACATTGATGAAGGTGGACAGGCATATAGACTGCATACACTGCCTATACCCTAACAATTCCTCAGAAGAATGTGAAATCTGTCAGGGTTTTTCTCAGAAAACCCTCAGGGAGAGGAAGCGTCAACTGATTTGTTGGCTAAATGAAGGGGCATATCTGGCATCGGAGGCGGGCTCGTCAAGGAGTTGGAGAGATACCTCTGATAAGCGTTCGCCATCAAGCCACAGGTGCAGGTTGGAAGAATGACCTATGAAAAAACAGGTGAGCCTATATCGTTGACGAGCCATGATAAGACTGCCTCACAACCCTGGTCTCCTACTAAAAAGAAACCGGTTAGCAGCAAAGGTTCACCGTCCATGTCTAAACAGTCATCAAAAATCTGTCAATGAAAGTGATGATGACCAAAACTTTACCATTGTCGTCAAAGCATACGGATAATGACTCACACATGTGAATGAAGTCGACCTCCCATTTTTCGAGAACATCCTCTCTGACGAAAAAGAAGCATATCCTCTCTGACGAAAGAGAAGCATAAGACCAAATCATCCACAAAGACTCACCTTCGACGACGAAGAAGAAACACCACTTGTTGTCAGAGTTTCGTACTTCTAGAGAAGGCGATAGAGCCTCCTCTAAACTAGAGTCGTCCACGAGACATCCTCCTCCGACGAAATTGTCGATGGTACATACTGCGACATCGAAATCGGGACATCACTCGACAACCACGAAAAAACTGAAATCTTCGGGGAGTGAAACAATAGTGAACAAACCCCCCCCCGTGAATGAGTTCTACCATGGCTTAAGCCCGGTTCATCCTGAACAACCTATCCTACAGCTACAAGTGGAACATATACTATCCTGCTGCAAAGGAATACTAAGAACTTCCACAGAGGAACCAACAGAGCCCAGGCGACTTCCTCTTGTTGTGTCACCCATACAATATGCCAAAATCATGCCTGATGAAACCCTACAACATGAGATAACATCTCTACATCATATCTGACGTCTCTAAGAAGGCACACTACCAGCTGCACCTCGTCAGAGGTATTCTTCCTTTCCTCTCCTTCCCCCAGAAGCTCACTGTCTCCAGAGCCCTGGTTCTCTCTAAGCTGGACTACTGTAACAGCCTCTATCTACATCTTCCTGCCTCTACTCTCCGCCCACTGCAACTCATCCAGAACAGGACTGCAAGACTTGTCCTTGGCCTCAAGCCCAGGGACCGTATCTCTCCAGGACTGAAATCTCTGCACTGGCTCCCAGTGGCTGCGAGGATTAAGTTCAAAACCCTCTGCATTGTCCACAAGGCCTGGGGCCAAAATACCTTCAACTCTCTCTTCCTAAATATCTTCCATGTCGAGCTCTTCGCTCATCCGCCTCCAACTCCCTCAGGGGCAGCCGCTTCTCCAAGCTACGAGTTGGGGGTAGATCCCTCTCCGCAGCAGGGGCCTCCCTCTGGAACAGCCTTCCTGCCTCCCTGAAACTTGAGGAGAACCATCTCTGGTTCCGGAAGCACCTCCAAACCTTCCTCTTTGCTTCTGCTTTCTCTCCCCCTCTCCCCTGCTAAATTCCTGACTGAAACTGCACTGAATCTGCAACTGGGCCACTCTCACCGATCTCGGTCCCTGGCCCAGCCACTCTCCCCTTGCACTGCCTCCCTTGGCAACCCCTGCACTGCGGGACTGTCTCTGTATCCCTAAAGCCCCCCCTTCCCAGCACTTGCCTGCACTTACCCTGCACTTGCCACCAGATGGCCCTTATTATTTATCCTGTTATTCTACTACCCCTGTACTGCACTTTCCCCTCTCCCTTTCCCCTTGCACTTTCCCTTCCCCTCTGCCCATGCACTTGCGTGATCTGAACGGCACCTGGCCTAGTAAGATCGCTGTCTGTCTTCCCTTTGTCCCCCCTCCCTGCCTCGTCGCCCCTTGAAACACTTGTGTATAGGCACGTTACAAATGCCATATCATATCATATATCTGACTTTGAACCTCCTAGGGAGTAGTGCCCAGGAGTCACGGATATGAATTACGAAGAATGCATGGGGATCCAACTCCGTGCACAGGACAGATCTTCCATTGGGTTCTAATCAATAGGGGAAGGAACACCAGTAAAACTGCAGAGTGTACCCCTTGGTTTTCCCTCTACACCATTGGGAACAGGAGGTAGGACACCAACATACCCTCTTATAAATCCACAATCTCTACTATCTCTGCAAGTACTTTCTACTCTACAAAGTCTATTAGGGCAACTCAATGCTAGTCTCCCATCACCTCAGCCTTGAAAAGGAAAGTGCATAGGATGAGAGAGTGAGATGTAGTGAGGTCCACGGCCCCAGAAACCCTTGTGGACAAGGCAGAGGGTCTTGAACTTGATCTTTGCAGCCACTGAGAGCCAGTGGAGAATGTCAGGGCCAGAGAGATACGATCCCTGGGCTTGAGGCCAAGGACAAGTCTCCCAGTCCTGTTCTCATTTAGTTGCAGAGGGCGAAGAGTAGAGGCAGGAAGATTTAGAAAGAGGCTATTGCAGTAGTCCAGCCTATAGAGAATCATGGCTCTGGAGACAGTGAGCTTCTGGGGGAAAGTGAGAAAAGGAAGAATACCTCTAAGGAGGTGCAGGTGGTAGTGGGACTTTTTACAGATGTCTGTGATGTGAGGAACGAAGGAGAGGGTGGAGTCGAAGATGACAAAGCCCTGAGAGCCTTAAGCAAAAACAAATATATATCATGTGAAAGATATCAGCAACAGCGGAGCCGTATCATGGCGACATATAAACAAAATTTAAAACACATAAAAATACAAAGATACAATGAAACTAATTGCAATGTTATCAGGGCCATAACCAACCATGATATAGGCACGATTTGGCGAGCCATCAAGAACCATCAGAATCTAGTTTCCCTCTCACAAACCAATGTCATCTCGGCGCCCATATGGCACTCCTACATCTCTCAGAAATTTTGAATGCCAGACCAGTTTAGAAATACAGACATCACTATGCCGAGATACCAAGATCTCCAACAAATAACTTGGTCCATAGATGATGTAAAATGGGCCATTTCCAAACTCAACTACTCCAATTCAGCTGGCCCGGATGGTTTTCCCCCCTGTTTGTACAAAGCAGATCCAGACCTATGGGCAACAATTCTACAATGCAGGTTTCAGGCTATTAAAAATTCAGGAAGTATCCCAAGCTCATGGCTTTCGGCCAACATTATTCCAATCTTTAAAAAAGGGAATCCTTCTTTGCCCCAGAATTATCGGCCGATAGCCTTAATTGACACGGAAGCAAAATTGTTTGCAAGACTTCTCCTCAATGACTTGGAAAAATTTATTGAATCACACCAACTATACTCTAAATGCCAAACAGGCTTTAGGAAAGGGATGGGGACCTCCTTGAACGCGATGATAATGGCGTTTACCATTGCTGGCTGGTGCAAAGCAAAAATTTGCAAATCCGGTCTACATTGCACTCATTGATATGTCTTCCGCTTTTGATACGGTAATTAGGAACTTATTATGGATCAAACTAAAGAAATTGGGAACACCGTTAGTGCTAATTTACTGGTTTAGAGCTCTATATACTAACACATCCTACAAAATTAAACTTACATCAGAGGGCCGTACTACTAATCCAATCGCCACGGAAGTAGGCCTAAAACAAGGCTGTAATCTGGCGGCCACGTTCTTTAATTTATATCTAGCTGACTTGGACAAAAGATGGGATGAGGAGAGTTTGTTCTCTGTAAGGACGGGGCTCTTCAAATTAAATTGGCTCACCTTTGCAGATGACATTATTCTCTTCGATCCTACTCCCGGGGGTTTACAAACTAAGTTACGCCTATTCGAAGATTTCGCCACTAAGCACAATTTATCTCCGAATCCAACAAAAACCGCTGTAATGAATTTTGGTGTCCTGAAAAGAACTGGGAAAGCTCAATGGTACATCATGAAATCCAACATACCCTTGAATATGGACACCATTTACTTAGGGTATTACCTAGCAGAAAAAAATTCCATTAAAAAGTGGACTGAACTACTTAACACGAAGATCCGTCCACTTACCTCACAGTTCAAAATAATATACTCTAAATACTGCAAGTTTTTACTAACTCCACTTATTGAATTCCTCACATTGAAAATTGAAACTGTTATGCTTTATTCATTAGATATTTGTCTGTGCGAAATGGGAGCGACACTGGACCAATTGAAAGGGTCAGCATTGAAGCGAGCTATGTCTCTCTCACTGCCACTACCCAATGTAGTGCTAAGGCATGAGTTAGGTATCATAGCCTTATCTACTCGTTGGAGATGGCGACTTCTGACGAATTATGCAAAGATCATGTATCCTAAACCAAACTCACTATATACTGATATGAAACAATCAATCGACAAAAGGCCAACGACCGACATGGTCCGATATTTGACAAGGATACATACTATACTGAACGATGCTAACATAACAGTGGAGGATGTCCATAACCGACCTGCTTATGCCAAAAAAAAATTATTTGAAAAGGACTGGTCTAGCACTATTGATCAGATTGGATCTTATAAATTGTTTAAAGAATATCATCTGTTCACAAAAAAGCGTTTACCCAGATACGACTACATCACGATATTTCCGTGCAATCATACACGCAATGTCTTTCTTCGGTTTAAATTTAATCTATTTTACACGAAAGACAGAATTACGTCCTGGGCCAGTAGTACGATGTACAAAACGAACAAGAGTTGTAGATTTCCCGCATGTAATGAACAGGTGGAAACGCTAAAACACTTGATTTTATACTGTCCGCATTTTAAAGATCTTAGAACTGTTTGATTTATGGACTTTGTCAATACCAATTTTACTGATTGCTTACCATTCTTATGGGCTCGTATGATGCAAGGAAATCATAAACCGCTTACTTATGCTCTAACGAGATTTTGCAAAGTAATAGAGAAAGAACTCAATAATTACAGTAATCTGAAGATATGCATAAATGGGATGCAAACTGAGAGAAGGCAGAAAGAATTATTAAAATGCTAATGTAGTCGTTTTCCTTCACTTTACGATGCAAAGAGGAACAACATTCCCATTTCCTCTAATGTAATGTTATACTTCGCTTGCTCTTGCGAGTCCACATTTCTTGGATATGCTTTTATATGTAATGTTTTTTTTACATGCTCTAAGAAATATAATGTAATGTTTGCTTGTTATTTAAAATTTTGTAAAGGTTCTGTTACGTTTGTAGTAGAACCATACACAAATAAAAACATTTAAAAAAAATAAAAAAAGATGACACCAAGGTTTTTTGCCTGGCAGGAAGGCGCAGGTTGAGGGCCCAAGGAGGGCGGCCAGAGTGAAAGAGGGAAAGCGGGACCAGGAGTCCCATTGAGAAGGATTGTGGTCTTACTGGCATTAAGGCAGAGATCATTGGAGGCACACCATTCCTGAATCGCAGATAGACAGTCAGGAATGAGCAAGAGAGGAGAGGAGGCAGCGGGAAACCTGAAGGAGAGCCTAGTATCATCTGTATAACACTGAAAGTTAGGAGAGAATGTAGATATGAGGTGAGCAAGAGGTGCCAAGTAAAGGTTGAAGTGCTAGGGTGAGAGATTAGGGCCCTGGGGAACACCACATGAGGAGTGAGAGGTGGTGGAGAGAAAGGACCTCAGTTGGACCTGGGAGGGTCGATTGCAGAGGAAGGAGGTCAACCAGGTTAGGGCCTGATCTGTGATCCCCAGGTTGTCACTGAGACGATTGATCAGGATGGCATGGTTGACCATGTCAAAAGCAGAGGAAAGGTCAAGGATGATGACTACAGAAGGAAGGCTAGAGTCGAGATTAGAGAGCAGGTCTTCACAAGTGTTCAGGAGAGCATTCCATGCTTCTGGCTGCTCTAAAGCCAGACTTATGGCCATGGGGACAACCAACAGATTCAGTATGGACAGTAAGATGGGAGATGGCTAGCTATTCCAGCAGTTTTCCCAGGAAAGGAGTGGTAGAAAATGGGCGGTAGTTTGCTGGAGAGGAAGGGTTGGCAGAAGGCTCCTTAAAGAGGTGGTGTACAAGGGAGTGCCATAGGACAGAGGGGAAACTCCCAGTGGCAAAAGAGTGATTGCAAAAATCGGCCAAGGTTGGAGCGAGGATGTCAATGTGGTCCTTGATGGTTCGGGAGGAGCAGGGGAGCACCTGCTTGAACAACACTTTCATAGATCGGACTTGTCTTTAACCATTGTTCGGAGGGAACAAATGGAAAGAGGAGAAAGGAGGAGGAGAGGGAGAGGTGGCCAGAGCAGGGCCGAGAGAGTTAGAGGTAGAGGAAGAGGTGAGAGAGGACAGGATGTCCTGAGAGGTAGAGACTGCAGCCGGATTGGCCAGCTCCTTGGAGATTTTGAAGAGTTCATCCATGTTGTTAGAGGCCGCAGAGATGTGGTTTTGGATGTAGGCTCTCTTCTTTGACAGGACAGAGAGTCTGTATTACCTTTGTAGCAGGCGGCAGGCCATTTTGTCAGAATATGCACCTGATGCCCTCCACTTATCTCAGCCACCCTACACTTGCATTAAGGGTGGTGAGCTTGGAGTCATACCAAGAGTTTCACTTGGAGGTGGTCTTCAAACGGATCTTTATGACAGGAGCAAGGACATCAAGAGTGTCAGAGATAGATGCACATTAGAGAGGGCTGTGTCAGAATGTGAGTGAGCTGTAGGAGGAGGAGAGAAAGTGGTGGCAAAGGCCTCCACTGACAAATGTTTCATGAGCCAGAGGACCGAGAAGGTGGGTGGCAGTGCCGGGGTCGGCTTCACCTGGGGGACAGAGAGCGTCAGGTGGGAGGAGAGAAGAAAGTGGTCAGTCCAAGAGAGAGGAGTGGTGAGACGGTTAGAGAGGGGGATGTCAGAAGAGATGGGAAAATCCTGTGCCCGGCAGAGTGTGTCAGGTCAGAGGGTAAAATAGAAATAGAGAAAGATTGCGAAAGAGCCCTGAGTAGCGGTTAGAAGCATACAGGTGGAAGATGAGGTTTCTGAGGAGCAAAGGTTGAGAGGTAGAGGCAAGACGAGAGGAGGAGAGGTCAACCACTCATAGAGGAAGAGGGTGACCTCGCCAGGTGTCCTGTAAGTGGAAGACCAAGGCTACTCCACCCCCTGGACGTTTAGTTCTGGGTTCAGAGAGTATATTGTAGCCATCAGGGGGGAGAGTGTCAAAACCTGTGACGGAGCTGGCTGAAAATCATGTCTCTGTGAGACTGAGGAAATCCAGATCAAGTTCTTCAAGGAGTCGGCAGATGTCAGAGGAGTGTTTGACAGCAGAGCAAGAGTTGAATGTAGCGACGTGGAGCAGATTGACACATTTGAAAGACTTCCATGGAGAGTTACAGGCCCTGCGGACATGGTAGAGAGGCCTGAGAGTCTGTAGATGAGGAATAAGGAGATGGCAGAGTAGACAGACAGGATGAGGCAGGTGCCAGAGAGTTGGCAGAAGAGGGAGGTGGCGGAGGAGCAGGAGGGTGTAGGTAGGAGTATTGGGCGAAGGAAGGAAGTTGATAAGACACTGAGGGCCTCATTACACGGTAGGCGGTAGGGGTTTACCGGTACCTGTAATGGCACCGGTACCGGTAAACCCCTACCGCCTTACTACGAGTTCCCTTTGCGGGACCCGACTTTAACGGCTGGTTTTACCAGCCATTAAAGTAGGGTGCCGCAAAGGGACCTCGGAGCTAATTACGGTACCGCAATTTGCGGTACCGTAATTAGCACCTTCCCCATTCCCATTATGCCCTATGGGGCCAAAAATGGGAATGGGGAAGAGCCTTGGTGAATGGGGAATTACCGCCCCCGCTCACCTTGGAGTAGGGCGGTAATTCCACCATCCACCAAGGCGGACACGGTAAAATACCGGCGGCAACCATGGCGCTAGAAGCGCCATGGTTACCGCCTACCGTGTAATGAGGCCCTAAATACACCTATCGAAAAGGAGGAGATTGGGCTGAAAGCCCTGGTTCAAAATGATCCCATTCAGATAAGACAGTGTTGGGCACAACATGTGAACACATACATAGGTGGGTGAGAACACCAAATTAGCGATGGGCACATGTGCATATTGGAAGCGGAGAATGCCAAAGCAGTTTTATGCACACATGCAATTAATCGGTGGAGGAAACCTGCATACAGTTGGTAGGCAGGTGAGAACGCGAGAGCAATGCTAGGTATATGTGCATTTGGTAGGTAAAGGAGAACATCAAAGCACTTTTAGGCGCATGTCATTGAGTATGCAGATGTGATTTTGTAAGGAGAGGAGGATGCAAAGACAATGTTAGGCACAAAATGTGAACAGGTGCTTGAGGCATAGATTTCATAGCCATCACCAGACACTGGGGGCCTCATTATGAGTATGGCGGTAGCCATGGTGCTATTAGCGCCATGGCTGCCTCCATACTGGGCTCCAATACAGGGTTCCTTCAATGGGGAATTTCCGGGTCATTCCAACATTGGAGGACCGGGTAATTCCTCCTTGAAGGAACCATTCCCCATTCCCATTTGAGCCTCTGTAGGGCTCAATGGGAATGGGGAGGGAGGTAATAATGGGCACATTACAAATGGCCCGTTATTAGCTCACTCGCGGGACCCGGAAAGGACGTCTGGTTTTACCAGACGTCTGTTCCGGGTCCCGCAAAGGGAATCTCGTAATAGGCGCTCCCGTAATGAAGGGTGCCGGTCCCGTACCGGCACCCTTCATTACGGGAGGGCCAGGGTCGTAATGAGGCCCTAGGTCACCTTCCCTCTTCCTGCCATCAGCCGCCATAGTGGATGTAAGGTTTGACAGCAAGTCCCACATCAGAGTTGATCTGTGGGAGAAAGTTTAGCAGAGGGTTAGCCAGTATACTACGTCACTCAATAAGGTGCTTCCACTGGTGTACCTGTTAGAATTAGAAATATCCAACCTAGCAAATGAACATGGCTTGTCTGGCAATGCAGAAACCGGGAAACAGGCCATGATACTGCTCTTAACTTTTTTGACAGGATCAAGGCATACTTGGGATGATGGCTAACGTGAAGTAGTAGCCCGGAAGCTTTTCTTTACCCACAGTTTGAAGTCAAGAACACAACCTTTAAAAGGCATGTGCATTAGGATGTGGAAAATGCAGTATGCCTAATTCACAGTAGTGTTATATAATGGCAAACCCCCATTGTAAAACACCCTGTGAATAAAGGCCAGTGTGTTTCCAGTTACAAAAGGCCATACTATCCATGTGTGATAATGCACTAAAAATATGTTAAGTAGACAGGATTGAGCAAAAATGCAGAACCAAAAATCTAAGTTCAACAATCCTGTTCTGGACTCCACCGCTGCAGGTTATTGGACAGTGTGCCCCCATCAATGTCAACTTGTGAAATTTGCTCTGGTGGCACCACACCAAGCTTTCTTATATTGGAAAAACTTAGGAGGCTATGGGGTAGACTCCTCCCGCTTCTGGATTGCTCTTTACATCAGGGCTCCCAGAAGAATTCCGTGCATCCACTGTGATCAGATTGTTGATGCCTATATTCTCGAACCATGCCAATTGGGAGTGATAACTATCCATAGCGGTTCTGGTGAGTAAGTCGTCAGTGACCCTCATTACGATACTGGCACTAAACCATGGCGCTATTAGCACCATGGTTGGTGCCGGTATCGTAACGAGTCCGCCAATGTTCAATGGGGAATTACCACCCCATTCCAAGGTTGGCGGGGCAGTAATTCCCCATTGAACATTGGCCCTTCCCCATTCCCATTTTTGCCCCATAGGGTTCAATGGGACTGGGGAAGGTGATAAGTACGGTACCGCAAATTGCAGTACCGTACTTTGCACCAAGGTCCCTTTGCGGGTCCCTACTTTAACGGCTGGTCTAGACCAGCCGTTCAGGTCGGGTCCCGCAAAGGGACCTCGTAGTAAGGCGCTAAGTGTTTAACGGCGCCGCAGCCTTTTACAGCGCCGTTAAACACTTAGCGCCAGGGTCGTAATGAGGCCCATTGTGTTTATCTATACTTGCTAAATTAACTGTGGAAGCTGTAACTTGTGCCCTCCTTCTTGAGTGCAGTGTGCTTCAAGGCCTATTCCCAGTCCGCAGGCGAGGCCTCAGTGGCCCACACATGAATGCCTACTTTCATAAAAATGAATGGGCATCATATCCCTGAAGAATATGGCAGGATGTAAGGCCATACCCTCTGCCGGTTTGATAGCACAGCGAGTAGAGCACTCGAATCCTGACAGGGCCAAACTCAGCCTTTCATCCTTCTGAGCTCGATAAATGAGCACCACACACTGTGGGTAATAATAAGCAGTGCTCAGATACCTGAGGGTTTGTAGCGCTATATAAATGCTAAATTATTATTATTATGATTAGATAGCAGGTTCTTCAAATGATGATTTATGTGCAAACCAGCTGAAATCATGGGGCTTAGAGGGCATATGGAAACCTGGCGGAGTCTTTGACTCCTACTGTAGTGGATGAGTGGTTTAGTGAATTGTACATTTCTTTTTTCATCCTCAATCTATTTGTCTATCAACCAGCAAGGCCACTTTTAACCAGAGTACTGTGATGACAAACTGAAGGCTCTACCTCAATTTATTTGGCTTGCAGCATAGCCACACCCAGCTCTACCGATAAGCGGTGCATCGGACACTTTTACTCCCTATGAATTGGCAAATACTCCCAACAAAAAAAAGATTGGGATTAAAAATACTCCCAACAAAAAAATTTAAAAATAGATATGCAAACTTTCACCCCTGCTTTCACCCTCACAGCTCCATGGATATTTGTATTTGTATTTGTTTTATTTGTAGTGCGCACCTTGCCCCGGGGCATCTGGGCGCATGTTTTGAAAGGCAGTTACAAGTTACAGCAATAGATACATTTTACACATATTCGACAACAGTTAAGAACATTGCATAGAGAAGAGGGGAGCGGACCTAAGTATACATTATAAACAGTCTATAAACAGTGAACAGACAGTTCGCAGGTGAGAGGATTGACAACTGTACGGATTAGACAGAGGAGGCCAGGGCATCCAGTTCATGTAGCCACAGGTGGTTTTCGTTTTGAAGGAGTGGATGTATGGAACATTTCTGAGAGCATTGGGTAGGGTGTTCCAGAGTTTAGCCGCAAGGACTGGGAAGCTCGAGCCTCTGGCTGTCTGCAACTTGAAACTGGGAATAGTCAATGTGTGAGCCTGAGCAGATCTCAGGGGTCTGATTGCTGTATGTTGAGTAAAGCACGTGGATAAGTAGGCTGGGGCTGCATACTTCAGGGCCTTGTGAGTTAAGGCAAGTGCTTTGAGAGATATGCAATGAATGATGGGTAGCCAATGCAAGTTGCGTCTAGTGTTGGAGATGTGAGAACGCCTGGGTACGTTGAGAGCTGCCCTTATGGCATTGCTCTGACTGACCTGGAGTTTATCAAGGTTTCTTCGACTGTATGGACCAGTGGTGCACATAGTGCCACAGGAAGAAATTCCTATTTTAACTGCCTGATTGGAAGAAATAAACATGTATGTTTTCAATGTGCATCACTAACTAGGTGCAAAGAAATAAATATTACAAAAACATTTCCATTTTTCAGTTAAAACCTTATCACTCATAAAATGCTCTCACTGGGAATTGGACTTACATTTTTACTCCCTAAAAATAATTGTTCTCACAACTTTAAACAATAGGGAGTAAAATACTCCCACTTCCAAAAATCTTATCTGGAGCACTGTCCACACCTACAGTTATTGAGTGTCTCCCTTTTGTCTACCCTCTTGCTCAGTCCACTACATGGTCATAAGGTGATGCTGGAGCATGAGCATCTACTTGGCATACCCCACTACCATGGGATCCATCTCATCGACTTACAGAAGCTAGACATTGCTTCATGCATCATCACTCTCTCACCACTCCTGGCCAAATGGCCCTACACAGTGAACTCTAACCACCACCAAGAGGATTCTGCATTGCCTGTGAGGACTCACTGGCAATGCTTAAGGAGTGGGTCAATGGATCATGTAGTGCTGTGCCAGATATGGAGGATTGGGATGTTTTGGTTGGCCTGGAGTGAGGGGGTTGAGGGTCGCTTGCTACAGCATGACCAGCAACCAACTGATATGTTATCCAACACTCCCTCATTGCAATCACCACTGCAGGGTACTGCACTGGCGGGGTCTGTGGAAGGTGATGTTCCCTCACTGTGAATATCCTGTACTTGTGGCACACTTTATTGTGCTTGAGCATTGATGTGGTGCCAGAGACACCCTTCAGTGGGTTACCCTGCTTAAGTATCTTCTGGCAGAGGTTGCATTCTACTATACATTACTCCAAACCTAACATGTTCTTTCTTCCAAGCTGAAGTAGTCCCAGTCACTAACCAGATGGACGGTGTCATGGGTGGTGATGACTTCTGATCTGCCTTAAACATCTGAAGTAAAGCCTTAGTCTGCCCTGTCCCCTCTTCGAGGGCAGGCAATGGCTCATAGGGTCCAGTCTCCTACTCCTGAAACATTGGCTGCAAGACATTTTATGGCTCCTCTTCTGACTAGTGCTCATCAGTCTCCTGGGGCACGACCACCACTGCTTCCTCCTCGCTATCGCCACCACCCCTGCAACTCTCCTTGCTGCTCCGGTTTTACCACCTGGATCACTCAAAAGTCTGTACACTGGTCCTTGCTGTGCTTGTTTCCTGAAGCTTCCACAACTTTTCCCAATTGGTAAACACATCCCTTCCAACTCCGTCAACCACTTCTGACTCAGGTTCTGCCTATCCCGATAAGGCCTGTTCCAAATGACAGCCTCCTCCACCTCCCACCTCATCATGCTTAGTCTGCCCCTCTTAAAGCTCAGTCTCCCCCTTACTTACTCTCCCTTGGTATGCTCTGGTCACTCCTAAATGTGTGAATTTCCTTACAGCTGTGGTAAGAATGGATAGTATGAGCAAGGTCACGTGAAGTTAGACACAGGTGTGTGCTGGCCCCGCTATTATTCTCTGTTAACACATTTTCATCAGACCTAAATGAACTAGTAAAGGACACGCCTAGAATAGCAGGTAAAAACATCTATGTCCTATCCTATGTGGAAGATGCTGTCCTATTGCCATGCACCCAAAAAGGCTCTCCAGAAATGTATTGGTGGATATGTTAGATATATGGATTTGAGAGATTTGACTTTGAATGTTGACCAATCTAATCTTATGTGTGTGGGTAAGCATCCTGGTAATCTCCCCTGTATCTCTGCAGGGTTCGCAAAATCTACTCGCCCACTCACATTGGTGAGTAGTATTTATGAAAGGGAAGTACCATTTGCACGATACTCGACCTTGCTGGCCAGTATGGGGATGTTATAAACTTATTTTTCATTTACTGCAAACACACTTTGTTTGCAGCAAATGTCAAATAGAAGTGTCACTGCGCATGCTTCACAGCATTGCACCAAATATGAAGTGTGCCTATATTTTATGGCGACATGCACCATTTTACAAAAAGCTGTGGTAAATATTGTATCACCACTCACCTTGGGCAAGAGCATTTTTTTCTTAGGTTGAGTATGTAAACTAAGGAAATCATCCTGCAGGTCTAGTGGAATTTGCAAAGCCTGCTCTGCATCCAGAAAGAAACTACAGAGGGTACCCACATTTCATATCTCAGGATAGTGTTTAATAGTTTACTAAACTGGCGTGATCATATTAATAGCTCGGCCACCAAATGCAATTATTATTAATTTTGAGATATGAGTGGCTTAACGTTTGATTCTGCACTTCCCATCTATCTGGCCATTTCTTTTGCAATCAGTGTGTATGGGGGTGAAGTATAGGACTTTTCCCCTCTGCAATACAAATCAAAGAAATAACTTCCTATGTTATCTCTTTGGAGTTGCAAAAAGTGCCTTGACATATCTGTTACATCAGAAAACGGATCTGTACTGTATAAGTAACCGAAGTATTCTTAAACCATTATTTTCTGGACTAGACTATGGTTGAATCCAAAGCCACATTTAACACATGATATTACTAAAGAATTAATGGTTTCTGATATATGGCTTAATCAACTGAAAAAGGAATGTAATTCCTTCAGCTTCTCTAATGTATTCAGCTCTCCTTCTAACATATCGGAAAAAGAAGGCAACTTCGGTTCATTCCAGATGTAAGGAACAGAGAAGGAATCAGCGCAATAGTATGGCAATAAGGAAGAACTCGGTTTCCTATTATTTTGCACATGGCTTTCATCAGGAAAAGCTAACAATGGTCCTGAGCCTGCGGAAGAGGAGTGTGATATTCGGATTAAGGGCTAATTCTGCTACTAAAAGAGAATAATTGCAGAACAATCAATGATGTGAACAAATATCCTTGTTCTGTGCCGAACAAACAAATTGCTCATGCTGTTTATTCATTCATCGAAGGAGCATTAGTACTAAACTAAGAATGTTGTCAGAAGAATTAATCATTTTTTTAAATTTCTGTGCAGGGTTTTATTGATGTGACCTTTGTGTAGAACTATTTTTAATCTGTATTGTACTCTATGGTGTTTCCTAACCTTCGAAATAAAGATTTGGTTGATTTATTGTGCGGCACAAAAGGAAAAAGGACCAGGGGAAGTCAAAAGGAACTTTTTAAAACGTTTGCTTTCATAAAGGAGTAATGGTAGGAAAGGAAATTGAGGGCGGTATAAATATATATATAAGGAGTAGAGGGTGGGTTATAGAAGTTGAACACTCCAGTGCTAAGCTCAGTATAAGATTTTGTGTTGAATAAAGTTTATCTCTGCAGGGTCACAGGTAGGAAGAGGTAAACCCAATACCTCTTGTAGAAAATGTGCAGAAAAGTCCTGGTCACCTTGCAATCAGAATAGGCTTAGTTGACAGCGGCGGTTAAAGTAGTATGTGGATGATAGTGGTTGATGGTGTCCTGGTAAGTCTCAGTTGCCGGATGGCAAGAGATCCTGCAAATTCAACAAGTGTCCATGAAGCTGCTGCTTTCTTTTTCTGTGCTCTGTAATGGCTCGGCAAACCTCTAATGGCTGTGGGGTTTAACTGCCTTGAGAAAGACCCTCTGGGGTTGAAACACGTGTTGGCTGACCACTCTCTCTAGACAATGGGCCTCATTACAAGTTTGGAGGTAGCCATGCCGCTATTTGCGGCATGGTTGCCTCCATCTCGGGTCCGGGTTCCTTGAATGAGGAATTACTGGGCCATTCCAACCTTGGAGGACCCGGTAATTCCTCATTCAATTGAGCCCCCGTAGGGCTCAATGGGAATGGGGAGGGAGCTAACCATGGTCCCTGGTCCTTTAGTGGCTCCTGCTAAGGGACCTCGTAATGCGGCGGTAAGGGGTTAATGGCACTGGCATCCTTACCGGTGCCGTTAGCACCTTACCACCGACCTTGTAATGAGGCCCAATGTGTCTACACTATGACAAATAAAAACACACATTGAAAACACAGCAATAAGTGTGAGATCCTTTCTTTAAAGGTTCAACTAAGCCTATTCTCATTGCAAGGTAACCAGGACTCTTCTGCATAAAAATATATGTAGACAAAAGGGATTTCAACAGTATTCAGCGAACAGCTAAAGACCCTAGCAAAGCACACCAAAAGTCTCCGAAATTGCTCAATTTGTGAGCTTGTTCTGTCCACACCTCTCTTCAGACAGACAAAATACTCATAGGAAGCAACGAGTGAGCTGGGCCTTCCAAAGGCCCTCAAAACGTTGTTAGATTATTCAAGGTCTCCGGGTGGTCAAACGCCCTCACCAAGTCACAAGCCTCGCAAATTGATATTGGGTCTCAAACTTTGCCTTGAAGTCCCGGGGGCTTTAAGCCATTAGAAATCCTCTGGGAATCCCACTGGGGAGATCGAAACAGCACGCAAGGTTTTGAGCTTCACGCAGGACTAATCTTACGGGGTTTGTGGACCCTTACTAATTAACTAAATTCCAAGATATGATATTGTGTTAAGAAGAATAATCCCAGCTTGTGATATTCCAGAGCACATTTTGTGTTTAAGGTCATTGACATTCTAGCTTAACATCCTTTCTAATTAGTCCGAATATGAAAAAAGCATTTGAAGGAAAAATGCTTTTTCAATTTGCTCATACTTCAATTAAACCATACATTTACTACTATTGCGCTAAAAAGAAGTCTCTCTGGTATATGCGCAGAGGTCCAAGATTACATCTGTTGAAACGTAAAATGTGTATTGTGTGTTTCCAGGTCTATCCAGACATGACAGACCAAACACTGTTAATTTCTGTTCACAGCACCCTCAATATCACGACAATATCCCAATAATGTCAGATTTATGAATCGATACACAGTGATTTTTGCAGAATGCTTTGAAGAATATCTGGTAGCAGGAGGTCAAATCTCAGGCATCAATTGGGTGTGTGAAGTGTGGTCTAGAAGTTTGATCATGGTTTGGTGGCTGAAGATAGTCTGAAAGCCCTGTACTACTTAGCCGAGCAACATCAAGTGCCTAAGGCAGTGCCCCAGGGCTTTAGGCTACTGGGCAACCAATCCAGAGAAGCACTCCATGTTGGAAATCATCTTCAACTTCCCTTCAGGCGGAGGTGTACTGAGGCACCTCCATCCACGCAGTCACCTTAGGGGTCCCTAGATGTCCTTGTCTCTTGGTCCTCCGTGCAGTTGGGTTCCGACAATCCTCCAGAGATTATACCTTATATGCCTTATACCTCCGGCCCAATGGGTTTTAACTACTTTTCATGTGGTACACAACTATTGCTGGAGCCCCCTCGCCTCTGGCTATCTAGACCTAAACGCTGATTGCAGCAGATCCAGCACAACTAATAAAGACTGATTTGTTACTCTTGTACTGCATCACCAAGAGAAGAAGTCATCCCTTTTAAAATCAGCATCATTGGATGCTTGCATTGAAGGGAAGAACAAATAGTTGGAAACGCACCACCCTCGGCTAGTTCTTGCAGCAGGAGAAAGGGGGAGCTGTGTGCGCAACCGAAAACATGGTACTGCTTTTTACATATTAAAACCTCTGTGGAACTCATTTGACAAAAGAAAGGTTACACATTTTATTGATAGACAGCTTCAGTGTTACCTCCTGGCTTGTTACCACAGATCTCAATTTGTCCAGCCCGTGTCTGCAGGTACCTTCTAGGATGAAACTACCAGGCCCGCAAGTTACAGTCATGAACATTAGGGAAGCCTGACCTTGCGCTAACTCCAAGGTCCCAGCAGCTCAAGCTTGTAATGATCTATCTGTCCATTGCAAGACAAGGCCAGCCCTGGTCTGGGCTTGCCAGCAGTAGGCAATAAAGGGATCAAGGGTCAAGTCCTAAAAGTAAAAGTGGTGGGACTCATCAACAAACGCAATGTGATGTGAGGTTGCCAGAAATTAGCATATCAAGGTCAAATATGCACCTTACATTAAGTTGACGCATAACCACCCAAATTGCACAGGACGAATGGCATTTGCCTTTCATAAAATCGACACACACACAAAACCAAGAGAGGATATATTCTAACAGTGTTTTTGAAAACATTAAAAGGTGTGCATGTTTTAAACTCCAAGAACCAATACAAACGTTTTCCCAGGAACACGCAGTACCGAAATGGGACATTTTACCTTTAGTAGTTTGTTATTTTGCATCAGGTTATATTGTGCTCTGGTGAAGTGTCCAGCCAGCAGGCCTGAAAAGCTGATGACTGCGGTCCGATCCCCGAGCGCGGCTTTAATTCATAAATTCAAAAAAGACGTTCAATGTTTCGCATTTTAGCTGGGGGGACTGAGTCCATCCTCGGAAAATCGCGTGTAGCCCGGAGCCATGAAAAGTATTAGCACATTATGGGGCTACAGCAGTATCCCCTGCACTTGCGCATTCCCAATGTCACTGGGCCTAGGAAGATCATTTTGATGTTATTGTTTTTTTCCTCCCTTGTACCCCTCCCTTGCCTCGTCACGACCTGAAACACTTGTGCATGGGTGCGATATAAATAAACTATCATGTGTGCTATGCTGTATGATATGCTCGAATGTCACATACAATGACGCATCGCTTGTAACTGAATACACTTGCCAACAATAAACAGTTTTAAAAAAAGCAAAAAAATCTATGTCGCACCTTTTTTATCGATCAAAAATTTGGAGTGATGGACCAGAGAGTGATATGATACAGCCAAATGTGCACCACACGTTGTAAGCTGATAATGTATCTACTGTTTTTTTATAGGTTCTTGGTGTGTGGCATTTATGGATGTGAAGGTTTTAGGATGTGTGTATAGTTATTCAGCCTCTCCGGGTCCAGCACTGGTCGTGGAATATGCTTGGCACTGAGGGTGGTGCAGAGGTAGCTAATGGCTTTGCGTCTAATGCTCCGCTTTTGAGCGATGAAGCACTGTCTCATGATGTCAAGAAACCAGCGTCTGCTCCCCGTTCCATCCAGCGTTACGTCAAGACTACATGTTCCACAATTCCAAAACACACGGAGCCGAAGCGTTTCCAGAGTATCAGACAACGCTGGGGGTTGCCGTGGAAACGTTGGTTGCCTGAGCACGTTCGTGCACGGTTACGTCATGGCAACGTTCCCCGCAGGGTCACGTGATTAGTTTAAATCTCCGCCCGGCATTCGGAACGCTGCTTCTGAATTTACAATTTTTGGAGCTCCCTACTGTGTTCTTGTCTGGCCTGTTGTTCTTGGACCTTGGACCCTGTTTTTGTCTCACGGATTGATATTGAACTACCCCTAAACCTTGTATTGGAAATTACCTGTTTACTCGATCTCGGAACGAACGACCATTCTTTTGCCTGGCATTTCCAAGATTTGGCGTCTCAGATTATTGCACTATTCACGGAACTCTGACTCTCGGAACATTGTTATTTGGACCTTCCACATTTCTTTCGGAACTTATCAAGAAACTCGGATTATTCACGGACATTTGTTTATTAGGCGTCCGCGTGCCGGCGGGTATAGGTATAGGTTGGATTGTCCCTGTCACTGGAACCAGTATCATCGGACGAACTTCCTTTCATCTTCTTTTCCACAACAAGAATATTACCCGTCAAACACCAAAACTGATATCCTGGGTATCCTGGCCCTCTGTCCTGCCTGATTTGCTATCCTTGCCCAGAGGTATTCCCTACGTGAGTACGTTGTTTGATCTACATCCGTTTGCCTTGTTTATGTCTTATTTCATGAACCCAACTCCTGACATTGTGTTCTTTGTCTAGGTAGCTGTGTTCCGACTCATATAATCTTCTGGGCAATTCCCCTTCCGATATAGTCCCTTTGTACTATTGGGAGTTGCATTGTCTGGAAGGTTTCTACGGCTACACTAAGCGATCAACTGAATCCTGGTATTACCAAGTTTGGCGTGGGTGGTTCTCACACATGAGCTTCCCATTTGTGTACAGTAACCTGAGGCGTGAGGAATGCAAGCATTGTCTACAGGCGGGTATTAGGGACTGAGATATGTAACGCGGCGCAGGTCATAACCTGTGGTAGTTGAAGCCCTCTTGTTGGAGGCGTTTGACAAACATTTAAGAGCCATTTTCTTCTCTTTGCATAACCTTGTTTCTGTATAACATGCAACACAATAACTGTTTCATGGCTACATGATCACTGCTAAATGACATTTTGGGTAACAGGTGGTTCACTCTTTGGAGTTGGAGTCATTACAGAATCCTTGATAGTTCACAGTTGGCAACGTTGTAGTGGGTCAAGCCACGCATACCTAATTAGCACATGAAGATCGTTCTTGACCTCCTCGCAGCCAATCAGAATGTTCAGGGTGCAGTGAATAACTAGTGGTATTGACTGCATTCTGAACATTCTGTCTTCAAAAGCAAACGGCTAAACAGCAATACAATTTCCAGTCAAGATTGTTTTCAACAGGACATTTCCAGATAGGAGCTTTTTTTCCTGCAACATCCTATTAAACAAAACAAAGGCAAAACTTAAACATTGGAAAATACTCACACTTTCTTATAGAGAAATTGTACAACTCCTAATGCATAGTCATCTTAAATCAGCTTCATTATAACCACGTTTGCAATTTAAATGCTTAACTTTTTATTGCAGAATTGGCCATAAATCCATTGAATTAAATAATTCAAGCAACACATTACATGTAACTAGTAAAAAAAAAACAATTTGATTAGCTCTCAACAAAGACTGTGCTACACTAATTTCGTGGTAATACTGCTTTTAATTATCCTTCCACCTTAGTGGAAAAGCCCATCACGATTACACGATCATCTGGGCATTAGTTTTGTCACAAACATGCATTGCTTTCTGTCCACATCATCACTGTGCATTTTCAATCATGACAGATATGAGGGAGTGGTAAAAGGGAGGATAGTTAAGGTTGCTTACAGGAAAAAAAAAACACAACAAAGGGAAAAGAGAATTAACGTTGAGACAAGCAGAGGAAAGGCTAATCTGTAGATTCAGAACACTGGCTCTGGGTCTGAACAAGGACAATGAGATGGTTTCATTTTTGTGAATCAGGATCACTCGTAGGTGTAAGTAAATGCACAGAACAAGGGACCTATGGAGGAAATGTGGGGCATTCTATAAATCCATTTGAGTAGGAATGGCAGCATTGGTGTCAGCGATGGTATTATTGGAAATTTTGGGACATTATCAATGGGTGGAAAGACTAACCTCTCAACCAATCTATGAAATATAATGGGAGGAGGGACCATCGTACTATATATGTTTTAAAAGAAAGTCGTATGCTAAAGTAAAACTCTTTTTGTGTGTAATTTGAGAAGAGTGGTTAACACATAGAAAATCAAGTCTCTATGGGCCTCATTACGACCCAGGCGCTAAGTGGTTAACGGCACCGTAAAAGGCTGCGGCGCCGTTGACCACTTAGCGCCTTACTACGAGGTCCCTTTGCGGGACCCGACCTGAACGGCTGGTCTGGACCAGCCGTTAAAGTAGGGACCCGCAAAGGGACCTCGCAGGCAATTACAGTACCGCAATTTGCGGTACCCTAATTGCCGCCTTCCCCATTCCCTTTGAGCCCTATGGGGAAAAAATGGGAATGGGGAAGGGCCATGGTGAAATGGGGAAATACCGCCCCGCCAACCTTGTAATGGGGCGGTATTTCCCCATTTCACCATGGCGGACTCGTTACAACACCGGCACCAACCATGGTGCTAATAGCGCCATGGTTTAGCGCCGGTGTTGTAATGAGGGCCTATGACTTGTTTGTACATAGTGTTCGTTTTTTTACACTCCGTTCACACACTATGATATCTTCGCCCGACTTATGTAAGTTTCTGTCCTATATGGCTAAAACATGCCGGACATTCCTCTGGGTGTAAACAAACGAACACTATGTACAAACAAGTCATAGAGACTTGAAATTCTATGTGTTAACTACGTACACAGTAAATCATTCTTTGCACAAATTGGAGTATCAAGTACCATATCACTAGATGTTGTATATTGATGTGTGTATATGCTTGTGACTAATACTATCACATACAGACACATACAGGCAGTGGTAGGGGATGTTAAAGTTACAATCTATAAAAAGTTGACTATAAACAGAGTCATATTAATGGATCCTTGGTGCACGATAAGTGATTGTGGGAACATTGTCCGAGGCTCTTCTAACCTTACAACCAGTGGTATTAGAAACAGGATAATACTGTGGGTGCTTGGAATGCTGTGTCGCCTGCTAGTGGAAGGTATTTGGGACTACACAGTGCAGCCCAGCATATATATGCATAATGGCCCGGGTGGCAGGAGGAGAAAGAACTGTGCAGGCACACCAAGATGTTCTGGTCTTGCTGGCCTGCACCACCTTCTCCCTACCCCTGCGAGAAAGGTCAATGGAGCTATTATGCAGCAAAGCATGTTCTTTAAACGTGATCCCTCCATTAACCTGTGGACAGGGAAATGCCATACACAGGGCTTCCTCACGAGTTTGGCTGTAACCCTTAAATCCGGTGGTAGCGCGGTTACCGCCGGATTTAAGGGTCCGCCAAATCAGGGCTTTGGCGGATTTCTCCCCAGCTCTGAGCTGGTGGGGAAATCCGCCGAAAATTTGGGCTCATACCGCCGGCGGGAAATCCGCCGGCGGTATGAGCGCGAAATTTCCCCATTGAGCCCAACGTGGAATGGGGCATTCCTAAAAGGGCTCATTGGGGAATGGAGAATTCCAAATCCGTCAAACTCGTGATCCGGCGCTAATAGCACCGGTGAGTTTGGCGGTAGGGCAGATAGCGCCCACAGTGCCAGGAGGACAGGAAAGTAGTTAGCAGCCTGTCATCGCCTTTTCCCCATCCCATCAACAGCCGTTGCGTAAGTGACTTAAGCAGAGGAAATACGCCACAATAGCAGTGTGGCATCAAAATGCTGGCTGCCTCCGTGCTCTTCTTTCCACTCAAGTGCAATAGACTTAGAGATGTATCATGTGACTCTTGTTCCTGCATACACACTAGTGATAATACAGAGCAGCCTTGATCTTTTAAATCTTCCACTGTGGATGGGGTTTAGAGGGAAGAGCCTGTGCAGGGACATGCACAAGGCAGCGGCGACCATGCTCATCTCACACGCGCGGAGAATTGCTAGGGAGGTGGTGAGTAGTCGACCGTTCCTTTAACCATGCAGCACAGCAACAGGCAAAAAAGCGCCATCTTCTACGAAAACAATGGTCAAGAGGCACTGCCCTGGTGGCATGGTGCAGATGGCAGCCATGAAGCTTTGAAATTGTCCAGATCCCAGTTTGAGGGAGTAGGATAGTGTGCAGCAACCATGTGTCTTTCACTTGCAGTTGTGGGGTGGAACAGGTGCAATGCCGGTGAGGCTATTTCTTTTTCTTCGAAGGACAATGTACAGCCTCAGTTGCTTTGCTGGGTGTTCCTTTGCATATTATCCTAATCCTGAAGTATTTCCATATGAGGGGATGTATCGTTGCTTGTTGTTGGCGAAAGAAGGCTTGCTAATAGTACATCTAACGTCTATGCCTGTATGTAGCAGAGATAGAAGGTTCAATTGCGAGACATCAAAAGAAGAGATTTCAATTGGTCACATTAAATATCAATAAATAACGTACACAGTGTATATATCTCGTGTTGTCAAAAAAAAAAATAGCTTGAAAAATCAAGGCCCTTAATGGATCCTTTGATGCAAGTGAGAAAATGAATATTTATTCAACCGTACACTCGCAACAAGTGACTGGATTAACTGTGTGCAGGGATGTGATAATGTGAAAAGCTCATTGTAAAATGTTTTTCTGTGTTTAGCTTGCGGGACAATAACATCTCCGACAAAGGGATCGGAAGACTTCTAGATCAAGCTCTTCACTGGCAGAACTTTCAGAAGATAGCGTAAGTACATTCATCCGAAAATTGAGATCAGAGCACATTTCTACACGCCTCGCATGGCAATGTAATGTCTACTGGCAGAGGCTGGAAATGTTTGTAATCAGCATGGAGCAGATTGTGGAATCATGTTTAATGCCTCACAGTAGCAGTGCAAGCTGTGAAATTGATACAGAAAAGCAAGGCCGGGTTCAGTTTGAGACTGGGAATATATGCAAAACCTCTCCTTACTGTCACAGCCATTTCGGGGACACTGAGAAATGTGAGTTTCTAAAATAAGCAACTACAGAATATGTGATCAGTGCCTGCCACCTGAACACTACATGTCCACGTTTTTAGAGACATTTAGCGAAATTAGACCGTTTTGCTCAGCTTTCTCCTTCAGTTGTCTGGCAAGGTAAGGCCTGGTATTTGCATGTGCCACAAACCTCTTTAACAGTTGGCTTAAAACTAACCGTGTATAGGCACACTTCCAGTGACAATGGGCCTCATTACGAGGTTGGTGGTAGCCTTGCCGGTAAAACCAGCAAGGCTACTGGCGAGAAAATCTGGCACCCGCGAATGGGCAATTACCAGGGTATTCCGGCCTCGCCGGACCTGGTAATTGCCCTTTTGCAGCTGCCAGACCCGGTATGTCCTCATTCCCATTGGGAATGAGGATGCCTGTAGCACCAGCACGGTTTATTACCGTGCCTGTGCTACAGGCTTGCTGTGCTTGCGGGTGCCTTTCATTCCGCCAGGCACCCGCACACAACTTGGAATTTGCCGGTCCGGATACAGCGGTACTGGTAAGCTTACTGGTACCATTGTATCCAGACCGGCAAGCTAGTAATGAGGCCCAATGTTTTTAGGGATTTCCTGAAGGTCATGTGGTCACCCAGTGAGCAAAGATGGGTGGATCTAGAGTTGCATTGGTGGGACTGGTAAGGAGACCCTTCCTCTGACTTTCCTGCTGAAGCCTGGGACTGTTCTTATTGCTTGTTTCTAGATCAAACTGGCCTGCCAGGCACATGGATGAACCTCTTTGCAGTAGCTTGCAGAACTTGCTATCCAATGAACAGTTGAAGACGCAAAGGGTATTGAAGTGCCTACTGTGCTTGAAGGGGCCAATGCTGTGGGGTGATGCTCCAATTCTTCCAGACTCGAGAGGAGTCTGACTGCCAAGTTGCCTGCTCCCTGTAGATGGCTCTCCAGATAATCTGGGAGGCGTAGGTCCTGTCTTTTAGTGTAGTCAAGTATTGAGAGTATTAATGTGATTACTGCCATGGTTCTGTGCAGGAATGACCGATATGGCATTTTAGAAGGAAGAACCAGATTCTGGCTAGTGTGTTAACTTGGGGTTCCAGTGTGGTTAATTTACCCATGAGAAATCCAACGTTTTTGACTGTCAAAGTCCGTTGAGGGTAGGCTCACATGTCCTCTGGCCAAGGATTAGTTGTGGGATTTTTTGTTTTCGTGCTACAGATACCTTTGATTTTTATTGTGTTGTTTGTCTGTTGGTTGTCATCCAGGATTATGTTTGTCAGATGTATTTGCTGTGATCCAGTGGCTTTTCTTTTGAGGCATCTGTTGGTTTGTAAGACAATTTCTGTGTTCTGTGTCATCTGCGTAATTGTATCAGGTGAGACCTCAGTTGTTGATGGTTTCCAGGCGTGGACCAATGTAGATGTTGAATGGGAGTGGTGTGCTCGACCGCTGCGCTACACCGCAATGATATTCCGAGGGGCGGTGCTTTTTGAAAGGGGGCATGTGTGTTGCCTCCATTCTATAGTGAATGAAGATCTAACTTTCAGAGCAGCGCAGTTCCCTCTATTCATATATCTGCACATTGTTTAAAGGACTTGTGTGTCTAGTTTTATCGAATGCATTTATGTGATCCAGAGGCTGCTTGGTGTGTCTGCACTAGTCAGCATTGTCATTTAATATGTCCCAAATGGATGATGGTGTTCCCCCTCATTGGTCTGAACCCATTTCTGTCTCATGTATGACATTTTTGTATGCACATGAACCCGAGGTGGTTGTTACATTAGTGTCTCTATGAGTTATTCTGTGTAGGGAGCGTTGGTGATAGGTGGTAGCTCACTGGGACATCCTGATGATTTGCTGTGGGCTTTTTAACAGAGGCTTTTAAAGTATGTAGATAGGAAGGCTTGCAGAACTGTTCCTTATTCTATGGACGCGTTGAGAAGTAAAAAGGTGGACAAACTCTAGTTGTTATGTTATGAGTTTGTAGCTTATAAGCGAGTTCTCGTTTGTTTCTTGTGGGTTAAGGGTTGGCTTTGGTTGTGAATTCCTCTTCAATGAAGGTGTGGAAAGCTCCCAGGGCACTGGTATATTCTGAAGCTGTTGCTGGTTCTGTTTTCATACAGATACATGCTTTGCGTGGTTTGTTTGGATTTCTGGCAATTGCAATGGGGTTAAACTCAGCTTGTCAGCCCTGTCACTTTCTTGATGCTACCTTGCTACCCAAGGAGTAGCTGGTAATCTTCTACCTTTGTACCCATGTGGAACTGTACACAGTGGTGACGGATGACTCTGGGCTGTGCTGTGCTATGAATGTGGAGTTTGACACTCACTCCTCATGCGGCCAATGTCAGTGAAGGTGAATTGGAATTCATCCAGTAGAAGTTTCAGTGTAGGCACCTGACTTTTTGGAGGGGAACTAATAAATTACATTTGCTTGGTGGCCTTGCAGCTCAGCAGCATGTCGGAACCAATTTCTGTGAAAAATACTGTCTTGCACATTGTGTTCCCTTCGTACCTGAGTGTGAATATGCGCTGCAGGCAGATGTGGGTGGCACTGCCAAATGCAAATATCTTGAATTTGATCGGTGGCGGAGTCAGGCATGGCTCAAATATCCGGAATGTCTGATCTGGAAGAAGACTCACTGATGCACCTGGTAGCAGACATCCAGATATCATTGATACCAATCCTACGAATGCGTAATGCACTTCACACTTTGCAGACATACACTTCCCTCATAACGTGCAGGACATTTCCAGAATCTTGTGAAACAAAATTCTCAACTCACAAAGAATGTGCGTGCACTTCTTGTTGGAACCACAGCTTTGGATCACCGAAGCATGAATGTCGTACTCTCCATCGGGAAGTTCAAGGAACGCTCTAGTTGCCAGACGCGGGTGTGGAAGATGTACATAGAGGCACCATGCTCTTGAAAAACTCTACAAATGGAAGGGCTCAGTTGGGGTGGACCTACGAGTGAAAATGTGCTTTGAGAATGGACATGGAAGCAGCATATTCATCGTCCATTGCCAAGATTGAGAAGCAACAGAAATAGCTCCCACGAAGCAGAGCAGCATTCGCTTCATCCTGGATCTGTTTCCATGGTGACTCTGAAATAGTTTTCCAGATGTCGCATCCACCTCTCCAAGCATGGCCCCACAGATGATTAACCTTCAAGGGTGTTGAACAGTGGCAGAAGAGGCAAATTAGTTTAACACTAGAGTGTCAGCATATCCAGGGCTGCAGCAGAACCGGCTGAGGCAAACGGGACACTTGCTGAGAATTGGTCAAAACAGCAGCTTAACCAGGGAAAGTCACACTGAGAAACCTTGGGAACTCAGTCACACCTGCTGCAGGGACAGGTCGAGCTCATCCAGATGGCATTGCACACAGCGCCCAAAAGGAAATGATTCAGAAAAGTGGACTAGATATTTAGAGTCGCCCCACTCCTCGCTAGTTGTTGTTTGATGGGTGGCAGCATGCTTTAGAATAATCGACACAGAGACAACATATTGATCATTATTCAGCTCTTGAGGATCACTTGAGTGGACGAGCGGAGTCTTTATTAAAGGATCATGATGTCCGGCGTCATGACCCATGTTTGCCTGGATGCAGGTGGGTATGACGCCATGGGCCCAGCTGAAGCCAAACCATGGAGCTTTGCTACATGTATTACACATTACCCCAAATGTTTTCCCCTTTCTCTTAGTGGAATTCGATGTTGTATGTTCCCAGATAGGCAATGTGTGCTGTTAATTATGTATGAGGACTTAATAAAGTGGCTGCCATATTCCAATCTGGCAAGAGCACAATGGAAAAGCTGACCAGACCCCTGTTCCAGCTCGCTGAACTGCCTCCAAATGTACTCTCCCACTGACATGTCTTAAGGCCTGTGTGCAAATACCCTTTTCATTTTTCCATACTTGTGAGCACCTGCTTTTCCGCTGGCTCCCATCTGAGTTCTTCTCAATAACTTCTCCACCGTTGGGGCGCATGGAGAGGAATTCCCACCCGTGAGTCGGCTCGCAGACCGAGCCTGCGGAGACTGACAGATTCAATACATGCACCCCTTTCTTCACAGGTATTTATTTATACCAGTGTTTTAGGTTTATCTGCCTTCTGCTACCACTCAACCTCAAGCTCTTTCTATTGGATCCCTACCAACAAACTGCAGGATTCCACCTCTTTGGCTCAGTACTGGTACAGCGATTCACTAAGGTATTTGGAGAATTCTGCCCACTATGTGTTGTTTGTCATGCACATGATCCCCTCTGTCCCACCTCTGTTTGGCATGACTGCACTCGAATGTGTTTATGGACTTTAGGGGATGTATAGTAAGTAGGAAAGCAAGCTGCTTACTTTATACTCACTTCAAGTCACATGGCTGGAAATATATTGCCTGGAACAACCTTTTCAGCCATCCAAGAAAGAAGCATCCTAGAAGGAATGCTCCTGATTATATCACTACATCTTGTCTGGTCATTGTCGAAGCTATAGAATTATTCACAGTGTTGGCAAGAATGGCTTTAAGCCACATATGACAATGACAATACATCCCAGGCTACTTCATAACACTGTGGGCATGGCTGAATGGATTTAAGACCATTTTTCTGTCCTCCCTTTGGATGCAGGGAGAGCCTTGGCATCTCTGCAATGGAATTAAATATTCCATGTTGGAAATAAGAGTAAAATAGATTGGGGATTTGTTGAATAGCTTAAACTGCTATAGTGGACTCCATGACAAGAGTGTAGTTCAGTGGTATTGTATCAGATTTCTTACTTTTGGGGTGTATCACAAAGCAGCAGCTCCTTCAGTTGCTACTTTACATTGCTCTGGCCAAACAAATGCTGGCAGAATAGATCAGGAATGCGATATAGAAGGGATTTGGGGGCCCTTGAGAAGAGAAGAGATGTTTTTCTTAAATGCAGATAACATGCTTTTCCAGCTGCTGTACCCACATTGGTCAGGATTAAAATGGATTTGCATGATTAAAGCGATATGGAGACATTCGGGAGACTCAAGAAATGTCCACAAGTTCACAGTATTAGGCAGATAGAATTCAATATCAAGACAATGGCAATTAATATGGCAATCACCCCTGCGTTGGGTAGCAGACATGGACGATAACCACGAGCAAGCCCAAGTTTAGGCAGGTCCAAGCGAAGTGAGCACCTCAGCAAGGGCTGTGGGCTGTTACTGACCATGTCCACCTCCCCCCCACACAAGGGGGTGATAGCCATTCGCAGCCCGCTGCAATACGCTTGGAACATATCACCTCAATATAAAATGGCCTTAGGAAAAGGAACTTGGTCAATTTTTCATTTCTATGGTGGCCTCTGCGGGCGGGAGGAGCGCTGGGACCGGAGCACAAAGCTCCAGTCCATCAGGTAAGTGGGAAGGGAGGGCAGTTGGGGGCAATTTTAGGCAGCCTACAGAAATCAAAATAATGAAATTATTTTGCCCTCCACCCACTCTTCCTGGATTTGCTCCAAATCACGGGGTTTCACCACCCGAACACCATCCCTTGGCTCCTGCCACCTTCCTCCCCCACAATACCCCCCTCCCCGAAAACGCACACAAACACAAACACCCAACACACATACACGCACATATCCACTTATCTGTTCTCCTTCAAGGCCGCTTCTGGGTCTTGGCGGGCCTGTCAGCCCCTGCGCACATTCACGTCCGTTGCAGGGGCTCACAGTCCGATTGTTTTGTTACAGTTTTTAAAAAAGGTCTCTTGACCTAAGACTTCCTTACCAGCAGCCAGCTACTGGCATCAGAATAAAACCAGCCACAACAGTGTCAAACTAGCACTACACAGGATAAGCAGTTTACAAACGCCTTCTGCAGTGACTCATGGCTGTCCTCCTTCTGGCAGCAGAATTGGAATGGGTGTGTAGGGGGGTCCACACTATCGGCAGCTCCTCACAAAGCAGATGGGGCTCATACCAGAGTCGGCAGACTCCAGAGCCGAAATAACTGCATCATTCAACTTGGGACAAGCCTCACCAGCCTCGCGTGAATAGCCCGCTGCTTCTGTCTCTGTTAAAGAAGGTAGGGGAACGAAGCAGGTGTTTAGAATCACACCATACTTCTTCTTTTATTGTGACATTTAAATGTTAAAACAAGCTCTTGCCCATCCAGTCTCAAACTCCCCCAAGAGTCTTAGAAACTCCATAATGGGCTCTAAGGGCCTCTACGGTACAGTTATGGGACTTGTGACCATGAGAATGTTAGAAGTGGCAAAGAGTCCTTAGCAGTCCTAGGAGTGGCGTTAAGTCAAAAGGCCATGTCTCTGGAATTTTTTACCAGTGTGCAAAAGCTACAAGACCATCTCCCATGTAAATTACTGACTGCAGTAACCTTTCTAAGCCAGTAAAGACTCATAATGCCAGTGTTTAACAGATCACTCTCTTGACATTTCACCAGTTGTTGCTGTGGTGGTATCTTCTTGTCTCTGATTTTGATGCCCACCTTAGTGAACTTTCCATCAGAGCTCTGCTCTTGCCACAGAGGTCCAAGGAAATGTCAGATTAGCAGCCCACCTACAGCAAGAGCATATATCCAAAGTAAAAAAAATAATCTTTTTGTTTACATGAAAGAATCCAGCAACTTTGATTAAAATGGAAAATAAATCCAGTCTGAGATGAAAAGCACAGTATCTTACAGGAAAATGAAAAAGGCTTTGGGCCTTGCATTGTGTATATTTTCCATTGCAGGACTGGGGATCATCTTTGTAGAAGGAAATGTACAGAAACATCAAAAATATAAGTCTTGGGCAGGACTTTGATGGCAAAGAAAAAGTTATATTGTTCTGTTTAAGGTGACAATTGCAATGGTGAAAGGAAAGAAAGACTGCATTTCTGAATCAGACAGCATCTTTGGGCCTATAAGCTGAAATAAGCAAACCTCCCCCAACAAGCTACAGCACATGGGGTAATGGCTTGCTCAAAGGAAATGAAACCCAAGGCCCTTGAAGCTGAACCATAAAAGCTGATGACTTTTCAGGAATGGATTCTCAAGAAGCCAGGTATATCGGAGCATAATATATGGTACTAATCAACAACCCCTTTTGTAATTGAGATAACCCAAGTGGCTAACAAGTGTACAGAATTGATTCTGAGCAGAGGTCTCCTCTCAAATTATCTGCATTTTTTTTCGGCAGCTAGCTCTCCAGGGGGGAAGGAAAGTTGCATCGTCATAGACTGGGAATCTGCCTGAAGTGATAGAAAGCAGTTGTAATTACTCAAGGGGGCAAGACTGGTTCACAAATGTCCTTGCCAGCAATCTAACTTAAAAAAACTTGCACCATGATCCCCAGGCCTCAGGCCGTAAATGTCCCAACCCTATGATCCAAAAGGAACTGGAGATGCATGTAATAATGTTTTGGAAATAAGAAAACAAATGCCAATGTGAACTTTACATTTGGAATCACTTTATTGCTTGTAACCATTGAAAGAAATGTCATAATTACATGTTTTAATAAATGTTCATGGTCGAAGGCTCTATCCGTGGTATGTAAAATTATATTTTTGTCATATTATGTTCATTATGTAAATTAGGTGAATGCAGGTATGGGGCCTCATTACGAGTATGGAGGTAGCCATGCCGCTTTTAGCGGCATGGCTACCCCCATACCGGGTACCAGGTCCAGGTCCCGCAAAAGGGGACTTACCGGGCCATTCTGACCTTGGTGGGCCCGGTAAATCCCTTTCGCGGCACCCGGACCCAGTACATCCCCATTCCCATTTGAGCCCCCATAGGGGACAATGGGAATGGGGAGGATTCTAACAACGGGCCCGTTAATGACGGGCCTGTTGTTAGCATCCTGGTCTGCTAGCGGGTCCCGCTAAGGACGCCTGGTCTGACCAGGTGCTCCTTAGCGGGACCCACTGCAGACCTCGTAATAGGGTGGCCCGGAATGAACAGTGCCGGTCCCTTACCAGGACACCGTTCGTTCCGCGGCCGCCTAGATTGTAATGAGGCCCATTGCCATGGAAAAACAGTGTGCCCCAGTGATTTATATATCCTAGCGTCAGTGCTGGCAATCCTATTATTGTGAGATGGAAATAATATTGTTGTATAAAAGTGTCTGAAGGAAAAATTTAAACATATGTAACTCATCCATTATATCTTATATCTGAGATTAAACTGATGAACTGTTTAGTAAGGTGATCACATTTGAGGAACATGCTGTTCCAGAAAACCACAATTGTCTAATATTGAAATCTCCAACATGAGATCACATAAAGTGGAACGGAAACTGGGTTTATAGTTCGCTCCAATTAGACTGCCCTCTTAATTCATAAACCCAATGATTACAAAGAGGATAGTTCAGTGTGATGTTACTTTTGGAACCTTGTCCAATCACATACATTGACTAATTAGATTCTAGAAGTAATATCCACCTCTAAAGGGAGTGTTTTCCTATCTATAAAACATCCACACCCATAGGTTATACACTCACTCACTCACTGATTGGCTCACTGACAGAAGGAGAGAAAAGAGAATTGATAACCACAGAAAAGGGAATGTAATAGGTGGAATTCCATTTGGACCAATTTTGGATTTCTAGCAACAAGAGTGGCCTACCTGGAGTTAGGCAAGGCTGTTAGAAGGTCCTCCTGGTCCTTATGGATGAGCTGGAAGAGACATCACACACAGTACTTAAGATGGAAACCAAGAAGGCGCCTTCTGAGCGCCATCACAAAAGAACCAAAATGGCAACCTCCGCTTCCTACCATTGCTATATCACCACTGAGAAAGGAACTGGTAGGTGCGTTGCTACTTCGCTCCACCTTACTCTGCCCTTAGCCTTGCTTTCGGCACAGTGGTACTTGTTACTACTACTTCCTTAGCAGCCCTTTTCTTCTGTTACGCTCCACCTTGTTACTCTTTTCTAGTCCTTTTGTAATTATTTTCGGTTGATCATTTCTATCCCTAAATTCTACTTTTCTTTCTTTGCCTGCCTTGTATTACTCTCACTTCCGTTACAAGTATTCTGCTCACCTTCCACCCTTTTCTCTACTCCGTTTCTTCCTCTTCTTCTTACCTTCATCTCTCCTTGCTTCCCAATTCCGGAGCCCTATTCCGGTCCCTTCCTTCGGTTCCCCCCGCTCAGCTTGTTTCCATTCCGGGCTCCTTCCGCTGTCACCAGGACTGTCGTTTCAGGCATTCATTACTCTTCCTTTCATCGGGATTACCAGCCTCCCAGTTCTGCTCAGTTCCACGCAGCTCCTCACTGCTACTCGCTGCTACAGCCAGTTCCACACAGCTCCTCACTGCTACAACCAGTTCCACACAGTGCTTCGCTGCTACAGCCAGTTCCACTCAGTTCCTTGCAGCGATTGCAGCTACAGCCACTTCCACTGCCAGCTGGGTTTGTTGCCGCAAGAGGGTTTGACGAGGGTGCTGCCCCCGGCATGCACAGAGTCCAGACCCTGGGCTCTGGACACCCTGTGGGAAGCTCTCGTAATTCTTCAGACACCGAGGATTCATCACAAGCAAGGCCAGAATCAACTCATAGTAAGTATGTTTTCATTGTTGCTAATACAGGCCTTCTTCAGTGGGAAAGTAAGCAGAAAGGCCCAAATACAGAAAGAAGGAACCAGACTGTAGAGGGAAGATGACCCCATCTTACTGACGATTGCCCCCCTCTACCTGAGGAGGAGAATTAAACAGGTCTGTGAGACAGGCAAAAGAAATTCATATGTAAGTTATTAAGGGTAAATAATCCTGAGAGGAACAACACTGTAAATAGGAATAGATTAAATCCCAGCCCTTTTTATTAGTGAAAATAATGAGGGGGGGGTTGGGCTTGTAAATTGACTAGACTTGGTAATTGATACATATTGTAGAAATGTATGTGCTTCTGGAATTATAGATTTGATAGACTAGGGCCTATGGGGTGTATACTGGAAGATCCCCTGGCTCCTTCTCTGTGTATTGATCAAGCACAGAAGAAGTATTCTGGGAGTAAAAGGATATCTCACTGTGTGCATACCTGGAAACTCATTTCATTGTTACATCACCAAGCGGAGTACTGTTACCAGCGGTTAATCATTCAAGATAAAGCGGAAAGGGTGATTATTCGCTACCCATTTTCTCGCCTTTGAGTTGCCCATTGAAAATGAGAAAAGTACACTGTTACACCTTAATGCAATAGAAATGAATTAATGTATGTATTTATTGTGTGATTAAGTTAAGAAAAAACCTTTCGCACATTTGATTCATATATTATATATTATAAAATACAACCATTTGTAAAAAAAAAAACAGAAACATTTTCGCAAACTGTTCTAACTTTCCATACATATAAATTTGACTGAGGGTAACATTTCAGTGATTTTAAAATACGCCAATGCTAAAAAAAAGTACTAAAATATCATAATTAATTTTCTTGTTCATGTAAAACCACTTATTAACCAACACACCCAAATTGAGGCAGAACTAAAGTGCAGATGATAAGAAGACCATATTATTGTCCAACAATATTACATTGTCAACAGTTGTGATAACCTCAATTAGTTTCTAGGAAGAAAGGAGGAAACAGAACAGAGCCTACGAGACTTAGCAGCAGCAGGAGACACAGACAATCATCTCAAAATACTAGGTTCAAAAAATTAATCACAGCTATTGCCAGGGCCACCGTTGGCTCACAAAGTAGAAAGTGCCAGAGCCTTTACCATGCTAAATCACCTCAGGATTCCAAAAATGTACCCAGGATCTCCTAACGCGGTACCTTGAAGTATGCACATTCAACAAAAAGGTGATGGAGAGACTCCAACCCCACGTTACAAAAATCGTCAGGTTCTATCCACCTTCGCGATCCCTTGTCTTTCACCCAGCACCTCGCTCGTATGAAATAAGTCAAGTTTTAGACAGAGCATTGAGACTCTCCATTTCCGAGAGGGATGTTTTTGCATAAGAGCTGAGATTGAGTTATAGCTCTTCACATCATAAATACAATGACTACAAATCTTGTATGAGGAAAGCCTATCTCTATTCTCAGCCCAATCCAACTCATTTAGGTGCTTCTTTACTTTATGTGGGGATTGAATAAAATCTTCTGTTAGGCCTATACGTGACAAAATGTCAGCACATGCATCCGTCCATCTTGCCAGAGAACTACATTTCTCAGAGATCATCACAGCTTTTAATATATAGGGTACCATCCGCGCGTGCAATCAGCCCTTTGTAGATCTCCAGTGTTTCAGCGCTTGAATAGATGTAAGCCCCAAAATGTGACCAATAGCCGTTAAAGGAGTAAGAGCGTATATGTTACCTTCACACCTTTTCCAATTTCCCTCAACCTCCAGGGTTTGCACCCCATGAATGTTTTTAGGGATTATTCTTTGCCGATAATGCTGAAGACCTGGTCTCAGAGAAAATCGTCCACACTTTTGTCTAGTTGCCGCATTTGGGCAGCAGAGATAAGAACTGCGGTTTTTCTCATTGAAGATACAGCATATGAAGCTCTATTTGTTCACATAAAAACACCCAAATATTTAAAAGATTGCACCACCTCAAACTATTACTAAATCTTTTTTTAAAGAATTTAAAATTAAGATTTTTGATTTAAAAAAAATGTAATTCCAAGTCCAAGTCTGTAAAACAGTTATTTACCACTGTCAATGACCTCTGCAAACCCACTGGCATATAATCAAACAACACTATGGGCCTCATCAAGAGTTGGGCGGAAAATTGGAGGATTCTCCTCCAGCTCTGAGCTTGAGGAAAATCCACAGACTTTTCACCCATTTTGGCAAAATTACTGCGGTGGAATTACCACCGCAGTAATTTCTCTGAAAATGCCACATTGTGTCCAATAGACTCAAAAGAAATGGGGACTTACACCACCACTTGTAATTCAATGCTAATACCGCTGGACCAGGTGGCGCTAACAGTAATTGCGCTGGGTGGTATTCTGGCGGATTTACCGCTGGGATACCGCTCAACTCAGGATCATGTCATCTGCATACAGCAAATAAGGTATTGGGACGGATCCCAATTGCGGAGGATTTGATCCAACATCTTTAAAACAGCCCCCTAAATCAGAAATATAGGTGTTAAAAAGAAAGGGGGCCAATACGCACCCATGGCGCAAGCCCGCTCACTCCTCACCAGTCCTCACCCAGTTAGAACAGGTAATTCCCCAGTCCAATCTAATCTTCAAACGTGTACAAGAGTGTAATAACTCCAACATTTTCACTAGAGCCTCGGCCAGTCCTACTCTCTTAACTTAAACCAAAGAGTATTCTTTCTGCCACAGTCAAATGTCTTGGTAATATATAAGAAGGCCACAAATAATGGTCCTTTCATTGCGCTTGCATGGAGATTTGCTTGCCTGAAGATTTGATCAAAGTCAAAAGTGGGACCTGTTATTCCAGCACAGACTATCGAGCATAGATTAAGCAGCACGTTGATATTTTAAATATCTATGGGCCTTTAACCAGTTAGAATAATCATGTTTCCATTTTTCAGTCAAGGCCACACCAAATTGTCCTGATAGTTTCGCCGCCATGAGGAGTTGCTCAATACCTTTTTCCCTCTGCTGAGTTTGTTCATTAAATTTATGTCTGTGAAAGTGACTAAATGTTTCTTGATCTATGTGTCTAATCGCTGAGAGGCCATTTTGTATTAAAGGGACAAAGCCTCCTGGGAATAGGGCCTAAATTCCCTCACCGCCCCAGAAGCATTCATCTATCCTACTATTGAAGCGTACTGTCATACGTGATCTCTCTCTAACTTCAACATTCAGGTTAGGAACGTGCATTAGGCGTTCCATTTTCAAATTCAGGGTTAATAATAGGGGTCTATGGTCACTAGTCCCCTGATCGAGCACGTTAAGACTTCTACAGAACTGAAATAAATCATTTGACACAAAAATGTAATCCAGGGTGGATTTAGAGGACTTCAATGTCCCCGTATATTGTGGAGGAACGTCGCCCAATATGTTGCAATTTAGTACTATCATCTCCCAAGCATTCAATAGTTCTTTAATGATATTGCCTCTTTCACATATGCTCCTCCTAGTAACAAGTGATGGGCCCTTTTTACTTGCTGCTGATTTCAGTGGAACGTCCGCACAGCTAGTGGGCTGAATTCTAGCTGGATCAGCATTGTTTGATAGTCTACTAAAGGCCTCCAAAAAATTCATTTTGGCACTCAAGTCCTTCAGAACAAAACAAACTTCCTGCAGTTTATATTGAAGTGTCTCATGACCTTTGTCCATAGAATAGAGGGTACTTGACAAGACCAGAAAGGAAAAGGTGTCAACCACCTGATCTCCAGAGTTCACAATTGCATATGGATTCTGATATACCAGGCGAAATCCACCCTGCAGGTGTGGGAAGGATTTTGGAACCGCCCAGATCTTTTATTACACCAAACTGCTCCTGTTTCACCAGTTCATGTGAAACAATAGGTGTCATGATCGATACATCTATTATTTAGTCTTTATGCACACAGTTATCTTGGTCATCAGAGTCCTGGTGTTCTAGTGAGCATGAGGACCCAGATATATTTATAGCGGCACCCGCCACGGGATCGTCCTCCACTATAGTTATCTTAGAATTTGAAATAATCTGATGGTGAGAATTGCGGTTTGTCCGTTTCAGCTATCTTTACTCCCCCAACAACCTGTACTAATGTTCGCAATATTGCCTGGTTACTCAGCGGTTTTACTGTTACAAGCATGACATCAAGATTTATTGTCTCCATGCACTTAGAATTCACAGGGGTGGTTTACAAGTAAGAGGCGCTACCTTCCCTTCCTTTGCGCCCAACATTAGAGGGTTTCATTTCTGCTGCAGTGTGTGGTTACACAACATGTATTCCATTGATATTAATGCACACCGGCCTCACAGCAATCAATAAGGCACTATTGCCTCAATGTTAACTTACTTATGTTGCAAATGGAGGAAACACCTTAGTCCTCCTCTGTCCACTGTCTGTGTCCTCCTGGCTGTTGGACTGCAAGACTGCTTACTTCCTTATTTCTCCTTGCTTTGGCCGCCTGCACTCCGTGCTACCAAAAGGGTTTTAAACTGCAGGTGGCAGTAGAAAGCAGGTAAGGGAGTACCAGTAGAACGCTGATTTGTCAGCCAAATCCAAGTGAGCACAGACCACAGAGCAGTCTTCCCTGCAAGACTGCTTACTTCCTTACTTCTCCTTGCTTTACCCACATGCACTCTGTGCTACCAACAGGGGTTTAAACTGCAGGAGGCAGTCCACAGCAGATAAGGGAGTACCAGTAGAATGCCAATTTGTCAGCCAAATCCAAGTGAGCACAAAACACAGAGAAGTCTTTGCTGCAAGACTGCTTACTTCCTTACTTCTCCTTACTTCGACCGCATGCTCTCTGTGCTACCCACAGGGTTTTAGACTGCAGGAGGCAGTCCAAAGCAGGTAAGGGAGTACTAGTAGAATGCCGATTTGTCAGCCAAATCCAAGTGAGCACAGAACACGGAGCAGTCTTCACTGCAAGACTGCTTACTTCCTTACTTCTCCTTGCTTCGCCCGCAATAGAAATTCAACTGAAGGAAGCATAGCAAACACGTCTTTTCATTTTGTGAATGTTCAAATGCAGGATAGTTGAGGAGCATGACTTGCAAATGCATTTTCTAGAACGCTGTCTGAGACTCTGACTTGTCCATCGAGAAGGCGGGGGAAATATTTATTAGCAATGAATAAGAAGTAGAGTAACTTAGATAGACAAGGATGTTCTGATGCAATTTTGATTTATAAAATGAAAGCTTTATCCAGAGTCCTCATTCATTTTTCAATCCATTGTGAATGGGCGCTCAGGGTAAAGCAAATGTATAGATTGTGATGTATGTGTTTACAAAAGTCTATTCAAGTAGATGTAGCATAGAAAAGCGATGTGCCAGTGTATTGATCATTCCTCATTGAAGTTGGAAGTTCATAGATGCATAATTTGTGATTATTTTAATTGATTCTATTATTTCTATTTTGTTAATAAATGAACCTTCGGTGCAACCCTGTGTGTTTCTTGTCCCGAAAGGGGAGGACGGTTGTAAGGAATCAATATTGTTAAATTTGGGGTCCCAGGTTCAAAAAAAGAACTTAATACAACAAATAAAAATTGGACGCATCTGATTTGGGGTGGGTGGAAAATTCCCCCGAGTTAAACGTCCCCCAATTAAAACATGCTACAATTCAGTTTGTGGTGTCATCTGTGACAATGGCAAATATGTATCCAGCATTTCAATTTCAAAACTTTATTGAAACTACTCACCGATAGAATATGAAATCAAACTGCAGACGAATGCTACAATGAAGACAGTGAAACACTAGAATCTAGAAAACTAAATGTAATGCTGTGTCACATTTAAGAGGTTTGCTAGGGGACCTATGGAGTGGCCAACCAAGAGCCATCACGTGTGTGAATTGCCCGGGGATGACTCCACCAGTGTCTAAAAGGCTGATGAGCTTGGTTCTCTTTACTATCAGTGCCTTCTTGGCGCTTCTGAGGAATTCATTCTGCTATCATGTTAACTATTGCTGTATTTTGCCCATCATGGCATGTTGACATATATGGGGTGCATGCCTGCTCTGTTTGTGTCCACCAGCAGTGTAAATGGAGGACATGCTTGCTGCTGAACCCGCCCCACTCTTCATCAATATCATTCCGTGAACCATATTTTAATTGGGTGGTTTGCCCATGTACCAAAAGAGACCAGAGACAGTCTTCAGTGCATGGATTGCATTATACTGGTATACTCATATTATATGCTTGTGGGAGTGTGGTTATCTCCTTTGGAGATAATCAGGTTGTATATCACTAAAATAGACAAGATACTCTTAGACTGGTGAATGAATGGGTCTGCAAATAGAAAACTACTAGTATCTTTGATTTATTTGATTTGTATTTTCCCTTAATCTTTTTCCAGATTGTTTAACAACAAACTAACTGATGAATGTATGCACTGTTTTGCAAACCTTTTGAGGCAAAAGAAAAACTTCATCGCTTTAAGGTAAATAATGTTTTAAATGTGTGTCTGTGTCACGTGGTTATGCAGTTGGGTCACGCACGCTCAGCATGACTGTTTAGCGAACTCCCTGTACCAGGTTCTCTCCAGATTCTAAACATAGGTATTCAACACTGATGAGCCAGGTTTATAGCACAGTAGTTTGGATTCAGAGATTGTTCAAGTGAACATACCATGCAGTATTATCTTGGGCAGCACCAAACCAGAGAGATGCACTGGTGTAGGGAAGTGCATTGTCTGGCTTGGTAGCCAAGGTTTCAGATGATCTGACGTTCTTAGTCCTTTATCTGCGTGGAGTTTTAGTGGGTGAAGTTAGACACAAGGATAGGCCCTAGAATGAGAGATTGTGTGCAACAAACAGATGGCCATTAGCTCTTCTGTCCACCTCCATGGGGAATGTGAGCTTCATCAACCTCATCTAAAATAGTCATTTTGTTTTCATCTCTGAGTTTTAGAACAAACCCAAAATCCTCTAATGACATTCCTCCTCCCACTATCATACTTCGTTTGTGTAGTACTCTGGCCTTGCATAAAGGATTCTTGCCACTTCTTGTGGTAAACATTAACAGAAGGACAACTTAGACACCATTCTCCTTCAACACAATCTACAGCAAGGTTTTAATAAAACTCCTACTAGCCAACTTCTCTCTCTCCTGGCCACTCTCTTAGTGTGGCTACCATCTATGGGCCACCTGGTCAGATCTCCTCCTTCCTCTCTGAGTAGGTGGACCTCTACTCCTCCCTCCTGGCCTCGACCACTCAACTCCTCCTTCTTGGAGACTTTAACATCCACCTGAATGCTTCCTGTCCTTCCTCGCGACCTCTGCGACTCTCTCTCTTTCTATTCTCCCCTCCAGCCTGACTCACTCTCCAGGGTACACTCTGGATGTTCTGATCTCTTCAGACCTTCCCCTGTCTATCCCTCTCACCACTCCTCTCTCCTGGAGTGATCACTTTTTCGTTTCCTCCCATCTCACCCTCTGTACCCCTCAGGCCAAGCCAACTCCAGCACTGCCAACTACCTTCTTGGTTATCCGACCTATGAAGCGTGTGTCAATTGAGGCTTTTGCCGCGACTTTCTCTCCCCCTCCTCCACCTCTTCTGACTGACTCACATCCTGACACAGCCCTTTCCATGCTCCATTCTGCTATCTCTGATACTCTTGATGTTCTTGAGGATCTGCTTGAAGCCCAAAGCCAAGTGCAACTCCTGGTACTACTCATACCTCGTCACCCTTAAACGCAAGTGCAGGGTGGCTGAGCGGAAATGGCTTGCTTCCTGCGCATCCTCTGACAAAATGGTCTTCTGCATGCTCCAAAGGAAATACCGGATCTCTGTCCGCACTAAGAAGAGAGCCCACATCCAAGCCTGCGTCTCTGCTGCATCCAACAACTCGGCTGGACTCAAGGAGCATTATATCTCTAAAACTCAGGACATCCTGTCCTCTCTCTTGTCCTCTCCCCCTCCTCCCTCTACTCTCTGCTCTACCTCTCCCCCCCTGTGGCCATCTCTCCTCCCTCCTTCTCTGCCTTTCCTCTGTTCTCCTCCCAACAAGGTTTCTAGACAAGTCCGATCTATGAAAGTCTCGTCAAAATGGGTTCTCCCCTGTTCTTCCAAAACCATCAAGCACCACATTGACACCCTTGTCCTGCCCTGGCTGACTTCTGCAACCACTCCTTTGCCACTGGAGCCTTCCCTTCCCCCCTGAAGCACTCTCTTGTGCACCCTCTTCTCGAGAAACCCTCAGCCAACCCCTCCTGCCTGGCTAACTATTGTCCGATCTCCATCACATCTTCATACTGAATCTGTTGGTTGTCTCCACGACTATCAGTCAGCCATCAGAGCAGCCAGAAGTATGGAAACTGCTCTCCTGTCCCTCTGTGAAGACCTGCTGTCCCACCTCGATTCTAATACCCCCTCTGTCCTCATTTTACTCGATCTCTCTTCTGCCTTTGACACGGTCAAACATGCCATCCTGCTCAACCAGCTTCGTGATATCCTGGGTATCACCGATCAGGGCCTGGCCTGGCTGACCTCTTTCCTCTCCGATCGACCCACCTAGGTCCACCTAGGGTCCTTCCTCTCCTCTATGTCTCTCTCTCTACCTGTGGTGTTCCCCAAACGTCTAACCAACCAATACCTGGCACCTCTTGCCCACCGCATTGCCACTCTCTGTGACCCAACTTTCAGTTCTATGCGGATGACACTCAGCTTGTTTTCAGGCTCCCTTCTGCCACCTCTTCTCCTTCTTTCATCTCTGACTGTCTGTCTGCTATCCAGGAGTGGTGTGCCGCCAACAATCTCTGCCTTAATGCCAGTAAGACTGAGATTCTCCTCATCATCAAACCTGCTCCCTCCTTTCCTGTCACTCTCTGACCGGCCTCCCTTGGTCCTCTTCCTGCTCCCACATTTGAGGCTAAGAACCTCTAGGTCATCTCCAGCTCCACACTCTCCTGTTCTCCTCACATCTCTGACATCTCTAAGAATTCACATTACCAACTGCACCTCCTCAGAGGTATTCTTCCTTTCCTCTCCTTCCCCAAAAAGCTCACTGTCTCCAGAGCGCTGGTTCTCTCTAGGCTGGACTACTGCAACAGCCTCTTTATAAATCTGCCTGTTTCTACTCTCCACCCTCTGCAACTCATCCAGAACAGGACTGTGAGATTTGTCCTTGGCCTCAAGCCCAGGGATCGTATCTCTCCAGCACTCAAATCTCTACACTAGCTCCCAGTGGCTGTGAGGATTAAGTTCAAGACCCTCTGCATCGTCCACAAGGCCTTCTGGGGCATGGGGCCTCAATACCTCCAACTCTCTCTTCGTAAATATCTTCCTACGCAAGCTCTTCGCTCCTCTGCCTCCAACTCCCCCAGGGTCAGTCGCTTCTCCAAGCAACGAGTTGGTGGTAGATCTCTTACTTTGTCTAGGGCCTCCCTCTGGAACAGTCTCCATGCCTCTCTGAAACAGGAGGAGAACCATCTCTGGTTCCGGAAGCACCTCAAGACGTTCCTCTGTGCTCCTGCCTTTTCTCTTCCTCTCCCCTGCTGAATTTCTGGCTG
Organism: Ambystoma mexicanum; assembly: GCF_040938575.1. Classification (NCBI taxonomy): domain Eukaryota; kingdom Metazoa; phylum Chordata; class Amphibia; order Caudata; family Ambystomatidae; genus Ambystoma; species Ambystoma mexicanum. The sequence goes on from NC_090922.1 coordinate 354,941,910, forward strand.
AAACTGAAACTGCACTGGTCACCTGGCTACCCTCTGATCTCAGGCCCAAGTCCCCTCCCCGCCAGTTGCACACCTGCATTGCCCCCCTGGCAACCCTTGCACTTGGGTCTGTATCTGTAACCCTACAGTCCCCCTACCTGCACTTTGGTCACCTGCTTCTGCACTTACCCTTGCACTTGCCACAAACTAGCCGCACTTCTTTTATTGTTTGATCCCATGTACTGCACTGCCCGCTCCCCTTTCCCCTCGCACTTTTCCCCACCCCTCGCCCCTGCACTTGCGCAATCTCGATGTCACTTGGCCTAGTAAGATGGTTGTTGCTGTCTTCCCTTTGTCCCCCTCCCTTGCCTCATCGCGACTTGAAACACTTGTGTATAGGTGCGTTATAAATGCCATATCATATCAACAACTCATGCTCCTTTACACGTGAGCTATGCTATAGTGCTGTAACATGGGCAATAAGTATCCGAAAAGGAACTGCAGTTCATTTTCTTCGTGGTTACATCAAAGCAGACAGTACACACCTCTGTGGTAATTGATAATGGCAAGCAAATCGTGTTTGTCATTATCACCAATGTTTTTTTGTTTTTGTGGGACTGCTTCCAACTGTTATATTAGTCGTGCTAGTCCTTCAAGAATTTGCAATCAGCTCTTCAGACCCTCTCAATTTCATTTCTATTCTCAAAAATTAGTTCTGATTCCCACTTCTTTGGGAACATCTTGAAAACTAAAAGATGAAGTGCATGAATCGTGAATAAACTATTAAAATGACAGAATTAATTTACATTACATTAAAAGTAAAAAGGTTGACCATTTAAAAGTAATGGTTCAAAGAATAAACTTTTCTATAATTGCAACCCTTTGTGTGCCCGTCTATGCGCACCTAGCCTCAAACAAACACGCAATGCTTTCACCAGCCTCAGAAAGTTTAATTGAAAATGTAACTTGCTTATTCTGCATTTTAAATCCGATATATTTCTGTTTACATTTCTATTTGAGATTTTGGGCATTTTATATGTTGCATTCTGTATTTGACTAGTTACAGGGATTACCTAAATCTCTCTGGTATGAGAATAGCAATGTTCACAAAAGCGTTCTAGAGATTACCTTATTGTTGAAATATATGGTCGCGTGTAAGTATCCAAGTGGTATACAGAGACATTTGACGTAGCACTGCATTTTGAACTCGTTCCTGGTGATAATTTCTCTTGGAGATTTCATATTCGACATGAAAAGTAATTTGGATCAAATCAGAGGTGTAATTACTGATCCCAAGAAGCAATTTCAATCCGTTTCCAGGGGCTACTGATTAATACGCCTTCACCTCTAACTAAAAGGTCCCTGCTGTTTATTAAATGTCCCTCTTCTAAATACAATGAGTAGCATTTGCAGAGAGAAAAAAGAGCAGTTGAATAAGAATCTTTGAGACGTGCAAGGATATTGAAGGCATTCCCCGCACTGTGAGGGTGTATGCAAACAGCATGATCCAAGTCGCTGTAAACAACCGGTATAGAAGTTCAAAAGGCACAGCATGTGTCGTTTAGTGCTGTCTTACAGTGTCTTGATATGTGCAAATATCTGCAATGCTGTTAAGCAAGACACCTGCTGGGAAAGGATAACATGGCCAGGGAGACATAAGCCCTGAGTTATTCCAGTGTACTTATAACTCTGCCTGCAAGGGAAATTCCTTTCCATTCCTTCCCATCCCCAATTACTGTGTAACCCACATAAAGACCCCGCCGTAAACCTTCTTCGTGTATCTGCTGGTGTTTTCCCAATATCCTTGTGATAGGGCATGCAAGCCTGAATACCCACCCCGAAATATGATTCTAAAGGAAAAGGCCATTACCTGTTGGTGTAGCCCCAGAAAGGCCTCTGCCAATAGAATGTCTGTACCTGCTTTGCCAGCACCAATGCATTCTGTAAAGGACCCTTGGCCAATGTTCCTGCTTTTCCTAGATGGTTTGGTGAGGTGGGTTTGAGTTTGATTGAATTTTAGTTCTTATTGTGATCACAATACTAGAGACGACGTTTAAGCCAGCTCTGGACCATTTCATATTTCAGTCTCTGCCAGAGCACAGGGAATCCTACCTCTCCCCCCAGTATTCTGCTGTGTATTCTGTCATAGATTCTGACCATATACTAGGTCTTGAAATCAGTGACAATTATGCCAAATAAAGCGTTTTCTATCATTAGTTATACACTACGTTTCCTTTGTGATGTCAATTTCTGCTTCAACAAGCAGTAACAGTCTTATTATAGATTTTTAATGAAAGCGGAGAATATTCAGAATTGCTCACTGATGTTTTGGGGAGTACGTATTCTACTGGTGGAGGCGGTATGCTACCACATTTTCAAAGGATCACATGGCACTCACTTATGGCTAGCGTAGGATTCAACTGAATGAATATCTCTGCTTTGCTCCGATTTAAAAAGGGGCTGCAACAGGCTAAATACTCTTATCGTTGGCCGCTTTTTCTGATGTCCAAGCATAGTTGGTTGCGTGAGCAATACTATGCATGTCCTTGGTCATTGGGCTGTGTCCCGGTTAATGAGGAAGTTCAAGGTTTCAAGTGGATGATGCCCATGGGGCACAGATCCTTTCTGCTGGACTATCATGGACCAGTCAAATGCACTGTGACTTGCCATTGATACTTAGGCCTGGTATCCAACCCACTCATTTATACGTAAATATCCATTTTTGGTTCAATTTTTATTTGAAAAAAAACCAATGGATTGGGGAAACCCTCCCTAATTTCAGTATGAAAACCGTTGATTATATGAACATTTACAAAATAAAGAGGCGTTGTTCACATAAAAACCTTGCAAAACGAATCATTGAAATCTTCAGCCTTTTATTCATAGCTGTCAGTGTGCTTATGCTTCTTGGGCAGAACACACAACGAGGAGTGGGGCACAACGCCTTCCAGGGTAATCCCATCATCGCGGGCAAACCTACATCTACCAAAAACATTTTAAACTTAAACGGAAGGTTTGCATTCACTACAAAATGTTTACAAAGATCTTCAATTCATTTTATACATTATATTTTACAACTTAATCATTGCTAAACGTTTCCAGTGCTAACCTGTAATGCACGTCATCGGCCTCTAGATTCTCTTCAAATAAGCTGCAACAAAGTTCCTATATCTCAAACGTTGACCAAAAAGACCAACATATGATTACAAATGCTGTTACATAGTTTCTTCATGCTACATAGTACATGTGGCGATGTACTTTCCCATTGCCAAGTACCTAATGCAAAGTGAAAGTAGACAACTGTAATTCTCAGGTAGGTTAACCTCGAGCATGACTTGATGAAATATCAAAGAAGCAATAAGTCAAATGCTAGACTCGGCTTCCGCTAAGAAGTTAACTATATTATACGAGCACTCCCTCATAGCTTGATTCCATGAACTAATATATCAAAAATGTGGATTGAACAATAATTGTGGAACATTGAGTTCGTTAACAGAATGCTGCTTCTTAGAGGGTCCTTGAAACTTGTTCTCATCATTCGCTGCCTGATTCAGACAGGAAATGCTGTTAATCAGGTCTTCCTCTACTTTTAGAATGGAAAAGGTCGCCCTTTGATTATGCTTGTGACCAAGCAGGGCTTGAGAACCTGAAGTAACCTCTCAGTCCTCATTCCAAACACCACACCTTTGTGCAGTTGAAATGATTTAATATTTTAGAAGTGTTTTGTAATGTGCTCATGCAAGGCATAGTGGCGTCAGTGTAGGATAAGGCGATCGGGAATGAGTCGGCAGGACCATGGAGAGGGAGAAGGGATAGCGGGCAGGAGGGAGGTGTGACAGAGTTCATAAAGAAACCTAGAACAAGTGAGCTTTGAAGTTCTAAGGGTCATGCACCTGCCCCAAGTCTGCACGTATTTCGAGTTTGGAAAGGGCAGTGATTGCATTTTCATGCAAAAGGTTCTAAATGTTAATTGTTTAAATGCTAATTTGAATTTTAATGCTTTTAGGCTGGGGAACAACTACATCACATCAGAGGGGGCAGAAGTGTTGGCTGGAGGGCTAAAGGAAAGCAAGTCTCTCCAGTATCTCGGGTGAGTGCTGAATAAGTAGAACATTTCGTATAGCTAACTCGCTTTTTCTCATTGCTTGTCAATCACTCATCCTTTTGATCTACATTTTTCCATCTGTTTTGTGGGTAAGGCATACATGGTGTTTGGTTTGACATATTTTGTTAAAAAAAACCTCATGAAAGACCTTTTCCTGCTTTTTGAATTTGGTCACCCGAATGAGCTATTTTTCTAAAAACAGTTATCTATCACATTTAATAGCGCCACCCAGTTGTATTATTTGGAATTCTATTTAGCCATATTGCAATGTCGACGCGCGGACGGCTTTATACATTAAAAACCAACATGCCAACAATTGTAAATGTTGGTAATAGTTTTAATGGTCACCAACACAATCCGCAAAAAAAAATGACTTCACATAAGTCTATTGTTTTAACCCCTAGCCCTATGACCCCGAAGGGCTCCAGTACCACCGTGTTTCGCCCTGAGTGCCTGTCAACCCCTAATCAAAGTGCCCAACCATCAATTCAATCCCTATGGGCTCATAAGTCACTCAAGTCTACCAATAACCACGATCTCCCACCGCAGCGACCCGCTATTAAATCTATAGCTGAACTTAAGACCCCATGTGAACTCTCAGACAACACCATGTTAAATTCTCCTTGTCAAGCCCAACCGGTTGTAATAGACCGAACTATTCAATCCTCTACGTCTTTCGAGTCCAGCTCAGATCTAAATGACCTTAACCAGACCCAAGAGGTATCTCTCCATGCGAGCCAGTGCGAATCCCCAATTTCGATTAATAACTCGCAGAATTCTCATCAAAACTCTGTGTCTCGATCAGCGTCCATCCACTCACTGTCTGCAATATCATATGTGCACCCTACACCGCGTCGCCCAAGTACCCTTCCTCAAGGTGACCCTGTTGTGGCTCATCCCCCGCTGTTACAAACCACACTGACAGCTATCAATACTACACTAATGTCTTTGTTTAAACTCTTTGAGGTATTGAACTCAAAAATAACAAACCAAGAATCTAAATTAGATGATCTGTTGCGATGGTCACAGCAAGTGAAATTGGCGCCTACATCCCTCCCATGTTCAACAGAAGGGCTACAAAGCGGCGTTTCCTCTGACATGCAGATGGCAGCTGCCTCAGTCCCTCTAACTCCTAAATCCACGCCTTATTTGGCGTTACCTTGTATACCACAGATTATCACAGTAAGTCCCCCAACAGTGGATGCTCCTGCAGCCATGTTAAATCAGTCCTGGGTGAGTGTACAAGACTCTCCAATTTCTGATCCTAGGTCAGAAAATGTTCTACCTGCTATGAACTCTACAATCCCAGATGAGTGCCACTCTGCAGTCCACCTGATCCCTAGGAAGATTCCTAAAATCACTGCTAAAAAGAAAAAGATTAAGAGCATGCCTGCTGCACGAATGACAAAAGCTTCCATGCATGCCTTTTTCAAAAAAATCTCCATGGATCGACCTGTGACTGCAAAAATAGTTAAACCTCTCTCAGCCTGTCCTATACTTACTAACCTTGATGAACATGCTCCTTCTGTAATACCTGTGGCTCATGACCCATTGGACGCCCTAGTTGAAGCCCTTGACTGTGATGATACTGATAATACTGGCGTTCGGACCCGGACTGATACTCGGCCTAGATCATCTGCTCAACCGTTACCAGTTTCTATCGGTCTAGAACCTGAAACACAACGGACAGCTATTATGAGTGAAATGCGTCACGCCCTGGACGCTTATATAGATGAGCGTTGCTCGCTAGCGAGCCAACTCCGTTCAAATCCGGCAGTGGATTCTCGGACCAAATCAGTTTCTTGGACCTCTCCGGTAGTTCAACCTAAAATCCTCCCACATCGACCACATAATAAAGGTCAGCCAGTATTGAAACAAGTATCATCCTTGCCTCCCGAACATCAACAATATACTGTGGAAAAAAATAACATTCCATACCATAATTTTGAGATGAAAAATGGCAACAATAAGCAATCTCACAAATCTACTACTAATGTGCCTGCTTACCATACACTCATCTTAAAATGCCGTGATGGACCCTATCCTAAATACAATCTAAATAGGCAAAGTGTCTTGAACATTTTTGGTGATATATTTGAACTGGAAGATCTAACTTCACATGATATAGCCCAGGTTGAATACATTTCAGATACCACCACAGCAATTGTAAGACTATGGATCCCTTCAGGACTAGTCTTAAATACTATATGGCTTGCTAAAATGTCTTTATTTGAAATGGGTTTTTTGCTGACACAAGACCCGGAGCGAATCACTAAACATGTAGATGCTCCATTAATCCCTCAACCACAAATTTATTTGAGTTCCCGGGATGATACGCAGACAACTTGGTCATAACCACTAGTGACTTCACAGTCCCATATAATTAAAATAGCTTCCTGGAATACTCGTGGCCATTCACACTTACATATTTCACTAAAAGCACTGACAGATTATGCTATAATCGCTTTACAAGAGACTTGGTTTCTGGAATCCCCAACATGGGACAATTTCGATGTTATTTTACTACCTGCAAAGTTGGGAACACGTGGTCGGCCCTCGTCAGGGCTCTTGGTGGCTGTTAATAAGAAATTGGGTTTTAAAATCAATGCCTGGAAGCATGTTAGCAATTATATGCAGTTGGTGAAAATTGCCTGTCAAAATCATACAATAGCCCTTGTCAACATCTATCGTAACCCGGTAGGGCTATCAGATGTGACTTTCTTTGAGGGCTTGATAGCTTTCATTGATTTAATTTCAGTCACACCTGGCATTACTGACTTCTTTATCATGGGTGATCTAAACATGGATTGTTTATCCCTAGCTAATAGAAATCAGACGAGGGCGATTACCATGTGGTCACGCATTATGTCTAATTGCAACATGTGTATGATGAACGGCTCTATAGAAGGTGACATTCCACCGAACCCGACCTGGCAGCGAGGCACTAGTCAAAGCACAATTGATTATATGTATGTTGAGCGAACCATGCTTACTCACATTCTTTTGTTTGAGATAATAAAGGGAACCGTAAGTGATCATCATCTTCTCTCCCTCCAATTAACCTGGACACCTATGAATTCTCCTAGACAATGGCTTGACCAACATGTCATGGTTAATAATACTAAGAATCGGCTGAGATGGACGCATGGAAATCTTATGAAGTTTACGCAGGCAGTTCATCAGTATTATAAATCACCTAAATTGATTGAATATATTGATTTCCTCGATCCTTTTCGGCAAACAATTGTCCCAAGCCCCAAAGCAAAAACTCACAAGCATACATTTGACTACGTAATTAAAGCTCGCAAGTCTGAATACCGCAAAGAAAAAAGAGCAATTCATATGTCAAATAATGCTAATACTAGCGCAATGTTAAAAACAGTTAAATGTAAATATTTGAATTGGATTCGAGGACATCGAGCCAAGCTTTACCAACAAGATGGTGAAGCAATGCTATCTGCTATCTGGTCTAAAAACTCAGCAGAAATATGGCGATACCTCAATCAAAAACCAATTGTGGCCCAGGCCTATGCTCAATCAAATCCTGTAACTGAGGCCGTTTGGATATCCCATTTCTCTGAACTTTATAGCGATTCAGAATTTGACGCAAATAGTTATCAGATTCAGTCCTCGAAACCTTGGGACATTCACTGCTCCCCTGACCTCTTAGAAGCAATGATCAAAAATTTAAGCTCATCCCGAGCTGCAGGTCCCGATGGCCTCCACAATGTCACTTTAAAGGACAATCCAAGACTGTGGGCATTAAATCTTCATGCAATCTTTATACAAGTGATGATTAATCGCAGACTCCCAGCCTCTTGGCTAAGTTCTGTGATAGTCCCGATTTACAAGAAGGGTGATCGCTTAGATCCTTGTAATTATCGACCAATTGCCTTGTTAGACGCCCCAGGTAAATTGTTTGCAAAACTAGTTTTGTCAGAATTCAACCAGTGGACAGAAACCTGTGGTAAACGTGATCCTTACCAAACAGGCTTTGTTGCGGGCATGGGTACCTGTATTAATCTGCTTACATTGAACACAATTAAAGCCCTATGTCAGTCCCATAAGCAGTCAGTCTACTTTGCATTTATCGACCTGCATGCTGCATTTGACTCTGTCTCTCGACCATTATTACTGGCGAAATTAATAAGAGACAATTGCCCATCAGATCTTTTTGATATCATACTTGCATTTCATGGCATAACCTCTATTCGTGTAAGACTTACTTTGGAGGGACTGCTATCTGCTCCTATCCAGACCGCACGAGGTTTAAAACAAGGCTGCATATTAGCGGCAGCAATTTTTAATTATTTTATACATGATTTGAGTATTTCATTTTCACAGATATGTTCTGATGCCCCTGTACTAAAAGGAGTCAAAATTACTAATTTGAACTATGCTGACGATATTGTTCTAATTTCTAAGACGCCGAAGGGCTTGCAGAATCTTATAGATGTGTTTGACCAATATATATGTATGAATCAACTGGTGGTCAATACTAAAAAAACCCAGATTGTAGTATATCAAGCTAACAAATTTAGTAGGACTGGGTTGGTATGGTCAATAAATAACACACCACTAGATACTGTACCAACTTACATCTATTTGGGTGTTAAATTTGATGGCCTAACCAACTCATGTAACCAGATCGAGCGCATGGAGGCAAAGTTGACTGCGGCTATTTCGCAGACCAAAATAATACTGCATAAATTTGGAAAATTTACCATTCAACCGGCAATAGTTTTTTGGACTGTCAAAGCAATCCCTTCAATTATATATGGAGCAGAATCCATTTTGAATTGTAATAATCTCAGAAAATTTGTCTTTGATAAATTCGAGGGGAAATATTGGCGAGCAGTGTTATCTTTGCCGAACGGTGTTCCAGGTCCTTGGCTGCGTTATGAATTGGGCCTCATTTCAATGCATGCTACTTATACATGGCGCTGTTGTATGTTGTTGCGTAAATGTATAGTGGCATCTCGAAAAGTAACCATATTGTCGATTATTTCTGATTATATGTTAACATCGGATAAATCATTTGTGAAAGTATGGATTGATTTCTGTCTAGAGGCTCTTGCGGTTGCAAGCATACCGATAACCCTCTTAATCTCTAATCCAACAAAGGCAAAAAATCTTTTATACCAACTGGATTGGATTAGGACCTTAGAGAAATGCCAAAAATACCATCAACCATGTAAATACCGATTCTGGCCTAAAATGGTAAGAAGCCCCGAATCTTATCTATTAAAATTTCCATCAGTTGTACTGAGATCAGGAATAATGAGGGCCCGTTTTGACCTATGGCCTACTCATCAAGTTCAAATGAGACGAAATTTGAGAGCTCGATCACTTTTTTCATGTAGATTTTGTAATGATTCAACTACGATCGAAACTCTTGAACATTTGGTCTGTAACTGCCCTCAACTATCCTTATTAAGAACAAAACATTTTTCAAAGGTGATGAGTATGCTAACATCTATTGCCTATGATATGCGCTGGTCTTTTCTATTATGTTCCAACAAACATTCTGTCCAGGTAGCCTTAGTTAATTTTTTGATGGCTATAAATTGGAATACTTCAATCGGAGAAGATGCCATAAGCTCAAACAGTGATTGGATTGAGGAGGAGTAAATGATTATCATGACACCTACCAGATAATTCGTGTATTATGATTATTCTGGCTGTGATGTAATAATTAGACTGACTGAATTGTTGTTAATTTATCTATATGTCTTCTGTGATGATAAAAAAAAAAAAAATAATAATAGCTCTGGCGCTGTTTGAGTCGGCATAACCAACATGAATTTTAAATGCTTACATGAATAGGATTGCTTTTAAAAAAAAAAAAAAAAAATGTTAATGTTTGTTGTCTAAATTTTGTATATTTTGTATATTGAAAAGTTGTTTTTAACAGCTAAATCAATAAAAAAAGAAAAAAAAAAAAAAAAAATAAAACATATGCATGTGTGAGTCCACATGCTGTTAATTACCAAGTGGACATCATCCTGTCAGGAGTCTGTAATGGAACAAGACGTTGTGAAGTGACTTTTTGCAGTGTCAGTTTCCACTTGTGCCTGCCTTCTTAAACCCCTCTGACAAATGGGCCTGTGTTCCCGTTGGAACCAGAAGAGCACAGGCGATCGTGCAGTGTGTTAGCTTTTCTTGAGTAACGTAGGAATACTAGTGAACGAGAGCACGGTTATCAACGCCAAGCACACAAGGAGCCAAAAGTTGGCTTGGTTATCGCAAACCCAAATCTCTCAATCTCTTTTCTAACATGCACTTCTAACTTTTTTGCTGTCAATATGTTAGCGTTTAGGGTACATCGAACACAGAGAAAGAAATCTCCTCTCGTCCGCAACTGCACTGTATAGATAAGCAAGTTGATTTATTTATTTAAATGTGCTTTACATCGAGGCAACTATGAACAAGGTTACTGCGCAGCACTCCATGTAAAAGACCGGGAAAAGGAGCATTGAGATCAAGTAAGTGCGCGTGAGGGGTAAAAAGGGAACAGTGCAAGGAGTGGGTAGAGCATTCAGGAAGTGGAACACCAAAAACGAAAGACACATGAAGCAGTTGACAGTTCGTCTGTAAAGACCAATTGGGGGCCAAGTGCACAAGGGCCATAAAAAGGGTAAGGAACCAGAACAATCCTAAAGAGGATGACTGGCCGCAGGACTGAAAGCTTGCATAAACAGAAGCGCCTTGAGTCCTATTCTAAAAGGAAGGTGGCCTTCAGCCCCTCTGCGGCAGGTAGGTAGATCATTTCAAAGAATTGTCCCAGCAGAACCCAGCATCCAATCTTTTCCTTTTTTGTCTGCCAGACAGTCACAGACCTGGAGGAGGCAAACATCAAGGGGCATGGTGGGCAGTTTAGTGTCTCGCCTACATAGATATTCTGGGTCCAACCCCCAGTAGTCTCAGCGAAGAATACAAAGTATTTTGAATGATGTCCAGGCTTCAATTTGGGGACACTACAGAGATTTCCACGCAGTTGTAATATGATCAGCCCAACAATAAGCCTAGCTGCCATGTTCTGAATGAGCTGCAATTGGTGAGGGAGCATTTTGGGGAGACCAACTTAGAGACTATTAAAATAATCATTCCTTTAGAGGCTCATGGCAATTGTTACTCCTACCTTGTGGGCAAAAATCGAGAAAGGGCAACATTTTCTTGGGCATATATAGCTGGTAGTGGGATTTCTTTGTGAGTTTAAGGACTAGGAAAGTGCCTCATCACAATTAAACCCCCATGCTCCTTGCTGTTGGAACAGGAGAGGAACCATATGGAGGCGGGGACGGGCAAGCAAGGTAGGGAGGTCATCTAAGCCCATGTAGATAAATTCTCTTTTTGCTGCATTCAGGTAGAAGTTGTTGACAGTCATCCAGTTTTGGACACAGAAGAAGCAATACAAAGTAGAGCTAGAGATCACTGAAGGACCCCCACCTAACTTGAAGGCAATCTGTGTATCATCACATATCTATGGAAGTTGCAGGAGAAAGGGGCAATGAGCTTAGCCAATGGTTGCATGTATTTCTTATATTTCCGAAAGAAAGAATAGAGACGTGGGAGTCAACAACAGTGTACATTCCAGGCTCATGGAGAAACTGGATAATCCTTGCCTCTACTCCTCTATCTCAAAGGAAGGAATTGATCCACTACAGGACACTATCAGAGATGCCAAAAGGTGATTCAAGGCGATGAAGCAGAGTAGCATGGCAAACAGTGTCAAAGGCAGCTGAGCAACCACCGTCAAAAGCAGGGGCCTACAGGCTTTGGCTGTCTAGATGTGTGGACTACAACCATAATCAGCTCTAACCTGCATATTTAATGGTGAGCGAGCATGGGAGTTGCAGTCCTAAACATCCAAAGGAACTTGGGTTGCTTACCTCCGGTCTAGGGATTGATGTAGCTCAGAGCTCATGGGAAGGAGCACAGATTGATGGTTGTGGAGATCGTGGTCCAGCTGACAGAATTTCTGGAGTTCAGAGATGGCCAGCTTATCTTGGAGTTTTCCAATAAATGGGGGGATGGTGCTAGGATGGCAGTTTGACAGGATATTAGGATTGCATGAAGATCTTTTGAGCAATGGAAGAATATGAGTCATATTTAAACCATGGGTGGAGATACAAGCTTGGAAAGAGGTATTACACAGAGCAACTAGCACATTTTCCGGAGAACTAATGGAATATTTTATTATATGGGGAGGGCATGGGAGAGCTGTTCAGTGGAGACTTTAATTTGCTTGACTACTTTGATGACATCAGAGGAGGGACGAGACTGAAGGAGGATGTAGGCACTGCAAGTAAATCAGTGGGAGGCCTTGCTAAGTCAAAGATAGTTCAATGAATCTGCTTAATCATATTGTAGAAGAAAGCTGACAGACTATCTTCCATAGCTTAGAGGTGTTGGAAGGGGCAGTGCATGCTAATCTTCAGAAAAATCTTGAAAACTCGTGCTGATTTATTGGTGGCTTTGTCAGTGACGCTGTGAAGAGTGTCCATTTCTTTCTGCTTGACTGTATCAGAAAAGCCCCTCATGTGGCAGTGGTAAGCCAGGTTGTCATACCTAGATTTCAATATTTAACAGCAGTGTTAAAGAGCCTTATTCTTTTTGTTCAGGAGAGCAAGGTCTGAGTTGAACCAATTGTTCAGCTTCTGCAGTGGTGTGTTCCTTCTTAAAAGTTGGGGTGAGGGTACCAAAGGTCTTGCTAAGGTCTCGGAGAAGTTAATAAGCAGAGTGTCTGGGGAAGTGGCCAGGGCATCAGGCTCCGAGAGCAGAGAGATGAAGGGTTTGCAAAAGCAGCAGTGGAATCCTTCTTCATGGCTCTTTGGGCGAGGAACTTTACATCTAGTGAGTAGACAGATGGTTTAGGTTTCCTAAATTTTACTAAGGAAGCAATGATCAAGTGGTGGTTGGCAAATCCATGACAGGGCTGTGACAAATGATAAAGAGGACAGTGGAAATGAAAGCATCCAGCTTGTGCCTCCCCCCACCCCCACACTGTAGGTGATAGAGGGTGGGCATACTTTAGAGGAAAGCAGGTCATGTCCTCAGAAAGAGGTCTGTAGTCTGTCTATCAAGGTTAGCCACCCATATGTAGATGGTGATTTAGGACTCTGTTTTATAGTACCACAAATGCCACTTCTATAATCAAGGTTTGCCCCCTTGTGCAGCAGAGGCTGTGACCTGTGAACATTGCTGCCATGGCAGGGTAGGAGGCAGCTATTACACTTGAGGACTGCTGCTGTTGCTGGCTGACATCACCCTCTACACCCAAACAGTTACAGTCTGAATCCCACTGAAACGTAATCATAGACTGGTGAACACTGGGGCTGATCAAGAAAAACTTAGCTGGGAGTGTGGATTTGGAGGAACCGGCGCTAGCTCCACTGTTTTACTTGAGCTGCTTATGACATTATCATGCTAAATAAATGATTGTATTCTAGGCAAGTCATTTTCCACTCACTCCCCAAGGAAATAATGTGAGCCTGGATTTTTCTTGTTCCCGGGATTCTTGCAGTGTCTGCAGGGTGGTCATTTTCATGGACATCAAATCTCATAGTAGTGCTTTTGACTTTCTAACAATGGAAAATTCAGAAGCTTCCCTTTTGTGCTTGTGGTGCTGTTGCCAATTGCTATTGACCCAAGATGTGAGACCTGCAGTTGTTATATTGCTATATAATGCTGCTATTGCACTTTTATTGTTAGTCCTATTTTCATTTTGTTTAGATTAATTTTGCTTTGAGAAAGGGGATTTGGGCTTTCTACTGTTTCAGATACATTTTGGAGGTCTCCCGCCCTACATGTAAAATTTTTAAATTATTCAGACTTCATGTTTTCAAAAGAAATTTTCATTGTGTTTTAACCAGCTTTTTAACATGGGGTTTTCCCTACAGAGAAAAGACAAAAAGGTTTTTCGATTTTTGGCATGTATCTGCATCTTATCAGGATTCAGTGGACTGAAAAAAAGTGGAAATCGAGTTGGCAAATTCTGAGAGATTCATGTTTTAAGATGCATCTATATATCATTAATACACAGAACGAATGAGCATCTTTTATATGAATTGTACATTGAACATTGATGCAAGTATCCACTAGATATATAATAGATGTAAAATGTCTGTATGCCTCCTACACGTATAAAGACTTAGAACTCACTTGAGTATGAGTTTTGATGTTTATAGGAAATGCATGTAAGAAATGCGCAGAATGAATGTATGTCTTTTATGCAAACTGTACAAATACGTGTTTGAGATGTACATTTCGTGCATGTACACTAATATAAATATCAAGTCAGTTTTCATGTGTATATGAGACCTCTAGGAGATTTAAATTGCATAAGTTTATGAAATGTAAATCTCTAATATGCCTTCTCTGTGCTGTGATGAATCTGGAGACTTCATCCCATCTTCCCTAGGGGAACTACCCCCTTTGAGGCTTAGGAGGTGAGCCCGCTAAGAAAAACCCTCCTTATAGATTTGGGAAAGTGGGGCCTCGCTGGGAGTGACTACCCTTCAGGAGACAAGGACTCCCATTCCCATGGGGTACTCCCTACAGACAAAGTATTAAGGCTATGTGTAATTTTATTGCTGACAAACATCTAAACACATTTATAAAGACACATTAACAACTTCAACAAAAAATAACGACATATCTGTTACATCACCCTCATTATCTACATGCAAATGTATTAGATCTACTGTTCCTATAGTCTATGACTCCCATCTTGTGGAACTTTTAAGAATTGCAATCCTGGTTTTGTGCTTTTTAAATGTCTTTTTACTTTTACCATATTACTTTCTACCTACTTTTGCCTGGCTATTACCTTTTACAGGGGGACACCCCCAGACCCCTGGGTCCACTTATACCTGTCTTTCGTGTCCACTTATACCCGTCTTTCCTCTTTTTCATCCAGTACTTTATACTTTTTTTAACATAAGTCTCTTTGGGGTTTTTTCCCCACTTAAATCCAAACCTGCAATAATATATTATTGGAAATATGTCGCTTTTTTTCCATCCTGGCACTGTTTTTTACCCTCTTCATTATTGTATTCCATTATTTTGACCCCTTTATTTATAGTGTCTCTATTTTTTCCTGCAATGTAATCACTGGTTAACAGTATTATCTGATTACATGGGAGTAACTAATATGGACAATGGGCCTCATTACGAGGAACGCGATAAAAATCAAACTTTACCAGCATGGAGGCAATACCGCGTCCGGGTAGCACTGACACTGCTAACAGCAGCAGATTACGAGAATGCGTGCGCGCGCATAGTGGCATGCCGGTAACGTCTGTACCGGCATGCCGTAAATGACCCTAAAACCCCATTAGCGGCATCATGCAAAGCGCTGACACCTCCTCTGTCTTTGCCCCCACCCCTAAATAATGGGTCTGGCAATACCGGGCCCGGCAATACAGGAACTGGAAGTAACGTCATCGCGCCGGAAGGGGAAATCCAATGGCAGCCATCTGGAAAAACACAATCCATTGCAATCCTTCACACACTGGACCTGGATCCACAAACCACCACATACATCGCCATCAGGATGACAAAGGCCATCAAGAAAGGTGCCTCCCGTCAGCACAAGGTGCGCTTCTCCGAGGATGAGTTGGATATGATGGCCGACACCCTGGCCCACAATGGTGATGTGGTCTTCACAGCAGACCTCAGGTGACCTGCTCAGATCAAGAAAAAGGAGATTTGGGAGGAAGTGGCCAGAAAGGTGAGTGCGGTCGGCACCACCGCCCGCGCCATCAAAGATGTGAAAAAGCGGTGGGATGACCAACGCCTCTGTGTGTGGAACATTCTATCGGCCAATCGGAGCCAAGGTCTGGCAACAGGCGGCGGGGCCCACTCCCCCATCAAGCTCACCAGATGGGAGGATACATGTGCCAGTACGATCGGCATGGAGGCCATTGAGGGAGTCGGAGACATGGAGCGTGGAGTACCATCATCGACAGATGGAGGTGAGTGTCCACACAAACCACTGCAATCCAAAGCATGATGATGGCCTAAAAATGTGACAGTGACATTAGCCAATGCATGGGCCATCACACACACATGGACACATCTCTGTCTAGATGCTGTCCCAGCACCATCACATCAACATGCATGCAGCATGACAATGCCATACCTGAAACACACCCCACAAACAGCTAAATGGCATATGTCACACTGCACACAGTCCACAACACAAAGGCATGTTGCACAGCATACACCACCTTACACATGTGAGAACGTATGCCTGAATAACCCCCCCCCCCAATAAAGCAAGCAACCTGTATGCCACTACTCCAAGACAGCAAATCATCACAGGCGTACAACTGCACTAATACTAATGTATGCATGATGTATGTACAACTGTCACTGATGCCGTGCCTCTCTCAGTCCCCCACAGGCACAGATTCCGACAGCGATGGTGAGGATACTGCAGCACAGGCCAGGACACCATCAAAAAAGGCCAGGGCCAGGAATGACGGCATCAGGCCATCCACATCAAAGGCCAGTGGCAAGCAACAACTGCCACCCAAACCAATACCAACACAAGATACCAAGGCACAGGGGCGGCAAAGAACTGCTGCAAAACCAATAGGGGGAAAACAGGTAGAATCCACTGATCCTGAGGCAGTGGCAGACGGGACCCTGTCAGCCGCAAATAGCTCCATAGGGGAGGCAGCTGCCACAGTGCCCCAGAGTGGAGACGAAGGACAGTACCAGGTTGAGGAATGCCTACCTGAGGATGACAACCTGTCCATGGATGTGGTACACACACCGAGCCCCGAGCAAACCCCCCGCACCTACCACTGAGCATCCCAGATAGCTCTCCACTGGACCAGTCAGCAGGAGAGGCAAACCACCTCAACAGGCATCCGGGACGGAGAGTGGCGCATGGCCCAAATGGAGGGGCGCCAGCAGGAGCTCACAGAGTTCATCAAGCAGTATGTAGCCGATGGTGCCTTGACAAGGCAGGAGGCACATGAAAACACTGCGGCCATGACAGGGGGCATGGAGTCAAATGCCAGGCGTATTTGCGAGGAGCTGTCAGCAGTGACGCAGGTCCTGGCCAGGATTACCCAGTACTTGGAGGTGCAGCGTCCTGCCCCAACATTGGAACATGCGGACACAGCGTCATCCACCAGCTCCAGACAAACGAGCCCTGTGCGTAGGTCTGCACGCACCACGCAGCGCTCTGACATGCAGCCCCCGCAGGCCGACAGAGGCTGCCAGTAGCAGGGGCAGCCTGCATGTTTGGACTCATATTGACTCACATTGTATAGAATGACTATGATTGCACATCATGTGTGGGGGAGTTGTAGGGGAGAGGGGGTGTGGGGGAGATGTGAGGGGGAGGGTGTGTGTTTGAGGTGGAAGGTCAATGCACTTTGTATATATCTCCTGTTTAATACACCCGTTGTGTACAAAAAAACACATGACTGGACATTGCTCATTGTGTATGTGTGCTTTATTGGTTTACTGTGCACAGTGTCCATGTACCCCCACACCCAGTGCTCAGAGTCCCACATCCATGGCACCCTCTGCATCCATGTGTCTTAGAAGTATTGGCTTATGACAGACTGGCGCACAGCACGTCCCTCTTGTGCATCGCCACCTGGCTGATGTGCATCCCCTTCTTCTTCATCATCTTCATCCTCACCTGGTGGTTGCTGGTCAATTTCAGGTGGCAGAGGCACGTTCCGTCAGATGCACATGTTGTGCAGCATGGCACATACCATGATGATCTTGCCCACTTTCTCATGCACGTACAGGAGTGCCCCACCCGACCTGCTGAGGCAGCGAAACTGTGCCTTCAACAGGCCAAAGGTCTGCTCAATCACCACACGGGTACGGGTAGGGTATGAGCCGGATTGTAGTCCTCTTCGTGCCTGTTCTGCGGGTTCTGAATAGGGATGAGGAACCACGGCTTCAAGGGATAGCCAGCATCACCTGCATGGAGGCATAATGAGGTTTGTGTGAGTCAATTTCTACCATGACACCTGTACTTATCACTCTCCTGCCTGCAGATATTTGTTGTTGACATGCACATGTGCCTGGATGTCTGCACACATGTATATTTGCCACAAAGTGTGCTGTTCCATGGTCCACAGGTATGGGTTGCGTCGTTCAGATGTTGCAAGGTGTCCACTTCCATGCTGGTGCTCATGTCCTGTGGATGGCTACCGCTGTTTTTGCAATCATATAGGTGATGTGGAGTGATTCATATGTATTTTAACTAGCAGCAGTGGCACAAGTTTCATCATGATTTGTCATTCATCGGTTATTATTCCAATGATGGCATGCAGCGCTACTGTGGTGGTGGCCCAATGACAATCAGTGTATTCCCTTGGTGGGACTGATTTGTGCGCACTCATGGAGGCATGTTCTGTGTTGTGCTTTGCTGCGGTCATGTACATTGTGCATGCTCACTGCAGGTTGCTGCATTGTGTCTGATGATGTGCAGTGGACGTGTTGAGGGATGTGGGCTGGTTGCAAGTGTGGCATATTGGCATTGGTGTGCAGCATCCATCATTTCTCTGACGTTTAGGTGTCATGTTCAGGTTGGGGTGTTTTGGGGCACAGTGTTTGCAGTATGGGCATTGTCTGGTCACCACCCCAATCTCACACAGGTGGTGTGTGCATCCCCCCCATTACACTGCCATGTGCCTGTCATGCAACTTACCAAGCAGCCAGGCACGTCGTCCAGCATGTCGCTCCATGTAGCGTGCTATCATGGAGTTCTGCAGGACCATTGAATCATGAGTTGATCCGGGATATCGGGCACAACAATGTGTGATCGACTTGCTGGAGTCACATACCATCGGCACATTGACGGAGTGCTATAGCTTACGATTGCGGTACGTCACCTCCATGGCATTTGGGACCACCAATTCCACATGGGTGCAGTCGAGGGCACCAATACAATTGGGCATGCCTGCCAGTGCATGGAAGCCAATTTTAGTGTCAAAGATCTCCTGGGCAGTCCATGGTAAGGATATGTAGTCACTTGCGTGCTTCAGGAGGGCATCCAGCACTTGGTTCAGCATGCGTGAAAAAAAGGTTGTGATGTGCCATGCATCTGCCCCACTGTGTGCTGGTAGGTGCCCGTGGCCAGGAAGTGGAGCTCAGACACTACCTCCAGTAGAGGGGGAATGGCAGGTGCGGATTTCAATCAGGCTGACAATGTTGTTGTTTATCATGTCCACAATGGTGGTGATGGTGTCCCAGTACAGGGTGTGGACTGGCTCTGATGCGAGGGATTGGTGGCTCCCTGCGTGGTACCACTGGCTGCACTGGTGGGACTTGCTGAGCCTGTTCCACCCTCCTTCTCCTCCTGCATCTCCTCTGTGGTGCCTGTTGTAGTTGTTGCTCATGGAGTAGCAATACAAGCATGTCCTCCAGCCCCAATATCGCAACAGAAATGGGATAATGTTGGTGTGGGAAGGGGTGTGGTGTGTGGGTGTGCTCCTTTTGTGCTGGGCCAGACTCCATTGCTCCTACCTGTGCTGATTGAGTGCACCTGTGGCAGTTGGGAACACAGCACATTGCTATTAGCGGGTGATCCACAATGCCGGTAATGCCAGCATCGCGGTATCCCTAATTACCACCTTCGAGATGTCGGTAGGTGCATGTCCGCGTGACTTGTGATGTCTGCCTGTTAGCGGCATCCCGGTTTTTCCGGCCCGAAGGGGGGCGTGCCCGCGTGCCTGCCAGTACGGAGGGGCACGGTCTCAGCGGTGGCGCTGATACCAAGATGTATACTCGTAATGGGCCGGAGTGGCAAGCGGTGCCGGTATTCCCTTACCAGCATCGTTTTTCCATTACCGTGTTCCTCGTGTTTAATGTCCTCTGGCAAATGGCATTCCCATTCTCAATACAGGAACAAGAATAAAGAGCCAGTGACACTGGTGTGGAAGAGGAGAGAGCACATGAAGAGGAAAGGCTCTGACATAGCTACGTCAGAGAGGAGCAGTGATACGCTGAACCCGAAACAGCGGTGGTACAGAGGAAGGTGAATGTCAGACAAAGACTCTGCCATGCATGTAGCAAGCAGGGTAGGACCGGAGAAGTAGCCACTGAAACCTACCTAGATGCGCGATCATGCCACAAATTTGGCAAAGAACAAAGTGAATGCTTCACTCACAACGAGAAAGCAGAGAGGAAGTCTGTGCTGAGTCGCAGAACTGGGCAAAGTAACGGCTTCGCTCTTAAGGAGAAAGTGAAGGGAAATAAGAATGCCTATATGAGCAGAAAGCAACAACAACTCGTACCCAAGCAAGATGAACAGAAAGCTGTGGGCTACATCCACTGCAGTTGAAGAGTCTGACACTACCTGGAGCAGACCCTATAAGCCTGAAGGTACAAGGGTTTGCCCATATGCAAAAGACTTACAAAGTAGAGAGAGCGAGTGGGAAGGAAGGAACACTATCCTAACCATGAAGCCAAGGAAGCCAATACATTCCAATATAGAAAATAAGTGACAGATAAGTGGGAAGCATAGAGGCAACCAATTTCTGAATGTTGTATAGAGAAGCCAAGATAAGTGGTGGAGCGGGATCAGAGAAATAACGCTCCAGCTGAAGACACTCAGGCATTTTGTTCTGTAAGGAACTTAAGACTTTTTGCGTTGTTTGGAGTTTTGCAGAACTTTTGTGAACTGTGGATCGATTGACAAGAACTGTTTCTTTTGAAAGAACTGTTAGGAGATTTGAACACTGGAATTAAACCCAGGCAAACCCCAAAGAGACTTTCTCAGAAAACCAAGAGTGTGGCACCCTTAACAATTTTTGTTACGTTTCCTCTAAGTGGTAGGGCCAGTTAGGTAATAGGTTTGGACTGAAGACTATTTTCATTTGGACTATCGACAAGCACCTTCGTTTAGTTTGTTAGGCAGGGAATCTCCCTCTAGCAATAGGGTCAGTGAGGCTTGTTTCTCTTCATTTAAAATAAATCACTTGAAACCTATCTCCTCTGGTCTGAGTCATTCTTTTGGCTTACCACATGCACAGCAACTAATGTGAGTTTTAATCCATATATATGAGGCGAATAGGAAATGTGCATTTCACACAAACTTTTGACATGCACTCTTATGATACATTCACTTATGACACACACATGTACGCCAGGCACTGACATGCCGTACACTACACTCCATGCACTGACACTCCATATGCAGCTACCCTATACACCTCACACTCAAACTCCAGGCACGCATGCCACATGCTCACATACCAAACACTCATCTTCCGTACCCTTGTACATCATACACTTGTGCAAAATACAAATACACACCATACACTGACAAGCCACACACTCATAATCCATATGACCATATGCCGTAAACTCAATACTTGTTTACCATATGTTCACATACCAAACACTCATTTGCAATACTGTCATATGCCATACACTAATAAACCATAAATGGGTATGCAATTCACAAACACACACGACATAAACACATATGCCCTCCACTTATATGCCCTATGCAGTTCGGTCATAAACCATATACTCATGTGCAAAACACACATACGACATACATTTAGGGCGTAACTCCTACATAATACTTCCCATAAAAAAACACCAAATCAAAATTGTAAAAACTATACTTTTTGAAAAAATAGTTAAGGTTACTCTAACAAAAAGCAAAGTCTAGAAATAGTTGCGAAGTGGAGCTAAGTGGCAGTCGGGCAGTCAAAGGTGCAGCTTATTGAGGAAGCTGCTTCTGTGACCTGTCATACTCGTGTGCCTGGAGGCACTTACACTTGGGAAAGAGACTTGGACTGTATTCAGGCATCTGTGCCTTTAATTCTGCAGTAACAGCAATGCTGCGCTGTGCGACGAGGAACTCAGCCTGAGCTCTGCCCCCAACAACATTTAAACATTGCGGGACCGCGAAATGGAGCTAAGTGGCAGTCGGGCAGTCAGGCAAGCAGGCAACCGGTGAGTAGACTTTGATCTCTCTCCCCCATAGCCTCTGACTTAAGACACGTTGTGCGAGCTTTTGTGTGCCTCTCGCTGGAAATATAGGAGCAAACTCCATCTGAGGCAGTTCTTCTTTAGACTCTGTTTCAAAACACGTACACCAACCATAAGGAGTGTAGTGCGAAGACTGCAGGGCTTAGACCCTTTGATCCGTCACTAGTGAAACCCTTTTTAACATCAAGTTGGACACTTCGTGACCCCATGACAGAAACTGCGGATACAGCAGTGGCGATGAACAATTCAAGTCTGCTGCCAAATGGCATGGCAACGCACTGCCCTATTGATATACAAGTCGAAATTGGTGCTACAACAAAATCCTGCCTTAACACTCTTGAGAGTCAATCAGTATGTGAAGCTCTCTCAACCCTGGCTGATACTGGTGTAGATGGCGGGGAAATGGCAGACAGTGATTTCTTCTACACCATTTGAGGTTCTGGAGGACCCGACTCAATCACCAGTGGTCACTGCTGGGGGCAGGGCTTCCTCACAGGGCAAAGAAGAAAATAGCCTGGAAATGACAGAATGCTCTTTACCCCATAGAGGATCCCTGACAGACCTATACATTTGGGGTCACGCCTCATAATAAATCTAAAACCCCACATAACCCAACTTTGGGGGGATCATCTCGGAAACCTAGGGGGTTGACTCCAGTGACTTCACAATTTACACAAAGGTTATTTTATCCCCATCCAACTTCAGCTCCTGACAAGAGCTGAAATGATGTAGTTGTAGCTCCTGATAGCCTGCCTCTTTACGGAACATCATCTACACAACTCAAATCTTCCATACATAATGCAAGCGCTTTTGAGGAACCACCAAACTTGTCTACTTCTGATCAACAATTGACAGTCATTCCTGCTCACAAGGACCTTAGAGCAGGACCACTTCCCCAGGGTTTGATACCTCGCAACTACCGGAAAGAGAGTGAACCCTCTGCTGGTCTGGAAAGAGGTGCAGTACTGAGACTCAAAATGACCTCTCTACTTGGTCTGAGCCCCGATAGAGGTACCAGACAGCTTTTGAGTTCCCATTTACATCATTCAACCAGCTTGAAAAAATCAGATAGTCCTATACGACCTGACGTACAAAGACAATTTATGCGTAACATGATTAATGCTAATCAATCTCATATTCCATGCAAGCGACACAGAATCACTTCTAACAAGGAGAACTCTTCTTCGACCTCAGTTCCAACCATCTCTGATGAAGACCTGATATAAGACCTTGCAACGGATCAGGTCGGCGAAAGAACCTTACCAACGCCTGCCATAGACGCAAATATGATTGCGGTCTTCTCCTTAACCATGACTCCTTTTATGAAGTTGTACAAATCTATCGCGGATCAACTGAAAGACCAAAACACGCTTTTGGCCATGTTACACAAGCAAATGATTTTCGTAGAGGGCTTTATATCAGCCCTTCAAGGGAACTTGGACAACAGTCAAGAGAATATAACCAAATTTCTTCAAAGCATTTTTGATCCTATAATAAGGGAAAAAGACAAAACAAGATTATCTAAAAACTTTCGAGGAAGGCAGTCCTTTGTCCCACGACACCATTGACAAGGGCCTACGGGCGCCCTTATAAGAAGACTCACTGATTCCTTGCCCCATAACAAACTTACAAAGGAAAGACACAGGACCAAACTTAGAACAGATGGCCTTAAAGGATATGGCCGCAAGCTCACAGGACAGATCACATACTAACAAAGTTTCTGTAACAAGAAACGTATTGCTGGTGCATGTAATTGACAAAAGCAATCAATCGTTGACAGTTCGGACATTTTTGAGGTTGTTGACCTCACGAAACCTATTGCACTCGACACTAACTTAGACCAAAGTGGGTGGCATGGACAGGGGAAGCAACAAAACCAACAAAGTGCTGCTCCAAATACACAAACTCATGCCAACTTTTCAGGACTTCCTATGTCACCCAAAACGTATGACATCTTTTCCAAATTTCTGGATTTTTTAACCCACACTAAGAACGCAGGCTTAACTCTACCTACAAAAAGTGCAGCTGGGAACAAACTTACTAAGACAGAACCAAGTAAACTCAAGACAAATGTAGTATCAAGGATAAATCGACAGGTATCCATTATAAAGAACATTAAGGTACCGGAATTACCGTCCCTCAACTTGCAACTAACTAACAAGGAAATAGCTAAAAGTGTTCCTCAAAGTAACACATTTGGTGAACCAAGTAATTTTCTAAAGGATAACTCAAGGGATACTATGAAGTCAGCTCCTGACATCCATAACATGAAACAGGAGCAGGAGAAGGATCCGGCTCGTGAATCAAGGGATCACAGTGATGTCTCAGAACAGGACTATTTAAGTGACACAGATGAGCTAATGAATCTGTCTACTTACTCTGAAGACTGGGAGGAGGTCGTCAATACTGAGCTCTCACTGGCTGAACGTTTGGCAATTCTTAAATCTAATTAGGACCAAAACGTGAAAACCAGCAGAAATTGTGAAAAGACCAACAATAAAGATCTATATGACATCATCGAATGCCAAGGGTACCATGAGGACTTAGAAACAGTTCCACCGTCATGGGCACCATTGACGAATCCGAAGGTGTCAACTACAAATCCCAACGGGGTATCACCAGGGCGGTACGTCCAGCTGGAAGGGCGACATACTTCGCCCCACACTCCACAGCCACCAAGAGACCATTCTAGAACACTAGAACAAAAAAGTAGGGACATTGGTGGGCCAGGGGCTTGGTATGACAAAGATATAAAGGCCAGGGTTTCGAGCTCAGATAATTCTAACAAATCCTCCACCACACAAAGACTAGAAGAAAACAGAGGAGATGATATGATCCGCATGTCACTAGAAAGAACATTATATATAAAGGACGCTCTGATCCTTAAAAGAGCAAACATTCTAAGACTTTTTCATAGCATCAGATCACTTACAAATATCCGGTCTGGTGACCTCCATTTGATTGATTTTCCTGAGGAGTCCAGAAAGGATAAAGTGATCATATACTTCTCTTCAGCTGAAATTAAGCAACTTCTCGAAAAGGAAGCGCTCCTTTACTTAACATCCTGGAATTCACACTGAGAGAAATCACAGACTCTAAGCCGAAGGAAGCAAGCGATTCCATATGCTTGAATAGAAGACCTATGAAAGGTCGCGATGACCCTGCCACCGGACCCACAGGCATGGCTCGGAAGACCATTTAGTGGAACACTGCTCTGGGGTACATAAACCCTGATGAACAACGGATGCAACCGGAGAAGATCAAAATTGTTGTGGATAATTCCAACGGAACTCCGAACAAGAGTAGGCCCCGACGTAGTCAACAGGAGGAGGAGGACGTTGAAGACTGGCACTGGCTGGCGGGGGCATTGGCACCTCAATTATAATGCCTAAAGTCTGGGACAAAACTGATACATCGAGATTTCACCCTAGGTTGTTGGAGCACGAGAGGCTATAAGCATCTTCTAGGTGTAGGCCCTGTGAAATTTGAG
Organism: Ambystoma mexicanum; assembly: GCF_040938575.1. Taxonomy (NCBI): domain Eukaryota; kingdom Metazoa; phylum Chordata; class Amphibia; order Caudata; family Ambystomatidae; genus Ambystoma; species Ambystoma mexicanum. The sequence goes on from NC_090922.1 coordinate 354,967,469, forward strand.
GACTTTGATGTGGTGTGTCTCCAAGAGACATGGTTAAGAGACACAATTCTTTTAGAGGGTTTTGCCACATTTCTAAATCCCGCAAAAAAGGGGCTCACTGGAAGGCCAACAGCTGGACTGCTCACATTAGTAAACAATCTAAGCAGTCTGAGAGTCATATGGACTCGGAACATTTCGCCTCTCATCCAAATCATACTTCTTGGAAGAAAGTCTACCAGAAATACCTCTGCAGGTGAGTTGTTGATCTGCAACCTATACTGGAACAGGCAGTGCGCTCCACCGACTTTGTACAGCAGGTCATGGATGAGGTGGATAATGCAAGGGCCTCTAAACCGGACCTATATATTATCCTGTGTGGTGACCTAAATATCCACTGCTTCAACAGTTCATTAAATCTTATACAAAGGCCAGATCCACATGCGCAGGAACCTGTGCTCCGAGAGCTGAGATGGAGAAAAGAACTCTCCTCAAGAAACATCTTGATAACCAATGGAGCAGTTAAGGGTGATATACCTGCCACTGCCACCTGGAAGCTGGGTGAGGACACCCAGATAAGACTATATCTTCACCTCGAAATATTTGTGCATCAGGCTTAAAGAAATGGTGGTAATTCATACCACCCTGAGTGATCACAATTTCTTGAAGATGCCGACCTTTCACGTAGGCAATAAAATCACCTTAACTGAGACAGATGCCATAAAAATTCAGCCTGGGAGAAATAGACTCAGAATAACTAACACAAACATCTCCTCCTTAATAACTGCCATAGTTCAATCAGGTGAACATGTGGATATAGATTACCCAAAACACCTGTCCATCTATGAAGAAGGAAGAGCGACTGGACGCAAAAAAATCCTTTATAAACAAACACAAGTTTGACATGGCTGTTTTTGTGAGAAAGAAAGCTCTGAACCGTCTTAAGAATCTTCATCAAAAACATCCTTCTTCTCATACCCTGGACGCTGTCAAGATAGGCAGTTTAATTTATAAAAACTGGCTGAAACAACACAAGCACCTATTACATCAACAAGATGCAGAATACATGCTAAAGCTTGTAGCCACAAGAAATTCCAGGGAAATATGGCAAATCTTTAACAACATGGACGCCCCTCAACAGAGTCTATTATGCAATTCAATCCCGGCAGAGTAATGGGTGACACACTTCACCACTCTTTTTTCAACTACTGCGGTCGATTCAGGACATGATCATGACCTGAACCTACAGAAATGGTCATTCAAAACCAGCAGAGAGGATATACTGGCCTTAATTAAAAAGTCGAGTAATTCGAGAGTGGCCGGCCCGGACGGCCTGACCAATATAATCCTCAAGAGAAATCCTGAAAAATGGCCCGACTTCATCCACAGCCTGCTGACCACAGTGAAATTGAGGAGGAAAATTCCTGCATCCTGGACCACCTCAATCGTGGTTCAGATTTTCAGGAAGGAATATAGGGCAATTTCATCTAATTATAGGCCCATCGCCCTTCTTGATGTTATCGGTATCATTTTTGCAGCCCTGATACTGAGAGACCTAACCGTCTGGAGTAGGGTGACAAACCATCGGGATTACTGGAAGGCGGGTTTTGAGAAGGGTACAGGGACTGCCTTCAATTTGTTTTTGATTAATCTACTCAAGATGAGAACGACAGTAAAGAACAGTAAGAGGCTTTACTTGGCCTCAGTTGACCTCTCTCAGGCCTTTGATTGTGTGAATCGCAAGACCCTATGGTCAAAGCTAAGAGACTGGGATTGCCCCTCTGACCTGCAAGAAGCTATTGAGGCGCTCCATTCAAAAACAACAGTTCAGATAAAACTTAACGAACAGGGCGATATGACATCCCCTATTGAGACTTCAGTGGGCCTTAAACAAGGTTGCCACCTTGCACCAGCAATTTTCAATTTGTACACATCAGATATGGGAGTTGTCTTGGATGGGATCAGATGTTTTCCACCATCCATATCAGGAATCCCGGTTAATAGACTCTGGTATGCTGATGATGTTATACTTATGGATGAGACACCAATAGGCCTCCAGCGCCAATTAGAAGCAATGGCCTCTTTTCTGCTGGACAATGATCTTCAAATAAACACCTCCAAATCAGCCATTTAAATTTTTGCCAAAAAAGGAGGGAAAGGTACAATATCTTTCGAATGGCACATAAATGGCAAAGAAATACTGCAGACAACACAGATGATCTATTTGGGCATATCTATACATAATAGCTCAAATGACGCCCCTAGGGAAGCTGACTTAAAAAGAAAAACAAAGATTTTTCAGCCCAGGCGAAACTTACAAGACTAAGGTACTGCAAATTCTCATTGGTTCCAGTGATTACGCTCTACCGTATGAAGGTCATTCCAATTATAACATACGGGGCAGAAGCGTCATTAGCATTGAACTGGAAAGTGTGGCAGTATCTTGAAGGAAAATTTGGGAGATATGTTCTCGATCTCCCTAACTGTACTCCAGTGACAATGATTCGAAAGGAGTTGGGCCTTACCTCACTCCTGGCAGTAACCGTATGGAAGACTCTATCTAAAATGCCTAATGCCGCCAGCAATAGAAGGCTTTTGCATGTTGGAACAAGCACTCCACACTAGAAACAATCGTATACTGGTGGAATGGAGCGACAAATGTAAAGAGTCCTTTAATGTATCGGAAGAAATTCTCAAAGTGAATCCCAATCTTGTAAAAAGAAAACTCTACGATCAAGATTGGATCGAGACACTAAAATCAATATCTAAGTATAAACTTTATGGTTAACATTGTATGGCGTCGAGTAGGCGTGGATCTACTCTACCCTACCTAGTAAAATTCCCTTCAGACCATCTGCGCAGTTAGATGCTAAGACTACATTTGAATGTATTGCCAACTAAGGAAGTCCTCGAAGTAAGTAAAGAAAAAGGAATTGAGAGACTAGCACTGTAGACTGTGTAATTTCAAAAAAGAGTCAATTGGTTATGTCTTGTCCTGCTGTTTCTCACATTAGATCCAATTTGTTGGGAAAATTCTTTGTTAATAATCGAACTTTAACCAAAGGTGACATTTGGCTCCTCCTTATGCAAGGGACACATATATCTTTGACTTTAACTTTGCTGGAATTTGTTATGATTTTAGAGTTGCTTGGTTCTGGACGACTTGGGTAGCTCGTATTATAGGAAGAATGTTTCTTTCTTCTCTTTTCTTTTCGTTTTATTACCTATTACTCTAGGATGCTGACTGTACGTGAAAAACAAATTGTAGGCTGATTATCATTGTGGGAATCATGTTAAATGGTTGTAATAAAAACAAAAGCTAAAAGGTTTGAATTTTAAACCAAATGCTTAATAAAAAATGTTAATAAATAGTTGCAATAACAATATTAAGGTAAAAACACTCGCACCCTGCTGTTCTGACAATGACTTGCTCACAATGGAAATTAAGGTAATGAAGATGAAGCAGCTATCAGTATGGTGAAGTAACTCCTTCTTTTGTCTTTGCTGCACTGCTCCCTTATCACTTATTTGCTCCTCTCCTCCCCTTTTGTCCCTCGCCTTCAATATGGTGTCTTCACGGGGACACAGGATCTTCCCCACGTATATGTCCATGTCTCTACCTCTTCCACCCATCTATGATTTTTCCTTATAACTCTTCCTGAACTACCTTGTTGAGCTTTCATCGTTCACAGTCAATTGGACTTTCTTCTATTTCCATTGTGCTGGGTTCAACATCCACCTCTGGTGTTGATAGTATCCCTTGTTCTTCACTACTGGTATCTTCTGCTCTCCTGAAGTGTTGGTAGTGTGATGCATTCCTTGTTGTTTCCCTGTGTTCTCATATGGCAGTGCCATTGTTTCTTTTTGAGCTACTACTCTGAGGTATTCAGGCAAGAACTTCGGGTCTTTCTTTCTTAACTGTCGTTGTTGTACAAGCACTTCCTCTCTAATTTAAAATTCCTTTTTCTGCACATGTATTTGTTTGTCTAAATTTATTTTGGCTGCTGTTTGTCTTTTGTCTCTCATTCTGATCTAATCTTTGTCGTGTTTTGGTAGGGCATGCTGAAGTAGTCAAGGTATTAGCAGACGTGCCATCATAAGTTCCGTAGGGGTCATGCCCTGGCTTCATGCGTTGTTGTGGGATATTGTTGCAGTACTTTTCATGTGATCTGTTGCAAGGACATGTTCTCCAGTTCTGCTCTTTTTACCGTTTTCTTTATCATGGCCATGAACCTTTCTGCCATAACATTGACCTATGGCCACAAAGGTGTGATCTTTTGATGTGTGAAACTTAGGTGATTAATATTTTAAAATCCTGGCCATTCAATATTAGTGCATTATCTAATTTTACTATTCTTAAAATGCCCCACTCACTGAAGACCTCATCTGTTGTTTGAGCTATCATCGTAAAGTTGGTGGATGTCAACATCCAGGTCATTGGGAATCTTGAGTATTCATCTATCATGACCAAAATATATGACCCTTCATGTTTAGATCCATAAATGTCTGCAGCCACCGCGTGTCATATTGTTTCCGAAAGTTTGGTTATCCTTAATGTTACAGATGGGGTTGCCTTTGTTGTCATATGGCATGCTTTGTATTGTTCAATCATTGTTTGTACAGTCTCATCAATGTTGGGTAACCAGACCTGATGTCGAAGAAGTCCTTAAGGTTTCAGCACTCTATGGTGACATTCATGAGCAATGTTCACTAATGTTTTATATAGGGAATTGGATATAATTTGTGTACCTCAGAACATTAATGAGTCAGTGAACAGAGCTAATTTGGTGTCGATTGTTGCCAGGCATTGTCGTTTTTGCAAGTTAGCACCAGTGTGATGAGCTGCGTACTGTTGGTTCTCTGTCCATTATTATCTTTTGTGAGGTCAATGACTGCTTGTATAGCCAGGTTATTCCAGATTGCTGTGTGTATGTCTTGTTCAGAAAGTGTGGTGGGCGGTGCATTTTCCATCATGTAGTATATGCAAGCATCTCCTTCACTAGATGTTGGCTGCAGATTGTTCACCACTAAGTTCCTGGACATGTCCGCCGGGTTGAGATCCTTCTGCGAGAGGTGTGTCATGTGATAATCATATTCTTGGAATCTCATGCCCCATCTCTCAGTGCAGGATGGCATCATTGTACAAGGATTCTCAAACAGTAAAGCAGTAACATGTGGTCTGTGACCAGTGTGGAATTTTTTGCCAATTAGAAAATGATGGAAATGTTTGCATGTCTACATCTAGGCGAAACTTTCTGGTTATGAGAAAGCAAGTTCAATGTTGGAAAGAACTGTACTAGCATATGCCACTACTGTTTTGTCATGTGGTGTTGCTGTATCATTTTGAGATAGCATGGCTCGTACGGCTCCTAAAGCCACAGTACTTGCTTCAACAGTTACTTCTGTAAATAATGACGGTCAAACGATTGCGTTTGATAGCATTGAAAGCAGTTTGGTATTGAGTAGTCCATTGGAATGATATTTCTTGTTTGGGGAGGTGGTGTAGGTGGTTGGTGGTCGTAACCTAGTCAAAGACATATCGTGAGCAGTATCCAGCCAAGGAAGAATCTCAGTTCAGCTATGTCGGTTGGCAGTGGGAGTAGGCGGGTGGTGTGCACTTTTGCTGAATCAGGACCCATACCATCTTTGGAGAAGATATGGTGATTAAATGTGAGATGTTCTTGAATAATTTCACATTTATCTACATTGAGTGTGAGTTTTGCTACATTGAGAGCTTGACATATCTGCAGAAGAGTTTGATCATGTTCTGCTTGTGTTCGTCCAAACAGAATATTGTAACTGTAATTTAATGATTGGAGAAATGGGAGTAGCAAGTGGAAAATTGTTTAGTGGAAAATTCCTGTAGCAGAGCATGTGCCAAAGCTCAGTCATTTATAGTGGATCAGCCATTAGTATGTTGCAAATATAGTGATGTGTGGGCAATGTGGTAGCGTGCCCCTGCCACAAATAACCACACCGACTCCCAAAGTAGCTGCAAGGTTATTATTATTTTTATAATTTTTATAGGGAACTTTTTGGGGCAAATCACTCTTTGACCTCCGCGACTTCAATTATGTACACCAAATCTGGTGGTGTCGCAATGGTGTGTGCAGCAGAAACGGAGACAAAGAGTTCCCCCACTCCGATTGTGAAAGAGATATCGAGGGCTGCACACATCTATTTACTGCGCCACAATTGTATTTCAAAAACTTGGACTCTTGGTCATAGTGAGAGTAGGTTTATTAGTAGCCCTTTTTTGATAACACGTGTTTCGGCACACTCCTAGTGCCTTCCTCAGATCAGGGCAATATCTATTTACCATCGACTGTTCTGTCCGCTACAAATAACGTATTTGGTGGCTGAGTCCCATCAGACTCTAAACGTTTTCTGACAAGTTCTGTTTTACTGCATCACGCGTCGGGTTTCTAATATTTTTGTTTAATGTTATTTACTTGTTTGAATCAACTATTGATTTTTACAAGAATGATATTGTATCATCTTTATCTTCTAAAATCACAAGGTAGCGGAAAAGCACCAAAAGATAAACATCAGTCGTTTACTCGTTTTCTGTAAGTTTAGTTAAAAAGAAAGTCTGATGTTATACTGGAGTATTGAAATTTTCAATATTTCTCAATGCATTTAGGAGAATTTTAGCAGCTGCTATTGTCCATGCTGTCTTCTCCCCACTAATCAGGTGGGCCCACAAATGGTCCTCCTTGCGTAGCAGAAATTGTGAGGTTATAGGTTTTAAATATGCATTTCTGGTTATCTATTTATTGGGACTTTACAAATAGTTTGGGCCAAGGATTCTCTGGGAAAACATTATGGCCTACCAGGATTTTAAGGCAAATTTGCACTAGGGCCACCCCTCTCTATCTCACTCCCGCCGGTATACCACCCTCCAGTCTCACACTCTGGGTTCGTACCTCTACTCATAGATGTTACCACTCTCTTAACTGCTCTACTTCCAACCACTTCTACCCCAACTACCAATCTGCTACTACATCCTTCCCTGCTTCTTACTACTACTCCACCTTCTACTCCCACTCTCCTGTTTCCAATACTACCACTACTACCTCTCCTTCTAAGACTACCTCTCTGCTTTTCCCACCACTGCTACTACCAGTACTACTCTTGCTGCCACTCTCTCACTATTATCACTTTTCTTACTGTTGCTACCACCCACTGACACCACCTTTAGTCCACTACTACCAACTACCACTTGTTTACTCCTATTACCACTCATTCCACAAATACCACTACCTCTGCTACCACTATCACTGCCTTTACTCCCATCTCGTGCTACCTTCTACCATATCGATATTCCATACACTGCTCACTCTCACACACACTCAACAGACCCCCAAATAGTCTCTGCACTTCTTTCACTCTTGCCTCCTCTGGTCGCTCAGACGTCCTCCTAAGCCTCCTCGCCCAACTAACCCACACTAAGCCATTCACACCCACTTACATAAATACACCACCTCCTTCCAGGATTGGATACTTATCCTGCCCAATCACTTACCTTCCTGGAGGGGGTTTCACGGGAAGGGTTTATTGAGGGCTGATAAGGGCTGCCCCCTCTTTGTTCCAGCTGTATTTCTGGGTTGGAGTTTGGGCCAGTTCCTAAGGGACTGTTGGCCCTTTTCTCCCAGGGCTTCATGTAGGCCTTTTTGTATTAATTTCCTTGATTTTTTAGTGATTATTATATCTTGTACATGGCCTTTCTGGAGGCCCTTTATTAAAGAATATCCCTTGTTGTTTACTGGCCGCTCCTCTTCATATACGGCTCCAGCAGATGTTCTCTGCAGGAGCCGCGTTCCTTGTCAAGATGCTTTTCTGCTTTTCCTCTGCAGTGCAGTGGACTCCCAGTTGCTGGCACTGCTCCCCCTCTGTGCTCTGGTGTTGCTCCTGCTAGGGCTTTTACTGACCGGGAAACCCACACACTGCATCTCGGCCTGTGTCTTGCCGTGGTACTGGATCCCTGCCTCGCTGGGGAACTGGTGCCTCCTGTTCCATGGGGTTGTCCCACTGTGGCTCCTGCATTGGTGTCTTGACTGTTGGTGTGCCTTTGGGTCGCCGCCTGCTTCTGCTTACCTGGTGTGTCTCAGTGGCAGGGAAGCCACCACCAAGGATATGGTGAATAAGGGCTGGGAGAGGGTCCCACATTCATTCCGGCACTGTAAGGGTTGCTGGGGGTCAGGCTTCCTCCCATCCCGGATCCCAGGACTTGTCCCATGTATTTGGGTTGAAGAGTTGTTGGTGGTATCCTTTTAAGATCCAATTTGGTACCATTCAGTCTTGTTAAGACATATTATGGTGTCCTCAATTTTTGGGCCTAAGTGTCTTTCACATTCAATGGCTATGTTTGACATGAACATGTCAATGCACAGTGTAATCTGCCCTCCTTCCTTGGGGACAACTACCACTAGGGAGACCCATGGCATAGGCCTTGTCACTACTTCTAGTATATCCACCGCACAGAGGCAATATGACTCCTCCACCACTTCTTATTACAGGTGAAAGCCAACTCATCATGGTTGTTGTGGTACCAGTCTGTTTGCATCATTTGCGTGTAGCCGTATAGGCGGCCCAGTGAATTTTACAAGTCAGTCCCACCTAATGTAATCTGTACTGTTTCTGTCGACAGTGGAGTGTGTAGACCTCGTTGTGAGAAGTTAGTTTCTTGATTGTCCATGTGACATATTATTTCTGTGAGACAAATACATTTTGTCGACTTGAAGCTAAGTACAGATCCGATGACTGCAGATATGTTTAACACATGGAACATGGCGGGTACAGGTATGTTATGGTGGCACAATGCACATGAGAACTGACCTATGTATTGGAGTGGTTCTGTGTTCCCCACTGAAATATTTTAGCAGTGGATGGAGATAACACAGAGTTATTTTTGAGGAGACAGAATTGATGTTTGATTGTGATATTTATGGTGGCTCCTGTGTCAATCAATTGAGGGACTTGATCATGGATACACAGTTACTCTAGATGAAGGTTCCACATCAGTGCCCTCTGTCATCAGGTAAACATGTTCGTTGTGATATTCAGGGACTGGTTGTGGGCTAATTTCAATGTTCTGTGTCTCTTCTGGGGTTGCTTCCATTTTCATGCTCCTTACTACTTGTCGCTGTGTGTCAGTATTCCCTGGACATTGTGGTGGGATTGGTCCTCCGTCTCTGCAGACTGTTAGAAAGTGCTTAAGTTGTCTGCATTTGCTGCACCTTTGCCCTAAGGCAGGACACCACCCTCTATAAGGGAAGGAGAATCTGCATCAGTAACATAGAAGCAACTTTTGATCTGTCGTTGGTCATGTCGTACGGGGACTAGTGATTAATGTTGCCACTGTCTCACTTTATTTTAGATTACCCGCTTGGGAGTCGACATGCTCATAAATTCTGACCAAATCAAGTATATAATTCAGTGGTAATGGTTTCTTGAGGAGGTGTTTTCTGAAGGTTGAGAATGTGCATCCTTCCATTGTACAGAATCATATGGTTTCTTCATCTGATAATGTGCCAAACTGGCAGTGGATAACATGTTTCTGGAGACAAAGGCAAACTCGTCGGTTGTTTTGTGTGTTTCTGTCTGCATTGGTTAAATCTGTACCTTTCATAATCACGGTTGAGCAGTGCCACAAAATTGTTGTTGAGCGCAGAGATTAAGGTAACGTGATTGCTTGCCTGGATCACAGAGTATTTTGATGACAGATTTTACTTTTCTGTCTACGAAGTTAGTGAAGATATTTGCTGTGTCTATATTATCTTTATCACCTGTAGCCTTGATAAAATCTTGAAAGTCTTCCACCCTGTCAGACCACTGTGTACCCCTTTCAGCCGGCAGGGAAAGTTCGAATAGAAGTGAGTTGCAGATAAGGGACGCCATGTGAGAGCGTGAGGGTGATTAGTGGCCGGCATCTTCATTCTGCATAGCTGTGGTGGCAGAGATTTATGAGAGCATTCGTAGTTATGATGTCTTTTATAGGTGAGGCTGCAGTATTTGGATTAATGGGTGAATGAACTCACAGTTCAGTTGTAGTAGTGGTGGTGATCAGGCATAACTCTGCCATTTCTTGTGAAGGCGAGTAGTTTTGGAAGCAGTAATCAGTCATAGAAATAAACTGCGTAGTTCGGCTTTGCATGAAGAGACTGTTCTGTGGATGGAGCGCTCTTCAGAGCAGCCTAGAGTAAGCTCCATGTAACGTCCTAAACATGGGCCGGGAGCCACAGCACTGCCACAGTCGGTTGAAATCTGTTGTCTGCGTGGCTAAATGCTGTGCTGGAAGTGAAGTATGGGCACGTTTCAGCGTCTTGATATTGCCATCAGTCAACTCTCTTGGCTTGGAGCTGTACTGAGAGCGGATGGCAGCAGGCATATTGCTTTGGTGAAGTGCCCCATTCCTCCGCACAACTAGCTAAGTGCAAGGGGAGTCCTGCGTCGAGGTAGTGACTTCCTGAGGCACTGAAGGTGCTGATCAGTGAGGTAACATTTCCGTGCTTTATTCGATCCTTCACTATCTTTAAGCAAGCTCGAACAAGGCAGTCAAAAAGTCAAAATTTAGCAGATAAATCCAATGTAGTTGCTAAGGAATGTATATGTTATGTTTATGTTTATTGAATTTATATAGCGCTTTACGCCAAAGCGCTTTACACAGTAACAACAAGATACAAAATTTAAAGAAGCTTATATACAAACGTGAAACAAACCAGAAGTACAGTATATGGAACAATTTACTCAAAGGGAGGGGAGGAGGAGGGAGAGGGGGGGGGGGGGAGGTTAAGGGTATGAGAATCAGGTTCAATGCTAGCAGGGTGGGAGAAGAGGGGGAGGCGGGGAGAGAGGGAGGGGAGTATCCCAGGTGGCCTCTTGCACCTCTAGGTAGCAGTGTCCAGTGAGGTAAGTGGGATTAGGGGTGAGGAGGGGGGTGAGTGGGGGGAGGGGTAGGGTTTGAGGAGGGGAGGGGGGTGAGGAGAGAGTCAGGGAGGGTAATTTGGGATTCTAGACGATAGGGTGGGGCTTTATAGCACCGAGTGGCCATTCAATAGGTCATTGCTGGACGTAACTGGATTTAGAGGAGATCATAGTATGAAACCTAGAACATATTGTTTTCATGATGAAAATGTAATGACAACATTAATGGGCAGTCCCCCATGCTGTCAGGCAATTACAGCAATAGCTACATGCAGAAGCTAAATGGGAGGCTCTGGTGTCCTGTGCAAGGTGCATGAGGGCTTGAAATGGAGTACGAGGTCAGCAAGGAGTTAGATGATGCTGTACATTGTGTGCAAGAGTTGAGTAGCGGGATTAGTACACAGATAATTGTTTCAACATTTTAACCTCTGCCTTTCTTGGCTTCTATTAGTGCATTAATTACTGATCATGACAACGAAATTGAAAAGGGCTTTCCATGCCCTAGTAAATCATACAGAGTCCACTGTCTGCACAATTCTGAGGAAAGTCTTGGATCACCTGACAGGTTTGGTTAGCTTGGCTGAGCCAGAGAGGAAGGTTTGGTTCGAGGCCCGATAATTGTCAAGAAATGTATGGGGCAGGATCATAGAGGCAGCATTTGCTAGAGAATATTGAAAACAAATACGCACGTTAACCTAGATGTGCTTACTGCTGTCGCAAAGAAAGAATGAGGCAGATGCTGTATCATAGCTTAGCTTAGTTATGACCGTGAAGTGAGAGAGCCAAGGGAACGTAAACCACATTTGCTCCTGATCTGACACTTGAATACAATGCTTCCTAGCTCCTTTAAAATCACTCAGCCCTTCCCCTTGCTGAGGGAGGTTTCACAATGAAGTATGTTTGCTGTGGGGATGTTTGATGAACCGAATATTCAATTAAATCCGAGCACGATCTATGAAGGATTATCAAAGCAAACCTTAAAGCCTCCTAAACCGCGAAATGTGTGTTTTACATAAACGGACTAAACCAGGAACATTTCACTGCCACTGTGTTTCCAGGCAAAAAGACTTCATCTTGAAACGTCGCTCAGTGGTGAGGTAGCGCAACTGGGCTTCACTATGGCTCAATGGGGACAGAATGGCTGTCAAAGCAGATTCCCTTTGGAGCAGAGGGTGCATCATTGTGATGAACGTACTAATGGAGTCAGGCCCTCTCTTTTCTGTCATTTCCTATTCAAGTCAATGCAAATATAATTAGGATAAAGAGTCAGATTGGGAGAAGTGGTTTGACAGGTCACGAAATAGCACATTATCCCCGGTTACGTAGACACATATGCAGCCAGGTTTGGATCGCAGATTGCACTCAGTGAACATGTGCTGTGCTCTTGAGAAGAAGAGCGAAACCTCATAGACACCTGTACCATTTCTTTTGCGATCATTGTGAAAGGCATGCTCTGTTTGTCAGTCTGTTTGTTTATATGGGTTCTGTATAGGCTGTCATGCTGTTTTCTGCACTTTATTTCGGGAATATTAGCTGGACAGGTAATCGCCCATCATGCATGAGTCTAGAAGCCTATATTTCAGCAGATGAGAACCTGACATTTTCACCTCTGAACTTAGCCATGTGGGATATCTGGATGACTCTGAGGATACTTTCAAGTAAGGATGACCTGCTGTTTCTAAATTGCCATCAGTGTTCTTACCTGTATTTGCACTCTTTTTGCAACCCACAAGTCATGTGAGCTACTTTTCTGTCTTCTCACGTCTTTCTGAAGTCAAGGACCCTCTTTATCCAGTCTTATGTTATGTAATAGATATTTATAAAGCACGACATCCGCCCAGAGGCATCTTGGCGCTAGGCTGCGGTGGAAAGAGAAAAGGGACCCTGAACAAAAGAGGGCATATTAAACAGGGGTTAAAACAAATGTGTTTTAAGGGAGTGCCTAAAAGACAAGTAATTAACCATGGAACCTAGGGATAAAGAGAGGGTGTTCATTGGCACAACTGCTGTGATCAAAAAAGCTCTGCCACCAATACGAGAGTTTTTAGCCAGGGATCAACAATCTGGCGGGCACTGGTAGAGCGGAGACAGCAGGTCGGAACATACGGGCAACATTTTGCCTGAAGATACTCTGCCCCAGTGCCATGCAAAATGTGGTGCAACAAACACAACAATTTAAATGGAACACGCTTGGCACTGAGAGCCAGTGTAGATGACGCAAAACAGGATTGATTTGAGCACGCCTAGATGTCCCTGTGGCAACTCTCACAGCTGAATTCTGCAGGGCCTGCAAACGCTGAATCAGGTAAGCAGGTTGTGCCAGAGAGAATTGCAGCAATCCAGTGCCAACCACCAACACCTCAGTCTTGTCATTCAGCTTGAGGCAATTATTGCTTTTCCACGCCCCCACAGCCTCCAAGCAGGCCTAAGACAGAACACAGTGTCAGCCTGAGAAAGATCAAGGCGCACAATGGTTTGAGTATCATCTGCAAAGGTATAACACAGGAAGCCATGAGAGAGGATGCGCTTGGTCAGGGGCTGAATGTAGATTTCAAACAAGACCGGGGAAATGGTGGACCCTTGAGGAACACCAGAAAGAAGAAAGAGAGACACAAGTAGAACAAAAAGGCGGTAGAGAAAGAGATTGCGTCTGCTAAGAAAGAAACAAAGTAAACCAGGCTAAAACGACACCTGAGAGGCCAGCGGTCATAAGACGCTCCATACGGATGACATGATTGTGTCAAAGGCGGCAGAGAGGTCAAGAAGGATTAACATTCCCACGCCGCCCTGATCCTGTAGACGCGTCAGATCATCAGTAGCAGACACCCGGACTCCCTTAGTGCCAGGCTTCTCTGGGAAATATCTGCATGCAACATACTCTCCAAAGTCCATTCCTCTGATAAAGTTGCCTCCTAGTGTTAAGAATGGTCAGTAAGGTGAATCCCCAAATGTGAATCAAAGGAAAAAAGAGGGACCCGCCTTTTGACACATGCCAAGTGTGTTCAAGCATTCAAGTCCGCTTAGGTAGGGCACAGGTAAAAACTAACAAAGAAAATTCATTTGAGGGCGATAGAGATGGAATGATGTAAGAGGGAAAAATAGGCAGCATTGAGCTGTTTTGTACATTAAGCCACTTTTTGTATCTTATGTTGTTTGATATTTGTAGAGTGTTAAAATGCCACTGGTGTGGTCGTGCCTCACTCAGTTACAATTCAATAGTCCATTCCTGAACCTAGCTAGGTTTCCTGGATTGATTGATTGATTGATATTTTATTTCTATCGCGCTCGTACACAAGTGTTTCCTGTAGACTCATGTGTGAACATAGCATACATTTCACTCCCAATGGCAGAGCATTAAAACATTAAGAGACTTTCCTAAGGACACCCAGTAGTTGAAACAATAGCATATAGGCAGATTCTTTATGTGGGGCTGAGGTGCACTGAGAGGCTAAACCGGTACCTAGTGTTGGTTGTGTGAGACTTAAAACTGGAACATTAGGCCAGTGTGAATTTAAGTGACACTGTACACAAAGAGAAAGAGGTAGTTAGGTATCCTTTTACTTGATACCAGGATAATAATCTACAAATTGAGAGCTCCACCTTTCCATGTTTATATAAGTAGATAAATTACAGATGATTCTAAGGAATTTATTTTATCAATACGTTTGACCTTGAGAAATAGCCTAGCCTCCTCATCATGAGGCCCATATAATTTACCCAAAAAATGTAAACAATTGTGATTAAATCCTCAGAGATCCTAGGCACTAGTCCTTGTTTCCACTTTGTGCCCCCACACACTAGCTCACGGGAACAGATATTCGAAATGGGAAGAACCATGTTACCACCTTAATTCTCTGCTGTCCATTCACCCATTAACTGCATGGACAAAAATTCTGAGTTTGCCAAGCAAGTGAATTGCACTATGAATGCCAGCGGACCCAATTCTGAGCCAGTCAAGAGTCAGGTGCTGTGTAAATTGTGGTACGCATTGAATAAATTAATCTATCTGGTTTACTTTTTTTTTATTTTATTGTTTTATTGCGAAATGGAACTTTGCAGTATTTTGTTTTGCTGTTTTTTTGCCCCCGCCCCTCTTTGCAACCCCACTCCTTCGCCCTTTATATACCATACCCACATTTACCACATAAAGATTTGTGATTTTAAAAAAATCTGCGAAAAATAAATCAGCAAATTTCTATTTGGCAAAAGTGAGAAAAACCAAATAAGTCACCCAAATGAATGTCTCAGCCTCACCAACCTTTTGGATTGTGGCACAACAATCAACAGATTAATAACAACCAAGTTAACTGAAACCATAGTTCACAATAGCCATTGTGGCCAGCCTCCTCCATTACTGCCTCGCCCTTGTGCTACGCCGGTTACCACCCAAAACATATTCTTTATGCCCCCAACAATGCCTCAGCCACACGTCAGCACCTCATAATACCGTTTCTGGTGCAAGAAGAATTTAGACAGGGTACAGGGAATATAATTGTATCATTCAACGCTGGGATAAGCAAGTGTTGTGAGCACAAGGGTTTCCTCAATTTTTTTAAGGGGGCTGTGGTATGTGAGGAGAGATACAGCAGAAAAAAACGTACATATACCACTAGCTACCCACCTCTAACACACCGAAAGGTGGCTACTTGTCAGAAATTTACCTCACAGTAGGGATTTCATAGGATTATATCTCCCACCATAGACAAAGAAATGTGTTTAGCATATTTTAATTATTATATCAAACAACATGGTAAAACAACATAAAAAACCTATTTCCAGTGTTCGTTATTTGTAGAAACACAAATGGGCGGAAGAAGCAGACACCAAAACATTTGCAATGTACAATTTGCGTGATGTTAGTAATGGTGTGTTTTGATCGCATTTTCAACTATACAACAACATGGTATAATAGCGTCAACATTTGAATGTGTTTCTAGGGAGGTTTTTCAACGCTGGTCCATTACGAGTCACAACTGGAAGTAGAAGTGTAATGTCTGGTGTGACGAATACCTAGATGTTGTCACTTTCCCCCCAAGAGTGAGCCCCTTTACATGATGCCAGAGAGGGGAGGACACTACCCAATAGTCCAGCGAGAATGGTACACAGCGGGAGAATCTCATGGGGAGAGACACCCACTCTGGGGACAAATACAGGCATCTAGGGAGACTGTGGTATGACCCGCTCCCAATGACCCCTCCTAACCCTACACCTGTGGTACACCCCAGCATTATACCCAACCACCCCATGTACCTGGGTAGGGCCAGTGACATAACATTCACTGAGAAAAAAAAAGAGCACTGGAAGATTAAAGATCACTAACTGTCAAAGTACTGGGATGCAGAAGAGGCACAGAAGCATAGAAAAGGCTCTATGGAACCATGAGCCACACTCTAGTGTTCCGCAAGGGAATGGACCTAACTGCAAAGTAAAAACCAAAGAAGTACTGTTTTCAAGTCAAGCCATCCCTGTAGGAGCCACAAATGGGTGAGCCGCTCAGCACGGAAGACCAAAGAAGCTGGTGGCCAGGATGCTGGCGAGAAAGTAGATATGTCCCTATCCGGTCTGCCATGGACGGACCCTCTTGGAAAGCTAGTTACGAAGCGGTCCACGCGTGCAAGGAAGTTGGACCACACTGTCGAGTGAAGACACACATCATGCGAGGAACCACCAGGTTTAAAAAGAGGCAGTAATTGTAGAAAGGTGGGAAAGTCTGAAGGAAGTAGTTGCAGACATGATCAAAAAAGGTTCTGGAGAGGAGGCACATAGGTGGTGCAGGCAAGATGGCTGCTGGAGTGCGTAGCTCTGTCCCCTTCCGTGCAGTCTCGCATAGATACTGCAGTGATACCAATACTTTGACAGTTGTGAGTGTGTCCCCATGCTAGGGAAGGTGTGGTGTATCCACTCGACCCTTTCCTGAAGGCTGAGGAGCTCAGCAACATCGGTTACAGGCAGGGGAGTTGCTAGGGGGGGGCTAAGGGGGCTGTAGCCCCTGATCTTTTGGTTGTAGCCCCGGATAGAATCTCAGGAGCTACAGCCAAAAGACTAGCTAGCCCCCAGCCCCAACAGTTCTGACATCAGCGTAGCCCCGGGTCTTTTCCAGACCTAGCAACTCCCCTGGACAGGTGTGTGGAGGCCGATGCCTGCCCATCACGGGTTTGCGGCCCAGGCTGAGGTGGAGTCAGGCAAGAGGCAGTGGAGCGGGGTCCTTCCTGCCTAGCAAAGGCATACTACTGCACGGCCATCAGAGGTGATCCCAGAGGCGAAGTCTGGAGGAGCCGGGAGGAGTTGGGCCAAGTGCACTGCGGACCGTAGAAGTCAGAGAGGCCCCCAAGTCCCACTACCCGATGGGAAACAGCAGCTCCGGTGAAGTGGTGATTAGCCCCATAGAGCCTCTGCCCAGCACCAGAACAAAGCACAGCAACTGAGTGAGGACATCAGAGTGAAGGCGCACTTAGAGGTGGGCGAGGTGAAGGCCAGAATGTTGGGAGTGCCACTGTTTGTGGAGTAAGCTGGGACTCCGGGAGTAGGAGTGAGAAGGGCTGCCTCTCTGCCTTAACTGCACAAGGCCCCTACAGTGACTGGGTGACCCGAAAGGGATGGCATGGAATAGCCACTGCGGCAGAACAAGGTGAGACCTAGGGTTGAGTTGGGACAAAACTGCAAATCCTGGTGTCCGGTTGTGGACGAATTGTGGGCCGATCGCAGTGGGGACCCACTCGTTTCAGAGTCATGGGGGCCTGCAAAGGCACTCTTAGTAGCCACTGAACCTGAGCAGTCCAGTACACCGGTTTCGAAGTTAGGGATATGGTCGCCTTCTTGGCTTCTCCATGTGGGGGCTTGTGAGTTCTCTCCCAGCCAAGCTGCACTGGACTCAAGTGGCAGTATACATACACTTCCTACTTTTCTGAGGTGCAGTGAAGAGCCGTGTGGGTGACCCCATTAGGGTTTCACGCAACAGTGGATGTTGGTGAATGTGCCAGAGGGAGTATATGCAAAGATTTCAATACCTGGACAGGGCAGAGATGATATTATAATGAGAGACGTATAGGCGATTCTGGAAGGACCTTACAAGCAAGGTGGAGAAAAGATTGGTGGGTCTGGAAGCTAAACAGTCATCAGTGGCCAATCTTTAAATGCAACTGGATGTTCGACTCTGAGGTGGAACGAAGTGAGGATGAGTTGCGCTTGAAAGTGGACAACGTTGAAAGAACAAAGACGGTCGGTCAAATGTGAGCCTTGAACTGACTATTCAGGAGATTCAGGAGGTCATTGGCAACATGGAAGGCCCCTGGATTGTCAATTATAGAGCACATAGAGCAGGTGTAGGTGGTAGGGGGCATCGCTCAGTACTGGTCCGCTTCCATTATTACAGAGACACGTCGAAGATCCTAGAGAAGGTGGGAAGGATGGGATCCTTTGAGTACAGAGACTCTAAAAGGGCTATATACCAGGATCTTTCAGCCTACAGATTGTCATGAAGGAAGAAGTGCACACCGCTGACCAAATGGTTACAGGACAAGGGGGTACGATGCATGTGGGGTCACCGCTTTGAATAGATTTTTGAGTGGGAGAGCATGAAGTACCAGCTGGTTACCAAGGACGTTATTTCAAGGGTCATGTACAACTCCTGGAGGGCAATGAAGACGCAGTCCCCCTGCCCAGAACGAGGGGCATAAAGAGAATTCAGGAGTGACGGGGAAGTCTGGCCATCGGAGAGTCCAGGGAGCAAGGAACTTTCAGAGTCTCAACACACCCTCACCAAGGAAGTGGAACACTTGATGAGCAAGCACCCCTGTTTGGTTTAAGTTCATGATTTGTTGGGGACCTTTGAGTACCGGGGTCGTTAGTCTGGGGGTAAGGGAGCCGGGATGGGCCATACATTGTCCTCTCCGGAGCAAGAATTGGGAGTGCATTGGAGACGTGGAGTGAAGTAGGGGCCTGCCCCTAGAGTGAATAATTAGGAATAGGGCCTTAGCGCCTTTAGCTAGAAGAGGGTTTGTTGAGGATGGTCGGGTGGAGGGGCTTTTCATGAGGGAGGATTTGGGGGGAGTTGTTTTTGCTGTTGGCCTTTTGTAACAATTGTTATTCTAACTTTGGGGAAGGGGGTATCCTGGTGGCTCGACCATTTGTTGTATGGCTTTCTGGTTGAATGGTCGAATGCCTCTAGGAAAGTTCATGGGGTCGGGGGTTACCCCCCCGTAGTTGAGTTGGGATTCTAGGAAGGTGTTGAGTAGATGTAGCATTTGGAAATGTTCTTTTTTTGTGTCTTTCCCTTTCCTTGTGTGTCCAATTTGGTTCTATCCTGGTGGGCGGTGCATACTGGTGAAAGGGTATCCCAACGAAAAACATGGGGTGTGAAAGGGGGGCGGCTGTAGGGAAGTATGAGATGTTTGCAATATGGTAGTGGTGAGGATCCCACTGAAAGTGGGGACGTTAAATGTTAGGGGTCTGAACTCTCCCTTTGAAGGTCTCTGGTCATGAGAGAATTCTGGACATGCTGTTAATTCAAGAAACTATTTTCGCTAGTGGTGATGAGTGTCTCAGTGAGGGGAGGAGGATCTCAGGGTTATTTTTACTCTTTGGGCCCTGAAAAGAGGAGTGGGGTGGGTATTATGGTGGGTTCAGTGTGTGGTTTAGAAGTACAGGTGAAGGAAGGTGTCAGGGAGGGGAGGTTTCTTTCTTACGGGTCTTTTCCAGGGTGCTAAACTTACAATGTCCTCAATATGCTAACCCAACACTGGTCAGGAACTGTTTTTGCAGGGGGTTGGTAGACGCCTTCAGTGGTTTACAGAAAGAATTTTGGTGGAAGGCAGAGGTTTTAACATGGCCCTGAATCCCAGTGTGAACAGGTTACATATTAGAGGGGACAGTAAGGAACCAGATAAAGAGGGGGGACTCTGCCAAATTCTGAGAAATAAATGAGAGTCTTGGAGTGGCAGATGTATGGGCAGCAAGAGATCACCAGGGGGCAAGGGGGAACGTATACCCGGTGCCATTTACATACTATTCCGTGGCTCATGCTTAATTCTTCATGATTGACCTACTCCAGGCGGACCTCAGTTCTCTTTCCTCAGATGAAGAGGTAGTTGTCCGTTCAGTCCTTTGGTCCGACCACCACATGGTGACAGCAGTGGTGGGAGTGAGGAACATCACCCAAACAAGGAGGTGTTATTGCAATGATTACATACTGAAGGAGAAGGCGGTGGGGAATCTTCTCGGCAAAATCAAGGAATACTTTCCATTTAACGATAATGGTGAGGGTTGTATGAGCACCCTGTCGGAGGGTTTTAAAGGAAAAATTTGGAGGGAATAATTGATTGGGAGACAGGAGAAATCCTAATAGGAGGATTAAGGAGCTTAGGCATAGTAGGGGGTGGCGGGGGGGTTCAGATGGAACCATGAGCCCGGGTAGGGTTCAGGAGTTGCGGGCACATACAGCAGAACTGAAAGCTCTCCTGGCACATAAAATGGACTGGGTATTGAAACATCTTAAACAATGATATTATGGGAAAGGAAAAAAGGCAGATAAGCTTTTGGCATGGAGATTAAGGGTACCAAAGGACTCTAGAGCAGGTAATATTTTGGAAAGGGAAGACCAGGTTCTCTTAAAGAATAACGGGAAATAGTGGAAGAATTTGGTGACTTTTATGCCTGTCTCTACTCTTCGGAGACTGCGGGAGATGACAAAAAATGTAGAGCCTTCTTGGAAGGGTGGGAGCTCCCAGGACATCCGGCGATGGACGTACAGTCACTGGATGCCCCGATTGAAGTGGAGAAGGTGATCGCCACAATTAAGGGAATGAAGAGTGATAAGTCACCAGGTGAGGACGGACTCACAGTAAGATTTTATAAAATGTTCTGCACCCTTGTGGCCCCAATGCTGTCAAGGGTCTTAAATGAAGTGAAAAAGGTTATCTTTTGCCCCAGACGATGTTCAGGGCTCTCATATCAGTTATACCAAAGGAGGGTAAAGATCTGAGGAAGTGTACCTCCTACAGGCCAATCTCTTTGCTCAATGTTGACATGAACGTGTTGGCAAAGATATTGGCAGACAGATTGGACAGATACCTGCCATCTATCGTCCATGGGGATCAAGTGGGTTTTACTAGGGGGAGGCCGGGCACTGACAAAATCTGGAAAACCCTGAACCTCCTGTACCGGGTGGCCAAAAATGGGGATGAGGCTTACTTGGTCTCCTTAGACTCTGAAAAGGCCTACGACAGGGTGAAATGGGGGTTTCTCAATGTGGCTCTTGTACGGTTTGTGTTTGGGCACTCTTTTAGTGCATGGAGTGGCAGTCAACGGGGTACTATCACAGGAATTATCCCTGCAAAGGAGAACACAACAGGGATGTCCCCTTTCCCCATTGCTATTCGCTCTAGTGATAGAACCGCTGGCGGTGGCAATTAGATTAGAAAAGGGGATGTGTGATTGTTTGTGATGGGGTTGAATTCAAGATTTATCTCTTCGCCAATTATGTTTTATCCTATATTACAGATCCTGGGGCTTCCCTGAGGGCACTTTTGCAGGTGTTTGGGTCCTATTGAGCCTTGGCGGGCTTGAAAATCAACTACTCTAAATCATTCCTGATGCCAGTAGGGGCGTCCCCGGTGGAACTACTTGATGTGAACAACCGCTGTGGTATCACACTGGACTGTAATTCTCAGCTTAGTCAGATAGTCAAATATGTAAATTATCAATTGAGACTCTGTCGTATCACTCATTGCCGAGAAGGACCGCTCATTGGTTATAGGCATACTTACCAATGCCAGGTTAGACTACTGTAATGCCCTTCTTATGGGGATTCAAAAATTTCAAATCAAAAGATTAGAGGTTGCTCAGAACTCCGCTGTTAGGCTAATCTTTTCATTACCTAGAGAGACAGCTATCTCCACTGGCTCCCAGCTCAGCAAAGAATTCTGTTTAAAGTGCTCTGTTTGGTTTTCAAATGCATTCATGGGCTGGCACCAGCCTATTTGACTACAAGAATCCAGATGTACTGTCCACAACGACATCTTCGTTCAAAGGACCAGCACCTTCTGCAAGTCCCATTAGTGAGAACAACTACTTGGGGTGATAGGCAGTTCTCCTCTTTTGGCCCTCGGTCCTGGAACTCTCTTCCATTGGAACTTCGAGGGATCAATTCACTGACTGTTTTTAGGAAACAGCTAAAAACCTATCTCTTCCTGTAAATGTCCCCATTCACTTTGACAGGCATATGAGATAGACCGGTGCAGTATCTATTGAATCAGTTATTTACATGCCTAGATGCAGTTAATGCCTGGTGCCCTTCGGGTATGCGCCTTATAAATACTCAAATAAACAATGAGGGGGGCCCACAGAAAGCCAGAGTGTGTCCAGTCCTAGCAGTAACTGATGACCCCAAAGAGGAACCCGAGGTAGCTCCTTTCTTATAGACACAGGAGCCACCAAATCCTGCAATAGGGAGGAGGGATTCCCTTATCAAACACAATGATGGATATGCAGGGCTTCTCTCGGGTGGTGTTCAGAGTTCCAGTAACAAAATATTTACCACTAACCACAGGAATGCAACACATTGTAGTACCACTACTGTATTCCAAAGACACTCCTACCAATATATTAGGGAGAACTTTGCTCAGCAAACTAAATGCAACAATCTCATTCACAGAGAAAGGGATGGTGTGCACAACACCAGGCATTTATTACACACGAGTGTCCACACTCTTCCTGGCGGCGCACGATCAGAGCACCCGGAAAGCTCAATCATTGTACCCGAGCATGTTTCTATACAGGGCTGAAATCTTGCTGGGATGGGTGCCGGGAATAGAAGGGAATCTGTTCTGGCTGGCATCACAATTTCTGTTCAGACCACAGTGCCAGAAGGACGATATGAAGGGAACAACACTCGTGCTACAGGTAGACGAGGTGGTGATACGCAACGACATGGTGATCCTATATGGGACAGACAATGACAACATGGAATGGTGCACAGTGCTATGAATCGATCCAACACTAACGATAACAGGAGTATCAGATGAACAGTTGTTCTCCAATGTAGAGGAGGAGGAAGAGATGGTATTCCAGCTACAGATACCCTGTCCAGTTCAAGTAATGGAAAAACTGCTACCAATCCCAACACAGTTAGTGAAAAAAGGGAATAAACACACTGAGTAAGATCTCGAAAAAGTTCCAGAGAATGGACCTTGGGACCCCATGATGTAGAGGTACTGAAAGGAGTGGGGCCGGTGAAGATAAAACTAAAGGAAGGGGCACTGTTGCCCCGTGCAAAACAATACCCTTTGTCCAGAGAACCAGATGAAGGGATCTACTCGACTCTATGTGTATTATGGCAGCAGGGCATCATACAGACATCCACATCACCATGCAACACAGAGATATACCCCATAAAGAAATCTAAGGGTTGGTCATGGAGATTCATACAGGATGTACGCCCTCTAAACGATGTGGTCGAGGCAGACTTTCCCCTGGTACAGAACCCTGGT
Organism: Ambystoma mexicanum; assembly: GCF_040938575.1. NCBI lineage: Eukaryota > Metazoa > Chordata > Amphibia > Caudata > Ambystomatidae > Ambystoma > Ambystoma mexicanum. The sequence continues at coordinate 354,990,856 of NC_090922.1, forward strand.
ACAATATTGCGCAACATCTCAACAAAGGCGAAGTTCTTCACAGTCATCGACTTGAAGAATGCCTTCTTTTCCATTCCATTGCACCCAGATTCGAGATATTTGACCGCATTTACGTACCACGGGACCAGATTCGAGCACACTAGGTTGCCTCAAGGGTACTGTGAGTTACCTAGCATTTTAAACAGGGTGATCCAAATGGGCCTGAGCAATGTACAAATGCCAAGCACAGTGATCCAGTATGTTGACAATTTACTGATATGTAGTGAGACGGAGGAAGAGTGTAGGACAGATTCGGTACACATTCGGACACTGCTCGCAGACAAGGGGTACAAGGTGGGCAAAGCAAAATTGCAATACTGCCAGGAAGAGGTTGTGTACCTGGGACAGATAATATCCATTGAAGGGCGCAGGATAACACCAGAAAGGGTACAGGCAGTTCACTCCACAGCACACCCACGCACAGTGAAGGAAAGGCATATGTTCCCCGGGCTATGCAATTACTGCAGGGCATGAGTGTTCGATTAGTCCACATTCATGAAACCTTTATTGCAGGCCCTTAAGGATGCACAAAGGCAGAAGTGGGAATTAAAAAAGACGTCTGAAATTAATGAGAGTTTCACAGAGCTAAAAGAGGCCCTGGCCCATGTGTCAGTACTGGCCAACCCGAACTACAGAAAGAAATTCTACCTGTTCTCACACTCGGACGGCTCAGTGATGACAGTGGTCCTCACACAAAAGAAGCAACAGGGTCACAAGCCGCTGACATATTACAGTGGCATTCTAGACGCAGTGATGCAGGGACTCTTCCCCTGTGGACAAGCACTTGCGGCTGCAGCATTTGCAATAGAGAAGGCAACGACAATCACCATGGGGTGTCCCGTAGTACTGTAAATGGAGCACTCGCTATTTGCTATTTTGGAAAAATCAAAAAGCACACGAACAACACAGAGGGCATCAGGGTATGAGGTCATACTGACATATCCAGCCATTGAGGTGGTGAGGTGCCGTGTAGTAAACCCAGCCACATATGTAGCAGAACCTGAAGAGGAAGGGGATTACATGCATGGTTCTGCAGCACACATTGATAGAATGGAAGGGAACATACAGGTAAAAGAAGAAGAAATAGAAGGGGAAGACATGGCTTATACTGACGTGTCCATCAAGCATAGACCCTGATACTGGGAGGAGGCCTACTGGAGCAGCGGTAGTATGCTACAGGAATGGGGAATACATGATGGCAGCTCAACATCGATTACCATCACATTGCTGGGCAAAAGTGCCAGAATTGGTAGCTATGATTAGTGCATTGAATATGATGGAAGGACATTCAGCTAACATATTTTCTGACTCAGCCTATGTAACATCAACAATACATTTGGGATTGACACAGTGGGAAACAAGGGGGTTCAGGAGAAGTGACGGGTCCCCAGTGCAACATGTGGAGCTGCAAGGCGCTAAAAGGGCCAGTGGAGTGGCCATAGTAAAATGTTCCGCCCTTACAGGAAAACACGATTGAATATCAATGGGAAAAGAAATGGCCAACAGAGCAGCAAAAGAAGCAGCCTATTTATCAGAGGGAAGCAAAAGGCGGCACCCAGGGGCAGGAGAAAGAGCCCAACGTATGGCAGCAGAGAGGAGAATGGGTCAGGAGGAAGAAAGAAGGGATAGTTTTAACATAATACTAATCATCCAAATAATAGCTGCAAGGAGAGGCACCGATAGAAGAGAAGGATTTTATGGGTCCAGCGTCAGTGCTCACTTTCACCAAATGACCTAATCTGGAAACAGAATAGTACAGGAAAGCCTGTATTGCCCAAAAACTGCTAAATCTATCACTACAACAGTTGTACTTCCCAGCCCATATATTTAAATAAAGTACAGGAGCTGAAATAAGTGAAGGATGGTATGTGCCAGATGTGCATGAGAGAGTGGCAGAATTCACGGGGAATTGTGAAACCTGTCAACAATTTCTATACGGTCATTCTCTAAAAACTATACGAGGAATGATGCCATGACCGAAGGGCCCTTCAGGCACCTGCATATAGACTATGTTGATATGCAAGACAGATGTGCCTCCTATAAGTACATGCTCACGGTTGTCTGTCCATTTTCACGTTGGCTTGAGGCAGGGTCCTGTGCAAAGAACAACGCAAAGTCTGTCGCCAAGTTCCTCGTAAGGAAGTTGTTTCCAAGATGGGGTGTTTCTGATGAGATAAGGTTGGATAATGGCCAACATTTTGCCAATTACCTATTTGCAGAGGTAACATGCCTCCTTTGTCAAGAAACTAAACAGCTTCTTAAATCACGCTTATTGAAACTTACTTAGTCATTGTGCCAAAATCAGCTTTATTGCCTCCCATTGGAGCTCTTTGCCCTTACAACTCACCCGGTGGGGATCATCACTTGACTATGCAAGAAATTGTAACTGGCAGGAGGATGCTAACCCTACAGCAGAGATTCTAGGAGAGGAAATGAAAGATCACCTAACTGAAATCACCAATGTGACCAAATACATTTCCCACCAGGTCAAACGATTGACATGTCGGCCAACCAATGGTAATGAGCAGACAAATACTAATGGGGAAGAGGAATTTGCACAAGCACAGCTTCTATATCCCAGCGACAAAGTACTGATCCGTAACGCTGTGCGGAAGTGGAAAGACCCTCAGTTTTCTAGCCCATTTAAGATCATCTATGCAACACCAACACTGCAGACATTAAAGGGAAGAAGGGCATGGACAAACGTCAGACGTGTGCAAGGTCAACAACAGCACAACGGAGAAGAAGGGAGAAAATGCTGCTTGATCTGAAGTATATTACAACTGTCACTGACATTCCTTTCAGCAATACGAATGTATAGAAGGTCCACAGGTGAAGAAGATAGCGGGCAAGAAAATAGAGGGGGGAATGGGAAGAGAAATGCGATGGATGTGAAAATAATAAGGGTAGGATTGTCTTTTTCGTTTTGTTCTCTGTCTTCTCTCTTTCCTTTGGATTTGGCAGTATAAAGAAAATAATGATACTTTAGCTGATGGTACTGGGGAAACACGCATCAAAAGAGTGATACCTACATTTGAAATGTTATATGAGCCCATTGGGGAGGAAGCGAACACAGTATCTGAAAATATTTGGTATAGCGAGATGAAGAGGTTGGGGCGAGGGAGCACCAACGGCAGTTGCTATGTGTGCTCCCTAATCCCACAAATCGCAGGGACGCAGAAACCATTTCAGGCCCAAGAAGTAACAGCAGAGGATGGGGGATGCCTGATGCACCTATCTTTGTTTAGAACTAGAGGTTGTTTCAGGACCAAATGGTGGAAGTGCAATGGATAGACGAGGGGAAAGAAGTCTATATGGACAACTACATACAGCTTGAAAGCATGACCCAGGGAGAAGCAACTAAGCATACAATACTGGAATATCATATAGAGGGGACTCAGAGGGGAAAGCAGGTGGCTAGAGCCCACAAGAGAATACCGTGCAAAAATTCAACGATATACCATGGTGCCACACCAGACCCCTGATGCAAATAGGAGGTAAGGTGTATCACAACGGGAAATGGGAAAGGGGGTGATACAGTGCCTGGCAGAGGGGCTGGTGGGGTATGAAGAACGGGTGGTAAAGAAAGTTAACAATGAATGCAAAGTGATATGGGATAGTAATGTGCATGCACCAGGGACAATGGTGCTGGGGGTGAACACTGGCTGCTAGAGGATGATGAGCATCTCAGTGTTGCAGAAAGGAACAGAAGAAGTAATGGCCATCTGGTGGCCCTGTGGATCCCGAACATATGCCCAGTTGCCACCAGACTCGGGAAGTATTTGCATACTTGTGGCCCTCCACAGCCTGCTTTGGTCAGGCCATGGGCTGATTTGCTGCCTTTTAACCAACTTTCAACCCTGAGAGAGGGAAATAAGGGAAGAAAGCAGACAGAGTACAAAGACCAGCCGAGACAAATAATAAGGAGAAAAAGAGAAAGCAATTACATCTCAGATGAATCAACACAAAGCTTGAACACAATCCTGCAGCATTTACAACTCTTCAGTAAAGTATCTGTATTCGTTGCATCCCTCTTGCTTCCTGGGGTGCAAATGGTTGCCAATGCTAAATGGATTCAGATCACACAGTATAAGTTGCTCCAGTTGGTAACGTAACTGAAAAATACTGAACATGGTGCAAGAAGAGCTCTGCGCACTGCGCCTGATGACCCTGCAAAATTGATTCCTTGCAGACCTCATGACTGCGATGGAAGGAGGCGGTTACCACAAGATATGAAGTAGCTGCTGTACTGAAAATTCTGCTAACTATGCTGTCAACGGAACATTCACAGAAGCTGTCGAAGAGATATGCATGTGCATGAAAAAATTGTGAAAGAAATGCATGACACCACACCAAACAATTGGCTCAATTCACTATTTTCCTAGGTTCCAGGATGGCTGGCCGCTGTGTTCAAAATAACTGTCCCACTGCTCATCGTGATGCTTGTTGCGATCTGTGTCGGCCAGTGGATCATCAGCCAGTGCCATTGTCACAAAAGAAAAAGACAGTATGTAATGTCAGCTAATCAAATTGATGAGCAAATTAATGAACTAAGAGAACAGCATTTCATGATGAGTGAGGGGATGGACAGGAGTACATGTGGTTATCATAGCACCCCTGCCAAAGATAGAAGATTATGATGCTTTTTGGGTAGCCTGCTCCTCAGATCGGTGGGATTGTCTGATAACTGGAGAAACACTCGAAGGCTACGAAGAGGAAAGAGGGCACATGAGCAGAGTAACTATGTTATGGATACCCAAGGAAAAATGTTGGGAAATGATGGGAAAGGAAATATTGATTCAACAATTGATCAAAGGGGGAATGTAAAGATGGCGCTGATTCAGCACCAGACAGGGGGCCCCTACCAACTGAGGGAATAAATAGGGCAGGCAGAGACACCTCCTAGGGAGAGGAAAACGAGGGAACTCAGCCGCTGTAGTTATCTCTCGCGCTCTCTCTTTCTCACTAACACTTTCTCTGTAGCTCTCTCTTTATCTCCCTATCTCACTCTCTCTCTCCCTCTGCCTCACACTCTCACATACACAGACTCGCTCATGCTCACTCACACTCACTCACACTCCCTCGCACTCACTCTTTCTCTCTCTCTCCCTGCATTCAACTTAGAGAGGGATCCCTTGTTTGTAACAATGACATGAGGACACTCATAGAAACCGGCATTAGGGAGGGGAAGCCACAGGTAAAAACACACTATGGAGGACTCCAGGTTGGGTACTATCCTGAAGGTGTGCATCATACATGTGTCCAGTGCACTGCAGCTAAGGGAGGCGGGAAGCTGGACCCAAGCTGCTCGTCTCCAGCAGACCAGAATCGCTGAGACAGCACTGGGGGATGTGATCAAGGACAGCAAACCAGTCTCACGGTTGCTAATGAGAGCTGAGGAAGTTGGACTGATTTATACACAGAACAGCATGACTTGTTCGAATTGCCCATTAGCTAGCGGGCATAGGAACGGGGAGGAGGACTGGTGCCGCAGCTTTGAAGAACCAATCTGATGGTAAGTTCTGACATCCCTGGGAAGTAACGAGCCCTCACAGAGTACATTACAATGTTTACAACAGTCGCATTCTTGCCAGTGCCATGTGAATGTTGGCCTACCCACGAGTTCAGGGTGTCTTGTGGGATACATTGACCCACTCAGCAGAATTCCCATCCATAACCAAGCAGCATTTCAGCAGCCTTGGAGAACCATTGCCCAGCATCAAAACTGCATTTTGCAGCTATAAAATGAGGGCTGCACTGTTTCGCCAAGCACCATTGGGCAAGTTGGAACAGGGAACACACAGAGAAAGGCTGCCAGGGTATGTTCTTGTGTGTACTAAAGAAGTGAAGTGAAAAGCCGTGCTGCTTTGCTGCTAGCCTAAAGTTTCCCATTCAAAAAGGGAAATATTTTACAATTAAAATGATGCAGCTCTGATGCTCTTTTCATCTGTTCAACATCACACTGCTTTTATCGGTGAGACCCTGCCATTCTCATCCATATTCAGATTGTGCTCCAGCAGAAGAGAGCATTATCCCTGAATGACAGGCTGTGTCAGACCAGATCTGGGAAATCAACAGAAGCTTTACTTTCAGCCGCATGGAAAAACACTTGACTTTTGGGCTACAAAATGTCAAAAATCAATGCTTCCAAAGAAACCCTAGCTCTAAGGGCATATGTCAATTTCAGTGGACCTGTGTCTTAAACAGATTGCTGTATAAGTGAAACTGACTAGGGCTGCAAAACAATGTTGGGAAGTCAGATGGAAGAGAAAACCTTTTGAAAGGGACACACCAGCAGACTTCACCACGTATTAAAATGCACTTTTGCAAATAAGGAAAAGTACCTGTTTAAAAAGTGTAATGTTGAATAAGGCCCTGTCTTGTCCTAGCAATGGAAAGGGGGTTTTGCTAGGAAACATATATGGGATGTTTTATTTCAACAGGCTTGCTTCTGATTCAGAACAAAAGAAAATAAAATAAAGAAATAAATGTTTTGGCTGTACTGGGAAATCAGCCCAAACAGGGTTTCTACTATGGCTAAAGGGACATGTGGGGGCTTACAACAGGAATGCTCTGCCCCCAAGAGAAGCCACAAAGGATTTCTAGGATGCCCACGTGTTAATTATGCCCTTTGAAACTTTGAATGGACCAGGAAGCAGCATATCACACGCTCATCAGACTTTTGTCTGTGCTCCAGGTTGCGACAAAAGATTCTGGGACCCTTACGTGTGACTTTTAGAAAATCACCTCCCCTCAACTTGTACTGGGGAGCTTCAAAGCTAACTCCAAAGCAGCCTTGTAAGCTATGCCCTTATTTGGAAGACAATGCTGGCCATTTTTGCTAAAAAGGCTATTTTATTAATACATTTAATTACTTTTTATCTCAGAACTTGGACGATGCAGTAATGTGAAAGCTTCACAATCTAGATGCATTTTTGGTGGCTTTCATTTAAGATGTGGTACCTTCACTCGCATATTGGGGACAGAAATGGCAGCGAATTGGATATTCTGAGGAAAGTGTACATGATGCAGCTTTGACATTTAATATTCACATGCCTTATGATAATCTATACACATGTATAAAGTTATAGAATTTTAGGTAAAATAATTTAATTGAAAATTACGAAAAAACTATTAGACGGACGAAACAAAGTCCTACAAACTGGAGAGTTGGACTGCCATGCTCTGCATTAAGTATGTAATCTGCTTATGTAATTTGCAAAAATGCTGCAACTGTATAAATGTGTGATTTATGTTATGATGGATTTTTGGCAAAAAGGACTTTGGGATGGCTTTTCACCTCATAAAACACAACCCCCTAACCTGAGTCCCCTCCTGGAGGAGGCAACCACCATGGGCTGACCTATCTGGTTCTTAGGGGTAGGTCTAGCTTAGTTCTGCCCAACAATAGACCCGGTGATGTCACCCGCTTTTATATAAGGGGTGGGAGCTCACTGGGACAACACACTCTCCTGAATTTCCAGCGCCTGCGTATCCAGACATTCCAGATCCACCTTTGCAAGATTCCAGACTCGACTGCCAGGCCAAAACATAGCTGACCCTATCCCAGCAAGGCCATTGATCCAGAAACCCCACTAAAATCCCAATAACAAAGGGGGAAAGCTGCGGTACCCTTTTGGGGAGCATCCTGTGACCAGACCAGATTTTTGCCCAGTACCTGCATTCCCGCTGTACCCTTGCCATCCAGTGACCAGACTTGGCCACCTGCTTGCTGTTAGGAGAGCCACCATCCTGTGACCAGAGCCCTTTGAGTCCAGAACCCGGTTGGCTGTCCCAAATCCCAAACTCAATTGTGGATTGTGAGTATTTCCCCATCCCATAGCCACACATAGTCTACCCCATCTTGATACTTTGTCTTTGTTCTACTCTCTAAGTAATCCTGTATTTGCCTTGGTAACTTGTTTAAAACTGTCAGAACTCTCTGTGCACCCTGTCCTTGATTTTCTAAACATTAGCGCTGTTCTTTCATTCACACCATCTTGTAACTCCTTAGCAATATTTTGAATAATTTAATTAATTTCCACATAAAGAGACACGTGGCATGAAGGGGGTTAATGCGGCCCCTTAACCTGTTTTCATGGGCAGCGCTATCTTCTTGATAATGTAGTTTAAGTAAAACTTGCTTTTTCTTTCCAAACCGATTTTCTCATTTTAACTGCTTTATTTCACCAAAACCGATTTTTTTTCACCTTGAAAATCTCATCCAATTCTTTAGCTAGAGTCACTCTTTGACTTCTATATTATCCTTGTGATGTGCATCTATTCCACAGTCTAAAAACCGCATTCCAATTCTGTGTATTTCACCCTTTTAAAAAAAACATTTTGACATTTAAAGTTGAAAAAATTGTAAATTGGAACTTTTCCACGTGTGATTTGACTGCACTGTGTTCTCACTTTCAAGTTGCTTTTGAACAGTATGCCTTTTGTGATACATTGCTTTATAGTTGCTAGTGATATTACATCCCTGATACCGTGATAAAACATATGTACATCAATATTTAACCGCACACATAATTAATTATTTGTCAAAAGCTGAGTGTCATTTTATGCAATTGCAAAGGGTTTTGAGGGAAGGTCGGATTTGAATTCTGTTTGCTTCCTCATATCCCTGACTCCCTGCTGCTTCTTTCGATCCACTCAGAATTCGATTAATTGGGGTTTGAGGGAACATTGCAGGGGGAAACCTTAACTCGGGTGCTATCTATCCTAATTGAAAAAGTGCTCCTATTCATGTGTGCTTTGGGTATGTTCTTGTAGAAGGTTACCCAAGTGTATTTTGTGGTTTTTGTTGTAATTATCACTCCATTGGTGATTGCTGACCAATATAAAAATTGTGTGATTTCCTTTGAAAATAAAATAAATAAATATTGTATTACCACACACCGGCCTGGTTCATGGTCTATTGTGACCCGGGGTATTTGTAAAAGCGGGTGTGAGACGGGTTGGGTATCGGCTCAATTCAAATTCGTAGAAAATAAAGAAAAAGCATTCCTATTGAGCGCTACATTCTAGGCTAAGACCAACTGTCCTGGTCCGGTGTGTGGCGCCCGATTGGAATACTTCACAGTCTTGTGTTCTGTCCGCTGTGGTGCTGACCAATGATAGGCTAATAAAGAACCGGAGGTCAGCACAAATGTTTACACAAATTGCAAAACTGTTTGCAAGAGGAGTGGCAAAGCAAAATGCCACCACATTGGGAGGAAATGAGCTAAGTGGGGGCAGATCTGTTTGCTCCAATCCTATTTGACCAACGTATGTTTAGCTATAAGGGAATGACATATATGCCCAGCAGTATTTGTGGGAATTGCAAGAACACGAAGCTTGAAGTGCAATAGTTTCTAGCATTATTAACATATACGTGTATAAAAATGATGTTCGCTCTATGCTATTTTGTCAGATCTCATCAATCATTTCCGGTCCACTGTTCTGTTTGATTTGTGCTCACCCAACTGTAATAAGCAGTGTGACTTCTTGCCCAGTGTTTGCTCCTTTTTGGACTACCTGTAGAAATTATTTATTACGAGTTTCAGAGGACCCCTGGCCCTATAGGGAGATGGTTTAGTTGCTGAGGTAATCAATGAGTGGTTCTATGGGAACTCTTTTAAGGAGCAGTATGTCTGCTTGATAAGCTTAGGTTGCTTGCTGTTTCTTGGTATGATGCAGTCAATTCAAGGAAGGAAATGGCAAAGTGATCGAGCCAGCTTAGAGGTATTAGTGCGTTGTAATGGAGTAGTATGCATGGCAGTCATGTCTACAATGTTGCCCTGGTCATGGGTTGGGACAGTTGTGTGCTGTGCGAGATTCAGTGAGTTTAAGTGCTTCCTTCATAGTCTTGGTGGTCCAAACCCTTCCTTTATCAAGCTACTCATACTCCGAGTATCAGCCATGTGAAATAATCGAGTTGGCAATATCCCTGGATGCTATCATGGTGTTCAATACTAAGTTGGCAGGCAACATTACAACCATACAAACATACTTGCTCTTTCCCCAGAGGTAAGATTATCTAGGAGGCCAGAGCCTCACATAGGCATCAAGCAAAACCCCAAATCATATTATTGGTTAAGGTACAATAACCGCATACTGCAATCCGTGCTGGTCAAAATTCCCCTGGGTGAACTAATGCTCTCCACGTCTGGAAACTACAGAAGCCCTCAAGTGCTATTCAAGACTGGCCTCCCTGAGCCAAACTGTTGCCTCCAATGAACATACACGAAAGGATATAGACGGATAAAATAATTTAAAAAATAAACAAATGTCTGTCATGTTAACCTGGTGATTGGCATCGTCCGAATAGAGTCGTGGCATCTTGGATGTGGAAAGTGATCTCCATTGTATCTCAAATTGGTTGTAGATGAAATATAAAGGCAAACTTGTTCGGTGTCTGCTATATTTCTTTATGGTAATAATACACTTTATCAGTAAACCAGCTCTGATACCATAAAACATGTATGATACCCAGGAAGCATGAACAATCTCTACACATCCCAGGATCGCAGCATTGCACCCTCCTGGCACTCATGGATGTATAGCTCCTGGCTGCATGCTGCACCACTACCCACCATTCACAGCTACACTGGCAGGCCTAAAATGGGCGAGAAGAACTAGGCATCCTACTTAGAGCGCCTTTCACCCTCCTGCGCATCATATAGCACACTTTGGACACACTGCCACCACATATTCCCCTGCCTAGGCAACAGCCTACACTGCCCTGAGAAAACCCACACCACTACATAGCAACAGATGTGCACTATACAAAAGCATAACCCTATAGTAGTTATTTGTTCCCTCTTTGGCCAATCCTTAACTGATTTCTAATTGCTAGTAGTCTGCATGAGCCTTTTTTAAAGCATGAATGTGAGTATTTGTGTTTCGTGATGAAGACTGTAACAACTATGACAATGTCCTGCATTTGTTGGATCTCTAGAATTCTTGAAGGACTACCATGCCCTTGCTTCATATGACACATAGAGAATGCAGAAAGAGTTGAACATTGTTAGGACAGTTTTTCTAAAGTCTTGCTAAGGGCTTCATAAAACCATACATCTGAAACAGTACATAAGCTCCACTCTTAGTATAAAGCTGTACCACCTGAGAATGTTGGTAGCATTGACAGAGCACCTAGGCTCATTTTAGGAGGGAGAGAGGGCCGTAGCTTGGTACACAGAAATTGTAGCATACATATGGGTCAACAAAACACTATGGCCCTCATTACGACCCTGGCGGAAATCGCGGTGCAAAATGCACCATGGAGCACGGCGGAAAGCTGCCGATAGCGCCATGGGGGTTGGCGGATTTTCCGCCCCATTCCGACCTTGGCGGGGCGGTAAATCCCCATTCCCCATTTTACCCTTCCCCATTCCCATTTTTGCCCCATAGGGTATAATGGGAGTGGGGAAGGCGTTAATTACGCCACCTCAAAATACGGTGGCGTAATTAACGACAAGGTCCCGTAGCGCCATGGATTTCTCCGCCCGGAAAAACCAGGCGGAAAACGCTCCATGGCGCTACGGAAACTCGTAGTAGGGCGGACGGGTCCTCCGCGAATAACGCTGGCGTAAACCCACTCCGCCAGGGTCGTAATGAGGCCCTATGTATTGTAAAAATAAAGGGTTTATTTAAATAAAAGTAGAGCAAGTTCATTCTTGGGTAAGTAAGTACTGTAACATCATATAAACATCATCATAAAAACCAACTCAATACCTGTGGCATGCAAATCAAGGTATAACCTTATTTAGATGATCAAGAAGCAAGTCAGTGGGCCTCATTACGAGTTTGGCGGCAGCCATGGAGCTACTAGCTATTAGCTCCATGGCTGCCGCCAAGCCAGGCTCCTTTACCAGGTTCCCACAATGGGGAATTACTGGGCCATTCTGAGTTCGGATGGCCCGGTAATTCCTCCCTCTGGGAACCCGGGCCCGGACCTTCCCCATTCCCATCTGTGCCCACATAGGGCTCAATGGGAATGGGAGAGGGAGCTAACAACGGACCGATTACGACCGGCCTGTTGTTAGCTCCCTCTTCCCCTCACGGACCCGGTAACAACGCCTGGTTTTACCTTGTAATTTCGCGGAACGGGTTTAACAGGTCCGCCTCCATTAGCGGAGCCCGTTAAACCGTTCCGCGAAGGTTGTAATGAAGCCCAGTGTGTCAAAAGGTAGGTTATACATTCAGGAGAGTAGTATACTATTCTAGGCGAATAAGGCCAGGTTAGAGATACTTTTAGAATACAATCAGAATTTCAAGGGGAGTTGACCCGGTCAGTCATGCAGTGACACTCAGTTATGAAATCACATAATAAACCAACCCTTGCAACATTATTTTTTAGAACTCAGTTCAGAGCTAGTAAAACATCTCATATACTTTCTGGGGGGGCTCAAGCTACTCAGTGATAAGTATGAACACTCAATAACTATTTTATAGTGCACTAAGCAAATCAGGGAAAGCAAAACCCAATTACACTTTAAGAAAGACACAATGTATTTCAAGGTAAGTAATTGACCTATTGGCACATAGCTATATTTTATCTAATAGCTAGTTATACCCAGTATAGTTTTAAAAAGTGTATAATATAGTTTCTAAGGTAAGTAAGAACTTTATGAAACTAGTTTAGAATAGCACCACAACCCAGGGTTACAAGTTTAGCTGAGCAGCAGCTAATCAATGTGAGGAGGGCCTATATACTTTTTAAAGGAGCCTCCAGCTACTTAAAGGAAGGTATAAACCTTAAGACTTTTTTAGATCTATATAAAGCCAACCAGGGAAAGCAACACCCAATGTTACACTTTAAGAATGACACAATGTTATTCAAGGTAGGTAAACCCTTTTGGTAAGCTTTTACACTCATTCAGTTAAGCAATGATAAAACATTACCAACGATTATTACTTTTTGGAAGGGGGAAAACACCATTCAAGCAATGTATACACTTTTTAGAGGGCAGAATGCAACTCAAAGGTAAGCATAAACTTAATGACACTTTGTAACTTCTTCTTTCAAAGAGATGCAGTTACCACACTAACTTATTCAGCAACTAAGTAATTTTACACTTGTTATACTTTCATTTTCTTATCCAGTCCTTCCCTAGTCTATTGCATGAGTTCTGTAAGAGGCAGAAGAAGGACCCTAGTGGTCTAGGTGCCAGCTGTAGGCAGGTTGAGATGGGGTTCAGTTGCAGGAAAGTCAGAGATCCATAGGAGATCCTCTTTAACAAGTAAGTATTCACTTTCAGAGTTAGTTAAACAGACGTGCTCCAGCAATAGGCCTGGGCAATGTTACGCTCACCTGGCTCCCACAGAGGCGTCGATCTGAACTGGACAGCTGCGGTCTCCACCAATGTGACGCGTAGGGCCGAGATGACAGACTGGACTGGCCCACCTAACTTCGTTTGCTTGGCCCTTAAGAATATTCTTCTGCAAATGGAGAAAGGGAATTAACCACCCGTGGAGTTGAGCGTAAATCCCCCCACCCCCGCTGTTCTCCCCACAGATCACCTTTGATGTTTCCTCTTATAGTCTCACCTGATGGTTTGAAAAGATGAGCTCTCTATCCTGCATTGAGCGCAGGGGCGCGTTGATAACCAGTTGCTTCACTGGCTCGAAGGAATTGGTGAGTTCCAGAAAAATATTGACTCCGAAAAGTATGTAGTTCGTAAGAGTTCACATGTCTGACTTTCACTCTTGTCCGATTCCTTGCAGTTTGCAGCTTGACCCCAGCGAAGAGTTCCTCGTGGTAGCTGACGAAGTTCAGGTAAGGATTTGGCTTATCCTACACAGTTCAATAAAATAAGGCCAGAATGTAACCTGTCGCTTGCTCCCTTATTCAGGTGTGGAGAGAAAATATGAAGTTCGGGGAATAATGCCTCAGGCGGTAAAATTAGGTAAGTCTAATGCGGTGAGAAGAGTTCCCCTTGTTTGTCCCTTTGTCTCATCTTGTTGTCCTTTTGTTCACCTTAGGGGCCGGCGTACGGCGAGGATGCAATGGAGACTGCGCCGACCCGTGAAGAGGAATAGTACCCCCGGCGGTAATCAGGTAAGTCTATGGTGTTAGTTACTATTGCCTCTGTTTATTCCCTTGGCTCACCTTTGCTGTTCTTGTGTTCCCCTTAGGTGCCAGAGTGCGGTGGGATCGTGCAGAAGGATGCAGTGGGTCGTGAGGATGCTGCGAAGGCCGGTGAGTTCAGCGCGGCGCTGCAGCAGGCGAAGCGGCGCGTGTAAAATGCTTCTTTCTTCCAGCTCGAAGGCGCGGTGGATCCGGAATTCAGGTAAGGATCGAAGGTTTTGCTCTTATTCTAACCTTTTCTCCTTCTGTTCCTTCCTTTTTCTAGGAGCTGCAGACTCGACGCAGGCGTGGCAGAAGACTGGATGCAGGCTTGCAGACACGGTGAGCGTTACGCTGCTGGATGCAGAATAACGCGAAGCGTGTGCTGCTCTTCGGGCGTGGTTTAAATAGCCCCCGAAGTAGTCCCAGGTAAGTATTCCTCCCGAGTCCCACCCGAGTAAAAAATAGTCCCTAGGTAAAATAGTCCCTTTCAAGCCTCTCCATATGAGCCTGGCGCCATAGGCGCCAGCACCGCACCTAGACAGCCCCTAGCAGGTTTTTTTTGGGCTTGCTCAAAATAACATGATGCCTGCGTCCGGGGTTGCTGGACCTGGTCTGGTTCACCGGTGGCAGGCATCATGACAGCACTCCCCCCCAAGGCCCCTCCTAAAGTCGTTCCGCGTGGTTTTGGTTTGTCTGGGAAATTTCAGTGGAATCTTTTCACCAATCGAGGTGCATGCATGTAGTCACTAGGTTCCCAAGACCTTTCCTGTGGTCCGTAACCTTTCCAGTCGATTAAATAAAAAAGTTTTGACTTCACCATCTTGGAGTCCAGGATGTTCTTAACTTCAAATTCGGGTTCCCCGTATATAAGGACGGGGTCTGGTGGCTTGGTTAGTCTTGTCCCTGGTTGCACTGGCTTCAAAAGTGATACATGAAAGATGGGATGAATTTGCATATTAGCAGGTAAGTCCAACTTGACGGCCACCAGGTTGATAATGGCCTTAATAGAGTAAGGTCCCAAATATCTAGGGTTAAAGGTCCGCGTTCCCTTGAGAGGTATGTGTTTTGTGGCCAACCATAGTTGGTCCCCTATCTGGTACTGTGGAGTATCACTTCTATGCCGATCAGCATCTTTCTTATATTTCTCCTTCGCCTGTTTTAAATGTGCAGTTGCCTCCTTAAGGGCTTGTGTAATCGTAGCGTGTAGATGGTCCACTCCGGGCATTTCTAAGTGTTGGGGTGAGTCAAGGTCTGAGGTTCGAGGGTGGTGCCCATTTAGGGTATAAAAGGGACTTTGTCCAGTTCCAGAATGTACTGAATTATTGCATGCATATTCGGCGATCCAAAGAATGTCCTTCCAATTACTCTCAGTTTGATGTAACATACAACGCAGGTATTGTTCAAGAGTCTGGTTGGTCCTCTCCGTTTGACCATCGGTCTGGGGGTGGTGACTGGTCGATAATCTCACATCGATTTGCACCAATTGACAACATTTCTTCCAAAAATGTGAAATGAATTGACTGCCCCGGTCAGAGACCGACATGGACGGAAATCCATGTGAACAATGTTTTCGAGGAATTCTTTGGCCAGGATTGAGGCTGAAGGTAGTCCTTTTAAAGGAATAAAGTGGGCCATCTTGGAAAAAAGATCCACAATAACTAGAATGGTGTTAAACCCATTACAAGGAGGTAGATCAGTAATAAAGTTTAACGATAAGGTGTGCCATGGTGTAGGCAGAATGTCTAAAGGTTGTAAGAGTCCAGTTGGTTTTTTCTTTTGACTTTTGTTTTGGGCGCAAATACCACAAGACATCACAAATGATTTAATATCCTTTCGCCAGGTGGGCCACCAGAATTGTCTTTTAATTTTAGCTTCAGTTTTTGCAATACCTAGGTGCCCCTCCATTAGGGTATCATGATAATGGGAAATGACTAGCTCTTGTAGTTCCTGGTGTGGCAGAAAAAGTCGCCCTTGGTAATAAGGCAGATCATTGGTGACAGAGTAGTCCGGGCCTTTCTTTACCCAGTCCTGCAGGGCTGTAGGATCAAAGAGTTGCTGGATCTTTACCTGAATGTCCTCTAGTGTCTGTAGAGTAGTCATGCCAAGAATCCTTTGTTCGGAAATGATAGGTACTGGTTCTGGGTTCACTTCTGCCTCTCCCATCCCTATTCGGGATAAGGCGTCTGCTTTACCATTCTTACAACCTGGTCGATAGGTTATCATGAAATCGAACTTGGCAAAGAACAATGCCCATCGGAGTTGACTTGACGATTGGGCCTTGGCTGTTTTTAAATACTGTAAATTCCGGTGATCGGTGATCACAGAAATGGTATGCCTGGCACCGAGAAGATAGTGCCGCCAAGCCTTGAAGGCAGATTTAATGGCTAATAACTCCTTGTCGGTAACCGCATAGTTTAACTCGGGTGCCGAGAACTTTCTGGACCAAAATGCTACTGGGTGAAGCTGGCCAGTTTCAGGGTCCTTTTGAGACAGGACAGCTCCCATGGCTAGACTGGATGCATCAGTTTCCACTATGTATGGAAGTTCAGGGCGCGGGTGCTTTAACACAGGTGCAGACGTGAATTTTCGCTTTCAGCTCTTGGAAGGCTTTTTCAGCTTCTTCAGTCCACATGAAGCGTCTATTTTTTCGCAAGAGTGCTGTGATGGGATGTACAACATGTGAAAAATCTGGGATGAATCTGCGGTAGAAATTGGCAAAGCTGAGCATGCTTTGTACTCCTTTAACTGAACTTGGTGATGGCCACTTAAGGATTGCGTCCACCTTTCGTGAGTCCATTCGGACTCCCTTTGGGGTCAGGATAAACCCAAGGAATTCAACTTCTGTGGCATGAAAAACACATTTTTCTAGTTTTGCATTTAGTTTGTGCTAGCGCAATTTCTCAAGGATTGCTCGAACGTGCTCCACATGGTCAGATTCTGAAGAGGAGTATACTAGAATATCATCGATATACGCGACAACACAAACGTCAATGAGTTCACGAAGGACATCGTTCATGAAGTATTGGAAGGCAGCTGGTGCATTGCACAACCTGAAAGGCATCACCTGGTATTCGAATAACCCATACTTAGTGCGGAAAGCAGTCTTCCATTCGTCACCCTCTTTTACACGTACCAGATGGTATGCCCCCCGGAGATCTAATTTAGTGTGTATACATGCGTCCTTCACGTGGTCTAGTAGTTCAGGGATCAGAGGCAATGGGTATCGGTTCTTAACAGTTATCTGGTTCAATGCGCGGTAGTCTATGCACGTTCTGAGGTCACCTTCCTTTTTGGGCACGAAGAACAAAGCTGAAGATGCAGGGGACTTGGATGGGCGAATAAAGCCATTGGCAAGGTACTGGTCTAAGTATTGTCGTAGGTGAAGGTTCTCAGGTTCCGTAAGGGCATAGATCCTGCTACAAGGGGGTTGTGCACCGGGTATGAGATCGATTTGACAATCGTACGATCTGTGAGGAGGTAAGGTGTTTGCCTGTTCCTTTTGGAAGACATCCTGGAATTCTTGGTATTCTGGAGGTAGTTGCATGACTGCTGTGGTTACTGTGGCCAGGCCTGCGTTCTGATTTTTCTTTGGGCAACAGGTTTGTGCACAATCAGGGAAGGTTATTCTCTTCTCTCGCCAATCAATACAAGGATTATGTGTTTCCAACCAATGTATCCCCAGTATTATTTGGAACTGTGGGGCTTTGATTAGATCAAACACAATAGTCTCTCGATGCCCATCCTGACCCAATAGTGTCATCTCTGTGGTGGAATGAGTTACAGGCCCGGAGGCAATTTCAGTTCCATCGACTGTGGTGATGACATCTGAGGTGGTTTTTCGGCAGAGAGGTAGATTCATCCTGGAAGCCAATTCATAGTCCACATAGTTTCCTATGGCCCTGCTATCAATGTATGCCCTTACTGCGTGCATACGCAATTGCTGCCCTGAATCTACGAAGACCATTGGTATGATGAAATGCGAGGTCTGAGTATCCTTCTTCAAGCTCGGCAAGCGTACCTCTACGCTTGTCGGGCGTGGTCGTTTCCCGAGTCTGACTCCATATGGCTTTTATCAGCAGCTCCTACCACCTTCTTGGGTGGTTTTACAGGGCAATCCCATAGAAAATGCCCAGAAATTCCACAATATAGACACAATTGCATTTGCCGTCTCCTTTCTCTTTCCTTCTGGGTTAAGGGTCTTTTAACCCCTCCGATTTGCATGGGTTCTGAAGCATCTGCTCCTTTGGGGTTAGCGTGGGTTTTGACCAACACCCGATTCTCAAACTTGGCTCGATCAGCCTTTCTGTTCTGAAGTCTGTGATCTAACTGGACCACTAAGTCTATATATTCAGCGCAGTCTTGAGGTGGGTTCACGACTTGAGCCAAGACATCCTTGAGTTCTCCTCGAAGCCCTCGATGAAATAACGTGATTCGTTTTACCTCAGGCCATCCAGTTTCCACTATCAACCTATTAAAGGTCGCGATGTAGGATAGAAGGTCCTGGTTACCCTGTCGTAGGGACAAAAGTTCGTTATCCAGGGCTTGTTCTTGGGAGTGCCAGGCAAATAGTCTTTCCATTCTAGTTTGAAAGCCCTGAAAATCCAGAAGAATTGGGTCATCCTGAGTAACTTGTGGAATGGACCAATCAGCTGCACTGCCGCTGAGATATGACTATACAAAGGCTACCTTGGCTTGATCGTTTGGGAAGGCTCCAGGTCTGCATAAAAAGTGCAAGCGGCATTGGTTCATAAACACGGCGAACCTTTTGGGATCTCCGGCAAAGCGTTCGGGTGGAGCTAATGGAATATTTCCTGGTAGGTTTATTTGCACAGGGTTATTCAATAACACAGGAGCTGGATTTCCCCCGGAACCAGGTAGGGGTGCTTGTCCAGCCTGGCTTTGCAATAGTTGCCTAGCAAGGTCATCAGTTCGCTCCTTTGACAAAATCATTTCTCTCCTAAGAGCATTGGTTTCTTGACGGGCGGAATGCACTTCAGCCCTCAGTTCCCCTAGTAATTGGGCCAATTGGTCAGTCTCTGAGGTATCCATAACGCCCGGGAGGAAATTTGTGGGTAGGCTTCACGTTCTGTTACGCTCACCTGGCTCCCACAGAGGCGTCGATCTGAACTGGACAGCTGCGGTCTCCACCAATGTGACGCGTAGGGCCGAGATGACGGACTGGTCTGGCCCACCTAGCTTTGTTTGCTTGGCCCTTAGGAATATTCTTCTGCAAATGGAGAAAGGGAATTAACCACCCGTGGAGTTGAGCGTAAATCCCCACACCCCCGCTGTTCTCACCACAGATCACCTTTGATGTCCCCTCTTATAGTCTCACCTGATGGTTTGAAAAGATGAGCTCTCCATCCTGCATTGAGTGCAGGGGCGCGTTGATAACCATTTGCTTCACTGGCTCGAAGGAATTGGTGAGTTCCAGAAAAATATTGACTCCGAAAAATATGTAGTTCGTAAGAGTTCACATGTCTGACTTTCACTCTTGTCCGATTCCTTGCAGTTTGCAGCTTGACCCCAGCGAAGAGTTCCTCGTGGTAGCTGACGAAGTTCAGGTAAGGATTTGGCTTATCCTACACAGTTCAATAAAATAAGGCCAGAATGTGTAACCTGTTGCTTGCTCCCTTATTCAGGTGTGGAGAGAAAATATGAAGTTCGAGGAATAATGCCTCCGGCCGTAAAATTAGGTAAGTCTAATGCATTGAGAAGAGTTCCCCTTGTTTGTCCCTTTGTCTCACCTTGTTGTCCTTTTGTTCCCCTTAGGGGCCGGGTACGACGAGGATGCAATGGAGACTGCACCGACCCGTGAAGAGAAATAGTACCCCCAGCGGTAATCAGGTAAGTATACGGGGTAGTTACTATTGCCTCTGTTTATTCCCTTGGCTCACCTTTGCTATTCTTGTGTTCCCCTTAGGTGCCAGAGTGCGGCGGGAACGTGCAGAAGGATGCGGTGGGTCGTGAGGATGCTGCAAAGGCCGGTGAGTTCAGCACGGCGCTGCAGCAGGCGAGGCGGTGCGCGTAAAATGCTTCTTTCTTCCAGCTCGAAGGCGCGGTGGATCCGGACTTCAGGTAGGGATCGAAGGTTTTGCTCTTATTCTAACCTTTTCTCCTTCTGTTCCTTCCTTTTTCTAGGAGCTGCAGACTCGAGGCGGGCATGGCAGAAGACTGGAAGCAGGCTTGCAGACACGGTGAGCGTTACGCTGCTGGATGCAGAATAACGCGAAGTGTGTGCTGCTCTTCAGGCGTGATTTAAATAGCCTCCAAAGTAGTCCCAGGTAAGTATTCCTCCCCAGGCCCACCCGAGTAAAAAATAGTCCCTAGGTAAAATAGTCCCTTCCAAGCCTCATTTGGCTTGGAGCTCTGCAGCATGGTCTGCATCAGGTAAGCTTGCAGCATGGTCTGCATCAGGTAAGTTCCACTCTATGAGCCTGGCGCCTATGGCGCCAGGACTGACTCTCCATATGAGCCTGGCGCCATAGGTGACAGGACCGCACCCAGACAGCCCCTAGCAGGGTTTTTTTGGGCTTGCTCAAAATAACGTGATGCCTGCTTCCGGGGTTGCTGGACCTGGTCTGGTTCCCCGGGGGCAGGCATCATGACAGGCAAGTGGAATGGGCAAACTCCTTACCACAGAAATCACCAACTCAGCCTCACAGGATGCACATCAGAGTTAAGTATTACCCAAGCCTACATAATACCATACGAGAAAAGAAGAGCTTCGGTGTGGATGCCTTCAGGATGCAGCAGCACACAACCCGGTCCCTGCATTCTTGGTCTGGAGACGAAAGAACTGGACACTGGATGGGTACTTGCAGCAGCAGTCTTCAGAGGAGGCTTCCAGCAAAGGCTTCTTCATCGATTCTTTCGGCTCTGTGGATTTGGTACCTTTTTACAGCAGCCAGATGAAGAACGAATATCGCCAGTTAGATTCTCTTCACTAAGCTGGTCCTACACTCTGGTGAGGGGACTTCAAGGATTCGAATCGTGTCTTTTGAGATCCAGCAGGAGTCCACCAATGTTTCGGACAGATTCGGACTTCGGAAGACCATTCATCGCACCCAGGCTCGAGGTCCCAGGGTATTGGTGGTTTGCAGCCCACCAAGGTCGCAGCACGTCATGGGATGGCTCAAAATGCAGGTCTTCATGAGATCCCCAGGTTGATTGAAAGGAAGGTGTGCATCAGGCTCTGGTTAAACAGCAGGCAAAACCTCTGCAATCTCTCCCTGCCATTTACAGAAAGGCACGGTCCCCCCCCCCCTCCACTGGGACTTGGTTCCTTTCAGGCAAGGTGGAAGACAAAGGGTTGTGGAGTTCTGCCTGATACTCCCTTCTGAGATACTCTGAAGCCTAGGCGGGGAATACAAAGGATTCCCGCTAAAGACAAAACTTCCACTGAGGTCGCTGCTGCCTAGATTGGCAGGGGAAGACCTCAGAAACAACAAGCATATAAGAAATGATGATAGCAATGATGGCCCTTCTGTGCATTACCGAGGCTGATTTAACAGCGTGCGAGTAATAATGACTAATAGTCATAAAAGTAGTACACTGCCTCCAGCCATTCATGTAAACTTAGTATTGTAACAAAATGTAAGAAAGGGGACATATTGTATTACCCCAGCAGTCCACATAAGTGGGGTGTGCTGGCTCACTATATAAAAATGTGAAGGGGATGAAAATCCCTCTTTACCCCTTGAGAACAGTAGTTCACCCAAGTACATTAAAGAGAAATTAACAGGGAAGCCCAAAGGGGCAACCCAGCCTAAGCTCAAAAGTTATAGGAAACTATAGCTCCAATCATGCACTCACCCGTAAAAAGAGTAAAAGACAACATGAGAGGAGAAAAGATTCCCCTTCACTTAGGTACAAGGGAAAATAATCACCAAATTCAGGCAAAATGTTCTGGGGTTGACACAGGTCAGGAAATGTTATCACCCATATGAAAATCTTCCCTAACAAACATGAATTGTCTGCTATTAATGTATGCCCTGATACTTCCATACTATGATATGATATGATATGCTATGGCATTTGTAACGCGCCTATACACAAGTGTTTCAAGGCGCGACGAGGCAGGGAGGGGGGAACAAAGGGAGACAGACAGCGATCCTACTAGGCCAGGTGTCATTCAGATCGCGCAAGTGCAAGGTTAAGGGGACGGGAAAAGTGCAAGGGGGAAAGGGAGAGGGGAAAGTGCAGTACACGGTTAGTAATGAACAAGATAAATAATAAGGGCCAGCTGGTGGCAAGTGCAAGATAAGTGCAGACACGTGCTGGGAAGAGGGGCTGGAGGGATACAGAGACAGTCCCGCAGTGCAAGGGTTGCCGGGAAGGCAGTGCAGGCGAGAGTGGCTGGGCCAAGGACCGAGATTGGTGAGTGGCCCAGTTGCTGATTTAGTACAATTTCAGTGATTTAGTAGGGGAGAGGGGGAGAGAAAGCAGAAGCAAAGAGGAGGGTTTTGAGGCGCTTCCGGAACCGGAGATGGTTCTCCTCAAGTTTTAGGGAGGCAGGAAGGCTGTTCCAGAGGGAGGCCCCTGCAGCAGAGAGTGATCTCCCACCAACTCGTTACTTAGAGAAGCGGCTGACCCTGAGGGAGTTGGAGGCGGATGAGCGAAGTGCTCGAGAAGGAAGATATTTAGGAAGGGAGAGTTGAAGGTATTTTGGCCCCATGCCCCAGAAGGCCTTGTGGACAATGCAGAGGGTTTTGAACTTAATCCTCGCAGCCACAGGGAGCCAGTGTAGCGATTTCAGTCCTGGAGAGATACGGTCCCGGGGCTTGAGGGCAAGGACAAGTCTCGCAGTCCTGTTCTGGATGAGTTGCAGAGGGCAGAGAGTAGAGGCAGGCAGATTTAGGTAGAGGCTGTTACAGTAGTCCAGCTTCGAGAGAACCAGGGCTCTGGAGACAGTGAGCTTCTGGGGGAAGGAGAGGAAAGGAAGGATACCTCTGAGGAGGTGCAGCTGGTAGTGTGACTTCTTAGAAACGTCAGAAATGTGAGGCGAGAAGGAGAGTGTGGATACTATTTACTATTTACTATATAATACTATTTAAGACCAGCTGAGTTGATGTATTCTCTATTAAATAAATGACACGTTAATCTTAAATTATATCATATTCTTATGCCTGAAGATAATAAGTCAAGTGGCTGTGTTGATGTTTGCAGACTATGGGGCAACAGTGTTGGAAGCAGTGGTGCTGGAGCCCTGGCAGAGGCTCTCCATAACAACCAAAGCTTAATATGGTTAAGGTAAGTCTGACCGAACTGTCATGTGCCAGTGCACCTTGCTTCTCAGCCCTTGCAATATCTCATCCAGTTTTTGCTTTGCTTTCTTCAGTTTAGTTGGGAACAGCATTGGGAGTACTGGTGCTCAGGCACTGGCTACCATGATTGGAACGAACCCAGCACTGCAGGAACTTTGGTATGCCTTTTATTTAAATATTTTCATCTTAGTGGTGCATTATTAGTATACATTTAAAACTATTGTTTCGTTTTGTATTTATTTAATGGGTAGTTTTTGTTGCAAAGTGTTATATGTGTAATGCCAATTTAGGAGGCAAATAAGAGACACACAGCCTAGATCATGCCATAAATAATGTGGGGGGGGAGTTTATACTTGGGACCTCTAGCAGCAAACACACTACCCTGAGAAACTACCTGCTGTCTAACCTGGCTCCTGCCTAGCAGTTAATTCACAAATCTGTGGGACAGGACCCTACTACATTCCATGTCTTTTGCAGCTTGGCATCCTGAGTTCTTGAGGGTATGAATTGAAATTGGAGTTTGCAAATCATAGTTGCATAACTGGACCATACTATACTTGTAAGCACTTAAATCCATTGCAGGTAACTTGGGCATTCTAGTACCATCTAAGACAGAGTTGGTGATCACTAGGCTCAAATGTATTAAAGTGTTAGCAATCGCTCGTTTTAAATATAGCAGGACAGTACTCCAGTACCCATCTGTTTAGATGAATGTAGAAAAAATGTAGAGGTAGTTAATCCTTCTAAATATTTCATTTCTCATGAGAACAGTCAAGTCCCATCAGAACGTATAGTCACTTGGCCCTTGTGGATAGGTAATACCTTTAGACATAAACAAAAGTCATGCAAGCTTTGCCTCACATTTCATAGGTGCTTTCCTCATAATGAAAAGGCACCTCTGCTCCTAAATATACTGTGAACTCATTTCAAAGATGTGGGGTCCTAACCTATCCTCAACTTGACTCCTTCATCCATCTGGCTCCTGGAAAGTGAAACGCTCCCTGCTTTACCACAGCCTGTCTAACCTAAGTATCTCTGTTTATTCCAACCCATGTCTGTCATACATGTTGCTTTGCCATTCATAGTAGCCAGGAACTAGAAACCTCTGCCATTTACTGTCAAGCAGGGGCTCTTCACTACCTACCTCTCTGTACATACATTAGTCAGTTGAATCAGTGTTGGCCCTTGGCAGGTTCTTCTCGGCTGTTGCCTTAATATGGTTCCTAAAGAGTGATTGTCGTGGACTTCAAATCCCTGCATCACTCCAGTCAGGAGAATGCTTTGAACCCCTTAAATGCTAAGGGCACATAAGTTTGTCCTGATTTCCCATAAGAAATCAGTGAAGGCTCCTCCCACCCCAGCACTTAAGACCTAACTAGAGCTACCTGAAACAGTTTCCCACCGGGCACGTATACTTTGAGGCAGTCAAACAGCCATCCATGGCCGCATTACATGAGAACCTGCAGTACATACTCCTACGTCCCATCCCCTTTCCTCCATACTGTATATGTGTCCCGGTACCATTGTGCCTAACAAAAAATGTAATTTCCTCTTTAAATTTGAAGAGCGCTAGTGTGCAGTTTTGGGCATACCCATACCCTGCTGGCCCCGCCCACCGCCCCCTCACCTAAGTGCTATTTTCCATTCAGACGTGATCGGACCTGCCTCACGTTAGTACATGTGTTTTTTCCTTTTTCTCTGGCCTCCAGTGCCTCGCTCCCTGTCATATGTCAGCTCCATGCAGGTTCTCCAGGTGCGCATCCTGCGACAGATCCTTTTCAGCTTCAGACCCTCATTCGCTCTGCTTAGAGTGTCTGGTGGCTAATCATCAGTGGGATTCTTGCGCGGTGTGTGACACACTTTCACTGAGGTCACTCAAGGACCGTCTATCAAGGTGGAGGTAAATCTTCTCACGATCCCCGCCTGAGCACCTCAAGGCCTTCACACGACGAAAATCAAAGAAACCGGTAAGTCACATTTTTTTCTTCACCACTTCAGCATGGAGACTCCTTCCCAGGAAGCTCTTCAGCTGAGAGGGGTACTACAGACTCTCACACCAGCATTAGGTCTGAGGCCCTTAAGGCTACCTGTGCATGTACTGAGGGGTCGTCTAACTCTACAAGGACATTCACAGAGGGGCCTAATGGTCCTCCTACTGGACGCCAGTCCAAGAGGCTTCATAGCTCTGCTACCGGGCTTATGCCTGAGGGGGCACCAGTATGCAAAATGACTTCCATTCCTGAAAGCAATAATCCTCCCGGAGCTACATCTGAGGTCATTCACATTACCAGGAAACATGATGAGCGCAATAAGGAGCCTCTTGGTCTGGGCTCTGCACCAAGAAACCATCCTCATTGTACCCCAATTAGACCTTGCCCAGCTATATCAGCTAAACAAGTCGACACATCAGAGCATATGTCGAAAGAAGATTCACAATATTCAGTGGGTTCTTCCCCCTTAGAGTGGGCCTCACAGCCAGGCAGACGCTCACCACTGACGACACTGTCAGGCTATGGGGATTCCGCAACAAGAGGTGAATCGCATCAAACTCAGTCGCTGTGGTGTACTTCATATCCCTTACCTTCGAGAAATGTAACAGAGCCTCCTGGGTAGCATGCCAGACATGTCTCAGAGAGGCCTTCCACCACTTACAACCCAATGGCGGCTGCTGCTGCTTCACAGAGACAATCCTCATCTCACGGAGCATGTGAAGAATGGTTCTTCGACCATGTTGTGTTGCTTATGAGATTACAACAAATGACTGGCATTCTGAAGAATTTAATTAGGTAAGTGTTACCAAGGGTTTTAACCTCGTGGCCTCCACCAGAGCTGCAGATATCTGCTCTGATGCCAGCACCTCCTCCACCACCTTTTCCTCCTCCTCCTCCACAACCACCTCCACCGCCTGCACCACCACCTCCACTTCTGGTACAGGTTAATTTTCCACCAACACAGGCGGTTTCTAGTGCGATACGGGGTCTGGAACCGCCTACACAGCCACTTGACATGATTCAGAATGTGACTTTGTGGTCTGGTATCCATGAGGGAAGGTCTCCCCACAAAGACACAAATGATGACGAAGAGGAAGATTCATCATGTTCGGCAAAAGTCTTTCATGATTGCTTGGGTGGACTGGCGGAATTCCTAAGAGTACCAATACCATACCAGGAGCAACAGGAAGCAGGTGTTTTATTGGAGGTTTTAGCTTTACAACACACTAACCGCTCTCAAATACCTTTGCAAAAAGATATACTGGCGGTTGTGAAAAAATGGTGGCTTACTCCATGCACAAACGCCTTGAAGCCAGGTTCAGGCAATTGGAAGGTGAATCGGTTCTGTTGGCTTCTCATCCCCATCCACATTCATCAGTGTTAGCCGCTGCATCCCTATATTCAAAGCCTTTCACAGGGTCAGACTCGTCCGCAGCATCTGCATCGTCTTGTTTACCCAGAGAGGTCAAGCTTTTGGAATCCTTTGGTAAAAAGGTGTACCTAAATTTGGGTTTACACGTCAGACAAGCAAATGCTGATGCATTACTTACTGCAGCAAACCAATAATTATGGAGAAAGATCAGGGATGTTCTACCTGACCTGCCAATAGAACATCAAGTGGCCTTTAAAGTAGGTTTAACCGAAGCAAAAATAATTGCTAGAAGCTTCTGTATCTCACATTGATACAGCTAGCAGAGCCAAGTGTGTGGCAACGGATATGAGAAGGTCGACATGGATGCGCGCCTCTAATTTTAAAGCAGAGGTGCAGGACAGAATCTCAGACCTTCCTTTTGAGGTAACAGACCTTTTTCATGCTTCTACAGATGAGGAATCAACAAAATAAAAGACAAGCACACAGATGGCAAAATAATTGGTGATCTTGTCTAAACCTGTGCCAAAGCAGTTTTTCAAGTGCACAACCAAGATCCGAACATTGGCAGGCTTTAAATGATCTCAGGAGAGCCAGGCAACCTGACAGGTCACCATATACACACCGTAGGAAACAGCATCCAGCAACAAAAGTGTTTTTCTCGTCCCCCATCCTCGTGACAACCTTCAGATCCAAATAAACAATGAGGCCAGCGTCCGGGCCCACGATACCCCAGTTAGGGGCAGACAAGCCTGGCATGTGCCAGTATAGTGTAATCTCTTACAAGACAAGTGGCTCAGATTAGTCACTTACATGGGTTGTAGACTCCCTCTTCTAACCCCCCTCCTTCAACACCTCCCCTCCCACAAATAGGTTGATTAGCGCTTCTCAGAGAAATAATCAAGCTGGCTCAAGATCAGGCAGTGGAAAAAGTCCCACAAGCGGAGGAGGGTCTGGACTACTATGCAAGCATTTTTGTGTTTCACAAAAAAAACAGACAGGTCTGTGCGTAGTCCTGGATCTATCATACCTCAACCTTTCCCTTCCTGTAGGAAAGTTCAAGATGGTGACGACAGCGCATATAGCCAAGGCTCTCTGTAAGGGAGAATGAATGTGCTCTCTGGACCAGAATGACGCCTATCTGCATGTCCCCATTAGACACCCACACATGTAAACGCCACGCCCTACAGTGATGGGTCAGCTTTTGGAGTACAGAGTACTTCCATTTGGACTAAACTCTTCCCCACAAGTTTTCACAAAAATTATGAATTCCATTGCTGTAGTTCTCAGAATGGAGGGTTATCACATATATCCCTACTTAGACCCCTGGCTAATTTGAACCAGTTCACCAGAGAATGCGATGGTCTCCTGTCATAGGCTGGTGCAAATACTCTTCGACCTGGGGTTCTCGATCAACCTCAAGAAGTCAGAGTTAGCACCATCACAGAACGTAGTGTTTCTGGGGATAAGTCGGAACACAAAGTCACAGAGAGAATGTTCCCTACCTACGAAAGATCCAGAGATATTGTATCAGCGGTCAATCACTTTCTTGTGAGACACTCTACGTCAGCGTGGTGGTATTAGCACATATTAGGGCTCCTAGCTTCTTGCATTCTAACAGTACCTCTAGCCAAACTCAAGATGAGATCACGCCAAATGCACTTATCGAGTTTGTGAGACAAGGAAACAGTAAATCAATCTGACAAAATTTCGATCCCTTCCTCTTTAGAACAATAACTCTTGTGGTGGAAACAGGAGTCCAGTGTCATGAAGGGGACTCCTTTTCGCCAAGCCCCTCATTCAGTAACGATTACCACAGATTCTTCCATGGAAGAGTCGGGTTCCACCTTCATCGACTTTACTATTCACAGGAAATGGAGTCTGCAGGAAATGTACCACATACATTATCTGGAACTAACAGCTTTTGCTCGAGAGTTAAAAGCGTACCAGTTTATCATAAGGAACAAGACGGTCCTCATCAGAATGGGCAGTTCCACTGAAATGTAGTATGTCAACAAGCAAGGTGGGGCACAGTATCCAGCTCTTTGCAAATTCACAGTGAAGATATGCAATTGGGCTGTGAATCAGGGCATTCAGCTCAAAACTGTTCCAGGGGAACAGAACATAGAAGCAGACAGGCTCTGCAGGCTGTAATCCACCTAAGACAAATGGGAACTGAACCACATAGCTCTCAGCACGATGTTCATTTCTTGGGGACATCCAAATGTGGACCTTTTCACATCACAGGAAAACACCAATTGTCCTCTACACAGGTGAAGGCATGAGATCTCTGGGGGATGCTTTCCAGATCCTGTGGGATGGGCTTTGGCGTTATGCATTTCCCCAACTCCATAAATTCAAAGAATCCTTCACAAGCTCAAGGACTCAATGAATGGCCAATCAGAGTGTGGTACTCGGATCTCTTACATCTAGCTCAGAAAAAGCCCATTCAGTTATAGTCAGAGCAACTTCACCTATTAACACAACAGAGTGGAACAGTGATACACCCGGCTCCGGACAAGTTAGCGCTCAGGGCATGATTCCTGAAGAATTAACTCTGGGATTCTTAGATATTTCACAACAGAATGTACAGATAATTCAAAATACTTGAAATAATCTACCACATGCCAATATAACAGTAAATGGTCAAGGTTCTGCTATTGGGACAAGGATAACAATGTCAACCCATTGCAATGCTCTCTTGATCATCTATTATCCTTTTCAACAGATCCTCCTCAGTCAGGGCTACACGTGGCTACATGTTGAGCAAATGTAGCTGCCATCTGTGCATATAGGAATTCAGATTCATAGCTCTTGCTATCATCTGCTAACCCTATAATCAAGAGTAATTTACAAGAGATTACCAGGATGTATCCCCCTATTTCAAGCCCTCTTCCAGTGTGGGACTTGAATATAATTCTGGCGGCACTGGCTCATAAACCTCTTGAGTCAACAGTATCCATTGCCATTAAGCTAGTCACGTGGAAAACCACTATTGATGATATAAAACAAATTGATGTTGTGGCTTCTTTTCCTTTGTAATTTCTGATGTGTCGCGTCACACTGAGTTGTGGTTTAAAAAGCCACTCAAAACCACTTGAATTGGTAAACAGTATGAAGATTACTCAGAAACGAGACTGCGCCAAATTAGTAGTTGAAAAACCAGTTGTTGGTTGTATTTAAACGATTGCCCTTGCTTATGACACGTGCTTCGGCATTAGAACAAGCCTTTGTCAAATCGGGGCTTTGTTGGCACTATTTTGTTATCAAATTCACAAAACCATAGTTACAAAAACATTGTTTGGATTCCACATTTTTGTAATCGGATCATTTCAAAACAAAACAGAAATGAGTTTTAGATATCATGTCACAGAGAAAAGGGATGGGGGAAAGGGGTGGATTCAAGGGTTCAGTAAAAAGAAAATTATTTTCAATTATATTCATTGACAACATAACATTAAACATAGACCAATGTGTACCACATATTAGAAAAAACGTTTTTTGAAATGCACAGAGGTTAGATAGAGAAGAAACAATAAACAATAAACATAAGTGTAGACGAAATAAAGTAAAATAATAAAGAGACAAAAAGATATAAACAGAGTTAGTTTTAGGGTATTGGAATATGGGTTTTATTTGTGTCAACCCATTAATTCACTAATCTCAAATCATACGGATCAAATGTGGTTACCTTAATAGATTCCTGTTCCCTATTGGGGAGATTCGGGTGAGTTTCAAACGGGCGATGGGTTGCATATTGATGATATCTGCTCACAGAGTCAGTGAAATTCAGGCATTTGCGGCAAAGGAGCCATACACAGTATTCCATAGGGACAAAGTGGTTCTGAGAACCCACCCTGATTTCCTTCCTAAGGTTACATCAGCCTTCCACCTCAACCAGTACTTCCAACCTTGTATCCAAATCCCACATCTGAGGCTGACAAAGTTCTGTATTTCCTAGACATGCGGGAGCATTACAATTTTACTTGGATAGAACCAAACATTTATCAGAAATTCAGAAGCTTGTTTGTCACCTTTGGTGGTTCCTCTCCAGGTCACAAGCATCCATAGCCAGATGGAGTGTAGCAGCAACTTCAGAATCCCACAAATTGCAGGTTAAACAACCACCATCAAGAATGCGTGCACATGCTGTCACGGCTATGGCCACAGCTGGCGTTCCAAAGACAAGTGCTGTGGGACATCATAAGTTGGGCTGCCACATCAGCCTTTTGTAAACATTACTGCCTAACACAAGTGTGAGGTCAGATGCAGCGTTAACTACCTGTTCACCAATAGCTCATAATAAATTGGTCCTCCTCCCTGAGAAATAGTGCATTGGAATCGCCCATACAATATGGAGGAAAGGGGTATGGGATGCAGGAGCAATAAAAAGTTACTCACAGTTGTGACTGAAGTACTCCTAGTTCATTGTCCTCTTTCCTCCATACGACCCATCACCATCCCCCTAAATAAAATATCTAGCAGACTGGTCCATATCGGATGTGTTGCTACAGAGGGGACTAACGTGAGGCACCAGTGGGTGGGGCCAGCAGGGTGTGGCTACGCCCGCGGCAGCTCCCTAGCATGCTTCAGATTTAAAGGGGAAATCACATTTTTTGCGAGGTAAAATGGCACTGCTCCCGTCCTCGTACGTTGATGCGCATACAGTATGGAGGAAAGCGGACTATGAACTAGGAGTACTTGGGTCACTACTGTGAGTGACTTTTTATTTCTCCAAGATCCTATCACATTCTTCAAAACTCTCCTAGGTGGCTCAATCTTTTGCTGTAACTAGGAACAAGGGGAGATTTCTCCACACTGGCTACATTATACTACTTTATGGTCATGGTGCCAATCAGAATAGCTGGATTTCACCAAGGCACCTCCTAAATCCAGCACAAAGGGGGACCCTGTATGGTGTCTGCATTTAGTAATAGGCAAGTAGGCATCATAAAATCAAGGGAGAGATGAAAAAGATATCTGGGCAGGGCTTCAATGGGCCACGGTTGATCTGTGGCGCGCAGCTAAAGTAAGGTCATTGAAATAAAACCTCAAATGCTTCATAAACTGTATTTAACTCCAAAAAAAGAAACCAATTAAGCACTCAAAAGTGCTTGCACAGTTAATCTCTTGACACTGAGTTAGTAAATGCTCCCTGGGAATGGCCATATGGTACAGTGGTTCTGGAAAGCAGTGGCTGGGTTGTTAAAAGGCATCATTGGTCTAGCTTCTGCTCCTGTCATTGCTGGGCCCATTCAATGGCGTCTAAAGTCAGCAGAAGAATCCTTTGCCTGGTGCCAGGAGGCAGATCGCTATGAACGGCATCACGATTTTGCCACAGAAAGTAAACACTGGTTTGCCAACCTAGCCAATTGCAATGCAATGGAAAGCACATCTGGAGATGTGGTGATCCGCATCCAGAAACCCACATGCATGTCCCCAGAGTTCGGCAACTACAATGGATAGGGGCATGAAAGCGCAGGTGAAACCTTTACACTTTGACGATGGATAGAAATGGCTGTCCATATTATTACAGGAAGATGATGGCTCTGTTTGTATTCATAGTTTTGATTTAAGGAACTCAGTGACTGCTGTTGCGACTATAATGTGATAAACAAAGTAAAACCTACAGTACTTGGCACTGCTTCACAAAATGCTGCCCTGAACTTGAATTAAATGGTCGTATACCATCTCTATCACTTACCACATCGTTTAAACCAGTAAAACCGAACGATGCCAAATATTTCTCCTTACAGCTCTCGAAAGAAATTAAAGGGTTACCCCGGAAAAATCATAAATACAAACCAAGACGTAATGGGAAATGAAACCGTTTCATACTAAGAATGGGAAAGAGACAGGACACCCCCAGTCCCCCATGTATACCTTAGCAGAAACCTATCCCAGAGCAAAGCATAAGGAATTGCTGGTAGAAATACTGTAGGAATGTCAGATCCAATTCCCAGCTGATGCCGGAACCAATGAGCAGTGTAAATGGAGGCCCTCCGATAAGCCACAAGCAGAACCTTTTCTCCAGCAAATCAAATGAATTGCATTTGTTTGGTGTGAGGGCCGACTACAGTTGGTTTCCCAGTGTGGTTACAGATGTGTACACAAAATCTGGAGATGAACAGAATCACAACATAATTGGGGAGATGGTGTCTGACAGAGCGGAATTGCAGTGACCACTATAACAGAATCTTTAAGTCGAGATAAGCTGAGCTCCATTACGGTTTCCAAGTTTGGCCCAACAGTAGTAGACCCCTCTTGCTGCTGTACAAAAAGATTCCTCCTCTAGTTCCTGAATGAGTGTCCTCTCCAGATCCTTTGCTGTGGATCAGCCTTCCAGTATCCTAGCTGCTCTTCCCCTGGGAACTTGCAATGTGCTGTCACACAAGAACTCCAGCCCTTTGTAGAGTCTGTTTCCTTGACCCATTTTAGATGGGTCTCAGCCCAGGAATGACAGCGAGTCTGTGTTAAATCCGTTCTGGTGTCTTCACTTTGATTTTATTCGACCTTTCAGCGCCCTTCTACACTGTCCATGATTGGGTTGCTCCGGCCACTGGGCAGGATATGATTGGTTGGAAACATGCTTCCGTTGCTAGGCCTCTTCCTGCGTGGACCAATGCAAGCGGTGGCCCTCCCTTCACCCACCTGAATGCTATGTAAGCTTCAATTTGGTCTTCAGAGCTGTCGCCAGTACTGCCAAATGTATTGATTGACCCCCGACTGCACAGGTGGCCTTCTTCTGCTTCACATTTGACATCTTCTTTGATGACAGCCAAATGCCGATGCAGCACAGAGGTGACCTGGTGGCCTCCATATGGAGACTCTCCAACTCCGGGATTTCAGGTGAACGGTCCCAAAGTATCCCTAGAAGGGCTAATGATGAACGTGTTTCTGATTGGTGGCAGGGATGACCCTTGATATATGGTCATTACATCTGGGCCCTTACCCTGTTACGGGGTAACGGCTAAAACATTGATTTGTATTCTGATAAGAAAATGTCACTGGCAGTGGCATGGCAGTCCTAAAAAGGTAAGTGGAAGCTTTGGTCAACCAAGCTTTAATCCTTAAACGCAGATTCTGTGCCTATTCGCTGAAACCAGTGCTGGACTTCTACAAAGCCAAGGTGGTTCCTGCACTCACATACGGTTTGGAGGCCTTGCTATCTACCCGGTGCCAGCTGTGGCCATTACTAGAAGGGAAGTTCTGAAAGCACGTCCTTGGTCTGCCAAAATCAATTCCGATCTAAATTATGAGAAGAGAGCTCGGCCTTATATCACTTCGGGCATCTGTGGACTGGAAATCACTGTACTTTTTCGGGAAATTCACTGTATGGCCAGCCAACCTGTGGCGTTTGGTTTAGAAACTGCCTGAGCCTGCCTTTTGTTTCCAAATGATCCATGATGAACTAGCCAAGGGAGACAACCTATTAGGCTCACGCTGGGAAAGTTTGTGTAGAAAGCTCTTAGAATCAACAGACACCTCAACATAAGAGCGGATGACTAACCCGGATGAAACTTAGATGAAGCTGGACAAAGGCAAACTAGCACTTCTCCTCCTCCTAGACTTGTCCGATGCCTTCGACCTCGTCAACCATGACATCCTAGGAATTCAACTAAAAAACAATGCCCATTTATCAACACAAGCCATTGCATGGGTCACCTCCTTCCTCAAAGGAAGACTAATGAGAGTCTTCTCTGACTCAGCAATCACCACCCTCACAACCATTCACTGTGGTGTACCACAGGGATCCTGCACCACCCCCACTCTGTATAATATCTTCACCCTGCCCCTTTTCAATGACCTTGCTCATCGTGACATAGCATATACAAACTATGCCGATGACACTCAAGTCCTACTCCCACTCTCTGGGAACTATGACCAAGACGCAGCAGCGCTAACCAAGATATACACAGCTATTCAGACCTGGATGGCAGCCAACGGACTCTGCCTAAATGGGGGAAAAAATAAAATCCAAATAGTAGGCACTAAAGAGACACTCAACAAACTCCCCACCGCGTACAAAAGCTTCTGCATCGACAACTCCACCATTACAGTCTCAATGGCAGTGAAAACATTGGGAGTCTACCTCGACTCCTCCCTATCCATGTCTCAACAGGTCAGTGCGTTAACCTCTTCTGCTGCCCTCACCACAAAGATTATCAATGCAATCAAACCATTCCTCTCCGCAAATAACTGCCTATCCATTGCCAGAGCTACAGTCGGCATCAAAATTGATTACTGCAACGCCCCTTTGCTAGGCACATCCATATAAAACCTCAATAAACTCCAAGTCACCCAGAACAATGCGCTTAGAGCAGCTTTGAGCATTCCCAAAAGAGCACATCTATCACAGGCCAGGAAAGAAGCACACTGGCTACCAGTCAGAGAACACATCCTTTTCAAAACTATGGCCATCACCCACCGATGCCTCTCCTCTGACACCCCACGTACCTCTCAGATAGGATCACGGCTCACACATCCAACCACCCCACCAGACCCCACCTGACCAACCAAATCTATGTACCCACCTTCAAAAGAATGAAAGCGGAAGGCTCCAGCTTTCAATACCTGGCTCCGAAAAATTGGAATGCCCTGCTCACTGCACTAAGAATTGAAAAATCCTACACTGTCTTCCGCAAACTCTTGAAAACGAACCTGTTCACATGAATATTTCACTGCTCCTCCAGTTTATCATGCATGTCATTCGCTCCATGCCATATAATCATTTATCAGTGTATTATGTATCATCTTCACATGTATTCTGACCAAGCCAGTAACCAGTAACAGCGCCACGATTCCCCAGGTCCGTTGTGCGCTTTATAAATTCAAATAAATTAAAAAAATTAAAAAAGCTGCAGGGAAAAAACTGGATAGTCACTGGGGAAGAAGCAAATACATACAAACTCCATAAACAGCTGGAGCACAAAGTAAGAGCGTATGGTGAGATGCTGGACTACTTAAAGAGATTCCCAGGTCTGGTGTACAGAAACCATCTGATGTGAATCAGATTCAACCTCCTGCCGACTATGGAAATCAGCGCGCAAGTTGTTCAAAGGGCAACTATATTGCCCCGACCTGTAGGTTCTGTAAGTCAGTCTCATCATCTGAAACGCTAAAACATCTTGCCTCAACATGCCATGCTCTAACAGAGCTGAGATCGAAACACCTGGCCAAGCACATCACAAACGTAAAGTCCCTATCTGCAGCGGAATGGTGGTCGATGGCGCTGACAGGTGACCGCCTGGGTCTCACTATCGATATGGTTGACTTTATTACACAGTGCCTAGATGTGAAGGGCCATGCATGTTGAAGCTTTATCAATTCGGAGGAGGCGAGGTTGGTTGGTGGGAATGTAAAGCCCACCACTAGGTGAACGAGGGGTGGTGTCGTATCTGTTCCTGCTTTGACTGGGATAAGAGTTGAAAGTAATTTCTTGTGTAAGCAAAGGTGTTTTGTTAAAAGTACTGGATCTTAAAGTGTTTGCTAAAAGTTTTGTAATAAACTAAATTTGCAATAAAAATAAAAAATGTAAAAATACAAATGTCACTGGCAGTGCTTTTTAACATAGATTTAAATGGCTGTTTCTCTTCATAAAGGTATTAAAAACAGGCTTTCCATTTCGTACCACATGACCTTAAAAACACTTCAATGTTTGATCTTGTGTCCTCACAACTTCATAAAAGTCAACGTCTTGACACACTTCATATGCGTTCCGCAAGCGCCGCGCGGTCTGGCACTGCAAGTCCTATTGAGTTTAAGGACTTGGGCATTTGTTCATAAGGCCTTCCACAATCCAAGTCCCTCATTCCAAACAACAAAGGCCTGAAAGCAGCACTACAGATAAGTGGACGCTCTCGCTGACAACAGACAAATACTGACACCAAAAAAATAGGGAGTAAAAAGGCTCCCAACATAAATAGGAAATCATGGACACATTGGAGCCGGCCACCTGCTCCAGTCCCTGTAGCTGCACAGCTGTTAGGACCGGTACTGCCGCGTGAAGGCTCTCTTACAGTATTACTGCCTAATTTGACAGGTACTTCAAGGCCATTTTTAATGTGCATGAAAGACGAGCTATAAATACATATGAATTGCAAAAATGTATCTGTTTTAGTATTAAAACATAATTTATTTTCCTACAAAATGGCCTTACTGGGAACGGGTATTACGTTTGTACTACTTAAAAATTAATTGTTAATCCCATTTTTAAAATATGGAGAGTAAAATAGTCCCATTTTACTATCGCATCTGCATCCCCTTTGGGCAGTGGAGGCATGAATGCTGATGGAGTCATGAAATGAGAATGAATCTGCTGCTGGTGCCACGACTGAGTAGGAAGAGAGGGTTTGGAGTCTTCTGCGAAAATAGCTACCCTAAATGATGAAATATGCAAGCAAGGATGTCCACCAATGGGCGAGAGCTTAGCCATCTGACACTGCTGCAGAACCTCTGCCTGCAGTGCTAATCTTTACAGATCTGTGCCCTTCTGCGTCCACGGAGGAAGAGTGTTCTTGGGACCGCGGCCATGTTTTGAGCGGCGCCCTGCAGTTGATGACCACGGGGTCTTGCCTTGAGTTTCTCACAGAATATTATTTTTCCACAGCCTTGAAGAAAACCGTGTTGAAGATGAAGACGTGTTGGCCTTTGCTGAAGCCCTGAAGAAGAACTCCAAGTTGAAAATCCTCAAGTAGGACGTCCTTTCACAGTAGTGTTTAGAAAGAGGAAGGTTGCAGGTGTGCTTAGCCAAACAATTGATTGGTCCATCACTCTCCCCTCCCATCTTGCCCAAATATGAATGAGTGACAGCATTAATTTTAAATACCTTATTCTAGATATTACGCTGCATGGCCTTTTCTAAGGGCTACCGAAGTTTATATTTTTTGTGATGACCTATCCTCACTTTGTTCAGTAGCACTACTCTATACGTTTATTTATTTATTTTTAGTTATTGTATGCTGTATACATGCCATGGCTTTTAGATTAGAACGTTCTTTAAGAGAAGGCCTACAAATCCCATCATGTAAGGTGACGGTGCCATATAGGTCGGGGCTGGTTAGAGGTGAACCAGGTGGCCTGGGGCCAGTTGGCAACTCTGTCCCTACATGTACCAAGTGGGTGCGTAATTCCCAACAAGCAATCCTTGGAAAGATATGGAATAATGGATGGAGGTACAACATTAAATGGCTGCAATTATAGGTCGTAGTTTCCTAGGATCTTGTTGTGTTAAGTATAATATGTGTTTTATGTTAATTATAGAGAATTCTGCTTGTAAAAGGAAAGAAATAGGAATGCGGCTACGTATCTGTAGTATTTTCCTCGAGGGAAAAGAGGCAGATAAAATGAAAATGAATTCAGTTTAGACAAGATAATTCGTGCAGTAATATGCAAACTCTCTGGGTTTCTTCCTTAGACTTTCCAACAATGCCATCACAAAGGCTGGTGTTACAGCTCTTCTTGAAGCTCTTGCACACAACGACTCCATTACTTCAATCTGGTAAGAGCCAGCAAGGACTGTCCTAATGTAAATCTCGTTACAGGTTTGTCAGGCCCCTTCATCAAGCAGATGAGGAGAAGAAGCATGCAGGTGTGTCCAAAGTAGCACAGGCGGTGGTACGGTGGCTTGCCTACCCAAACCCCACTTGGCTTCTGGCCCCATATCATCTGGGTCGTCTCCCTCCATCACTCGCTTGTTACCCAACAGCGCTCCATGGTGGAACTTGTGGACCCTTATGTTATGATAGAACATTCCAGCATGCAGTGTGGTGTTGGGTAAAAAGACAGGCAGGATATCGAGATTATTGATGACACTGGACTAGCTGTTAACTATGCAGTGTGTTTACACAAGCATTGGCCTAGCCAACATTCTGTCTGTTGCATAAGCATCAGATGGACATTTGTCAGGCTCTGTCATCATATGCCCAGGTGTGTGAACCATTGGACATCTATTGCCCCCTCATGGTCAGATAGCGCATTGTCTGTGCCTG
Organism: Ambystoma mexicanum; assembly: GCF_040938575.1. Classification (NCBI taxonomy): domain Eukaryota; kingdom Metazoa; phylum Chordata; class Amphibia; order Caudata; family Ambystomatidae; genus Ambystoma; species Ambystoma mexicanum. The sequence goes on from NC_090922.1 coordinate 355,029,570, forward strand.
GCAATATCCTTATCCATGCCACCACAAAAGCCAAAACTGTTACCGCATCCAATGACTGGTTGTTGTCACACGTTGAACCCTTTCAAATGTAACATGCTTGTGCAAGAGAATGGCCACTCACAGACGTTTAGGAGCATCTACGAATAGGTCACGTTTAGGGATGTGTTAGTGATGACAAAACATGCGTGCTTACATCCATGCTGATAATATACAGGTGTGCAGTTCAGCATCTGACTTTTTGCGTCAGTTGTACGACTGTATTTCAAGAAAAAACATGTTTATTTCAAAATTGCTACCCCAAGAGCACACTGTACTGTGATCGCTGGAGGAGAGATATGCGGTGATTGGAGCAGTTGAACCTTGAGAGGCCTTGATCTGTGAATTCACTCACGTGAGCATACCAAGTGCAGGTAGGCAATACGCAATAGCAAGGTGTGGTGACTGCAATATACGCAATCACAAATGCCAACAGTCTGTGATTAACTGTGCTCATTCCGCAAAGGCCTTAACATTCTTCTGTTCAATCCAGAATGCCATTAACTATCACTGAGCCCGAGAGTCTATATCTAGCATAGGATCCCATAGGATGGCAATTTCTGCCAGCCATGGAACAATCTAGGGCCTATCATTGTGTGCAAATTGCGTAAGCACTGTAAATAATGTATATGTGTGCACGTTGCTGTATGATATGACTGTAAGATGCACCTGTGCACTATACCATTTGTCGGTAAACTAATCAATGATGAATACGCTGAATGATATGCCTGTAACCGACTTCTTAAGATCAAGTGCCTAGATGTGGGTTTTGCGCGCTATACAAATGTTCAAATAAATAATTAAATAAATACTGTAAAGGCCATTCTAAATGCATACGTCCTTTAACGTTCATTGCTGAATAACACTTGTGCAGATCCGCCCAAAACCAATAATTCCATGACACTACGTTCCACACCATTTTGCACCATGTACATTGGATAATTTTGGAGGATGTCTTACACTGGGACACTCCGTCTTGGGAGAGCAAGTTTAAGTAGTTATAACCTGCTCCCTGCAGTTTCGTCTTACACAATCGTCCCATAAACATAAGATGCATTGCCTGTATGGCACGCCAGCCTGTGCCGTTTGGTCTAGAAATAAACATTGTTCTGCCTTTTGTTGATGGAAAAACTGGCTACCACTATAGCATTCTCATCCCAGTGAGCTGACTCCTCCTCTCATCCTGCTGAGGTTGATGAAAATGTACCGTTAAATTCGTTGCCCCACACCTGTCCAGGCTGCTGTTCTTGAAATCTTCAAACTGTGGCACCAAACCGTTTAGGAAAACAAGATTGTTATTGGCCCTATCCATTAGACCTACACAATAGTATCCCCTTTACTACTTACAGAAAATGTGACACTACTGTATGGGAAAGACACCAGCACGGACATTGAAAGGGGCTTGGCACATGATATGTTATGATGGGTTACTTATAACGCGCTTAATACCCAGAGGTTTCTAAGCACGGACCCGGGATTGCTTCCAAGGCGAGCATGTTGCCACTGAGCTATGCTCCCAAGAATGACGAGCTGTGATTCTCCTATTGTGCTTTGCAGTGACTTCTTCCTGTTGTTGCATTTTATAGTCTGTTCCATATGGACCTCAGAGCCTCCCTGTCAAAACCAGTGGCTTCTTCTCTTGGACTGGCTGGTGGGTTGTGCGGCTTCTTCTCTTGGACTGGCTAGTAGGTTGGGCGGCTTCTTCTTTTGGTCCGGCTGGTGGGTTGGGCGGCTTCTTCTCTTGGACTGGCTGGTGGATTGTGCGGCTTCTTCTCTTGGACTGGCTAGTGGGTTGGGCGGCTTCTTCTCTTGGACTGGCTGGTGGGTTGGGCGGCTTCTTCTCTTGGACTGGCTGGTGGGTTGGGCGGCTTCTTCTCTTGGACAGGCTAGTAGGTTGGGAGGCTTTTTCTCTTCGACTGGCTGGTGGGTTGGGCGGCTTCTTCTCTTGGACCAGTTGGTGGGTTGTGCGGCTTCTTCTCTTGGACTGGCTGGTGGGTTGTGCAGCTTCTTCTCTTGGACTGGCTGGTGGGTTGGGCGGCTTCTTCTCTTGGACTGGCTGGTGGGTTGTGCAGCTTCTTCTCTTGGACTGGCTGGTGGGTTGGGCGGCTTCTTCTCTTGGACTGGCTGGTGGGTTGGGCGGCTTCTTCTCTTGGACTGGCTAGTAGGTTAGGGGGTTTCTTCTCTTGGACTGGCTGGTGGGTTGTGCAGGGAGTCGCGGGAGGGATACGGTAGTCGGATTGAGATGAATTGCTTAGTACGTGGCCACGTCTGAACCGAGGAAGCTTTGCAGGATAGGTGCAAATGACCGTGAAACCAAATGCCTGCAAGTTAAAAGTGCTTGGGTTTGTGTGTGTTGTGTGCATGTGGGGTGCTAGAGATCACCTTCCCTTTGTGTTCCTTGAAGGGTTGGTTCTCATCATTTGCTAGGAATTGCAAGATTTACCGGCTGATTACACCTCCTCCCCTGTGTTGACATGTCACGATTTAAGCACCAATCTGGATTCATTAAACACTTAGATATATGTGTCTTCGGTTATTTGGCAGGACTGAAAGAAATTGTGTTTCTGCTCTGAATCTGAACGCTTTAGATGTTGCTCTGGACAAACACCAGTCGGTGCCGTGCCCTGGTGAGGAGAAACACTGCCCTTCCCGTGCCCTGGTGAGGAGAAACACTGCCCTTCTTACTATATCGAATGCTGCCCTGGAAGCTTCGGACTCTGGCCACTGCTCTTTGACGTGCCTGTTGGTACTACTGGGAGCCTTATTTATGGTGGCTTAGAGGGTTCTGACCCTCAGACTTTCCCTACGTATCGCTGATGCCATTGACTGGTTAGCACCCCGTGTCAGGTAGATCCCAGATGGCTGTCATTGGCTCTTGTTGAACCAGCATTGCTAACGCCCTCTTTGGTGTTCCACAGGCTTCTCCCATTTCCCCTCTTCTGTTCGTTCTTTGCATTCAGGCCCTCTAACCTTATGCAGCAGTTCAGTATTGGGTATGTTATGTTATGCTATGTTATGTATTCATGCATATGCTGATGATTTTGAACTTATTGTTAAACGTATGCACCCAGTTGCTCAACGTTCCCCTCCCATCTCAGTCACTGTCTCACAGCGATTCGGCCCTAGATGAGATCTAACTGGAATCAGCTCAACAGATCTAAAGCTTAAATTCGCATTCTTGGTCCTCCCATTTCTATGTCTGTTCTTCTCGCTAATCAGATAACCTGCATTCCGATGGATGTATTCATCTTCAGCAATTGGTAAAGTTGGCATCCTCACGACCATCAGGTGTCTTTTGCCTCACACTCCTGAGGTTAACTAATCGTGCCATTTTCAGTTGCAGCCTTTCAAGCAAATTCTGCTGTTTTCTTCATACACAAGACTGCTCCTCAGCAGTGGCTGCTGTGATGAACTCTTGCCTCAACTACTGCATCTCCCTCAGGTGTTCCAGACTGTGTTTTAATAAGTTACAGACTGCTCCAATGCAGCTGTCAGGCTGGTGGTGGGGTTGGAAAAGTGAAATCATGTTTTTGATGTTCATATATCCCCTCCACTGGCTCAACATAAATGTTTGGTCAGGCTTTTTTGCCCCGTCATCGAACGATTTGTTAAAAGGAAACAAAAACTGTAAATTCTTGCCATGGCGTGATTTGAACTCTGGACCTTAAACTTTGCCACCGGAAGATGGAACCTATGAGCTGAAAAAGCCTATGAGTACCTGATCTTTCATGGGCCGATAGTTCCCTTGGTGGTTTCACTTTAAGAACATAGAGAGGAGGTGTGTGTGTGTGTGTACCTGCTATGTCAGTCCCCTCCCTGCCCCTTAGTGTACTAGACTCGTCCCCACCTTTCTGCAATTCAGGAAGGAACTCAAGGCCTTCCTCATCACGGACTTGTTCATCATCATCTAGGACTTCGTCCCTGCTCTCCCCAAGGGTTGGACCCTTGAGGCCGTTCTGTGCACCCCTCCCATCTTAACAGCTCTTCTCCCCTGCCCGCTCCCCATGGCCGCTGTAAACATTGACATCTTATGTGTGTTTCTCCCACTTCTTCCCCCGACCCTACTGTACCATCTTAAGGTTCCTCCTACTTTTACTTGCACTAACCCCCTTTTGCCTGCAGCTCTGGTTTGGCGACCCTCCCTCCTTCATTGCTCGGTCCCTGCTCCTATGCTATACCCCTTGTTACTAACTAGCCCTTCCTGTAGGTTGCCCTATTACTCTGTAAAGTGCTGTGTTGCTTTCTGACGCTATATTTGCGCTCAATATGTACCCTAATAATATTAATGTTAATAAATCATAATTTGGAGGGACCCAGGTGACCGGGGCCCTCCACTGCTTGCTACTTGATGTGGGTCCCAAGGGCGGTATGGGAAGCATCACCTGTTAACATCCTCAGCACTGAGAGCCTATAGCAGGAGATCATCACTACTCCTACTACTGCCCCTTCAATTTTTGCCCCAAATATATCGTCAACATATTCCGGCACTTGCTCTTTTGTGGAGTTGCAGACATTGACCGTGAAGAAACAAGAAAGCAACACTACTTGATTAGCTCCAAATCGGGAGTTTTTTTCTGTGGCTCAAGCAGCCCATAGTACTAATACCCATAGACGCCACTGCTCCGTGTCAGGCTCTGCGAGTGCGCGCCATTGCATACACATGAGAAGATAGACTCCAATATGGCAGACCAGCCTGATCAAAGCTTGTTCCATGGAATGGCCAGACAACATCGAGCAGAGAGGACGCACCTGATGCTGTACTACACATGCAATATAAGGCTCAAAGCAATTACCTGCAACAGGAGCACCTGATAGTTCAGGACACATCCCAAAGGGAGGGCGCAGCATCCTGTATTAACAGGGGAGGATGGAAGAGTGCATGAGTGTTTAGAGTAGCGGAGAAGCAAGACTGAGTAAATCAGATGGTGCCAGAGAAGAAGATGTGGAGAGAGCCAAAGGGGCAGGAAGAGTAAGTGTGGAGAAAAGTAAAAGTGCAGAAGGTGGCGGAGTTGAAGAAAGAAGTGATGGTTCAATGGAACGATGAGGTGTGGAAAGGTCTAAAGGTGCAGGAAGTGAAGGAGGGGAAGAGAGAGCAGAAGGGGGAGGGGTGTAGCAAGTGAGGAAGAGGCAAAAGGTGGTGGAGGAGCGTTGATACCTTGGAGCCAGAGGAGGGAAATGTGAGGAAAGACTTGAAGAGATGCAGGGCGCGTTTAGGTACAGAAAGGGAGGGTAAGGAAAGGGGTGCAAGAGAAGACCAAGAAGAAAGGATAGTGCAGCCAGGAGAGGGGTCGGGGGACTGAAACTAGAGGGGTGAATGCAACGCAAGGGGGTCCGTCCACTCCTAACTCAGAGGAGACGAGAAGCATGAATGGCTAGCAGCAGACGCTCCAGTTCCTTGGATGTCCAGGGCCAGTTACAGCAAGGCAACGAGACAGCCACTACTATCAGATGTCTTCAATGAGTGGAAGGAGCAATGGGTGTGTGTGGCAGGATGATGAGAAGGCTAGCCAACAAACAACTCGAGGGCCAGAAAGAACTAGAAGCAGGACCCTGGGTAGGAGTGACCATCAGCACGGCGAGGAGAAAAGGTACACGATTAGGCCCATGGGAAATGGAAGCAGGTTAGCACCGAGCACACCCAGAGCAGCCTTCCTAGTCTCCCCCTGCTTCTGCAGACCCTTCAGGCCGCTACTTCCTCATCTGAAAACCCACATGACGCGTCTATTCCACTTAAAGAGTTTATCTGATTTGGGACTGCAGTGAATAAATAACTTTCGTGAGATCTGGCAACAGTCAACCCACCCGACTTGGCCACAAGAGACGGCAGACCTCATTATAGGTTTGGTGGTATTTTGGTGGTAAATCCGCCAAGATACCTCCAAACTGAATTGCCATTACAGCCACTTGGTCCGGCAGTATTTTTGCCAGATTACAAGCGGTGGTGGCGGTGTTAGTCCCCATTTAATTGGGCTCCATAGGACTCCATGGGGCATTTTGGCAGAATTACCACAGCAGTAATTCCGTTGGTGGTAATTCTGGCGATATCGGGCAGAAAGTTGGCAAATTTGTGAATCCTCCAACTGTCCACCCAACTCATAGTTGGGCGCTGCGGTATTGCATACTGGAACCGCAGACACTGGGCCCGTTTTTGACCGAGCCTATTTAGTGACATTGCAACTAAAAGCTCTATGTTTAAATCAGTACAGATTGTGCAATGTTCTGTTTTCCCACATGTCCAGAAACTAAAAACAAAATGAGTTCCCCTTGGCAACCCAGCCAAGCAAAGACACCTGGATAATCTAGCATTCACCTGCTGGGGTTCATGCCACACACTAGTCCCGAGTGCTAAAGCACTGGGTTGCATCGAAGGCAGCCTATCTTTCAAAACTCACATTGCCATGAAGGCCCAAACAGCCTGGCTTTTAGTTAACACTTGAGCGCTAAATAAACATGTTCTTCCCCCATCCAAGCATTAGCACTGCCACACCTGGATGGAGACAGGGTGCTGCCCTCGGGTGCGCCACCTCAGCTCTAGGCCCCTGAAAGCAGTGTAACACACCACTATTAATCTTCAACAAAGAAATCTATGCCCGCCTGTTCCTGGACTTCCCCTCCCAGTGCCAGGAACCTTAAAGCACCTAAACCTCTGCATGTCTGACGTCATACAACATAATCTGTAGCTTGGTATAGTGTCCCGCTGATTCCTGGCCTGGTATGTGCCGTACACAAAGATTATACCAATTGCATTTCCATGTTTGTGTGCGTTTCTTAAAAACAAAGTCCCTTCTGTGTATAGATGCATTTTGAAAATGTATTCTCTTAGGAGATGGCTGATCCGATGTTCTTGATTTGCTTCCCTGCAGTAGTTTCCGCAAGATCTAGGGTCATCCCAAAAATGCAAGTACATTCTGCGCGATTTGTCCTGGAATAGCTGAGTCTGTGGAAAAACCCATTCAAAAACATGTTTTTAAGCACCACCCGTTTCAGCATCAGCATGGTAATGAAAAGTGGCTCGAGAGTGTTACTGTGGCTACTTTGGTCCATGGTTCATTAACATTCTTTTGAACTTTATTGCATGGGCTCAAAGGTGACCAAAAAAGCCAACCGCTTGGACTTTTGTGTAGGCATGGGGTAGGCATTGGCTAAGCACTGGGCTAATGGTAATCCCAGGCCATAAAATTGCAAGAGTTGGAAAATAGTGATTACATGGGAATATGAAGTCAGTACCTGGCAAATGCCCACGTAATACCTCAAGCCAAAACTGTTAGCTTTGTCTTTTTTAACAGGACTTGAGTGCATGGTAGAGATAGTAATGAAGCGTCTGACGGCGCTCTTGGTGAAGGCATTTTTATTACTCTAGCAGGGAAGTCATTTCACCAAAATGCCAGAGGTAGCGGAAGTGACTTCACGTGACCCTTGACCCCTGGTGACATCACAGGAAGTGATGTCATTTGGCCCCACCCCGAAGTGATATCACAGGATGTGATGGAACGCAACCTTTCACCCGTTGACAAAACAGGAAGTGCTATCACATAGCATTGTACACTACAAAAAATATGGTTACGATATCAGTACAATGTGATGTACATTTCATACAAGAATGGATCGCCATATGTATCGTTAAGATCGGTGTGTATAGGCCCATATTACCAAATTACTGTGAATGCAAGCAGACGTCCATGACCAAATGATAATGATGTGTTATTATATAGCGCTTACGCTTAAGCGCTTTATATAGAAATAATATACACCCAATATCACCCAACCTGTGTTGGTACTCATGTATCGACCTCAAAAGGATGAAAGGCTGAGTTGAGGCGTTTAAGAACAGACTAAATCAGTGACTCACCCCCTGAAGTGTGCCTGAAATAAACCTTAATGAGTCTAGCAATTATTGTATAGAATTCCAGAAAGACACATTATTTGATATTCCTAATCTTTCTTATTTAGGGTCAGTGCTGAAAGTGTTTAGACTTTTGTCACTCCTTTTCTTCTTTTTCTTCTTTTTTTAAGGGGCTTTAACAAGAAAGCCAGCCACTCCAGAACTAACGAGCCACATGGTGCTGGCCACAGCCCATGTGCTTGCATTTCAAGAAAAAGAAAAAAAAAACGTTTTTTTTCTTTTTTTTCTATTTTTTTTCTAGAGGTCGCAAAGGTGACCACAGAGGACGCAAGGGAGACCTCAGAGGTCGCAGTTGCGACCTCTGGCGACCCCGAAATGACGACTCCAGTAGCCATTTGCAGCTGTAATGAAACTATTAACTCCCAACAGGCTGCATAGAAATAACAGTAACAGGCTAAAGTTTCCTGTGATCTCTTGATAGAACGAGCTCAAAGAGATCCAGGGAGGATGTGTTTCGGGTAGGGAGTGGGAGTGGCCATGGGGATTAGCATTGCCAGGGGCAGTGAGTGGGTGGGTAAATAACCAGGCAGCCACAAGCTGTGCGTCCCTCCTCACGTCATCTCCCTCGTACCTGTGCTTGGTTGAAATCGTCCTGGCTCAGGGGCGTTGCTAGGGGGGGGCTAAGGGGGCTATAGCCCCTGATCTTTTGGTTGTAGCCCCGGATAGAATCTCCGGAGCTACAGCCAAAAGACTAGCTAGCCCCCAGTCCCAACAGTTCCGACATCAGCTTAGCCCCGGGTCTTTTCCAGACCTAGCAACTCCCCTGGGGTGGCGCTTAAAGGCTAAAACTAAAAGATAACCAGCCGCTATTCATAAGTCCTTGTTCACCAACCCGATGACACAGATCAGTCGTCTCACGGACACCTAACGCCATGGCACTTGTCTAGCTCTGTCGCTGGCCGTGTGTAGTATGCCAACTAAACACATATTGCATACATTACTATAAGTACACGGTGCGATAGGTACTGCTTCCGCCATTGACGGAAAAGGTTTCCAATACATCAATACTACGGTGATAATGAAGCAGGCCTCGTGTTTCTTTGCATAACATCAGCGGAATGTGTAAACTATCTTTGTGCCAAAGCGGTTATGTGTGTCTCTATCGTTTTCTCTCCATCATCTCCTGGCTGTGTCTGTGTGAAGTGCTCGAGCGACCTATATTTGTGATACCAGCAACTCTTTCCACAGAAACCAAGCCCGAGCCCTGGCATTCATGCCCATCTGTTCTGAGAGAGAGGTGCCGCCCAGAATGGAATCCGTTTTTCTGGTCGTTTGGCAAAAGAAGAAAAGGGGTCTGCAGAACTAGATCCAGAATATCACATCTGGCACAAATTGAAAGGCAAAGAAAGGAGGATAAAATACACGTTTTTCCACATACAAATGTGCGCGTGCAGCCTTGCTGTCTGTAGTCAGACTCCAGCGCTGATTCATTGTAATGCCATCTTCGCTCTGGCAGTTGCTGTGTTGCCTCGTTTCCATTAAAAAACAAGCATTGACAAAGTCAACAGTGTTGGCTTGTGTGTAACTATTCGGAATTTGCCAGGCACCGCAATTACATGTACAGGTACTCGCACCATTTTGCACTTGCTAACACCTACAGCCACTTAATACCACTTTAGCAGTGCCTATCAACTGCCTCTCCCAAGCCTACACAAAAGCCAGGATTCCCCTAGTAACTTAGGGTGCGACCCAAAGTTACTTAATTATGCAATCCAGACGTGGACCCCTTGCTCACTATTCTTAGAGAGGCACAGCTCCTCCCTACTGATGAGGTCCAACCAGACCGTAACACGTGTCTGTGGATGCTGTTGGTACTCTTGTTCAGAGGAGAATTGCCAGGCATTTTGGTGCTGGACTGCCCCAGGGCAGGACCAAGACAGATATGTTTTAGATATTTCTCCTCTGTGAAAGATAGTGAGCTAAAGACTCGGGGTAAGTCGGCAGAGGGACTCCCAGGACCCCCCCCATGTTTTTGCATATTTAAGTAACTTTGGGTCTCACCCTAAATTACTAGGGGAATCCAGATGTGGACCCCTTGCTCACTATTCTTAGAGAGGCACAGCTCCACCCTACTGATGAGGTCCAACCAGACTGAAACACCTGTCCGGGGTTGCTGTTGGTACTATTGTTCAGAGGAGAATTGCCTAGCATTTAGGTGCTGGACTGCCCTAGGGCAGGACAAAGACAGATATGTTTTAGATATTTCTCCTTTGGGAAAGATAGTGAGCTAAAGACTCTGGGCAAGTCTTTCATAACCGGGACTAATGTCCGGCAGAGGGACTCCCAGGACACCCCTTGTTTTTTGCATATTTAAGTAACTTTGGGTCTCACCCTAAGTTACTAGGGGAATCCAGACGTGGACCCCTTGCTTACTATTCTAAGAGAGGCACAGGTAAAAAACAAAAGCAAAACAATTTGGGAAAGTGCACTTTGATCCTGTAAAGGTTTGTATAAGAAGAAAGACAGGATTTTACTGAAAACAGATTGCCTCTTTCTTACCTGCTCAAGGTGCATGGAGGATGTGATTGTCGTATCCATACAACGCCTGATCCGCGTTGTGATTCTAATCATTTCCGCTTCCTTTAAGTATGCAGGCAGAATGACGTCATCGTGTATTATTACGCGGTGACGTAAATGCGTATTTGCGTCAAGCAGCCATTTTTAAAATGCTGCTTTTTCTGTTATTCATAATGAAAAAAGTGTTGTTTTACATTCACTGAGTTATGAAAAGATAAAGAGATTGCTCTCTTCTAATCATAAGTCTGAGTTCAGTGTTTATAGAGAACTTTAGAAAATCATTGCCTATTGACAAGATAATTTACTCTATCTCAGTGTGCTGTATTCTTGAGGTGATACAAACAACCCTTAAGATTTTTATGACAGACGATGTAATACAGTTCTTGATGCTATGTCCCAAAAGTCACTCATTTTATTATAACCAATAGGCCATCTCATGTTCAGAATTGAAGCCTGAAATGCACATATCCATAAGGCAAGTCCATTTTGCTTCCCTTCTTCTGAGAAGAAGCTCTCTATTTCATCCTCTCTCTGTGGCTTTTACCTTTTCTAACCCCAGAAACTTGATTTCTTCCATTTGCTTTTCTTGGTGTTCGGAGCAGAAATGGGTGGCTAAAGGGTATCTAAGATCTCTATTTTTAATGGCTCTCATATATTCCAGAAGCCTTATTTTCAATGTCCTTATTATGCTTATTATGTGCATTCTGTGGCAGACGCATTTAATTCAGTAATGAACTGTGCTATAGTTTTACTTTTTCATTCAGTAAAGCCTGTTTTTTAACTCTGTTAAGGATCTGTGGACAAAGTTTACAATTTCCACATTTAAACATTCCAGTCGGTGTTGGTACATTGAAGAACCTACTGAGGTTTATGGGAGGCTCCGTTCTCACGATGTTTGGTCTGATCTGTTGTTTTAATTTTGGGGCTTTGCGGAAGATAATAGTTGGGTTTTCATTCAAATATTTGTTGATGGTTTCGTCTGTCTTTAGAATATTCCAATGTTTTTTTTAATATACCTTTTGTGATGTTGGAGTCACTGCTGTACGTAGTGATGAAATTGACTTTGGTTATTTTGTTTGTTGTTGCGTGTTTATTTGTAAGCAAATGGTTTCTTGGAATTTTTTCTGCCTTCTCAAATGCTTTTTTAATATTTACACTCTGATAGCCTCTTTGCCTGAATTTGTCTTTCACTATCATAGCATGCTCTTCAAATGTTTCTCCTGTACTACAGTTCCTTCTGACCCTCAGTAATTCACTGTATGGGATATTTCTAATGATGTGTTGTGCATGATTACTCTGCGCATGCAGGACGTTGTTCACTGCCGTTGGTTTGATGTAAAGATCTGTGAGGATTTTATCTCCATCGATATATAATTCCAAATTTAAGAATCTAAGAATTCCATCCTTTCTGGACTATCTTTCTCCGTAAATGTAAAGTTATAGTTCTCATTTAAATATTTCACATATTCCATTAGTTCTATTTTACCACCATTCCAGATCATAAGCACATCGTCAATATAACATCCCCAATAGATGATATTACCTTCATTAAATGCTTTGTGTTGCCATCAGTGGTTGAATTCATAGCGGCCAATGAACAAATTAGCGTATGCTGGCGCAAATTTTGCGCCCATAGCCGTACCTTGTTGTTGGCGATAAATCACTTTGTCGAATGTAAAGATGTTGTTGTTAAGTACACATTTTAGAATTTCCAACATCATTTTGTTTTGGTTTAGAAAAAAGATTGGTCTGGTCATTAGAAAGAATTCCGTACTTTCCAATCCCCTTTTGTGTTCAATACTTGTGTATAAGGAGACTACGTCCAGGTTGATACATTTGTAGTCTTTCTACCAAGGGATCTGTTCTAACTGTTGTATCACATGTTTAGTATCCCTTAGAAAAGATGCTAGGCTGGTTGCCAATGGTTGCAGGTGTATATCTATAAATTGGGACATCCTTTCTGTAAGAGATCCTATGCTGTTACTTATTGGGCTACAGGAGGGGAATGTGTCATAGTCCTTTTTTTGGTAGAAAGTATATTATGGACATCACAGGTTGTGTAATGTCCATATATGCAAATTCCTCATCATTCAATAGGCCTACATTGTGCCAGTCTTTACTCATCTTGTGCCATTCTTGTTGTAGCTCCGGAAATGGGTTGTTTGGTAATTCTTGGTAGCAATTTTTGTTGTTAAGATGTTTCTTACCTGGCTTTTAGACTTGATGTTGGGTCTGGGATAACGTAAACAAGCCCACATCTTAACTGCTTCCTTGCTTAATGGGTCCGCATGCACACCTCTCAACCCCATCACACTACCACTCAGATTTCCTTGGTACCCTTCATAGAGTACATGGAATACCTAACATACCTGCCAAATAGTGGCTCACCATTTTCCCCCTATTTCTGCGCCAATACTTAACTCCCCATCCACCTCAAACGAGATCCCACGCAGAAATGCAGAAAGAAGCATTTCTCCATTGTTCTGGTATTTCTAAATTCCCTGCCTTTAGGTTTTCTGCGCCCGCATCAACCCTTCTTCTACACCTTCTCATTCTCTGTTTGATCTCTACTGACGAAGATCTGGGTACATCAGGCATGGGTACAGTTCATTTTCTGGACATACCTCGTACCTGGGAGACCATTACCATGGTAGCTCGCTAAGTATACATGACCTTTGTATTTACATTTACTTCCCTGTGTCGTTGATTCTTTTACGGTGCCTATACACACCTATACACACCACACAGGAGACTCCTGTTACACACCCAGTCCCCTGTACAGTTACTGTATCACACACACCTATCACCACTTCATTAGAGTAACCTCTTACATCTGTCCTGTAGGTTGACATAAGGTAATGTGAATTAACATTTGCTCTCTGAATGGGCCACTTTGTCCACCACACATGTCCACTAGTCATGCTTTGCCTAAGTCACAGCGTCATGTACGAAGTACATCAACCCATCACCCGTCCCATGCACAACCCAAAGATACACCTACACTTGGATAACACTGTCCCTAACACAGACACACAGGCTGGATTCCATGGATTGGCATTGCCAACCCACATGGTGGAGGAAAAGGAACCCAATACCAGAGGCCCGGCCATCCCTGCAACCATGATCACACTCTCTACTCTCCTCACAGGCTTCCTCAGCACTATCAAGTTGCAGAAGCAAGGTTGCAGTGCTTGTTTTGAGTAGCTCTCCAACCTTACCATGAACCTGCTTGTCCCGACATGTTGGCAACGTGTAGTAATGGCATCACCCATCCAGGCACATATGTCCAGCCTATCACACCACTAAACAGCACTTCAAAGCCAGCTGTGTGCCATACAAAAAACCTTTGACATTAACACTGGAATGCAATTGTTCCCACTGTGACTGGGCCAAGGACCTGACCTTGTCAAGGGGAATGGGGATCCCTCTCAACCTGGGACAGGAGGCCTACTAGGGCGTTTACCACAGCAAGTCCTGACCCAGAGGTGGGGTGAGGAATTTGGGAGGGCCTCCGTCTCTGTCCCTTCTAGATGTGCCTAATTGAAGTGCCACTTTTGAGTGCCCCATACCTGCCATACAACATGCTGGCCAGTGTTTTTTCTCTTGTCCCGCAGCACCACTGAGAGCAGGATTCCTTGCGGCAGAGACCCGATCAGGCAGCTCACCAGCAAGAGATACTGCAGCAAATTAAGTCAGTGGAAAGTTAGACAACACGGACCGGCAATCCAGATGCTCAAACTATGAATGCAAACTCTGAAAGTTACTTTGTTTGTAGCAGGCCACCTTTGCAGAACGCTAGAAGGCCCACGTTAAAATAGGGGTGGGGCTTAAGGGTTGCTTTATGGTTCTCGTCTTGCTACTCAGGCTTCTGGAGGAAAGTAATGCAGGGTTTGGCCCGGGGAACCAGCTGAGATAGAAGGCCAATGGAAGGGGAAGCAGGAGGATATAGGAGATCAGGAAGGTCAAGGCACCGTGAGTTGCTCTGTGAGGTGAAGTGTGGAGAAGGGGGACCAAGCCGAGGAAGGATGTTGCAGCGAAGCGTGGAGAATTACAGAGTATTTGTTCCAGGTGAGATATTGGTTAGAGAAATAAGTACTTGGGTGAGACACTGCGCACGTGGTGCGTGAAGGGTGTGACTGAAGTTAAATGTAAGAGTCGGGGGCAGTAAGTGAGAGTAAGTTAGAAAGGTGAATGAGAGTTAAAGGAGGGCGACTGAGATGAGGAGGATTGTAGTGTAGTGGAGAGTGTAGCAGACAGTAGTGGGAGGCGGGAGTAGAGAGTAGTGGGAGAAGGGAGTAGTAGAGAACATGGGGAGAAGGGTGTAGTGTAGTTTAGTAGTGTGGAGAGTATTGGACAGGAGAGCAGATTGAAGGGAGAGTATTATAGAGGGAAGTGGAGAGTAGCTGCATGCATAAGACCATCAGAGGGACACATAGAGGAAGAGAGGGAGAGCAACAAAAGTGGGAGGAATGGAAGGGAGAGTAGTAAGAAGGAAAGGAAGGAAAGAACATCAGGGTGAGGAGCACGAGAGTGTGAGAGGTAAAGATCACGAGTCCTGGCCCACTGGAAGGCATGACACCTTAGGATAATTCTTCATATGTGAGCCCAGGCGAAGATTCACCTTGAAGACCATAGAGGGAGTAAGAAAGATTAGGTGGTTGCCTTTAGGCCATCACCACTAGCCAACCAGATCGCCGACAGTATGGATTACCGATCTCCAGTGACCAGCTTGGGAATTAGGGACGTCTGGGCTAGAGTGGAGGAAGACTCGGGGAAGATGCGCAAGATAGAGAGGGGTCAGTCTTCAGTGCAACCCCATTAAAACCTTTAATAAAAGCCCTTGAGCAGTTTCCGAGAGCAGGTGTATTCCTGTGACCACTTGTGAAATAACTTTCTCTCTCCCCACCCATGTGCCATCAACCTCTGAGCAGTCATAGAGCCACGTCGGCCCTACAGCTTTGAATGCATTTAATAGGACTCTGCATATCTCTTTGTCCTTATGAGACACGTTCAGGGTTCACTGTGATGCCCTATTTATTTCGAGGAGGTAATTGCAGTAGATGGAGGGAGTCCAACGGCAGGGGACTCAGTTGGAAACATAAAAATCAGGGAACTTGCACATCAAATACCTCCCTCACTTGAAAGAAATTGTCATCAAAGCCACCTTGGTAATGCTCCTCCAACCCCCATACCCAGAAACGGGTGTGTTACCACCCCCACTCTAACCTTAGCCTAATGTGACGGTGGGCGGGTTCATCCTCATGCCGTCTGCAACTGGAAACAAAGAGGGCTACTCCCCTTACTCCCTCTTTTATTCGGCCCTTGTCCACACCCCAACACCATCACCCAGGACAGCCCCTTCCACCTGACTGTTCCCATGCTCCACCCTCTTCTCTTGCACTCCCCTCTCCTTAAATGTCCTATGCTGTCCTTCCCCCTTTTCTGAGTCGGGGGGTCTCCCATCCGGTGGGTGTCCACCTGATGTCTTGGGGAGGCATGGGGTGTAAGAGGCCAATTGGGGCAAAGAAAAGGGGTAATTTTGCAGCTGTAAGCAAGGAAAGGGAAGGTTGGCTATAGTAAAAGCAACTCAGGGGAGGTGGGACCTGGGGGAAAGCAGGGGTGGAGGGCAGCGGCCACCAAAGGGGGAGTGGCTGATGCCAACAGGCAAAGGTCAACGATATAAGGGGGAGAGTCGTAAAATGCCAGTCGGGCCGGGGAATGGGGACAAAATTACTGGCCGTCATCAGCAAAAGACAAACAGGGGCGTTTAGGGAGGCAGGTGCTACATGGATGACACAGGGCACCAATGGGTTGCAGCTCAGCGTAGTTCCTGCGGCTGGATACTTGCGGGTTTGGGGCACTATATAAATAAAGAAACAAACAAACAAACAAACAAATACATTGTTAGAATATGATTTTTGTGTTTCTCCTTGACACGAGCAAGCTGTGCTGGCTCACATTGTTGCCATGCAGATGCTTGAAATTTGAGTCAAGCCAGTCGCTTGGTCTGAGTACAGCCAAACTCACCCACCTGTATTCAGCCAGAGGTTGAAGTGAAATGGAACACATCATTTAAAAAAACTAACAAAAAATAGAACCACTTGTCTTTAAAATTCAGGCCATTTAGCTCCTGCTTAAAAGAAATCGCAAACCATCTGAAAGAACGGTAAGCACTGCTTTCTGCAATTTACAGTGCTGTCGAAGCTCCTTTTGTGCGAACTGAAATTCCTTTTGCCTTGTACCGGTCAAATTGAAAGAACGTTAGATTATTTTCAATTACACTTTTGTAGTGTGTGAACATAACTATTCTGTGTCTTTTGAATAACAGTGTTCATTTTCCCTGCACAAGCATTTCAAGGCTTAAGGAAAAAAGTTGGTCACAGCAAAGCTCCAGCACAGTTTGTTATGGCCATGTTTGGGGTAACCAAACTCTGGTCAGTAGAAGTAACAAGCATTGGTAATGCCAATAGTTTGGGCATTTTTGCTGTTCTTTGTATTTTGCATTTATAGGCATTAGGGTGTAAGGAGGAGAGTGCAAAGTTTTAAAGGAGGATACCATATTACAGGTGTGTAATAAAATGCAAAGGGGAATAGGGCAAAGTAGGAATCCATCGATAGAGGGTGCCATCGATGAGCAAGAGCAAATATGAGTGAGAAAGTGTGAGAGTGAGAGGGTAAGAAATAAAGCGCGAGTTAGAAGAAGGATGAGAGGGGGCGGAGAGGGTGTAAGGTGGGTGGGTGTGGAATAGAGGCATAGGGTGGTTGGTGTCTGTGGTGGGGGTAAAGCGAGCGGGTAGGGTTGAGTATAGAAAGGGGTGGTAGGGTGGGTGGTTGGCGGTAGAGAGAGGGGGGGAGTTGGTAAAAGGGTGAGGGTTGTGTGGGGGTAGAGAGAGTTGGAAGGCTGGGTGGTGTGGGAGAGACAGTTGGGTTTTTACAGAGAGTTGGGTGGGGTTGTTAGAGATAGTGGGGTAGGGTGGGTGGGGGTAGAGAAAGTGGGTGGAGATAGAGAGAGTGGGTGTAATGAGAGTGGGTATAGGATGGGTGGGGTAGAGAGAGTGGGGGTATGGTGGACAGGGGTTTACGGAGGGTAGGGGCTGTGGATTCAACTTTGAAACATTGTATTCGAATACTCCAAAAATCTGGTCATGGTTATCGTGGCCTCAGGCCTCCTAAAGTCCAGAATTTCCTTCTTTGTACTCTTTATGGAGGGGTCCCCTGCCCACACTGCCATTCTTTTTAGCCTCTACCCTCCCACTGAATTTGCACCCTCTACTCCAGTATATTTATCTGCCTATTTTCTCCCTTTTTTTCTATGAACCAAAATGAAAATGTATTTTTTGTGTGAGTGGTTGCTCTTTCAGAAAATAGTCGTTTTAATACACTGTGTGAACCCTTTCCTTTCCTTTCCTTTCATTCACCCTGAGAGGCTTTATGTCTCTTACTGAGCATAATAGAGGCACACCCTTAGTGAGGCACTGGATGAGGACTCACTAGGGGAAAGTGTCTGGTAAACCAGTTCTGGATTATCAAAAAGGTTAGAGGGCTCATTCTAGAGTCACATCCCCGATCTATAGACTCAACAAGTGGGTTACCTAACTTAACACCTATGTGCATGGATTGCATCTGTTCCCCTAAAGGTTCCTGCCTCATGGGCATTGCTCTGGGGAGCCACAGACTAGCCCACCCTCATTTGCGCATGACCTTACTTTCATTCAGTTGGTCTTCTATTAGAGCCTGGCCGTTGGTGGCCAGTGAGTACAAAAAGGAAGCAGTCACTATGCCATGTAGTGAACATTGCCGGAGCCCAGACTCTTTCTCCCAGCAAGGGTGGCATGAGCCTAATGGACATGCTTGGCGGGATTGGAAGAGGTCCCAGACAGTGTCTCTCTCGTTCCCTACATGGGGGTCGGGGATGTGTAAAAATGTGCACCGTCTGACCTATATGTGAAGCTGTTTTTTCATTCAGGGGAATGCAGCAAAGCCTTCCAGTTGTAGCTGTTGGGGCTTCAATCGATGCCATTCCCTCTTCCCCTCCCAGCTGAGGAATAAGACCCCACCAATCATCACCCCGCTGGTCATTGTCCTACAGAATTCAGGAAAGGTCAATTGCGTGAAAATCCCTATACGTTAGAAATGGGACTGTTTATTTTTGCCGCTGGACCCCACCACCCATCCCCCCAGAAAACCCCCTGCCAGAAGGGGAGTTGTACCGCTGTACAAAACTTTTGAAGATCATTTGCACAAGCCGCTCACCCAACCTACACCTCTTTAATATGAATGCCAGCACGATTATTTAGATTTCAAGATGAAAACTTCATGCCTCTTTCCAGTCACTCTTTAAAATATATTCTGCTCGAAGCATTGGGACTTGAAGCCTAGGCCACTTTTTTCGGTTGGATGTTTGAAGCATAGTGCTATGAAGCCCTCAGGTCTTGCTATACACTCAAACAGTTCACACATTGGCAAAGGAATGACATCATCGAAAAGAATCTTAAACTTACATGCCACCCCTATTACCAGGTGTGCGCTGAAGTCTCTAAGGCAGTTTTCTGTAAAGCACAAATGCTCTTTGCAGCCATGCAAGCAAAACCTTGGCATCAGTGTTTGGAAGCAGCACCCTTACAGGGCTGTTTACGAGGGAGATGGCCCACGAGGCCGGCAGTCTGAGGCACAAGTGCATTCCCCTGCACATTTACTATTAGTCACATCTACACGGAGCGATTACACTACACGAGAAAACACAAACACCCCATCATGCCAATCGAAGACAAACAAAGCCACCACACTCAAACTAGGATTCCCCCCCAAAAAGCACACTTGTTCTTATATTATAGGGAGCCAATCACTATGAACCTTTTTCTTGGCGAAATCCGAAAACAACACTGGAAGTTAATAGCAAACAAAACACTATTTGGGATGCAACATCCAAACTTAACTGAGCTTGACAGATTAAACATTTAAATAGAACATTAACATTGCGCAAATGACTC
Source organism: Ambystoma mexicanum (assembly GCF_040938575.1). Classification (NCBI taxonomy): domain Eukaryota; kingdom Metazoa; phylum Chordata; class Amphibia; order Caudata; family Ambystomatidae; genus Ambystoma; species Ambystoma mexicanum. Next base: position 355,049,016 of record NC_090922.1, read on the forward strand.
TAACAACCAAGACCACAGATCCAAAAAAAGGCACAGCCTGAAAACAGAAATAAAACAAGCCATCTCTGTCTCTAAGACACAGAAAGACGGCAAAACAAAAAAGTTTTGAGGCACAGCCTCAAAGCTTCCGAATCCATGGTTCGCTTCCGTGAATGTTGGGCCTGGCTCGAGACACACGCAAGGATTGGATTGCCATATGGAGGCGCCGGCCTCGATCCGCCCGCTGCCCCCTGCACGTCGTAATGACATCCAAAATACCTTTGTGAAGGCAAGCATTACCGCGAATTTCATGCCACAGGTCTGTACATCAAACCGAATAGGGTCCAAAGCCCCCAAGGCCATGCGCAGCATGCCTGTGGCCACAAGAGTAGAGCAAAACAGTGCGCCAGAGATCAAGGTGCAGACCTCCTTAAACCTTATGCAAACGCCGGGGATGCAGGCAGCAGAGCCAGGCTGTAAAAGTCTGCAGCTTTGGCTCTAAATGAGATCACTATGCCACAGTCTTTAAACATAGTCCACAGGAGTTTAAGGGGGAAAAAAGCATTGGTGCATACGAATAACCGGCATATACTTAAGTGCAGACATTTTGCTTCTACTTCAAACCTTGCACAGCTTCCACAACAACAGCAGCAGGCCGCCAGACGTAAGCGAGAGGGTGAAGGATGGTGCTTTGCCAATTTCATCTCCACGCACTGCATGTTGCCATGGTAACACCATAGACTGCTCCCAACTCCCCTTTCTTCTTTTTTTTGTTTTGCATTTCCAGTGCAATGCGATTAGCGCCTTATTCACACAGCGTTTTCCAGTGGGGGGATGCCATTATAAAACGCTTCTGTGAATTAGGCCCAAGGTGTCTTATGCCACCAAAGCTCCAAAACCAAAAAGGAACATGGAAAAAGGGGGATAAGCAGGGAGAGGGAGAGATCAGGAACAAAGAGGGAGGAGTTTCCGAAGATCGGCAATATGTGGAAATGCTATTGTCTGCATGGATGTGGGGGCTGTGGCAATGGTGAGCTAGTAATTGGCTAGTGTTTAAGGAAGGTATATGCTTTTCATTAAGGTACCAGTTAAACCTGAGTGGCTGTATGACTGACCCTTGACGCATGGACAATGTTAGGATACAAGATTAATATATTATCCCAAACATCCAAAACAGGCTGTAATAGCCTGGGCTTGTTGTGGCTTATGCTGTAAATCATAGCTGAGTCAAGAATTGACCATGTGCACAGGTGCAGGGGGGAGGGACCAAGAGGAGGTTGAACGGTAGACTGAGCTTCATGTGCCCAGAAGACAAACCTTCTTGGCCCCTATAAGATATGACCTGAGAAATCAAAGGAAGTAAGAGTCACTTGAAGAAATGCTGTATGCAGCGGTTTGTGCGTGTGTCAGTGTATGTTGTGTTGGAATCAAATCACACAGGGCCTGAAGGTGCCATTGGAGTGTAAATGCTTTCAGTCAATGCGGTGGTACTGCACAGTTTCGTGTTTCTTTGTGGTGCTGGTCGGTGTGTGTTTTTTTATAAGAGATTGCTTCTGCGCAGGCAAGTGTAAGTTCTAGGAGTATACATAGGCGTGAGTGTCCTGAACAACACATTGAAGTGTGCAGGTTAGTTTATTTTAGTATTTTATTTTATGTTAAACAGCATTTTTGGAGTCAAGGAGTGAAACGTGTGTGGATACCGGAGGTCTGGAGGAGCTGCAGAAATGGCATATGTGAGTTGACAAAACCCAGTAAGAAGAGGCATACAAATTGGGGAACATTGCAAGAGTGGTGATCAGGCAGGGCCAACCTCTTCACAAGTACAAAGACGTACACATAGAAAAGAAAAACTACGCGAGCCACAAAAGAGGCCAAGTGCGTACAATCACCGATGGATAAAGCATGAGCAAGTCTCCTGGGGCAGAAGGAAACTATCCTTAATCTCCTGCACTGAAGACAGAAAATGTTCATCTAAAATAAGATTGAGCCGCATATTTATGTCGCATTGAAGGTCTTATTGGTCAATTGTGTATTTTAGGTGGGGTCGTGCATGAGCCACAGCTCAGTGTTCTATGATTGGGGGATGGAGGCCCCACAACAATGGTGTGATTCCTGCGCAGGCTGCAATGGGGCATTTGCTATGCTTTGGTTCCCTCGATACTGCGAAAACGGCAAAAACGTAGACGCAGCAACTAGAGATACAGTGAAACCATATGCCAAACATAGCACATCATAAAAAGCTACTATAAGAAACAAACATTATGTACAAAAACCAAAAGGGCAAAACTCGATCTACAATGAAAATGCAATTCAGTTACAAAATCAAAATTAGAAAGAGAAAAAGAAAATGAACGGGTGAAACAAAGTTAAGTATAAGTGCGATCAGGAAGGGAGTGGAAGACCAACAAGTGTGTGTCTGTGGGAAAACCCCCATAAAAGCAAAGGGAACATTTGCATGAAAAATAACCATTTGTTTTGAACATTTTCGTCAACAGTGCACGTAGGAACCAAATATAGCCAAGCACTGCATAACAAGACCAAGCAACTTAACACCTGGCATAGCATAACATGGCATATCATATCAAACTTAAGAAAAACAAGCAGTTCAGCCATAGAATAGGGTAGCATTGCACAAACACAACAAAAATGTGACATAGTGTAACAAACCAGACAACCTCTTGAGACCCATTTGAGCCACATTTGCTGCAAAAATACCCCTTGGCACGTCTGCCTGCATCCCCTCACTCCCCGCTTCCTGCTTCCTGCTCGTAGTTAATCCCGGCTCCCCAGCCCACCCCGCGACCTGATTGGCCCTCCAACCCCCAGTGTTTAGCTAGAGCGCGTCACCACAGCCTCCCTGCCTCCTTCTCCTCGAACCTGCCCAGGTGAGTGGTGCCCCCTTGAGACCCATTTGAGCCAAATTTGCCAGACAAATACCCTTTGGCCAGTCCGCATGCATCTCCCTGCTTCCTGCTCGTAGTTAATCCCGCCTCCCCACCCCGCGACCTGATTGGCCCTCCAACCCCCAGTGTTTAGCTAGAGCGCATCGCCACAGCCTCCCTGCCTCCTTCTCCTCGAACCTGCCCAGGTGAGTGGTGCCCTCTTGAGACCCATTTGAGCCAAATTTGCCGGACAAATACCCCTTTGCCCGTCGCATGCATCTCCCTGCTTCCTGCTCGTAGTTAATCCTGCCCCCCCACCCTACCCCGCGACCTGATTGGCCCTCCAACCCCCAGTGTTTAGCTAGAGCGCGTCACCACAGCCTCCCTGCCTCCTTCTCCTCGAACCTGCCCAGTTGAGTGGTGCCCTCTTGAGACCCATTTGAGCCAAATTTGCCGGAAAAATACCCCTTGGCCCGTTCGCCTGCATCCCCTCGCTCCCCGCTTCCTGCTCGTAGTTAATCCCGCCTCCTAGCCCACCCTGCGACCTGATTGGCCCTACAACGACGACATTACTGACCACTCCAGGGCATCCCTCTACCTGGCAGTCCCATCGGCTAAGGGTCCCGAGGCAAAGGATGGCTTCTGCAGAGGCAGCTCCAGAGAGTGTCAGCAGGTGTCCGCAGGAGAAGCAAAAAGCCTGTAGCCTGCCGTCAACCAGCACCAACCAATATAGTAAGTGTGGCATGGGCAGGGACTGAAGCCATCACTTCATTCCAGTAAGCCCTGCCATTCCTAATTAAAAGTCTCACTGTGTTAATTTTTGCAGCTACATATTATGGTCAAGTGACATTGAGTGTGCCCCATTAGTTTAACCATGTTGAATTTTGCATCTAGATAGTGTTACCAAACTACGTTGAGTGCGCCCTTAAGTCTCATCTGTGTTGAATTCTGCATCTGGATAGTGTGACCAAACTACCTTGAGTGCGCCCTAAAGTTTTATTGTGTTGAATTTTTTAGCTACATATTATGGTCATGGGATATTGAGTGCGCCCTAATAGTTTCACTGTATTGAATTTGCTTCGAGATAGTGTGCCCAAACAACGTTGAGCGCGCACTAAAGTTTCACTGTGTTAAATTGTACAACTAGACACTATGGTAAAACGGCATTGAGTGTGCCCTAAACGTTTACTGTTTAATTCTCCCTCTAGATAGTATCACCAAACTACTCTAGGAGTCCTCTAATAGATTCACTGTGTTGAATTCTACATCTAGATATTACGATCAAGCCATAATTCCCACTGTGCCACTCCATGACTCAATCCCTCCCATCTAAATCCAAAAAGAGATCTTCACCCTGGCGCACCTTACACCTCCCTCCCCATAAATCCACCCCCCTCCAACCCCAAACAATCCCACCGCCCCCAACCCACCCTCCACCCACCCTCGGCATACCATCCCACCCCCCATCCAACTCCCAAGCCAGGGCAGCCCTATGGCGCTCCAAACATCTGCCTGCCTCTGTCTCTTCCGTCCCTTCCCCCACTCCCCTGCGACCATACCCCCCTCTTACCCTCCTTTACCTCAGAGTCCTCTCCCCCATCCCACCCCCGAATCACCCACCCGTCAGCACAGACCCACCCCCACCCCCTTACCTGCCCTATCCTCCCATCAACCCCCACTAACATCCCTCACCCGCCATATCCCTTCCCCTTCCGAAAATCTGCACGTTTCACCCTGGCAAGAACAGTGGCCGCATCTCCATCGCCCTGCCACCCACCCATCCTCTCTCACACACTGACTGCTCTGAAATCCCTGAAAAGTAGAAAACAAACCTGGCCCCCATCTATCTCCCTCTACTCCTCACCCCTCCTACCTTGACCCATCCCCTCAATCTCTCACCCCCCAACATCACCACCCTCCCCCTTCCTCACCTCGCTTCCAACTGCTCTCCCTCGATTTCTCGGCCAACACACCTGGCATCCCTAGCCCCAGTTTGACACATGAATCCCCAGTCCCAAATCCCTCCCCACCCTCCAACCAACCGCCCACCCGCCCTAACCCATCCAACTCCATCCTCCCCCCCACACCTCCTCCCCCGCCCGCCTATTCTTCCCAACCTCCATCGACCAGTCCACATCACTCACCACCCAGATCCGGCTGCCACCCTACCTCCTCCCTCTACCTCCTACCCGTGACCCACCCCGCCACCATCCCCCGCCACTCCCACAATGCCCACACCCACACCCCTACAACCTCCAAGACAACCCCCCATTCCGAAATAAGATGCATCCTTTTTAATGCCAGCTCTGTAGCAAAAAACACACACAGCATCTTTGACCTCCTCTCCTCTAATCCAGACCTAGTCTTTATCACGGAAACCTGGTTCTCCAACGACTTTGCCCCTATTGCTCATGAATCCTTCCCCCCTGATTACTCCCTTATCCCACTCAACAGACCCTCTAGAGGAGGCGGAGTTGCAGTCGTTTTCAAATCCCACTTCTCCATCTCACTCGTTGACTCCCAGACATACACTCCTTCTTGCGAATCCCTCCTCATCAAACTCTCACTCCCCCCGACGTTCTCCCACAGCTCCCTAATCATCTACAGACCCCCTGGCTATGACAGACATTTCACAGCCAACCTCTGTGACTCTATAGCCACCATCCAAGTAAACCACTCCTCTCTGACTCTTCTAGGGGACTTCAATATCTGGCTAGACATTCCCTCCAACCCCATGACCCACTCATTGGTCGACTGCCTTGATGCGCTTAACCTCTCCCTTCACATGAATGGTCCAACTCATTCTAAAGGACACACCCTTGATGCCATCTTCAGCTCCCACGACCAGATACAATCTAGCCCCCCCCCCCGCACCTCTCACCTGGTCTGATCACTCATTGTCCCTTTCTCCATCCGCTCCCCTGCCTCCGCACCCATCCCTGAGCCAGCCGCCCCCCTCCGCTGCAAATGCTGGAAGAAACTAAAAATCCTCCCTGACCTAGCCGACGCCCTGCTTCTCAGACCCCCCACAACCATTCCACGTGATGAACCCTTAACCATCGACTCCTTCGACTCATGACTCAATAACTCACTAATCCCGCTAACCCCCTCTTGCCGATCCTCCTCTCGCCTTGGTCCTTATCCCAAATGGTTTACACCTGAACTGAAGATTGCGAAACAACTAAATAAATCCCTAGAATGCAAATGTCAGAAAAGAAAAAGCAATCTGAGTAGGTCCACCTTCGCCTTGCACCAGCGCCACTATAAAGCTGAAATCCGAAAAGCCAAAAAAGACCACTACAACAATCGAATTCTTAACTGTGAAAACCACAACAAGGAACTCACAAAATCATCTCTGAATTCGTCAAACCAACCTGTACCTCAGCCCAATCCACCCCATCTCAATCACTCTGTGACTCGCTCTCTCTCCACTTTTACACCACTGCTCTCGACCGAACAACTTCTCTGAACAACAAATTGACCCTCCTCTTAACACCACAAAATCAGACCGCCGTAGCAACCACCCCCCCGCCCGCCACGGCAACAACTCAACCCACTTTCGACTCCTTCAAACCAATCTTGAGAGATGAATTTCTTGACCTCCTCTCCCCTCGGAAACCATCTGGCTCCCCCCTTGATCCCTGTCCCGTCTCAGTCCTCAAAGAAATATTCTCATCCACCTGCGCAGGAGAGTACACAAGAACCAACCTAAACGACTCCCTCAGCTCTGGAATCTTCCACGACGCCTTCAAAATTGCACATGTCAAGCCTCTTCTAAAAAAAACATCCCTGGATCCCCTCAACCAAAAAACCTACCGCCCCATCTCAAACACCAGATTCCTTGCAAAACTCATCGATAGAACCGCACACTCACAACTAAACGCCTTTGTCGAATTCAACAATCTCCTTGACCCCGCACAATCAGGCTTCAGACCACAACACGGTACTGAAACCACTCTGGCCTCAATCTGGGACAATCTTAAGATCACTGCGGACTCTGCAGGATGCACTGCACTAATCCTCCTAGACACCTCTGCCGCCTTCGACACAATTAACCACTCAATCCTACTTGACCGGCTCCACTCCCTTGGAATCCATGGAAATGCTCTCAAATGGATAGCCTCCTTTCTCAACCACGAAACAAATAACCCTCCTCTCCACCTTTGCCTCGACCGCTCGGCAAGTCAATACTGGAATACCACAAGGAGCATGCCTATTAGCCCTCTTCTTCAACCTCTATATGTCCACCCTCCCTGGGATTATCCACCCGCACAATATCCTGTGCTACAAATACGCTGATGATACTCAAATCATCCTAAAACTCCTCAACTCAAACTCCAACTCTCAGCCCGACCTGGCAGCCTGACTCATTGACATTGACCGTTGGATGACTACAAACCACCTCCTCCTAAACCCCACTAAAACCGAAATCATGGAGTGCGGCAACACTGAGCTTCCACCCCACCCTCTACCTTGACCGACATCCATGGGCCAACCACACACCACCTCTGCAGCAGTAAAAAACCTTGGATGCACCCTGGACTCCGACCTAACCCTCTCTCGTCAAATCAACAATGTATCTAAGTCTTGTCATTACCACCTTAAAATTCTTAGCCGCATTGTTCCCTACCTCTCCTTTCCTAACGGACTTGCCCCTGTTAAGTCTATTGTAATGTCGAGACTGGACTACGCTAACTCCCTTTACCTCGGAGTCCAGGCATACCACCTCATTAAATTGCAAAGAGCACAAAATGTTGCCGCCAAATTGCTACTAGCACTGGGTCCAAGAGACCACACCTCTCCAGCTCTCAGAACACTCCACTGGCTCCCAGTTGGACAAAGGGCCACTTTCAAGACCCTTTGCATCACCCACCGTGCAGTGCACAAGACCGGCCCTCTATACCTGCAAGACAAGCTAAAACCCTACCTCCCACCACGCACCCTAAGATCAAGCTCTGCCCTCTTTTTGGTGAAATCAACCACCAACTTGGTCAGGATAGGAGGATCCTCGTTCTCACCCTTGGCCCCCATTCTATGGAACTTGCTTCCACCCCACATCCAACACACGAAGACTATTTGTCATTAGGCAAACTACTAAAAACGTGGCTCTTCCGATAAACACTGATGACCACCTAAAGATATGCCCAAACCCCCAGCAACCCTATGACAAAACACACAATGAAGCTGTCCTACCTGGTGTTCACCCACATGATAGGATAGAATGAATGGATTAGAGGGAATGGTTGGAGTGAATAGAGTTGATGATGGAGCAAAACGGAGTGGGCGGACTGAGTAAACGGAATGACAGAGTTGACAGAGTAGAGAGAATAAAAGAGTAAATGGAGTGGATGGAACGGATAGAGCGGATGGAACGGATAGGATAAATGGAACTGATAGTGGATGGAACGGATAGGATAGATTAACTGATAGTGGATGGAACAAACAGAGTAGATGGAACGGATGGAGTAGATGGAACGGACGGAGTGGATGGAAAGGACGGAGTGGATGGAAAGGACGGAGTGGATGTTACGGACGGAGTGGATGTTGCGGATGTTACGGATGGAGCGGACTTTACGGACAGAGCGGATGGTACGGACGGAGTGGATGGAACAGATGGAGCGGATGGAACGGACGGAGCGGATGGTATGGATGGAGTGGATGGTACAGATGAAGTGGATGGTACGGATAGAGTGAATGGTACTGAAGAAACAGATGGAACGGATGGAGTGGATGGAAATGATGGAACAGATGGAGCGAACGGAGCGGATGAAGCACATGGAACCAATGGAACTGATGGAACTGATGGTGGTGAAGTGGATGGAATGGATAGAGTGGATGGAACGGATGGAATGGATGGTGTGGATGGAACGTTTGGAGAGGGTGGAACGCATGGAGTGGATGGAAGGTATGCAGTGGATGGAAGGTATGGAGTGGATGGAACGAATGGAACTGACAGAGTAGATTAAATGAAGTAGATAGAGTGACGGAGTGGATAAAGTGGACGGAGTGGATTGAACTGGATGAGTGGAATGGAACTAGACGATTGGAGGGAAATGGGTGGTACAGGATGGAACTGGATGAAAAAAACGAATGGATTGAGTGGATTGAATGACTTAATGAATGGACTGAATAATATCAGATACATCGATGAATCTGGACAGAGTAGATAGCACTGGAACTCGACAGAGTGAATTAAACTGGACTAGGAGGATGGAACTGGACTAAGAGGATGGAACTGGACTAAGAGGATGGAACTGGACAGAGTGGATGGAACCGGCCAGAGTGTATGGAACTGGACAGAATGAATTATTCTGGGCAAAGTCGATGGAACTGGACAGAGAGGATGGAACTGGACAGAGAGGATGGAACTCGCTTCCACCCCACATCCGACACACAAAGACTATTTGTCATTCCGCAAACTACTAAAAACGTGGCTCTTCCGACAAAACACTGATGACCACCTAAAGATATGCCCAAACCCCCCAGCAGCCCTACGACAAAACACACAATGAAGCTGTCCTACCTGGTGTTCACCCACACAATAGGATAGAATGGATGGATTAGAGGAAATGGTTGGAGTAAATAGGGTTGATGATGGAGCAAACGGAGTGGGCGGACTGAGTAAACGGAATGGCAGAGTTAACGGAGTAGAGAGAATAAAAGAGTAAATGGAGTGGATGGAACGAATAGAGTGGCTGGAACGGATAGAGTGGATGGAACGGATAGAGCAGATGGAACAGATAGAGCAGATGGAACAGATAGAGCAGATGGAACGGATAGGATAGATGGAACTAATAGTGGATGGAACGGATAGGATAGATGAACTGATAGTGGATGGAACAAACAGAGTAGATGGAACGGATGGAGTAGATGGAACGGACAGAGTGGATGGAAAGGATGGAGAGGATGGAACGGACGGAGCGGATGGAACAGACAGAGCGGATGGAATGGACGTAGCGGATGGAATGGATGGAGTGTATGGTACGGCTGGAGTGGATGATACGGATGGAGTGGATGATACGGATTGAGTGGATGGTAAGGATGGAGTGAATGGTACTGATGAAACAGATGGAAAGGATGGAACAGATGGAGCGAACGGAGCGGATGAAGCACATGGAACCAATGGAACCGATGGAACTTATGGTGGTGGAATGGATGGAATGGATAGAGTGGATGGAACGGATGGTGTGGATGGAACGGATGGAGAGGATGGAACGCATGGAGTGGATGGAAGGTATACAGTGGATGGAAGGTTGGAGTGGATGGAACGAATGGAACGGACGGAGTAGATGAAATGAAGTAGATAGAGTGATGGAGTGGACGGAGTGGATTGAACTGGATGAGTGGAATGGAACTAGATGACATGGATGGAACTAGACGATTGGAGGGAAATGGGTGGTACAGGATGGAACTGGATGAAAAAACCGAACGGATTGAGTGGATTGAATGACTTAATTAATGGACTTAATAATACCAGATACATCGATGAATCTGGACAGAGTAGATAGCACTGGACGGAAGAGATGGAACTCAACAGAGTGAATTGAACTGGACTAGGAGGATGGAACTGGACTAAGAGGATGGAACTGGACTAAGAGGATGGAACTGGACAGAGTGGATGGACCCGGCCAGAGTGGATGGAACTGGATAGAATGAATTATTCTGGGCAAAGTCGATGGAACTGGACAGAGCGGATGGAACTGGACAGATAGGATGGAACTTGACAGAGAAGATGGAACTGGACAGAGCAGACGGAATGGGACAGAGCGGACAGAACTGGACTGAGTGAGTGGAATTGGACAGAGTTGATGGAATTGTTGCCATATATCGGTATCCCCCTATATACTCTATATATATGTATCCCCATAAATATCTGTATCCCTGTATATACCTGTATCGAACTCTGTCACTTTCTATCCCTATGTCGCTATGTATGTTCCCACCGTCCTGTCCACGTGCCTTGTCTCAGGCGCTTCTACAGATAACCACCATATCACACTGCTACGCTTACTCTCTACTATACACCATCATTCAACTAGAACACAGCTATACCCCTCATAATTCGGACTGGCTGTTCACTTACGAATACGACCCCATGAACACCTCATCACCCTAATAAAATGCAGCTAGCTGAGCACATTCCAGCCTAGCTGTTCACATAGGCGTTCCTCAGGCCTAACGCAGCCAGAACCCAGTCTGAGTGTCCACCCATCAGACTGCACACATTCACTGATATCCTCATCACCACACCTATCGCTGGAAAACAGCTTTCATCCAACAACTACACCGGCTGCACACATATCCGGTGCACCCATGCACCATACGACACTATCTCTCTCTACTGACTTGAACTACGGTTCCCGAGGGCGTTCAACCTACCAGCGCTTTAAGGTCATACCAATTATATATAAGGCGCTATATAAATGCCAAGTAACATAACATAACATACTGCAACATAGCATAGAGCATGTCATGCCCCAAGTATTATATTATAGCAGGCGCTGGAGGAAGGCACCAGGGAAAAGTCCAGCATGACACAGGGGCAAAAAACAGGGCTAGAAACACCCATGGACCATGATATTTCATGACCCACACTTATGGTTTCCACTGCCGAGCACATCGCCCTCCACCCAAAATCCAAGCCGTTGCACCTCTGCTGCATTGCACCATTAGGCAAACTGCGCTTTCCTTTCATCCCTGGGTGCAATGTCCCGTGGTCAGACTGAGGCATAACATTGTCTCGGGCACACATGAAACAGTAGCCTACTGTTGCAATTGCCAATTCACTTCTTTTGTGACAGACTGTTTGAGTAGTACCAAAGGCAGGGGTGGGGTGGGGGCGGCTTTTAATCAAGATGTGATGCAAATTGTGCATTTTAAAGAATATTTATCAGTAATACTGATCAAAACTACTAGACGCATGGTGAAGTAACTTATCAAACTAGGCCAAATCAAAAACGTGTCATACTTTGAGCAAAAAAACTGGACCACACTAGCTTTTTGTGGTTTTGGTTTGGGCATTGCCCTATTGCCCTGTAGGCCAGTCCGAGCCTGCTATCGTAAAATGTTGGGTATCCCAGTGTTACTCTGAGATAAGAGCCACCAGGCAAATGATTCAGGTCAATTCCTTTGAAAAAAACAACGCTGACTTCGAGAATATGGAAATATTTGTGTATATATAGCAAACAATCTGCCTTACATTTGCTTCCTAGTGCTTTAAAATACTGCAGTATTCTGCAAATCCTAGAAAGAGGCGTGGTTCCTCAAGATGCATCAAACACAAGACATTTACATGCGCAATGCACAGCAGGGACTGCTATCCCAACTCCCCCTCCCTACGACCACTGGACCATTTCTGTCCCTTTTTCCTGTCTGGATGCACCATGTAAGCCCGCCCCTTCCTTTCCCACAGGTTCCACCTCCCCAAGATTCCTTTTCTCTAGCCCGCCTTCCCTTACCCCGCTTGCAACGCCAAGATTCCTTTTTTTTAAATTGGTCCCCATTGGCCGATTATGCCCCAGGCCTCCCAGAGACCTTGTGCCCCGGAGGGGTGTACTGCCTATACCCCCCTCCCTCTCCCTCTCCCCGCCGTTTGCTCCTCAACCCTTTTGACAGTAATAGCACTTTTCTTCTTTGGATACACCAGGTAACTCCGCTGCGGCTTCTGCAAGACAGTATGAAAACAATGGGTCAGACATTACATGTGATTTTGTATTACCCCCGCCCCCACCCTATCCTTAGCCTAAAGTGAGGGCGGGCGGGTTGATCCTCTTGCTGTCTGCAACTGGAAACAAAGAGGGCTACTCCCCTTACTCACTCTTTTATTTGGCCCTTGTCCACACCCCAACACCATCAGCCAGGACAGCCCCTTCAACCTGGCTGTTCCCGTGCTCCACCCTCTTCTCTTGCCCTCCCCTTTCTGCGGGCAACACGGTCCCCTGACTGAGATGGAATGCTGGAAACAGGCATGCAGCGTGGGGGCCTGAAAATCCTTTTGCCATGTTTCGTTGCCAGCTGAACATTTTTATGGGAGGTTCTCCAGGAGACACAGGGTGACCCGGAATTGATCATTGTCAGTTATGCGCTCTGCATGATCAGTAGCCGATAAGAATTGGATGGGCACATTTGTACCCAAAAGCCACTACAATGTGATTTCCTCCAAAACAATGAAAGGCAGTCCCCAAGTAACGCTATCATGTCTGCTGGTTTGACACACACAAGAAAAAGGGCTTGCTTTTTCTTGTGGCATTTCCCATTTTCTTCACTTCATTCAAAATATGAAGCTGCATTCCTGTGTCAAGCGATAACTGCAAGCAGGTGGCCTTGTCGCACAGTTCTTATGCTGTTGTTTTCAGTCTTGAAAGTATAGCTTGCAAATCCGAGATGATAATTTTTCAGGCTGACATTAATTTCTTTCCTGGTATTTGTAGTGTTCCATTCAGGATAGGAAATATAAAGCTACTCTTGTTGCTTAACATAATTTGTCATGATTGGTTTATAGTGATTAATGTATTTTTTTGTATTTTACTTGTGTTTTATATAGCTCCTTAAGGCAAGGCTCTGTACAGTGAACAAGGAACGGTACAATATAATGGATAAACAAAACATTCAGAAAACAATCAATGATGTTGCAGGAAATGAGACTTCAGTGACCCACGAAATAAAGAATAGACAGAAATAGAATGAAGAGAGTAGGGAAGAGCATTCCAGTGAAGAGGGGCTAAACGCTTAAAAGTGCAAAAACAGGATTGGGTACAAGGGGGACGTAGTGCCACCAATAGAAACTGTGAATAAGAGCGGAGAGAACGAGAAGGGGTATAGAAAGATATCAGAGCAGAGAGATAGCTAGGAGCAAGACCATAGAGGGACTTAACGACAAGACAGAGACGATTAAATTAAATGAATGTGAAACCAGGCAACAGAAGAGAAGAGAAGATAGAATCTCGGAAAGAGAGAAGACAGAGAAGACGGATATAAGAACTGAATACAAGTTAAAAGCATTGAAAAAAATGAAGGAGGACATTAGGAGTTTAGAAGCTTGAAAGGTGAGAAATAGGTGGGCTTTATGAATATTGTGTAGGTGAAAGTGACAGGCGCGCAAAGTTAGAGAGATGTGATGAGGGAAGGAAAGACTAGAGTCAAAGTGGAGGCCATGATTTTCGGACCATGGGTGAGATAAGAAGCTTGGATGGTGTCAGGCCTCTGCCCTTCTTCCCAAACCTCCTCCTCACCTGATTCTTCGGATGACTTGTCCTTGGTAGTGGAAGTTTGTTCTTGCGGGACTTCCTCTTATCTGATGGCTGTTTCTCTTTAGACTTTCGGTCCCTCCGATCGTGTAAATAGGGTCTGGCTCCCTCAGAGGCCACCTTGGCAGGGATTGGCACCTGCCCTTGGTGGATCCCGAGGAGCCAAACCCCAAATTCAGGGAAAAAGCCGATGGGCAGAAAAAACCCTGATGTCCAATTTCACCCGATGGAAGTCTGTTGTCTTGGGTGGTGGCAAATATAGTGGTAAGAAAAAGGTTCAAACCGGAACCCAGCTCTGGAACACTTCAGTAGCAAAAAACCCACAATGTAGTATGTACATATAATTAGAAAATGAAGTTAAGAAGAATTCGGAGGCTAGTGAAAGGTAGGAGTAAGGTAGAAGGAAAAAGGTTAGAACGGATAGAGTGCTGCAGAAAGCCGGCTCCCAAGGGAGGAAGCGCAGAAATCTCCAAGACTGAAGACTGAACCAAGAAGGAAAAAGAGGGTAAAGAGGTAAGAGAGGAGGACTGCAGAAGCTTACTACTGTGTAAGCAAGATAGTAACCGAAATAGGCTGAGCAGGAACAGAGAGAGCTGACACGCACACTGCCCTTCCCACAGATGGAACCGCATAGTGGTGCAGAGAGAAACCTGAGTCTGAAGGATGGGTCAGGTAAGAAAAGAATGGCGGTAGAACGCCAAGGGATAGAAGCACAGAGCAGCGCCAGAACCGAAGAAGCTGTTACGAACACTACCCCTCCCACAGATAGAAGTCACGGGAGAGTTTCGTAAAGAAACCTGAACCAAGAGGAGGCTCAGGTAAGTGAGGAAATGCGTTAAAATGCCAAAAGACAGAACAAAGTAAAACTGGCAAACAGATAATAAAAGTAAAGTAGAACGAAACAAGAGAGGGTACAAGAGCGGAACTACCATAGTGAAACTCAAGGAGTACAAAAGAAAGGCTCAAGTAGAATCTCAACGGAGCAAGCAGCGGAGCACTGTAAGGGTGAAAACAGATAGAACGCACAGAGTAGGGGGCGGAGTCAGTATCAATACCTAAGTCTGCCATCTTGAATGAGGACTAGAGTGGGGAGAGTGTACATTGTACTTATGTCTCCAGTAATGCCACAGCTTCCACCGGCGATTCCTGACAGATGGAGGAGAAGAAATAAAGGGAGCAGGAGGGGAGAAGGTATTAGCAGGGAAAAGAGGACTTCATAAGAGATTACAGTGTGAACACGTTCCAGTGCATTCACAGAGGTAGCTATCGGCAAACATTTGATTTGATTGGGGGTACAAGCTCCCGGACTATTAATATCTAGGGCCATTGAACTCAGCCCCCGCTCCCTGCCTAACCCGTGCTTCAGTTCCGTGACTCCCAGCTAGTAACATGCTTCAGACCTGGCGCTAGGTCCCCATATGTACACTCCCACGATTCCCCTTCTTCCAATTTTTGGTCATATAAGTGTGCTGCAACCTGTCCGTGTATTATGAAAAAAGGGGTGGGTGAGAGCACCCGGATAGTATGGCTACTGCGCTGAGATCATTGAATTCAGATTGTTGCGTGTTAGCAGCTAGTTCTAGGAATCCGATGGGGCTGTGCTCAAAGGCCCCAATGCGAAAAATTGCAAGATGGTTCTAGGATTCCTATATGGTTGGTGCTACGCTCTCAAATGAAAGGTACTCTAAAGCGCAAATTACGCTTGATTTATTGAATCATGGTTCAATGAAGAGAGAGACTGGCAGCTCTACTAGGTGCCATAAGGTCTTTATTGTTACGAGAGGTGCCAACACGTGTTTCAACCACTCAAGGGTCTTTATCAAGGCTGTGGTGGTCATCCAACAAACAATCATTGTTAGCCTTTTAGTAGGATGTTGAGTCAGACACAGGTGTGGCATACCATAGTCCCAATCATACCCAAGTGGGTGTGAGGTGTGATGTGGTAGGTATTTGTAACATGTGCAGAAGGTGACATGAGTATTTGGCAGTTTAAAATCATATCAACATTTTTGCATCATCAGGTTCAGAGGAAAGTGCAATAATTGTATGCAATATTTTCGTACATGGATGATCCATAAGTTTTGAGGACACAGGATGCACCATGGGGAGAAGAAGGAGAGTATATAAAGATTAGTAAGTATAAAGACTAAAAAGATGTGTGGGTCATATGGTAAGTATTGTGGGGAGAGTTTACCGAGTTGGATATATAATTGACATGAAGTAACTGTGGGACGTGTTGCCTGGCGCAGTGCTGTGCAGTGTATAGTGCTTCTAGGAAACAAAAAAATGATGATTAAAATGTAAGCATATTTCCCTGATTGAAGGTTACAAGTAAGAGGGGGGTGTGGCCTGGGACAATGCTGTGCACTGAACAGTGCTTCTTGGAGAGAAAATATGATTAAAAGTGAGGGGGCGTATGGCTTGGCGCAATGCTATGCATGGTGTAGCTAGGGGCTCAAGGGTTCAAGCGACGTGATGTCCGTTAAATGCCTCTAGGTGGTGGTGCCTGGTAGCCCATAGAGTGGGGTAGTTACACAAGGTCCGTGGTGGGAGGCAGTAGATGTGGGGATGTGTGTGAGTGAGCTGTAGGAATTGCCGACTTGTTAATGCCTTGTGAAAATGCTAGATTTAAACGTGGTGCAATGTGAATAATGCTTAATGCTCATAGTACCCTGAAATGCTAATGCGAATGCTTAAATACTGGTTGTGGTTGCAAATGCACGTTTCCTAAGGAGGAGCTCATTCCGGAGGCGTATGAACAACTAGGTTCAGAAAAACATCTTGCAAATCCCATCCATCTGTAGATGGTTAGCGGACCTTGCATGCATGCTAATATTTCATTCAGAGTCGTAAGTGCGTGTGAGTTCCCATTAAGAGAACACCCGATGTGACTATGGATAGCAAAGCTGGTACGGCTCTTGCCTGGAAGCCGGCACATTCTATGTATGGTCACAGTGTCTGCTAGGAATAAGTGATTGTGGACAATCTCCCATATAAAAAGAAGAGAACATGGTGTGGCAGGTTTTTTTATACCTCTGTTGCACCAGAGACATTATGAAAATAGACATATATACTGGTACTCATCCCCATGTAAGCTGCTTACCTAAGGGGGCGCGTTGCCTCAGTCTATCGTCTCCTCACTGGTTGGTGATCACTGAGATCCCACCAATGCATTTCCGTGTTATCTAAATAGCACAAATGCGCCTATTGGCTGCAGTTGAAGACCAAGATTGGCGCAAACTGACAGAGGTGGTGATACACCACGTTGGTCACGTGTTTGCGGGTTGCCGTGACAATGAGCTCTTGTATCAATGCTTGAAATTGATACAAATGTACATAACAAAGGAGTGTGCTGGGATATGTGCTGCATAGGCATACAAAAAGCTCTTGTAACCATACTTGATGTGAAAGCTGTAGTGCATGCTTGGATAATGTGTGTTGGGCATGTGTTAAACCAGTGCAAAATGCTCTATTAGCGTCCAACTCCGGACCCAACTGAAACAGAGGGAGCAGAGGTGGTAAACCTCGTCTTGAATCTATCCAAACAAGATCTTACGGAAACAGAAGTCAGGATTCTCAACAAAGGCTTATCATTTGCCCCTACAAGTGCACTCAATCATACCGATGCACATATAGACCTTTTCAAATTCACAAGAAAGCTCAAATTGAAAAAATTATTTTCAAAGAAGGTAGAATGGAGGAAAAAACCTGTTCCTGTACCTTTGATCAGCGAGGTCGCAATGGAGAACCTGCAACTAACCCACACACTGGTGAATTTAACAAGCACCAGCAGATGAATTACCGCAAGCCACACTTATTAAGAAACTGGATATCGAAAAATGCGCATTAGACTCCATTGAATTGAAGTATATGTGTCTATTTTTATAATGTCTCTGGTGCAACAGAGGTTAAAAAAAACTGCCACACCATGTTCTCTTCTTTTTATATGGGAGGTTGTCCACAATCACTTACTCCTAGCAGACACTGTGACCATACATAGAATGTGCCGGCTTCCAGGCAAGAGCCGTACCAGCTTTGCTATCCATAGTCACATCGGGTGTTCTCTTAATGGGAACTCACATGCAGTCGAAACTCTGAATGAAATATTAGCATGCATGCAAGGTCCGCTAACCATCTACAGATGGATGGGATTTGCAAGATGTTTTTCTGAACCTAGTTGTTCATACGCCTCCGGAATGAGTTTCGCCTTAGAAAACGTGCATTCGCAACTGCGACCAGTATTTAAGCATTTGCATTAGCGTTTCAGGGTCCTCTGAGCGTGAAGCATTATTCACATTGCACCACGTTTAAATCTAGCATTTTCACAAGGCATTAACAAGTCGTCAATTCCTACAGCTCACTCACACATATCCCCACATCTACCTCCTCCCACCACAGACCTTGTGTAACTACCCCACTCTATGGGCCACCAGGCACCACCACCTAGAGGCATTTAATGGACATCACGTTGCTTGAGCCCTTGGACCCATAGCTACACCATGCAACCCTCATCAGTTAGTTCTGCTAGCACTGTCCTACCCTTCTAGATATCAACCAACATAGACCAATTTATGTGTCACAATCTCCTTGCCCTAGCTAGATTCTAGTTCCACCTCCTCCTTTGGCTTAGAGGATTTATGAGAACACATCACAAGCTCCTCACTCACACAACCCCACCATCGGCACATGCACGCTCACTCACCACCCAACCTCACCACATGCCACCACGTGCGCCACCTTACCATGAGCCGGGTCATTGATCCTGTAACCTCCAATCAGGGATTTATGCTTACTCATTCATAATGTTTTCCTAGAAGCACTATACAGTGCATAGCATTGCGCCAAGCCATACGCCCCCTCACTTTTAATCATATTTTCTCTCCTGGAAGCACTGTTCAGTGCACAGCATTGAACCAGGCCACACACTCCCTCTTACTTGTAACCTTCAATCTTGGAAACATGCTTACATTTTAATCATCATTCTTTTGATTCCTAGGTGCATTATACACTGCACAGCACTGCGCCAGGCAAGACGACCCACAATTACCTCATGTCCATGATATATCCAACTCGGTAAACTCTCCCCACAATACTTACCATATGACCCACACATCTTTTTACTCTTCATACTTACTAATCTTGATATACTCTCTTTCCTTCTTCTCTCCTTGGTGCATCCTGTGTCCTCAAAACCTACGGACCATCCATGTACAAAGATATTGCATACAATTATTGCACTTGCCTCTGAACCTGATGATGTAAAAATGTTGATATGATTTTAAACTGCCAAATACTCACTCATGTCACCTTATGCACATGTTACAAATACCTAACACTTCAAACCTCACACCCACTTGGGCATGATTGGGACTATGTTATGCCACACCTGTGTCTGGCTCAACATACTACTAAAATGTTAACAATGATTGTATGTTGGATGACCACCACAGCCTTGATAAAGACCCTTGAGTGGTCGAAACACGTGTCAGCACTTCTCGTAATAATAAAGACATTATGGCACCTACTTGAGCTACCAGTCTCTCTCTTCATTGAAGCATGATTTAATAAATCAAATGTAATTTGCGCTATAGAGCATCTACCATTTGAGAGCGTAGCGTCAACCATATAGGATTCCTACAATCATCCTGCAACTATCCCTATATTATTCTCACTACTTAATGTGGCAGACCCCTAGACGTGGCGTAAAAGAGATGCTGAACTAAACAAAGTGATATAAAATATAATAACATGAAAATCAACCTAATAACCTAAATCATTTGGACGCAACTAGTAACGCTTGTACATGTCAGCGCATAATATGAAACCTACCCCAGTTTTGACATATGGAAGGATTTAGAAGCCTCTACAGCAGCTTCTTGATCTAACTGTGGCAGCTATTGCATTCCCCCACTACGTGTGTCACCCCCAAGTGAGTCGTAAAAAAGTGACCCCAGGTTAACATGAAATTGGCCTCTTGGTCCCGAGGTCTGTATATGATGCATTCATATGTTGCTGCCTTGACTATCTCCTCCTCCCAGTTGTCAGCTAATGGACATGCCCTTCACTTCCACAGCCTCAACACCATTTGTTTAGCTACAAGCACGGCAGTGTTTAGCCACCTTTGCTCCAGATCCGGGAGGGGCCAATCGCAAACATATTGTGCAATATACAGAGTTTTGGGTCTGCTGGGGTGGCTTTGCCTACCGTATCTTAAATTTCCTCTAGAGTCATAGACCAGAAAACCCTCAGCTTGGAACAGGTCCATAGCATGTGTAGCAGGTTCCCTCCTGTAAAGATACATCGCCAAAAGTCATCATTCTGGGCCAATTTGGCAGCTGCTAGCTTAAAGGGTGTCCAATAGCATCCCTGGAGAATTTTAACATGTGCAAACCTGAGCCACGCTTCCCTGATACCCTGCTCAACATTGCTCATAATGCAGTGAGCAGGTCCACCCCGAGATCTGTTCCACTACCATCTCCTGCCACCTACTTATTATACCCCCTTTATTCTGGACAGAGTGGCATTTACTACCCCAAACAGTCCTCTTTTTCCCCTCCAGGTGCTGACTAGTTTGGTGATGGCAGAGCTTTTTTGGGGGGTCTGGTGTACCTTCCGAATCTTCCTAAACAATGCGCTAATTGCCTGTGCCTCCATGCTTCTTTATCTGACAGGCCGCACTTCACAGCAACTTCATTAAAGTGCCTAAGAGGGCTGCCCTCCCGCATTTCCCTCATTTGTAATACCCCACAATTGGCCCAGCTTGTCCAAGCTCCTTCAGGAGGCACTGGCTAAAATTGCAGGTTGTTCTCCCAAGGCTCTGGCTTGGTTGTCATCCTTCCTGAAAGATCGGAGTGCCAGAGTACATTGGGGTGATAATTTCTCTAAGGCCGTTCCCATTTTTTATGGAGTACCGCAGGGATCAAGCCTGTCACCTCTTTTGTTTAATTTATATTTGAGAAGCCTCTGCGAACTCCTGGAACACATCAGGGTATTCTTCACGAATTACACCGATGACACGCAGCTCATTTTGGAACTTACGGGCGACTATATCACTGACAGTGCGAAAATCTCAGAGGTATACCAGGTCATAGACCATTGGATGCAACATCATTGGATGTGTTTAAACAATACTAAAACCGAATTGTTGATCTTCGGAACGCGACAGGCCAGATCCAAGTTGGGGATGGAATATAAGACCTTTACCATCAAAGACGCCATCATCCCGGTGATGCTGCATGTTAAAACTCTTGGGATGATGGTGGAAGCTTCGGTGGGTTCTGAGGTACAGGTAAGCTACCTGTTGAAAAAATAGCGCGTACTACTTACGTCTCTTGAGAGCAATAAGACCCTTTATTAATGAAGTTATCGCTGCGACAATTGCTAGAGCTATCATTCTGTCGCGGCTTCACTACGGCAACGCTCTACTGCTAGGAGCTACGAAGAGGGAAATTCAAAAGTGCCAAGTCATACAAAATGACACAGTTTGCATAGTTAAGAAAATAAAAACCAGAGAACATGTGTCAACAGGGAGAAGAGCACTCCAATGGTTAAGAGTGGAGGATAGAGTTAACTTTAAGGCCATGACAATAATCCATAGATGCTTATATGGAGAGGCCCCGAGCTATTTCAAAAAACATTTCTCGTTTTATACACCCGAAAGAGTCCTAAAATCAGCCGACAGGGGCACCTTGAATATACCCGGTGCCAAGCGTGCAATCGGGCAAGGTAAATCCTTCCCGGTGAAAGCAGTAGACTACTGGAACAAGATGCCGATGGTATTACGGCTAGAAGCGAACAACCAGAGTTTCAGGAAACTGCTTAAAACCTTGCTGTTCCAATGAGTAATGCAGTCCCTTCTCTACAGCATCCAATCTAACTCAAAGATACATGTTTTTGATTTTCTTGGTTCCCGCGCCCTGGTGCCTGCGGGCTATCGGTGCGTAATAAGCAGGTACATAACATAACATAACAAGAGAGTGCCCTATTCACAATCCCTACTACCCGATTATTCCACCTGGGTGCCTCCTGGTGCCAATGGCTATCTACAGTGATCATCGAATGAGCCCTCACCCACGCCAGCACAGAAGACCCCACTATGGGGTGTTTCTTCGTCTGATCATCCACATCAAATAGTATTGCCGATCTGGCTTTCCGGCTCATCTCCTGTTCCAGAGTGCCCACGGGGTGCTATCTCTTGGCTGCCTGAAAAAGACACCTGTGAGAGTTGCTGGGCCAGATAGTAAAACTCTATGTTAGGCAGCCTCAGACCTCCCGCATTTCTAGGGGCATAATGTTTTTCAATTCTTGGTCTCTGTCGTATGCTACCACAAATAAATGACATAATGTCACACATCATTTTACTCATAAGACAGGGTGGTACTTTCAAAGGGAGAAACCCAAAGATGTAGTTCAGGTGTGCTATCACCACTATTTTGACTATCTGGATCCTACTCCACATTGATATGTTCTATACAGTGAGCATGTGGCAAAATCTACTTGCATCTTGGCCCATGTCATTTCCAAGTTGTCTTTGATTAAGTCCCCTATATCCCTGTTCAGATAGATCCCTAGGTGCTTGAGGCATGTGTCCACCCATCGCAGCTGCACTTCCCTGTGTCTGTGCGTTCTGGCATTTAGGGGGATGGCTTCACACGTATCCCAAATTATTTTATAGCCTGAGAAAGCCACAAAGTTATGGATGACTTCCATCAATTCTGGCACAGAGGTATTGGTTTACCATTTTCAACATGATATCACCTACATTTAAGAATGCCTTTTGCTCACCAATCGGCGTCTCGATCCCCCCTATTTTTCTGTTCTTTCTTATGGCGAGGGAAAGGAGTTCCAGCGCCAGGACAAAGAGCAGCAGGGAAAGTGGGCAGCCCTACCTAGTACCTTTACTGATGTTAAAATAGTTGGACACATGCACCCCACATCGTACTCTCTCACTGGCTCTGTCAAAGAGAAGTCTCACTTTACATATAAAATCCCTACCCAGCCCAAACCTTTCCAAGGTTCGGAACAAGTAACCCCACTCCACTCGGTCAAACATTTTCTCAGCATTTAGTGAGAGTGCAATGGTGGGGTCCTGCCCATCTTTCCCCTGACACATCACGTGCAACAGAAGGTGCATGTTGACCCTCTCTGATCTACCCGGTATAAACCCCACCTGTGTCCTGTGCTCTGCATTTGCAATCACCGTCTTAATTCTGGAGGCCAGCACCTTGGCCAATATTTTGACATTTATATTTAGCAGGGTGATCGGCTGATACCTGCCTGCTTTGTGGATGACTGCAATAGTGCAGGATATCACATTTAGACTCTCTGAAGAGCAGCCAGCGTGGCACCATAAAGTAATCAATACGTGTCTGTGTGCCGTGAACGCATGAGGTCAATGTATAGTCTCTTGCTATGGGATTTGCCAGCCTCCACGGCTCTTCTAAACTGTGGTCTACTAGCACCTGTTTGAGAATTCCCCTGTATCTTTTGTTCCCATCAATATGCCTGTCATATTTGTCAATCAAAGGACCTAGGGGTAGGTTCCAGTCCCCTCCAAGCAGCACTAGTTTCCTTCTCATCTCTGTCAGGATCCTATGCAGGAACGAAAGGAAGGTTTCCTATCAGTGTTGGGAACATAAATTGGGCTGATCACCAGCACCCCCCGCCCCATATGAGCCTTGATCGCAACAAACCTCCCCTCGCTGTACGACCAGGTCTTAGTGACTCTGACCGGTAAGGACCTGCGGATCAGTATGGGCACCCCATTTCTCCCCCCCCCACTCCCGACAGCCGGGATATACTCTTCCCACCCAGCTCCTGCGTAATTTGTCCACTTCTACTTTTCTAAAATGTGTTTCTTGTACTACGGCAATATCTGCCTTTTGCGCATTTAGATAATGCAGGATTTCTTTCCGCTTGGCATAACTGTGAAGGCCATTAAAATTATGTGAGATGATTCTAAGATCATTATTTGCTATTTACCATCCTTGAACTCTGATTTGACTGACACAGTTGCTCTATCTCCTATACATCGCCCCTCCGGGTCTCATTTCGGCAGGTTCTAATTCATTTCCACTTTGCTCCACCTTCTCAATGTGCAGGTGCTCAACCCATACTTGCTACGTCCTAAAAAGCATCAAACCTAATAACAAAACAGAAAAACAATCGACCATCCGAACCATTAGTGGCTCCGCTCTCACCCTAGTCGACCTTTTGCCCCTCCGGCATGGACACCATCAAAACCCCACACATCGCAGGAGAGCAAGCTGAAGCAACCCATCTCATCCGCTCCCAGGGCCTCTTTAGCTTGGACCAGGAGTTCCATAGAGCCCTCTCCCTGGCCACCCCACCCAGCTGTCTCTCCCTCCCATATTAGACTCAAGAGTTAGGCCCAATAGAGCCTTCTTGCTTAGCTTCTCCCCACAAAAGCATTGCCCCTTCCCCGTTCTACTCCTGCCCCCCCTGACCCCGATATAAGGCCCTCGTGACACCCCATCACATTTATCAATTATACCCAGTGACCCATGGGGGAAGTTACCAAATTTCTAATAACAGGTACATTCCACCTCTGCCCCTTATTGTCACTTCCACTCTCGCCTGCTCATCGGTGAGGTGTTATCGTTGACCTGTATTTTTCTCTCAACCTATCTCCAGCCCTGTCTTCCTTCTGGGCAGACTTGCCAACGAGCAGTTTCCGCCGACATGCTTGGTACCTGTCTGGGGCATATATTCTTCCACATTCCCCTCGGATCTCATGCAGATTCTCCTCTCTCAGCTCGACATTGTCCTGCCTGACCTGGGATAAGTCAGTTGGATGCGAGTCAAACTGTTGCAGAAAGTCCCACTGCATCTCCGGATCTGTAAATTCCCTTGTTTTTTGGTCCTTCGTGACGAGCATTGTCGCAGGGTCCAGCAGACCGTACCTTAACTTGTGTTTTCGTAGCTGGGGTCTCAGAGCTAGAAATCAACTTCTCACCTCCATTGTTTCCCTCACAATCTGCAGCTACATAAATGTGTTCATCCCACAGAATTGGGTTCCTTTTCTTGATCGCTGCCATAATTTGCAACACATGTTGGTGTCTCAGAAAGCAGGCTATAAGAGGCCAGGGTGTTTTTGTGTTGGTCGCATCTTGCCTCCTGGTTCTGTGTGCCCTCTGGATCTCCAGTGGTCACGTCATTTCCAGCTTAAGTGTAGTAGCAATCTATTTTTTCCAGGAAGACAACTGCATCCCTGTCTTCTACTTTCTCCAGGAAGCCAAATAAGCGCACATTGCATCTCCTGTTGCAGTCCTCAAGTTGGTTCTTTGCTACTTTTAACTCGTACAACTGCGATTGGAGGGGGAACACTGTGTCTGCTATTTCTTCCACGTGCCCAACTCTCTTCCACCTCCGACAACCTGTTATTGAACTTGATCATATACGACTTCACCTTCAGCACCTCTGCATGTGTATCCTTCACCCGGGTGTCAATGCCTGTGATTGTCTCGCTGATGTTAGACAATTTTTGAAGCAGGAAATACATCTTCATTGTTTCCGCTGACTGCTTCTGTTCTTCCATGCTTCTGTCATCTGCCAGTGTTGCAGATCAGAGGGCGGGCGCAGCTCCCGCTGAAGCTGACTGGTCTATACCAAAGGGGTCTCTGTGCGTGTCACTACTGATGCCTGTGGGCCCAGTCCTCCCCTAAGGATGCTGCTGGTATCACCTGCAGACCCCCAATCTTATATGAGCATGCATTGAATTTAGGGGGGGTTTATAGGAGGACCCCCTGTTGTGCTTCCACGTTATGGATGTCTAGACCAGTCCTTCTGAATGCTGCACATCCCTAGCTGATCTCTCCTATCCCTTGTCTTCTCCTTACTTGCCTTGTTGGGCTATACCTTTATTTATAATTGCTTAGTTATCCTTTTAGCGTGCCACGCCCCTGTGGGCTATGGTGATGCCTCTCCAAGATGGCTGATGTGTAGGGACGATATCCCTACCTCAGGGTGGCAGTCCTGACCAGGTTAACGCTCTCCTCCTCGACTTTAATCCTTCGTTTCGACCTAGCCCTCCGACAGTCTTCTCAGCGTCAGTTAACCATTGTGCCCGGGCGGACCAGGTGCTCTTATCTGGCCCGGCCAGCAGTGCACCATTGCAGCACGATAGACACCCTGCGCCACCTTAGCGTAATGCTCCTGACCCTCAACTTCCTCTTCTCGTCACCTTGTTAATTTGCCTCTGCCGGTCTGCTTTATGCCCTGCCAGGTATTCGTGGCTCGCCGCCCTCTGCAGACAGCACCTGGCAATCTTTATCACGCCTCACCCGTCACCTTGGCCGCAGCCGCGTCTCCTCAGTCCCCAGCAGGGGAACATTGTTGCCCCTTTTTCAGCACCAGCTGCAGCATCCAGTGAGTCTTCAACGATTCGGGGTCGGTGTACGCCGGCTTGCACCCATTTTAGGAAATATAGGGGAGAGGGAGAAGGTGGTCTGAAGAGCTTCAGGGCCTAAGCGGCCATATTGCGGGACTTTCCGAAATGCTTTGAGGTTTTCTAATGCTCGCATTGTTTGTGCATTTAATTATGCTCAATGGAATCTAAGTACTATCATACGAGTGTAATGTTTTTCATTTGTATACCTCTGCTTGCTTTGGCCCTTTTACTTAAATGCTACTTCATTCAGCTTTCTATTTGAATAACATAGTTACCTGATATTACTTTTTCAACTTTTAAACCTGACTTATTTGTGAGATGAGTGGGCTTACAGGATGCTTACCTCATAGGTCTCTTGCCAAATTGGCAACATGGTGCCTTAGAAGAATGGGATGGCTTCTCTTTTCTGCCTTATAAATGAATCGTTCCATATCCCGTACTTATTCTCTCGACTTTCCAGTGATGAAAAATGTGCTCATATTGCCACCTAGTGGACATTTTATAAAAAGGGATGGTTGTGTTAACAACTGAAACGTATACGTTTACCCATCACAGTGTATTAAGCACCACAGAAAACGGCAGCGAAACAGGGATCACCGATCTGCCTAGTTTGTCCTTGCACATTACACACACACACACACTCCTGCATAGTCTCCTCCAGCCTTACCTTTGCTGGCCCAGTAAGCATGCAGTCTAGGCCTGTATGAAATTACCTACTGCTCTCTGAAGATGCTTCTTGCATTCACCGCACTTTGCACTAAAAATACGTGTAATGGTACTTTGGTGGCTTCCCTTTTATGTTTTCATAAGGGAACCTCTAGCCCGACCGAAAACTGCCTGCGGCTTGTACCGTGTCCATTATCTGTAGGATGTGGAATGCATCAGTGCGCTGCATGAGTCACAATAACCTAACGTTATCTTCACTGTATGGATGTTGCTCATCGTTTCTGCGGAACTGGGACTTGAAGCTATTTATCGTCGGTAGTGATAATCCCTTCGTCTTGATCATACGGGAATCGTGGCCTGCAGAGTTGGGACTGTTCTCTGGGTAGTGTCTTACTGGTGGTGTGTAGAGTGGTAGCACACACTTGCCCTTTCTGCTTTCTAAGCCCTTACAAAAATGACTTGTACGATTCTGAAAGTAGCTTATATTTAAACAATTATAATAAATAAATAAATAAATAAATAAATAAATAAATAAAGTAGCTTATACCACCTTGTGAGAAGCTAGTGGGATTTTGGGAACAATAATAACTTATGACACCCAAATGCTTATTGAACTCTAATCAATCTTAGAGATTTGAAGTAAGATTTATGTAAAATACATGGCAGCAGTCTATATTGATTCCAATCTACAAAAAGAGAAATAGGTCCTTACCAGAGAATGTTAGACTGCTGTCCCTGTTGGATGCAACTAGGAAATTATTCACCACCTTAGTGCTCCAAGAGGTACAGAACGGGGTCATGAAAAATACTATTCTATATCTCCTTCAAACAGGTTGTTGCCCAGGATCTTCCACGATCCATAATATTAGACTGGTAGACCATCTAATCCTAGGAGCAAGACATAGAGGTGTACCGCCACTGGATGTCACATATGTTAGACTGGTAGACCATCTAATCCTAGGAGCAAGACATGGAGGTGTACCGGCACTGGATGTCACATATGTTAGACTGGTAGACCATCTAATCCTAGGAGCAAGACATGGAGGTGTACCGGCACTGGATGTCACATATGTTAGGCTGGTAGACCATCTAATCCTAGGAGCAAGACATGGAGGTGTACCTGCACTGGATGTCACATATGTTAGGCTGGTAGACCATCTAATCCTAGGAGCAAGACATGGAGGTGTACCGGCACTGGATGTCACATATGTTAGACTGGTAGACCATCTAATCCTAGGAGCAAGACATGGAGGTGTACCGGCACTGGATGTCACATATGTTAGACTGGTAGACCATCTAATACTAGGAGCAAGACATGGAGGTGTACCGGCACTGGATGTCACATATGTTGACTTTAGGGCAGCCTTTGATCTCGTAGATAGAACAATTTAATGGAAAAAGTTGGAGGCCATGAGATGCCCTGTGTGGTTAGTCAGTGTTGTTAAGCAGCTCCATGGAAACACCTCTGAGATGGTGGGCTTGAATAACGATGGTCTGGTTACTGCCCTAATATCGATTAGCAGGGGAGTCAAGCAGGGTTGTTTGACGGCTCCCCTGGTATTTACTTACTACCTAACTGATCGTCCAGTGCGATTATTGGGTAGCGCAGATTGCCCTCCTAGGATTGGGCACACCAGGTTCGCCAGCATGTTGTATGCCGATGACCTTGTTATGTTGGACCATACTTATTCCGGAATGAAATCTACGCTCTCTGAGCTTTTGAATTGTGCTAGTAAAAACGAATTGATGATAAACATGGAAAAGACAAAGACCATGCTGATTACATCAAAAAACGTCAACAGGGTGGCGATGATGACGGTGTCTGGCCCAGTAGAACATGTTCAGCATTATCCATATCTGGGACTTGAAATAAGAATGGCTGCAGACTGCTTACATATTACGTATGCAAAAACTAGAAAAGCGAGACAGCTCACATTGCTTTTCTATAGGTTTGCAATGCAGACAGCAGGTTATTCTGTGCAAGGAAGTCTGATGTTATATAAGCCATGTCTTTGCCCTGCAGTCTTATACGCTTTAGAAGCCTTGACTATGGGAGACATACTTTGGTTAAACCGTCTTCAAGGCAGTTTTTGGTGCACAATATTAAAATTAGGTCCCTCTATTCCAATGGAACATTTGAGATTGGAATTAGGACTGGTTTCTCTTGGTGGGCTTGTTTTAAGGAAGCGCAGAGAATTATACATAAAATCAAAAGTCTACCCAGTGTGTCCTCTCCTGAAAGAAATGGAGGCAAATAGCGATGGATAATGGGTGATCAGAGGCAGTTGTTTGGAAGAATTGAATCTGTCAATTTTTAAACAGATGAACTAGAAACTGGGGTTTGGTTAAGGAAGTAGCTACGAAGTAATCAAAGATTTGTTTAAGAGGAAATTCGATCTATGGGACTGGAACAACAGTTATGACCACATTTCTAAACTAAAGAACTACAAATATGTGACAAATGTTGTCCATCAATATTTACTACAACCTCCGACATACATTCTCCAAAGTCCAAATCAGGCGATAAGAATGCTAATAGTACAACTGTGCATAAATCAGCTTTCTTTGCGCACAGTCCTAGGCCGTCAGATGAAATTGCAGCTTGAACAGAGATTCTGTCAAGTTTGTAAATTAACACATATTGCAGAAAACAGCTAAGTACCTATTCATTGAATGTGTAAAGTTAGGGCCCACATATATGTGTAATTATGAAGAACTGGTCCATAAAGTCGATAAGATTCAGTGATTTTTGGAACTCAGTACATATTGTACTCTATCGTACATGGCTACAATTTGAAAAACTGTTAGCCATATAATAATGTTGTTATAACTTGCACACTGCGAATTTGCACATATATGCGATAAGTATTAGTTAGTTGTGAATTTGGGCTTGCCGTCACTATGATTGCATGTCTCGTTCACCTTTGAATATAGAAGTAGGTTTATTATTACTCCAGGTTGAGCTAAATTGGGATTATAAAGAAGGAATTTTACATTGATTGGGTTTAGTGTGAATATAATAATAATAATTTCTATTGAAAAGCAATGATGTGATATATGGATGTAATCAATTTCTCTCTTTTATGTTGCTATTGAAAAGGTATAATACTTAACTGTGATTTTATATTTAGGTTTGTATGCTTGGTGTATATATCTCGTAATTTGTAAAAGTCTAAATTGACTAAATAAACATAAATATTATTATTATTATTATTATTATTATTAATATTATTTAAGATCTTATAAGATTCTGATAAGATCCTTATGAGAAAATCAATAAGAAATGATTGTATAGGGTCCTCTCCCTATACATTGTTACATTTATCGCACAAGGGCCTCTTTCATTTGTTTTTCTATTTTGACTTCTTCTAATGTGGTGAACACACGATGTTAGACTGACTAGATTCAGTTTTGAAATGGCCACATAGTGAGCGAATTCAAGTAGGACTAGGTATTAAAATGACTGAAATAGGTAGGTCTTCAATTATTAATAGTATTCTCCTATAGCATTTCATGCTGCACTTCTCCCACTTCTAAGCACTTTTATAACTGGTATTATTAGCCCATTCATTGGTGCTTGATTATTGAGCTCAAAGGATACAGAATGTGAGGGGCCCCGCTGCAGGATTCACACTTGCAAAGTCCATGCTGTCCTCAAGTCAGTGACCAGCGCTTTACTTGTGAGCTATCCACCCAGACTATTGACGAATTCATAACAAGTATGACAAACTAAACTTTCTTTCAGCATTGGAATCACATTGTGGACAACAGGAAGCCAGCAACTCCTCCATTTACAAACTTTAAAAAAGTATTCTTACTGAAGATGTCAATGTGAAAAAAGTTGATTAAGAGCAATAGTACAAAAGAAAGGCATTTATTACATAAGTAGAAGCAGAAAAAAGAATGACTCTGTTTAATGGTGCTCAATTTATGGGCTGCAGAAGGAGTTGTCCCTGCCATGGGATTTCAACTTGGGAAGTACAGGCTTCCCCTATCCACAAAATATTTCTATAGCTATAGCTCTTATGCTGCCTTTTTGCCCTTACAGAGTGTGGGTTCTAAAAATAAACGTTACCATGAGACTCAGAACAGGCTAACCTTAGAATTCAGGGCAGCCCCCAATACTGAAACTATGAATAATATGCAAGGCAGAACCAGGGGGTCAGCAAGATGTTGCAAAATGTCTTGCAAACTGTATCCGAACATAGTTTCTCTGGGTAGGAGCTTCGGAGCTTTGACCCTTCCATGTGGATGGATCTTCCACACAGCTGCCATAATTTGTTGGATGCAGTTTATTTTTATTGTTTTATATAATGCTAAACATATAATGCTAAACATGTCTGTCATCCCCCAGGCTTCTCCCATGCACCCGCCCCACCACCTTGCCATCCGCAGGGCAGGCACTATGAGCGCCATCCCTAGTTTTTCAAATTTAGTGAATAAAAAGGCATGCGTGACGTTGTCGAAAGAGAAAGTATATTGTACCTCCCATTGTAATAAATATATTAATATTGGCCTACGCCAAGCTGCTTGAAAGTCGCTTGCGAAAGAAATCCGTGTCGCAAGGTCCTGACCTTAAATCCATGTAAACCGCCATTTTAGGTCAAACCGCCATTTTGGGCTTCGCTTTGTAAAATGGACCTGTGAGTTAAAAATGGTGGACGATGTCATTCCAGAATACAACATGGCCGTCTTGACCTCTGTACATAGCTAATGTGTAACTTGCCTGCAGGCCACTCGTTGAGGTCGTGAACTGAGACCTTGTCCTTCGTTAACCTTTGTGCAGAAGGATTACTTGTGCAATGAAACTAATCCACGAGCATATGTTGAGACAATGTATTCAAATACTGAACGAAGAACATCTTTTTGACTACATTGTATTAATGGTTGAGAAGGCCTGCATGGAAAATCTTAGAATGCACAGTTATTGCATAGGCTTGTTGATACATGTATTAAAGGCAAACCAGTTGTATGCGGTTGTTTGAGACTTGGCACGAACCCTAGATCGGTGATGTATTAAAAGGAATATTAACCCGAAGTGGGGCTGGACATCGTGCCCACCAAATATATAAAAAGCGAATGCATTCTAATGTACAACGTCTCTCACTGAACACACTGAACCACTCTGGAGTTCATTGGGTTGTACTGAGGGGCGATAGCTATCTGATTTTGCTCTGTTTTTGTAACTGGATTCAGTATAAAATAAAGTACTTTGTATGTTCCTTTGTAACCCGTGTTCGGTGTATTTCCTTTTGGGGTACTCAGCCTCGATATTTTGATTCTGATTTCACAGTTGGCGCCCGTATAGGGACCCTCAAGATTGATGCCGGATTGTTGAAGGTTGACGCATGCTATCGGACCGGGATCGGACGGTGTGACATAAGGGGCCCCCTGAACGAGACACGACACCTCAGCAGCGCTGCACGACCCGATCCTTGGACGATAAGCGTGTGGTCCGAGACGGCATCTTG
This sequence comes from Ambystoma mexicanum, assembly GCF_040938575.1. Classification (NCBI taxonomy): domain Eukaryota; kingdom Metazoa; phylum Chordata; class Amphibia; order Caudata; family Ambystomatidae; genus Ambystoma; species Ambystoma mexicanum. Next base: position 355,081,669 of record NC_090922.1, read on the forward strand.
ACGAGGGTCCACTTATCGAGCCGGGCAGATTTGCTGAAATCACCATACACAAGGTAAGATTAGTTAGGTAAGATTCTTAGAAATCCGATCGGACCTCCTTAGGTTTGACCAGGTGAGTCGTGACCGGATTCTTAATTTAACCCTGACAATTTGAATTTTGGCGCATTGTATCTGCAGACACAATTATTGACCAGGTAACACCAAGAATTTGAGATATGCCTGGGAAATTGTCTACCTGCTTTAGGGCATTATTCCGCAGTGATAGACAATCTTTGGAATTTAGCCGTCCCGCACCACAGGAGGGGTCGCCAGCATGTACTATGTACTGTAAGCATGGCATTGAAAGTATAGTATTTAATGACATTTGGCACAGACAAACCAGACATGCCTCCGAACTTCAGTGGCCAATCAATGGTAGTTTTGAAATCCCTCGTTTTGAGTATTTAGAGTCAATTCTATTAAAGAAAAAGGCTAGACCTGCAGCATTTGATGTTTTGCAGAATTGGAAAAAAGAAGCGTTGCAACAACTTAAAAGTAGAGAGAAACCTGCATGCCGTCATAAAACGAATGCTGAAAAAGCGTTGTTATGTGATCAGGACAAACAGTCAGAGGCGACTAAAAATATGGATAGGGCTTTCTCACTCGGTATTCAGAAAATCTATCCTTCTAAAGATCTTCATATTTCTGATGAGTTTATTGACAAAATATTAAATGAACGAAGGCCTGGTGCCTCTGCGCCACCTCCGTATGTTCCTCTTCCTGCTGCTTTGCCTCTTCCTCCTGTTATTCCTGCTCCACCTGTTGTTGTTCCCGTTGTTCTTGCTCCGCCTAATGTTCCCCTTCCTCCAGCTCCCCCACCTCTTTTTATCGCACCAGTTATAGTACCTCCATCATATATGCCTGCTCCCTCTCTTCCAAGTTGTCCTGAGCCGCTTGTAATCGATCGAGGTACAGGAACAAAGGTTGTCACTCGCAATACTGTACCGCCGGAGAAGAAACGTGAGTTAATTGCATGGGCTAAGCATTGTATGGAGAAGGATGATCAAGCTGGCGTTTTCGCCACACTTTGTAATACGGATAATTTTCCTGAGAAAAATGTTTTTATTGAAGGTTTAGGGATTCAGTTATGTATAATGTGGGGAAGATTAAATAATGCAGATCTTCCGCAAGGGTTAAGGGATCTAAATACTCTAGCGCTTTCTAGAGACACTGTGGAGAAGGTAAATGAGCAGGTCAAGAGGTTATTTGGGTATAGAAAGGAGTTAGAAAAGTTACAGAACAAGGATGACGAGGAGGAAAATATATATGTACAGAAACGGTTCCTTCCGTGTCGTAAATCGATATCGGAAGAAACGCGAATTTGTAAGAAAGACGCGATTAGATGGATTTCAGACATATCGATAACTCCAGTTGAGGTATATGACAAATATAGTCAATATACGCTAGAAATGCAGAGGAAAGTGATACATGTAATGGTAGAGTACCGGCAGGATGAGTGTGTAAAAAGGAAGATTAGTTGTCCCACAGAGTTATTGAGCGTTTATAAGAGAGCTTTTTCACTTGACACTTCTTCGACTGCTTTAGCGCTCGACTTGGTTCTGTTGCTTAGTAAGCGTTCAGAGTCACCTACTTCTCAGTTGCCTATGAGAGAGGTTCCTCCGACATTTGTCCCGAAGGTTGAGATTGCGCTGATCCTGCACATAATATAGTCACTGTGAACATTCCTGCACATTATGTATCACAGTTTGGTCACGTCCCGTTTTTACGGCAGGAAGTGAACACAATTAGACAGTCTATTCCTGACATTAGGAAAAATCCGACAGGGTTCTATAAAGAGATAGAGTCCATTTTGCAATCCTCAGTGTTCACCCTAGGTGACATTGATTTGTTGTTTCCTGTACTCCTGCCCATAGATTTATGGAAACAAGTTAGAACTATTGACGACGTACCCGGGTTGGGAGATACATGGGTGAATATAAATAGACTCGATGGGGAAAGGCCAGCTGGTGAAAGACCGCCTCAGGTGATATTAACTTTTCCTGACAGAATCGTTGCTAAATTAAAAACCATAATTCCCGAAAAGAGAATTATTTGGGACAAGTTTACGGCCTTTGTCCAAGGAAAGTCTGAGGGTGCTACCGAGTTCTTTAATCGGTTCGAACAGGTATTGTCGGATTTCAGTGGACAAGACTTAGGCACAAAGTCTGGGAAAAGATTATTTGTGGACAAATTTGTACGTGGATTGTTGCCTGACATCCAGTCACAAACGATGTCTTCTGAGGCGCTTGGCAGGCGAAATCACAATCAGAAGTACTGCACATGGCTCAGTACTACGAGAACCGTGTCAATAATGAAAAAGATAGGATTGAAAAACGGAAAGGTGATTTAAAAACTAAAGTGCTATTGCAGCAAACTGTTAGGGGCCCCAGAGGGGGTAGTTCTCAGGTTAGAGGTCAGTATGTCCCGCAGGGGAATGTGCCTTTGGGTCCTGTGAACATTAACCAGTGTGCTTATTGTCGTCGAGAGGGTCATTGGCGAGCACAATGCCCCATCCTTCAACAAAGGTCAAATAATACATTTGGTAATATGGGTAGGTGATCCAGAGGTCGCCCGGGCGTAGGGGGCCCTGGTAGAGGTCAGTTTACACAGGACCCTCAGCAACCTTTCTCGCAGGACAATCAGGCTCCGAGTGTGGACACCAGGAACATATTTGATCAACCTTCCGCTGCATATTTATCTGAAGAGCTTCCTTTTGATGATATTCTGTTTCGTTAGGATTGCCCGAAGCAGGGTTTGGAACCTACACCTATTCCCGTCAATCAGAAAGGTCCCTATGTTGAAATGGTGGTGGGAAATAGGAAACATCAGTTTTTGATAGAAACTGGAGCACAGAAGTGCTCCATTGATCATTCACGGGTTCCAAACATTCCACTGTCAGGACAAACCAATGTTTCTGTAGGGTTTTCTGGTACACCAGTTGTTTGTCCGGTTTTTATGCCGGTACCTATTTCTTTGGGTCCCTTTATGGACCATTGTCCATTTCTGTTGACTTTGGATTGAGGAAAGAACTTGCTGGGGTTGAATCTGTTAAAAGAATTAAATGCAGTGATTTATTGTTCTTCTGATGGAGTGCGCTTGACAATTTCACCACAGCAATTTTCTGCCTCGCAATTCTTGACTAGACCTTTGCCTCCAGAATTCATTGATGTACCAGAGAGCTTGTGGGCTGTCGACGACAATGATGTTTGTGTTTTACAGATTGTGCCTGTCAAAATAGTTTTGAAACATGGAATTGAGCTGCCACACATTCCCCAGTATAAGATTTCGGTTGAGGGCGAGCAAGCTTTGAAATGTATTGTTTCCGATTTTGTGCATCGTGGGGTGATTGAAGAAATTTCAGGAAGTTTGTTTAACAGTCCGATTTTACCCGTGTACAAGAAAGGCGATAATGCAATTCCATTCCATTTCATAATTGATTTACGTGCCATTAATAAAGTTGTGGCACCACAATTTCCAATTGTGCCTGATGTAATGACAATCCTAACCATGATTCCAGCTACAGCTACTTACTTTAGTGTTGTGGACCCGAAGAATGCTTTCTTTAACGCTCGTTCACATTTACTCGTGCACCTTAAGGGTGCACAGAGAGTCCTAGCATTTACAGTAGGGCTTTGAAAGAACAGCTTGATACCCTTGAATTGCCCTCTACCTGTACTTTGCTTCAGTACGTTGATGATTTGCTTCTAGCTGCTGACTCTGAGAGTGCCTGTAAGGAGGGCACTGTGTCATTACTTATTCATCTAGCTAAGCATGGTCACAAAGCTTCGCTTAAAAAATGTCAATATTGTTGTCAGGAGGTTGCCTATCTCCTGTCAAAGGAGTGAAGAAGATTGACACCTGAAAGAATAAAACACATTTCTGGCATTTCTGTCCCAAATACACAGAAGGAAGTTAGGGCCTTGATAGGTATGGCTTCTTACTGTAGGTTGTGGATCCCAAATTTGTCACTAGTGATCAAACCGATGTTGGCTTTGACGAAGAAGGGCATTTCTTCGCCATTGCCATGGAACGCGGTACACCAGCAGTCGTTTGACTTGCTTAAGATTGCATTATGCTCTGCACCAGTTTTGGGCACACCAAACTATGAAAAGGCCTTTGTGTTGTTTGTGCATGAATGTGATGGATGTGCTTTGGCTGTATTAACGCAGGAACATGGAGGGAAGAATAGGCCTTGCGGTTATTTTTCTTCCACCCTTGATCCTGTAGCATGCGCTTTGCCAAGATGATTGCGAGCTGTCGCTGCTGCTGCTGCGTCTGTAAGACAGGGTGAGGGAATGGTCCTAGGCCATGATCTAACCCTGATGGTGCCTCACTCTGTAGATGTTCTGCTGAACCGAACTCAAATGTAACACCTCACTTCGGCACGGTTGACAAGATATGAATTGATCTTGTTTGCTCCTCACGTTCAAATTAAGAGGTGTTGTGTTCTTAATCCGGCTGAACTCCTACCTTACCCGCAAGATACTACTTGCGGCGATGAAGTGCCACATGATTGTTTGTATACGACCGAACAAGAGACAAAGGGTAGAATTGATTTGAAGGATACTCCCTTGGATAATCCGCAAGGAGATCTGTTTTTTGATGGCTCCTGCTTCAAACTTCTGGATGGTACATCCACAGCTGCTTATGCGATCACTACATTGAGCACGGTTGTGGAAACTAAGAGAATCATGCATAATTCTGCGCAGACCGCAGAGATTATAGCATTGACCCGAGCTTGTGAACTTTCTAAAGGGCTTGCAATAAATATATATACTGATAGTCAGTATGCCTTTGGGGTGGTCCACAACTTTGGGAGACTTTGGTCAGAGAGTGGGTTCCTAACTTCGCATGGCACCAAAATTCAACATGGCTCCCTAATAGTACAACTACTCCTAGCGCTTGCGCTCCCTACTCAGTTAGCAGTTATCAAATGTGCAGCACATCGAAAGATTACAGGTGATATAGGGAAAGGGAATGCTTTCGCTGATCAGATAGCTAGGCAAACTGCTACTGATCTCCTTACGGAGATGTATGTTTCAAGGGAATCTTTAGATGCTTATGCAATAGATGAGGGTGTTGGGTCTGTACGGGATATCCAAGCTGATGCCACGTTAGAAGAATCCAAAAGGTGGGCTGAAGGCTTGGGGAAACTTGATGATGACGGGTGTTGGGTGGACATAGAAGAAGGGAAATGGCTACTCCCTGACGCGTACGTCATGATGATGGTCATCATGGCCCATGGTCCTATGCATGTATGTGCCCAGAAAATGACAAAAATGTTAGAAAAGGTTTGGGTAAATGACAAAATTGCGAAAATTGCCCAGCGCTACGTCCGGTAGTGCATGATTTGCCTGCAACACAACGTGGGAAAGGGGACAGTAACTCCAAGGGGTAGTTTTGGGCCACCCTCTGTCCCTTCGAAGTGATCCACTTTGATTTCATTGAAATGGAACGATGCGATAATAAGAAATATGTACTTGTGGTTATCTGTGCTTTTAGTATATGGGTTGAGGCTTTCTTGTTAAAGATGCTACAGCTATGACTACTGCAAAAATCATGTTAAAAGAATACTTCCCGCGGTTCGGTTTGCCATGAGTTATCTGGTCGGACAATGGTCCACATTTTGTTGCCGCTGTAATTCTGCAGATATGTACAGCATTACGAATTGAAAAACGATTCCATTCGGCCAGACATACTCAGAGCGCCAGACTAGTAGAAAGACACAACGGTATCATCAAGAACAAGCTCGCTAAGACGTGTGCCGGCACCAAACTAAAATGGCCCGACGCCTTACCGACCGTGTTGTTATCCATGCGCACAACCCCTCAAACTAAGACTGGGCTCTCTTCATTTGAGGTAGTAATGGGGAGACCTGCCAATATTTGGAACCTTCCTAAATGTAACTCGTTAAGAAATGTTGAAAATGTACTACTTTCAGATTATTGTGGCCAATTGACTAAAAACCTGTTTTTGATTTATCACCAGGTACGAGAAGCTTTACCTGTGCCATACGAGGGCCCGGGCCACAGCATACGGCTTGGAAGTTGGGTGCTCGTCAAATCGTTTGAACGCTCCTCTTGCCTTGCGCCTCGCTGGCGTGGGCCATTCCAAGTCCTGTTGGTCGCCCAGACAGCGGTGCAGGTCGCTGAAGAAAGAACTGGATACACGCGTCCCACATCAAGAAACTTCCTCACCCTGTGCCACACATTACAGAACAAACAGAACCCCTAGCTGACACTGCAACCAATGACCCCAAAGCAGTAAGTGTCACTGAGAGTATGTCAGAGAATTTCTCTGAGCCTGTGAGGCTTGGGGAAGCTGCCATTTTGTCTCCACACTCTCCACAAATTTTGCATCCGGAAACTGCTATTTCGAATTCAGTACCTTTACTTACTTGTTTCCGGATCAATCAGTACCGGGAAAAGTACGATATAATCTACGACCACGAAGATAGACTTACGGCGTGGTTTTGCTGTGCATTTGATAGACTTATGGCACAGTTTTGCTGTGCATCTGATAGACTTACGGCACGGTTCGGCTGTGCATTCGGAGAAGGAGAAAAGTCTTCGAGGGCTTGCTTTTTGCCAAATTTGAGAAAGGGGATTCTGTTGGCTAGGGCTGTGGAAGGACTAAGAAGTCGCTCGACTGGGAGGTCGCCAGCAACAAACTTTGGAGTATCCGTTTGAAGACTACAATGCCCGCCACCGCTACTGCTCGTATGGGACTTGTAAATAAGGGGGTGACCAACTGGGACAATGGACAAAATGCCTGGGCCCCAAAAATGGATTGCTGTATTTTTATAATGATATTTGGGTTTTTAATAGTCGCTGCCTTAGGATTGTGGTACCTCGAGGAAACTCACTCTTTAGAACTTTTGTTGCCTACTGAAAGTGCACCCATTTTTCCTACTCCCTTTGTACATTTGCATACTCTATCCCCCCGGGGATTCTCAGCACAGACAAAGGTACCACAATAACACTTTACTGCTTATCATGAATGCTACACAAGCCATTTTTAATAAATCTAACTGTTGGGTCTGCTCACATTTACTGCAACACGGGGATAAGGGGCTAGCTTGGTATATTCGTCCTTTACCATTGACAACTGCTTGCTATGCTTCCCTTAGAGCACTGTTCTTTGGCCGATGGAATGATAGCATCTCAGGGAACTTTGATGGCACCAATTAGAATAGTTTTGAGAAACGTTTTTTGACTCCCCTGGGATGCTTGCTTTTTGCAAATAGGAGTAAACCGAATGTTGCTTCTATTAGGCCTTCTGATAAACTGTCTTGTCCTTTCCAATCTTTGATTTCCTTTAAGATGGCTCCAATAGGCAATAAGGATGCCATGCCTCTTTCTTACACTGTTAACCATAGCCCCAATTCAGTTTCTTTTTGCATAGAGAGGAATGGAACTCAGTCAATGGGAAATGTTCTAGGTTGTGCCAACGTTGGAAATTTGACTGGGGAAAACAGACCTTTGTATGTAGGCGAACCTATCTACTTTGTCTGCAGTAATGTAGCAATCCCATGGTTGCCCAGGGATTGGCAGGGAACCTGTTATTTAGGGATCCTCTTACCTGGGGTGTTTATAGCTAGTACAAAAGAAGTTTCGAAGGCTCGTCCACGGTGGGACGAGAATGGTGACACCCTGGCACAAATCTTGGGAGATACAGCTAAATCAGTTGTGCCATTTTGGGGGCAGATAGCGAATTCAGAAGATATCAGAAAACTAGCGAGAGTACTGGAGAGAACCATCAACCGGACCACGGACATACTGTATAATATGACGTTAGAACAAAAGGCGATAAGATTAGTAGCAATTCAAAACCGACTGAGTGTGCAAATTAGTGGGGTCCGGCTTCTGTGTTTTCGTACCCGATTCCTCTCTAACTATTTTCAAGGCAATATAGAATCTGCACGTCCTTAGTTCCGAATGGCATGTTGCTGAGGGAAACTGGGATCTAAGCACTTGGTTCTGGGACTTCTTGCGATCTTGGGGTTGGAAGGTACTTTCGGTCTTATTAATTATTTTGGGAATCCTGTTGTTTCTTTGTTGCTGTATTCAGTGTCTACCTGGTATGTGTTCGATGCTAGGGGGATGTTGCGCACAAGCGATAGGTTCGATAGGACATAAAGTGTATGCCCCGAATAAAACCTCTAAAGAATATGTGTTGAAAGATATTGTAGCAAATGACCTAATGGCAATAGATATTTCCGATAGTGATTCAGGGTACATGGACGATGATGCATGGAGTTATTTGCAAGGAGATCCAAAGTAGTTTTTAGCACTTGGCATAGGCCAAAAGGAGAGTTTGTTGAAAGAGAAAGTATATTGTGCCTCCTATTGTAATAAATATATTAATATTGGCCTACGCCAAGCTGCTCGAAAGTCGCTTACGAAAGAAATCCGTGTCGCAAGGTCCTGACCTTAAATCCATGTAAACCGCCATTTTAAGTCAAACTGCCATTTTAGGCTTTGCTTTGTAAAAGTCACCCTGTGAGTTAAAAATGGTGGACGATGTCATTCCAGAAAACAACATGGCTGTCTTGACCTCTGTACATAGCTAAGGTGCAACTTGCCTGCAGGCCACTCGTTGAGGTTGTGAACTGAGACCTTGTCCTTCGTTGACCTGTGTGTAGAAGGATTACTCGTGCAATGAAACTAATCCACAAGCATATGTTGAGACAATGTATTCAAATACTGAACGAAGAACATCTGTTTGACTACATTGTATTAATGTTTGAGAAGGCCTGCATGGAAAATCTTAGAATACACTGTTATTGCATAGGCTTGTTGATACATGTAATAACGGCAAACCAGTTGTATGCGGTTGTTTGAGATTTGGCGCGAACTCTAGATCGGTGATGTATTAAAAGGAATATTAACCCAAAGTGGGGCTGGACATCGTGCCCACCAAAAGTATAAAAAGCGAATGCATTCTAATGTACAACGTCTCTCACTGAACACACTGGACCACTCTGGAGTTCGTTGGGTTGTACTGAGGGCCGATAGCTATCTGATTTTGCTCTGTTTTTGTAACTGGATTCAGTATAAAATAAAGTACTTTGTATGTTCCTTTGTAACCCGTGTTCGGTGTATTTCCTTTTGGGGTACTCAGCCTCGATATTTTGATTCTGTTTTCACAACGTGTGACACATCGCTTCCCCCAGGTTGCTTAGGAAACTCGTCGCTGAGCAGCGCAGCACCTGCATGCCCCCAAGTATTCTAGTCCTTCCAGTGTGCACCGGCACTGCATGCATGGATTTGTTCCCCCCACTGGGGCTGGGGCCATGCCCATGCCCCATGTCCCTCTGCTACGTAGTGAGAGAAGACCCAAGATAAATGTGTTTTCTGAAGTGTGTGTGTGTGTTTGAATGGAATGCATGGATTGTGTTTGTTTCTAAGACAAGGTGTGTGTGTGTGTGTGTGTGTGTGTGTGTGTGTACATGAGTGTGATTGTGCGTGCACATGTCTGTATGGCGGGTCGGAGGAAGCAGAGTAATGATGATTTCTTTTTTCATACTACAGTGACCGCACGGTCATAGATATGTTGTGGTCTCACTCCGGCTCATGCAAGGGATTTACAGTGACTGCTACTGACATAGATGTATGGTGGCAGGCTCCTGCAAGCGATTTACAGTGACTGCTACTGACATAGATGTGTGGTGGCAGGCTCATGCAAGGAATCTACAGAGACTACTACTGACATAGATGTGTGGTTGCAGGCTCATGCAAGGGATTTACAGTGACTTCTACTGACATAGATGTGTGGTGGCAGGCTCATGCAAGGAATTTACAGTGACTACTAATGACATAGATGTGTGGTTCCAGGTTCATGCAAGGGATTTACAGTGACTGCTACTGACATAGATGTGTGGTTGCAGGCTCATGCAAGGGATTTACAGTGACTACTACTGACATAGATGTGTGGTGGCAGGCTCATGCAAGGAATTTATAGTGACTACTACTGACATAGATGTGTGGTTGCAGACTCATGCAAGGGATTTACAGTGACTGCGACTGACATAGATGTGTGGTTGAAGGCTCATGCAAGGGATTTACAGTGACTGCTACTGACATAGAGGTGTGGTGGCAGGCTCATGCAAGGTATTTACAGTGACTGCTACTGACATAGATGTGTGGTGGCAGGCTCCTGCAAGGTATTCACAGTGATCGTTACTGGCTAAAATAGAGTGTGGCCGCACCCTCATGAAAATCATGTAAAATGCTCGGGTTTAGTGTATGTTTGGTGACATGGCATTAACTGCATTTTTTCATGTTTTACCTCCTTGTTCTCAAAAATAGTGCTATTTGTGCCATTTGTACATATTATTTTAAATACCTTCTTGGGACGTGATTACCCCCCCACACCGAACCCACCTACAATGTTTGGGGCCCCCTCCCTATGCTTGGTGGCTCAGACCATTTTAGTAAAATATCTAGGCCCCTCCACTGAAAATATTCACCAGAAGTGACTGTCTGTGAATCATGAAATGTACTGGATTGTTTGTCACTTTGTTACTTTAGAGAACAAATTGTAAAATGTAAGTTTATGACCCCATTTGTTCAAATATTGTGCTGCAAAATGCAGAATTTCAACACAATATTTTAAACGTTTATCGGGGGAGAGCCCCACTGAACTCTCCTTTCATGATTTTGGACTCCCCCAATATGCTCAGTCGGTCGCACTTATTTTAGAAAATATTGAGGCCCCTCCACTGAAAACGTTCACCACCCTTGAGGTCCCACCCTTGAATCATTTGGAATCCTGTTGCCCCCTTAGGATTTGACTGTCACCCTGCCCCCTCCCTTACCTCATGGCACAAACGCTTCCTCCATCACTGCCACAGTTGCAAGCCTCCAGTTGTAGATGTGTGTTAGTGGAAGGTACCCTGTAGACTCCATTGACGTTTCGGTTTTTAGGCACGGTAATATGGTGAGCACTAGAGAAATCCAGTGGCATAGAAACAGTAAAGGAAGCAACATCCAGACCAAGCACGAGGTAGACTGCACATTTTGTTACAGGGTTCACTTGGGCTCCAATGAAAATGCCTGCGTCCCAAGGGATACCTCAGTTCCGAACTTTCGATATGGTTAATCTCACCGAGCTTTAAAGCCGCAAACTCAGAATTGCCACTGATCCAATTATTCCTTGGATGTTCATTTCTGCCACAGATATAATTGTACAACAGCATCTGAACTTAAAACAGCTGAAACTGCGACATTGCTATATGTGTGCATGCCCCTTTGTCGCCAAACGTGATTTGTATCTGTCTCTGTACTCCACCCTCCACATGACAGTGCTCACCAACAAACGTAGATACGCATTGATACTCCATAAAGACACCCTGAAAACAGTTCTTCCTCCAATGCCAGTTTCGTGTTCTCCGATTGGCCTTTGTAGTGCAAGAACCAATCAAATAAAAATGAAAACCCAATTAATCCAAGAATAAATCAAAAATAAACTCATTCAAGTTGATGTGGAATCAACATTTAGAACTTCAGTCAGTCAAAAAAGCACGTACTCGACATTTTGTCATAGGGCCAAATATAACACTAAAACTGCATATATATATATGCACTGAAAAACTTTGTTAAAGGGATGTTATGGTTAAGTTGGACTAATAACTAATAAAAACCTATGAAATTCAAAGAAAAAACTTTGTTAAAGGGACGTTATGGTTTCAAGTAAAACCGAAAATCCCCAGAAATTCACCAGCTATGGTAAGCTAAACAACCATAACTCGCGCCACCACCGTGCACTGCTAAGACTAACACCCAGGACATCAAAGATGACGTTTCAAAGGTTTATATTAGTGCAACTTAACCATAACGTCCCTTTAACAACGTTTTTTCATTGAATTTCATAGGTTTTTATTAGTGCAACTTAACCATAATTTCCCTTTAAGAAAGTTTTTTCATTGAATTTCATAGGTTTTTATTAGTGCAACTTAACCATAGCACCCCTTTAACAAAGTTTGTTCAGTGAATTTCATGGGTTTTTACCAGTGCATGCTATTTTCCTACAACTTACTAATGTCATACTTACCTAATATAACAATATTTGTGTCCCATTTACAAAGTGTCACCTTAACACTTCTATACACTTTTTGCAACTATTTTAACTAGTTTTGCATCCGTAGACGTCTGCGAATATCTGTCTTCAAAGCAGACCTTCCAGACAGTGCCACATGAACATGGCGCGCAGTATGATGACGTGTCCGAGAACCCGTCCGCACTTCATGATAAGATCTCTGCTTTGTGGACAGTTTGTAACTGCATTTTCTACTGATCTAGGAACTTTCAACTTCAAAATTTCCCTTGCACAGCTCCAACACCTATTCCTACTCATTATCCATTAACAATCTAGTACACAGTACATACTTTTAGCAAAACTGCTATTTATCTTAAAATGGCATCATCTAATGCCATCCCACCTCCCGAAAAGCCATCACCACTGCTGTAATCAAGGAGCATGAGAAACACTGCACCCTACCATAGAAATAACACACGTGCAACATGTTCCCTTGTCCACCTACCCCTCCTTATTAGTGTTTGGTTCCTCTTCCCTCATTTCCCTCCCCACCTTTCCTTCTTAGCTCTCCTGCCAAAAAATAAATCCAAAAACAACAAAAGAAATGTTCCTTTAGGAACCACCTTTCACAGTTAAAAAATAGAACTAAAAAAAACATATAGAGCCTCATTCCGACTTTGGAGGTAACCATGCCGCTATTTGCAGCATGGCTGCCTCCAAAATCGTTCCGACTCCGCCCTGGTGAATGGAGTAATTACCGGTCCATTCCAAGGTTGGAGGGACCGATAATTCCCTATTCACCAGGGCCCTTCCCCATTCCCATTTAAGCCCCCATAGGGCTCAATGGGAATGGGGAACGTGCTAATAACGGTACCGTAAATTACGGTACCGTTATTAGCACTAAAGTCACTTTGCGGGTCCCGTCCTTAACGCCTGCTATAAAAGCAGGCGTTAAGGAAGGACCCGCAAAGGGAACTCGTAGTAGGGCGGTAAGGGTTTAACGGCACCGGTCTCGTTACCGGTGACCGTTAACCCTTACCGCCCTACTCGGAATGAGGCCCATAGATTCCATCTACTTTATATTTCTCAGTAAAGTACATAGACTCAATAAGATTTTCCAACATTTCCATTTGCATTTTATGTTATGCTAATGGGAATATTGTGGCGTTCATCCTCTGTTCCAAAGATTTGAACGGTGGATACCGGCCTAGCAGCCCAAGTTATCAGCCCAAGCGAAGCAAGGGTGGATAACAAGGTCTGTGGACCATTATCCCCTCATTCCAACCCTTGAAATGGGGGATGAAGGCCATTAGCAGCCTAGGTTCCCAAAGCGGGAACCCGGGTGCTAAAAAAGAGGATTTTTCTTCCTACACCGGGATGCCTGTGACGTCCCGGTGTAGGAAAGAAATTCCTTTTCCAAGATTGCCACCATGGAAAGGGAAGGCAAGGGTTCCATACAGGGCCCTCTTCACTTTCCATGGCAGCCTGCAGAATGCAAAAATAGAACCCTATGACCATATTACCACAAGCACATTTTTCTTCCCTTTCAAATCTATCCTAATTTCAAATAACTTTACCACAAAGCCAGTCCCAGGTGGACATGGTCACTTTAATCCTATGTTTTGTCCCTTGTGGTCATGGCCAGTAGTCAGATTGTCCGGATCATGACCTTATTTTATGACCCGGACAATCTGGCCACTGCCCATGGCCACGGGCTACCCCTCAGTCACTAAAAGTATACTGCTATTTTTTGTAGCTACATTATGACACTTGTCAAAAAATAAAACACTGCCACATTTCCAAAACCATGCATGTAGGTCCTTGCCAATGCTCCTCACGCAAGTTTTCTGGAAATCCACCCATGTTTTATTTTTTCAAAAGTGTCAAAAGTATGCATATACAATCGTCATATAACCTAGCCCCCACTTGACAAAATCCATTCAGACTTTATGAAAACATTTTTATCTAGATCTATAATCTTTTTGCAAACTTTTGTGTAGATTTATCAAAAGGCACCTCGTTTATAAGCCTTTACATTATTTTGGGACCCCCCCTCTAATTTTGCCCCCTCATGACAGAATCCCACCAAACTTTGCAAACTAATTCAGAATCAGGTCATAAATATACATGCAAGACTTCATGCAATTCTATTAAGTGGCGCCAAAGTTATAAGCCATCCAAGAACTGCATTTCACCAACCCTGTAATGCTGAGGTGTCCGCGAACATCACAGGACTGTTTGCGAACATCCAAACTGTTCGCGGACTTTTCGCAGCAAAAAACCACCCATTTCTTTGCTTCTTGCGGCTATTTCCCATCCCATCCTCATCACCCCTCACCTCCCCAGAGATTATTTGATAAATTTGACAAGTGCAATGTTGTGTTTTTTAATAAGTTTTTACCGCGATGTCTGCGGACACCAGCCGCTGTCCGCGAATCCAAGATGGCGGGCGTTTCCAAAAATCTGACGCTCTTCATGCTCTTCACCATCCAATCAGCGAATATGTCGCATGTCCACGGACATGACGCAAGCCGATTAACCAATCGGTGTCCTGTCTGCGGAGCGAACAGGGAAGTGTGTCCACGGAGCGGACATAGATATCATTAATTTTTTTGGTCATTTTAAAAAAACTACTGGACGGATTTTCACCAAATTTACAAAAGCACGGTTTTGGGACCGCTGCTCCTGCTACAAATTTGGTGAAAATCCGTCCAGCGGTTTGGGCTGTAGGCGTGAGCAACGTTTTTTTCCCCATTCAGTCTATGGGAAAAAAATAAATTTTGGGACCCCTGCTATAACTTTGCATCCCCTGGACCAAACCTTGCCAAACTGCAAAACGATTCAGAGTGGGCCAAATACTTTTTTTTGCAACGTTTGGTGAGGATTCATCCAGGGGAAGCGAAGTTATAAGCCGCCCAAAAAGTGCTCTTCCTATGGGATTAGCAACTTAACCATAACTACACGGCAACTACCTTGAGCCGTGTAATACATATAAAGTTACAACCAAATGAAAACAAAACAGTGACAATAATGAATAACAATTCTAAAAAATGTGTATGTAATACAGCACCCACACAGTCCCTGCAGGAATTAATAAAACTAAGTGAGCCTAAAATCAACCTACTTGCCTCTTTACCTTTTACTTAGAATCCAGTCTCAATATAAATACTTTACTACAACAAAGACAGCTCCCTTATCGCCAGTCAATTTACACTTAGCAATGTACTGTTCAGGTAAAAAAATATAATTTGTAGAGGGAGTTTTTTCACTGCCCTGAGTCCACTGCCAAGTACACTGTCTGGCCAATTTATATTTATATGCGATGCACTGCCTCTACAGCTCCCTTGGAGCTGGGAAGATCTAAATTGTCAGTGCTGCCACTTTATAAAAAGACAGATTTAGGGTGAAGTAATTGTGCGATATCCCAATTTAGAATCCCCAGGGAAGTATTTTGAAAACCAAGAGGGGCGGCTTAAAATGACTATTGAGAATCTGCAGTGAACCTTGAGAAATGCCACTTTTGTTAGCAACACGGCTGGTAAAAATCTTTTTTTTTGTTCTGGAACCCTACCATTGGCTTTCTTTACACCAATTAGTGACAAGCAATAAAATCAGGGTTGCCTCCAGAGTGCAGGAGGAACATTTTTGTGGCAGCGTAATGTAAATGTAATGCGTTAAAGCCATGTGTGATACTTTTACGCATTACATTTACGTAAAATCTCATTTTCATTCTTTTTAATGGTAGGGTAGAGAGGCTGTCAGATCGTAAGTTACAATTCCGCATCCACTTTCTTCTCTGCCATACAAATACTCCATATATTACGTCAGCATGTTTTTTCATGCTGGTGTAAATGCTGTGCATTCCTATGCATTCGCCTAGGTTTTATACCAGCAGAATGCAGGCAGATTCCATAGGAATCTAAAATGAAGGCTGCCGACCCTTTGCAAAGGGCAGGCAGGCCTGTGTTTACTCGTTTTGCATGACACAGTGCAAAAGGGTGGCGTAAAAATGAGTGTGCCACCATTTTCCACTCTGCCATCCAAAAGATGTAAATGAGGAATGTGTATGCCAAACTATAAACGTAACCGGACCCTCTTGTGTAAACTACGTGTAAGGTTTTTCTCCCTATGTTTGATGAAAGAAGGGGTGAGCAGCAACCTGTATGAGTCCTGAGCATGGGATACTTACACCTTACCACACACATGTGCAAATGACAACCCAGGGGGGTGGTGGATGGTCCCTCATATGAGAACCTAAAGCAGACATCAGTGAGGGCAGTCTGCCCGGTGAGAGAGTTGACCCTCTCCTAAGGCAGGTCAGCCCGGTTGGATAAAAGTTCTTAAAGTGCACCTGGTTAAATAAACAGTCACAGTCTTATATTCATTTCGACAAGCTTGACAGCCTTTGTTATAAAACAGAATGTGTAATACCAGATCCCTGGTATTAAATAATTACATAACATCCTGTGAACAAGTTCATTCACTTTTGGTAAATAAATAATTAAATAGCATCAATTTGGTCACCTGGGAGCAAATGAATTCATAGTTTGTAAATAAATAATTAAATAGCATAAATGGGGTCACCTGGGAGCAAGTTAATTCATATTTGGTAAATAAATAATTAAATAGGAGGGTGGCCTCCAGAGAGCGTGGAGATGAGGCTGTCCCTGTGCTGAGCTCTGCAGATAAGGGCTGTTACGAGGGTTGAGCCTCCTGTGGAGCCCCCACTGGAGCAAGCTAACTCCCCCCCATGGGCTGCACGTACCCCAGGAGCACACCCCGGTCTGATTCCCAGGCCTCAGGTCCACGGAAACACCTTCAATGAGGCACAGAGGAAGCAGCGGACAGAACATTTAACCCGACCCAGAGAGGAGAACCGTGAGACACCACAGCAATGGCGCAGGTGGGGAGCGGCCTGCCCGGCACGCGTTGCTAGGCGCCCCCCACAAGAAGCAGAGCCAGCAGAGGTATAGCCACCCACCCCCCTTGGAGCGGAGGTGGACCTAAAGATATCGGGAGAACCAGGGTGAGGACAACGGCCTGAAGCCTCCCCCCCAGGGGGGAAATAGCATGGGGAAAAAAAACAACTAACAATCTCCGGGGGTACACAGGGGACCCCCTATACTCAAACAGGAGAGCGGGGCCAGAAATAAGGCACAGTCGGCCCGGAGGGATCAGCCTCCACAGCGGAGGAGCTTCGCTCTGAGGATTATCTTTGTGACTCCCTCCCTTGCTCAAAGTACGGGGGGGATATAGGTGGACTACCGTCCCTCCCCTCTCTGTGTAAGTGATTTCAATCTGGCACACACCCAAGTCAACGCCCAGCATGTAGTGCACAACTGAAATCCTTATTTATTTTTGTCTAAAAGTTCTTTATTCTGAACGATATACCATTCATATTACACCCTTGTCCTGGAACTCCCCCCCCCCCCAGTCACACTGAACCAGGAATCCGGCTGGTTTGCAAAGGTAAATATGTATTTATGTATTTAAAATCTAATCACAATATGTTTTAATAGGTACACAACAATCATCAATGGGGTGAGGTAACACTGAATAATCTGTTTAATACACGAGGAGTAGTGAGCAAAACAATTCCACACAGAAAATAGTACTTTTGTGGGGGTTCATATCAAATAGCACTGTGGTTAAAGGTTCCCCCTGCAACACACCTCAACCCCCAATAGGCAATGTAAAGAGATAGGAGGAGAAAGCAGGTATTCAGCAATGGCAGAATTCAAATAGAATATCAATCCCACTTTCCCCCTTTCAAACACAAGAGAAAACGGAATTGACTGTCAAGCTGGCAGACTGGCTTATCTTTAGAATGGACAGGGCAAAAACACCAAATATGGTCAAAATTGCTGAAATTGTTATAAATTCTTATGGGAGCCACTTTGGATAGTTGCACACAAACACAAGCAATGATTTAATCCCAAGAAAACATTTGAGATCTTAACATTCAAGTCGGGAGCAATTAAAAGCTGTTTTACACGTGTGAAAATTCGCAGCAAAGTTTTCACTGCACGATATTTGCGATAATGGGCGAATCGCATTGATTTAGTGTGATGGAAAGCTGTGGATGATAGCTACAAGCAGGAGTTGAAATCTTGTTTCTATCACAAAAACTGAGAGAGTTACAGACGTTTTAGTAGAATTCGTTTTTCGAGATAGGCGCAAGACTGGAAAACAGGAATGCACTTTTAAAAATGACAAATGGGTTGCTTACACTAGGGGCTGACTATGAACAAAACGAATACCACACAGGAACACAGTCACTTGATCAGGGTGACTGCCTGCTAAGGAAACTCGCCTTCTTCAGATGAGAAAAGGATCAGAGCAAAGATAGTTTTAACAATACTAGTTCTGGAGGAAAGAGGATAGTTTGGAGAGAGGTTTCAGACAATGCAAAGATACTTCTAACAATACAGGTTCTGAATACAAGATATGATGGGTCTAAGATAGGGATAAGACTATGCAGAGTAGATATGCTAGCGACACAATTCTTCCTATTTGTACTCACTGGATACGTTTTTAAATGGAACTGTCAGTTCTGGTCAGAGGATTGGATCAGGTTTATGAAAGACGGCTGGGCACATTGGACTGGTCAGGGTCAACAAGTCTACTCTTTGCCTTGATAGGAGGAGAGAAACGGAGTGTCATCTTTATGGTGCAATTTTATGAGGCTGAGAATCCACCCTTAGCCCCTGGAACACAAAATCTACTTTTGACAAAATACATATTTCCACATGTGCAACCTCGATAAAAATCACATATACAGATTACATATTTTACCTAGCAGCTATTCCTCAAAACCCCGCAGCTGTGGGATCTTGTCTCCGCTTTTACACGGAATTTTGCCCTTTTCATTATGAACACAATGTCCACATTTTAAGCAAATTTCTACAAGTGTATGTTCAACATGGGAATGAGTGTATAAAGTTTCACCATTCTAGCAGAAATACATTTTGCGTAACATCACATTTCTTGCCATTGCTGTCCAGAACATGTCACACAGTTCTGATGCCTCTTCAACCGTGCAGCCAGAAATTAAATTAACAACTCTGTTTTTTTTTATGTTTTTCACAATTTTAAATAGAAAGTTACCAGTCTTTTTAAAATGTGTTCTTTGTCCTTCTTAAGCAACAAATGGTCACTTGGCTCCACCCCTTGCTCTCTCCCTGGAAGCCCAGGAGCCATCCCCCATGTTTGTTCCTTGCAGAGGCCATTTACGACTGTCTTCACACTTCGAATTTCCTGAGCTGCAGCTTGTCATTGTTCCTTTTGCCTCTGTAGACCAGGTTCTTTCCTACCCTGTAATTAACGCCTCTCTGTGATTTCCTGCTGGGGGGAAAGACCTTCCTTCTGTGAGAAAAACCTGTTATTCAAGTTCTGCAGCTTCAGTCAGGTTTAAATTAATTGTTAAATTATGTGGCCTTTTCCTTAGTACAAAACAAACTTGTTATATCAAAAAACAGATAGAATTTGCATTCAAGATCAAAACGATTACAATAGGGGTTACTATCAGTAACAGGCCTCTTAGATTGCAAACATTTGATTTTCAGTTTATATTTATATTTTGAATATTTTAAGGTGTTCTGTACCGGCATTCTGAAGTTTCAGCAGCAAAGAAAAAGTGATTTTAAAGCAAGATTTGGAGTTTTATTTAGCATAGCACTGCATTTTCCTTCTGCACTCCACTTCCAATTGTTGTGGGGCCCAGTGACACATTTCAGTAGTGAGAGCTCTGTTACACCACTGACAGCATGCGTGGCAGTTTGGGCAGCCATCTTTTTGTGCATTGAAAAGCGCGATTTTCAGGGGTTTTGGCGCGCACAAGGGTTTTGCGGCCATTTTGCTGTTACTGGCCCTATCATAACAGAGTGATGCAGCATAGCAGAGCAAAAGTAGGTCAATACATTCCACATCTGGAGCAATACTGAGACTGGGCAGAGGCTGGAGGACCCCCCCCCTCGGAGTGGGAAAGTGACTAGCGGCGAAGGGCAACAAGGGATACGGGGGTCGGGTGAGTCCCAAGAATAAAGAACAGAGCCCCCACCTGCACATGGACTGGAGGGCCAAACTGGGACACTTTGAATACTAGAAAGCAGAGATGGGGAGAGAAACAACTCACACCAACATGTTCAAGGCAGGGAACAATGGCATGTCCACCAAGAGAGATAGCGCCTCCCTACTGGAAGAGATCAGGGGAATGAGGGCTGACATCGGCCGAAAAGTATATAGAATAAATGTCAGAATTGACACCATGGACGAGAGGCTCCAGGCGGTGGAGAACAATCAGACCTCCCTCGAGACAATGGAAAATCAGATTGATATGAGGTTGGCGGAGCATGAGAGGAAGGAAGGTGAAGTGGCCCTAAAATTGATTTTGAAAACCGAGAGAGAAGAAATAACCTGAGATTCTTTGCGATCCCGGAAAAGGAGAGCGAAACTGGAAGGGACCTAAGAAGAACCATCCATGAGGTAGTGAAGGCACGGTTCGAAGATGAGAACATGGATGAGCCCAAACTTGAAAGTGTCCACAGGGTGGGAGCAACAGGGAGGGGCACACGCTCAGTGCTCACACGCTTCCATAACTACTTGGATAGACAAAAAATCCTGGAAAAGACGAGGGGGCTGGGCACAGTGGGCCTGAACAATGTGAAGGTGGTGATCTACCAGGACCTTTCTACACTCACACTGACAAAGAGATGCCTATGCTCCCCTTTAACAAAGTGGTTCAGTGAGAAGGGGGTGCAATACCAACGGGGTTTCTCCATATCCTTTGAAATTGAGGGTTACAATTATAAATTATAAATTAGTGACAGAGGAAAATATAAGAAGGGTCATGTAGGAGTTAATGGGAGAAGACAGGCAGAGAAAGGCTGACGAGGAACAGAGCCAGGAGGACAAGCAATGGAGTTTAAAGGGTCCAAACAGACATAAAGTTCCAGGCTCAAGAAAATTCTGGAAACTCAACTCCCCTCAGGCTGGCCTTTCCTGAGCCAGGGGCACAAGAACGGCGGCAAGGCGCTGGGTCGCTGTGCATAAAATGAGGAGGGGGAAAAGTTAGCTGTTAAATTGTTTGTGGTTGAAAAAGGGGACAGAGAATGGGGTGCAAGTTATCGTGCTTAGTTAAGCCTGTCCTTGATGAGGGAGGACCTGGTGATTCAATCCCATCAGAGGAGATGGATCTGGGTGGGTTTGGATGCCAGGAGGGGAGGGAAGGAGGGACGTGTTGAGGGGAGAGGGGGTTGTTGTGGTTCAGGGGATGTACGTTCTCAAAGGATGGTGGAGTGTAGGGGCCCAAATAACAGGATTTCAAGCATGGATCTGTCTCAGAGCAGGGGGGAGTAAAGTGACTCCTCTGGAAAGAGGTGATGTCTGGCCTGTGTGAAATGAGCATTGGCTCCCTAAATGGGAGGTCTTAATTCACCTTTCAAAAATGTGTTGGTACTCCGAGAGTTTAGGAGAGCCAAACTTGACTGGATGTGCGTACAGGAAACACAGCGGGTAGGTAACGCAAACTATGCTCCCGGGAGGTGGGGGACGTGATGATGGCCTCTGATGTAAAAAAAGAAGCAGGGGGTCGCAATTCTGATCTCTAGCCGGCTGGGCTTCTATCTGACCCCAATGGAAGGTATGTGTTTTTCGAAGGGCCAATTGCATGGTGTTAAGCTTACAATGGGCTCAGTATATGTGTTGAATGTGCATCAATTTGAATTCTGGGAGAGGGTCAGGGATAAAATAATCGAATTTGTAGAAGGTCATCTGGTGGTTGGGGAGGACTTTAATATGGTGTTGAACCCCTTTAGAGACTGTAAGAGGATGGGGGATGGACAAATGAACAGGGCAAGTTCCAGTGATTCTAAAATGATTCTGAATACTTTAACAGGTTAATGATGTGCTTGGGTTATGTGACTCCCTCCACCCAATACCAGAAGGTGACAGGCCATTTACCTTTTATTCAAAAGTTCACGATTCCTTCTCACGTATAGACCTGGTTCTGGTAGACTGGACATTCTGGGAGCGGGCTCTGGAGTCAAGGGTGGTCCCAATCCCGTGGTCGGACCACGATATGGTGCACATTTCAAATGGGGGGACCACTGGGCCAAGGGGGGAACTGGAGATGTAACGGCTTCCTGCTTAAGAATAAAGAGGTGCAACAGGAATTGCTCAGGGGAATCACAAAGTACTTCTGCTTTAATGATACTGTAGAGGTGGGGACCCTGATGAGAATAGGCTCCTAGAAAAAGAGAGAAAGGGGGAGAGTGAGAGCATGCTCTGTAGGAAAATAGAGCAGATACAGCCGGGGGAACCCAGGAAAAGTATATTTCGCCAACTGAGGCGAAGGAACTTCAACATTGTAAGACACAACTGAAAGCCATCATAACGCAGGACACGGTAATAAAACTCATGTTCCTGAAGCAGAAATATCACCAAAAGGGGGATAGGGCAGATAGGATCCTGGCCTGGAGACTGAGGGGGGAGAAAAAGAGGAGGTCCATAGGGGCTATTAAGACAGAGGAGGGCAGGTACGTCTACAATGCCAAGAGCATTGGGTCTGAGTTTGTAAAGTACTAAAGGACCCTCTAGGCCACTGAATGGGAGGGGGAGGAGGCCCAAATAGACACATTCCTAAGTAAGTTACCCCACCCGGGACTCCCCAAGGAAATGGTTGAAAACCTCGAGAACCCACTAACTGCAGAGGAAGTCCTGCAGGCCATCATGGAGATGAAGCCAGGGTCAGCCCCTGGGAAAGACGGCTTCATGATAGAATTCTACAAACTGTTTAAATCCACGTTAGCACTGTATTTAGTGAAGGTGTTCAACGCATGTCTGGGAGGCGACCCCCTACCCCGCACGATAATGGCCACAATCATTGTAGCGATTCCAAAGGAAGGGAAGGACCCCACTAGGTGCTCTTCCTATAGGCCCATCTCCCTCCTTAATGGAGACGTAAAGAAAGTGGCAAAAGTCCTAGGAGCGAGACTGGAAGGGGGTCTGCCACTCCTAATACATGGAGACCTGCTGGGATTCATTAGGGGAGAACAAGGATCTGATAACATCAGGAAGACAATCTGATCCACTGGGCATGAGGGAAGGGGCCGGACGCATGCCTGGTTGCGTTGTACTCAGGGAAGCCCCTCGACGGGGTCGAATGGCCCTTCACGATGAAGGTCCTGAGGAGGTTGGGACTGGGAACGAACTTCCTTAGATGGGTGGCAGCACTATATAACAGGCCCTAACGGGGAACTCACAGAGAGCTTCAAGATCACGAGAGGTACTAGGCAGGGATTCCCCCTCTCCCTGCTGCTGTACACCCTTGTTATGGAGTCATTGGCAATTGCGATTTGAATGAATGACCAGATCAAGACCATAGCGGGGTGAGAAATCGAGTGCAAACTCTCGTTATTTGCGGATGATATATTGGCTTACCTTAGGAAAGCGGGATTTGGGTTCCCAGACATCCACCTCTATTGTAAAGCGGCTCAAATAAGGGAACTGCTGGAACATATGAGGGAAGACCTGGGGACTGGACCTACCTGGAAGACCCTGTTGCACACCCTCTGAAGGTCAGGGATTACTTTTGGTCACCGATTAGATCGATACAGGACCGCCTTCGGTCCCAACCCACACGGGGGGCTTTTGGTCAATCTGGCGTGAATCTAAAGACATGCAGGGCTATACAACATGGCCCTCCACAATGTCCTCAGTATGGGAGCCCACATTTGATTTAGGACACCAGGGACTAGCCCGCTCACAGAGGTGGTCGGTTGCAGGCATTGAGAGGGCGGGACAACTGTCTGAGAGTGGAAGCTTTCAGGAATGGGACAAGGCGGGAGGTGCTGGGAGGGGACTCCATTTCAATATTTGAATATCTCCAGATCAAGGGTCCCATGACAGACCCAAATTGTGGGGAGGGGCGGACAGAGATTTAACAGCATTGGAAAGAGTACTAAACCAGTCCACAATAAGAAAGGGCATACTATGTAAGCTGTACAAAGCCATGAATGAGACATCACTGCAGGAGAGACAAACCTTCCAAAGGTACTGGGTCGAGTTGGTGGGGGAGGAGATTCCAGAGGAGGAGTGGACACGAATATATAGCATGGTCTGTTTTCTTCCACGATAGAACAAAACTTTAAAATGCTGATGGGGTGGCACGGGGACCTGGTGTTACTGTCCGAGATGTTTGCGGGAGGTTCTCCTATGTGCCCCAGGGGCTGTGTGAGCCAGGGGACCCTGGCCCACATGCGGTGGCAAGGCCCCGAGGTACAAATGTTTTGGAAAGAGGTGTTGAGCTAGATGCAAGAGATCACAGGGATGCAGTTGGTCCTCGACCCGCTACAGACTCTACTTGGCTCCCACAAAAAAATAGGGATGAATATAGGCTCCTGAACATGTGGGAAGCAATGCTAAGAGCGGGGAGACTGGCCATAGCCCAGTGTTAGAAAAGTGAAACGCTCCCCCTGAGAGAGACTTGGGAGGGAAAAGTACAAACCATGATGACAGTGGAGAGGCTGACAGCGGTGGTGAATGATAGGTTGGAGGAGTTTCAGCGTGAATGGAGCGCTCTGCTGCTCAAATGGGGACTGGATGAGGGTAACATGGTGGATTGACCAGGCAGCGATTGGAACAGAGCACGGGGGAGAGGGGATGGGACCTGGAAGGGGAGTCAACGATGGTAATAAACAGACACAATGCAAACTTTAGCCTCAGAGACATTGATAAAGGGGTCCTACACCTCCAACCAAGTGTTGACTTAGTAGAGGGGTCATGAGTGGTGGGATGGGGGACTGTGAAGGGGGTTGGGGGCAGGTTGGGCTTGGGAAGTCAGGAGACTTAGACTGTTAACACAAATGTGCAATTGTATTTCCAGTTATATTGAATATGTCTTTATAAATGCTAATAAAATCAAAGTTTAAAAAAATACCATCAAATGGGTCACCTGGGAGCAAGTTCATTCACATTTGGTAAATAAATAATTAAATAGCATCAATTGGGTTAAATGGGAGCAAGTTCATTCAAATATTGTAAATGCATAATTAAATAGCATCAATTGCGTCACCTGGTAGCAAGTTCATTCACATTTGGTAAATAAAAAATTAAATAGCATCAATCGGGTCACCTGGGATCAGGTTAATTCACATTTGGTACATAGATAGTTAAATAGCATCAGTTCCCAGTTACTCTCTTGGTCACCAGGCCATTCCTAAGGTCAACCTTGTTACTTGAGGGTAAGGGCCTCCGTTCCCATGGTAGTAACCGGAGGCAGCACCTGAACACCTGAGCTAATGGAAGCTGCAGACTACCACCAGACACACAACACCTAGGACAATGACCAAACACATACAGACCGTTTACCTGGGTTGGCTTAAACCCTCACTACACCTCATATGATGCTGCGGGTAGTCCGTCCCCAACGGAGCCTCCCATTCTCCCACAGCAAACGCCTATTTAGTAACATACACTTTTGGTAGAAAACTGGCCCTCGGGCTGTCTTGCCCCCATAGAGAGCCCAGGGCTAAGTAAACGCTGGTTCCCAGAATTTTCAGGCAATTCGCCCTTCTGTCCCACTACGAGCTCCCCTCCTACCACTTTACATGGACTGCTCAGGCAGGGCTCAACCTCACTGAGATGCTGCATGCAATCGGTTTTGACTGGCACTGAAAAATGAGTGGGCAATGCCCATCAAGCCTTCCCCTGAACGTAGCAAACAGTGAGAACAGACCACTGATGGGAGTGACCACACAAAACAAACCCAGGGCCAACCTGGCCGCTGGAGAACACACAGGGTAAAACCTGAGGGGAGAAACCGAACGGGGTCAATGACCTATGTCTCTCTCTTTCTTCCTTTTGAATACCCATTGGCCTTAAACCAGTGCCGTAACCCGGAGGGGGCACTCTATGCTGGGCGCAGGTGAATTACCTCAGTTACACTTTACAGAGGCTATCAGCAAACATGGGGCCGATCTCAGTTGAAACCGGCTGACAGGACTTGCCAAAACACACCGGCACGAAATCCAAGGGGAAGTACAGCAACACGCTGTAATAAATACCAATCATCCCCCTCACACTTTTCCCTTCCTACCTTGCTGCCGCGACCCGGCAGTGGAAAGAAGCCGCTAGGCTCCATCCCTCACAACTGCGCTGGTACTGGGGCAGCACCAGCCTGCTTATCTCCCTCAGTTATTCACCCAGCAGCCCCCCTCAACCCTAGGTAGGGGAGAGGGAAAGGCCGGCCTGGATACTGGAGGGCCTCAGGGGACGTCCCTCCACCACTGAGCGCCTGGCTGGCCTTGTCGATTCCCAGAAGACTCTCCCTGCGCACCCTCCCGCTGCTTGTTGTGTTCCCATGGGGGATCTTCCACCACATACCTCTGTACTGGAGCTCCAGTCTGCGCTGAGGTAGATTCACCTCACAGAGAATCCCCTCTCTCCCTGCAGGTGGAACATACCATCTCCACCACCGCGTCCCTCGCGCTATGAGTCCACATACAACGAGAATTTTGCCTGCCAAAAATAAACATGAACACACAGCCCCTGGCCGCACAGAAACCCTGAATAAATGCAGCTTTACGTACGCATTACTCGAAAATGAACCCCCTTGTGTGAGCAGAGCTTTTATGATATCGAGGAGCAAGATGGGTCCTTCCCCTGTGCACGGGTATCCCAACCTGTTTGCCCCAAACATCTCGATAGTCTGCAGGAAGGGAGGCAAACTACGTCCCTTTGGAAAGTGCTGCAAAATTTCGAATATGTACAAAAGCAAAACTTGGAAATATTGTCCAGTCAGGTTTCACATGGTCTGCTATTCCTACTTTTTTAGTTCAAGGCATTCTGTATTCGCACGCGGGGAAGGGCTCTTAGCCAATCAGGTGGCTGGAACTTTGGGCGAGAATACACCTTCTCTGCCGCTGTTCCAGCCACACAAGACCCTTCCGCACTTAGCGCTATCTATTTTTTTATGTGGGGAGACAACAGGGAGCCTCACCACCCCCTCAAAAACAACCAAACACCTTCCCCACCGCCTCCCTCCCTCCCCACTTACCTGCCTGACCGGAGCATTGAGAATCACATGGAGAAAAAAAAGAACCATTCACACCCCGGATAAACCCTGGTATGCAAATGGCTTTCACCCCCACTGTGGGGGGAAGACATGGCCTTCAACAGCCCCCAGCCCTCTCCGAGCCATTAAAGGCTATGTCCGCCACCTACAGCGGGGGTGAAAGCCATATTCTTGTAATTTGACATTATTTTATTTTCCCAATATAAGTGCACTACCACAAGTACTACAAGTTTGACACTACATAAATGTGCTGTTCTACAAAGAAATGTTAACCAACATTGTGGAAACTGACTGGATGGTTTTATAAAGCATAATAAAAGGGGGCTTTAATTTGTATCTGAGTCTATTTTGTTTGCTTACTTGGAGTAAGTCAGAGATTGGGCAACTAAGAAGGGCTGTGTGGGATTTTGGTTTTGAGAAATAAAAGTGCTTGCCACACTGCTAACAACCAAACATCCACTGATGTCTGTTACAGTCCTCTGTCAATTCCTGCCAGGGAATGGAAAACCTGGCTCTTACATGATAGCCCAGAGCCTTCCAGTCAGTCACTCAGCACCCTACACTTTGATTTTCTTCTGGTATGAACCTGAAAATCCACAACCCCAATGGAGTTGGCTCATTTTCCACCCATTATTAAAAGAAAAGACAATTGTGTTATTAAAATGACTATCCATTTTTTCTTTAGCCTGTTTGCTGAATGGCTCCCAATTCTAGACCCTGTAATTATAGCTATTAGCACCCAGGAATGGGTGTGCAACCAATCAGGTTGCTCAGAGCGCTGGCTGTATCTACTGATGCAAGCCAACTTTTTGAGCAACCTGATGGCTGCTGCCCCGTCCGCCATCTTCACTCCACCCTCCCTTCCCTTACTTTTTGTATTTTAAACCTTCTCCCCTACGCTCCACTCCACTTACCTGCTTAGCACGGCACATGCCACTGCTGCTGCTGCTTCCTCCCGGTGTCCTCTGTGGCCACCATGGAAATGGAAGAGGGGATCCATACGGAGACCCGTCTTTCAGATGCATGGCCATGTTTAGTGAGTATTTATTTTTTAAAGTATTTCATTCAAACAAAATACTTTGCTTTCAGCATCCTGGGTTACCTGATAGGCAACCTGGTGTGCTAATAGTGTTACTACCCTCTCTGGCATACCATGATCTGGTATCAGCCAGGGGACTCTCGTTAAATGCCCTCGCTATGCTCGGGCCTTTAACTCGGGCTGTGGGCCTAAGCCACTCGAACCGGCCCACCGGATCGGGTAGGAACGCTTAATTATTACCCAATGTATTGGTACTCAGTTTATCGACCTTGGAAGTATGATGGGGTGAGTCTGCAGGCCAGGATTGGAACTTGCTAAAGGCAGGCTTCCCCCTGTCAAAGGAAAGTGCTTAACCAGTGAACTATCAACCCAGAAATCTGTGCTTATTGCATTAATGTGATTTTCCTCTTTACTCGAATTGTGTTAAATGTGTAAGCGTCTAAAATTCTAATTGTTCTTAATTCTTCATTTTATGTTAGGTTAAGAGGAAATGCACTCACATCAGAAGAAACAGAGGTGTTTGCCAGCCTGGATGCTCGACTGCTATTCTGAAGAAGCTACTGAAGTTCTGCTCATCAAAATTGACATTTTTTACTGCACCAGTGGCATGCTAAACTGTGTGTGTAGAAAATAACATTCAATAACCTTCAAAGAAAAAATAATATATATTTGCTTTTAAGACGTATAGTGTGATGATATGTTGACAACCAATTTGTCTACAAAAAACTGTATTAAACCAGAATGTCCCTATCCTTGATTTTAGCCTCATTAGAAATGGTAATAGAAACATATTTTATTATGTAACTTTTACTGCACGTATTTTGCTTTTTGGTAGGTCTGTAAATGGCTTGTTACCATTGCATCTTTGCATGGCAGGAGATGTATAGACTTCAGACTTATGACAATAGGTTTAGCCTGCCTGGTCTCGCAGATGATTTCAATAGCTCAGAGACTCTGAAGCATAAGGGTATTTATTTTTAAAATTGTAAAAATCCCTGTTTTTTTTTCTTGTCAGGGCATGGGGAGAGTACTCTAATGCACTTCCCCGCCTCAACCTCCAGTGGGCTCCCATCACTCTACCCAGGTGTCTCTAAACCAAGAGTTTTCCAATTAGTGATTGGTAATGCCTACTATACACGGAGGATGGCTAGAGATGAGTGCCTAAAGACCATACCTTATCTATCTGGCTCCCTCTGGGGTTTTTCTAGGTTTACCCTAACCTAACACTCCCACCGGTCTCTCAATAGGACATGTTTCCTAGTGCCAATGGCAAGCATTCTAGTTCAATTTCTCCCTCCATTGCTTACTCTCTCCCCTCTTCCTGACTGATCTTATTACTCCCCTACTCTACTCTACCATTCCCCTTCTCCAATCTTGTCTCATGCCCTCTGATCATCTTCCTGCTCCCTCTTCTGCTAATGTTCAACACAATCTTCCTCTGCTCTTCTTACCCCTCTACTTTTCTCTCCCAACTCTTCTCGCCGCTCTCCACTCCCCTCTCTAATCTACTCTCCCTCTCTACACTACCCCCTTGCCTCTCTCACACACTGCTTTCACTCTCCTCCACTCACTCTCACTCAATCAACCTTGTATTCTATACATATCTCCTCTCAGTCTACCAAACGCATTCACAGCCCCACTCTCCTAGTCAGGTACCACACTCTGGCATTATCAACACCTCACCAGCAACAAACTCCAGCACAATCTCTGGAACATTCTGCTCCACCATCATTCCTCTGCCTAATCTCTCGGTCCACTTCCAATCCATCTGTCCTCACCCAAACACCCCTCACTCATTCTGGCCCTCACAGGGTTGTTGTACCCCTGCCTGAACGTCGCTTCCTTTCTACCCCCTCCATTGATTACCCTGCTGATCTGATTCTTTGGGCCATTCTGGTTTTACTCGGTCTCTCTGATTCTCAGCTGTTGGGCTGCTATCGCAGATGTGGGCTGAGTCCCCTTTTGTTGTTTGGATGTGCATTTTAACTGGTGTTTCTTTTCTTTAATCTCTCGTGAAGTCGGCAGCTCCATTCTGCCAAACGCAGTGACTTTCAGTTGCTCTATGGCCTTCTAGAACTGGCGGTTCTGCAAAGAAACACAAATAATTCTGTCCAGAAAAAGGGTTTGCAGGCATTTAATGATCTACAGTGGTACCACTTTCAGTATGCAGGGCACATGTAGCGGGGGCAGACACTGGGGCCCTCCCAACTCCTGTGGGTAAGGATTAGCTCTAGTGAAAACACTGGTAGGCCTCCTGCCCCAGGCTGCCCCAGGCTGAGAGGGGCCCCCATTCCTTCTGACTGGGTCTTGACCCTGACAATGCTACACAGTATACACGACATGGTTGCGAATGTTGATATGCTTGTCTATAATTATTTTGAACTTGCAGTGTAACCTCCCCAAATTTCACTACACTAGGCTGTAACCAACCCATTTTGAAAATCGTGTTCCTCAGCCCCACGCTTTTCGCTCCTTCCCCCTCTACATGAGAAGTAACTTTGTGACAACGTAGTGGAGCTAGGATGGGAGAGGGACATTCATCCCCCATCACCCTTTCAGATCCTGATGCACCACCTTGCTGCCTGAAAATTAATAAAATGCTATTGACCAGTGCCCCTTAACGAGCCCTTTGCCCCCTCTAGCACCAAAACCGGCCTCTGCCACGAAGTATTATGATCTCCCAGTCGATTTCCTTTGTGAAGATGTGGATGTTTAGCAGATGTCTGTCAGCTTCTTGTGCAATAGGTCTTGGTAGCCCAATGTTAGGTCATATGTTGTGTTAGGTGGTATTTGTATAGAGTCTGCAGCCATTAGTATGGCCTTGAAGCGCTGTGAAGATGAATGCCTTTCGGAAGACAGTGGTCTGTGTTGAAAGCAATGAAGGAGTGGTAAACTACGTGTGTGCATTTTATAGCCAGGTAGAAGTAGAGAATCACTAGGTCTCTAACAGCAAACCGTATTACAAAGGTGTGAGGTTGGGTGTTGTATCAAATTGTCAAAAGAGTCAAGCTATGTGAAAAGCTGGATCGAATTTTGCATGGGAGTCCGCCGTATTCCATGGGTCGTAACGTTGGGGTCGAGGGTGATGTATGTTTAGGGCAAGGTATAGACAAATAGCTTGTATCTCAAAGGAATGTGTTAAAGTGAATAGCTGGACAGAATTGTATTTTTTTCCCAAGGACTCACCTGTGTTCTGGGGGACGCAGTACACAATGGTCATGTGAAGGACTGAGGCATATTGGTTTTGGTCATGCTGTACGTACCATATAGATGTGAGAAGGAGTGCTGAGATCCATCTGACTCCTCTTATGCGCCTGGAATTTCCGCCTTGTGAGAGTGGGCGGCAGTAAGCTCTCGAATGGGGCATGAGATCTGGGCTAAAAGTGTGGGGGAGCCGAGGGCAATAGCCAGGTTTTGAGTGCCTTCCTGAAGGCAAGGTGGTCCTCTATGCAACGGATGGTTAATGGGAGGGAGTTCTGGATGGTGGGTGCTTGGACTGAGAAGAAGGAACCCCCCATACGGGTTGATTTTGTCACTGGAATGACAAGAAGAAGTGCCAAGCCTTATCTGAGGTTTCTGTAAGGCCTGTAGCATGTGAATGTATGCTACAGCTATTCCAGTCCTTTGTTGTAAAAGGCTTGATGGGTGATACACATCACATTGAAGGAAGATCGCCATCCGATCGGAAGCCGGTGAAGGGCATGAAGGATGGGGGAGATGTCTTCTGTGGGGCCTAGGGCTAGGAGTAGTCTTGCAGCAGTGTTTTGTGATTATTAGAGTGTTCTTAGCTGCGATGCAGAGGCCCCTAGGTATAGGCCATTAACATAGTCTAGACGTGAAAGGCAGCAGAGGATGCGTATCTGTAGGTAACAGCATTTTACCACAAAGCTGATGTGATAGGGTCAAGTCCACGTTCATAATCCATCTTCACATTTTTACTGTGTTGGAGGTGGGAGGGCCTAGTGAGAGCAGTCAAGGTGTGGGTTGAGGGATGAGGGTGGTCTTCCCACATAGCAAGATCTCGATTTTGTCTGGATTGAGTAGGAAGTGGTTGACCATCACCCAGTATTGGATCTGAGTGGCAGGTTGCGAGATCGGGAGAGGTAGACGTGGTGCTGTTTGGGATTTTGAATATGATTTGGGTGTCATCCGCATAATTGTAGCACAACAGGCCATGGGAATAAGTGCAGGAAGCGGGCTCAGGTAGAGGTTAACAAGGAGCAATGAGAGTCAGGTGGCCTGCGCACTCCGTGGGCGACTGGGCAGGGAGCCAAGGAGAACATAAGGCATGTGTACTATTTGGGATCGGTTGGAGATGAAAGAGGATATCCAATTCAGAGCAGAATCCCTGATGTTGAGGGAGTTTAGCCTCTTGGAGAGGATGGCGTGGTCGATGGTGTCAAACGCTGCTGAGAGGTCGAGTAGGATTAGGACGGCACAACCTTCTGGGTCTGAATGTCTTTTAAGATCATCCCAGATAGAGACGAGTCAGGATTCAGTTCCTCATAAAGGTCTGAAACCAGATTGGGAAGAGTGGAGAGTATTGCTTGATTCTGAGAAGAGTCATATTTGAGAGGATGTTGCTCAGTCAGCTAACCGCTCTGTTTTCTTTTTAAAACAAACTTTTTTTTCTATACGAAAAAAAAAAAAAAACCTGTAGCATGAAAAGAAATGCATTTGAAACTTTTTTTTCCGATGCTTTTGTGTCGAAACTTTTGCATGTAAAAACAATTCTTTCGAAACTATGACTGGACAGCCTCTCACATGGTTGCTAAAAGTGCATACAAGCAGACCACCAATGATGGGATAACAGAGTCAAGTTACACATACCCGAGGACTACAGATCAGACTTAGAATCTGTCTCTATATCATTTATCCCAGTGGTAGACCCCCTTTTTGTTGATGCAATCCACATATAGCCATGCAGTGCTTCTTCCTTTGACTGCACCGGCAGCTTGTCTACTGTGCTGTGAGTGGATTACCTATTGGCTGGAAACCAGAGAGTGGGGATCCACCAGACCCCATATGCAGAATAGTGGCAATGTACAAGAGATCAACAGAAAGCCACTGTGACCACAGTCCAATACTTCACTACTCACTGTGACCTCAAGTCTCCCCTGATGGGCGTCTGTGATCCACACATCTTCATGCAGTGACTCCCTCCTTAAGTCATGGCTAAATCGTGGGTCTCAGTGACCCCTAACCCACTTGACATCTGTTGCTCAATACCAGCGCCTCAACCTTTGCAGGCCCAGGGAGAGCCATCTACAGCCACCTACAAGTCTAAGGAACCATGATATGCCTAGTAAAGACTCCTCGGGTCCCCCATATTCGCCAGGCATAGGGCTGCCCTCCCCTCTCAAAGACCAAGCACAGCAAGGACTGAGGGAGGAATAACAAACAGAATTCTTAGACCCACAAATACCAGCAACAGAGTCAATAGTTCTGGAAGGAGAGAAAGCATGATGTCCTTCTGCAGCCACCCACAAGCCTGAGAACCCCTGGCACCTAAGCTCAGCAGAGACTCCAGGAGTTCCCTATACTCACCAGACCTGGGGCTGCACTCAACACCCCCCCACACACCCTCCGAAATCCAAGCCAGCGGAGGCTGAGGGGGACATAAACAACATTCTTAGACCCACAAAGTCCAGCAGCAGGGTCAGTATTTCAGGAACACAAAATACCAGCACAACTAGCCTCTCCAGGGTTTGCTTTCCTTGACATATTAAGTATTGTGATGAGTAAGAGGGGCATGGAGTTAATGGCTGCTGCCACATACTGATCCAGTTGCTAACAGCCTGACTGCTGACCACATTTGATCAGTCGGAGTGTTGCCAGTGTGTCAGCCACCAAGAAGTGCATTAGCACCACTCGCATTCTGGCATAACAATCAGGGTGCCCATGTAGTGTTAACATGTTTCCTTTAATGAAAAAACATTTTTGCTTGGGCCTGTAACTATGGGTCCCGGGACATTACCCTGCCTAGGGCCTGTTGCTTAATTGATCAAGCTCAATTTTGAGTAGTGCATAGTTATTCAGTTATTTCCTCAGTGCAGTTATTCAATTGTTTCCTCTAATTGATAATGCTCAATTTTGAGCAGTGCATAGTTATTCAGTTATTTCCTCAGTGCACAGTTATTCAATTGTTTCCTCAATTGTTTCCTCTACACGTTTTTCACCACCGTTATTATAATGGCTCATCAGGAAGAGAAAATAAAATGCTGCTCTGATTACAAAAACTCCAATATTTCATAGATCCTCATTTCGAGATTAGAGTCGAGGTGTACTCCTAGTGTTTTGACTTTGTGGGAAATAGTGGTGGGTGTGCCGTCAATCACTATGGAGGTGTAGTCTGGGTGGAGTTTACTGAGTCTGGTAGGGGACCCAACTATTAGAATCTCAATTTTTTTCTCCATTAAAACAGAGGCTGTTATTGGCCATCCAGATTTGAATGTGGGAGTATATTGTGTTGATGATGGTCATGTCCTGTTCCAAGTTACCTGTGATGGGAATAAGTATCTGAGTATCATCAGCAAAGTTTGTGTAAATAACTCCTATAGCATCTAGTGCTGCAAAGAGTAATTTAGTCTAGGCGTTGTATAGATTAGGAGAGAGACAGGATCCTTGTGGTACTCCTAATGGTACAGGGATGGGGTCCGCTGCAACTTCCCCTAGGGTGACTCTTGAGGTGGGATCGGAAAGGAAGGATTTTATCCAGGCGGTGGCCTTCTGGGAGAAGTGGAATTTTGTGGATAGGGTTTGGCATAGTTTGCCGTGGTCGACCAAATCAAACACAGCTGAAAGGTCTAAGAGTAATAAGATACACAGTTTGCTAGAGTCCCTGATAGCGTCCATCTGGTTTTTTAGGTCCAAGAGGGCGGTCTCCATACTGTGATTGGGGCGGAAGCCTGATTGTCTTTCCCCTAGTAGGGGATTGTGTTCAACATGGGATTGTACTTGGGTATAGGCTATTTTGTTGATGATTTTGAGGAGGAAAGGCACAGTTGTTATTGGCCTGTAGTTAGTGGGAATTGTTGGGTCTAACAAAGGCTTTTTTAAGTAGTGGTGTGACCCAAGCTACTTTGATGAATTCTGGTATTTCACTGGAGTTAGGGACTCATTCACAAAGCTAGTGATGGTGGGTGCTAGAATGGTGGCAAAGTCTTGAACTACTTGTGCTGGAGTGCTGTCGCCTTTGCAATTAGAAGGCTTGAGTGATGCTATTGTTTTAAGGACCTGAGCACTGGTGACTTGTGTAAAGTGGAATTCAGATGTGTCCGTTCTAGTGGTAGTCATTGGAGGGTGGGTGGGGGGGCATGGTGGTGGGATCTAGTCATTTTATTTTCAAGACTATTTTATTTTGGAGTGTGGTCACTTTGGAGGATAGAGCGTCCTGAATGGTGGTGCACCAGGCTTTGCTAGGGATTACAGGGCTGGTGGGATGGATGGGTGATTCTAATTCTCTAGTAATAGTAAATAGTTCTTTGGTGTTAGAGGCTGCAGCAGCTATATGGTCATTGATAGATTCTGCTTTGTGAGAGAGTACACTGAGTTTGTAGGTTTTAGAAAGATGTTGTAATTTGGTTTGAAGTTCTAGGGAGTTATTTTTCCTGGTTAGCTGTTCTAGCGCTCTTTTTTCTCTTCTCAGTTCTATGAGTTCATTATTGAACCAGGTGGCACTGCGTTTAGCTTTGGGCACTTTAGTTTTGAGGGGGGCTACTTCATCAACTGCTGATTTCAGGCATTGGTGGTAATGCTTTGCAATACTCTCTTTGCTGGTACTGTCCAGTGGTTTGGAATTGAGTAGGTTGTTGAGAACAGGGTTTAAATTGTCGGGGTAAGATTATGCACATTTCTAACCTGAATATGTAGTGGATTGCAAGCTTTAGGTGAGTGGTCAGTGTCTAGCTTTATTTTGAATTTAATTAGGCAGTGGTCGTACCATTGCAAATTAAGGACATCTATTATGGTTACTGCATCTCCTGTAACGCATTTTGGTAGGCTGCAGCTTTGGTGTCCGCGGGGTCATCATAGCCTAAGTTGAGGTCCCCTAGGAGGATGTATTTAGTTTTAGGTTTAAGTAGAGGTGTGATTAGTAGAGGTAGGTCTATATCTGGCTTACTTGGTGTGCTTGGTGTTCTGCACACTATTAGGAAGTTGATGGGTTCTTGATGGTTGACGGCTAGTTTGAGAGAGTTTTGTATCCATTAAGTACTTCCGTTTTACATTCCCTAAAAAGTAATGTGGTTTTGTGGATGATGGTCACTCCTCCGCCTAAGGCATCGGAGCGGTCTGCTCTGAGGAGGGTGTAGTCGGTAGGGACGGCTAGTGTGATCTGTGGACCTGAGGCAGGGTGCAGCCAGGTTTCGGTTAGCACTAGGAAGTTAAGTTTAAACTCTAGTATGCAGTCGTGTGTCTCGATTGCATGTGCTCCAAGGGATCTGACATTTAGTAGAGCTCCTAGGAGGGGTTGTCTGGTGTTGGGAGAGATAGGAGGTTGGATCGGATGGGCCTGGCTGCTGGTTTCTTTGGTGTTAGGAGGGTTGATAGTTTTTTTTAGGGGTGGTTGTCTGCTGGTGGCTGGTGTCAAAGTTATCCTGAGTCTCAAGGATATTGGGTATCATAATGCTTTTGAGACAGCTGGGGGGGGAGTGATGGTTGTTGAGGGGGAGGTGCTGGAGATGGGTGCGTCCTGAGAGTCTGGAATTTCTTTCAGAGACAGTGGTGGATTTTGTTTGGGTAGTAGTATATATAGTTATTGATGAGAGACGTGTGCGGCTGGGGTGCTGCCTAGTATTGGGTGAGTTTTGGCATGGGGTTTATGAGTGATCAGGAATGCTGGTTGGTTGGGGAGGAAGGGCATGGGGTGAGGCAGGGGGTGGTGTGTGGGGCAGTAGAGCCCTGCCAGTCCTGTTTTATGACGTATGAATGCGCCTTTAGAACAGGCTTTGTTATCGATGGGGGTGTCGGTTTGGAGACTAAGATTGGTGGTGGCCGATTTAATGGTGGTGGTGCAGTTGGGCATGATTTGCTGAAGCGTGGTTCTATGTAGGAGAAAGATGAGAGAGCTGAGGATGGCGAGGATGGTGTAGCTCAGGGAGGGGGCTCTCGTTGGAGTGTGGTCAGAGCTGTTATGCAGTACTTTGACGATCTGGGGGCGGTGATTGCCAGCGTGCGGTGAGGCATGGGTTTGCATTAGGGCAGGCGTAAGGGAGGGGTACAGGTGGTGTTAGGATGATCTGACTACTTCTTGGGAGAGATGGTGGCAATGGTTTGGTGCATGCGTGTGGCTAGGCTAAGTTTAAGCATTGGGCTGTTGTGCATTGCAAGTAGTGGGCAAAGTAGGCGTGAGAGCTAGACTGGGGGTCATGCAGTGAGCAGAGGCGTGCATGTGATTACTGCAAATTATAAGCAGTAGGCAATAGGGTGATGGAAATGCGCTAATCCTATGCATTAATAAGTGGGCTATGCAGTGGACGGTATACAATGCATTTGGGACGAATATGCCATAGGCAGTAGCTAGGCTACTTCAATAATAAGCAGCAGGCAGTGACAAGGCTATTTCAATATTAGGCAACAATGGATGCAACATTCTTAAAATGGCTGCCATTTGTGTTCACGTGTGAGGTCATTGCGCCAGTGTCCGTTATGAGTTTCATACTCACACGAGTGTCGGCCACATTGAAGTGCTAGTGGGTGAGCTGACTAGATATTAAACAAACAGTTGTATGTTGGATGGGTCATTTAAAACCCTCTAAAGTACAATTTTGAGAAGGAAGCAAAATATCAATATTCTTATTGTTCATTTTGCGGGGGAAGAGAGGTGTGTATTCAGTAATGTTTTGTTAATTTAGAGTTCATTTAGAGTATTTAAGTTTTCTATATTTCTTGGTTGTTACTTATTCATTAATCATTTCAAATGATTGAATTTTGAATAACCATCAAAAAGCGCATATTAAAGAAAATTGTTCACTACTGCGGTCTGCCTTTTCTTACTGTTCCATTGTTCTTAATTACCATGGCCGTTCTTCCAACTTGTTTGCCCTCCCGCTGTATGCACTTCCCTGTCCCTTTGCATTAGCAGTTTCCACATCTATACAGGATGCCCTGTGCAAGTCCAGACAGAATCCTGACAGCTAGATAATACAAATTGACAGATTAAGGGCTGCTTTGACAATGCATTAGTGTTTGTATAAAGGCTCTATACATTACTATGTTTCAAACCTAAAGAAATAAACCTTG
Source organism: Ambystoma mexicanum (assembly GCF_040938575.1). NCBI lineage: Eukaryota > Metazoa > Chordata > Amphibia > Caudata > Ambystomatidae > Ambystoma > Ambystoma mexicanum. Next base: position 355,120,101 of record NC_090922.1, read on the forward strand.
TTCATTCAAAAGGCACATAGTGCACTTTTCTTTCATTCTCAGCAAAAGGATGATTCAACCCTTTTCTTTAGGCTATTCAAAATTAACAATATAAAGACTGTATGGGGGGTATATGTACTTCTGCCCACTATTTGGTAGGGTAAAGGCACAGAACACCCCAGCCAGGGCTCTCAATTTGGTAGCAATGGACGAGCAGCCAGGTTTAAGCTTTCAGGAGGTGATGCATGCAGGTTCTTAAGTACAGTGAGCACCCACAAAGGAATGTCCATGCACTATGTTAGGTGATAACAAAGATTCTTTATATAAAATAAGATTCAGGAATATATAAACATTTAACTAATAACACTTAGTACTTGGAAATACTTATTCAAAGAATGGCAAATATATACACTCTATGTGGTACCACACAATACTTAAATTAAGTAATAGATGCATTACCTGCAGACAGTTTTAAATATGCATGTGAATTCTTAAGTGAGGTGTATCAGCTTACAATAGGGAATAAAGGCAGGTTAGTTGTGAACAGTGGCAGAATACTTTCTATAGAAATCTGTGTGAAGATCCTCCCCCCCCACCTGTGCAACCTGTAATGGACAAGGTAGAGAGTGACGTATCTTGCCTTTTACAGCCCAGTACAATAATGTTCAATAACCTCCTGCTTTCTTTAAAAGGTTCTACTACCCCATAGTACCTGAGAGGCCACAGGAGAACAGGTTTCAAGACAAATCTGGGACTCCTCGACAACTCCTGAGGCTAGAAGAGGCTCTTCCTTGTCACAGTACCTTTGGTGCCTTTGCAGGCAAAGTGGCAGAGTTTCACGGTTTCACTTAACGATTCCCTCCAAAGATGGACCCCCTTGGAGCCACTGGAATGCTGGGTCCACGAGAAATATGGAACCAAATTATTTCTGAAGTGCAGCAGTTTGACTCTTAGTGGTGCTCTCCTTTGGTCGATGATTCCTCTGACTGTAAAAGTCCTGTGAAGATGGAACTTGCTGTGGGCTCCTTAAAGGCTTGGCAGATGAGAGTAAGAACCCTGGGACCCTTCAATGACTAAAGGGCAGCAATGGATGCATATGTCGGCATATCATGGTTTTCCACCTTTCAGTTCTTCGGTGCTGCAGTCGCATCACAGACCTCTGTAGAGCTTCTGGAAAAGTGGACTCGACCACTGGAGTGTACCAGGAGACTTCACCAAGTCTGGACCCTGGGGATGTCTTTGTTAGGTTCTGGTGTTGGGAAACCCACCGACAGACGTTCCTCTGCACTCAGCGACTCTGGATTCTCTCCGGTGGGAAAAAGTGATCAGTGATGATGGCAGGGATGTCCCTTGAAATGTTCTTAGGCAGTTTTGGACTTTCAAAGCTCCGGGTGTCCAGCACCACTGTGCTATGGTACCCCTTGTCTGGGCAGTAGACAGCAACAGCTTCCAGCGGTCATGAAACACACCTCTTTACCGTGGCTGACACCAATGCACTTCTTCAACTCGAGATGTCTGGGCACTCCTATTCAGGACTCACAAAGACCCCTTCTCTGGACAGCAGACACGCAGAACTGGCTTCCAGGGTACTTCTGATGAAGAGCAGCAGTTTGCACGATGGTCCCTCATAGCTCAGGGAGAGGTCTCCTTTGCAGATCCTCACTGGACCAGTCCTTGGAAGAACACAGCAGCATTTGGATTACCCCACGAAAATGCAGCAGCAGACTTCTCCTCCAGCCAGGCTTCAAAGAACAGCTTCTTCTTGCTTCAGCTTCAACTTCAGCTTCTGAACACATTGGTGAGTGAGAGGTCCCCTGTTATACACACTGGTTCCCATTCACTCAGGCTGAGTCAGGCTCAGCCAGCCAATCATGCAGAAGGGCAATCATGCAGGCAGGAGGCCAATGAGGCTCACTGGCATTCAGGCCATTCACTCCACCCAGACACCCATAAAAAAGAATGTGGATGGGGTAAGCACCCAGCCTTTCAGCACACTACACTGCGTTCATGTCAGTTTCAATCAGGGCTGTCTCAGTCATTTGTCACACACAGAAACTAGACACCCATAGCACAGACTGTGGGTTCACTTCAGACTCCATTCACACAGGTCGCACCCTAGGGTGTACCCACAACACACAGCCTCTGGGAAGGCTCCAGTCAGTCTGACAGGAGGCAGTCACAGAGCCATATATGGTATTTCCAACCAACAGCCAGTCAGGGGGAAGGAACATAGGCAGGGCTCCCCAGGACTTTGGGGAAAAAAAGGTAAAAGGCAATAGAAACCAAGAGGCCACAGGGGCAATGTTGCCTTCTATCAATAATCCATTAATTGCCATGGCAGGGCCTGGGGGTCCCAAAAATGGAGGACACTCAAAGTCGCTGCCAAGTTAGCATTTAGCTGCAACCCGCCCATACCCTACTCTGTTGGCAACACACTTTATTATTTTTATTATAATCGGTTATTTTTAACACGCTTAATACCCAAAGGTTTCTAAACACGGCCCCGGGGATTCGAACCTATGTTGCTCCACGACATCTTGCTTCCAAGACAAGCACGTTGCCCCTGAGCTATTCTCCTGTGATGTGTGCACAAAAACACACATAAGGGTTACAAGGGTGTACCCCCACCCATGGGTGCCATAAGGGTTTCCCATGGGGGTTGTTCAACAAACGGAAATTATAAAGAGCTGCACTGCCAGAGTTACAGGCTGGACCTCAGTGGCAGAAAACATAGAGAAAACACACACAGAGAAGTGGTAGGACAAGGCCCTGTCCCTCCAGAAGGTATTTCCCGCATCACATACAAACGAACATGTTATTTGTAATTTGAACTGCAAATGCACCATACAGGAATATATGATATAATGTGCATGTTCTGTTTACAGTGCGTTAGAATTTGAAATAGCGCCAACATTTGATCAATTGTCTCAAAATACGAAATGATACAATTGTTCAAATAGTTCCCAACAATACACTATATCCTGGCACATTCCCTGCATCCCCCAAATGTGCCTCTCTCTTACTTACACTGTAAATACTCTGGTAGAACCCTGATAATACTCCTCTCTGTTTCCTTGCGTCTGTGTCGCCCATTCCTGCTTTATGTTCCTCTACCTGAGGCGTCAACTAGTCTGATTTCCCCAACTACTGTCTGTATCGCTTTTAGTGTTTCTTATTGGAACACATTGTCTTGATGATTAATACGCATACAATTTATGATTGCCATTCTCTTAGCTGATCCAACACGCAACCTTGGCCTTCTCTCCTAGTCTGCATAGGCACTTAGGTAAATAACTTTCTTTGAGCGAACATACAGTACATTTTAAACCGCATCAAATGTTTCTCCAACCAGACAGAACCGTTCACATGCTATAAAAAGCAATACGATAAAACATGGAATTTGTTTCCATTTCCCTGTTAACAGTTGATCAGAGCTGTCAGTTTTGAGGCATGGCGACAGAAATCTGGTGATGCACTGACCTGGAGCCACTGTATGTTTACTCAGACATGTTTACCCATGTCGGTTCCCTTTCTAAATATTGTTTTATCTGCTTTTTCTTTATATTGAAGTGGATAACTTTAACGGGTTAAGATTTAGCTGAATGTCCCGAATAGTACTTTGCTGCTAAATCTCTGCCCATGTGTCAATCTTGTTACGGCTTATCCTCCTATTGGCTCCTGCCAACAGGAAGGTAAGCAGAGAATTTCCCATAACACATCCTAATTTATGTTATTTGATATCATGCTGCATTACCAAACGTGCTTTGGCAGAAGGCTGTTAAGTTTACAAAGCAGAAATGCCACTCGTGTTCTCAATTCATTAGTGATTTGATGCAATAATTCTGTAATCTGATCAACTCCCTCTCTCTCTTCTTTCCCCATATTACGCTCCCATACATAGGTTTGGGGACGGTTTTAATTTTATAAACTGGTATTAGAGAGGACAAGGAGAATCCTGCATGATGTATAGCAAATCTCTTTAAAGCATCAATCTGCTGCTTCATTTCCTGTTCTATTTTCCCCAGGTGTGTTCCCCACTTAAGTTTGTTATCTAACGTAACTCCAAAATAGTTATAGCCCGTGACACACTCCACTGAGGATCCCTGAAGCGTCCATTGGTATCTTCTGGGGGCCTTACTCTTACCTGGTGTTTGTGGTGCTATTTTGATCTTCAGTTTGTGTACTTCAGCAAATGCCTGAAAGAGATTTGGTAATATCTGGAGCCCCGTGGCCTTCTGATTAATAAGATTCACATTGTCTGCATAGCGTAGCCAAGAGATTCTGGTCTTACCTAATTTGGGTGGAAGGGAATGTTTCTCCTCAAGAAAAATTGACAAGTCTAACTTTTATAAGTTAAACAATAAAGGGGCAAAGATACTGCGTTATTACAGACCCCTGCAGCTACTGATTGAAGATGTTAACGCACTGCTTGCATCCAGTCTGACCCTTAATGTGGTATTACAGTAAAGTGCACTAATGATGCTAAGAAGGCTAACTGATCCAATTTAGCCAACAATTTTTTGCGATTGACTGTATAGAAGGCCACACTGAAATTCATGTAAGCCACATTAATCGGTTGGCTACGTAATTCCAAGGCCCCCTCGATCAATGTAATAAAGGTCATTACATTGCCAATTGTAGAGTATGACTTGCAGAAGCTTGTTTGATTAAAGGGTATGAGTAGTTCCTGGTTTACCCATGTAGTCAGTTCCGCAAGCAACACCCTTGAAAAGATTTTAGCCGGGTCATCCAACATCGCTTGGATACAATAACTTTTAGAGTCATTATGCGGTCACTGTTTGTAGACCGGGACTATGATACTCCTGGTCCAAGTGTCAGGAATACAGCCAGTCTCTCTAATAACAGAGAATAATAAATAAATCACTGTGCACCCGCCACCCCCTTTCAGGGCTTTTCCGCACTCTGGCATTGCAGATGCCATCCAGCACAGGAGCTCTGGAAGCCTTGCTTCTTTTATAAAGTTGAACATATCACAGATATTATGTTTTTGGCACCATCTTTACTTTTACTTTACTTTGTTTCTTATATCGCGTCACAAGCCCAGAGGTCTCAGGGCGCACATCGAAGTAGAACATGCACAAACAAACAACAAGCATGAAGGTGGAAGGCCAACAAAAGGGACGCTAATCTACACCTTTATCAAAAAGGTTTGTTTTCAAAGCTTTTTTAAACTGTGCCAAAGAGGGACTGATCCTTACAACAAGCAAAGGTTTATTCCAGGAAGGAGGAGCCCAAGAATCAAAGCTTGCTCTCCAAATTTCCACAGGTTAAACCGTGGTAAAGCTAAGAGTTGAGCATCGTTAGAATGTAAGACTCTCCTATAAAGAGCCTTCATGAGCCGGTCAGCTAAATATTTAGGCGCACCGCCATTGTCGGTTTGATCCCCGGGTCCGCGCTTAGAAACCTCTGGGTATTAAACGTGTTATAATTAACCTATCATATCATATCATATCATTGAGACATTCATGAGTAGGGGTCAATGTTTTATGGAGAATTATATTCTTCACAGGAAACCAGTGCAAATTCCTAAGGTGATATGATGCTGCTTACGCAGCCTGTGCATAGCTTAGAGCGCCCCATATTGAGTGATTTGCAGCTTATATACATTAAAAGCTGATATGCCCACCAAGAGACTATTGCAATAGTCAAGCTTAGAGTTGACCAATGCTGATGCAATGACAGCTCGATTTGCCTCTTGTAAATATGGGCGAATCCACATAATCGAGGATTTCAAGTAGGCACAAGAAGAGCAGGGTTGAGAGGTATGCCTGTTAAATTTGAGTTGAGAGTCAAAAAACACACCCAAAGCTTTTTCATGCAGTAACACTGGAATGGAACATTCAAAAATAGTGAAGTGACTGAATGCTGCGATAATCACCAGAGAGTTCCATAAGAATCTGCGTGTCGACTGCATAGTTGGTGTGGCGGACTCCTAGCCTGTCAACCAGATCACACAGTGGCCTGGTATAGAGATTGAACAGCGTTGGGGAACGGCACGAGCCCTGTACAACCCCACAAGTCAGAAGGGGAGGGGATGCTTTGAAATCCTCCATTGCGACCCTAGCCACGCAGGGTCCTAAGAAGGACTTAATCCACGATGCGGTGCTAGTTGAGCATTTATCAATACCAATCAGTCTTTTTTATGAACAAAGAGTGTTTCACTAGACTGTCGTGCACACAACAAGTTATTTGTCTCAAGGAACTCCTGCATCTGTGTATAAACAATCCTGTCCAAGATCTTAAGAAGGATCAGAATGTTAGTGATTGGCCTACAGTTACTGGCAACTGCAGGGTCCGGGTTATCCTTTTTTAGGAGTGGAGTAATCCAGGCCTCCTTCAAGGCAGATGGAACACATGATTCATGAAATGATGAATTGATAATCCTTGTAATCCAGGGGATCAGATTAATGGATTCCTTGAAAATACTAGATGGGCATTTGTCGCCGAGGCAAGAAGTTGGTTTCATGCTGCTTGGAGTAATACGGACTTTGATCTCAGAGACTTGAGAAAAGGATAATAATGACAGAACCTCTGCAGGCATTGATCAAGGGAGTTCATAGCTGTAAACCCATTGCTGGCAGGCCTATCTAGGCTCAATTGACGTACTCTTATTAAGCGTTGGTGGCCCAATATTTTCCTGATCAATTCGTCCTGAATTGCTGGGAACCAGGCATCGCTTTTATTAATCTTGGGTTTTTATTAATCTTCCTTCCTGTTCACAAAGGATAGAAAAAGCTCCCTGAAGCTGGACTTAGCCTGTAAGATTCTGGAGTTATAGCTAGCTTGTCTAGCTGCCATGATAACTCGCTTACAAGCTGCCACTGCATCATTGTATTTGAGCCAGGTGTTGGTGCCTGGATTTTACCACCATAGCTGTTGGCTAGCTCGCTTCCGTTTCCTAGCCTCGATAATCTCCAGATTGAACCATGTCTTCTTCTAAGCACTGTTTTTAATGACTTGTCAGCGCAAAGGAGCAATGGAGTGTGCTGCCTCACTTATCACCTGTTGGAAATGTGTAACCAGATTATCAACATCACCGGAAGCCTGCACACTGGTCGAGGTGAGGAATAATAATAGTCGCCCAGGCCTCGGGAGTAACCTTCTTAGGGTTTCTGAACATTTTGGTTCCTCTTGTCAGCACCAATGAGCGAGAAGGGGCACCGGTAATAGTAGATTAAAAGGAATTGTATGATGGTCTGACCAAGGGCAGGGGTCGACCACTAGGGAGGACATCTTATATTGCATTTTTTTAAAGCACTCGCACAGCCCGCGGGCATTCAGGCGCTGTAACAGGAATTTATTTTTTTTTTTGTTGCATAATTGTTTTTTCTTTTGTCTTAGTTGCGGATTTATAACGCACTTAAATACCCAGAGGTTTCTAAGCAGAGACCTGGAGATCGAACCTGTGTTGCTTCATGCCGTCTTGCTTCCAAGGCGAACACGTTGCCTCTTCAGCTATTCTCCCGGGACGGACAACTTGATATTATAGCTTAGAACCCAATCGAGAATATTACCACCTTTATGGGTAGCGGTCCTAACATGCTGGTTAAAACCAAACCCATTAATAACGAACACAGCCTCTTCCCGTGCAGCCTCCATTTATGCCCCACTGCTGCTTCTCAGTGTATTATTTAGGAATTGTTCCCATGCCTCCTTAGATGCTCCTTCTGTCAAATTTGCAATTCTGGGATTCTCATTAAGCACTCTCCAGAAATTATGCAACTCATTATTCTTAAGAGTCTGGATTAGATGTTTCCAGTATTACGGTTTCTGTTCTTTTTTATATGGCTGCAACCAACTATGAGTTTTCTTCTCAGCTCTCTTTTCCTGTCCTTTATACAGCTATAATATGGCCATAAATGCCTCCCATTATTATCTTGCTTACTGCTTAAATATTTTGCTGGGACGATTGCCAGGGTTAGAAATAGTTCGAGAAATTACTTTTTTTTATGAGAAAGTGGTACTCTTCTCGAGCTTGGTTCATGATTGACTCCCTCCTCTCACACCATAACCTGGTATTATTATGTAAACTTAGGGATTCTCTAGCATTAAATAGGCCAACAAATTCACTACATTCTTGCATAAAGCACTCAGGGTCGGATTGGACCCTTGGCCTTTCGACCCATGGCCGGGCCGAAATCGTCCTTGGGGAGTGAGGGCTGGTTTCTGGCCACTCTGGGGCTGGTTTGGAAAAGAAGAAAAAATTGAATAAAAAAAAAGAAAACACCTGCAACATGCAATATGGATCTATACACACAGATATTAATGATACATATGGTTATCCATTCTTGTATGAAATGATTATCACATTAGCGAAATCATAACCATATTTTTCATAGTGTATTTAGGAAAAATGCTATTTGATGCCACTTCCTGTTTTGTCAAGGGGTGAAAGGTTGTGTTTCATCGCTTGCTGTGGTGTCACTTTGGGGTGATATCATCAGAGGTCAATGGTAGTTTGGCGAGGGGTGGGCCTCTTTTTTGAGGCGAGGGTCGGGCCAATTTTTTTGGGGTGTCAGGGCCTATTTCTTGTCCCAGTCTGACCCTGAAAGCACTTATTCACTTCATCTAACTTTTTATGTTACCATCTAATGCAATTAATTCCTTCTATAATTTGCAATCTACCAACTCACTCAAACCAACTGATAAAGGTGCGTAGCAGTATACGATCAGGGGAGAGTTGTCACTCTCATCCGACAGTCAATTTCCAGACTGTAGATTACTGAATACAAACATGCCTGAATAAAACAATAATCTATGGTCATAGCACCCTGCTCAGTCTCCCTTACATCTTCCATTCAGCATAGTAAATTCATGGCCTTTTAAAAAAAGCTGTCCACTTCCTCCTTTTTGTATTACTATGTGCATGTTTTAATTGTGCAGGTGAGACATTTAAGGCTTTTTCCACTTCATCCATGTACACTTAATCCTGCAGGGTTCTGAGTCTCCAAGATTTGTTGTAATTTTACCAACATCCGGTCAGTGTGGTCTAAACCAGGCGTGTCATCGATATTTATAATCATGGCTAGACAATGCCCTGCCAGCCAACTCCCCAAAATAAACCCTGCCAGGATAAATTCAGAATCAACGGTCACACCGCTCAAATCGAATACATTTAGAACACTAATTAACAATCCTCCCGTGGGTCTCCCTTCGGCACCTTGCCTAGCTGGGATCTGTATTAGATTGCTTCCATAACATATGAAATCATTGACTGCCCATGTTTCCTGTAATGAAATCAAAGTATACTTGTTAATATTACTCCAAATACCCCTTCTTTCACATAGTGTCATGATGCCCTCCCCCAGGGATCCAGACCAAGTCCATCAACCTCGGAAGCAGGCATCAAGTTATCCCAAGCAAGCCCAACAACCCCTATTAGGGGCTATTTGGGTGCAGGCCTGGCGTCTATGGCGCCAGGCTCATATGAAGAGTCAGTCCTGGCCCCATAGGCGCCAGGCTCATGGATTAAAACTTACCTGATGCAGACCATGCTGCAAACTTACCTGATGCAGACCATGCTGCAAGAGCTCCAAGCCCATATGAGGCTTGGAAGGGACTACTTTACCTAGGGACTATTTTTTACTCGGGCGGGGTTGGGGAGGAATACTTACCTGGAACTACTTTGGAGACAATTTAAACCACGCCCGAAGAGCAGCACACGCTTCACGTTATTCTGCATCCTGCAGCGCAACGCTCACCGTGCCTGCAAGTCAGCATCCAGTTTTCTGCCACGCCCGCCTCGATCTGGAGCTCCTAGAAAAAGGCGGAGAGAAGGAGAAAAGGTTAGAACAAGAACAATACCTTTATTCCTTACCTGAATTCCGGATCCACCGCGCCTTCGACCTGGAAGAAAGAAGTTATTTTATACGCGTCGCCTCACCTGCTGCTGCGCCACGCTGAACTCACTGGCCTTAGCAGCATCTCCACGATCCACTGTTCTCGCCGCGCTCTGCCACCTAAGGGGGACACAAGAACAGCAAGGTGAGCCAAGGAAACAAACAGAGGAAATATTAGTTACCCCCCATAGACTTACCTGATTTTACCGCCGGGGGTACTATTCATCTTCACGAGTCGGCGCAGCCTCCATCTCATCTTCGCCGAACTCTGACACCTAAGGGGAACAAAAAGACAGCAAGGTGAGCCAAAGGGACAAACAAGGGGAATCCTTTTCATCATAATAGACTTACCTGATTTTACCGGCGGAGGCATTATTCCCCGAGACTTCATAATTTCTCTCTGCACCTAAATAAGGGAGAAAGCAACAGATTACATACTGGCATTATTTTATCGAACTGTGTGAGATAATACAGACCCTTACCTGAATGTTACCGGCTGTCATGAGGAAATCTTCGCGTGGGTCAAGCTGCAGTCTGCCAGGAATCGGACAAGAGTGAAAGTCAGACATTTGAACTCTTACGAACTATATACTTACGGCGCCTTGCCGGAAACCTCAGAGTCATATTGTTCTGGAACTCTCCAATTCCTTCGAACCAGTGAAGCAACTGGTTATCCACGCGCCCCTGCACTCGAAGCAGGATGGAGAGCTCATCTTTCCAAACCATAAGATGAGACTTTAGAGGGGACATTGGAGGTGATCAGTGGGGAGAACAGTGCGGGTGGGGACTAACACTCAATTCCACGGGTGGTTAATTCCCTTTCTCCACTTTCAGAAGAATACTTCTACGGGCCAAGCAGACGAAGTTAGGTGGGCCGGTCCAGTCTGTCATCTCAGCGCTACGCGTCACTTTGGTGGAGACCGCAGTTGTCCAGTTTCGATCGACGCCCCTGTGGGAGCAAGGTGAGCGTAACAGAACGCAAAGCCTACTCACAAATTCCCACCCGGGCGTTATGGAGACCTCAGAAACTGACCAAATGGCCCAATTACTAGGGGAACTGAGGGCTGAAGTACATTCCGCCCGTCAAGAAACCAATGCTCTCAGGAGAGAACTGATAGTGTCAAAGGAGCAAACTGATGACCTTGCTAGACAATTACTGCAAAGCCAGGCTGGACAAACACCCCTACTTGGACACGCGGGAAACCCAAATCCTGTTTCACCAAGTAACCCTGTGCAAGTAATCTTACCAGGAACTGTGCCATTAGCTCCGCCCGAAACGCTTTGCCAGGGACCCCAAAAGGTTTGCCGTGTTTATGAACCAATGTCGCTTGCACTTTTTATGCAGACCTGGAGCCTTCCCAAACGATCAAGCCAAGGTAGCCTTTGTATTGTCATATCTCAGCGGCAGTGCAGCGGATTGGTCAATTCCATTGGTCAATCAGGATGACCCTATTCTTCGAGATTTTCAGGGCTTTCAAATGAGCATGGAAAGACTATTTGCCCGGCACTCCCAAGGACAAGCCTTGGATAACGAACTTTTGTCCCTACGACAGGGCAATCAGGACCTTCTAACCTACATCGCGACCTTTAACAGGTTGATAGTGGAAACTGGATGGCCTGAGGGAAAACGAATCACGTTATTCCATCGAGGGCTTCGAGGAGAACTCAAAGACGTATTGGCTCAAGTCGTGAACCCACCTCAAGACTGTGCTGAATATATGGACTTAGTGGTCCAGTTAGATCACAGACTTCAGAACAGAAAGGCTGATCGAGCCAAGTTCGAGAATAGGGTGTTGGTTAATACCCATGCTAACCCCAAAGGAGCAGATGCTTCAGAACCCATGCAAATCAGAGGGGTTAAAGGACCCTTGACTCAGAAGGAAAGAGAAAGAAGACGGCAAATACAATTGTGTCTATATTGCGGAACTTCGGGACATTTTCTATGGGATTGCCCTGTAAAACCACCCAAGAAGGTGGTAGGAGCTGCTGATAAAAGCCATACAGAGTCAGACTCAGGAAACGACCACGCCCAACAAGCGTAGAGGTCTGCTTGCCGAGCTTGAAGAAGGATACTCAGACCTCGCACTTCATCATACCAATGGTCCTTGTAGATCCAAGGCAGCCATCGCGTATGCACGCAGTAAGGGCATACATTGATAGCGGGGCCATAGGAAACTATGTGGACTATGAATTGGCTTCTAGGATGAATCTACCTCTCTGCAGAAAGACCACTTCAGATGTCATCACCACAGTCGATGGAACCGAAATTGCCTCTGGGCCTGTAACTCATTCCACCGCAGAGATGACATTATTTGGTCAGGATGGGCATCGAGAGACTATTGTGTTTGATTTAATCAAAGCCCCGCAGTTCCAAATAATACTGGGGATACCTTGGTTGGAAACACATAATCCTTGTATTGATTGGCGAGAGAAGAGAATAACCTTCCTGGATTGTGCACAAACTTGTTACCCAAAAAAGACTTTGAACGCAGGCCTGGCCACAGTCGCCACTCCAGCCATGCAGTTGCCTCAAGAATATCAAGAATTCCAGGATGTTTTCCAAAAGGAACAGGCAAACACCTTACCACCTCACAGATCATACGATTGTCAAATCGATCTCATACGCGGTGCACAACCCCCTTGTAGTAGGATCTACACCCTTACGGAACCTGAAAACCTTCACCTACGACAATACATGGACCAATACCTTGCTAATGGCTTCATTCGCCCATCCAAGTCCCCTGCATCTTCAGCTTTGTTCTTCGTGCCCAAAAAGGAAGGTGACCTCAGAACATGCATAGACTACCGCGCATTGAACCAGATCACGGTTAAGAACCGATACCCATTGCCTCTGATCCCCGAACTACTAGACCAAGTAAAGGACGCTTGCATATACACTAAATTAGATCTCCGGGGAGCATATCATCTGGTACGTGTAAAAAAGGGCAACGAATAGAAGACTGCTTTTCGCACTAAGTACGGGTTATTCGAATACCAGGTGATGCCCTTCGGGTTGTGCAACGCACCAGCAGCCTTCCAATATTTTATGAACGATGTCCTTCGTGAACTCATTGACGTTTGTGTTGTCGTATATATAGATGACATTCTAGTGTACTCCTCTTCGGAATCAGACCATGTGAAGCATGTCCGAGCAGTCCTTGAGAAATTACGCCAACACAAATTATATGCAAAATTGGAAAAATGCATTTTTCATGCTACGGAAGTTGAATTCCTTGGGTTTATCCTGACTCCCAAAGGAGTCCGAATGGACTCTCGAAAGGTGGACGCAATCCTCAAGTGGCCATCACCTAGTTCAGTTAAAGGAGTACAAAGCATGCTCGGATTTGCTCATTTCTACCGCAGATTCATTCCGGATTTCTCACATATTGTACACCCCATCACAGCACTCTTCAGAAAAAACAAACGCTTTATGTGGGCCGAAGAAGCTGAAAATGCCTTCCAAGAGTTGAAAGCAAAATTCACGTCTGCACCTGTGTTAAAGCACCGACGCCCTGAACTTCCATACCTAGTGGAAACTGATGCATCCAGTTTAGCCATGGGAGCTGTCCTGTCCTAGAAGGATCCTGAAACTGGTCAGCTTCACCCAGTAGTATTTTGGTCCAGAAAGTTCTCGGCACCCGAGTTAAACTATGCAGTGACCGATAAAGAGTTATTAGCCATTAAATCCACCTTCAAGGCTTGGCGGCACTACCTTCTCGGTGCCAGGCATACCATTACTGTGATCACCGATCACCGGAATTTGCAGTATTTAAAAACAGCCAAGGCCCAATCGTCACGCCAACTTCGATGGGCATTGTTCTTTGCCGAGTTCGATTTCGTCATCACCTATCGACCTGGTTGCAAAAATGGTAAAGCAGACGCCTTATCCCGAATAGGAATGGAAGAAGCATATGTGAACCCAGAACCAGTACCTATAATTTCTGAACAAAGGATTCTTGGCATAACTACTTCACAGACACTGGAGGACATTCAGGTAAAGATCCAACAACTTTTCGATCCAACAGCCCTGCAGGACTGGGTAAAGAAAGGGCCGGACTACTCTGTCACCAATGACCTACCTTATTATCAAGGGCGACTGTTTCTGCCACATAAGGAACTACAAGAATTAGTCATTTCCAATTATCATGACACCCTGATGGAAGGGCACCCAGGTATCGCAAAGACTGAGGCGAAAATCAAGAGACAATTCTGGTGGCCCACCTGGCGAAAGGACATTAAGTCATTTGTAATGTCTTGTGGCATTTGCCCCCAAAACAAAAGTCAGAAGAAAAAACGAGCTGGACTTTTACAACCTTGGGATATTCCGCCTACACCATGGCACACCTTATCATTAGACTTTATTACAGATCTGCCTCCCTGTAATGGGTTTAACACCATTCTAGTTATTGTGGATCTTTTTTCCAAGATGGCCAACTTTATTCCTTTAAAGGGATTCAATCCTGGCCAAGGAGTTCCTCGAAAACATCGTTCGCATACACAGATTTCCGTCCGTATTGGTCTCTGACCGAGGCAGTCAATTCATTTCACATTTTTGGAAGAAATGTTGTAAATTGGCGCAAATCGATGTGAGGTTATCAACCAGGCACCACCCCCAGACCAATGGTCAGACGGAGAGGACCAACCAGACTCTTGAACAATACCTGCGTTGTATGCTACACCAGACTGAGAGTAATTGGAAGGACATTCTTTGTATCGCCGAATATGCATACAATAATTCAGTACATTCTGGAACTGGACAAAGCCCCTTTTATAACATATACGGGCACCATCCTCGAACCTCAGAACTTGATTCACCTCAACACTTAGAAATGCCGGCAGTGGACCATCTACATGCTACTATTACACAAGCCTTTAAGGAAGCAACTGCACATTTGAAACAAGCGAAAGAAAAATACAAGAAAGATGCTGATCAGCATAGGAGTGATTCCCCACAATACCAGATTGGGGATCAAGTATGGTTGGCCACAAGACACATACCTCTAAAGGGAACGCGGACCTTTAACCCTAGATATTTGGGACCTTTCTCTATTAAGGCCATTATCAACCCGGTGGCCGTCAAGTTGGAATTACTTGCTAATATTCAAATTCACCCCGTCTTTCATGTGTTGCTTCTGAAGCCAGTGCAACCTGGGACAAGACTGACCAAGCCACCAGACCCCATCCTCATAGACGGGGAACCCGAATTTGAGGTTAAAGATATCCTGGACTCCAAGATGGTTAAGTCGAAACTTTTTTATTTAATCGACTTGAAAGGTTACAGACCACAAGAAAGGTCATGGGAACCTAGTGACCACGTTCATGCACCTCAATTGGTGAGAAGATTCCACCAAAATTTCCCAGATAAACCCAAACCACGGGGAAGAACGACTTTGGGATGGGCCTTGGGGGGGGAGTACTGTCATGATGCCCTCCCCCAGGGATCCAGACCAAGTCCATCAACCCCAAAAGGAGACATCAAGTTATCCCAAGCAAGCCCAACAACCTCTATTAGGGGCTTTTTGGGTGCAGTCCTGGCATATGTCGCGCCAGGCTCATATGAAGAGTCAGTCAGTCCTGGCGCCATAGACGCCAGGCTCATGGATTAAAACTTACCTGATGCAGACCATGCTGCAAAATTAACTGATGCAGACCATGCTGCAAGAGCTCCAAGCCCATATGAGGCTTGGAAGGGACTACTTTACCTAGGGACTATTTTTTACTCAGGCGGGGTTGGGGAGGAATACTTACCTGGAACTACTTTAGAGGCTATTTAAACCACGCCCGAAGAGCAGCACACGCTTCCCGTTATTCTGCATCCTGCAGTGTAACGCTCACCGTTCCTGCAAGTCAGCATCCAGTTTTCTGCCACGCCCGCCTCGAGTCTGGAGCTCCTAGAAAAAGGTGGAAAGAAGGAGAAAGGTTAGAACAAGAACAACACCTTTATTCCTTACCTGAATTCCGGATCCACCGCGCCTTTGACCTGGAAGAAAGAAGTTATTTTATACGTGTCGCCTCACCTGCTGCTGCGCCGCGCTGAAGTCACCGGCCTTAGCAGCATCTCCATGATCCACTGTTCTCGCCGCGCTCCTGAACCTAAGGGGGACACAAGAACAGCAAGGTGAGCCAAGGAAAGAAACGGAGGCAATATTAGTTACCCCCCATAGACTTATCTGATTTTACCGCCGGGGGTACTATTCATCTTCACGAGTTGGCGCAGCCTCCATCTCATCTTTGCCAAACTCCGACACCTAAGGGGAAAAAAAGGACAGCAAGGTGAGCCAAAGGGACAACCAAGGGAATGCTTTTCACCATAACAGACTTACCTGATTTTACCGCCGGAGGCATTATTCCCCGAGACTTCATAATTTCTCTCTGCACCTGAATAAGGGAGAAAGCAACAGATTACATACTGGCATTATTTTATCGAACTGTGTGGGATAATACAGAGCCTTACCTGAATGTTACCGGCTGCCATGAGGAAATCTTCGCGTGGGTCAAGCTGCAGTCTGCCAGGAATCGGACAAGAGTGAAAGTCAGACATTTGAACTCTTACGAACTATATACTTACGGTGCCTCGCCGGAAACCTCAGGGTCATATTGTTCTGGAACTCTCCAATTCCTTCGAACCAGTGAAGCAACTGGTTATCCAGGCGCCCCTGCACTCGAAGCAGGATGGAGAGCTCATCTTTCCAAACCATAAGGTGAGACTTTAGAGGGGACATCAGAGGTGATCAGTGGGGAGAACAGTGAGGGTGGGGGCTAACACTCAACTCTACGGGTGTTTAATTCCCTTTCTCAACTTTCAGAAGAATACTTCTACGGGCCAAGCAGACGAAGTTAGGTGGGCCGGTCCAGTCTGTCATCTCAGCGCTACGCGTCCTGTTGGTGTAGACTGCAGTTGTCCAGTTATGATCGACGCCCCTGTGGGAGCAAGGTGAGCGTAACACATAGTTGAAGTTTCTTCGTGTGTTCCAAGTTAGGAGCAGTGATTGAGTGTTAGGGCCTACTTATCTCCTTCGGATGGAGCAATCTTGCCAGCCAAAACCAATCATCACTACCACTCCCAGGTTAGTGTTCTACTCAGGAGGGAATAATGGAAGCCTTCCTTACATCTTCCCTAGAAACTGTAATAGTCATTGCACCTTCAAGAATAGGTGTGGGTTCCTGTTGAACAGCCGTGCGATGAAGACGTGAGCTCTGTTAGATATATATAATCCTGCCAAACTGCTGCCTTCTATCGATCCATGCACCGGGCAAGCAGCGGTGGAACTCCTAATCGCTGTGCTGTGATTCCAGGTGTAAACCGCCAAACTGCTGCCTTCTATCGATCCATGCACCGGGCAAGCAGCAGTGGAACTCCTGATCACTGTGCTGTGATTCCAGTTGAAAACTGCGCCTGGACGCCATAGATTGGAGAGTCACTGCGGAGCATTCTTGATCCTGGGCACCATCTTGGGAACGGTCCACGATCTAGTCATCAGCGGTGGCCTAGCGGATTTCTACTTTATGGCCAGACTCTGGGACCTACAATAGCCGTCTGGAAGTGGGGAGGAAAGGATCTGGGCGTGACTGACAGTACAGAGACCGACAGGTGTGAGGATAGACGGTGTAAAGGACGCTTAGTGGCAACCGCCTTTGGCGGACAGTGTGTGATGGATCCGCATACTCGGGGTGATGCTCGGGACTCGTGCGACCATACTGAGATTGTGGTGAGTTGCTCATGAGGAAATCTGTGTGTCATTTACAGTTGGACACAGGAGCAATTCCCTTCTATGAACGCTGACTCTTATTCGAGACCACACCTGGGTATGCATAAATCCTTTTGATACACCTTTAAAACTGAGGCACTTATTCCCCCAGCCCCACTGAATGGTCAACACTGAGCCAATTGCTGCCAATACATATTCTGACTGGCGGAAGTGGGTGGTGGGTGATTTGTCCAATCCTGCAGGACAGAGACCCTCACTTACCTTAGAATGGTCATTGGTGCCTACCACATCATATAATAACAGCAGGTCCTATGACAACACATATTGTCTGCTGGACTCCCCTCTGGGATTGTGCCCTGGATATTATTGCAATTGTTCAAATTTCAGAAGGAGTGGTATATTAACTTGGGGGTCTTTGCTCCCAACTGCAGCTTTCCAAAACCATTGTCAAAGACAAGCTCAAGAAAACCGGATCACAGAAGAAAATGGACCAATATATGGTATGCAATCTGCCGCCCTCTAAACTTCAGGTAACCATTGACGCAACTGCCAGTGCAGACCCACAGGAGTGCCCTCACTCTCTGTAATGTAATGGATTTAATGGGCGAAATTGCAGAATCTAGAACCTTGATGGAGGGAAAGATAGATGGACTTTCTTCAGAGGTGTCCATGCTGTACCATGATCTCCGTAAGCTATCTTCGAGAGTTGGAGGAAAAGAGAAGCGTATCTTAGATTCAGAAGATGTTTTCAAGTCGATGGAACATCAATTGTCATTGATCGCGCAGCAATTTAAGACACTAGAAAACAGAGCGGAAGGCAATGAGGGTTGCTCTAGGCGCAACAACCTCTAACTCCTGGGACTCCCTGAAAAAGAAAAAGGACTCAGCATGCAGCTCTTCCACGAAGAATGGCTGACAGATCTGGTGGCACCAAAGAAACTTTCAAATTTCTTTTCCACAGAAAAAGCACACTGAATTTCTGCAGGATGACCCATACTGGGGCCTCCCCCACGTAGATAGCCAAGCCAGTGAATTATCAAGATCGTAACGCTCTATTACAAACTGCACACACTACTGGCTCAATCCCATACAACGTGTTCAGAATCGCCATTTTTTCCAGACTATACTAGAGAGGCACACTCCCAGGGCATTAAATGCACTCTCTTTTTTCCAGTGCAGATTAAGGCCTACTACCAGGGGACCGTCTATCTTTTCAATGACCCATGTGAGGCCCTGGGCTGGTTTGAAATGCATGTTGCCATTACTCCAAGTCCCAAACCAGATAAAAAAAACATGCGTCTGCCACATGACCAGGAACGGTCTCCTAGCCACCAGAATCGTCACTCCCCAGATTCGCCTGGCAGGGTGGATGAAACACAGATGGCGACAGGAACAGGATGACCAACCAGCTTCCACCTGACTCTCATTTTCTATGGCTCTAAACAAACAGAGAGTGCTGTAAGATGTGGTCTGCCTTGCGCTGGAGGTTTTTTTCTGTAGCCCGCAGTTGGTTGCATTTTATTGCTTGTATGTTTATCACAAGATTCAGATGACAGGTACTTGAGGTTGGGTTGAACTTCGGGGTGTGAATGGTTGGGAATGTTCTTAGGTTGATTTTTGTTGATTGGGACATTTGTGCGAGTTTCACAAAAGGGACAGCTGTTTTTTTACTTTGGGGGAATGGTTGGGGGATTAGTCTCCCTAGGGGCAATATCTTTCACCCACATGTATGGGAACAGTGGGACCTGATAGACAGATTTCTTTCCTAACTTGGAATGTGAATGGTCTGGGATCCAGTATTTAACAACAGTTAGTGTTGCAATTCCTTAAAAAACACTTCTCCGATGTTGCTGAGATACATTTGGGCAGGTTGGATTGTAGGTTTTTTATGAGATCTAATTATAAAACTGCAGCCCATGCCAGATTCTTTAGCGGTGCACAGGGAACCTTGATTCTGATTCACAAACGACTTCCCCTCAAACTCCTGACAGTAAAACGGGACCTGAGAGGCTGGTTTGTATTATTAAGGGGGGGCCCATGGGGCACAATCTGAGGTATTGTGGCCGTTTAAGCCCCTCCACCATTAACACTCGAGTTATTAGACAACCTTCAATCGGTTCTTAGAAATAATCATGCAGACACTTGGGTCCTCAAAGGGGATTTTAATGATGTAATGGATCCGGTCATGGATCAGACTCACCTTAGATATAGGAACCCTACCACATCCACTAAATGACACACTTTTTCAATGGCACTTGGGTTCTCAGACACGTGGAGGACACAACATGCATCAGAAAGGGGCTTCTCATTCCTTTCCGGGCACACAGCTGCATGTCTAGGATTGACTAGTTTCTCATCCCCCAGAGTGATTCACATAGGCTTGCCTCAGCCAAGTTCTTGGCCAGAGGAATATCAGACCATGGTGACAGCCTTAGGATGATCTGCCCCTTGCAAGATGGTTACTGCCTTGTTACGTTTCATCACTTCTGTGTCTGCAACTTCACAGAACTTCAAAACATGCTGAAGGACAAAGGTGAAAAAAAGGATCTGGGGAGAGACACAACTTATGTGTGTTGCTGGGATATTTTCCAACCCAATGACTCCCCTAGGCCATGCTAATTCGTTTGACCATTTCCACCCTTTACCTTCCACTCCCCACTGTGAGAATCCAGAACGTGTCTCAGCCACTAGTCCCCGGGGATCTGTCTTCCAGGTTGCCAGGACACGGCCATCGCTTTTGGATCCAGTTTCTGGGGGTGGAAAAGTGTGAGAGGATCACCTGGATGATGGGTCTTCGGGGAGTGGGACACTGGATGCCCTGCCTTATAAGACCTTTACCTATAGGATATTTAGGAAATCCAACCCCCGCCCCTTTACAACACGAACACTTTCTCACAGACAGCCCGCTATGAGAGAAAACGGACTAACAACCGAGCCGTATACCTGACGCGTCCCAATACAATGGTCAGGCATGGTCAGGCAATTACTAACCATCACACACACATAACTTCCATTAAGCTTCCCCACATGAAAAAAAAAGGCGTAGCATGAGAGCACACTCTGAGCGAGGCAAAGCACACGAAAAAACAGCAGTTTCAAGTTGGCAGTTTAACAAGAGGAGAAAGACGGCAAAACAGAAGGGGATTGCAAGGAGGGAAGTTCCCTTGACCTTTTCGACAAGGAACCCTTGCTTTCATTAGTGCTCGAAATTGGAAAGAGCAAGACCAGGAAAACAGGCTGAAGAATCCTGCATTGTGTGTCAGAGATACCCGCGGCCCTCCCGCATCAGGAATCAAGACAGGAAGAATTACCTGCTGTGGTACTGTCATTGGCTTCAAGAACAAAGCAGCGTCAGTGAAATCAACACAGCTGGTGAGTTCGGGAGACCGATACAAGACCAGTCTGTGTTGAAGCCGAGGTTGCAAGAGGCAATATTATATGGCGAACGCTGGAACAAACATTGTTTGAAATACGTGTGATAAAATATGCAAGTAAAGGCAAACTGCTGATGAGTGATTGAACTTTGAAACGAAAATACGATACCTTTGACATAGAGGTCCGGCACCACGTGGGTGCTTAATCAAAGGTCTCTGTAAGGCATCCAGTTGAAAATTGAAAGAGTTGTAGAGAGCTGTGAATCAAAGTGGTCCTGTGACGGGTCAAGCAAAACCCTGCGCACAATCAAACGTCTTCGATTTTGATACAGTAAAGAAAATTTGTGGCAAAGTTCATAAAGTTGGTCTGAGCCAGACAGAGGGAGATCAATTGAAAGCTTTGTGTTAAAGTGCGTCTCATCTCAATGGAGGGGGTTCCAGGGTGAAGCGAAAATCATCCGAGAAGTTTTCGTGTTGAGGTGAGTCTCAGCCCGGTGGAGGGGGACTCGGAGTGAACAGAAAAATCACCTTGGAATTTGTACATGTAAAAAAGTTTGGATAAATTAACCTTTGTTGTTTGTTGTATTGCATCAGGCCCTCTCTAAAAGAGACTTTGAATGGCAAAGAGACTTTGATACAGAAGGCCATGATGTTGAAGTTTTGAACTTCACCCTCGTGCTAGAGAAGCCAGAGACTGCTAAACTCGAGTGTGCCACTTTGTCCCTTGTTAATAAACGTGGGGAAGGGAAGGCAACTGCTTTAATATCCTGACATATTATTTCTTGAACATTTTTCTTATGCATAGCATTGTTTCCCACACTATTTGTATTTAGAAGTAAGGATTGGCAATGGGTTTATTAGTATAGGCCCTTTTACTTTGACAAGACATCACTAGGACTGCGTTATTATTATTTAATGGTCGTAGCTTGCTCCCATTTTTAAATTTAGGTTTAGATAGGCGTTCTTCAAACCCAAGTGAAGTTCAATAAACACCCTTGAACTGTGATCACTTGTGTCTGTCTTACTGTTTGATACCATGCCTTCCATACCCCATATTCAATACTGTAAATAACTCGAGAACTAAGTTTGCACTAAGTTTGCACGCTAGTTCATTAGGCAGTTGTGGGGTGAGCTGGTTGAGCTACAGACCCAACACATCACTAACTGCTTAAATATATATGTTTTGTTGGCTAACTAAAACCCACATTAGGGGAATCGAACCACAGCCGTACCAGCTGAACCACCCCAAAACAAAAGGCAGAAGGGTATGGCCCTTTTGTAGTATTTATATAACAAATAGTTTTTATAGTGGTAGTTGTTTTAAGGACTCCTCATTGTGTCAGATAGGTGGACGGGGGCACAGAGAGATAAAGTGATTTGCCCAGGATTACACCATCTTGGTCGTGTAGGAAGCTGGGATTGTATCCAAGGTCCCCTGGTTTCGAATGCTATCTCCGTTACAAATGTGCGACAAAACAATGAACTGCCAGAGCAACTTCACCCAATAGTGCTCACAGTAGCAACGTCTCTTGCCTAATCATGCAGGTGGAAGGTAAGGTCGCCAAAGGGGCTGAAGGCCACCACAAGCTATGTGATGCAGAGCATGGGGCGTGACAAGTGGAGGACTGCCACCACACAAAAGTCTAGAAGCAGAGCAGGGGCTCATCAAATGGCACCATCACAGTGACCGGTCCTTTTTAATGAATGTGGAGGTAGTGACAGTAACAACAACGTCAAGATGCCAATTTACAATCTATCCCTTTAAGGGTTTCTCCTGCCAAGAGAGGATGCCTAGTAAATCCTAGTTTGCACTGTCTGTCAGTGACTGTCCAACAGCATCTCTTGAGTGGTGTCGCTCTCTTTTGGAGATGAGTTACACTAGACAAGGTTTGCAGGCAGTAGTGATGGCTGCACAGAGTGAGGAATCCCAATTATCATACAGTTGCACAGAGAATCCAAGATGGCTGCTAAGCCTCTTGACGACGTTCCGGGACCCTTTCTGGTGATGACGCATGGTCTTGCACGTTTAGTTTAACAGACGAATCATGTTATTATAATCCACCAATCAACTACCAGAAGAAATCTGAGAAACCAGATGCCCACAATAACAAGTATGTCGCATGGAATGATAGGAGAGGCTCATATAAACCGGAGAGGCCAAACACTAGGTCTGGGTGCTTGGGAATTGCATGTATTGAGGTCGTTGGTGACAGACAGGAAGTTGAGGGAGAAGAAGAAGAGGAGAGCTAAAGAGAAAGTTGAGGGACAGCAAAGGAGCAGCAGAGAAGAGTTAGGGAGGAGGTGGTCAGAGAACTGAGGAGGGCATAAGGAGAAGATGTTAAAAGGAGCCAAGAAGGAAGCATTGACAGAGGCCAAGTAGAAAGCACTGAGAACATCTAGCTCTAAGGAGATGGTGGTGAGAGGAGCTATGGGTGAGATGGTAAGAAGAGGTGAGGAGGAACAAAGAGCTAAGGAGGAGGTGGAAAGAGTAACCAAGGCGGAAGAGAAAGGAGAGAGGGACACATGCATTTCAAGCCTACACAGCGCGTGAACAGACTGGAAGGAGGAACTAGCATGGGAGGAAGCATTGTGGAGGCCTTGCATGAGCTTCTGGGTAACACAGTGAACAAAACAAAAGTAGGGTACAAACCCTTAGGAATAAGCACATGGCATGGGGAGAAAGAGGGCAATCAAACGGCCCGGTGGGTGATGGGATTAGGACCCTGGTACAGGGAAGAAGACCAAGGCAAATGAATAGCCAGCCAATCTTTGGGTGGTCTTCCTTCTGGCAGAAGCTTTGGATCCTGCTCAGACCCTATCCCATGCCTGTTCCCCCAACCCAGCCCAACTGCAAGAATGACTCACCTGACAAAGCCAGAACCAGGACCTTCTCACCTCTGTCAAGTCAAGGAAAGCAGAAGCAACAACCAAGGATATTGAACATTTTGGGGAGATTGCGGGTGACACCGAGGCGAGACCTGAAAAACCCTATGACCATTATCCATGTGTTACAAAATGAAAGCCGCAAGGGCCTTTTTCTTATTATCGCAACGAGCTTTGAAGGCAGAGCAGGAAAGACATAGGGCAGGCTCATGGTGTTACCAGAGGTAACCTCTATGCATCCAATTCACAATCTAAAACCTACTCGTATTAGCGAGAAGACAACAAACTAGAAGGGGCATTGCTAAATACAATAAGCACACACTAATTGTAAAACCCTTCCAAACTGACTTAAAAAGTATGCCTGTGCAATATGAGAATGGCTACACTATGGGGATGCTGATATACCATATTTGTGTTTTGAATCTTTCCCGGGGTAGCATGTTTGCTAGAATGAACAAATCCCCAGATATGATGAATTCTGTGCAAACAGCCTGGTGTTACGGAGAACACTACTCCGTACTCCTTGAAAAGATGTCAGAAGAATGCTGGCCAGGGGCCACATTACAGAAACTTTACACCGGTGGAGTGCAACATTGCACGGTATTAGCACTAGGTATATGTTTGCCCTATTTCGAAAAACACTGGGACATATTGCATTATTACAATAGTGCCATTCCATATTAGCACTAGGGAAAACCTTGCCCTGGTGAACAAATGCAGTGAAAATGTTTTTTTTTTTGTACTGGGGCAGTTTTTGCTCTAGTTGTTATAACATGCCAAACCACACTTGTCATTGTGTGGTGGTTTTCTAATATGCCCCCGTGTTTTTCGAAATAAGACACACTTTTCCCTAGTGCGAATACTGTGCAATTGTGCACTTGCACCAGTGCAACGTTTCTGTATTCTGGACCCTGTTGATGCGTTTAATAGCACCAAAGGGCTTCCTTGCTTTATAATCACTTCTGCATGCACCACTGCACAAGGGCAAATGCAACTGCAGAATTCAGAAAATACAGACAGTTGCAGTAAGCAGAACGACTACATGCACCAAGGACGTGCCGAGGGTGGGTAAAAACCACTCAAGCCAAAACAGCAAGCACGAAGCAATTTCAGGACTTACGAGTAAAAATAGAATTTGTATGCACTGTTTTCAACAATGTACTAGGGTTATCCCTTGTTTATGATTTTGAGACGCTGACATTGGGTGATGATAAACTTGTTGAGGACTTAATTGTTGCACGGAAGAAGTGGCTGTTTAGGGGCTACTTGATGGCAACAAATAGATTTTAAGACATTGGAAGTCAAGGATATCCCCTTATCCTACATGGATGGATGAGATGTTTAAACTGGCGGATATGGAGTGATCTATAATCATCAGAAGAAAAAAATATTGTTTGAGAATATCTGGGGCAGATTTTTAGATGTATATTAACTCTGTAACTCTGGTATTGGGGATGGGGGGCTTCACTATTGGTTCTGTTGTGCATTTTATAGATATGTGAATACAAAACAAAATCATTGTTTTACGTGCTGCAGACATTCAAACAGAATAAAGTCCAATGAGGATAACAAACGTGTGCGCTGCCAAGGAGCTTGGCGATGACAGATTCATAACATTATGCTATTATTGTGCATATGACATGTGCTTCATAGAGCTCAGTCTGGCTGCTTAGAAATTATTAAATTAAAAATACCGCAATGTTTTGTCATGAGTAACAGAGGAAGCACATGGGTGATAACTATGCCAGGAACACAGGAACAAAAAAAACAGATGTCTAACTGCTGAACGGAAGATAGCGTGAAGCTGAACTCCCCAGATATGGGGATCTATACCTGAACAGGCAGGCAACATGGCAGAGCTGAGTGGCGTACGGTGGACTTAGGCATGTGGTGTTCATTTAATAAACAGGTGTGCAGCTGGAGACAGCGCAGTTTCCAGATAGATCCGATTACAAGAAAGGGGAGTGACAAGTTGAAGTGCGCTCAACTTTCTTAGCATATAAGTTGTCCAATGCTGGAGGAAATGCACAGGGGGTTCCCATAAGTTCCTCCAACAATTATTAACACAAGAGTATAGAATGTGCAGTTCAGCTGTGCAAAGGACACAGTGTTCTGAAGTTCAAATCGTGGTTTTGGTTGAATTGCTGCAATGTTTATGAGCACTCAATGACACTCAACCATCCAATAGTGTGAATGGTAATTTATTGTGATCACAGCCTCACAGTTTCCAGGTAGGGTCATAGATTCAAGGTTGACAACTGGGTATCGATCTACATGCTTCCTCTTTCCATATAGCACTGAAAGGCAGAGACTGGGTGCACTGTCAGAGCTCCGACGCAGCGTTTTGCTAAACAACTCACCAGGGCCGAGGCAGACTATCAGGTCAATTCATAGAATTCAGCGCAGAAGTAGCGCACACGCCTGGCGCAGCGAGGGAGCGTGCGTCACGCGTGCGCTAGGCGCAGCGCAAAACAGCATTTTTTTGCAGCCGTGGTTCAGCGAAAATCCAGCAGTGCCAGTAATGCCCCCAAGAACACCCCTTGCGTCAGAAAAAGCCATAGAAATCCCAAATATTGCGCATAGGGCCGCGCTAACCCTGGGCCAGCATACATCGTCCCTACACCGTATTCGCGTGAAAAACAGCACGTATCCCGCTCGTGGCAGCCAAATCGCGTGAAAAGGGCCTTGCGAAACACCGCAAAATTTCATTCCAGGCTCGCGCCAGCAAAATCGCATGAAAATCTGCTTGCGCACCCACTTGAATACGTGTACCCCTCTCTCGCCAACCAAAATGCATGAAAACTCCTCAGGCACCCCCTTGAATACACTTACCCTGCTCGCGCCAGCCAAAACATGTGAAAATCTACCTGCGCACCCCCTTGAATACGCGTACCCCGCTCGCACAAGCCAAAACGTGTGAAAATCTACCCGCGCACCCCCTTGAATACACGTACCCCACTTGCGCAAACAAAATCGCATGAAAAGCACCTTGCGTACACCCGTGAAGTCATGTACCCTGCTTGTGCTTGCCGAATCGCATGAAAAATGCCTTGCATGCTCGCAGCACCCACGAACACACCCTGCAGGCAGCCCACACCACAAGGGATCCCCCATTACCCGTGACGATACCCACAGGCAGCCAACATCACAAGGGACCCCCCCATCACCCGTGACCATGGCCGCAGGCAGCCCACACCACAAGAGCCCCCCCATCACCCGTGACCATGGCCGCAGGCAGCCCACACCACAAGGGACCCCCCATCACCCGTGACCATGCCCGCAGGCAGCCCACACCACAAGGGACTCCCCATCACCCGTGAACATGGCTGCAGGCAGCCCACACCACAAGGGACCCCCCATCACCTGTGACCATTGCCGCAGGCAGCCCACACCAAAGGGGACCCCCCATCACCTGTGACCATACCCACAGGCAGCCCACACCACAAGGGACCCCCATCACCTGTGACAATGCCCGCAGGCAGCCCACACCACAAGGGAACCCCCATCACCCGTGATCATGGCCACAGGCAGCCCACACCACAAGGGACCACCCCATCACCCGTGACCATGCCCACAGGCAGCCCACACCACAGGGGACCCCCCCATGACAATGGCCGCAGGCAGCCCACACCACAAGGGACCGCCCCATCACCGTGACTATGCCCGCAGGCAGCCCACACCACAAGGGACCCCCCATCACCCGTGACCATAGCCACAGGCAGCCCACACCACAAGGGAACCCCCATCACCTGTGACCATGCCCGCAGGCAGCCCACACCACAAGGGACCCCCCATCACCCGTGAACATGGCCGCTGGCAGCCCACACCACAAGGGACCCCCCATCACCTGTGACCATGCCTGCAGGCAGCCCACATGGCACCATAAACTGCATGCAGGCCCCAACTCATGTCCCCCACCAGTGACGGGAACCTGCAAGCAGACCCCAACTCATGTCCCTCCACCCCATCAGTGACGGCAACCTGCAGGCATGCCCCAACTCATGTCCCCCCACCAGTGACAGGAACCTGCAAGCAGGCCCCGACTCATGTCCCTCCACCCCACCAGTGACGGCAACCTGCAGGCAGGCCCCGACTCATGTCCCCCTACCAGTGACGGGAACCTGCAAGTAGGCCCCGACTCATGTCGCCCCACCAGTGACGGCAACCTGCAGGCAGGCCCTGACTCATGTTCCCCCGCCAGTGACGAGAACCTGCAAGCAGGCCCTGACTCATGGCCCCCCACCAGTGACGGGAACCTGCGAGCAGGCCCCGACTCATGTCCCCCCAACAAACACATTATCACAACATACAATCATGTAGCAAATGTCCACCCGAATGCCACACCACGTTGCCCCCACAGTGCGACTCCACACCCATCAATTGTCCCCACTTACCAGTACAGGCCCCATGGCATGTCATTGACAAAAGCACACATACATGCACACAAAGACATGCCCAACATGGCCACACAGCAGTGACACATGACTGAGCCAATGACGACTGATACATGCTCCAAACAAATGAGAGCAGACAACACTAATATAGGACAGCATGGAAATGTATTTGAAAAAATTAATATTGACCAAAAGAAAATCAAACATGACCATGAAAAAGAAATGAATGTAAATCGAAATGAAATGCAAATTCCAAAGGAACATGAAATCTAAAAATAGTGAAAATCCTGAAACTGGTCCTTGTCCCAAGTCATTTTAGCACATCCAAATGTAAACCAAAAAACACCATTACTCCATGTGTAAAAAAACGCTAAAAAATCCACAATTGTACAAATATACACAAGGAAAGTTTGAAGGGTCCATGATCCCAAAACCAGATGAATCCTACAAAAAAGCCCTATAAAAAACAAACTATATACAAAAAGTGGAGCAATGTCCATGGACTCCAAAGAAAAAAGAAAAAGAAAGGAAACCTAACATTAAAGAACTATTTACAATGGCGGCGAGTTAGTCCCAGAGCTTGCCCTTGTTACCAAGAGTTTTGGCCAGGGCATCATCGAACTCTGTGTCTATAGCCCGGGGGCGGGACTGTGCTCTATCCTTGAGGGCTAGCAGGGACGCCGCCATGCTCTCCACCAACTCCCTGCGAGTCTCCTCGAGGAACTCCGCCCGCCTCAATGCCCGCTGCAGGGAGTTCTCCACCCTGACCATGGTGAGCCGTGCCCTCTCTGCCTGCCGCCGCTCTGCACCTATTTTCGGGCCCATCCGCTGCCACACGCAAGACACACTTTGTCCAGGGTCCTCCTGCCCTTTGGCTGATGCCTGCCCCAGTGATTTTGTTGGCCCCAAATCCTGACGCCTCCAAGTCGAGCCTGCTGCTGCCTTGATTCCATCTGCCTGTGCCACCACGACTGCCTCCGGGAAGATGGCAACCCCCAGGGTCGTCGTGCATGTGCCCTGTTCGAAGGTGCCTGCACAACCTCCATTGCCAGGGGTCCTGTTGCTGGGGTGACCACCTCTGCTGAACCTCCGACTCCCGATTGTGGCAGGGATGGGATCTCCACCAGCATGGCCGCAGTGGCTGGGGCCGGTCCACTGGAGGCCCTGGTGGCATCTGGGCCGGAAGACGGCATGGAGAGCAACTACCGCACAGTGGGTGAAGAGGAGGAGGGGGTCGCAAGAGCGCCCAGCACATGGAAGAAACCCCTGACAATGAGCCGTCATCGCCAGTTCAAGATGGTACACACCTGTTCGTGATGACGTGCGTGGTCCTGCCAGAAAGCACACATATCATCGCAAATGATGCATGTGCGCATCGCGACACTGACTAGGACGGGCTCAACCCTGTCATGGATTGCCTCGTATGCAGGTAGAGGAATGTCAGTTGCCGTGGACTCCTCCCCTACATGCGAATGACCCTGGACTGAGGCATCCGTGCCGGTGCACAGTGATGCAGTCTCAGTTTCAGGGACAGGATTAGGCACAGGCCCCTCCATGGCGACCTGCGCTGCCTCCTGCCCCTGCCCCTGGACTACACCACTTGCACCGGTGGCATCACCCCCCCAGGCCCCATGTGCCGGTCTGATGCGGCCTCCTCCTCCTCCTCAACCACCACCAACCTGGATACCTCTGCACCGTCTTCCGCATTGTCCTGCCCCTGTGGGAGCTCACATGCCCCTTCCACTGCCGAGGAGCCCACGTCCAACCTCGCCATCTTGGGCATCCCCTCGGCAGATTGCGGCCGGATCCACCGTCACGGCACCAGTCCCCTCGCTCCTGGAAGATGATATAACCTGGGCGGGTGACTGGGCCTTGCGTCTCCGTCTGGTGGAGGCATCCCCGCTGCTTTGCTCCACAGCGCCAGCTCCGCCCTCTTCCACAATCGCTGCTGTAGATAGGGAGACATTGAACACAAGCATCAGGGTACTGAACAGTAGTCTGCTAGCCATAAAGCAAATGCACATGAGTGGCACTGTCAAATGTCACAACCATCATCACCCTCCACAACACTCGGGTCAATGTAAGCAACACACATCCACAAACAAGCATGGCACGTACAACAGACATTTGCATCCATGTCCAAGGCACTGTGGGAACATCAGAAGGGGGGCTGAACCTTACATGCAGCATGGGACATGCACAGACACCACCGGACAGTCATGCATCTGGCCATGTCTACCTCCTGTCACAGAGCACTCAATGGCAACTGTGCCGCATCAGTCAATTATGCATCAAGATGGACATATGTCATGCATCCATGGCGATTCCCAGTTATACACTCACCACTCAGACACACGCACATGTACACCGTGCATGTCCATGAAGGTGACATAAGCATCCATGTATCACACCACAAACATGGCCGAGTACAGACACAGGCATGCAAACATGTGTGCGTCGTCACATGCTGGTGCACATCATGCATTGCAACACAGACACCATTGATGTGGAACACGCTTGACTGGACTCACATTCATCACAGTCATGTCCCTGCACACAGACATCCATACATGGGGCATGCCAGACATTCAGCCGAGGTGCACACTCCTGCCAAACCTCAACATGCACAACACTGGACAAGAACACATGGACACTTACCACTCGACTGCAGACGGGTCTGCAGCTCAAGGACCTGGTGGTGAATCGCTGGGCGTAAGCGCTCCAGGAGGACCCTCATCTGGATGTTGGTCAACTGGTCCCGACGCCCCACTTCTCCACCATCCGCAACGAGGCACCAGGCCCTGCTGTGGATCCTGGACTTGAAGTCCTCCCAGCGCTTCTGGACGCGTTGGTAGTCCCAGGATGCCAACCCTGCGCGTGGATGGCATCCACGATGTCCAACCTAATACCCCTCTGTCCTTCCTTGTCGAGGCGTGGTGTCGAGAAGAGGGCATCATAATGCCCCAGGACCTGCTCCACCAGGATGCCAACTTCATTGGCAGTGAAGCTGGCAGCCCTCTGCCTCTCTGACTGGGGGTTGCCACTAGCCTCAGATGGTGTTTGCTCCAACATGGCAACCCCCGAGGCAGGTGTGGGTGGCAACTGGGTTCTGGGGCTGGGCTGTGGAGCGATGGTACAACATTCGGGAGTCTACTGTTTCAGCAGAGGTGGTCGCAGCAACAGGACCTCTGGCAATGTCTTCTGTGCAGGCACCAAATTGCAGGGCACATTGGCAGCAGGCTGGCTGGCAGCAGCAGATGGCACATAGGAGGCTGCTCGGGGGGTTGGGGGGCAGGTAAATGGCCTTCTGGCCAGGAGCGTGGTCTTCTGTGTGCAGTCGCATGGCCAGCTTGATGCAGAGTGACAGCGCGTTAGCGTGAAATTCGAGGAAAGGCCCTTAGCGTGTAAGCGCGTAAGTGACGTGATGCGCACAGGCATTGCCTTCGGCACAGGTTAAAGGTCAGCGCGGGACAGCAGTTTGCTGTACGTGCTTTTCGTGGAGACCGACGCGTGTGTTTCTTCTTCTTGTGCATTCACACGCGATAGCTTCACTATGCTTAGCGTTCGTAGTTCTTGTTTTGGTGGGGGAGTTGCGCGTGTGTTTTTCTTTTCCACACAAGGCAGATGGTGAGTCGCGCATGCTTATTTTTCCCACTGTGGTTCCCTGTTTGTCGTGTACCCCATTCTTGAGGTTAGAGTAGCCTGTGCGTTCCACGCGTATGCATTTTTTGTGTCCCTTGGTGCCACGGCGTACTGTGGGAGGTTTATTCCATGAACGTGGGCTACTGGGGTTTGCGTGCATGTTTGTTTTGTTTTTTGGGGTGCCTGAGCATTGCGTAACCTGTCTTTTTTCACCAGGGGTCACAGACAGCCTTGCAGGAGCACAGGGGTGCGTCTACCATCACGTACCCTGCCCCATTCACCCCAATTGCCCAGGACAATTGTTGTGTGCACCTCCCATTGGCAATAGTCCATCTGTGCCATGGTTGGGAGGCCACCAAGGGCGGCAAAACTGGGCGACCTCCCACAGCTGGCCGTGGTGGGGCACATGGCTGGGGTGTCCAGGGAGTCCAGGGAGTCCAAGGAGGCCAAGGTGGACGCGGAGGGGGATGTTGCCAGGATGTTCCACAGGGGCAGGATGTCCAGCCACATGCTGGGACAGCCATGGCACCACCCCCAGCGGCTCAGGGAGATGCTGCTGCTGCAGACATCTACGGCACCCATTTGACCCCACAGCCAGTGTCATCTGCTGGCATGGGCCACCAGGTAGTGGAAGCTGCAGGTGCAGCTGCAGCAACCACCACCCATGCTCATGGTCAGCCAGCACAGGCTGCCTTGGCACAGGAGGACTCCCAGGCAGATTTTCAGGTCAGGAAGGCCAAGCCATGTGTGTCTAAGGTTGCAGTGACCAAGGCACATGTATCTGGGGCAGTGATGACATCTGCTGCCCCGAGCTGCCAGGTGGTGGGAGCTGCAGGGGCAGATGCAGCCAACACCACCCCGGGAGTGAGTCTGCCAGCCAGGACTGTGTTTGTCACAGCCCTTGGCACTGAGGCAGTTGTGCCGCTGGGTCCTGGAAACAGCACCCAGCAGCCAATGACTCAATTCAGGCTTTACGTACTCATGCCATTGACAACTCCCAATGGCCAGTCCACCTGCGCCACTGCCCCTACTGACCAGAGCAGCATTAGCCACTCAGGGTCCACACAACCAGCCAAGAGGAGGAAGTGTGTTTCTGTGCAAGAGGCTGAGACCCCAAACACGGCTCCGGCCTCCGGCACGACAAGGAAGAAGTCTTTCAATAAAGAGGAACTGGACTTCCTTGTGGGCTACGTGTCGTCACACGACCGTGATATGCTGGTGGGCCCAGGTTGCCATACTACGCCTGCCCAGTGTCATTGCAGAAAGTGTAAGTGCCATGGGATTTGAGAGGCACACAGCTCATGATTGCTACAAGAGTTGGACTGACCTCCGACGCTCTGCAAAACAAAAGTGGGCCTCTAATTACGCCTTGACTCTGATGACTGGCAGTGGGCCACCACCAGAGGAGGATGAACTCGCTGCGCACAAGGTAATCGCTGCAGAATTCATCGATGAGGGACTAATCCAGGGAGTGGGAGAGATGCCGGATTATGATGCAAAGTCTGGTGAGTGTTGATACGCATCAACATGATACGTATGTCCTGCCCATGTGTGTTTTGCTTGTGTGATGTGTTGTGATTGACTGCCAATTCAGGCTATGTATTCATGAGTGCCATGTGTGACACATGCAATGTTTGACTGATGCGTGCTTGTTGTGATGCAGTCGGCATGCAGGCCATGTGCTTCACACGGGGCCGTCCTCATCACCAAACATGCACCCTACTTACATGCAAGTCATTCGGCAGCCTCTCCTGTCCATGTTGAAGCTCACTGACATGTTTGCATATAGCCTGTGGTGTTGTTCCACTCAACACTCGGCCTATGTCGTCACCGTGCAAGCTGCTCCTCCTCATGGGAATGCTTCCTTGCCTCTCCACGACCCTGCAGCTCACTGTCTCCATGGTACTGGTGATTTCCGTGTTGGACCAGTGTAATGGCCTGTTCCCCTTTCCTGTGTACATGCAAACTTCCCTCTGCAACCCTGCCAAGCCTGTACTGTGGGGTACATCCTTTGGCCTTGATACAGGGTGTCTCACTTGGACTGTGCAGATGGCACATGCTCAGAGTGGACATGAGTGTTCATTCGTGGACTATTTCATTCCCTGCAAGCCCCTATGGGTCCGTGGCAGGCGACTACATCTCCGGTATTTTATCCCTCTCATGGTATTTGGTCATCCATTTCATGCTCACTCAGGGTCACTTCCTCATCATGCACATGTTTAGGGTGTCCTTCTCTGTATCGTGCACAGGCCTTCCTCTGTTACAGCCACCCTGCCTCTAGGCAACTGGTGTTGTGGCTTCTGCGTGTATGGGTGTACTTCAGATGGTTCCTCATGTGTCCTGCTTTCTGCCCCCCTCTCATCTGCTGTAGTCTTAGTTGACTGAGATGATGCAATTGACACCTGCCAACATTGTCTGCAACTACACACTACTCTGGTCAGCCATTCAGAGCCATGCACTGCCTCCCTACCATTCCCTGGGAGGGGGGCAGTGTTCTCTGTATCCCTACAACCCAGTGCCAACACTTTGCACATGATGACTGCACTTGCCCTTACACTGGCGTCTAGTCACGAGATTGACATCTCTACATTTCTGTTTATGTTGATAGTTGAGGCCGTACACATGTACTGCACTGCACCCACGCACGTCTGAGCCATGTTTCACCCTTCTACATGCCTATTCACTTGTGGGATGTCAAAGTGACCTGGTATGTATGTATCCATGTGCCTCCCTTCACTGTATTTCAATGCACTTGCGTTGTTGCATCCTCTGACACATGTACTTTTTTAAATATTTATTTTGTGTAGTGCATGGTGACATGAATTTTACATGTGTCATGGACAGTTCTATTCAACTTACTGCTATGGATATTTGGGAATTCTGCCATGGCTATGCTACGTGCCATCTCTTTTTTGCCATCTGTCATTTTCGGCTAAGATCTATGCCTGCCAGAAGGTTGTGTGTGATGATGGTGATATGCAACATGCAGTACATGTGTGGGCTTTACATTTGACACGCATCCATGTCTGCTTTCAGGGTCCCCTTCCATTTCATTGCCACTGCATGCATGCCAGAGTTTGTGTCATGTGTGACATGGCTGCTTCATGGGTTGGCTGTCAATATTTTGATGTCTATGTGTGTGGTATGTGCTGCTGACATGTTTGTGCATGTGTATTTTTATTTTGTTACAGGTGATGAGGCACTGGAAGCAGAGGAGGAGGAGATGGCAGACAGGGTGGAGGGTTCAGGTGAACAACCATGCACCAGTGGTGGTCGTGGTGTAGTAGGCTGCGAACATCCATCGGTGTTCCAGGTCATCCTTTCCAGGGCAGTCTCTGGGTACGACTCTGAGGATTTCTTTGACTCTGATGTTGAATCGGATGCTCATCAATCCATGCCATTGATGGTGAGTGATTCTGCAGTGGACGCTGTTCTGTCTGCCATACCTGCAGTGGGGGTAGACCCCTCAATGGGCCAGTCAGTGTTGGAATGTCCGCCTGTGGTGGTTACAGGTGCAAGGTCACGCTCCACACCAGTTGCTCCTGTTCCTGGGGCAGCAGATCGACGGAGGAATGCAGTCCTGCAGCCACAGCAGTGCCAGCACAGCAAGGACCACGTCTCCTTGGGCCCAACAAGTGTGGTGTCCAGCAACGCAGTGGCTGTGCGCCACCGTGGAACATTGGGTGGGAGAATGCCATGTATGCCATTGCACAGCAACAGGGGGGAGCGATTCCATTCTCCCACCGATAAGCAGGTGGAGCTCCAGCAGCAGGCAACGCAGTCCACGTGGCGCTCACTCAGGCTGGGCATGGTGGCCTCCAACAGGGCCCGCAGGTCTGAACTGGTGGCTCTGCGCACAGCTATTGCTGCTGAGGCACAGGCCCACAGAGAAGCCCTGAGGGAAGATAACACCTCCCTCAGAACTACTCTGACTGCACTCATTATGAGCCAGGGGACACAGGCAGAACAGAGGATGGAGCAGCTGGAACGCACCATCTCGGCTGAACTCCATGCAAGCCTGGAGGAGGTCCATCTGTCACGTGAGGCCTCCCAGGCAGAACTCTGTGCTACACCTGAGTCCTTGCAGGAGGAACTCTGTGTTTCACGTGAGGTGCTGCATGGGGACCTCTGTGCCATTTTCCTACAGAACCAGGCTTACCAGACCTGCATGCTTGCTGCTGTGGAGAGGACTGATGGGGCTATGCGTGGTCAGGCACCTGTACCACGCGCACCTCCTGATGTACAACCAGAGGGTGACAACGACAACGAATCTCTCACTCAGGTCGGGCCGTGCAGACCATGAGCCCATGGAGGAATTTTTTTTTAAATCTCACCATCAACACATGTGCGTGTTGAGGTGCACCCTGAACCTCCCCACTAAGAGCCCCCCCTCCCCCCGGGTCGACTTTGGCCATTTTTCATGTTTTGTCAACTGTGCATTCATGTTACAGTGTGGTGCTTTGTGGCATCCGATGGCATCCACTGTGTGTTCCGGCTGGGCCCATACAGGCTTGACTCGTGTTTGTGTTTGTGGCTTGCCACTCCTGGTTTCCCTTTCCATGGGCTTGCAAGGATGGCACTGTGTGACAGTAACTTACACAGAGGCATTGGGCTTCCGTCATATCTGTGGCCAGTCTGAAGTCCAACTTGTGTATACACCCTTAGTGGGGATTCATGATGGTTTTTCCAGTGCATGATTGGACTGCATTTTGGTGAGTATATTGTTGACTGTGCATTATTTCATGTTGCTTATTCATGTATTGCCTTGACTGTATACATTGTTGATGCACTTCATGCTGTATGCGGTCCCTTGCCCCCTTTAGCTGTCGAAGCCACTCTGATGATGGAAGGGGGACGTGTGGTGCCAATGTCACATTGAGGCACTTGTGCTATGATGATTCGTCACTGTCTGACATTGTCACTGTTGGGTCCTGTGTTCATGATATGTTATGCTGGTAAATTGATAGTCCTGTGTTGGTTTTGCTCATGATGTGTCACAGGATCAGCAATACGTTTCCGTTTATGTGTCCACAACAAAGTAGTTCACATGGAAAATGTACGCAACACTGAAGGTTCATGCATTTCCCCTGCTAACATGCATTGAATGGCCCTGCAAACACACCCCCACAACACACACAACACACCCCAGCCCCACTCCCAACATCCCCCCACGCACACACTACTTGCCTTCTGAGAAATGCTGTGTCCCTGCTGCACAAGTTCACTTTGACTTTCGTGATCGTGAACGGCGCCGCTGGCTCATTTTTTTGCTTTGTTTTTTTATCCAGCTGCAGGGGTTTCCAGGCTGCTAACAGCACTCACTGTACTGTGTTGTGTAGTGAGTGGGGTGTTGCGGGGGTCACCCCTGCAGCACCCGCATTTTCTTTTCTTTTTTGGGATTCCCTGAAAGGCATGCCACTAAAGGTTCGAGCTTTTGGTGTTCACACCTTTGGTGGCATGCATTTACGTCCTTTCAGTATAGGTTGGATATTTTTGCTCACTGTTTTCTTCAGAGTCCGTGTCTGAGGGGATTGTCTGTGGCCTGTTTCCATTTGTGACAGTGCACTTTGTGACAGTTGTGTTATGTGTGTTGATTTTTTATTGAAGTTTTCACATTGCATGCCATGGCAATTTGTGTTGGGTGGGTGACATGGTGTTGAGGGAGGTTTAGGTGACATGCCAGCATTTGGATGTACTGTTTTGCATGGGGGGTGTTATCTGTAGCTTGCATGTGTGCCTTTTGGTCACACAGGATTACGTTTGTTTAAGTGGCTAGGAATGCACACAATGCTGCTATTCGAAAGACACATTCTCAGGTGATAAGGTTGTGCCAGTTGACTGTCCCGTTGTCATCATCGATTGTCACCTGGAATGTGTCAGGCCTGTGTGCACTCCGCGGGGGGGGGGGGGTTTAGATGAAAAATGTAGCCACAAGCTGGGTACAGGCTGTCTCGCCACGCGCCCTTTCCCCTCCCATGCGCAGCGGGTGTGCATGTGGTTGGGGATGAGGGGGCAACACCATGTCCACCAGTACGCCCCGCCGGGTTACAACGTTGTTCAGGACACATGCTACCACAATGATCCTGCACACTACTGGGGGCGCATATAGTAGCTGCCCACCAGAGTGGTCAAGGGAGCGGAAACGTGACTTGAGCACTCCGAATGTAGGCTCCGCTATGCCCCTGGTTGCAATATGGGCTGCGTTGTATCTTACCTTGGGTGGTGTGGTGGCGTCATCATGTAGGTGCTCAGAGGGTAGGCCCCTGGGGAGGTGGTAATGGTTGTCATTA
The DNA here is from genome assembly GCF_040938575.1 of Ambystoma mexicanum. Lineage (NCBI taxonomy): Eukaryota > Metazoa > Chordata > Amphibia > Caudata > Ambystomatidae > Ambystoma > Ambystoma mexicanum. The sequence continues at coordinate 355,158,232 of NC_090922.1, forward strand.
GTTGGGTTTGTGTATTTGTCTGTGTGTGACATGCATGCATGTGCACAGGCATTTGTACTCACCAATGAGCCATGTGTTTTGCAATGCCTCCCAGCTTCCATGTCCCGGTGTAGGGCTGACATTCTGAATATGAAACTGTCATGGGTGAACCCGGGATAGTTTGCATAGACAGAGGTAATGATTAGGCATGCCTTTCTGTGGGTGTTCTGGGCATATATATGTGCCTGCGGACTGAGGGGCGTTCAGTCATGATTGCCAACACCTGGTGTAGGCAGCGTGACTGCGTGGCCTGTGAGACACCCCCAACTATGGCAGTTGTCCACTGAAATGACCCAGTGGCCAAAAAATGCAGGACATTGAGCAGCTTTTCCAAGGGGCTCGGTGCTTGGGAGCACAAGGTGGGTGATGTGAGGTCATCCTCCCACTCAGTGACCAGGTCTAGGATGATATGAGGTGGAAACCTATACCTGCCATAGACCTAGTCATTAGGCATCCCAAAAAGGCTGGTCCTGGGTAAAGAAATGCAGGGCCTGGCTATCCTCCTCCTCCTGCGGTGTCCCACGATCACTTCAGCAAGAAATGGGATGTTCATCGTAGCTGTTTATGCTTGTTGGTTGTTTGCGCGCACTTTTATGCTGCGCGGGGAGGCTTCCGCAAGTTTCGCATGGCGGACGTGCTTCCGGCAATGCACGTCTTTTGGCATGCACAGGTTTACCTTGTTCAATTCCATGAATATGTGTTGTTAGCGCACGTGTGGGCGTTGCGAGGATTTCGCTGCTGAATTTCCCTGTTACGCCCACATTTTCACATGTTGTTCCCCATTCCCCGTGTTCCGCCCCCATTTTAGGTGTGTGCGCTGGACATTGTGCGCCTTTACTGGGTGACAAGTGCACAGCGTTCAGGATGTCACAGTGACGTGTGCGCCACGCGCGGATTCGGCGCAGGTCCCAGGTAAGCCATGCGCAGTGCCTTCCATGAATTGGGAAACTGGCGTTTGTGTGCGTTTCGCACGCGTGCACTGCGTTTTTCACGCTTGCGCCACCCATTTCGGCGCACATTGATTCCATTAATCACCCATTATATGTAGTTCAAGTGCAGGATTACAGTAGTCTACTCCTTGCCCACTCCATCTATGAGTAATGGCACTGACTAATATTTCCCCAGAGCCATCCCAGCTGCACAAGCAAAGCAACTCAGCCCTGCTCGTGCCACTCAGAGCTCTACAGTTCAAAGTGAAAGCGTGGGGCATTTAACTAGAAAGTTGTGGTACCAACTGCTCCCGTCATAGCACACACCTGCATGACCTGATGGAAGTGGGCGATGTCACAAGTGAGGGGTGAAGGAAAATGTGCAGCTTGGAGGCACGTATTAAAGTAGAGCCACAGATGGAGGTGAGTAGTTATAGAGGGTACCTTGTTGCTCAATATTACATTTGACCGGTGGCCCGCCGCTATTTCTGGTCTTAGTCCCGCCCCTTTCCACACAGATTTGGCATGCATTTTATTGGCCCCCCAACATTTCTTATGTCAATTTGATTGACCCCCAAAATGTGTGATATACATTTGATAAGAGCCTTGATACGAACTATAATTTTAATATACCTTGTATATGTATTTGATGAGCACCCCCATTTTTTAAAAAAATGTTACATACACTTTGATTTAAAATTGGATGTAAATTCTATATATAGTATAAACGGATGCCATGAGCACAGCCCAGACGTTTGATGGCATCCAAAAATCACACTATGCCTTTGAGATAGCCTCATCACCTAGCAACATCACACTTTGATATAAATGTAAGATACATTTTATATATAAGATAAATAAATGCCACGAGGACAGCCCAGACCTTTGATGGAGGCCAAAAATAACCCTATAAATCGAAATTTGCTTTTAATGCAAAGTATGTTTCTCAACACCATAGCACAAAAGCCCAAACTATTGACTTTGGCAATGCATTTTTTTTTAAGGAGCGCACAGTCATTTCAACACCAGCTTTGCATTTGAGCTCGTTGTATACGCAAAGTGTCTTCGCCAGCAGCAACACAAAAGTCCAGACTATTGACTTTAGCAATGATTGTTTTTTAAGGGATGCACAGTGATTTTAAAACAATGTGGGTTAAAAAGTGCTGGTGAAGGGGGAATTTTCTGTGAGTGTGAAAGTGACTGTTGTAGATTGTCCGGGTGGCTGACTGGTGTTTCCCCCACGCTGTTTGCCAGGGCCAGCGCTGCTCAGGCTCCCATAGATGATTCTAAGCTGTTGCCAGGGTCGGACTGGGACAAGAAATAAGCCTGGTCACCCAAAAAAAAGTGGCCTACCTCTCACCTCAAAAAAGTGGCCCACCCCTCACGACCCTTGACCTCTAATGACATCACTGGAAGTGATGTGCTGGGAAAACAGGAGGTGGCATCAAATAGCATTTTCCTAAGTACACTAAATTAATGTGAACCCAAGCAGACGTCCAAGGCCAAATGATATTTTGTTATTGTATAGCACTTATGCTTAAGCTTTTTGTTATAGAACAAATATGCATACAATATCACCCAACCTGTGTTGGTACTCATTTATCGACCTAAGAAGGATGAAAGGCTTTCATGTTTTTTACCACCAAACCGTCCCAGGCATGGCCGAAACCGGCCCCAACTCTACAGGGACCATTTCGGCCCGGCCACGGGCCGAGAGACAGAGGGGCCAGTCCAACCCTGGCTGTTGCCTCTGCGCATGAAGTGTTTGCTTTGCTGCGAGGATGGCAGAGGACTGGGATTGCTGTGGGGGCAGGGATGGGGGTTTGATCTCCGAAGGTTAGGGACAGCTGTCTAAACAGAGCCCAGTGATGGCCCAGCTACTTGTTGCCTCTGATGTAATACAGTGACTCAGGAAGTTGTTGGTTCATAAACTATGCTGGCTTTTCTGCATTCCGCTGTGTCAGAGGGTAAATGCACATGGGTATTGAGTTAGCTCTGAATGGCAAGGTTTGAATTGCGCGATGTTCAACGCCAGCTGTGTAAATAGCGGCCCCTGGAAACAGGGCCGGTGCTATCACTAGGCAAGGTTATGCGCTTGCCTATATGTGGAAATGTTAGAGCGGCCAAGTGCTGCTTTAACACCTCCACACTAATTGTATAATATAACTGCCTTGCCTGTGATAGCACCAGCCCTGACTGTCTGCAGGCAGAGGCTGGCCGCGAAGATTGGGGTCAGGTCAGGGTCACGAGTTGCATGGGCATGCCAGCGCTGGCACAGTCTGGCACCTGCGCCTTTGCACTCCACGTGGCAGGCCATGAACGAAGTACCATACGTGCCACCTCGAGTCTCGACCGATTGTTGTGATGGTCATGGTGTGAGTCTATCAGGGAATTCTGCAGTGCACTGTGTGGCCTGGCTGAGCCCCTTGCCCTAAGCCTGTTAACTTGTGGTTCACCGTCCGGACCGTCCATCAGACGTGGTGGCCTACGCAACCCGGCTGTAGGCCGGCAGCAGCCTTTTGCTGTGTGGCACCGGTGCACCAGGCCAGTGAGTACCTGTCACGTAGGCCACCCATCCTGGACGCAGCAGCCCCTGCTGTGTTGTGAGAGCGGCCCTGGAGCTGGGCCCTGCCTGTACTGGAGCCTGTGCTGAGAACAGTCCAACGTCACGCAGGTGAGGACTCCACACTAATTGTATACTGCCTTGCCTCGACCCTGCTTCCTTAGCACACTCCCTCCTCATCTTCAAATCCCCCTAGCAGGAACTGGTACCTGCATTAACGTGTGTGCTCTGCTGTACTGCGCGTGCCACACTAGGAGACTGACATTGTGCAAATTTCATGCTCGTATGTGCCCTGTGTCTCCTTAACACTCCACTACACGAAAGTCAGTGTGTCCCCTGCAAACACCTTAAAAAACATAGTTTGGTTTGCCCATTTGTACCCTTAATCTAAATGCACCGATTATAACAGTGGAAAATAGCACAGAGCGTAGGCAGAGGTGCGTGCATGCAATATATTATGCATTAACTTAGCTAACTTTCTTAACACGCCTGCTGTAGACGCCCCTCCTGGGTGCAGTGCAAACCCTTCCGGTCAATGGCACTAACGCAAGCAGGACCAACTCCACCTTTCAACCTTCCAAGGTAAATCAATAACATGGCTGCCATTTCTTTCCTTGGAGCAACTCTTGTTCTTGACAGAGCCAGTGCCTCGACTTAATGTAGGCAGTCCCTCACATTGCCCATTTGGGGATTCGGAATATAGCTCTTCAACGAATCTAGGGGAGCTGGAGGCAAGAAATTCATAGAATGCCCCATGTGGAATAAATACGGGAATGAAATGTAGGCAATCCCTGTGTCCTTGCAGGTCGCGGAATCTTCCTGATTCTCAGACATTGTTTTAATGATTACATCAAATGCGAGAAACATGGGCGGGCCGAGTTGCCCCATCTGCCTTTGTGGGACACTTGTGCCCATTTGATCTTGCAGTCCATTCACTACCTAAGGCCATGCTAATCCCTATGGCCAGCCATTCCCACATACTTCCTGCCCAAAACGCATCTACTTCTGGGATGTCTTTGAGCTCCCTTTACTCAAGCCAATAGCCCCATAACGCCCAAGGTCATCTCAGAGTCAGCCCTTGGCCCCATCAGTCAGGCTGCACCAACGGCAATAGATGTTTTGAAAGTGCAGTTCATTACTGCTCGGTCACAGCTCTGCTCAAGTAGTTCACTTTGAAATACAGTTGTTGCTTAAAAAAGAAAAAAGGGAGTTGGGGGCTGTGAGGAGTGCCAGCTCATCACACTTCTTCTAGTATTGGAGTGCAAGGTAACCTATTATAATGGCACATCATGACACTAATTAATTTATTTTTACTTATTTTATTTATTCTTCCTTTTTAGAGCGCTTATACACAGGTGGAGTGCTTCAAAGTACTTCAAGGGGGGAAATACAGTAATTATTCTTAGGTCTTGAACTAGCATACTCGGCCTGACGGCATTTCACATAGCGCAAGTGCATGAAGTGTTACAGTAGCGACCAAGCTAGGGAAAAGGGACACAAAAGCAGGGGGGGGGGTTAGACAGGACAGTATGCAGTGATTATCATGAATACCAAAATAACTGATAACATTATAACAAACATAAAATAACAAATTGCAAAATATTGAATTCGGAAAAAAAACAAAAAAAGTGTTGGGAGGCGGGATGGTGGCTTTGGGGGTGGGGGAAAAGTATTGACAAAAAATGGGAGGATTTTGGGGTGGAACCACACAAAAACAACGATAAAGGAATTTGTTATTTGAGAATTTGTTATTTTGGATTTGTTATAATTACATGTAACCGACAGGACAGACAAACTAACAAGTCCTGGTACATTTAGGTCATGCATGCATACAGATGGAGGTGTGGTTAAGTGCAGAGAGAGGATGCCTCGCTCATGGAGCATGATCTGAAAGGGCAGTAATGCTGAATTTAATGCAGTGGCCCAAAGACAAGTGCAAAAGACTGATGGGGGAGCCTGGAACCTGTTAGGCTCTAGAGGTGAACCAGGCAACCGGTCAGCAAAACTGAACAGAGTTAGGGAGGAGAAGGAGGGTGGAGAAAAAAAGAAGGGAGGTTAGCAGGGGAGAGGGAGAGAGAAGGAGGAAGAGAAGAGGAAGGTCTTGAGAAGTTTATGGAACTTAAGGTGCTCCGGCTCAAGACGGAGAGAGGCAGGGAGGCTGTTCCAGAGGGAGGCACCTGCAGAGGATAGAGATCTAATCCCAAATCTCTGTTTGTGAAAGTGGCTCACTTGCAAAGAGTTGGAGGACGAGTGGAGGTCTCTAGAGGGAGAGTATTTAGGAGGAGGGCGTTGTAGATAGTGCAGGCCCTAGCCCCAGAAAGCCTTGAGGATTATGCAGAGGGTCTTGAACTTGATCCTTGCAGCCACAGGGAGCCAGTGGAGGGATATCAGTGTGGTCCCTGGGCTTGAGGCCAAGGATAAGTCTTGTGGTTCTGTTCTGGATGAGTTGTAGAGGACAGAGAGTAGAGGTAGGAAGAATGAGAAAGAGACTGTTGCAATAGTCCAGGTTAGAGAGAACCAGGGCTTGCGAGGGGGTAAGTCTCTGGGGGAAAGTGAAAAAAAGGCAGAATACCTCTCAGGAGGTGCAGTTGGTAGTGGGACATTTTGGAGATGTGAGAGGAGAAGGAGAGATGACCCATAGATTTTTTTGCCTCATTGGTAGGTGAGGGCGCAGGGCCTATGGAGGTCGGTCAGTATGAAAGTGGGAAAGCGGGAACAGGGGTCCCAATGAGTACGATCTCTGTCTTACTGGCATTCAGGCATAGATAGTTAGCAGCAAACGACGACTGCCTGGAGATATACAGCCAGGAAAGAGCGAGGAGGTGGAGGAAGCCGAGGGTAGCCTGAAAGAGAGCAGCGTGTCATCTGCATAACACAGAAAGTTAGATGTAAAGGTAGAGATCCTGTGTGCCAAGGGGCCCATGTAGATATTGAACAACCAGGTTAGATCCCTGGGGGACACCACAAGTAGAGAGAGTAATAGAGGAGAGAAAGGACCCAAGTTCCACCTGGGATGGCCGGTCAGAGAGAAAGGAGGTGAGCCATGCCATGGCCTGATCTGTGATGCCCAGGGTATCACTGAGACGGGTGATCAGGATGTTGTGGTTTACCACATCGAAAGCAGAAGAGAGGTCAAGAGGAATGAGGACAGAGGGAGAGTTAGAGACAAGATTTGTGAGCAGGTCTTCACGGGTGTTCAGAAGAGCAGGTTCCGTGCCTCTGGATGGTCTACAGCAAGACTGATGGTCACAGAGACTACCAACAGATTTAGGGCCTCATCACAAGTTGGGCGCCGGCGCTAATAGCCCTACCGCCGAACCTCCAGCGCTATTAGCACCGGATCACGGGTTTGGCGGAACGGTTATTGCCCATTCCCCATTGATCCCATTCGGGAATTCCTCATTCCCCATTGGGCCCAATGGGGAAAGTTTGCGCTATTACCACCGGCAGAATCAGCAAATTTGCCGCATATTTCTTCCCAGAGCTGGGGGGAAATCCGCCATGGTCATGATCTGGCAGACCCTTAAATGCGGCGGTAATAGCGCTATTGCCGCATTTAAGGGTTACCGCCAGACTCGTGATGAGGCCCTTAGTGTGGAGAGTAAGGTGAGTGATAGCAAAACAAAAGAAAGCCAGACTGTGTTTACTTTACTTTATCAGCCAGCATCAGTGATCAATACAAGCAAAGCCTGCTGTGTGCATCCATGTGTACAATAAGTGTCACACTGACATGAACGCTCCATGCACTGTGAAAGAGTCCCTTTGAATAATAGCCCTGCACAAGCGATTAGCTCTCGGTTGCTGTTCCTGGCCATCTATCAACCTGCCATCACCCGCTGCGAGCATGTGTGCAGCTGATACACAACCGCATCTGAGAGCCTTTACAAGGCAGTCAGCCTGCCTGGATACAGTGTACCAGCGACAGTGTACCAGCGGCATGCTGGTTTGCACTTTAATGAAATTCATACACAGCATAAGACGTGAACAATGTGTTAGGTAAAGGTAATGTAATGGGTTGCTGCAAACAAAATGGTGACGGTTGGTTGAGAGCGGTTAGGACCCAGAAAGATTGTGGTGGGGGGTGCCAATCTGACAGTTTGCCTAGCGTGGCAAAATTCCTTGCACCTGCCCTGCCTGGAAATACAAATGGGGGTTTGATTACAGGCTTTCGGGGTGACGGGCTATTTTTACCTTTTGATATAATGACTCAGGAAGCCAGATATTTCGTAATGTGTGCATGCTGCAGGAAACATGTGGGATGTAGGATGTCTGTGAATAAAACCTCCAGGCAGGGACTGTATTTTGAAAAAGAGCCAGTGTAATATGTCTGTGCCCCGGAAACACTAGGGGTTGGGACACGGGTCGAGGTGCCTGGCTTCACCCTTATAAGGTGGCATTTCCGCCTGTGTTGGTAGATCGTGGACCCATTTCAAAACGGTGGCAATGTTCCAATGTACACGGAATGCAGCCGCTATTTTGAAACAATACCATAAGCCAATGCAGCTAAATAAAAATCTATCGAAATTCTGAATGCAGAACAGCTTTTCATTTTAGTCTGGCCATCGAAGGGGCCATAAACAACTGATCTAAAGGCGAACCATCAATTATTTTATGATGAAGATTTGAAGTTAAGAGGTGTACATTAAGATAGCAGTGACTAATGTTATTAATGTACTTGTATTTTCATTTGAGTGAAGCAGCAAACAGTCTAGTTTTCATTACTCTCTATAGCCTAGAGCAAGCTTAAGGCTTTGGCAAAGCAATATGCACGTGTGCCAGTGGGTTTTTGTTGGCTTTGTAAAGAAGGCATGGTATCAAACTGTAAAACAGACACAAGTGATTACATTTCAAGGGTGTTTATTGAACTTCAATTGCATTTGAAAAACGCCTATCTAATCCTAAATCTAAAGATGGGAACTAGCTACGACCATCAAAAAATAACGCAGTCCTAGTCGAGTCTGTCAAAATAAAAGGGCCTATACTTATAAACATATTGCCAATCCTTACTTCTAAATACAAATAGTGTGGAAACAATGTTATGCAAAATAAAAGTGTTCAAGAAATGATATGTCACAATATTCAAGCCGTTGGCTTCCCTTCCCCAAATTTTCAGCACGCTACAAGGCTGCACACTCGAGCTTAGCACACTCTATGGCTTCACTAGCCCGAGGATACAGCTCAAAACCACAACATCAGGGCCTTCTGTGCCAAAGTCTTTTTGCCATTCAAAGTCTCTTATCCCAGAGGGCCTAATGCAACACAACAAACATTAAAGTTCCTTTCTTCTTAGGATTTCACATATACAACTTCTCAGGTGATTTACTGTTCCCTCCACCGTGCTCAGATCCACTATAACACAAAACCTTAAATTGGTCTCCCTCTGCCGGGCTCAGACCAATTTTATGTACTTTTCCAAACTTTCTCTACTTCATCCAAATAAAAGACCTTCGACTGTGCGCAGGATTTTGCTTGAACCGTCGCAGGATCACTTTCATTCACAATTACTCATTCTATTCTTGATAAGATATGATATGTCATTCATAAAGCGCCTGTACTCAAGCGTTTCTAGGCAGAATATATAACCTGTTTCTTGATATAACCTTTTTCTCACTTTCGCTTTTGCCACTTCCCAGCTGGATACCTTACAGATACATTCAATTGAGCATCCACGCTGTGCCGGTCCACTCTGTTAAAGGTATTGTAACTTGCTGTTAAAGTTCAATCACTCATCAGTAGTACAACTTTACTTGCGTCTCTTATCACACGGGTTTTAACAATGTTCATTCCAGTGCCCGCCTTACAGTGTTGCTGCTTGCAACCTTGGCTTTAACACGGACTGGTTGTCTTGTATCTATCGCCCCAACTCACCGGCTGTGTTAAGTGCACTGACCCTGCTTTGTTCTTGGAGCCAGGGAAGGTACCACGGCGGCTGGTGCTTCTCCCTGCCTTGATTATTGACACGGGAGGGCCCTGTTTATTTGCAACACACAATGCAGAACTCTTCAGACTGTTTTCCTGGTCTTACACTTTCTATTCTCGAGGTTTCTGGAAAGTAACGGTTCCTTGCCGAAAAAAGGTCAAGGGAACTTCCCTCCTTGCGATACCCTTCTGTTTTGCCATTTTTCTTCTCTCGTTCAGCTGCCGTCTCAAAACTGCTGTTTCTTTGTGTGCTTTGCCTCGCTAAGAGTGTGCTCTCATGCTCCGGCTGTTATCCGTGTGAGGAAGCTTAATGGAAGTAAGGTGTGTGTGTGTGATGGTCAGTAATTGCCTGCCCTGGCCTGACCATTGTATTGGGACATGTCATGTATACTGCTCGAGTGTTAGTCTGTTTCTCTCATAGTGGGCTGTCCGTGTGAAAGTGTTTGTGTTGTAAAGGGGGGGGATAGAGTTGCTAAATATCCTACCTGGTAGGATGGGGTAAAGGTGTTACAGGGAAGGGGATACCACGTCTCACCATCCGGTGTCCCAATCCCACTCCCCGAAGACCCCTCACCCAGGTGATCCTCCCACCTGGTCCACCCCCAGAAACTGGATCCAAAAGCGATGGCAATGTCCTGACCACCTGGATGACAGATCCTCAGGGACTAGTGGGTGAGACACCTGGTTTTTCACAGCTTTCAACATCATCATTATGATTACAGGTTTCAAGATTACAGTTATGATTTCTTAGTAATAAATCAATATACTCGTGCATGTTTGTTTGCATTGTTAATGATTTAACCCCTACAGTTCCAAGGACGAGCTATCTCGTCCTTGACATTACCTCCGTAGTGCCAAGGACAAGATAGCTCGTCTTTTTTAGCACTCTGTTTTGAGCGATCCCTGCAAAACCATTATATTAAAAAAAGACAGTCACGAGGGGGCAAAGCAGGGATCGCTCAAAACTGTACTCCAACCCCTGGGCTATGTGAGCGGGAGGTCCCCCCTCACTGCCAGGGGGCTGGATTACCTTCAGTTTCACGTCGGCCTCCCGGCGTGAAACTGAAAGTAAATTCACTGCGGCAGCCATTTTCAGATGCCGCGGTGAAGAGAGAAGGTGGGTGCCCTTCTCTCTCTGCCTCGAGCTCTGGCTGTATTTCAAGCCGGAGATCGAGGCAGGTATCATTGGAAGGTGATTCTCCCCTTTCCAATGATACCTTGCGTGACAGCATTGCTGCTCACGGATCGGGCGCAGGGCGCTCGATCCGTGAGCAGCAATGCACACTAGACACCAGGGATGTGTTTACAGTGGGGGGGAGAGGAGGCTGCTTACTAGGTAAATGCCCCCCTCCCCCGTGGCCCCAAAGCATGGGGCCACATGTATGGAGACCCCTGGGGGCGGATGGGTGACCATCTGCCCCCAGGGGTGGGTGGGCCAAAAAATTTTAAATAAAAAGCTGCACAGAAAAGGTATGGGAAGGGGGGAGGGAGGTGGGGACCGCTAGATGCCAGGGATTTTTTTTGTGGAGGTGTCCAACAACACCCTGTTTGTAAGCATAGCTGCCACCAGATCGGGCGCAGGGCGCTCGATCCAGGGGCAGCAATGGCCACTAGACACCAGGGATGTGTTACACAGGTGGGGGGCAGCTTACTAGGAAAGCACCCCCCAAACCCCGCCGTGGCCCCAAAGCATGGGGCCACATGTATGGAAACCCCTGGGGGCAGATGGGTGATCATCCCCCCACTGGAGCAACAGGGATTGTTTTTTTTTATGGAAAGGAGTTGCCCCCCCTCCACCCAAAATGGACTTGCGGTGATGTCATGCAGCCCTCCCTGGGGGCAGTTATCTGTTAACCCCAGGGAGGGCTGCATGAGAACCCCCCTCTTATCTGCCCGCAGGGAGGGATGAATGAGATGCCCCCTCCTGCATTTGGTGTGGGGGAGAGGGTCGAAAATTATCTGGCGGTGTAGGGTTCCCCTCAAACCCCGCTAAAGGGCAGCCATTTTGAATTATTTTCTTTGTTTACTAAACTTGCCTTGGTGCACTTTTTGGGGGCCCTCTCCCCCCACCCCAAATGGAGGCGGGGTGTACCTCACGCAGCCGTTTGTCGGAGGTCCAGGGAGGCCTACATGAGGTGCCCTGCCACCCATTTGGGGTGAGGGGGGAGAGGGCCCCCAAAAATTGTGGGACAGGCCCCCCAGTGGGTGGGGCAGTAAGGTTTGGGCACCACAGGGCCAGATTGGCACACCAATGTGCCCCTCTGCGCCAAGGGGAGTTGGGTTACCAAAGGAAAAAAGTGAAAATGGTGGAACACATTTTAGGGGGGCTGTGGGGCACCCCAAAGGTACAGGGAATTTTCTAATGGATGGGGCGGTGACCCCAAAACCCTCAATACCCGCAGTGGAGTGGAGGCCATGTCATGCAGCCCTCCCTGGGACCAGATATCTGCTCATAGGAAGGGACACCTGAGCCCAGGGAGGAGTGCAGGACAGCCTCCCCCTTATCTGCCCCCAGGGAGGGCTACATGAGATGTGGCGCCCCTCCGATTGGGGTGGGGGTGGATAGGTGCACCCCCTTCCCATTAGAAAATTCCCCAGCGGTGTAGGGTGCCCCTCAGCCCCCCTAAAGGGCAGCCTGCCATTTTCAATGTTTTTCTTTGTTTACCAAAACTTGCCTTGCACAGAGGGGCACATTGGTGTGCCAATCTGGTCCCAGGGTGCCCAAACCTTACTGCCCCATCCACTACGGGGCCTGTCCCACAATGTTTGGGGGCCCTCTCCCTCCATCCCAAATGGAGGAGGGGTGTACCTCACTCAGCCGTTTGTAGGAGGCCCAGTGAGGCCTGCATGGGGTGCGACCGCCACCCATTTGGGGTGAGAGAGAAAGAGGGCCCCCGAAAATTGTGGGACAGGCACCTCAGTGGGTGGGGCAGTAAGGTTTGGGCACCCTGTGGATGTCTGGTTTCTGGTATGAGAGACAAAGACTGAGACAGCCCTGCCCAAAACTGGCATGAATGCAGTGTGTAGTGTTGAATGGCTGGGTACTTGTCCCAATGTTGTGAGTGTCTGAGAGGGAGGAGTATGGCCTGAATGCACTGTATGCCTGATTGGCTGACTGACTGCATGAATGCCCTTCTGTATGATTGGCTGCTGAGTGTGACCCAGCCGTGTGGATGAGAGACAGAATAGTATATCCGGGGACCTCTCACCACTGGAAATTGTTCAGAAGCTGAGTTGACACTTGAAGAGCAACTGGAACTGCTTATCCTCGATGCACAGCTGGAAAAAGAAGAAGAACTGCTGCTGCATTTGCTTCGACGCGATCCGAAAGCTGTCAAGTTCATCGAGGACTGATCCAAGAGAGGACCTCGTTAGGCGCCCTCTTCCCGTGCTCCGAGAGACCATCGAGCACTGCTAACATTCGCCAAAGCTCCCTGGAAATCAGACTCTCGAAAGGCTGCCGACCGGAGACGGGGACCGCTGAGGAGAACGAAGTGAAGCACTCTGAAGTGAAGTCCATTGCCGTCGACCAGGGTTCGGAGTATCGCTGTAACCGCTGGAGGCCTGTCGAAGCCGTGTTTCCCAGAAGAGGGGACCGCTTGACGCCGTGCCGCCGATGACCGGAGCTGCGCGCTCCTTTGCCTAAGACTGTTGAATCGAAGGACTCCCATGTCCGCACCATCGACTGCTTTATCCCGCCGGAGAAAGTCAAGGACGCTGACGCGCTGAGGAGAATCCGCCGGTGGGTTTCCCACCACCCAAAGACCACAAAGACTTCGACGACTCAACGCCCTTGAAGGGCCACCGTTCTTCAGAAACACTTTGTAGTCCTGAACTATCAATCGCCAGGTGCCCCGCACACCTCATCCTTGCAGGACGTCGCCGATGAACACCGCCTGGATCGACGCCGTCGACGTCAAGTTCACCTTCTTCGACGCCTCTCAATGAACCGTGGCTCCTGCTTTAAAGGGAGACACTCAAGAAGGATCCATCAACGCCTCTTCGAAGAACCCAGGTACATTGGGGGGGGTAGAAACATTATAGACGGAAATAAGACTTATAGAACAATATATGGACTGGGCTTGTGTTATCTCTTTATTTTACAGGTTGCCCAGGTGGGGGGATCTCCACACAGAATTGTGTCTAGTGGTAGGGGCCAGTAGTCTGCCAATTGTTGTAACCAACTGCTTTCCTCCTATGTCTATTGTTGGTTGCCTTTATTAAGTGATCTGTGTGACATCTGACCAGACTATAGTTGATGCACTTTAATGAGATCTGATAATAATTGTGGTACCACTGTAGAACTGTATATATTTACCATTGTTGATTTTCTGAGCACAAAGTGAGTTATTGTGATAGTGTACATAACCTTGAATATTAATTATATAAAGACTGTGTTTTTACTAATACAGTGTGTGGGCATTCCTTTGTGGGGGCTTGGGGACTACACTGTACTTAAGAACCAGCCTGCATCACCTCCTGAGAAGCTAGGCCTTGATTGCTCGACTATGTTACCAATATTAGAGAATCTTGGCTGGGGTCCTCTGTGCCTCTCCTCTACCATATAGAGAGCTGAAGTACAGACCCCGCTCCAGTCTTTACACACCCACACATGTGAGGTACCCTTTTCATCGGGACACATGTGGGGACGCGGGATGGTAGGCCATGTGATGTTGGCGGTGTGCTTCGGGGGGGTGGCCAGAGCGAAATGTCTGAGAATTATCTTTATTTCCAGCCAATTTCAGAGACATTTCCCTCTGTCCTCTCACCGAAACACGTCGCCAACAACAGAGGTCATATCTTCCCGTGTTCCCACAGGTGACCCGACGAAAACAGTACCTCACATGTGTGGGTGCACCTACCGGGGCGCAAAAGAAAAAGGGTAACCCCCTGGTAACCCCAAACCTTTCGGCACAGCACATTTTGTTCATGTGGGAAACCTACAGATTTGGGCCTAGGGTGTCGAAGCAAGCAAGGAAAACAGGGAACCCCATGCATTTCCCAAAAGAGGACACCCGTGGGAATGCACAGAGGTCTGACTTGCGTGAAGCGGCCCAGAATTTATAACCCAGATCCCGAGACAAAGTGAACATTGTGTTTTTTCCCCACCAAATATCACACTTTGTCGGGGATTGTGGCTAATAAAAACTAGGGTTTTACCAGGCATCCTTAACGGGTCCCGCGAGCGGACCTCGTAATGAGGCAGTAGGGGTTTAACGGGGCCGGCAGCTCTACCGGCCCCATTAAACCCCTACCACCAGGGTTGTAATGAGGTCCGAAGTCTCAAAAATTGGCATAGGGATTCACTGACCCCCAGGCTGATCCATATTGTACTGTTTACCATCCGCAAGGCCATCCTGCTGGATTGGAGAAAGCCAAGCCCAGCAACACATCCACAATGGCTAACACTTCTGTCCAAAATCTACTCTGCTGAGCTGAATTGTTTCCAAAGATCTGCAGTCCCTATACGCGCAAATAAATTCTGGAACCTGGCTGACATATTTATTTTGTCCCCAAATATTAATATGCATGGACTAGGTGTGGTGAAGGCTTGTTGTTTTTGACGCACTTAGTAAGACAGGTACATCTTTTGCCCTTTTGGGAGTCCTCCCGCTCCGCATTGTTGCTTATATTGTTCTTGTAATTTTATATTATTTCGCCTTTTGGCTATGGAACTCAGGGAGGGGGAGGCAGAGGGGTGCGGGTGGGGAAGTTGGGGTCATTTGCGAGAGTCTAACTCGATGTGAATGTATTTTTGCTCATGTTTTCTTTGTTTTAATGCAATAAAATGATTAAATAAAAAAAGAGAGTAAGTTGCCTGTACCTCAGAACTGATGTATACACACTGTCACATTACAAGTCTCTTTTCCTCAGCATGGTTACATGGTAACGGTTATTGAGTTCTTTTGTTTCTAATCTACAAGTTTGCCGGTTACCTCTGGCGGTATTACCGAATGTTAGGCAGAAACCTGTGCAGTTCCCTTAGGGACCACTGCAAAAGATTTAAGACTACAGGTGTTTGGCAGTAAACCCACTTGGTAGCAGTCTGTACCACACAGATTCACTTGGTAGCTGTGGCTGAGCAGTCAGACTTCCCTCAAGAAGAGTTAGGCAGGATGCAGAGTATACACAATAGGTACAGAGACATAGTAGCACAAACAAACACTGACCAGAGCTTTGGTGTAAAAGTATAGAATTATTTATTTAAAAACACACTTGTGATTTACACTAGCAAAAACGAAGTAAGTAAATTCAGCACACAGTCACTATAATATATATACAACCCTATTCACTTATTAGACAAGTCTTAGTGAGAAACACCACTTATTTTCAGACAGAGGTGAGTGCTTAACATAAGATGACACTCTAATAAGTTGTAAAGAAAGGGAGGGAAAAAGGCAAAGTTAAAGAAGCACACAAGTTTCAATACTTTTTCAAAGAGCCACAGTAAGGCAGGATAGGCAGAGTTCTACTGGAGAGCAAGGAAGTCAATTGCAAGGTTCACACAGTGGGGTTATGCCCAAAGAGTCTTGTAGATAGTTCGCACAAAAAGGATGAGATTAAAGTCAGGAAACGTTAGCTAGGTTGTCCCAGGCTAGCCCAGGTTAGAAAGTCGAGGCTTTACTGTCACCCCAAACGATCTGTCGCAAGGGAAGCCAGGCGGGACACAGTACCTTAAGTGTGAAGGAAGCTCCAGCGGGGGCAGTTGTTCCTGGCAGCAGGTGCAAGTCAGAGTTTCGTCCAGAGGAAGAAGAGGTCTCGCTGTGGAGGAAGGATGAAGGTCGTTGCACTACCAGGGAAGAAACCAGCCGCGGAGTTCTCTGGTTAAAAGGCACTACCATTCTCTTCGCGGTAGTGGTAAACCGTGGTATTCCGGTTGCCAGGGTGCTTGGCACGAGCAAGACGGCCACAAGATGCTCCAGGAAGGTGAAAAGAAGGCGAAACTGTTTATCCCCACCAGTCAAAGGAAGAAGACTCTCCGGACTGGAGATCTCCTCTGTCGTTGGGAAAAGTGGTGAGACGGTTCAGCAGGGCTCCACCGGTGGTGTCGTCGTTGCAGGTCGGCTCAGCTTCTCCCTCCTCGGATTCTTAGGTCTTGTGGCGACTTCTGAAGTTCCAGTCCCCAAAGCCCTGCTTTTATGCAGCACACCCCCATTCACTCAGCCTAGCTGTCAATCAAACATGCTAAGTGGTGAGCCGGCCGGCTCACCACTTGGGCCAATCACACAAGAGTGCGATTTAAGTTACCAAGGTAACTCAGTCCAGGGTGCCTAAACCCCCTCCCACACCCCCTGTGGTACCCAGACATAGTGGCACCACATTTGGAGGCTTCTGTGGAGAAGCCTGCCAAAAAGTGGAACAAAGGGCTCGACTTGGGTTGGAGTCACAGAAGAGTACACAAACGCTATTTTAGAATCGAGTTCTGGCAAAAAATACCAAACAGTGAATTAATATTAAATAAATAAACCAGCGGTATGTTCGAGGCTATAAGAATTAAATAATTAAAGTTGGTAGCCTCGAACAATGGGAAAATCCCATAGAGATATATTTGCGGTCGAATATAAAAAGTAGTATCCACTGCCACCAGCCAAAACTCGATCAGGGGGGACGGAGACGTGCCCCCTCGAACAACAGACCCCGGGGCAATCGAATTGCCCCAACCAGTACGTCCACAATATGATGGTTTGTACTGGTTTCTGTTCATAATTTGGGACTAGTAAAGCAAATGGTGACTTTACATGCCCTGGGAGACAGTAGTCAGTCCCACGGTATGGAGTCTATGTTGGGGGGTCACTACGACACCCCTGGGTTACGGCATGGAGGGTGCTGTGTAACCCACATCAAAAAAACACATGAGACCCTATGGAGTGAAAGACCCCATAGCCCATAAAACACATTGGGCCTCATTACGACCGCATCTGTGTCCTCGGAATGAGGACTTACCGGACCATTCCGAGTTAGGATGGCCCGGTAATTCCTCACTCGAGGACACGGTCACGGTTCATCCCCATTCCCATTCAGCCCCCATAGGGGAATGGGAGAGGGAGTAAACAACGGGCCATTACGAGATGGCCCGTTGTTTGCTCCCTCTTCCCCTTGCGGGACCGGGTATGCACGCCTGGTTTTCCCAGGCGTGTTTAACGTGTCCCGCGAGGGGACCTGGTAATGTGGCGGAACGGGTTGAACGGCGCCGCAGCCTTTTACGGCGCCGTTTAACCCGTTCCGCCAGGGTCGTAATGAGGCCCATTGAAAGATAAAGGGACACCTCAAATCATGTCTAAGAGTGGGAGTAAAAGAATCTCACTCTTAGCAGGAGAGAAAAAAATAAACCCCAAAAATCCAGCAAAGCTGCTGGGGGACTCACTAGGTTTGGGAAATTAGCCTTACAGAGAATTCTCCCTAACACCGAAGTAGATTGAAGATGAAGCTAACTTCTCCACTTTACATCACAAAATCACTGGTGTTAACCTCCGTTAATACTGCCAGAGATAATACCGGCAAACGTGTAGTTTGGCGGTGCAGGAAAAATTGAGGTAAATGGTATTACTGACACTTTTTTCCTGCACCGGCAAATTCATAATGAGCCTTTGTGTGGTATGGTTAAACAGCAGGGAAGAAGCCTGGAGATTAGAATCACCTACATCTTCACGCCCCAAATTTCTGGTTGAATTGCCCAGATTGGGGGGGGCAGGGTATGAATGGTGGAGAGTATCAATGTGGACAACAAGATCAATATATTATAATGGGTCATGGAACAATATGTAATACCAAGGTAAGAGCATATTTGTAATATTTCTTTTTTATTTACCTTTGGTTTTGAAATCATAAATCCTCTAAACTTGTCAGAGTATGTATCGAACTCTTGCTCCCTTTGAAGACCATGTCCATCATAGGCTGGAACATGGGGACCTGCTGAGGCCAGTATTAAAAGCATACGTGAGAACTGGTAGCAACAGAAGTGCATGATGAAAGCTGTGAGTACTTTCAATGTTGCGTTCCGCTGATCTCAGGTCAAATGACAGGGGTGTCTCTGATGTGGCTACCCATCTCCCCTAAGTTGGAAAAGGGATGGTTGTAAACCCTGATGCTGCAGTTAAGGCTGCACAGAGCGATGCACATCCTTATTTCACCTTGCACGCTAAGACAATGGGTGCTAGCCAGTTCATGGCTTTGACCTTTTTCATGATAGCATCCCGGATCGTTTAATCAGGAAGGATTCTGACTTGTCCTGTAGGTGGAACAGCACCTTGCTCACTTCATGTTTCACTGGGGTGGCCGTTGACTTGATGACAATGCAGTATTTGAACACCTACAATCTTCCTGTCATGTCTGTGGGGAATCCTCTGGATCCCTCACCAAAACCCTGCCTAGAGTGTCCTCCCATGGGGCCAGTAGAAGGCAGACACTTTCTGATCCCAATTCTGGGGTTGTGTACTGCGGGAGGATCACCTAGGTGGAAACAGGGCCCAGGTTAGGGAGGAGATTCCATGGCATGAGACCTGGTATTTCTCCTCAGAGAGGGATACTCGTAATACCATTCCGGGAGAGGTTATAGTCTGTTGCTGTTCTAATGGATTTCAGCCTATGGGTGAAACTAAGGTAATACAACCTAGGATTAAAACATCTAAATCTGTCATATAAAAAAAAAATCTTTTTTATACCTAAATGTCCACCTCAAAATAAAAGGTACACTACAGAGAGTAGTGAAAGTGTTGCACCTTATGTCTCTATCCACAATACCTCTTCCAAAAACATCAAGGGTATTAAAACCACTATTAAAAGTAGAAAGGACGTGGGAAAACCTAATTTCCATAAAAGGGACTAGATTTCCCAGAATCCCTCGGGGTCTGTGACGAAGAAGAGGGCTGAGGAGGCAGGCAGAAGTAAAGGACAAGCAAGCAGGCTTAACAGCCTTTGCATGGGTCAGGCAATTAACACTTAAAGCCTGCACCTGAAGCCAATTGCCCCACCTGAGAGGCATAAAAGGCTGCAGCAAAAAGGAGCAGTAGAAAAAAGCTAGAGCAGGAGCTGGAAGGTTGGCAATAGTAGCAGAAGAAGCAGAGGACGAGGCTGGCAGTTCACAAGGAAGTGTGACCACTTAAAGGATTCCGGAACAAGAGAGGAGCAGATTTCACCTGCAGGTTCTCAGTCGGTCCTGTGCTCATAGACCGTGTTTAGCTGCGGCTGCATTGGAATAGCCTGGGAGATATTAACAGTCTTCCAGGTGCGCCTAATTGCTGTGAATGCAGAGCTGATGTTGTAAAGCTACCCGAGGCCACATGTGCAGAAGCAAGCCGATGGAAGTAGGAGAGAAGGAAACTCTCTGTGGTCATGGCCGGATTGGAGACACCCATCCTGCAGAGGGGTGTCAGTCCCAAGAGTACCTGAAGTAGTAGTAGCAGAAAGAAAGTCGGGAAGTGGAAACCTCCCGCAATGCTGTGCTTTCTTAGCTGATGAGTGAAGGTCCGTACTCCAATTCACAAGAAACTCCTTGCCGGTAACTATAACGAGCTAAATTAACACTTGTGTAGATGTGGGAGCGAGTAAAAGTTGTTTGTTGTCGTGGGAAGTCTTTACAACAAAGGAAATGTATCCAGCGCAAGTTTAGTACAAGTTAAAAAAGTGCTTGCGCAGAAGGAAAGCATTTTTTCCATTGTTATATTAAAACCCTTATCGGAATGGTCGTGTATCTCCTATTAAGAGGTTGAACATTGTTGGTAATCGCTCGAGAGGTAGCAGCTAACTTTCCCGAATTGTTACAAGAACCCTTACATCAAAGAAAGGTTGTGTGTAAGCGATTGTGATTTCCAATCCACTTTAAAGCAGAACTCTGTATGAAGAAAAGGGAACGCAAGTCTTTAAGTTGAAATTCTTCATCAAAGAGTGGTCACCTGTACCTAATTTTGTTTCTCTAGTGAAACCTGACTCTTGTTACATTCAGAACAAATACTTTGTAGTTGTAGAAGTTGCTGACGTCATGAGAAGAACAACCATTACCCAAGCCAGCAGACAGATTCTTTCTAATGTGAAACCAGCCCTATTAAGGGCTAACCACTGATGTTTTAAAGCTGTTGAAGCTGTTATAAATCCATTGTCCTCTGATACAAAGGTGACAAGAGTATTCAAGACTGGAAGAGTGGGGATACAGCTTTGGGGTAACTACTGGAAACAAGAAGGTGTGTGTAAAGCTAGGGAGGGGTGCTGGGTGCTTGTTAAAAGAAGTGATCAACAATCTGTGAAGCTGAGACTGGTGAAGCTGAGAAAGAGAAGCAGTCTAGAAGCCAAGACAGATTCCAGTGGTAGCTGTAAGACAGACAGAAGACGCTGCCCTTTCTTATGGCATAGGAAAGAAGAGTGCCTTGCCTACCTTTGGAGGTCAAAGAGTCTTGTCTAGGTTGCATGATAAATTCTTAAAGTATCAAGTTGTAGCAGAACCAATTGAACTGTGGTTGTCCATAATATTGTCAGAGCACCTTATATTGAATCTAGTTGAAGCATTAGTAGATTGTGAAGCCAAGAAGCCTGCTTTTACAGTACCATTTGCTGAAGGGAGCTGTCAAAGAGAAAGCAACACCCTTAGAAGAAGCATCCTGACAAGTTATACAAAAGACGCTGCAAAGGTTACAAAAAGAAGGACAGCTATTGAAGCTGAAGTGTCACTTTTGTTTTTGAACTTTGTCAATTTTTTGCTGGAAGGAGGATATCTAGGATTATCATTGGTGCTCTTTTCTTTATGGAGGTTGGAACAGGGACGTTTCAACTAACGGAGACAGAACTGTTACCAGTGGATTTTTGTTTGGGGGACCTTTTGTTTCTTTGGAACTTTTCAAGAACAGATTTAAGACTTTACTTTTCTTTGAGAGAAATTGTCTTTGGACATTCCTGGGAAAGAGATCTACCCAGGATAAGTGTAAGTTATCCAAGTCAATGATTATTTGGTAATCTTTTATCTATATTGTTTATGCTTGCTTTGAATGTTTTGTTGCTTAGTTTGAGTGCCAGTTTTGTGTATGCTTGGAGATTGTCCCTTAGATCTTAGACTAGGTAGGGAATTCCAATTCCCTGGTAGAGTAGACTTATTTAGGTTTTCTTTGCATTTTCTTTTTGAAATAAAATATCAAATACAAAAACTATGAGCAGTTGTCTGCCTCAGATTACTGACCCCTCACATGTCCCAGCACCCGAATCAGTGACAAGGGTGCTGGAGACCAGGACACTGGTAGCTGCAGTGGTGACAGGGCAAGTAATGACATTTGCAGAACTACAAGTCCTGGCGGCATGAGCAGTAGTGACATCATCCCGTAGGCCAGGCCTAGAGTCACTCTGGCACCCGGATCACATACCGTCTCCACTAAAGTGAAAGTAAAATGCCTGCATTACGGTGTGCAGGAGCTACTCAACAATGTGCATGCCTGCTGAGCAGCATCTTCAGTTCTCATGCTCTGTTTCTTTTGACTTCCTGATCTACAGCTAACTCATCGTGGTCTATGTTCTTTAGATCCCCCTCTGCATGTGGCACTACTTAGTAGTTCTTGGCTCCTGCTAAAGCCCTATGCATTTGAACTTAAGACTGTGATTTTGTTGAATTACCTGGACTCCTTTCTCTTCTGTACTTTTGGTGTTGTGATTGTTAAGGCTTCTGGACCCTGGGAAGACTGCAATCAAGGTCTGGTTATTGTTTTTGCATTTGGCCCTCCAATTCCTTACATTCCATCCTCGTTCCACTTTGGTCAGTCCCCAGTGGACTCCTCCAGATTCTTCGTGTGTGTGTTTGGAACTGCTTCTATTTGGCTCTTAGAAGAAAAGTGAGGCGGGTCATCTGGTCTATTGACTCATGCTCTTAAAGTGCAATGTGCTCTCATGTAGGACTCCTGTTGCCAACTACACTCCCTAAGATATGGTGAACAGAACAGGGGTGTGGAAACCACGGTGTTAAGTTTGTTTTACGGGGTACCTGTACTCATCTAACCTTGTTTACCTTTATAGAATGGGAGAGAGCTGTGCGACATGCCTCTGACTTTTTGCCTTGAAGGTTTTGATTATATGGATCGTGGACTGCAATATGGAGGAAAGCCTACAACCCTCTAAGGTGTTGTTATCTTCATCTAACAGATGTCTAACACAACGAGGAACCTTGGCTACTCTCCAGGATTCTGGAATGGAGGCTGTTCCCGTTAGCATCCCAAAGGCACCTTGATTCAGGCTATTGCCACGCTATGGGCACATATTGCAGTAGTGAATGCCTCAATTAAGATTCTAAGATGCTCACTACTGCTCCACCACCACGCCTGCCTCTAACAGGAGCAAAGCCCTATTTGAAGTAGTAAAGTAATGTACCAAACCCTCACCTGACCCCAGGTACCAGCAGCTCAGGAAAAATGTGACAGAATCAACAACCTTTTAATTGAAAAAAGAGACAAAACCCAAGAGATCATTGAATCAGCCTCTCATAGCATAAGCGCCCCATGCACCCCAGTATGCACACTGCCCCTCTCAACCAAATTCTCTCCTCTCTTTCCCCCAGCCTCCTAAAAATGATTGCCTACTTCAAACCTACTTCCTACTATGATGGTATCATGCCAGCCTCAATCATTAAACAATGGATGGGCCCGACGCTCAACATGCTTCTCAGCATCATGAATGCCTCCCTCACAGAAGGGTAATTCCCGGACTCCTCAAGACTGATCTCATACAACCTCTTTTGAAAAAACCCAACATAGACCCAGATGACCTGCCAAGTACAGGCCTATTACGAACCTGTCGACTATTAGCAAAATCTTGAAACAAGAAGTCACTACCTAACTACTTGCCAAAATCAAACAACAATGCCTTCTAAATGACTATAAGTCAGGGTTCTGCCCCAAATGTAGCATCGAAATAGCCACCATCAAGGTGGTGGATGATTCCTTTCAAATCATGGATGAGGATGACTCGTCCACCTTGAGCTCTCGGCTAGATTTAACACCATAGCCCACTACATCCTCCTGTCCCTCCTTGCCAACAGGATGGGATTCTCTGGTACTGTCCTAAATTGGTTTACGTCTTACGTTTCGGGAGACACCAGGCAAGTCCAGATGAACTCATTGCATTTCAATAGACTCCCGGTCTCCTGCAGAGTACCCCAAGGCTCTATTCTCTCACCACTCCTTTTTAACCGATGCATGGAGCCCAACATAGCCATCCACCAAAATGCAGATGATACTCTGTTGTACATGAGAGTAAAAAGCCTACAGGACATCAGTCATCTCTGCTATTACCTAGCTACCATCCAGTCCTGACTGTCGACCGCCTACCTCAAACTTAACCCCTCGAAAACTGAATTTATCTTCATTGGCTCGCCTGCTAAACAACTTGTCCAACAATGTGCCCATGATATGCACCTAGAAGGATTTGGTCCACAACTCTCGGATTCAGCAAAATCCTTAGGCTCCACCATTGACAGCAGCCTCTCCTACAAATCTCCACCATTTGCAACATCAAATCCTTTATCCTGCTGCAGGACTTCCAGACCGTATCGGAGGCCCTTGTTGTCGTGCACATCAATGGGGGAAATGCCCTGCTGATGGGGCTTCCAGCTTCTCACTTGGTTCACCTATAACCAGACCACCACTCCATCACACCTTATTATGGGTGCATGGAAATTTGACTAAATCATCCCCCGTCCTACGCAAAGTACATTGGCTTCCTCTCCAGGTCGGGGTACTGTTAAAAACTGCATGTATCATCTACAAAGCAGTCATGAGTAGCACACCAGCATACCTTGAGGGTAAGCGCCACATATCTGGTGGCACATGCTCCTCGCACAGAAAATCGACCAAACAGCTTGAATCACAACTTGTCTGCAAAGAGAAGACCTTCTAACAAACCTTCTCTCGTCACGCACCCGCCTTCTCAAACTCAATCCCGGTATTGACTCGGAATGCCCCTACAATTCTGCAATTTAACAAATCTCTAAAAACATGGCTTTTTCAACAACACCTAAGGAAGGACCAGGGGTGTTGCTAGGGGGGGCTAAGGGGGCTATAGCCCCTGATCTTTTGGTTGTAGCCCCGGATAGAATCTCAGGAGCTACAGCCAAAAGACTAGCTAGCCCCCAGTCCCAACAGTTCGGACATCTGATTAGCCCCGGGTCTTTTCCAGACCTAGCAACTCCCTTGGGAAGGACTAATCCCAATGGACGCACACTCCGACGCACAGATCTGAACTCACAGGAATGTGCTAATGTTAAAAGGTGCCAGTCCAAACGCTGGCCACCCACATTCCGTACAGCACTCTGCTGCTCTCAAGCTAGGTCAGTGCTTTAAGCAATAAAATTAAATAAAAATAAATCCCCCATTACTATGCAGAATTATTAGACTTGGTATTAAAGCTTGACACCTTATGATAAAGTACAAGGGTGAACACTGCCATCTTGACTTTGCTTGTGAATAAAGGCAATGTAAGGTAAGCAGAGGTCTGACCTCTGCTTTTATAGCAGAAGAAGCAGCCATTACATCCGCTCATGTCCACATAAAATGCCAAAAAAGGTGGGCTAAATTAACACTCGTCCATAAAGGAGGACCATTTGGGCAAGTAAGGATTTCGTCCTGGCCCTGTCTGTCACCAGCCTCCAAGCCTTCTTGATGTTTACAGGCTGTCGACAGTTCCCAGTTTCCATCTTGGCGGATTCAGGCACAATGCGCAAATTAATTAGATGGATTAATCCTATGCCCATAAAGAAGCACAGGTCTCCCAAATTCTTTAAAATACCACTAGACCTGCAGAGAGAGTTCCTTAGTTTACATTCTCGACCTAAGAGAAATGCACTCAACCCATGGTGATGGGTGACACAATATTTAGCAGTACCTGCTGTAAAATGGTGCAATTCACCAAAAACACACTTCATATATGGTGCAATGCTGCCATCCAAAGGCCAACAACGCACACCGACACTTGTATTTGTCCTTTAAGGTAAATAGGAGCGAAAAGGAGCCAGTAGCAATGAGAAGGGCGATGGATCATAAGTGAGATGTCAGAAACATGCAATGGTGAGGCAGTGGAGGAGCTGCAGAACATAGGCAGTGCACTAGCAGCAGGAGGCACTGATAGTAGGTGGCATGAAGGCCGTGGAGGTGCTGGCCTGATACATTGGTACAGGAACAGGAATTGCCAGAGTAAATGCCCTAAGCAAGGCAGTTGCAGAGGAGGAAGGCAATGGAGTAAGAGGCAATGCACGGGTGGAGCCAGCATGGACCCTCAGGTCGATAAGTACACATTGCAGGTGAAGGACAGCAGAAGACCCAGCAGAGGTAAGTCAGTTGGGCCACAGAGCAGATAATTTCCCTACAGTGCCCTGTGAGTAGGTGAATTCCTCAGGTGGTGAATAATTCCCCACTGATCATGTGGGAGATAAAGCCTGCACTTTTTGTGTAGCTTCGACTGGGAATGTATTTGGCAACAGGAGGCAGTGTCCTTTGTTTTTTGGGTGATGCTCTTAGCAGTGATATTGCGGCACCCCACCTGATCCGCAACACTGCCACCCCATATAAGGTCCTTATGATCGACCTGGGGAAGCACCGAAGCCAGAGCAGCCAAGGTCTATGAGAGGTGGGCCTGGGCATGCACGGAGTAGGGGCACAAAGAAATGTAAGGGTCGAGCATGTGATTGCCAAAGTGTGAGGAACAAGCCTTCCAAAGAGTGCAAGGCGCAGAAGCTACAACAACCTCGATATAGCGAAGGAGGGAGCCGCGTGGGTGATGTCCTGAGGCAGGGACAATAAAGTAGAAGGAGGTGAAAGAGAGAGGTCATTTCATAGACCAAGGGCCAAGTCATCACCCTGAAGGAATGGAGGCTCAGCAGGGCCATAATGAGTGTAAAGAGGCTTTATTCAGCTGCAAGCATGAAGAGTGTAGAGAGCACTGTTGCTTGCCTGGGAGCCAACCAACCAACTGATTTCCATGGAACTCCACCTGTTTTTATCCGCTCCATATCCCACTTTCCTCTGTGCGCAGGTACAGTGAGCGCAGTTTGGGGTTCATGGGAAGCATATATTTAATAATTAAGTGGATGTTAATTTAAGCGATGCCACTGTATTGAAAATTCAGGGGAGAAGGACATGGTGAACATAACTGGGGAGGATTGTGTCAGTACCTGGCAGGAGAGTGACCCAGGTCTGCCAAAGCCAACCTCTAATGGAACTTTTTCAAGCCATTCTCTTTGGGGTAGTGCCTGGCAGGAGAGTGAACCAGGTCTGTCAAAGCCAAACACTAAAGGAACTTTTGCAGGCCATTCGCTTTGGGCTAGTGCCTGGCAAGGGAGTGAAACAGGTTTGCCAAAACCAAACACTAAAGGAACTTTTGCAAGCCATCCTCTCTGGGGTAGCGCCTGGCAGGAGAGTGAACCAGGTCTACCAAATCCAAACACGAAAGGAACTTTTGCAAGCCATCTTCCTCATGGCAGTACATTAATAAGAAAGAGGGCAAGGGAAGAAAGCCATTCCCCTTGGTATTGTGAACTGTGCTACTAGTGTAGAGAAGCCAGGGGAAGGAAGTCATTCCCCCTGGTATTGTGAACTGCAAAGTAAGCCTGAGAAAAGGCCAAGGGAAGCGAGCCATTCCTCCTGATGTTATGAACTGTAAAATAAGTCTGAGGAAAGGCCAGGGGAAGGGAGACATTCCTCCTGGTGTTGTGAACTGTAAAGTAAGCCTGAGAAAAGGTCAGGGGGAGGGAGTCATTCCTGACTAATATTACCTGACACCAGAAATGCATGGGACAGCTTGGCTACACTCATGTGAAGGGAATACGGTGTGTGGGTTCATAGGAAAGGAGTGTGGAATATGTGGTAAGTCAGAATCAGGAGACGGGATTTCCGGAATGTTGGCCAAGGTGGCAGCAGCTTGAACCTGCAGCTCCTGGTCCCCTCCCTAAAGCTATTTCAAATTGATAATGAATTCAAAAAAGAAGATTCAAGAACCAGAAAATCCTAATTCCAAGAAACAGAAACAATTGCTGGAGATGGAAGAAAATCCAAGCAGTCAGGACATCTATAAACTTCTGAAGCAAGTGTCCCTGGATATGGTGGAGGTGAAAACTACCTTGGCAGAACTGAATTCTAAGGTGTGCCATCTGGATGGCAGAGTAGAGGAGTTAGAAAGGAAATCACATTCAATGACCTCAGAGATGGCAGGAAGTTATAGGGCCTACAACATTTTGAAAAAGGACCTCCATGATGAGAAGGACCGGAGATTGGAAATGGACTTCAAACTGCGGGAGAGAAATATCAGACTGGTTGGAGTGGAGGAAGACCCTGGAACTGAGAACTTGATTTCAGCAGTTACTAGGATTTTTAATGACTGCTTTGGTTTGATGTCTATTAAGGAGGAGGATATTGACCATATTTATAGGATTGGTAAGCAGCCGGGCCCTAGACCCAGGCACATCATGGTGGTCTTTGTTCTGGCAAGAAAGAAGGAAGGTTTGCTGCATGCCGCTAGGTCTAAGGGATCTACCTTCTACAAGGGGAAACCTATTTTTGTGTTCCCGGACTACCCTAAAGAAGTCATTGCTGCTAGGAAGAGCTTTAAGGGTGTTAAAGACTTAGCAAAGTCCCTGAAGGTGAAGTCCTTATTGAATAGACATAATTCCATGACTTTGATGATGCCAGAGGGGGAGAGAATTACTTCTGATCCAAAGGAAGCTCTTTCTTGGCTGGAGTCATTACGGGATAAGACTAGTACAATTGCTGATTGAAGTAGCATTGTATTATTGGCCTTCCCCCATCCTTCTTTTTTTTTTTTTTTTTTTTTTGTTTTGTTTGTTTTGTTCAGTTATGTTTCCCCCCCCCCTTTTTTTTTTTTTTTTTACATTGGATTTCATATGTGAAAATGGCGCCGGGTCCTAGATTCAGTTACAAGTTTAAAATTTGCCTACAATCGATACTGGAAGGCGGCTCTTTCGATTGATTCCTCTCTGGAGACGGCACTTCTGAAGGAAAGGACCTTCAATTTTCAATACGTGATGTACGGCGTTACGTTACATCACGCGCTGCATCACGTGTCATTATTACGGATGGCGGTAGTAGGGGGCGCTGCATTGGGGAGGAGGAAGAACATGCAGCTCGGATTTCGGCAGTGCTCGGATTTCGGCAGTGCTCCCTCCTTCCGTGGCGGTTGTGATGCGGCTCAGCGCATATAGATCGGGGATTTGGGACCAGCTGATTTCGCCGCTTGGAGGTACGTTCTGAAGCTTCTAAAGACAGGCGTGCTGCAGGGCTGGAAGTTTTGCGGACCTGGAGCGGTTGGTTGTGTGATGGCCTTACGGGCTTTTGATGGGAGTTCGTCTGACACTATGCGCTGATTGGATTATGTCTCCCAGACACGTGCACCTTGTTGATAGCAATGTCTGCATCCGGAACCTCGATGTGCATACCGTGTTGTAATTTCGACATCTTGGAGTCGACTTTGCACAGCTGCTGGGGGCTTCATGTGCAGCTGCCTTACTGGATTGATCCCAGAGTCGCCATGGAGTAGTCGTCTTCACTACTCCTCTGCTCGCTTTTAAGTATGAGTGGGGGTGTAGAGATGTGCACGTGATGGAGGCACTGTAAGGGGTTTGGTCTCACGAGATGATGGTAGAATTGAAGGAGACAGTACGAAATGGGAGGAGGTCATTTATATTCACTGTACTTTTGATCTATGTTTACTCTCGTGATGGTTATGCATAACGTGCATATGATGTTACAGCAGGACATGGACAGGGGTGGAGATTTACTGCCATTTGTTTTACTCTATTGCTGTTTTCATGTAATTATTTATTTATTTTATTTTGGGGGCCTCTCTCTAGTGATCTATTGATTGTTGCTGAAGTGGTCTGATGGGTGTTGGGTATACTCATTTTGTTCTAGATATATTTGCTGTTGCACTCCGTTTTTCCTCACTAGTTACATCAAAGTTAGGGACGCTTTTGAAGTAATTCGGGTTGTATTACGCTGACATGTTATTTGAAGTCTGCATTGGCTCTTTTTAATTTCGGTATTTTCTGGTTTGGGATGTTTCTAAATGATTGGGAGGGGTACTGGGGGTGGCTTGGGGTTTGTTGGTTCTTGTTGACGTTGGATTCATACTTCCGTAGGTGGGGGTGGGGAAGGGTTTTTGAGTTTTACAAGTACAGAATTTTTTATTTGGTTTTTTGTTGTCTTTTTCTTGCTCTTAGAATGACATCTGAGAGGGGTGACCGATTGTCTGTCTCCTCATGGAATATAAATGGTCTAAATAATCCACTCAAGAGGCAGACAATTTTAAATTGTTTGAAAGATATGGATAGTGATGTTTATTTTCTTCAAGAGACCCACTTATTGCTGGAGGAAGTTAATGTATTGCGCAAAGGGTGGATTGGGGAACTTTTTACCTCATGCTATTCGTCCAGGAGTAGAGGAGTTGCTATTCTGATTCGGAAGGGCTTGCCAATTAAGGTTTTAAACTCTTGTTCTGATAAGGAGGGCCGGGTGGTTGCACTTTTGGTGGAAGTTCAGGGTGTTCAAACAATTCTTTGCAATGTTTACGCTCCGTCGGTGGATGATGGTTCATTCTTTGGAAAAGTGGCTCAAATTTTACAGGATTTTGCTTGCCGGAATATTATTCTGGGGGGTGATTTTAATTTGGTTATTGATAATATCAAGGACCGTAGTGGATCTAATGTTGTATGCAGGCGGGATCCGACATTCTGTTCTTTCAAGTCACTTGTTTCTGAGTTTGCCTTGGAAGACTGTTGGAGATTGCTTCATGCTGATTTGAGAGAATACACGTTTTATTCTAACTCTCATGGCTCACATTCTCGTATAGATATGTTTCTCACGGCTGGTTCAGCAACCTTGAATCTGGCAAGTTGTGAGATTGGCTGTATTGCCGTCACTGACCATGCACCTGTGTTTATGAGTATGGGTTTGCAGTTCGATACTTCCAGATCTTTTTGTTGGAGAATGAACACCTCAATTCTTCAGGATGAAAAGATAGTGGAAAAAATCAAGTCTGATCATTTTGTTGTAGAAAATAGGACAGGTGGAATCGCTGTTGGAACAGTCTGGGAGGCATTTAAATGTACAATGCGGGGATTGATTCTGGGTTTGTCCAGTAGCAAGAGGAAATGTAAAGAGAGGGAAAGTTTGGATTTGGAACAAAATATTAAGCAGCTTTCAATGGATTTGATCAATGACTCAATGAATCTGGAGAAAAGGAGAAACCTTAGGGAACTGCAGAGGAAGCTGAATGAGACCTGGAAAGCTAGATCTGAAAAGGATTTGTTTAGATTAAAATGTTCTTATTTTGATTATGGTGAAAAGTGTGATTGCTGGCTTGCCTATAGATTAAGACAACAGCAATCAGAATGATCTATCACTTCTATCAATAGAGAGAATGGTCAGGTGACTTGTGATCCGAAATTGATTAATGAGACTTTTAAGGAATATTATATGAAACTCTACCAACGTGAGTTGGGTGTCAATGGATTGAATGGTTCCTTTTTTGATGGATTGGAGATACCTAGAGTGAATGATTTGGAGAATGCAATGCTGAGTGAGGCTTTGACTGTGGATGACTTGAAAACTGCGATTGGGAAGTTGAATTCAGGCAAGTCTCCGGGCCCGGATGGTCTGCCTGCTGAATTTTATAAAATCTTGCCTGATTCAGTGGTAGAACTTATGCGGGATATGTTTGTGGAATCCAGGGTGGGAGGTTTACTTCCTGCTTCTACTAGTCAGGCCATTATATCAGTTTTTCTAAAGAAGGGTAAAGATGGTTGTTTGACTTCAAGTTACCGTCCGATCAGTTTGATTAATACTGATAATAAGATCCTTGCAAAACTGTTGGCCCTTCGCATGCAGAATCTTCTTGTGAAGTTGGTGCACACTGATCAGTCAGGCTTTGTTCATGGCCGAAGGACATCTAGCAATATTAGGAACTTATTGCTGTTGATGACACATGCACAGGATATGGATGATGATGTTGCGGTGCTTTCCTTGGATGCGGAGAAAGCGTTTGATTGTGTTGATTGGGACTATCTTTTTTCAGTATTGCGTGCCATGAATTTGGGAGAGGAATTTATTTCTTGGATCGCCTTGCTTTATGCTAGCCCGACTGCCGCTGTCAGAACTAATGGGCAATTGTCAGATACTTTTGTGCTACGGAGGGGTACGAGACAGGGATGTCCTTTATCCCCCCTAAAATTTGTTTTGGCCATGGAACCATTGGCGATTGCCTTACGGAGTGAAGCGGGGATACAGGGTCTGAGTTTTCATGGTGCTAACCAAAAGTTGTGGTTTTATGCGGATGACCTGCTTTTGTTGTTACGGAATTTAACGGTGTCCCTTCCGGCTTTGCTAGATGTTTTGGATAGATTTCATGCAGTGTCTGGATTTAAGGTTAACTGGTCTAAATCTGAGGTGTTGCCAATTTCAGGATATTGTGACAAGAATTTGATTACTGGGATAGGATTTCAATGGTGTGAAAGGAAACCAAAGTACCTGGGCATATGGCTAACCCCACTGGTGGATGAGATGGTTGTGGTAAACATGAACGAGGTTTGTACTGATTTAAAAATGAACATCTTGAGGTGGTCTTTGCTTCATTTGTCTCTATGGGGCAAGGTGAACGCTATCAAAATGAATGCAGCCCCAAAGATTAATTATGTTCTGGGTATGCTTCCGATGAAAATTGGTCAACACTACTGGAAAAAATTGATGGTTTGTTACAGTCATTCCTATGGGATAATAAGCCGCCTAGGCTTAAATTGTGGAAACTTCAGTTGCCAGTAGAAAAAGGTGGTCTGGGAGTGCCGAACTTCAGGGCATATCATTTAGCCTTTTCAAGTCATTTTATTGTGCCTTTTTTGGTGGATTTGCCTGATCAATGGGTAATTGCAGAGGCTAGTATGTTGGGTCCACTCCCTCCAAGGGCAATTCTCACAGCGACCAACAAGTCGTGTAATAAATCACCTTTGACGGTTTTTCTGAGGGAGACGTGGAGACAGGTGCATGAATTGTTAGGCTTGGTTGCTTCAAGGACCATTCACTCATCCATCTGGTTGAATCCATTGATTACTATCGGGGGCAGGTCTTTATTTTGGCCGGATTGGTTTCTAGGCGGTGTGCTCTGGATTGATGATGTTCTGGTGGATGGAGGGTGGATTGGAGAATGTGAGTTTCGAGCAAAGTTTCACATTGATAATTTCAGAACTGAAGACTTCAGGAAATTGAAAAGATGTATCGGTGATGTGGCGGAGGTAGGAAGTTCGATGGTGAATCTCTATCTTATGGAAAGGGAGTCAGGTGGTTGTTCCATTGCTAGCAGGATATATAATTGTATTGTGTCTGCTTATAAGGAAAATTCTGATTTGAGAGATGAATGGGGAAGGAGGTTGGGGTGTGAGATTTCGTCTGAGATGTGGCTGGATATCTGTGCGAATGTTAAACTCTGTGCAATTGATTTGGTGGAACGGTCGAGACAGATAAAGATCCTCAATAGAGTGTTTTGGAGTCCGGAGCGAATGTTTAAGAGGGGGCTGTTGGACTCGGATGAATGCTGGTGTTGTGGGAATGGACAGGGAAGTCTAGAACATCTGTTGTGGGATTGTGTGCGTGTACGGGGATTTTGGCACGAGGTTTGTGGTGCCTGTCTGCGTGTTTTGGATTTGGATGTTGAATTGGATTTTATGACAATGATTTTGGGAGGTGGAGAATTGTTGGATGATCTCTCTATGTCACGGAAAAAGTTTTTGCTACGTGGAGCTTGTCTGGGCAAAAAGTTGATCCTCAGGGGCTGGAAGTCACGGAATGCACCTTCTCTTGATGATTGGGTTGAGGGGATGTCTGCCCTTGCATCCATGGAAAGGGTGGTTTACAAGCGGCAAGGGCAGTTGAGGTTGTACGGGAAGGTGTGGGATGACTTTCTGAGTATTTACTGATTCATTGCAAGTTATGTATATATAATATTCTGTTATTCTGTGTATTCTTGCTGAGTTTTTTTTTTGTTCTGATTGTTTGATTGATTATTTATGTAAACTTTATAAATAAATAAAAAAAAAAAAAAGAATCAGGAGACGGAAAGGGTCGCATTTTGGGTTAAGTATTTCTTTGTCGGGTCTGTCAGAATAGAGCGACCAGGGCTGTATATATATCACAGCTCTCAACTCACATGCTTTTGGCGGGTGTTACCCGCCTTGTAAAGGGCTGACTCACCCGCCAAGTCTCCTGCACGCCCATTCATTCCAATGGGCGTCTCACCCGCCTTTGCATCACAAATGGTGAGGGCTATGTATATATGATCCTTGAGTATGAGAACTTAGTAAAAAGAGCAGGAGCCTAACAGAACCAGCCCTCACACCCCCACGAATAGACCAGTTAGGTTACCGGCAGACCGGTGACACCCTGCTGGGCTCCTGACCTCGGCACCCTGAGGCAGGACCGAACGCGGGGGAGCCTGAGATCCAGGGATGGAGCTGGGCACCAGTTGGTGACAGGTAGGAAGGGGGAAGGGAAGGGATTGTGTGCAGTGTTTTATAGTTGAGGAAGGAGGGGTGGGGGTTAGTTGGGAAGTTTGTGTTGGGAGAGGGAGGGGAACTAGCCCAATTTCATGTCAAATTAGACTGGAGAGGAAATCCGGGAGGGGAGGAGGAGGGACGAACTGCGTATGAAAATGGGTAGCCTTAGAATTGTAACCTGGAATGTGCAAGGCCTCAACAGTTATCTGAAGAGGAATAAAGTAATGCTGTATTTGAGGAGGCTGAAAGTCGACATAGCATTATTACAGGAAACCCACCTTACCAAGTAGAAACTGGAGGTGGTGAAGAGAAAGTGGAGAGGGACCACCACAGGGGCCACATACTCCGCCTATGCCAGGGGGGTGGTCATATGGGTGGCACCTCATGTACCATTTCAATTGCTTCAGTCCACAGTAGACCCGGATGGTAGAATGATAGTGGTGCGGGGAATGCTGGAAAACAGGGACGTGAGCATTATAAACTCATATGCCCCCAACCAAGACACAGCGGCCTATTTTAACGCCCTATACAGCAAAATCAGCCCCCTACTGGGTGGCACGATTATATGGGGGGGATTTTAACTGCACATTACACCCCAAAATGGATAGGTCAGACAGCAAACTAGACAGCCCCACCCCGGCTGCAAGAGCACTACAGGCCCTGCTGAGAGACTTTGGATTAGAAGATATCTGGAGGCAGCTACACCCGGTAGACAGACAGTTCTCACACTACGCAGACCCACACAACTTGCATACGTGATTGGATTATATGTTTGTTGCCTCGGAGTTGGTAGGAGAAATTATAGGCTCAGAATATAAGATCAGAGTACTTTCGGACCACTCCCCTTTGGTTTTGGAATGGAGGCACCAACCCCCAAGAGTGAGAATCCCGACATGGAAGCTCAGAGCCGAGGCCCTGTAGGACTCTGAATTCCATGAGGACTTAAGGGAGGCGATTATTGAGTACTTTGATATTAACACAGGGAGCGTGAAGTCAGAAGGTACCTTGTGGGAGGCGTTAAAAGTGGTAGTACGGGGTGTGCCATATCCAAATCCAGAGGGTTTTTTCTCATCCCTCCATGGGGTCTGGTTTCTCTCACCCCTCTCTCCTTGGGGTCTGGTTTCTCTCACCCCTCCTTGGATTCTGGTTTCTCTCACAGTGACTCGGGTCCTGGTTTCTCTTACCCCACCTTGGGGTCTGATTTCTCTGACCCCATCTTGGTGTCGGGTTTCTCTCATCCCGCCTTCTGGTTGGGTTTCTCTCACCCCTGGTTAGGTCTTTGCGCCCTCCTCCTCGTTCCCTGGTGTGACCGTGTTCCTTCCATCTCCATGTTGTGCTCCTCCAGCCAGGTGTTGCAGTAGGCCAACGCGGCTTCTCCCTTCCAGCTTTACTTGGTTTTCTGCGTCTGATGGAGCTGGTGCTCCCTTCCCACTGTCTTCCTGCAGGGCTTCAGTGCTGGTTCCTCAATGCGCTGCTCCTTCACTGCTCAGGCATTCCCCACTCCTTGAGACTCTCTTGCCAAAGCTTCCAAAGTCTGTCTCTCAGGATGATTGCTCTGCATTCTGTGGGCTTGGCCACAGTCTGGTATACCATGCTGGGCGTGACCTTGCTTCTTCCATCCACATCTCCAAGGAGGAGGTCTCTCCACCCCTGCATCACTGCAGGCTACTCTCCTCTTCCAATGCTCATTGGGTCTTTATCCTCCACGCTGCCACGGGCTGGGTCTGTCTCCCACTCTCTCATCTGAGGCATGGGTGGTGCCTGAAAAGGGTTAGAAACCATACCAGCCATTCGTGTAGGAAGTTGCAAGTTATTATACAGTTTATCTCTCATATAATCAACCAGACTATTAGACTCTTGAGAAAAGGGAGGACAACTTAAATCCCTATTTAGGGATTGCTTGTCCTTCAAGGGGGGTTAATTCCCAGTGGGATCCCTCTTGCACGTTCCCCCTGGGGGTGTTAAACTGAGCTGGCTCACCTCCCTAGTTGCAAAGGGGGTGCTTCCCCTGCCCCCGCGGGAGAGGTTACAAATTGCCTGAATTTACCATAAATATAAAACAGGACAATCAACTAAATGGGTGCAGTCAGGGCACCATTAGCTGGGAGAACTGAGTGAAGGTAGTACTGTATTTCTGATGATAGGACTTCTAGTAGTCATAGTGCATGAATTAACTTACAGACAACAACATTCAGGGCACGTCTAATATAAGTGATGTTGAAACCATCATTATGTTATTTCTGATGAGCCGCGGAGGAACATGTGCTAGAGGGAGAGCAAAACCGCAGCCATAACTCAGATATGATGCAGTGACCTCAGTTATGTTTGAGGAGGTGGCGCTATACAAAATCACATTGGTTGGCCTGCACATGAAAACCCATAAGAGCATTATGTTAGCCTCTGTCCAAGGTACAGGCATGCCCAGTGAAATGCCCCAAGTCATTTCATGATGGCATGTTTGCTGCCTCAGAATCGGAATAAGGATCACGTCTACATTAAATGCCAGATCAGGCCTGGTTGTCGGTAATTAAAAGATCTAATAGAGGTGTTGATTAGTATCATATGGGTAGGCCAAGTGGAATTTTATAGGTCTCTAAGGTTGCTGTAAAGCCATGCATTCCAACTTCAAAGTTGGAGGCTGCTCAGTTAGGAAGTTCATTGCTAATGTAACCGACTAAATGTAGCATACTGGCTCTCCTGTATAAGGCTCATCATGTAAAACCCTATCACAACCCAGAGGTTTCTGTAATCGGGGACCACATTTTGGGACAGGAATGATATGCCAGTTTCCCTGTCCATTTCTAGACAGTTGTATAGGAATACATCTTGTCTCTACCTTTGCTGGCAGAGGTGACTGTGACAAACTGAGGGAATTTGTCCCTTCTCCCCAATGTGGAGTGCCACCTCCCACCCCACCCGTGAGGCTAGGGAGGTAAGCCTGCTCTGCAACACCCTCCCTACGGGTCAAGGCAAGTAGGACCTCACCGGGATTGACTCCCCTATTGGGGACAAGGACTCCTGTTCCTGTGAGGAACCCCCTGATGCCCTTAAAGTGATGGCCTGGTGGACCGTTTCAACCAAACCCTTAAAACAATATTACAAAAATTGCTTGAGGTCAATGAAGGAATTGGAAAGTGATGATAACCTGGCCTTGTTCACCGTTAGGAAAACACCCCAAATATCCCTGGGATATTCCCCATTCAAACTACTCTATGGGAGAGAACCACAGGATGACCTAGATATGTTAAAGGAAACGTAGGGCTGTTATACCCATTTCTCAAGCTGCAGCAAAGTTAAGAAGCCATATGGCAGCAGTACAGGAAATTATGAATAAACATTGGGGGCAAGCACAAGAACAACAGCAGGTTGTATACAATAAAAAGGCCATACCACGTACATTATCAGTGGGACAGTCTTGGTTCTTCTACCTACTTCAGACAACAAAATGGTGCCCGAATGGTACAGTCCATATAACAACGTAGAGAAGAAAGTCCATTTGAATTATCTTGTCTCTCAGCCAGATAAGAAACATCACCAAGATACCACCATCACTATGGCGGCTCTCCCGGCTGAGGCTGATAGAGAACACACTTAAGTTCCCTATAAACTGTCGCCTCCTCAGAAGACTGACATTATTGATTTACTAAATCAGTTTCCTGAGGTATGCTCACCTCAACCTGGCAGGGTACGTAATTTCTTCCATTTTATTAGAACACCTTCAGGGAAAACCATCAACTTAACGTCCAATAGAATCCCTGTGGTGCAAAAGAAAATAACTGAACAAGAGAGAGCAGAAATGCTCAAGGTCGATGTAATCAAACTCTCTGAGAGTCCTTGATCCTCCCCTATTATATTGGTTTCGAAACCGGACCAATCATGGCGGTTTTCCATTGACTTTAGAAAGTTGAATACAATATCAGCGTTCGACAATTATTCCATGCCATGAATAGACAATGGGCCTCATTACAACCTTGGCGGAGGACCATGGTGCTATTAGCACCATGGTCCATGCCGCTAAGGTTGCAATTCCGCCATGGTGGATGGCAGAATTACCGCCCCATTCCAAGGTGAGTGGGGCGGTAATTCCCCATTCACCAATGGCCCCTTCCCCATTCCCATTTTTGCCCCATAGGGCATAATGGGAATGGGGAAAGGCGATAATTACGGCACCGTAAAATACGGTGCCGTAATTATCGCCAAGGTCCCTTTGCGGCATGGCTTTTAACGCCTGCAAAAAAGCAGGCGTTAAACAGCCATCCAGCAAAGGGAACCTTGTAATCAGGCGTTAAGGGTCGGCGCCGTTTACGGCGCCGTAAACCCCTTAACGCCTGAGTCGGAATGAGGCCCAATGTCATTGAAAAGTTGGGTTCCGCCAAATACATCTCCACGTTAGATCTAACGAAAGGATACTGACAGGTGCCATTAAACCCATCTGATTGAGAAAAAACTGCCTTCTCCACGCCACAGGACCTTTTGCACTTCAAATATCTGCCCTTTGGGATCCATGGGGCACCAGCTACTTTCCAGCGGCTAATGGATAGATTATTAAAACCATATGCAAGCTTCTGTGTCACAAATTTGGATGATACTGTAATCCGTAGCAATAGTTGACCAGAATGTGTCCATCATTTATATGAAATCACTCACTAGAGCCTTGCAAAAAGCGTGCCTCACAGCCAACACTCGAAAGTGTCACCTCGCACAATCTGGTGGGATATACTTTTTTTCATAGGGAATGGTTTGATACAACCATAGAATGAGAAAGTAAAGGCAGTTCGGCTAACAGCTGTCCTCAAGACCAAAAGAGAAATTGGTGCCTTGCTGGGGTTGACTGGATACTATGGGAGCTTCATCCCAAATTACTCCACAATTGCAGCCAAACTGACAGACAAGCTCAAGAAGGTCCAACCTCAAAAACTACTATGAGGCAAACAATATTCACACAAAAAACAGGCAAACACATCTGTGTTATTTGTTAATAGCAGGTAATATCAGTCCGGAGATAGCTCCAGCTGGCAAAACCAGAAACCGTGGTATGGACAAGAATGGTGCTATTTCTAGCTTGAAGAAACAAGGCTGTGAGGGAAGACATCAAAGGATAGAGCAAAATGCTATCTATCCCTTCCTAATGTAAGATCTCAGCTAGGTTGCGGTGATGTAACGCCTGTCTAATAGTGATAGGATAAGAGTTAAATTAACAATTTCTATAGTTTGTAATACGTTCAGCCTTGTTGGTCCTATACCACTCTCTTCTGTTGTGTACATATACATTGGAAGAGACTATGATAAAAAGAGCACACCAGGAAAAAGGAATGGTTTTTCCCCCTTTTTTAATTTTTTAAACACTCGTGGGGCATCTAATGGGATAATCGAACCTTTAATGACCCATAGATTGTCACACTGACCCTGGGTTGCTAAGGTTAAAAAGACACAAATAAACAATGAACAAGGAACAAGGGTTTCCCCTTTTCCCAAAACACAAAGACAATACAGTCGCCACTTTCCGTCTGTGGATGTTTTAAACTGGCGGCAAGTGGAGATATGTAAAAAAGTTTGCTTGGACTCTCAAAAATAGGCCAATTTATGCCTTTTAAGTGTTGCAAACACCATCGACCGGTTTCAGTGGCATAACTTAGATAAAGCCACTTTCGTCAGGACAGTCTTTGGTTCCTCCAACCAGGTATGGACTATAATTCAGAACCAGTTTGTGAGGAACAAGGTCGGGTAGATGGATAAATACTTAACCACCTCGCCGTAAGTGTCATTGGACTGGAACAGTCTAGGAGGGAACCTGTGGACAAAAACAGAATATGTACCACAGTCACTATAAGGTTGCTAAATTCCATTCACTGGATTATGAATAGGCACATCATTTCATGTCATTCACTTATACAGTCAAAGACTGCAACAACACCAATTTTTGCTTCAATCATCACATGAGGCTATTGATGTCCTCATTTTTCTTTACTTGTTACTGACTAGGCTCGAAAATAAGGGCCACAGCACTAGTTGGTATTGTTGATAAGTGAGCTCCTTGTCAGTGCTCATCAGATTTTAAGTTTTATTTGATTAATCAAAAACAAGGGTACACTCACCTTACGTGTTAATCCCTTTTGATCTGATAGTCAGATGTGTTCCTCATAGTGAGGCGCAACGTTACTGACCAGTCCCCATGCTCCTAATCTGCAAGGCAACTCAGAAGTATTCAAAGGCTAGTATACAAACACTCTTATTCTGCTTGGCACGTATATGAAGATATTAGCATGCTGCATTGGTGTTAATGCAGCGCTTCCTAATGCAATTGTTGACCACAAGAGGTTAAAAAGATGTAGTACTCCTCAGAGTGTGGATTCAAAATGCATCAACACAGTATCCCCCTTTGAGCGACTGTGTATCAAAAAACAAGACATTGGTCAAGATTCAGAATTTACTTGCATGTAGCACCTTTCGCACTGTATTCCGTATCTATATTGAGCCGGCAAACGGGGCACGAGCAACGCTGTTTAATAGTCGGTGGTTATGACTCACTCAGCTTCAGCGTCGCGTGTCACGTGTAGACGCATCTATGCATGCGTGCTGCCCGGAAGTCAGGCTAGTTGCTGAAAGATACATCATAGTTGTTTGGACAAGGTCAGGCACATTTACGTGCTGACAGCGTTGTCCGGTTTATGCATGAAGGCTGCCCGGAAGTCAGGCTAGTTGCTGTAAAATACATCATGGTTAAATGGACAAGGTCAGGCACATTCACGTGCGAAACGTGGCGTCCAGTTTAAAAGAGTATTATAGGTTTAATATTAGCCTGTGCTCCAAATCTCTATATGGAGTCCCAATTTGTGATCAAAAAGGTTGCATCAGAGCATGTATGTTTATTTTAGATGT
The DNA here is from genome assembly GCF_040938575.1 of Ambystoma mexicanum. Classification (NCBI taxonomy): domain Eukaryota; kingdom Metazoa; phylum Chordata; class Amphibia; order Caudata; family Ambystomatidae; genus Ambystoma; species Ambystoma mexicanum. Next base: position 355,199,072 of record NC_090922.1, read on the forward strand.
AGAGAAATTAGGATGCACTCGAGGACCGGACCATCCAAAGGATTAGCATGCACAGAGAAACCAGATCGAGTAGTTCCACTTGTCTCTGATCTCGTGTGCCATTGCACAATCATAAGCAGCCCAAGTCAATGTTCAATTTTGTTTGAACTTGATCTGATGGGCTATTGTTTATGTGATCATGGCCAGAGAATGCCAGGGTATGCTCTCATTAATGCCAACATGGTCCGTTTTTAGACGGAACACCCATTTTTGTTCTCGTTTTAAAAGGAGGTGGCCCGTATCACCTCCTCTTCTTGGAAATTTCACTTTTTCTATAATGGTCCATTCTAGTTCAGTTGACTGATGTTTGAGCATAGTGAAGTGATCAACCAATGGTGCATTTTCCCGTTGGGTCCTGATACATGACATGTGCTCCTGGATACGTTTCTTTACTGGCCTGGTGGTCATACCAATGTATCTTTTGTCACAAGGGCACTTTATCATGTAGATGACGTTAAATGTGTTACAATTGGTCAGGGAATTTTGTTTCCACAGGGTCTTGAAACCTAAATCTAAAGTCTTAGTTTGTTTTGTGAGTGTGAATACATTGCACTGACCACATGCTGTATGCCCATATGGGGCTATGTTGTTCCATAATGTTGTCTGACTGGTGGCCTCATCTGCAGGTGTATATGAGTGTATCATGGTGTCTCTCAAGTTCTATCTTTTTTTCATTGCGAAATGCGGTATGAGTAAGTTAACTGGACCCACGTTTAGTATTGGCCACAGTTTAATGATTTCCCTTTTGAGAAGGTTAATTTTGTTGGAATAAATAAAGACTGCGGTAATAGTGTTTTCACCAACTGGGCGTCCTTTCTGTTGCAAGGTGATGTTGCGTGGTATATTTCTTGCACGTTTTCTTGCAGTTTTCACAGTTTGCTTAGGGTATCCGCGTTCTAAGAGGCGGTCCGTAAGTACATATGACTGTACATCATACTCCTGTATGCTGGAGCAGTTTCTCCTGTACCGCAGGAACTGCCCAAAAGGTAGGTTTTCTAGAAGACTCCTAGGGTGGAAACTAGAGTATTCTAGCAAAGAATTACGGTCTGTTGGTTTACGAAAGACCGTAGTGGCCAAATTGCCAAGTTTAAGTGTTATTTCCACATCGAGGAAATGGATGATGTCTTTAGATATGCAGTGTGTGAATTTGAGATACCTATTTCTCAAGTTGAGCCAGATCAGGAATTCTCTGAATGCTAATTCAGTTCCTGTAAAAATAGCTAAAACGTCATCAATATACCGGGTCCAAAGGGTCACCTGCGCCCTAAAAGGGTTAGATGGCTGGTATATGTGTGTCTCCTTGAATTCAGCGACGTATAGGTTGGCCAAAGAAAGGGCGAATGTCGCACTCATCGCTGTACCAGAGCACTGTTCGTGAAAGGTATCTTTGTACAGGAAGAAGTTCTTTGTAAGTGCTAGCTCAGCCAGTTGTACTATGAACTCTATTGGAATCTCTAGAGGAACCAGTAGGTCAGTGAGCACTTTTTCAACTATCTCAAGTGTGGCTGCCGGAAGGATATTGGTGTAAAGAGCTCTATATCTAATGTCACCAGGAACTGTGTGGTTGGATCAAATGTCACATTCTTGAGCATATTGAGGATGCTCATGGTGTCCTTGATATATGATCGCATCTTGGGAATCTGTGGCCTCAGGAAGAAATCCACGAATTGAGAGAGTGGTTCCAAAATGGAATCGATCCCAGCTATTATAGGTCTGCCGGGCGGGGAAAAATCCCCTTGTGCACCTTAGATAGTGCATAAAACACCAGAATTTTAGGAAATTTTGGGGTTAGGAAAATCGCTTCTTTGGTGCTAATGTGACCCTCACATGCTGCTTCTTCAACAATGCTAGTGATGGTTTCACAGAGACGATCTGTAGGGTCCCCTACTAAGACTTTGTAGTGTTCATTATTTCCTAAAAGTGATGTCACCATCAGGTCATAATCGCCGGAGTTCATCACTACCATTGCGCCACTCTTATCTGCCTGTTTGATTATTATGGCCTTGTTGTTGCTTGAGTCGCGGAGGGCATTCCGTTCTTTCTTTGTGATATTGTGGAAGGTACTTTTCTCCTTCTTTTCGATCTCTTCCATTTTTTTCAGGATTGCCTTTTCAAAAGTTAAGGACTCCGCAGAGACATTCTGCGGGTAGAAAGTGGACTTGGGTGTAATCCGGTAACGTCTGTCTCTCTCCCATCTGTGGAATTTGAGTCTATCATCCCCAAATGTTGTCGAAGTCTAATGTTTCTCATCAGTTTTGCAAACTCGATGCGTGTTTGGAAGTCATCATGTTCCACCGTGGGGACGAAACTCAAACCTTTTTGTAAGACCTGTTGCTCCACACTAGTCAACTCATGATTGGAGAGGTTTATTACTAGTAATTCTGGGGCTGTTGGAGTCCCCTCCCTCTGCTCCTCATGACTCTGGGGGAGCCTAAGTCTTGTCCTCTCCCTCTGCCTCCTCCTCTATGGCCTCGATATAAAAAAACCTTTCCATTGGCATTCTGGCCTCTTTGGTTCGTGTTGCCCTGAAATTGGACCCTCCTATCGCCCGATTGGTCGCGATTGTTTGAATTACGTCGCTCAAGAGTACCAGCTCCAGAGGTACCAGGTCTGCTATCCTTATCTGAACTGCCACTGGAAAAGGTCCATTGTGCAGGTGTGTTCCATTTCTTATTTTTATTATTATTTTGTCTTGGTTGCCAATTTCTCTTGTTCTGATAGGGCATTTTTTGTGCCATTGTTAGCTGTGGGTCATCATAGTAGCTATCTACTACATCTGGGTAGATCTTTTCATGAGAGAATACCGAGATGTCTTTTTTCAATTTGAGAATTGTCTTGTTTAGATTCAGTTCTTTGAAATCATTAATAAGGATATCAAGCTCCTCAAGCTTCTATTTGAAACTTTCAACAATTTCTGATGATTTTAATAAGTCAATTTTTAATTCAATTTCTGTCATCTGTTTAATGGAGACTGTTTTGGCTGTATTTATTATTAAAATCAGCCAGTCTCGTGTGCACTTGTTGGCTATAAAACTCCAATCCTTAAGGAATTGGATCTGGTCTAAGAAAATTCTAGGTTTTATTCGAATGATTAGACCGTCTGGTGCTGTCTGTGCACATAGGTATTCTGTCATGATCAGACCATGAAGTTCTGTTCTGATTAACTTCTTTTTTAGGCCTTCTAGTTCATTCCAGGAGTCATTATTTGCCATTACTTGTGGTACAGGTACCCCCCTATCAAAGAGGGGGTTGCTAAAATGGTCTCAACTAAATCTTCTGCAAATGCAAGGAAGTTTGACTCTGTCATCATGTTAATGCTGACATCCGCCATTTGTCTTTAACAGATGGTGGATTTGTCAGTCCTGTTTATGCCCAGTATGTTCAAGGGCATGGTACAATTGTGGTAAGAGAAATAATTGAAGAGAAAAGGTATAGAAAGCAGATGAATATTGTATTATGATGGCGTGTTGTTACTACACGGACGTAAGGTCGAACCAAATTCGAACTTCCAAACAAAATTCAGGATGGGGTAGGCCCACGGCTGTCACCGTTAGAAGGGTTGTAACTGAACAAGGGGGCAAGTTGCATCAAGTTGACAGGTTATTGCCCTTAGTCAGTTTATATTCACACAAAAAACAGGCAAACACATCTGTGTTATTTGTTAATAGCAGCTAATATCAGTCCGGAGATAGCTCCAGCTGGCAAAACCAGAAACCGTGATATGGACAAGAATGGTGCTATTTCTAGCTTGAAGAAACAAGGCTGTGAGGGAAGACAACAAAGGATAGAGCGAAATGCTATCTATCCCTTCCTAGGGTAAGATCTCAGCTAGGTTACGGTGATGTAACGCCTGTCTAATAGTGATAGGATAAGAGTTAAATTAACAATTTCTATAGTTTGAAATACGTTCAGCCTTGTTGGTCCTATACCACTCTCTTCCGTTGTGTACATATAGATTGGAAGAGACTATGATAAAAAAAAGAGCGCACCAGGGAAAAGAAAGGGTTTTGATTTCTTTTCCCCCCTTTTTTTTATTTTTTTAAACATTCATGGGGCATCTCAGCCAGCTTTGATGGTCTAGAGAAAATTCTATGCAGTGAACCTGTCCTTAAAATGCCCCACTTTAATCAAGACTTTTCATTATAAATGGACACTTCAAAAGTGGTTTAGGGGCCATACTGTTACAAGAACATGACAGCGTTGAGCACCCTATATTATATGCAAGCAGGAAACTCTTCCCCAGGGAACAATCCTTTGAAACTTTAGAACTGGAAGCTCTGGCCATAAAGTGGGCGGTTACGCACCTGAAATATTATTTGGCATACCGAAAATCATGTATCACTCCCTGTTGACTTGCATGTATTTGAGGAAAGACACCAATCCCTGAGCAATGAAGTGTCTCATGGACCTACAACCCATTTGTTTCATGGTAGAACATCGGAAAAAGGTCAAGATTAAGGGAATATTGACTTCTTAAGCCAGTTCCCTATCAATAAAGAAGGGGAAGCCACAAAAATAAGGGGTGGGGTATTTTGAGGGAATTTGTCCCTTCTCCCTTCTCCCATAGGGCCCGCTCCACAACACACTGCCTATGGGTTGAGGCAAGTGGGACCCCAATGGGAGAGACTCCCCTCTCAGGGACAAGGACTCCACTTCCCGTGTGGAACTCTCTGATGCCTTCAAAGTGATGGCATACATGGATTTGTCTAACATAATGGAATATTATCAACTCCATAAAGATACTGTGTACTTATGCAATCCAACACAGGAAAAGAAGACTATCCCTTTAAATCAGTCCCTCCAATGCACTTTGCCGAGCATGCTGAAAATGGATGATATGAAAATACAGAGGGAGGGATGGCAAGAGAGGTTGGGAAGCTGAGAGAAGCTGGAAAGCAGAGAGAACTGTGCATAGTAGAGCAGAAGGAGGTGGAGGTCTCACAGAATGCAGAGGCTGCGTAAACCAGTCGGGCTCCGACACAGAGCCAAAAACACTGGGAAACCAACATCTGAGAATGGAAGAAATCACAATGCGATTGAAGAGAGAGCTTAGGGATTGTGTGACCACACAGCAACGGTGGTGGGCAGTCTGCCTGCAGAACAACACAGATACCACGGATCAGAGAAAACTACTGGCGACCCAAGATACAGGCCAAGTTCGATTCAGAAGATGACAACGAAACACACTTGAAGCAGACGGCACGACTAGTTAACTGTGGAGACAAGAAGAAGCAGAAAGAGATTCGAAGACCTTACTGGTACCAGTGACGTTGCCCCTCAGAACAGAAGGTAATATGGGGAACAGAATTACCGGACACCACTTTTGCATGAGTTTATGGACTTTTAACTTCCTTCTTGGAACGATGGAAGAGATAACATTGGTCCCTTTCTTCAAATGTGGGTCTTAACAGAACTGGGTCAGAAACTAAGCCAGTCATCTTTTAAGGGCCATGCTGATCATGGTACAGTTTAACCACGATATATTCAATAAAGATTTGGGACTGTGACTTAGAGGGAGGTATGGTAATTGCTTTACCTGGGGATTCCCTGTCCCCTAAGGGAGATCACCCTCAGTGAGATCCAGCTGCCCTGTCCCAGAAGGGGTGTTAAGTGGACAGGGCTCTCCTCTCTAGTCCCTTTGGGGAGAAGGGATGAATTCCCTGGATTCGTCAGAAATAACAGACATGACTTTGGTGTCAACGACAAGGTGCAGGGAGGCTGGGGAGAACAGTGTGCCCCCCTAATTGTGGTAAGGTAGTACAATGGTTTTCCGAGTAATAATCTAGAACTTAATTTACAGAACACACTTAAATATAACTACTGGTATTGACTGCATTCTTAACATTCTGACTTTAAAAACAGACAGGGAGACAACAATGCAATTTCCAGACAGGATTTCTTTCAACAAGACACTTCCTATGCAGGAGAATGTTTTTTGCTGCACAATCCTATTAACACACCAAAGAGAAAGCTAAAGCATTGGAAAAGGTTTAACTGTGTTGTAAAAGATCTTATCTCAGAATCTCTTTGCTTAGGAAGGTAGCGTAGGAAGGTAGTGTATTCTATACACGTCAGTCTGGTTTCGTATGACGTCACCAATCTGCTCTTTTGTTAATTTGTCCTGTTTCTTCTGGGATTTCATTCAAATGGCCATCATACTGTCTCGTATGCGGGTATAGCTTTCTTAATGGGAACCTTGCTTCCAGGATTCTCCTTGGTATTGGTACTCTGCCTGGTACTGCACGTGTTTCACACTCTGGTTCCCAACATATAGGCAATATGGGCGAGGTACTTGAGAGGGGGCACTTGGCTCCTTCTCTACACTCCCCCTCTGGGTGGTTCATTGACCACTCTCCCATCAGCCTTCACACCTAGACATCCTTGTCTGAAGAAATGCTCTTTCGGGATCCATATGTTGATTACTCCTTTCAGGCATTCAGCTGATTTCACATGCTCATCCTTGTTCCAAGTCATGAGAATGCATTTGCCACTTGGACTGCAATAGATCCATTTTCCCACATACTTCTTATGGTTCTTCGGGTACAGGAACTTTGATCCCTCAGTTGCATGGATGCTGGCTTTCACAAAATCTACGATTTCTTCATCTATCAGCTCCTTAGTCTTCCATCCTGATTCAAAGTCAATCGTGATTTTCATCCCTAGGACTTTGCTTGCAGTCTTCTTGCATTGTGAGATTATTATCCGGATCACACAGAATCCAAGCAATACCATCACTATTAGTCCTTCATGGAACTTGAACATGTCTGCCATCCATTGGGCAACCCATAAAAAGAGTGATCCAAACCAACTATCATCAGCAATGTCTTCCACTTTGTCTATCATCTGGATGTGTAGCTTTGTCAGCATCTCTATGGCCTCTATCAAGGTGCCATTCTCGTCATCGTGAGAAGGTATGAATGTGCAACATGATTCTCCAGTTTTTGCACAAACACCTCCATCCATAGCTGTGATCATGTCTGGGACATATCTATTCTGCAGAGTCATCAGTCGTATGGGTCTCAGCTATTCCCTGATAGCATTAAATTCCTTTATGATAGTGTTGATTGTCTGCAACAACTCCCATCTGGTAATCTGCAACCACTTCGTATTTGCTGCTGTCTGGATCCTTGGCATGAAGATCATTGTGAATATTGATGAGGTCTGACTGAACAATCTGTGCTCATATGGAATGGCATCAAAGGCTTCTACTGATTTTGCTGAGAAATAGTTCTCTCTCTTCATTTGATTGATCAGCTCTACAGATCTCTTCTTCCTCAGGTGAGCATCTACTTTTGGAAAGTCACCAATGTTCAAGTCACTTTTAGGAATCACCAATGCTGGAACATGAACATTCACTGTGGAACATCGTCCTCCCCAATCCTCGGGTAGCTTCATATGGGCTTTGGATCCACAAGCCCAGTAGTGATCCATTATCACTGCTGTCCCAATTTTCATTCCTGGTACATCACAGATTCTCTCCAACTTTTCTTGTGCCATTGTATCTGAAACACAGCTTTGCACTTTCCAAAAGCACTATCTGCAAAGGTCCTCCTTTATCTTCGACCCATGCCAGTAGTTTAGCATGTTTTGGCCATAGAGACATGCAATCATTCTGTACAAGGTTAACAGTTGGTTCGTAGAATCCAGTTATTAGCCAGGCTATGCAGATGACTACTCCTTCTTCCCAGCCATCTGGAGAAAGCACTGATCCCCAGATCTGCATCTGTCCTCTATTTTTTCATTTTTGAACTTCGTCTGCAGATTTTCCTGGACTCTCAAGTCTTCTGTTTACTTCCCATCTGATTCCAGCTCCTTTTACTCCAGGCTTTTTGTATCTGATCACGTGAATCTTGGTCTGCATCCTGTCTCTTGTCTTTGTGTCTTGCACATAATCATCTTCATCTGTATCTGTCCATTCAGTGACCCATTTAAGATGGGCTGTTTAGCCGAAGGACTGACCTTTTGTACGGCAGAGTGCTATGTGTGATAGACAATGTGCTGTCTGGACGTCTATTTCAATAGCTATGAAGATCTTAGATTTCCCCATGCTATAAGGCAGGAGTGTGCATACAAAGCATTCCTCCTTTGAGGTCCTCCTTCCTACCGCCTTCATATGCTGATACCTTAAGTTATTTCCCAAATGTGCTGTACTATCCAGGTAATCATTTAACTCATGGTCATCCTCCCTAGCACTTCTTTTAGGCCTCATTTTTTTGTTATTAGCTTATATAATCATCTCATGAAGTATTTCAGCATAATTCCTCCTTACAGGACCAATTATAGTAACATTTGTCAGTGAGCTTGGTGTTTTTACATGTACTATTTGTGTATGAGAAAGTTCCAGAAGCCTCATTCTATTGACATAATTTATTGGCATGAAAATGTCCCGTAAAATCTCCATATGTGACCTCCCCCCAAAGGGAAGCCTAGATTTGTCTATCATAGGGCTAGATGCGTAGGAGTGTACTTCTAAAGTAGGGACCATTACAAACGGTCTTGGCTGCCTCATAGTTGCCACATCTGTACCCTCCTTACTTGGATCCAAATAGTATGCTGTACGTACTGAAAGTGAAATAAGAATCACAATGAACAAGATGCATGTATAGATCACATTCAAATAGGCCCATTTAGCGCAGCAGTAGTTCCTTGCTCGTGGTGGTGGCGTCTCATTGTTAGCAACATTATTGTTGCTGTCTATATTGCCAATTATTTTTTAAGGAAGGAAAAATCAAAATGCATTCAGGCAATATCATGCAATACTCTGGCAATATCTGGATCTGTTCAACAAGTTCTTCAAACAGCTGGCTGATTTCAGGACGATTAACAGGACTCCTGATGTACAAAAAGGAGTCGTCCTTTCGCCAGATGAAATGCGGATGCTTATCCAGCAAGAAGTAGAAGACTACAGAAAATAAACTCTTCCTCCAAAAGTCTCATTTAGGATGTTCTCAGTGTTCTCTCAGAACGTGTTCTAGCAGGTTCGGTATGAACCAGTCCGCCGCAATAGCTGCTGCAAGGCTTTCTCTAGTTGCATGCGCAGGGTAGTGTAGCTGTTCCAACACCACCCTTAATGAGGCTTCAGGCATCACCGGTTTAACAGTGATTTCCTGTCGTCACAATGCTTCAGAAGGGGATAAAGAACACCCCCTACGTGTCCACATGTCTTTCTCTTCCTGTGGCGCTTCCCCTTGTATTTGCATCAATTCAGTCTTGGAAAAGCTATTATACCTTTCATGCACACTCATCCTCACTACCATGCTTTCATTCACATCAGGTGTATCAAAGCTCATATTGTTTTCTGAACATGCAACACATTTAGCCTTCTCGTCTGCAGCTTGATTGCCACGTGAGATAAAGTCTGCTCCTTTAGTGTGAGCCCCGCATTTAACGACTGCGATGGCTACTGGGAGTTGTGGTGCCTTAATAAGCCTGTGCAAATAAGGCGGCATGTTGCACTGGAGTGCCGTCCACTCAGAGGTAGCTCCTCCTTTTCCAATGTGCTAGCCCTGCGTGTACCGTTGACTTCACATAGGCGGAGTCACTGTACATTGTTACTTCCTGGTTTGCATGATTCTCTAGCGTGGCAATCAGCGCCACTAATTCTGCAGCCTGTGCCAAAAAGTAAGACGGTAGTTGTGCACTTACCAATACTTCAAACTCCCTATTGGTTCTGTGCTTTACCACAGCGGCACCTATGTATCTGTGCCCATCATTTTGATCGATTCTAGAAGAACCGTCAATAAGAATAATTTCCCCAGCAACCAAGGCATTTTTTTTCACCTTCGGGATCTCGTCATAGAATTCCTCATAATTTGAGCAATCATGTGCATGCTCGTCTTCTACTAATGGTTCTGCTATAAACATGCCAGGGTTTACTATCCTGCATCTGACTATTTTAATCGCTGGATTTGATATGACCACTTCATAGGCAGAAGCCCTTTGAGAAGTCAACGTACCTTTCAGTTTTTCCAAAATAGCAAACAAAGCATATTCAACAAATAACGTCCCATTACCATGCTGACAGCCTTCTCAATGGCGAACACAGCTGCTTCCAAGATTGTTTGCAAGGAAAGTGACCCCTCATTACTGGGTCCAAAATCCCACTGTAATATGCTTAAGGTTTGTATCCCAATGTAGTTTGCTGCGTGAGCACTGCTGTCATGACTGTACCATTCATGTGCGAAAATAAGAAGAATTCCTCAGCATAATTGGGAATTCCCAAAACTGGAGTCGTGCACATTGCCTTTTTTAATTCATCAAACCCTTCCTTCATTTCTTTAGTCCAGGCAACTGTTTCTTGAGTTGCCAGTGCTTTTTTCAGTGCTTGCAACAAGGGTCTTACATATGAACTGTAATCGAAGACCCATGCTCTAACATAATTACATAGTCCCAAAAATCTTTGCATGTGCTTTATCGTGTGTGGCTTTGCTGTTTTCAAAATATCCTCAACCCGTTCAGGAGTGACTTTCTTTCCTTCATGTGAAATTAACTGCCCTATGTATAACACTTCTTCTTGACAATATTGCAGTTTCTCTTTGTCAACTTTATATCATTTCTCTGCAAGAATAATCATCAGCTGAACTGAGTCACGTCTGCACTCTTCTTCTGAGGTACTACAAACTAATATGTCATCTACGTATTGCAGCACAACAATTTGCAAATCAATATTGCTCAAGTCCATCTGCAGGACTCTATTGAAAATCGATGGAGACTCACAGAACCCCTGGGGTAATCTTGTGCTTTTTAATTTACTCTGTCTGAACATACATTACATCAGATCTTGAGAATCTTTATGCAATCGGTTTGAGAAAAACGCATTTTTCAAATCAATCACAGTAAAATATGGCGCCTCAACAGGGATAAGATTGTGGCTGGATTAGGAACTAGAGGGAACTCAGCCCGTACAATCGGGTTAATCAGGCGTAAATCCTGAATTAAACACCACAACCCACCCTTAGATTTTTTGATAGGGTACACTGACGTATTACACAGTGACTCTGACCTCACTAACATACCTTGCTCCATCATGGCAGATATCGTCTTGAAAATACTTTCATCTGCCTCTCGAGACATAGGATACTGTCATGCTCGAGGAAAAATTGCTCCTGACTTCAGTTTAATCTTTACTTCTGCAGCCCCTTTCAACAGGCCTACGACATAGGGGCCTGTTGTGCATAATGAGACTGCCACTTTTACCATGCCTTCATCAAACAATTTGGGATGCTTCAATGCCAGCATAATTTCCTGAGGGACCTCACATCTTATTGCTCTTACCCAGTACGTAATACTCATTTCAAATACTACTTCATCATCTGAGGGATGATCTCCAAATAAATCCTCATCTGTGACGTCAGTCAATCTACAACCCTCCTAAATGGCAATCACTGTGCACCATCGTCTGCCTTCATAATCAATTCCCCCAATTACAGCCATTCCCCCTCGTACTGCGGCTGCTTGTAATTCTAGAGGAATTCCTCCTCCTCCTCATCCATAGGTATCCTTGGCCTGAATAAAAACTCATCAGGTATCCTCACAGTCTTACCCACTAACCCAGGTAGCCATGTAAGCAAAATGCGTACCCCATAATGAAATACCTCTGGTTCTAACAGTATTCCTCGTATGGCCATTTATCCTGTAAATGCCATGATAAATGCATTCACGTTTAAATAATGCATTCTTGGAGTTGAACACACTAGGCCTTCTTCAGTAAAGGAAATTGGCATGTTCAATTTTGTCATTAAATCTCGACCTATTATATTAACTGGCGTCTGTCTTGAATACAATAATGGCACAGACATATCACATTCTCCTATGGAGACTGGCAATTTTTCAGTAAAAGGAACTCTACTTGTAGCTCCTGTGAAACCTTGAGCATTCATGGCATTCCCAGATAATGTAAATTTCCCCTTTCGTATACATGTGCATGTTGCACCCGTGTCTACTAAAAAGGAAAAATATTTGCCCCCTACCCACGGTTCCTCTTGAGGATTGGGAGTCACTGATAGTACTGAACACATCAAGTCTCCCAGTGAGCTGTCCTATGGTGGGTACATGCTTATCCCTGTACCTCTGAAGGGATGCCCTCCCTCGACAGTGACACCCCCTATCCTACGAGTTATTAACTGTCCCATGCTTGTCTTTGTGCTCTCCTGTATCTGCATGGGTGAATGCTGCGACTGCCCTTGCCGCGGATTCCTTGTCATTTGCCGTGTTTGTAAACCTTGCTGCATTCTCGGCACTTGTGTCTGCTGCTGCACTGTCTGATTTTAGGCAAACCCCTCTCCGTTTTGTTGAGTGTATGCAGGCAGGTATACATTTCCCCCTGTTGAGAACTGCCCATTCTGAACAAACCCTTGACTCCCGCACATACATGCTCTGTGTCCTGTCATTCCACATGTCTAACATACAGGAGATTTTCTAATCTACCCTCCCTGCATGCCTTGACTATTATTCTGCATGTTTTGAAACCCACTCTGATAATTCTGAACATTTCCCTGATTATTCTGGAATCCTCTACTTCGGAAACCTCCCCTACCCCTTGGTATGAACCCGTTATTTCCTTGATCAAATTGCCTTTGGTTATTCACCTGTGGCATGCCTTCTATTTGCTGTGTACCTAACCCTTCTCCACTAGTCAACATCACCCCTTCTATGGTGTATTTTGACAGTTTCTTCTGCACCAGTTTCGCTTCTTCTCCTTTCCTAGCATCATCTTTCTTTCAATTCTTTTCCTGCAATCACCTGCAATAATGTGCAAGGGTCAGCTGTATTTCTGACCATGGTTTCGCTTCCATGCCCACTAGTTTCTTGAGCTGCTTCTGCACTGGGTCTGGCAGCCCCTGGCATAGTATATGGTAAAATACAGGTATAGATTTCCCCCACGGCTCACAAGTTTCCAAAGTCCACTGCTCTTGGAAATTCTGAATGTAAACAAGAGGATCCTCCCCTTTCTGCATCTTCCATGCCATTTTAGCTCCCATATATGACATTTCTGGATACTGTACTCGCAGCGCTTTCCAGACTGCTGCTCTACAGTTATTGAACAGTGATCCATCATGAGCACTGTTCTGCGCAGTGACACTCGAGTATCCTGCTCTTGACCAAATGTCGTCTGCTCTCTCCCAAAGAGTAGCGGTTACAAGATCTTTAATGTCTCCTATAGCCAATGTGTTTCTTCCTGTCATTTTTTCTAGCTCATGTCTCCATTTCCCAGCACCAGAGGTTAAGCTCAGGAGTTTACACCTTAAATTATCCTTATCCATCTGTGGCCACCGTATATACTGTGGTCTGGCTCCTCCTTTCTCTACCAAAGGAAACTGCGATATCCCAAACTCACATTCGTCCACCATTGTTTGCATGTCCATAGCAGGGACAATGGTTCCGCACTTTCTTCTTCCTGGAAGTCACCTTAATCTGCTGACATAGGGTGGCAAGTCCCTCCTCTCACCATGGGATCACCCTCTGGGTGTATCTAGTTGCGCCAGTGATTCTGATGCCTGTGATTTGGGTAGATCTAGATCTGACCATCTCACTTCTCTGTCCATTGGAAAATATCCTTCAGGACCCCATGCGTTATCTCCTCCTTCCCCACAGAAGGTTTCTCTGTCCTCGTCTGACATTTCTTGTCCCCAACTTGTGTGGCTTCTCGCCTCTTCATCTCTATCCAGAGTTAGTCTATCTAAAGGCAACTCTTTAGGCTCAAAACTACTCAAGCCTCCCTCTCTATCGTAAAACTGCTTACTTTCGAGGCAATCGTTTTTGCCCTTTCCCTTAATTTGTTTCTTATTCCTCATATCATGATAGACTTTATCGATCGCGTCCCCAATGCTTCTAGAGTCAAATTCATCCTCTAGATCTCCTCTAGACGGGCCTGGCATTGGTTCATGTGTCTGGAAGAATTCCTCTATGTGTCAAGCTGATTGGCCCGAGAGGACCGCGTACCTGTAGTCTTGGTGGTTGGTCTCGCAGAGGTCGCCAGTCTGGAGTCCAGGAACTGATGAGATAGCGGCACGAGGAATCAGCCTCTCCACCACCCAAATGAGGAACTGGGTGAAGGATGGACCAACCCCCAATGTCACAAAGGCACTCTCCCAGGTAAGCGTGACAAGAGGATGTAGGCTCAGATGGAGGGAACCATAGTCCAGGTAGAGCTTGTTGTCCAGACCATGAATCTTCCAAGAACCTCAGTGCAGCGACAGTTGATAGATAGACCAGTGTAGCAGAAAGGTATTCGTAGTAGGCAAAGGAGCTTGGCTGGTGCAGATAGTTCCAATGGTACACAGGATGAGATTCGGAGTCAGGCAAGACAGGAAAGAGTGAGGACAGTTGGAACTAGTAGTCTGGCCAATTAGAGAACTGTAGGAACGTGCCCAAGATGGAACAGGGGGAATGCAGGCTAGTGTGGGATAAGTCCCCTCTACACAATGATGACTCAGGACAGAACTCCGGAATGGGCTGAGGGAAGACTGACCCAGGGCAAAACCTAGGTAGTAGCTGGAGGCTGGCTGGCCCAGGGCCGAACCCAGGTGAGGATTGAAGGCAGGCAGGCCCAGGACAGGACCCGGATAAGAACTGGAGTCAGGCTGGCCCAGGGCAGGCCACAGGTAAGGACTGGAGGCAGGCAGGCCCAGGACAGGCCACAGGTAAGGCTGGAGGCAGGCAGGCCCAGGACAGGCCACAGGTAAGGCTGGAGGCAGGCAGGCCCAGGACAGGCCACAGGTAAGGCTGGAGGCAAGCAGGTAGGCCCAGGACAGGCCACAGGTAAGGCTGGAGGCAGGTAGGCCCAGGACAGGCCACAGGTAAGGCTGGGGGCAGGTAGGCCCAGGACAGGCCACAGGTAAGGCTGGAGGCAGGTAGGCCCAGGACAGGCCACAGGTAAGGCTGGAGGCAGGTAGGCCCAGGACAGGCCACAGGTAAGGCTGGAGGCAGGTAGGCCCAGGACAGGCCACAGGTAAGGCTGGGCAGGAACAACGAGGAAAGCGAAGCAAACCGCGTTGAGACGCGGGCAGCTTTGACTAGCGGCCTCTTTTATGGGCCGCCGGCGCCCGAGAGGCCTGGAACGCAAACCGTTCCGTTTCCGGGCGCCGGCGAACCCAGAACGAGGCTTGGAAGGCAAGCCCCCACGGCGCATGCGCGGAACCGAGAGAGAGGACCTCCGCGCATGCGCCGAAGGCCGCCGGCCCTGTAATCCGTTGCTCCCCTCCCGGCGAGTCCCCAGACGCGAACGCGCGGGTAGACTCGCCAGGAGGAAATGGGAGCGGCAGACCCCAGTCTCCCGCGTGACATGACACTATGCCCCCTCCCAGGAAGACCCGGGGCCCCAGGCTTCCAGGGAAACCGTACGTAGAACTCACGTATCAGCCGGGGAGCATGCACGTGCTGGCGCGGTTCCCAGGTACGATCACAGGCCGGGTACCCCTTCCAGTCAACCAAATAGTGGAGCACCCCTCTACGGTACCGGGCATCACAGATCTCGTGTACCTCAAACTCAGGGCCCCCCTGTACCAAAACAGAGGCCGGACGAGGAGAGGTGCGGCCATAATCATCGACCACATAGGGTTTTAACAGGGACACGTGAAAAACGGGATGTACACGCCAGGAAGAGGGTAGATGAAGACGGAAGGCTACAGAGGACAACCGTTTGGTGATAACAAAGGGTCCCAAATATCGAGGGGCCAGTTTGACGGGCAGATTGCGGAGAGGCAGGTTCTTTGAGGACAACCACACCTTGTCGCCCTCCTGGAAATTAGGTTCTGCACTCCTCTTCCTGTCTGCCTGTCTCTTCATCCGATCCTTGGCTTCACTTAAGATCTTGTGTGCAAGTTCTTGCTGTTCCCGGATGTGTAAGACCAGACCATCAGCAGAGGGAACAGTACTAGACGGAACTGGTTGAAAAGGCATTAACCGAGGATGTAGACCAGTGGAACAGAAGAATGGGCTGACTCCAATGGAGGCATGAACAGTGTTGTTGTAGGATACTTCGGCCAGATCTAGCCCACCTTTCCAATTAGACTGTGTGGCATTGGCAAAACAGCGGAGGTACCCCTCCAAAGTCTGATTGGTCCTTTCGGTTAGCCCATTTGTCTGTGGGTGATAGCCTGAGCTTAGAGCTCTATGTATTCCCAGATGACCACACACCTGTCTCCAAAATGATGAAAGGAACTGGGTACCTCTATCCGATATGATTTTCTCCGGTAGGCCGTGCAACCGGTAGATGTCGTGCAGAAACGCTGAAGCCATTTGAGTAGCTGTAGGGATTTTCCGGAATGGGATGAAATGGGCCAGTTTGGTGAAGCTGTCCACAACCACCATTATACAGGTGTACCCTTCAGATGGAGGCAAATCCACAATGAAATCGGTGGCGATGGTATGCCATGGATAGGGAGCCACTTCGGTGGGCATTAACAAACCCAATGGTCGTCTTCTGGGAACCTTGCACTGGGCACATATTGGACAGCTGTCAATGTACTTCTGGACCTCGGTCGCCCAACCAGGCCACCAGAACTGTCGGGATATCAACTCTCGAGTGGCTCTGACCCCGCGATGTCCTCCTATGGGTGAATCATGGAATCCGTGTAGAATGCCCCTTCTAATGGCTCCTCTGGGTATGTAGAGTCTTCTTTGAAAAAACAACAGTCCGTCTCGTTCTGATACTAGTTGCCGACTAAGAAGGGACGTTCTTTCTGGATCCGACCGAGTGGCTTCCGCGATGGACTTAAGGTGAGAGGACAAGGCCAGCAGAAAATGGCGAGGAGAAATCAGTGGCTGTTCTGGACAGGGCGTCCCATCTACGTTTTCCAGGGACCTGGAAAGCGCATCCGCTTTCGTATTGGAGGTTCCCGGGATATAAGTAACATGGAACTCAAACGGAGAGAAGAAGAAGGCCCACCGGGCTTGACGAGGAGTCCGACATTGCAGAGAGCGAAGATATTGCAGATTGCGATGGTCTGTCCGCACCTCCACAGAAAAGCGTGCTCCGAGGAGAAAATGTCTCCATTCCTCGAATGCGGTCTTGATGGCTAACAGTTCCCTTTCAATCACCGCGTAGTTTCGTTCGCTGGGACTCAACTTGCGAGAATAATAGGCTACTGGATGTTCTACCAACGTGATAGGATCTTTCTGAAGAAGGACTGCCCCTACAGCAAAGCTGGAAGCATCGGCCTCCACTATGTAAGGCAACTCTTCCTGGGGATGGCGCAGGATCGGGGCAGCCATAAAGGCCGACTTCAATACGTCGAAAGCCCGGGAAGCCACGAGATCCCATTCGAACGTGATCTTGCTGCTGGTTAGCCTGGTGAGGGGCGCCGAGATCTGTGAGAACTGTGGGATAAAGCGCCTGTAAAAGTTTGCGAATCCCAGGAAGCGTTGGAGAGCCTTGATATCGTGTGGATGTCTCCATTCTTGTATGGCTCGCACCTTCTTGGGATCCATCCCAATGCCTTCTTGATTGATAACAAATCCCAAGAATTCAATGCTGGGTTGGTGAAAGCTACATTTCTCCGCTTTGGCGAACAGGTTATTGACGGACAGCCGATGAAGGACCTCACGAACATGTTCCACATGCTCGTCTAAGGATTTAGAGAATATCAATATGTCGTCCAGATAAACCCAAACGGATAACCCTAACAGGTCACCAAAGATGTAGTCCATGAATCGTTGAAAAACAGCGGGAGCATTACATAGGCCGAAAGGCATAACCCTGTATTCAAAATGCCCAAAAGATGTCTTGAAAGCTGTCTTCCACTCGTCCCCACTCCTGATGCGCACCAAATGATAAGCTCCGCGGAGGTCCAATTTGGAGAAGATTCGCGCAGTATGCAGGGTTTCAAGGATGCTGCGAATTAAGGGTAAAGGATACCGGTCCTTGGCTGTTATGTCATTTAACTGCCGGTAGTCGACACAGGGTCTCAATGTACCTTCTTTTTTCTTTACAAAAAACAGGGGGAATCCTGCAGGCGATTTCGATGGCACAATGTACCCCTTTTCTAGACTCTCCGACAAATACTCCTGAAGAACTAGCTTCTCGTCACGTGTCAAAGCATATAGTTTCCCATGGGGAATAACGTGGTCCGGTAGCAGGTCAATGGAGCAATCAAAAGAACGGTGTGGAGGAAGGGGTATGTTGCCAGGTTCAGAAAACACATGTTTGAATTCGGAATATTCCTGTGGGACCAGAGACGTGGAACATAGATGAACCCCATTGCTGTCCGTTATTAGAGAAGTCGAGACGGTCCTGGTGGGAACGGGTAGCTTGCATTCTTGAGCACACCGTTCGGATGAAAAGGTCAAGGTCTGGGTTCTCCAGTCTATCAAAGGATTGTGGTGTTGCAACCAAGGTAATCCCAAAACCATCTTGTAGTTCGGTGACTTGATAACATCAAAGGCTAGTTCCTCGTAATGATCAGCAATCAGAAGGGCCAGTCCAACTGTGAACTGACTAACGGGTCCAGAAGACAAGGGAGTACCATCAATAAGCTCCACCGACAGAGGCGTGTGTCTGGAAACGAGTGGTATCTTATGTCTGGTGACGAACGTTTCGTCGATGTAATTGCCGGAAGCCCCACAGTCCAGTAGACCGGATACTTCCAGGTTCTTGTCTGGTAGTTTAATTCGGACCTTCAGGGTCTGTAGTACCGCTGGTTGCATGGGCAGACGTATAGAACAAATAACAGAAGGGTCTGAGGAAGGAATGGGACCTGTCGTTGCCCTTCCTGTATACGACAGGTCTCCTAGTTTCCCGACTTCTTCTTCTGCGGACGCAAAGGACACGTACCCAAATAATGTCCAGCTGCTCCACAGTAAAGACACAAACGCAAAGACCTCCTTCGTTTCTTCTCTTCTTCCGTCAAAGGTCCCCTCATGGCTCCTACTTGCATGGGCTCAGGTCCGGACTCGGTCGACCCAAACGAACCAGCAGGTGTGTTGGTTGTCCGGGGACCGCTTCTGTCAAGCCGACGTCTCTCAGCCTTTCGTTCGGCTAGCCTTTGGTCAATACGGAGTACTTGATCGATCAAGAGTTGAAGGCTCTCTGGTTCAGGGATGTGAAGTAACTCATCCTTGTACTCCTCTCTCAGGCCTCGACGAAACAGTGTCTTCTGTGTAATTTCGGGCCACTGGGAGTCAGTAGCCAAAAGTCGGAAACGGCTGATGTAGGTGATGACGTCATTGCTTCCCTGTTTGTAGTCCATCAATTGATTCTGTGCAACGGAGGCCAGGTTCGGCGTCTGAAATACCTCAAGAAAGGCCTTTTCAAAGGCAGCAAAGTCATTCAAAATAGGACTGTTCGTAACCACAAACGGAGTTGCCCAAGCTAATGCGTTCCCAGTTAGGTTCCCCAAGATGTAACCAATCTTGGCCCTATCAGTGTTGAAGTAGGTAGACCTGAAGAGAAAGTGTATTCTGCAGTGGTTACAAAACTCCGCCACCCGTCTAGGGTCTCCGTCGAATTTGATGGGTGTTGTATGAGCCAATGATCCCTCTCCTTGAGAGGTACTAGGTGCTCCTTGCGTTATCATTTGTCGTAATGTTTGATTCTCCTGACGCAGGGCGGTCATCTCGGCCCTGAGCGCTAGCAACTCGTTCCTCATGTCCTGCGATTCATCCATCTCTGAATCAGGAGGAAGGCGTCTCAATCTGTCAAGCTGATTGGCCCGAGAGGACCGCGTACCTGTAGTCTTGGTGGTTGGTCTCGCAGAGGTCGCCAGTCTGGAGTCCAGGAACTGATGAGATAGCGGCACGAGGAATCAGCCTCTCCACCACCCAAATGAGGAACTGGGTGAAGGATGGACCAACCCCCAATGTCACAAAGGCACTCTCCCAGGTAAGCGTGACAAGAGGATGTAGGCTCAGATGGAGGGAACCATAGTCCAGGTAGAGCTTGTTGTCCAGACCATGAATCTTCCAAGAACCTCAGTGCAGCGACAGTTGATAGATAGACCAGTGTAGCAGAAAGGTATTCGTAGTAGGCAAAGGAGCTTGGCTGGTGCAGATAGTTCCAATGGTACACAGGATGAGATTCGGAGTCAGGCAAGACAGGAAAGAGTGAGGACAGTTGGAACTAGTAGTCTGGCCAATTAGAGAACTGTAGGAACGTGCCCAAGATGGAACAGGGGGAATGCAGGCTAGTGTGGGATAAGTCCCCTCTACACAATGATGACTCAGGACAGAACTCCGGAATGGGCTGAGGGAAGACTGACCCAGGGCAAAACCTAGGTAGTAGCTGGAGGCTGGCTGGCCCAGGGCCGAACCCAGGTGAGGATTGAAGGCAGGCAGGCCCAGGACAGGACCCGGATAAGAACTGGAGTCAGGCTGGCCCAGGGCAGGCCACAGGTAAGGACTGGAGGCAGGCAGGCCCAGGACAGGCCACAGGTAAGGCTGGAGGCAGGCAGGCCCAGGACAGGCCACAGGTAAGGCTGGAGGCAGGCAGGCCCAGGACAGGCCACAGGTAAGGCTGGAGGCAAGCAGGTAGGCCCAGGACAGGCCACAGGTAAGGCTGGAGGCAGGTAGGCCCAGGACAGGCCACAGGTAAGGCTGGGGGCAGGTAGGCCCAGGACAGGCCACAGGTAAGGCTGGAGGCAGGTAGGCCCAGGACAGGCCACAGGTAAGGCTGGAGGCAGGTAGGCCCAGGACAGGCCACAGGTAAGGCTGGAGGCAGGTAGGCCCAGGACAGGCCACAGGTAAGGCTGGGCAGGAACAACGAGGAAAGCGAAGCAAACCGCGTTGAGACGCGGGCAGCTTTGACTAGCGGCCTCTTTTATGGGCCGCCGGCGCCCGAGAGGCCTGGAACGCAAACCGTTCCGTTTCCGGGCGCCGGCGAACCCAGAACGAGGCTTGGAAGGCAAGCCCCCACGGCGCATGCGCGGAACCGAGAGAGAGGACCTCCGCGCATGCGCCGAAGGCCGCCGGCCCTGTAATCCGTTGCTCCCCTCCCGGCGAGTCCCCAGACGCGAACGCGCGGGTAGACTCGCCAGGAGGAAATGGGAGCGGCAGACCCCAGTCTCCCGCGTGACATGACACTATGTCCTCTCGTTGCACTACTGGATTAGGCTCCATTAACTGTTTTTCTATGCGATCAAGCTTGCGTGCTCTCTGCCTCTTTTTTTGCTCTATTTCAGCATCAAGCACTCTTCAATTCTTTGCTTCTTCTCTCACCCTTTCTTCTTCCTTTCTTTTCATGTCCCTTTTCTCATTTGCCCTTCGTATTTCTTCCTCTCTTCGTCTTTGTATTCTTTCATCCCTTAATTTCTGTTCCTCCTCTTCCTCTCTTTCTTGCTAGCCTTTCTCGTTCTTCGATTGCCCTCTGTTTCTTATCATGTTTTCTCTGTTCCTCTGCCCTTTCTTGTTTCTTCAGTTGTTCATCTTGATACAACTGTTCCTGTCTTTGTCTATACTTCCTTTTCTTCCCATCTTCTTTTAATTGTTCCTCTCTGTATTTATTTCTTATCTTGTTTGTCTCGATCTTCCCTTTGCCTTACTTCTTCAATGCTCTTTCCATCAGGTTTGAGCAAAATCAGACCGCCCATCCATTCGTTCTGTATGAGCGCTACCTCATCAGCCTTATCTTTCTCTCCTTTCCATCTCTTTATTTCCCGTCATATATCCAAGGATGTACTTGGTCTATCACTTCTCTCCTTGTCCCGTTTCTCTTTATCCCTCAAGACTATAGAGATCACCTCTCTTTCTGAAACGTTCTCTGGATTTTCGTTGCTGCTATGCGCAGGTGACTCATATGCCGGATTGCTGTACCCGGTAGCTGCCTTAAATTCTCTTAATGGGTACACTCTGTCATCTTTCTAACTATCGCTGTTTACTTCAGGCGAGGGGGGGGAGCAGAAGACTCCTCACTCCACTCTTTGCATATGTTGAGTATCCAGTCCTCAAGAAGCGGCTCTTCTCTTTCCTCCTGGTACATTTTCCAGAACTCTAAGCTCGCTATCCTTTTATCTAACTTCTTTCCCATGTCTGTTGCGTGCAAATATGTCGTCATGTGTTGCAAAACTGCTGTTGATAGTGATCCCCCTTGTGGTCATGGCATGAACATCT
The DNA here is from genome assembly GCF_040938575.1 of Ambystoma mexicanum. Taxonomy (NCBI): domain Eukaryota; kingdom Metazoa; phylum Chordata; class Amphibia; order Caudata; family Ambystomatidae; genus Ambystoma; species Ambystoma mexicanum. The sequence goes on from NC_090922.1 coordinate 355,221,152, forward strand.
TACCTGCCGTGTGCTTAACCCATTTCGCACTGTATTGCTTAAGTTGGGTGCGTGTTTTGGTAGTTGCTTGCACAAATGTATAAGCAGAGTAATATCTTCCATTTTGGCTCATCACACTTGACTGTCAATACTCACCTTTACTCTCTGCATGTTTCAAAAATACGATTCAGAAAAGTAATACAATATGAGCGTGCACCACTCATTGCAGCTCCAAACCTTTTATATCACGATTTTAAGTTCAATTTATTTATTCACTTAAATACCATCAATTCACTCAAATAAATAAATAATTATTTTTTTAAATCTCGCGTTTTTTCCTTTCCAAGTCTCTTAAATCATTCACTATTTTTTTCACCACACATATATTATATACAATACATAAAACAAAAGGACAAACTGACAGACTCGGCCGGCCTACATATATCTCAGTCTACGCTCCTTGAGACTATCTTTATTCACAATCTTCGTGATACCCCTAAAAATTACTCCTATGCAGTTTGAATCATTCTCTTTGGATCGTCTTCAAACGTTTACGTAGCCTACGTCATCTGCTATTGGGCCTCTAGATACGACTCCTGATACGTGCTGTGACGCAGGACACTGGGTTTACTTGACTGTGACGCTCTTTATCACACAGTTTCTCAACTGCTTGGCGATCCTCGCCTCAAGTCAATTACTTAATAACTCGACGCTCATCGTCTAGAGTTGTTTACCCTTTTAGAACTTGACGTTCATCCTCTCAAGTTAACTATCCCAATCACGCTCCGTTACTTGTTTCCCTTTATCATTTTCTTTACTCAATGCCCATTCACAATTTTGCCACCTTGCTCAATCTTTACTCACCATTTGCTTTTTCGACTTCTGACTGTCGGGATCAACGCTTCTTCGACCAGCCTCTTCAACTTTCCATCTGCTTCCTGTAGGAATCAGGAAGGGTTTCTGCCTGAAAACAAGGGACCCGTCTTCCCTGCGCTTGCAAGCCCTACTTTTTAAACTAATTGCCGCTATCTACAGGGAGCTTCATGACCTTTCAGTTAAATGGCAGAGGACGTTCAATATTGCCGGGACCCCAAAGCTTACTATGTTGACAGTTCTTTAACCATCATCTCTGCTACCACGTGAACCGGGACCATCAGCCCAGCCCTTTAAGCTGAGGTAGCAATACTTTGAGATGAATGCGGATGCAGAAGATACTCAAACATCAATAATCAAAACTACTCAGGAAGTTGGCAAATTTGACTGTTTTAATATCAATTATCTAAAACAGGGAGTACAACAGACATCAACGGACGTTTCACAGCGTGATCTCAACGAAATTCATAAAAGAATTATTTTTATAACAAAAACTTGTCATTGCTGACGTTAACCTATGTATTACTAACATCATCCTATGTGGCAAACTACAAAAACCTAGTGGCAAATGTGATAGTCTTAGAGGGAACATCTAGGTATGCGTTCCATACTAGTCTAACAAAGTGATAGGCTCTTCACGTCAGGTGGGACTACTAAGCCCACCCCTCAAACAGGTCACTATGGACGTCACTAAATACACAACGTCCCATTGGTTACATAAATTATAGGGCCTTAATAATGTGGCCCCCTACAATTTGTTGGCACTCTTATATCCGTCAGTACTTTTCCACCTACGTTAGCAGCATGCAGGCTGGACTTCCAGATGCTAGTGGGCTGGTCATAACCATAGCTTCTCACCAATTACCATATCATCCATCATCACCTCAGTGGTCAGCACATCAATTGAGGCTTTGAACTTGGCCATGGAAATGTTCTTTGCTCTGGAGAATACGAGGGATTGGAGGCACGCTCTGTCTCCTTGCATAGGTGCGTTTCTCATGTTTGTCCAGTTTCCTCCCTCGACGTGACTGAAGACCACAATTTTGAGGTCTGGTGTGTTTAAAATACTATTATTTAATGAACCTCTGACATCTTCTGTGTTTTCGTGCATGTTTTCTTAACAGGAGTTTCATTCTTTCACACAATTGTAACTACTGTCTGATCTTCTCTGCAAGAGCGACTTTGGCTTCAGTGGATGGTCCAGTCTCGCCCTTCAGAGATTCATTTCTGTGTTTCAAATGCTTTTCAACTGTGACACACTGAAAAAGGAAGGCCTTCTTTTCCTGGTCCAGCTCTGCTATAAGACATAGTGGAAACATCCATTCTTTACTTGCTCCTGTATATGTATACATTGGCGCATGCTGCAAACTATTCACTACATAGCTAGCCTCAAGAATACTTTGCCTGCGTTTCTTTGCATCTGTACACGTGTAAAATAACTTGATATCTTCATAAATTCTGTAGCATAATCCTCTTCACCTCGAGCCCGAGATGTTGCTTATCTTCAATATTTTCTTGATTCCTTATAGAATATCTGCATTCTCTTGTCTCTGCATCTCTTCTATACACGTCAGTCTGGTTTCATGTGACGTCACCAATCTGCTCTCTCATTCATTTGTCCTGTTTCTTCTGGGATTTCATTCAAATGGCCATCATACTGTCTCGTATGCAGGTATGGCTTTCTTAATGGGAACCTTGCTTCCAAGATTCTCCTTGGTATTGGTACTCTCACTGGCACTGCACGTGTTTCACACTCTGGATCACAACATATAGACAATATGGGCGAGGTACTTGAGGGGGGCCACTTGGCTCCTTCTCTACACTCTCCTTCCTGTTCCTGTCTTCTTGCCCCTCCTAGTACTGCATTCTGCTGCATTTTCCTGGATTCCTTTGCTTACTTCATTGGCTGCCTTTCCCTGGAGTTCCTTGCTTGCATTTCGTTGCTGCATCTTCCTGGATCACTTCTCTGCGTTCATCATACTGCATATTTCTGGACTTTCCTGATCTGCCAATCTACGAACTACAGGTTCTTTCCCCTCTTTTTTTCCTGATACAGTGAGGTCTCCCCGGGGTCAGAATGCCTGGTACTTTGCCTGCTAGATGGGGTGGCGTCAAAGGAGGCTCTCAAAACCCAGACTAAAAAGAAGAACATGAAGCCTAAAACAACTAACAAGTCCTCGCAGAAGATTCCACAGGTGAGCCCGGTTCCACAATCCACAAAATCTGTCATCCAGAGAGAGAAGGGTAGCTAACAGCCAATGAAAAACCACCAAAGATAGGGCAGGCAGAGAAAAAGTGTATGTAATGCCTCTTTGGTCAGTCATTCAGGAGGCAGCAAGCAACCAGGATGATGAGAGTAGGTTCCAAACAGTGAACTAGAGGAGAATCAAGGACTGAGTACACTCTGGCTGGAAGTGCTGCAAGAGCAGAGGTTCCTGGGTAACTATGACAACCTGTCAAAGCGCTAAATGCTTAAAGTGCTGAGAGGCCTAAGGAACTGGAAGGCCGGGAATCCTCAAGATACTGGGATGGCTGAACAGTGAGCTACACACTATGTCCCTTATAAGTGACTATATCCCTTATAAGTGTGCTGGGCAGTATATCCCTGGACAGTTTCACTGAATTGCACAGTCTCTCCCTGAAGCATGAACCAGGCAGTCTATCCCTTGAAGAAGACACTGGTCCCTTATTTCCCTAGACCAGGCGACCCCAACCTTTTGTCAGCAATGAGCAACATTTCAAATGTTGCTCAATGTTACATTTGCGTGCCAGATGGACTGGTGAGAAACCTCCGTACTTTGATGTAATGTATTAGCGTTGGTGGTGAAATTAATGCAACACAAATCATGACTGTACTAAGCTTAATGCTACTAAAAGGGTTCTTTGTGACATTACGCTTTTTGAAGCCCACACATCAAAAAGACTCATGTTTATCAGCCGTTTTTGTGTGGATATTTAAAGCAGAAATATCACAGTACTGGGGAGTGGGTTGGTTTCACCCCCAAACCTCCCTCATGAAGCTGTTTCTCTGCCCACCCCCGACCCCGCCCACTCCAGCGCTGGTGGGTTTCAACCCCAAGCCCCCTGTTACTCCCCCCTGCCTCCCTTCCCCCGAAGCACCCCTCAACCCCAACTACAGACACACTGATTCACACACACAAACCTGCAAACACATGCACCCCAACCCCTCCACACCACAAACATCCCCCTGCAGCCCTCCACTCCACATACACGCACTCTCGCTTTCTCACAAAATCCTAAAACTTACATGGGACACCCAAGTCTTCCCTTCTTCCGGTCGGCCTAACCTGTCAGCCCCTCCACGCACTTGTGTACGGCAGGGGTGTGACAGCTGGATTTAGGAGGGCCATTCGGCGCAGTCTCCAAGCAGTCTTTCTAAAATGTTCTCTTTTTAATTTGTTTTTTATAAAACAAGTTTTTCACTTAGAACTGCTAACAGAACACATTAATGATCATTAAATAATAGTAACCTCATCCAGGTGCAAATATAGTACAGGCAATTCGCAATGGTCTTTAACATCATTTGATATTAAATTGGCATTTAAATAGAATGTTTAGTAAATTAAGTGGCAGACAGGGAATTTTTAGATCACATGTAGCCAGCAAAATTGTTCAGAAACATCGCAGAACGTAAAAAAAATGTGAGTGTTTGGAGTTCCCTCCCAATCCTTTTCCCGTGTATTTAATGGCAAATGTTGCATTTTAGCACGTTTGGACAGCATCATCAGTTAAAGGTTGACACACTCAAACCAAAATGTAAAGGATTATTTTGGGCCCTTACAAACCCCCACCCCTTGCCCCAAGGGATTGTCAGGATCTTTAGTGGCAAATGGTGCATTTTTAAAAACACAGGATGAGTTCCACTCGGCAGAATATGCTAGAATGTAAAGATCACCCTACAAATTCTTTTTTTAAAAATGTTTAAACAATTTGTATTGGTTTTTCAACATGGATATCCATACAACACATTATATATTGTACAAATGTCTTAAACGCACAATTTCATGTTTCCCTTTTCTCCCCTCCCCAACCCTTAACGACCCCCTTCCCCGGCCTACTTCTCGCACAGCACTCCCAAGACCATTCCTCCTAGCAGTATCTGCCCTCATTCCACCTCCCTAATCTATCCCGTTCTGATGTGCTAAGTACCGATACTACTTGTCTCCAGGCGACCAGTGTTTCTACCTCTGTTTCTCCCTTCCTCGCCGCCGCCTCTTGCCATACCCTTGTTTCCGCATCCCCCCATTTCTTAAGATCTTGCCACCAGATGTTCGCTGACAGTCACCTAGACGCCTTCCAGCTCATTGCTATTCTGTGTTTGGCCAGTATACACGCTAGGTCTTTAAGTTTACTTGTGTGTTTAGCCCTGCACGGCCTGGGAAACCCCTGCAAAAGGCATGTCTAGGGAGTGCTCCCATCTAGGTTAATCTCCAATCCTGCCATGATTTGGGCTACCTCCCCCCAAGAATCCTCCTATTTTGGTGCATGACCAAAACATGAGAACCATTCCACCATCTACTTCCCCACATTTCGGACATGTCTGTTTACCTGCGTGTCAGAACTTAGCTATTTTCTTAGGGGTCATGTATGCTCTGTGGGTTACATACAACTGACTCTGTTGCAATCTCGCATTTCTGGACACCTCTTTGTGGTTCCTTGGCTTGCACCCTGATCCACAGCCCATCTTCCATTGATTCCCCCACCTCCTCCTCCCAGTTTAATCTTGTTTGACTGATCTCTCTCCCCATCTTGGACATCAGCAGCTCATATACTCGGGAGACCTCATGGCCACCTTCAGACACATTATAGAATGTTTCTATCTCCGCATCTGGCTGTTGGGTTAGCACCTCTTTGGACCACGTCCCCTTATAATTCTTACTATTCTAGATTATGTGATATGCTGTCCCCGATCTAATCCTGTGTCTTCTACTAAGCCATCAAAATGCCTGGGCTTCCCATCTAACCATACATCCCCCACCGTTGCTATGCCCACCTGTTCCCATTTCTTCCTGATGGTCAGCCTCATTTGTTTGTCTACACCGTCCAGCGCCACCAGAGGTATCTGTGGAGAACACAGGGTCGGGTCACTCATCATTTGGCAAGCCCTCTGCCTTTTTTTCCCACCCAGCCCCTGCAATCTGCCCTCTCCCACCCTTTGTCATTTCGGTAACCACATTCTTTCATTCAGATTATAATGGGTACTTTCAGCACTTAACAGTCTTGACTCCAGTGTTTGTTCTTCCAATAGCCACCTCACTACATATTGAGCTGGCTAGCCAAATAGTACACCTCAAGGTTTGGCAGTCTGATACCACCTTGTTCATATGAGATTTGAAGCTTCCACAGTGCTATTCTATTCCTTGAATTATGGCAGATGAACCTCCTACACATTCTCTGTAGATTCGATAATAATATTTTGGGTATTGCGTATGGTATATTTGCAAAATAATGCAGTAGCCTAGGCAGCACCACCATCTTTAATAATGCCGCCATCCATACCATTGCCAATGGTAGTTTGGCCCAGAATGCCATGCTTCTTTATATCTTGCATACTGCCTTTTCGGTGTTATGTCTGTGTTCTTCTACGCGATTATGATATATGTCTATACCCAGGTATCTGAACGTCTCAGTTTCCCATGTTATTTGCATCACCGGCAGTTCGTGTTTAGGCATTACTACATACCTTCCCAGAGGGAATATACTTGACTTTTGCAGGTTCACAGTTATTCCTGAGAGCATTGCATACCATGCCACAACCACCAGAATGAATTGTAGGTTCTCCTCTGGGTATTGCAGGTACAATAACATTTTGTCTGCATACAGTGATATCAAATGTTGCTCCCCCTTAGTCCTAATACCAACTTCCCCAACTACCATATTACTGCCTCAGATACGCCACTAAGGGTTCCAACGATAGGATAAATAGCATTGGCGACCAAGGGCATCCCTATCTGGTACCCTTGCTTAACCGCTATTGCTCAGAAATACTGGAGCCCGTTTTGACCCATGCTTCCGACTCGCTATACAATAATCTCACCCATCTCAGGTACATGGGCCCCACCCCGTACTCTTCTAGAACCGCTAGTAGCCGGGGCCACTTAACCAAGTTGAACACTTTCACAGCGTCTAGTGAAATTATTGCCTCCTCCTGCGAGCTCCCCTGTGTGTGGTCTATAACATGGTGTAGTCTCCGCAAGTTATCAGTTATATTCCTATGTGGAACATACCCGGCTTGGTCTGAGTGTATAAATTTACTTATGACCAGTCTTAATCTGTTGGCCATCACTGCCGTCAGGGTCTTACTGTCCTGATTGAGCAATGAGAGGGGTCTGTAGGACCTGCATTCTGTGTCCAGTTTATTGGGTTTAAGGAACGGGATAATAATCACCTCTCGTAAGGTCTCAGGCAATGTACCTGTGCCAAGCGCCTCATTGAGCATCGCCAGCAGTGGGGGGAGTACCTCCTTCTTATACGCTTTGTAAAATGCACTAGGGAGTCCATCTGCACCTGGGGCTTTACTGTTGGCCAATAGCTTTATTACTTGCTCTAACTCTTCCAATTTTATCAGGCTTTCTAAGCTTTCTCTTTCTGCATCCTCAAGTTTGGGGAGCTTAATCTATGTCAATGCTCCATGTAGAGCTATCTCTTCCTCTTCCGTGGAATCTGCATACAATAGCTTGTAGTATTCCAAAAACATTTGTTTACTCCCTCCTGGCTCTCGTGTAACCTCCCGTCCATCCCGAGTATCGCCCTGATTGCCTGCCTGGGGGTCTCGCTTTTATATAACCATGCTAGTAATCTGCCGGGTTTGTCTCCTTCTGCATGCTGCCCTTCCACATATTTCTGATAGCTCAGGTTACCCAGCCTTCCCCAGTGGTCTTTACATTTTTGTTGTAATTGGGTTATAGTCTTGGCCTGCTCTGGGGATCTTGTGCCCTCCCGCATCGCCCTTTCTAATTTCCGTTCTGCATCTTGCAGCTCACGTGTTATGACGCTTGGTGTCTAGTCAAATGGTCGACAGACAAAGGGTCAACAGTCAAAAGGTCGACACAATTTGGTCGACAGGTCAAATGATCGAATTGTATTTTTAGTTATATATATGGTTTTAAGCAAAAAAAGGGGGTTGGGACCCCCCCCAAAAAAAAAAAAAGTGAAAAAACAAAAACTAAAAAAATTCGATCATTTGACCAGTCGACCTTTTGGTGTCGACCATTTGTCCTGTCTACCATTTAGATTTGATCATTTGTCCTACAACCATGACGCTTTGCAACCCCTTTGATTTAGTCATTGCCGCTACCCTAACTACCACTTTAAATAACTCCCATAATGTCCCAGCCAAGTCTACACTACCCGTGTTGTGTTTAAAATACTCTTCCATCTCTTCCCACAGGTCTTACCTGAACACCATATCTTTCAATGCCTCTGCCCTGAGTCTCCATGTCGGGATCCTGGCTCTGGGTGGCCGGTTACACCATGTCACCACCAGCGGGGCATGGTCTGACAGGACCATAGCTTTGTATTCGGCTTGTGTTGCTTCCTTAATTACTTCTGTACCGATAAATATATAGTTCAGCTTTGTATACAGTTTTTGTGGGGCTGAATAATGTGAATATTCTCCTTCTTGTGGGTGGCGCAGCCTCCATACATCTACCAGACGGAAAGATTGTACCAGATTATTAAGAGCTTTAGTTGCCGGGGTCGGATGTGTCAGCTTCTCGTCCGACCTATCCATCAATGGGTCTATGGTGCAATTAAAGTCCCCACCCATACCCCTGCTCTGTCCATATACGGACTGATCTTAGTATACAGGGTTCTGAAGTAGGCTGTCATGTCTTGATTCGGGGCATACACGTTGATAATGCACACTTCTTTATTTTCCACCAACCCCCTTATCATTACCATCCTTCTGTCTTTATCTAATGTGGACTGTAGTAGCTTAAACGGGACGTGCAGCGCTATCCATTTAATTACCCCTCTGGCGTACGCCGAGTAGGTTGCCCCCATGGTTGTCCCATTCCATTTCCTTATTACCACATCTTGCTTGTCTTTAGTCAGGTGGATTTCCTGCAGCAGTTCTATGTCTATTTTTTGCTGTTTCAAGCACATCATGACCCTGTGATGTTTGATATAATTATTCAGCCCACATACATTCCAGGTTACTATCCTCATTCCTTCCATCTCATCCAGTTTCCATCCCTCCCATCCCAATTCCCCCTCACCTCCCCTCCCGTTCTGCCACGTGTCTGTAGGCCTTTCCCTTTATTAACTTCCCCAACTCCCCCCCAACCATCCCCAACAACTGCCCAGCTCCAAAACTGAATCTCAGGCATCCCTGCTTCTCCCTCTCTTCCTTGCACATTGCCGGTATGTAGAGCACGGCAGGTGGATACTGTACTACCAGTATCCCAACAAACTAACTCCTGGGGGCAAGAGCGCTTCCTGCACTGCACATTCTGCAAAGCACACGTTACTCATGCATACTGTTAATAGTCATAGGTCTCCTGTCTTGAATATCTAATAGTTCAAGTGTCTCTAACGCCACCACTCTTGAAATCTCCCCCTCCCCCCGGATTACACATTCGGGTTCATATCGGCGTATCACTTATCACTCTCCTCGCTGTTTTGGTTCTGCTGTTCTGACGGCATATTCTGGGAATCCAACCACCTATCAACCTCCTCAATGGTTTCGAAAAACAGTGCAGCACATTCATCTTAGCCGGATACAGTAGCATAAACTTAAGTTAGGCTGCACGCAGTCTTCTTTTCACTGTCCCATAGTTCATCCGTGGCTTTTGTACCAAAAAGGTGTACTCTGGGTACGCTGTGATGTAGGCCGATGCTCTGTTGAGGGTGCCGCCTTTCCGGAAATTTTCCAGTATTCTCTCTCTATCTTTATAATACAGAATTTTGGCTATTATCGGCCTCGGCTGTGCCCCAGGTTGTGGTCTTCTCGTCAGTGCTCTGTGTGCTCTTTCTACTGTGAACCCCTGGGTGAGCTTGCCCACTCCAATTTCTTGCAGGAACATGTCCTCTATGTAGTTGGCCGGGTCCTGATCTTCCTTGCCTTCCGGTAGCCCGTTGATCCAAACATTGTTGCACCTGGCACGGCCTTCTGCTTCTTCCGCCCTGTTTTCCAAGTTCTGTACTTGCTATTTCAAGGAGGAGATGTCCGAGGTGTTGTCCTTGCAACTGCCGGTATTGGCCTGCACCTCCTTTTCTAGCGCCCCGGTGCGCTCTGATAATGTTCTGACATCTTTCCTCAGGAGGTTCATGTCTATCTGCATTGCATCCATTTTGAATTCCAGGGATGCTTTTAGCTCCGCTATTGCAACCAGTATTTGCGTATCCATTCGTCCTTGTGTATTTCCTTCGCTTTGTTCCTGTGGCTGCGACTTTGATCCTTCCGTCATTTGCGCGGGTCTTGAGAACGTGTACATAGATCTCTGTTTCACTTTATTATTGCTTGCTTTGGATGCCATCCCTACCACCATCTCTCTGGTGCTCTTTTTCTTCCCTGGCATCCGTGACAGTGCTGCCTGCTTCCTTTGTGCTTAATAGGGGGGTACTTCTTGGCGCTCTTATGTGGGCCCTTGCCTTCCGCTCTTGTATCAATCTATAGTTACTGAACACTTCTCCTCAGGGGGCGTGGGTGGAGGCTTGTTTGCTATGTTCTCAGCTTGCTTGCACTCCTTTGTTGACTTTCCGTGTCCTTCTCTCCCTGTTGTGGCCCTCGGGGTATCACATCTCCTTGCGCTGCTTGTCTTTGCCGTGTGCCAGCCATCCTCTCTTTTCCTCTATATTGTATTGTCACTCTTCCTTGGCTTCCAGGCACCTTGAACCACCCTCAGTGCGCCAGTGTCCTCCCCGCTTCTGTTGGGTAGCACAATCTGATGTGGCCCTCTTTGTCCCTCTATTGTGTCCCTCTTCTGGCTCCTTTCTTCTAACTGCCGACCAACCCAGTATCTCGGCCCCTTGGGGGACTTCCTGTAGTCCATGCCTCTGGAGCCCGTTGGCTTGACTTTTGTTATTTTTAGTTTTTTTGTTTTAGTGCGTGCCCCTCAGAGAGTTCTGTGCTCATGGGAATCTCATTTACACCCCTCGCTTCTTGTTTACTCGATATCTGCGGCTTGGGGGAATGTACGCTATGAGAAGCCACCTGGTCCTCAGCTTCCTGTAATGGACCTTGTTTCGTACTGCTTCTTCCTTATCTTTGCATCCTCCTGCACTTGTGTAAAGGGGGACTCTCTTCGGTTCTTGTCTTCCGGGCCGGTTGGTTGCACTTCTCCTTGCCACTCACAGGTATCTCAGCCAGCTGCAGCGGGCTTCTGTGCCTGCGGCCGTCTATTTTGCGCCATCTAAGCTTGCTACTTTGTGATGCCATGCTGTCCCTTCTTGCTTCTAGTATTTGGGGGATCCCGTCCCTGCCCTTTGTTGTGCGTGTTCCACTGATGCAGCTCCGGGTATCAGCATATGCGGCTGCCTTCTATTTGTGTGCCTTTGTCACCTTCTTACACGGGATGCTAGTGCTTGCACCAGAAGTGCTCCTCTTCCTCTATCCATGCAGTTTTAGTGCATCTGGGGGGGAGCCACTGCCAACCCCTGAGCAGTTGAGCTGCCGGTCTATTGTCTTCGTTCTGATCCTTACCATGGCTTGTAACGTTATTTGCCGTGCTGCCTCGTATCTTGTCTGCGCTGCATATTTATTTCAGCCCTAGCTGCTTGCACTCGCTCCCTTATTCCATCTGTGCCCACTTGCTGCGCCTTTGTTTCCTTTCTTAATTCAGCCACCCATACGCAGCTGATCTTATATTACTACGCGGCCGTCTGTTTGTAGCACATCCCCAGCCCGTTGCAACACTGTATCACTCAAGCCGACGTGTTCCTTGTTCTCCTGCCGCCACTCACAGTTGCTCAACAATGTATCCTCACTGGCGTTGCTTCTTGTCAGCCTTGCACAGTGTGAATTCCTTTGTGTTAATCCCATGCGGGCGCCATTTTCCTTCCTTTGTTCGCATTTCTCAGAAAACTCATGTGCTTCTAATTCTGCTCTGCAATGTCGTATCCTCACACGCTTTGCACCGCTGGACGCCCCTGCTCTTCCCACCGCGGCAGCTACAGAGACACTCCTTGCAGGCACCTTTATTCGCCCATATTCGTCCGGATCATTGTCAGATCAGCAGGAGCTAACGCGATGCACATCTTAGGTTGCTGCCATTTAGCCACGCCTCCCCACAAATTCTTGTGAAATTTATTGGCAAATGGCAATTATTGAAGTACTCAAGGCCTGTTACATTGATGATAAGGGATTAGGAATAAAAACAATGTTTAGCATGGATTTGGGTGCTCTTATCCATTATGGATCTTCTGGGGCATATAGTTGTAAATAGTGTACTTTTAAGCATATTAGTGGGCCTCTAACATTGTGAAACCTTGAAACATTTGAAGACTACCTTACAAAACGGGGCTGGGGGCTTGCCTTGATATTATTTGCATTAAATGGTCCTGGGTGTATACCTCACAAGTTAGGCACTCACCTCTGACAGGCAGTCAGCCTGGACTTCACAAGTTCAAAACTGTGGCTTGACCGATTTAGCTCTTCGTCTTTTGAGGTGAATAAATTGAGTACATCAGGCCTCAAAAATGTGCACTCACCACTAGCAGTTTGCCAGTGATATTTGACTCGTGTAGCGAGGCGAAAGAAAGAGTCAGACACATTGAGAACTTTCTAGACTGTCTATTGAAATTGTAAAAATATGGCCTAACTTTCCCTATTGCTAGATGAAACCCTACCTATCTAAAGGAACTAGAGGTGCTTGTCAGTTGTCAGGAAGTCCAAAGTAAAAATGTCCTCTGTCCAACCTAAGTCTACTTGACCCTACCACTATATACAACTAAATTAAATAGGCCAAGAGAATGTCTTTTCTTTTCCTGGTCTTTGCTTCTCTTCCGATAGTCTCTTTATTACAGATATTCCTTAACATAACCTTCTTGGGTAACATCTGTAATCAGTTCTTGTTGTTCTTCAAGAATAACCTTGGGTTTCGTGCCTTCTGTTGCCCTATATTTAGAATATCTTTCCTTCAAATAGTTCCTCGGCATATTGTTATCACTTGTAGATTCTTCCAGGTCTTTTACTTCAGGCTTTCCTAATTTGGGTTCATCTTGGTTTCCTTTTAGACAGTTTGTGATGCTGCAAATGCATTGGAGGGACCGGCCTTCCCTGTCCTTGTCCTGTAGTCCTTTTTCAGGTGTGTTCTGTATTGTTTTCTGCCCAGGAGTACATGTGGGACTCCTGACAGTGCAGCTCTTCCGCTTTTTAGTCATTGTGAACAGACCCTTGGGATGGCCTTATGGCACCCATGGGTGGGGGTACAACCCTGTACCTATCCTCCTTGACCTTTCTGCTGCCTTTGACACTGTCAATCACCCCCTACTTCTCAACACTCTCTCTTCCTTTGGTTTCAAAGGCTCTGTTCTCAATTGGCTCTCCTCTTACCGCTCCTCCCGCTCGTTTGCTGTCTCCTGGGGTGATCGTTACTCACCTCCCCTCCCCTTGCAATACGGCATACCCCAAGGTTCGGTTCTCGCCCCTTTCCTATTCTCTCTCTACACCTCTCTCCTTGCCCCCATCATCTCTTCCTTCAGTATTTCTCACCATTTCTATGCTGATGACATCCAACTCTTCCTTTCCTTCTCTTCCTTCTCCTCCGACCTCCACCTTAAACTTTCTTCCTGTCTTACTGCCCTTAAAAACTGGATGTCATCCCGCTTTCTTTCCCTCAATACTGATAAGACTGAAGTCTTATTCTTTCCCTCCAACACTCTTCCCCCTCCCTCTCCTCTACCTTTTATTCACTTTCCCCCCTCTAATCTTCCTTTCTCTGCCCGTGCTCGCAATCTAGGCATTCACTTTGACTCCTCCCTTTCCTTTTCCCACCATATTTCTCTTACCTCTCGCGCTTGTCGCTACCACCTTTTCAATATTCACAAAGTCCGCTCCTCTCTCACCTTCCATGCCACTAAACTTTTAATCTCCTCCCTTATCTTCTCTCGCCTCTTCTATTGCTCCTCTATACTCTTTGGACGGCCTGCTTCTCATCTCGCCCACCTCAAATCCCTCTACCACTCAGTTGTCCGTACCCTCTGTCTCCTTGCCCCTCATGACTCCATTTCTTCTTTGCTTTCGTACCTTGGTTGGCTTCCCTTTCACTCCCAACTTAAATTTAATTTCCTCTGTCTAGTCTTTAAATCTCAAAAAACAAAGTGGATCCACTTCGTTAGGAAAGGCGCTTCTCAGTTAGCCCCAATAAATGGTTGCTGTTTGTTGAATAAATACTCATAGTATCAGAAATCTCAGTTAAATGAGTTAAGACAGAAAATGTTTAATGCACATTTCTGAACTGTTGGATGAAAATCTTCTTAGTAAATAACACATCGAAAATTGCCCCTAATACTATGGTGTTAGTGCCAATGCATTTCGGTGAAAACCTTCATCAGGGCAGTATTATAGCACAACATGATATATTTCTTATAAGTTCTAAATTGAGTTACTTAAACGCCCGGTTGGCCTCGTCACATGATAGCGAAACGTAAAAATCTAACGACTTGTTGGACAATTCGACCGCAAGTGCACAAGTCGAAGATTTTCATCCAACAGTTCAGAAATGTGCATTAAACATTTTCTGTCTTAACTCATTTAACTGAGATTTCTGATACTATGAGTATTTATTCAACAAACAGCAACCATTTATTGGGGCTAACTGAGAAGCGCCTTTCCTAACGAAGTGGATCCACTTTGTTTTTTGAAGATGATTGGTTCGAATAGATCCCGGTGCTAAGGGACCTTTTATGGACTGGCAGCTCCAGGTTAAAGCATTTTGATAAATCCTTTTGCAATAGAGCTATTTACATTTCATACTATCAAGTGGTGCCCTCCTCCTTTTCCTTATTTTCCTAGTCTTTAAATCTCCCCATGATCTTGCTCCCCCTTATCTCTCCTCTCTCCTCTCTTTCTACACCCCTTCCCGCTCCCTTCATTCTGCTGATCTCTTCCTTCTCACCGTCCCTCCTTCTTCATGTGCCTCCTCCCATTTCTGCTCCTTCATTTCCTAGCCCCACTGCACTACAACTCATTACCTCTCTCTAACCGCTCCATACCTACCTTTTACTCCTTCCGTGCCTCCCTGAAATCACTCCATCTCCATTCCCGCCCTGATACCTTTCCCTCCTCTCAGTCTCTCTCCTTCCCTCACATCTTCTCTATGCACCTCTCCCTACCTGCCCCCTTCCCCTTACCCTCCTTGCATCTTCACCCTTATAACCTTTTTGTTTCCCTCCTCCTCCCTGCCTCACCCCTCCCTCCCTCTTCCCTCACACATAAATTGCTCTACTTACTGTTTTATTGGTTTGATTCATATTTGTAAATTGCTTCTACTGTTATAAATTTCTATGTATCTTGTTGTTATAATGTAAAGCGCTTTGGATTAAAGCGCTATATAAACACAATAAATACAAATACAAACTGTGGGTGGCCGACAGAGCAGGGTACGGGCTGGTGGCAGCTCCATGCTGAATTTGACAGGTGCTCTGAGTATCCTACATTTTTGGATACCCAGGCCCTGCCATTGGAATCGGTTGATTCCTGATAGGAGACAAGATGGTCTCTGTGGCCTCTTGCTTTCTATCGCCTGTTACCTTGTTTTCCCGAAGTCTGAGGAAGCCCTGACTCTGTCCCTTCCCCCTGACACACTGTTGGGTGGAAGTACTATATATGGTATGGTGGGGAAGTCCAGGCAAGGCCTGCTGGAGCCTTCCCAATGACTGTATGTTGTGGGTACACCCGCTGAGTGCAACCTGGGTGAATGGAGTGAGTGACCAATACGCATTTCATGTTATGGGAGTCTAGTATCTAGTGTTTGACACAAAGACTGAGACAGCCCTGGCCGAGAGTGTCTGGAGGGAAGTAAATGGCCTGAATGCACTGTGAGCCTAATTGGCTGCCTGTCTGCATGAATGCCCTTCTGAATAATTGGTTGCCTGAGTGTGACCTCACAGAGTGAATGAGAGACCAAACATTATATTTGGGGGCCTCTCACTGATGGAAATCATTCAGAAGCTGAAGTCGATATTTGATGCTTACTCTCGAAGCCGAGCCGGAAGAAGAAGGTAAACCGCTGTTCCCTTCAAAGCAATCTGAAAGCTGCTGTGCATTCAAGAAACTGATCCAAGAGAGGACCTGGCTTGGAGACCTCTCCCCAAGCTACGAGGGACCATCGTGCACCATCTAACCTTCGGCTAAGCACCCTAGAAGTCAGTCCTGGAAAGGCTGCCGACAGGAGATGGGAACTGCCGCAGAATCACAAAGCAAGGCGCCATTGAAGTCCATCACCGTCGATGACGATCATCGTCGACCGGAGCCGCAACGCTCCATTGCCTGAGAACACTTTGAAACAAGGACTCCCTTGCTCATCACTGATGACAGCTTTGTCCTGCCGGAGAAAGTCAAGGTCGCCGATGAACCAAGGAGAATCCGCCAGTGGGTTTCCCACCACCTGAAGACCACAAAGACGCCGACGACCTGACGTCCTTGCTGGGCCAAAGTTCTTCATAAACTATTTGCTGCAACAAACTATCCTCGTCGAAGTGCACCGCACGCCTCATCTTTGCAAGACGTCCACGACTGATCATCGACGAGCACCGCCAAGACCAAAGCTGCTGCCTCGCTGCCGTTGTTCACCCTTTTCTTCATGGGACCTTGATGATCCGTGGCTCCTGCCTTAAAGGGAGACACTCAAGAAGGCTCAATCGGCGACCCGTCGTCGAACTCTGCTAAACTAGGTAAATTGGGGTAGTAGAACATTTGTAGAAAGGAGATAAGACTCATATAGACAATATACGGACTGGGCTTTGTCTATCTTATTTACAGGTTGCCCAGGTGGGGGCATCCTCACACAGAACTGTGTCTAGGTAAACAGGGCCAGTATTCTGCCAATTGTCTAACCAACTTGTTTTCCTCCTAAGTCTATTGTTGGCTCACTTTATTAAATGATTTGTATGACATTTGAAACTGTCTAAATTCATGCATTTTAATGGAATCTAAGAAGTAATTGTGGTACCACATTGAGACTGTGGGCCTCATTAGGACCCTGGCGGAGAGGGTGTTACGCCAGCGTAGTGCATGGCGTACCTCTCCGCCATACTACGAGTTCCCGTAGCGCCATGGCGGCCTTTTCCGCCTGGTTTTACCAGGCGGAGAAAACCATGGCGCTACGGGACCTCGTTGTTAATTACGCCACCGTATTTTACGGTGGCGTAATTAACTCCTTCCCCACTCCCATTATACCCTATGGGGCAAAAATGGGAATGGGGAAGGGCAGAATGGGGATTGGGGATTTACCGCTCCGCCGAGGTCGGAATGGGGCGGTAAATCCGCCAACCCCCATGGCGCTATCGGCGGCTTTCCGCCATGCTTCGCGGTGCATTTAGCACCGCGAAGTCCGCCTGGGTCCTAATGAGGCCCTGTATATATTAACCATTTTATAATTGTCTGTGTGATTGTGTATATAATTGAAAACTTATTTATATAAAGAACTGTGTTTACACTAACATAGTGTGTGGACATTCCTCTGTGGGAGCTTGGGGACTACACTGTACTTAAGAACCAGCCCACATCACCTTCTGAGAGCTTAAGCCTTGGTTGCTCGTCCACAGCTACTGAATAGAGACCCTTGGCTGGGGTGCTCTGTGCTTCTACTCTGCCATATAGGGAGCATGAGTACATATACGCCCCTCCAGTCTTTACACTGGTGGCAGCATTGGGGTGCTTATGGTTTTAAGAATCAGTGTGTAACCTTGCCACTTACAAAATATCTATCCAATTTTAGGTTTAGTTGTGTACAGGATTACAACATTACAAACAATGGAATCTATTGCATATGGTAAATTGACTAGGATGAGCTTAGAGGCTCTCCAAAGTGCTTGTGAAGCCAGGGAGTTAGACTTTGTAGATACGTCTAGGGCTCAGCTGATAGCTGCCATGGTGGACTGCCAGACTGATTGTGAAACTCTTGATAGAGGGGAGATACAACCAATGAGGTCTCCACCCCTGGGGTTGCTACTGAATCTTTTTCTGGGAGTGCCACCACTCCTGCTGCCTCTATTCCGAAACCAAGCAATGTTTCTTGTAAGAGGATTCAATTCAACACTACAGCTAAGTCAATGCCTAGTCTGGGATACTGTATGGAAACCCTTATTGATATATCTTTACGTCCAGTTCATGAGTTCTGGATGACTACCCATATATAACACCCCTCTCTTGGAATCCCCCTCACCCCACTGAGCCAAGAAGTAGTTCTGTTTTGCAAGTTTAAACGGTTTATTTGATAATTTAAACAATATATATATATATCACACTTTTTAATAAATTAATAATTGAATATCACACTTAATCTGAGCAGTAATCAATAATGGATAGTCCGGCACTACCACACTTCTTTATAATCAATGATGAGTGGTTATAGGATGGATACGATAGCAACAATACTTTTATGGTTTCAAATGGATGCAATGTGGAATGAAATGCAGTACAGAAAATAACTTGATAGGATTTCAGCAAAAGACAATGGGCCTCATTACGACCCAGGCATTAAGGGTTAACGCTGTCGTTAACCCTTAACGCCTATTCTGATTTTAACGGCTGCTTTTAGCAGCCGTTAAAATCCACGGCGCTAACCCGCCATGATGCTAATTACGCCACCCTATGGGGCAAAAATGGGAATGGGGAAGGGAAAATGGGAAATGGGGATTTACCGCCCCACTCACCTTGGAATAGGGCGGTAAATCCGCCATCCACCATGGTGTAAACGTAGTTTGGTAAAGTTGGCGTACTTAGCGCCTGGGTCGTAATGACCCCCAATGTAATCACTTTCTTGGACAATTCATCGCCCCCCTTAATGCAATGTAAGGAGATGAATAGAATGGGACTCAGTTCTTAGGAATGCAATCAAATAGAGTTCAGTTCAATTCCCCCCCAGCAGCTTATACAACAGATAGGAGTTTTGAAACACAGACCCAAGTGCTTTGAATATGGTGACAATGCAGTGAGAAATATGCTGAAAATGCTTTTAATTCCCTTCAGGAGGTTCAGGGTGAGTGGTATCTAGTTAATATTAGTCCAGGCTCACTCTAGCAATGATTCAGGGATGGTTCTTAAGAGGCAAACGAAATTTAGTAGTTCAGGCAAAAGCAGCTATCTTTTTACAAGTAAAGAAATCGGGCCAAATCGCAAATCGTGGCAAAATTCGCGGGTGCGAGAATCGTGATTACGGAGAAAGTATAAGGAGTAGGAAGTCGGTTCTAGGCTCGTTGAAAAGCTGAGATTCTAAGCTTTCAGAGGAAAGTTAAACCAAGTTCCAAACGGTTCCAGAGATAAGTTCAAAGCGACAGGTTACAGCTTGCAGCTAGAAAATGACAGGTGACAGCTTTGCAAATGACAGGTGACAGTTACGAGGCAGTTCTACTTAGATTAAAATAGTTTGGATTAGATTATTTTAACTAAGAGATTGGTTCTGCACAGTTCTGCTAGGTACTCACAATATATTTAGAAATAGGCCTCGCCACGGATCTGGTCAGGTTTTGGACTGGACTCCGGTTCTGGTCTCGGCACTTCACAGTGATCTGGGTCAGCTCTCTGGTTCTGCTAACAGCGGTCTGGGTCAGCTCTGCTCTGCTGGTCTAGCCTCTCTGGATTCTGGATACTGCTCTGCTTTCTAGGTACTGCTACAGGTTCTGGAGATTGATGGATTTGAAGTCTGGATCTCTGGATGTGGTATGGTCCGGCAGCATGCTCCGCAGCAAATGGAATTGAATGTCCTCTCTAGCTTCCAGTGGCTCTTTTTATGTCTTTTGAAAGTGGGTGTGTGTGCAGCATCATTAGCCAGCCCCTCTTTCAACTTGTCATTGGCCCAATTCTCCCCTCTCCCATGATTGGGGAAGGAACTGTGAGTCAGAGTGATGCTGTAGGTTTTATGGGTCAGAGGATCCTCCCCTGGTCAGTTTGCCCACAAATCTATATTTGATCAAAATGCACATTTCTCAAATACATAGTGGTTTGTCATTGCATGTACATATTACCTATCACATGAGGTAGTCTCTGTCCCAAATCTGCTCTTCCTGAGGGCTTGCATTCAGAAACGGCAACATTTTCGATTTTAGTGGGTTATGCAACCTTGGTTCTTCATTAAAAATTATACACATATACACGGCCTGTCCATACATACTCCAGTAAATTCCCATGTCTCTAGCTTAAACACAGAGTCTGTAGTATCCATAAATAGCGGGGTTTTGCCCCAGAACATCACACAAATTCCCAACGCGTCTTAAAATGTGCACAGAAAAATCACAAGAATTATGGTATCATTTAGATAATTTTGACAAGTCCGCACCATGAGTTATACATCTTTCTTAAAATCATATTCTGGCCAACAGGGGTGTGTCTTTTCAGGTCACATGGTGTAGAAACCAGTTTATCCAGTTTCTGCCAAGCTCAGAGACCCTGCCCCTCCCAGCTTCTGCCAAGAGGAAGCTATTTTACGGTCCCCCTAATAAACCATCTGACTGGGCCCTGGAAGGCCCATTGTTCAAGAGGAAGCCATTTATGGCCTCCCCCCAATAAACCCTCTGCCTGGGCCCAGGACAGGCCTTTGTTCAACTCCCTGTAGCTGCTCCACCCCTAATCTAATCAGAGAGGTGACAACTCCTTTTGGCAAGGGGAAGAGTGGCTGAGCAGGTTTTAACTCCTGTGGGGGTAGATGTCAGGCAGAATTCAGTTCCTTAAGCCAGGCCCCAGCTAATGTCACTTCTAGTTACCCAGTTTTCTGCATTCAAATAAACTAACAATTTTTACACATGCAGCTAGAATGCTGATTTTAAGTTCAAAACTATGACATTTTAACAGTTACAAACTATGTGACACTCAAAAGTAGGTCACTCAGTTAATTTAAACATTTCGATTTTGGTGGTTTTAATCCAGTTTCAGTTAGGCTGCTGACATGCATAGCTCAGCCAGTTTTGTTATGAACATTGTTTTGGGATCTTCATCTTCCCAGATTTAGTATGCACACATACTTCATACTGCCAGATGTCCGCTGGTGTTCAGTGAGATTTTTGGATGTGTTGCAATGTTTGAAAATAGGCATTTTGAGCTGGCATTCAGAGAAACAAAAGGTGATTTTAAAGTGCGGTTTTTCCTTTGGCACACATTTCACTCATGGCACCCCGGCCCATCCTGCTCGCACTGGTGGGTGGCAAGTTAGGCAACCATTTTAGTGTGCACAAACTGCGTGGTTCTCCTGGATTTTGGCGCACATGTGGGCTTTTTGGCCATCTTGGATTTTCTAAGCCCACAGCACCAAATGTTGCAGCATGATAGCTCAAACGTGGGTCAGGACCCCCAACATTCTTCAGGGAATGCCTTGGAACTTGAATTATTGAGGATGAAATTGGCCTTTGAATATAAAAAGTTGGCAACTGAAGCTGAATTTAAGAAAGAGGAGTTGGCACAGCAAGTAATACTCAAGAATAGGGATCTTGAACTCCAAGACAAGGACACTGAATGTCAGAAAATCCAGCTAGAGAAAGCTAGTGTTGAGACTTCAGCAAAACCAATTGAGAGTGTCAGGTCCCCAGCCACCAAGTTTATGAAAGATTTGGTTGGTATGTATGTGGAGTGTTCTGATATCCTCCAGTAGTTTGAAGCATTTGAAATTGCTTGTGGAATCCATGATGTTGATAAAAGAGATTGGGCTAAGTGTTTGTTAAGCCGAGTGCCTCAGACTGGATATGACTGTATTCTGAAACTGAGTGTGGAAGAAAGGGGTCAGTATGAGAGCATGAAGTCTGCTTTGATTGCCAAGTTTGGCAAGACACTGACCCAATACCTAAAAAGGTTCTGGGAATTTAAGAAAAGAGAGAATATGTCTTGGATTGACTGGGTGAGTGCTGCACATATGAACATAATGGGGTAGATTGATGGTTACAAACTGAAAACGTTTGTTGAATTGTCCCACATTTTGTTTTTTGAGCATTTTTCAGAAGCCTGTTCACCAGAGCTGTGTCAGTATGTTGCTGACCAGAACATTTTAGATCCCTTTAAGCTGGCCAGGCTGACTGACAAGTGGGTCTCCCACCGGGTGTCCCCTAAGGACACCAGTGGGAAGGACAAGGACAAAGAAAAGGGGACCTCTCAGAAGTCTGAGGAGTCCCAGAAGCAATCACAGTCGGGTAAACCAAAACCTTCCTCTCCTAAAACCCAACATTCTAGTCCTATGTGGGAGGGGGTAAGAGTAGTGGTCGCAGGATCACAGTGGCTCCAGTACTGTACCCCGCATTCCTGGCACTTGTTGGGACTGTGGGTCTCTGGACCACAAGAAGGGTGACCCCAAGTGTAAAGGTAAGGCACTTGGAGTCCAGGCTATCAGCCTGACCTACCCTTATCCCATGCCTAAGGTGGAGGCCACTGCCCTCCCCTTCTCTACAGGGATCACATTCAGTGCTCCTGCAGAGATTTCCCTAATGTCCCTTGGCACCTGGGACCAGTACGCAGAAGTACTGGCTACAACCCCACAGAACACCCGCAGATTTTTTAGAAGTGTCCTTTTGAATGGCCAGCTTTCTACTGGTTTGAGAGACACTGGGGCAAGCATGACAGTGGTGGACAGGAGCCTACTCATGCCAGAGGACTATGTAGGTGCTCCTCTGAGAACTACCAGGTTAGCTGGTGGACCTCCCAAATTATCGCCTGTACCCTCAGTCAACATTATGATTGGAGACAAGACAGCAAAGCTTCCTGTCCTGGTTCAGGACAATGTACCTGCTAACATTTTGTTAGGCAATGATCTAGGGAAGTTTGGGTTGCTCTCTGATGGTCTCCCCCTGACTGCTTCTGCAGTCACTAGGTCACAGGTAACACTGGGTCTGACTGAGAGTCAGGTACCCAAGCCAAATACCAGGCCTAAGGCAAAAAGGAAGAGTAAGAAGGCCACCGCTGCAAAGGGGGCTCCTTCTCTTCGTGCTGCTTCAGCAGCACCCAATGGGACTCATGCTCTGGACGGGCTGGGTCCAGTGGAAACCCGAGCCTCAACTCCTGAGGGAGAAGAGCCAGAAGACCCTACTGAGGGAGAGGTGCTCAACCCAGAGGATCAACCTGACCTTCAATGCCTACTGGCTGAAGGGGGGCCCTGTAGGGGAGACTTCTGTAAGGGTCAGAGAGAGGGCCACTCTCGAGGGTCTGAGGAAACAGGCCCTGGCCCAGGCACAAGGTGAAATGCCTCGGTCATTCCGGATTTATTGGGAGGGTGAGCTCCTTGTAAGTGAGCCCACTAAGCTTGAACCTGGTGCCCTCAAGAGGTTGGTGGTACCCCAGGTCTACAGGTCCTTCCTGTTGTAGTTGGCACATGAGGTGCCCTTAGCTGGTCATCTTGGTACCAAGAAGACTAGGCAGAGGCTCTCTGCACATTTCTACTGGCCCCGGAAGGGAGTGGAATTAGGGTCCCACTGCAAGACATGCCCCACTTGTCAGTTGTCTGGCAAGACTGGAGGCACTGTCATTGCCCCACTGCAGCCATTGCCAGAGGTTGGCACACCATTTGAGAGGGATGGCATCCACATTGTCGGTCCCCTTGACCCTCCCACTTCAGGTGGACTTTGGTTCATCCTGGTCCTGGTAGATCATGCCACCAGGTACCCTGAGGCTATACCACTTCGGACTGTTACTGCCAAGGTGTTTGCCAGGGCACTCCTGGGCATTTACAGAGGTGGATTCCCTAAAGAGGTTGTCTCTGACAGAGGATCCAACTTCATGTCGAGTTACATGAAAGCGATGTGGAAAGAGTGTGGGGTAACCTACAAGTTCTCCACCTCCTACTATCCCAGACCAATGGTCTAGTTGAGAGATTTAACAAAACTCTCAAGGGCATGCTGGGTGCTTTGGAAGAGCCCCAAAGGAGGAAATAGGATCTCCTCCTGCCATGCCAGCTGTTTGCTTACAGAGAGATACCTCAAGAGGGTGTTGGTTTCAGCCCCTTTAAGTTACTCTTTGGACATCCCATGAGGGGGCCCCTTTCCTTGATCATAGAAGGTTTGGAAGCCACCCCTCCAGGTCCTGCCAAGCAAGTGGGGGACTATGTGTTAGGCCTCAGACGGAGGATGACACAGATGATGGGCCAGGCGACAGTGAACCTTAAGGCCAGCCAGGAATTAAACAAGTACTGGCATGACCTTAAAGCATCACAAGTGGATTGGACTACAGGACAGGAGATCCTTGTGATGGAGCCTACCAAGCCTCGAGATTTGGCAGATAAGTAGACTGGACCCTTCAGGATCATATCCAAGATGGGCAAAGTCAATTATCTGGTTGACATAGGAGTCTCTGGGGTAGCCCCTCATGTATTCCATGTTAACCAGCTCAAGCCTTTCCACAGGCGAGCAGAAGTCTCATGCCTCTTGCTAGCTTCAGAGCAAGAGACATGATGAGAGTGAGCCACTTCCTGCAACCCTCAGAGTGGCTCAGTGGAATGAGTACATCTCTCTCCAGATCTGACACCAGAGCAGCAGAGGGCCTGCAGGTCTTTGATCCAGCGCCTCTGTTCTCACTGACACCCGGCCTCACTCCATAGTGGATTCACAAAATTGACACTGGTGACAATGTACCTGTCAAAAGCAGAAGCTACAGGATGACAGAAACTGCGAAGAACCACATCCAGGCTGCAGTCACCAAGATGTTGGATCTGGGTGTTATTGAACCCTCAACCAGTCCCTGGTCCAGTCCAGTGTTCCTTATACCCAAGGCAAGTTCCCAGGCAGGTACCAAGGATTGGAGGTTCTGTGTGGACTACAGAGGAGTCAATGGCATCACCAAAACTGATGGGCACCCATTGCCCAGGGCCAATGAGCTTGTGGCACCATAGGTGCTGCCAAATTTGTGAGCACCTTTGACCTTACCTTAGGCTATTGGCAAATAGCTCTGACGGGCCATGCGAAGGAAAAGACTGCATTCTCATCCCCTCAGGGGCTCTACCAGTTTAGATTCATTCTTTTTGGGTTGGAAAATGCACCTGCCACCTTCCAGAGATTAGTCAATTGTGCGCTCAGTGGGCTGGAGGCCTTTTGTGTGGCCTACCTAGACGACATTGCTGTCTACAGTTCCACCTGGGAAGAGCACTTGACTCATCTGGATAAGGTGTTGCAGGTCTTGAAAAGGGCTAACCTCACTATCAAGGCCACCAAGTGCCAGATAGCTCAGGGGAAAGTCACTTATCTTGGTCATGAGGTAGGAGGGTGTCAAATCCAACCTCTCCCCAGTGAGGTACAGGATGTACATGACTGGGAGACTCCCACTAATCAAACCCAGGTGAGAGCCTTTTTGGGCTTCACTGGGTATTACTGTAACTTCATGGCAGACTATGGAACCATAGCTGCACTTCTGACAGCTTTGACTTCACCCAAGCAAGTGAGGATGGTTAATTGGACTGAAGACTGTCCGAGGGCCTTTGTTGGCTTGATGCAAAGACTGTGTAGGGCACCTGTGTTGTGTGCGCCTGATAACAGCAAAACCTTTATTGTCCAGACTGATGCCCGCAACACCGGAATTGGAGCTGTCTTGTCCCAGTTAGATGACAAAGGAAAGGAACATCCGATCATATTCATCAGTAGGCAACTCACAGGTAGAGAACTTAGGTGGGCTACTGTTGAAAAGGAATGTTTCAGTATAGTTTGGAGCCTTAGGCGTTTTAGACCCTACCTTACGGGGTCTACCCTCAAGGTCCAAACAGACCGTAAGCCCTTAAAATGGGTTATGCAGATGAAAGATGAAAACCCGAAACTGCTCACGTGGTCCACCAGGTGGTGCTAGTGGTGCACCATTAGCCTGCAAGGGCTAGACTTCACCATTGAGCATAGACCAGGGTAGAGTCACGATAATGGAGATGGCCTTTCCAGAAGGTATGTTGACCCCCTGGGTGAGGGTGTCAATCTCGTGGGAGATTAGACCATCCTAACCTCAGTCTGGAGAAGTGACTGTGATGCTAGAAATGCATTGGAGGGACATGGCCTCCCGGTCCTTGTTCTGTAGTGCTTTTGCAGGTGTGTTCTGTATTGTTTTCTGCACAGGAGTCCATGTGGGCCTTCTGGCAGTGCAGCTCTTCCGCTTTTTGGTCATGGTGAACAGACCCTTGGGTTAGCCTTATGGTACAACCCTGCACCCCTAGTATATGTTTTTGGGCACCTTTGGGTGGCCCTACAGAGCAGGGTATGGGCTGATGGCAGCTCCATGCTGCTGAATTGGACAGGTGCTCTGAGTATCCTCCATTAGGGAATACCCAGGCCCTGCCATTGGAATCGGTTGATTCCTGATAGGAGACAAGGGGCCTCATTCCGAGTACGGCGCTAACCAATGGCGCTATTAACGCCTTGGTTGACGCCGTACCCGGACCGGCAGCGCCTTGGTGGATGGCGGAATTACCGCCCCATTCCAAGGTTGGCGGGGCGGTAATTCCCCATTCACCAAGGCTCTTCCCCATTCCCAAATGAGCCCCCATAGGGCTCAATGGGAATGGGGAAGATGCAAATAACGGTGACCGTTCATTACGGTCACCGTTATTGGCTTGGAGGCCCCTTTGCGCCCTCGACTTTAACACCTGCTCAAAGCAGGCGTTAAGGGCGAGGGCGCAAAGGGAACTCGGAGTATGGCGGTAAGGGATTACCGCCACCGGTCTCATTACCGGTGGCCGCTATCCCTTACCGCCATACTCGGAATGAGGCCCAAGATGTCCCCTGTAGCCTCTTGCTTTCTATCGCCTGTTACCATGTATTCCCAAAGTTCCGGGAAGTCCTGACTCTGTCCCTTTCCCCTGACTGGCTGTTGGGTGGAAGTTCCATATATGGTATTGTGGGGAAGTCCAGGCCAGACCGGCTGGAGCCTTCCCAATGACTGTATGTTGTGGGTACGCCCGTGGGGTGGGACTGGGTAAATGTAGTGAGTGACGAATACGCATTTCATGTTATGGGTGTCTCTAGTGTGTGACACAAAGACTGAGACAGCACTGCCCGAAACTGATATGAATGCAGTGTGGAAGTGCTGGCTGGCTGGGTACTTGTCCCAATACGCATTCCTTGTTGTGAGTGTCTGGAGGGAAGTGAATGGCCTGAATGCACTGTGAGCCTGATTGTCTGCCTGCCTGCATGAATGTCCTTCTGAATGATTGGTTGCCTGAGTGTGACCGAGCAGAGTGAATGCAAGACCAAACAGTATATCTGGGGCCTCTCACTGATGGAAATCGTTCAGAAACTGAATTCGATACTTGATGCTTACTCTTGAAGATGAGCCGGAAGAAGAAGGTGAACCGCTGTTCCCTTCAATGCAATCTGAAAGCTGCTGTGCCTTCAAGAAACTGTTCCAAGAGAGAACCTGGCTAGGAGACCTCTCCCCGAGCTACGAGGGACCATTGTGCACCAGCTAACCTTCGCTGAAGTGCCCTGAAAGTCAGTCCTGGAAAGGCTGCCAACCGGAGACGGGACCACCGCGGAATCACAGAGCGAGGCGCCAGGATATGGAAGTCCATCACCGTCGACGATGTTCATTGTCGACTGGAGCCGCTACGCTCCATTGCCTAAGAACACTTTGAAACAAGGACTCCCTTGCTCATCACCGACGACCGCTTTGTCCCGCCAGAGAAAGTCAAGGTCACCCATGAACCGAGGAGAATCCAAAAGTGAGTTTCCCACCACCTGAAGACCACAAGGAAGCTGATGACCCGACGCCCTTGCTGAGCCAAAGTTCTTCATTAACTGTTCGCGGAAACACACTATTGTCGTCGAGGTGCCCCGCATGCCTCATCTTCGCAGGACGTCCCCGACCGATCGGCGACGAGCACCGCCAAGACCAAAGCTGCTGCCTCGCTGCCGTTGTTCACCCTTTTCTCTGTGGGATCTCGACGATCCATGGCTCCTGCCTTAAAGGGAGACACTCAAGAAGGATTTGTCAACGACCCGTCATTGAACTCTGCTAAACCAGGTACATTGGGGTAGTAGAACATTTGTAGAATTTCCATTGAACTGAAAGATCCCCTGTGGTGTTGAAAAGGTTGTCTTTTCCCTGTCTGCTGTATTTAAAGCAACCTCCCAATATCCTTTCGTCAAATGAAATGTACTTGCCCGTCCCTAGTTTCTCGATCAAATCATCATTGAGGTGCATTGGATAACTGTCAGTGATGGAAATTGAGTTCAGCTTCCTGAAATCTATATAGAATCAACAGGGGGTTATCAGGTTTGGCAACCAGGACAAATGGGGGCACTCCAAGGACTTTCAGAGTGCTCAATGATATCAGCCTTGAGCATCTCCTCCACCTCCTGTTCAATGATCTTTCGTCTAGCCTCAGGGATCCTATAGGGTTTTAGATTGATAGGTATTCCTGATGGGGTGCCGATGTAATGAAAAGAATTAGCGACTCTACCTGGGTTTTCTGAATACACAGAAGAAACAAAGAGAGGTAAAAGGGACAAACGCCCAAACCTGACAATCCCTCAGAAAAGGTTAGAAGACCTCAATATGCAAACTCATGTGTCAGGGGGCAAAAAAATACCTGAAGCAAGGGCTAGGTGCCTGACTGTAAAGTGACCTCAAGGAGCAGAGGCCAGAACCTCAAACAAACTAAACAACCAATTCCAAAAATACACAATTTTATTAAAGCTCAATTTAGAAAAAATATCTAGAAAAGGACACACAAGCAAATAAGTTAAATAGCTCACAATATACAATATTAAAAAAAGACCATTGTTAAATAATGTGTCAGTCATTGCGTCAGGGAAAACAGATAGGGTTATTTGTGAGTGGGTTCAAAAAGAGTTGGTATCATGTATTGATAACCCACCTAAAGTGTCAAGTGCTGTGCAAATTCGAACAATATTACACAATCACACACTACAGTCATACTAATCAGAAATCACTCATACTCATTATTACTCGTAACCTAATCATCCAACATGTTTCTTTCCTGTTGCAAGTAGACAGAAGACGTTTTTAGGCAATTAATCAGGGGCTAAATGTAGTCCAAGGGAAGCGCTAATCAAAAAAGAGCATACAGCAGAAAACTACTCTGCACAATAAATGGGAAACAACATTCAAAATATATACATAGAGGAACTATACATAAGTTCAATCATCAAGTATTGTGGATGCATAGAGACGCTGCAGAAATCAAGCGTCAATTCAATGGTTCTCCTTAGGGTCTGCAGGCAGCAGGCATCCCCTGCAAACATAAATAGACATTGGTATAACTGACCATATGTCACTTATGGAATCTCATAGTCGAAAAACAGACACACATTAGTATAAATCAAGCTGGGCGCCTCATGAATAGACATCCTAGTTCTATTCCAAGGCACAAAAACGGGCAGCAGAAGCATTTAGAAAGAGTGAAGACAGAATGACTTAACCACCCGTCAGTGCACTGCGGATTTACTGAAAAACCTAATCTAAAGAAACCCTACTAGGTTAACAAAGCGAGGAACATAATCTATCAGAAATACTCTAGAGCAATTCTCTAGAAATGGTAATATTTTATGCTTTGTGGCTCTCTCAGGGAAATACCAAAGTGTGCACACAGTGGGAGAGAGCTTTTCTGAATACACCTCAGGGAATTGAGCCAATAAGTCGCCCGGTTCTTCTTGATGGGATAATGGCAACAGAGGTGAAATCAATTGGGTCTCAATTTCAGGGTCAGTAAGAAGTGCAGCCATTGTGACCGAAGTTGTCTTGCTGGGATCTATTTTCCATTGTTTCAGTAAATTAACATAATAGACTTGGGTTTTCTAACGTCTATCAGGTTGCGAGGTTGGATAGTTCAAGAAACCTTTTTTCCTAGGCCCTATAGGGTCCGTGCCACTTGGAAATCATTTTGTTATACGATGATGGAAAGAGAACTAAAACTGATTGTCCGATAGAAAAAGATCAGGTCACAGCATGTTTATTTTATGCTGCCTTCTACGGTTCTTGGGATTGACCTAGGTGTGTTTTTTACTATTTCCCTTGCTGCTGGCATGTGTGCCATCGATTTTGGGGCCTTTGGTAATGGGTAATATGGCCTCCTTCCTCTATTCACATGTTTCCTTTAACATATTTAAAACATCCTGAGGTTCCCTCCATAGAATATCCCAAAGGAGGAATACCCCAGGGAAGTCTGAGGGGTCTTCCAGACTGCAAATAGGGCCCAGGGTATCATTATATCCCAATTTCTGCTGTAGGTTTCCACCAACTTCTGCAAGATTCTCTCTAAGGTCTGGTTAAAACGCTCTACTAAACCATCGGTCTGAGGGTGATAAGCTGACGTTCAGATGGCTTTGATGTTAAGCAACTACTTTACTTCTTTCATTAGGCGAGACATGAAGGTGGTACCTTGATCCAGAAGCACCTTCTTTGGAAACCCACCCTGGGTAAAAAGGGTAGCAGATGTTTCAGTATCTGTTGGCTAGTGTTGTTGCGAAGTGGAAACGCCTCGAGTTAGCGGTTGGCATAATCCACAATCACTAAAATATATTGATTTCACAATTTAGATGTTTCTAGTGGACCTACTATGTCCCTCACTATCTTGGAG
Source organism: Ambystoma mexicanum (assembly GCF_040938575.1). Taxonomy (NCBI): domain Eukaryota; kingdom Metazoa; phylum Chordata; class Amphibia; order Caudata; family Ambystomatidae; genus Ambystoma; species Ambystoma mexicanum. The sequence goes on from NC_090922.1 coordinate 355,251,670, forward strand.
AAATTTCCGGTACAGGTTGAGTTGTTGCCATCTTTTGGAACATTTCACACACCAATGCATAGTTTTTGCCAACAGGTCTGATTGCAGGTGCCAGTAAGGTAGGTTAATACCCATTCCATGGGGGATTGCCAGTGTGACCGGCATGTAATACAGGCTGTTATTGCCGGTGGGGTGTCTGCCTTACCTCCAGCTCTTGGCTTGAAGTAAATCTGGCCACCCCACTGGCAAACTCCGGAACGGCATACTTGTAATGGGGCCGTCTGTGTTTAACCTACCCCCTGATGAGCAGCTGTCAAGTGGGCATGGGCTAATTCTAACACCACTCTTCTGTGGCTTTGGCATACCACCAGTGTTCGGGCCAAGCCATCTTTTGTCAGATCACCTAACTCTTGTATTTCTTGAGGTATTGGAAATACAGGTTTTTCTAGAATCCCTTGGGCTATTTTCTCCACCTCTTTAATGGTATAAGGATTATTACTTTGATTGTGGAGTAGAACTTTGATGTCTCCCCTAAAGTCCGGGTCTATGATGCCGGCCATCACATCCAAACCATACCGCCAGACTAACCCTGATTTTGAGGCTAGCCTAATATATGTAAACAAATTAAGTTGAGGAACCTTTTCACAATGGACATTCTTAGAAGTAGACCTCAGCGCCCTTGTGTTTGTTGAGAAAGTAATGGTTGTCGCATGAACTTAGTAACAGCGGAGTAATGATGGTTCCTCCACTCCATTTTGCAAAAGAGTAGTAAGGGTATTGTTACACTTTTTACATTCATGCGCCAAATAGTCAAAGAAAAACTCCACTCATTAGGATTATATTTGTAAAGCGGTGTATTATGTGAACAGGTGTCCTATTGTGATGACACGTGTTTTGACGGACCCAGCCATCTTTTTCAAATCAGGGCTAAATTATATTACAAAATGAATTTAGTACATTGACATTCATCAAGAATTATAACACCATTCCAGTGAATAAGTTACATGTGAACACAGACATCAGGGAGGGGGTAGGGGAGGATTGGTTCGGATGAAAAGCATATAATGGTGCATTTGAAGAGACAAAAATTAAAGTGGGAGAAAAAGGGGGGAAGAGAAAGAACAAAGAAAAATTCCAGTGAGTTCATTTGTCTATTAAATCTTCCTTTTCACAATTGAAATTCAGATATTAGATGGTCTGAAGAATAAAACGAAACGGTCTTACCAAATGGTATTGGTTTGAAATTTGGAACACAGCTTTTCAGCAAATTCGAGTAAGTCATGGGATCAATCCCAACCTGCCAAGTAAACCTGTAATGATTAGTCCTATGTTAAGGTAATTAATACTTCATAATTATGTTAATTAAAGTACTGTTTATCTGTCTTATTGTGAAGTATCCTGTAAGGAATCCTGAATGGTATTGCTGTTAGTATGTCATGTGTCTCGTAATCATTTAAGTTTAAACGTGGAAGTAGGGTAATCACAAAGGGTTTTTGCTTCTCAAAATTAGTCTGCTGATGCTTTTAAAATGATCTGTATGTCGCGAATCTCTTGGAAATTTGCGTTTGCAAATGCTTGTAAAGTGAAAGTATAATAACATCTTAGTTTGTGTGCAAATACATGGATCTCAAAGCTGAGCGAGAATTGCACGTTCCTACGGTTGCCACAGAGTTATTGCATTGTTAATTTTATTGTGATACATTACAGCCTGTGATATCCTGAGAGCCTATGGGGGGCTAAGCCTGCCGTACGGGCTGCGCATGCAGTCATCCTGTTACTCGTAGTTTACCTCTGTCATACAGTTCCCAGCTCCATGCAAATCTGTCTGCGTTCGTATGCGGATCAACAATGGTGGCCTTAACTATTGTTGTTGCGGTCAAAAGTTGCCAATTCTTTTTTAAGATCTTTCTTAACGTTGCATTGTTGGCGCAGTCTATTGTAATAAACCGTATTCTTTCAGGCTGTCCGCCGGTTTGCTTGCTGGTAGTCAGTGTTCTATCTCTGTTTAGTTCTTTCGCTTGATCACAAGCTCTTGTAATATTTTTTCTGGCATACCCTCTGGCTAAAAAGCATGTTGAGAGCAACCTACATTCTTCATCAAAGGCTACTTTTGCCGAACAGTTCCTTCGAGCTCGTATATATTCCCCTTTCAGGATGTTTTTAATTACGGGATTGTAATGGCAGCTGGTCGCAAACAGAGTTGAGTTCGCCTCTGTTTGTTTCCTGTAGGTTTTCGTCATCAGTTGGTTCTCATCTATGTAGATTGTTAAATCCAAGTAGTTGACCTCTGATGTGCTAGAGGTTCCAGTGAATTGTATTCCCAATGGGTTCTGATTTGCTCTTTGTCTGAATGCTTGCAGTTTGTCGTCATTGCCCTTCCAAATGAGAAAAACATCATCTACATCAGAGTATATGTATAGCCTAATATATGTACCCCGGGGTGAGACAGGAGTAAACCTGTGGGTATCAATCATCTCTCATTTGGAGGAATAAAAATTTCCTATGTACTTTGTAAATCATACCCTATAGACTCTTCTGTGGCTACAGTAGAGCCTCTGGCTTTAGGGTTTACTTTGGTAAACAGCAACTTCTATCAGTTGGTTGACATCCCACTCTAACATCATATGTGGCAAGTTGGAAGAAGGAGTTGGCTATATTGAGGACATTCTAGACTATCTTTATTGAAATTATTAAAGTAAGGCCTAGCTTTCCCTATTGCTAGGGGGAATACCCTGCATATCTAAAGGAACTAACGGGGCATGTCAGTTGTCAGGAAGTCCAAAGTAAAAATGTCCTCCGTCCTAAACTAATTCTACCTGAGCCTACCAATATATATAAGTAAATTAAATAGGCCATAAGAATGTCTTTTCTTCCCCTGGTCTCTGCTTCTCTTACAATTGTCTCTTTGTTACAGATGTTCCTTAATGTAGCCTTCTCAGGTAAGATCTGTCATTAGTTCTTGAAGTTCTTCAAGAATACTCTTGGGTTGTGTGCTTTTTGTGGCCCTATATTTATAATATCATGCCCTCAAATAGTTCCTCGCCCTCTTGTTATCACTTGTAGACTCTTCCAGGTCTTTTACTTCAAGCTTTACTGATTTGGGTGTATCTTGGTGGTTTATCTTGGTTTCCATTTAGACTGTTCTTGTCAAGGATTCTGCTTCTTAGACTGTCTCCTCTGTTATCTTGTTCACTTGACAGCTTTGTTTCTTGTCTGTCATTACATACTTCTAGTTTGCGCTTTCTCCAGAACTCAATTCTGAAGGTATAGGGTATCTTCCCTTTTCCCCAGGGGATTCATTTCCACTCTATGTAGGTACTCCCCACCTGGGTTAATTAAAATTCTCTTTTATATGTTTTTCACCTCGCTTGTTTTTCCTCTTCATAAGATATCCACTTTATCTAACTGGTTTATTTATCTGCTTTCTTGTGCTTTTCCAATTCTGATTACACAGTCTTATATTTAATGTCTCCGAGTATAATCAGGCGCCTGTCGGCCTCCCACTTTTCCCTGTTCCCCCTCTGTATGTAGAGGAGGGTTGCAGGGCTCAGCTCTCGCTCGGGTGTGGTTTCTCGTGCCTTCCGTTCATCCGCTCACTGTTCTCGGTTCCTCGTAGGATTACTGCTGTGCACAGGCACTGGGGATTGAAAGCTAGTCAAGCTTCCAGGTCGTTGTTTAGGCGTCCTGCCCACCAAGCTGCAAGTGCGGTCACGCCACCACCAGGTTCCTCAGTTCTCTCTTCCTCCTTGTAACTCTCTCTTTGCATTTGCATATGCGGCACTCCGGCGTCTCCCACTGGTGTTTTCCTGCTTGTTCAAAGTCACACGCTGCGCGACTGGCCTTGGCTCCACCTCCACAAGGCATGATGATGTCAGCAGGCTTCCTCTGGGCACTGCATTCTCCTACGTCCTCTCTGCTCTGACGAGTCCCAGTTAAATATACGTCTCTTGCTAAAGAGACATCTTTTCCTTTTTGCATTGCCTTCAGTCAAATGAAAAGAAGCCACATTATTCTTTATATGAGACAGTAACATGTATGCGGCTATAGTAGCTGGTCTAGGAAGTTCTTCACAGGAACAGGATTCCTTGTCCCCAAAGTGGAAGTCTGTCCCGGTGAGGTCCAACTTGCAGAGTGGGGTCACCTCCTTAGCCTCACATGTGGAGGCTCCTCTTTGGGGAGAAGGGACGAAAACCTGCAATTTGACACACAAGTAAGAAATGGTGTGCAGTGTGTATGTATAGAATTGTGGTGGCGAGTGACATTTGTATGGCTGGCTAGTAACTTGCAACTTCAATTTTTGCCCCCTGGAGTGCATTACATTGGGTAACAATGATGCCTGTTCTTACTACATTTAGAAGCAGTGGGAATCTGGCAAGAAACACTACATTAAAGCAAAAATTATTCTTATGTCACTAAGAAATAATTTTCAGCAACGTAAGTGGATTTCAGTTGGGAACTACATTAATTATTTAATCGACACATTTCGTAACTTATTCACCTTAATTGCCCATTAGCCACTTGCCAGACAGGCAATATAAGAAGTGCAATACAAGAAGGAGATATCATTTCTGAAAAAACTCTGCATTGTAATAACAAACAAAAACTTCAAATGTAAAAAATGAGCACATGCAAAATGTTTTGGAAAGGAAATGTACATGCTACTTATTCTTCTAATATGCGGTTACTAGCTATACAAAGGCACAGAAGTTGGCAAGTCTCACCAGATCACAAACGTGGGCATCTGGTTCAATTATTTTGCACACAGACGCCCCTTCTGGACAACGAATCAGAAGCTGAATATTTCTTCATAAAGATAATGCAATTCGATTTGAACATTTAGTACAAAACATTTGCATTATGGCAAACGTGAATCTTGCAAGTAAACACCAGGCTTACTGGAACTTAGTGGACAGTTGGGCACTCAAGTCACTTATGTTCCTACTATCCATTTGCCAAGCATCTGCAACTGGCCCCTTTACACTCTATCTGAGGGAAGCAGGCAAAAGCTTAGTTGGCCGCAACAGTTTCTGCACAGATTGAGTATCTTACCCAGCTCAGCGATGCACCTCCCAGTGTGCCGAAGAGTCAAGTGGTGCGGCAATTGCAGAGTGCTGAAGACTGGGGTTGTCCTAGGTATGGGTGCCATTGGGTAGTCATTTTTACTTCTGCTCACAGTAGCAGGGATTCACAGGTGTGACCAGGCTGGTCTAGTTTCTAGGCCCCAGGTTCTCTTCAATCGCTGAGGCATCTCATCTAAAGCGTTACAAGATTCATCTCAGCAGCCACCTTTTTTGCTCCCTGTGCCTTCCTGACCATCTCCACCACTCAGCCCACTCTACTGAGGTCACGATAACTAATAGTATGCCATGCCCATCAGCAATCTCTGGCAGATTGGCTGGCTAGCCTTCTATAAATCCTGGTTCAGGGTACACTGCTATTTATGTCTCATCCCTACAGTTCCTCCTCCTTCGTCTGTCCACCATGGTCCAGAGCAGCTGCCGAGCAACATTTTACGGACAGGAGAGCATCATGTTGCTTGCGAGCTGCATGTTGGAGATCACTGCTCTACTGTTTTGTCCGTCTAATGTCTCTCGCTTCTTCTAGGACTTGCCTCCACCCTGTGATGTTACTCCACTCTCTCGGTTCTGCTCCATCCCTCTTCCACAATAATTCTCCTTCCTCTACATTACTACTCCCTCCTCCGCACTACTGCTCCCTCCTGGGCACTGCGACAACTCTCACCACAACACTATAACTACTTTCTCCACATTATTACTACTCCCACTCTGCCAACCTGGTACTCCGGGATGTTGCTGTCACCCAGACACATCCACTTCACTATCACTCCTTATACTAACTTATCTAACCAGACTTGCTGTAATAAAGTGTACACTCAAACTGCAGTACCACCTGCACTCACAAACCAATACCTCATCTTCTCTAGAAATCACCTTCACAATACGCTGCTCCTGCCTTTCTCCTACTCGGCTCTTGCTTCACCACCTCCACCTGCTCTGATTGCACCTAAACAAACCACAATTTTCTGTTTCCTTGCCCCCCTCTTCCTGTCACTGGTTCACTACCCCTTATCAATCTAGCCCTGTCTTTCCCTCCCAGGTAGTCACACAAACAATGGAGTTGTTAAAAGGTGGGATAAGCCCTGGCCTTTTTCAGCAAAAACCTGTCCCGAACACTGATGGCAGGCCCGGCCGTTCAGTGTCCATGTTCAAGTTAGGTGGGTAGGCTCTGGACACCCCTGTAGTTAGTTTCATTCTCTTTATACTTCAAGCTTTGCTTTATTGTCCATGGTGGTCTAGCGTATGCACCACCGGTGGCAGAGTGTTGTTGCTACCATTGGGGAGCACTGTGCAGCTCCACTCGTCGCTGCATAAAGGACACCGGTTGTGCTCAAAGTGAGAGGGTTGCTGGTCTTGCTTTGAGCCCGGGCTGCCAAAGATGTTTGGAGCACGGTGGCCGCTGGAGGGTTTCTCGCTCTTTGCTGATTACCTTTGTTGACGATTCTCTTGTTGACTCAGAGAGCATTTTGTGTAGCTGGCATGGTACTAGATCATTGTGGACTGAATACTAGCATGCTGGCGCAAGGGCGGAGGAGTAGAAGCTAATACCCTCTCAACTGCTACCATCCTCCTCATGGGAAGGACTGGCTTTGGATTGCCCCCTGGTAGACCTTCCACCCCAGTTGAGAGGGGTTCCCATTGCTTCTTGATAAGATCAGCGTGCTGGCATCGTGACATACCCCCACCCTTGCTTCTGACTTTGCCTCATGCCCCTATCCAATAACCGACTTACTCCCCTACCCCATCCTCCAAAGGCTTCTCTTTACCCCTGAACCTTCTTGAGACATTGGTCAAAGAGTCCGAATTCTGTTCCCAACAGAACCTTTTTCTTGCAATCAAGGCATGACAATCATTGTCATGGTGATTTCCTGCTGCAATATCTGAAGCATGAGGGTTGCTTGTGGGTACAGATCTATGTCCTCATGAACACATGTAATAGGGTCATGCTTCCAGGGTGTAGGTCTAGGTTGATTTAGCCCACCCAAACTGTGTTTTTTTAACTTTCTGAGTCTAGGGGGGCCTTTGCCAGGATACCCTTGATTTGGACTGGGAGATTGAACTTCCAATCAGTTTCTCCTGTAATGCATAGGGACCATGCACCCGGTTTGGGCCCCTCCTCTTCTGGAAAAAAAAATCTGCAAGATACTTCATTTCTTCTGTCCATTCTGCTGATTCTGCCTCATTGGGGAAGCTGGGACCTGGACAAAGAGATTGACTCTCCATAGGTTCCTTTTTGGACTTTTCTGGACATAATCGGGCCAAGTGGCCTGGCTTCCCAAAGGCATAGCATGTTATGATCTCAGGACGTGATGGAGGTCCGGGTTTCAACCCTTCGCTGAGTGTAGGTGTCCTGTGCTTACTCTCAAAGTGAGTTGGGCTGCTGGGGCCAGGTCTCTTAATGGTTGTACTCTCTTCACTTCTGCACCTTGAGGGTGTGCAAGGCTTGTTGGGCTGCGCAGGAGGGTCAATGTGATTGTTGGACCAATGATATTGCCCCACTAGTAACAGGGGGTTTCTACAACCCTTTAAAATTTAACGAAGAAAGTGCCCGATCTTTTCCAGTACCCGACTTTTGTAGGATTGTTAGGGGTAGTGCTGGTTGCTCTTTTCTCTCAGCAATCCCCCCTTGTAGTGCTCTCAATGTTTCTTGACTATGATGGCTGATTGTGAACTGGCTCTCCAGCAGATGCTCTTAGAAAGTCCTCAGTGGTTGTTCAGGGGAATTGGTATGCCCAAGAAAAGGCCCCTTTTGGCCACTGGGGACTCTGATATTTCTTCGCCCTCGTCCAAGGCGGGGCCTTCTCTACAGGAAGAATGTGGGACTACTTTCGGGGGTTGCTAATCCACGTCTGCTGGCTGGAGCTTGTCTTAGGTGACAGGATTTTTCTCAGGCTTCTCATATTTGGTCCAATAGACTCTTCCTTGGCTCTGTATCCAATGATACTTCCTTCAGGCAGGATAACGGTGTTGAATAGTTGTTGCGCTTTGTCACCCCTCGGACTGGGTCAAGACTTAGTAATTCTAACGCCACCCCTAACTCCCACATTTCTGTGTCCCAAGGCTCAGTTCTGCCGGCTACCCAGGAATCTTCTGTTTCTGATTTCTCATCTGTTTTCCTTTGGCATGGGGTAACCTCTATTTTGGGGGCTACAGGATCTCACTTCTGACACCACATGTCCAGATGGCACAAGAATTACTCCAAGCCACAGACACTGTCCAGAGGTTTGTATGATATAATATGATCGGTTATTAATAACCTGCTTAATACCCAGAGGTTTCTAAGCGTGGACCCGGGGATCGAACCTGTGTTACTTGTGTCATCTTGCTGCCAAGGCGAGCATGTTGCTGCTGAGCTATCCTCCCGAGATGATGTTGAATTTTAATTGAAATTGTAATGGCCACTGGGGCCGTTCCTTTCTCTCTCGTCTTATTTAGCAACACCTCCCTAACCCAGGAATCCCTGACCCCAGGTTTGTAGCTACTGAAAATTGAACTGTACTGTCTAAATCTGGTTTACACTAGATATGAGGACCTAAAAGCAGGGTGCCTTCACTGACTAAACTCCTTCAGGGACGTCCTAACTGCTCCAAAACTATCCAGTGGTTAATGTTCTATAGGGATAGGGAATTATGCCTTAGAAACAAGCTGTTGAATTCAGACCTTTTTCTACCACACTCACTCTCTCCACTTCTTCTCCTGACCTATTGCTACACTCCTGCAACTCTGCCCACCCCTCTCTCACCTCCCTCTACTCTACTGGTCCCTCTGATGCCTCTAATTTCTTCTAGGCCTCGTCGCCACCCTTTGATGTTGCTCTACCCACTCTGTTACACGTCCTCCCCCTTCTACAATACTAAACTCTGTCCTACATTACCATTCCCTCTTCCACACTATTACTCATTATTCTTCACTACTGCTCTTCCTCCTTCACACTAAAACTCCCTCCTCCACACTACTCCCACATTCACACACAACTAATTCCTCTATTTCTTCCACACTACTACTTCCACTCCACCTACCTCCTACTCCATCACACCACTGTCACCCAGGCACATCTGCACCGCTATCATTTCTTTCACTAACCTATCTAGCCACACTTATCACACTAACACGCACACTCAAACTGCAGTAATGCTTGCGCTCCCTAACCAATATGTCACTTTCTCCAGAAACCGCTTCCAGAACCAGCCGCTCCTTCCTTCCGCCTGCTGGTCTCTTTGTCCACTACCTTCACCTACTCTGACCTCACCTGAACAACCCACAATTTCCTGTTTAATCTTATGTTCCCGCTCTTCCTGCCATTAGTTCATCAAGGTGCTTGACATGGCATGGCTCTTCCTGCCATTAGTTCATGCCCCTTAGTTAATTTAGCCCTGTCTTTCTCTCTTTGGAAGTGGCACACAAGCAACAGAGCAGTTAAATGGCGAGATAAGCCTCACCCCTTTATTCTGCTAGGTCTGTCACAGAATTATTATGGCGGGCCAGGGCATTCAGTGTCCATATTTGTGTTAAGATGGGGGGTGGCTCCGGAACGGCCCCGAGGTAGTTCAGCCTCTGCTTCGGGTCCAGGATGCTAAAGATGTTTGGAGCACGGTTGGCGCTCAAGAATTTCTCGTTCTTTGCTGAAGACCCTTGCTGATGATCTTCTTGTTTACTTTACAAAAAGCAGAAAGAGTCTGAAGAGCACTTTGTGTAGGAGGGATGGCGTGAGACAATTGGGGATTGCATAATAGCATGCGGGCACAATGTGGGGCTAGGAACTGGGACACCCTTAACTGCCAACGTCCTCCTCATGGGAAGTACTGGCACTGTATTACTCCCTGGTAGCCTCTCAATGCCGACTGAGAGGAGTTCCCATCCCATCTTGACAAGATCAATGTGCCGGCCATGCCACAGGTCTTACTTGGATTTGGAGTCTGGATTAAAGCCCTTCATCTGCTTCAATATACTTCTTATATTTAGGCCTGGATGAGGAAGAGGGACGTGGGAATAATGCCTAAATAACTTTCCTGCATTCTTGCCAACATTCTGTGAGCAAAAACAGGGATAATTTTTTAAGTTTCAAAAAGGTGATTAACATTATGACATCGTAAAAAATGACATCACATGAACTTTGACATGGCTTGTGAACTTGAACAAAATAGTTTGTACCAAAAAGAGGGCATGGTTTTCCCTGGCCTTGCAGACCGTATTCCATATTTTTGTGTAGATGTGTTTACACAGGGAATCTGCAGGCCAGCCAGAATATCAAGGTGCTTGACATGGCTGGCAGGTAAATGCATTGTATCTTTTTGTAGCTAGCGATTGAGACTATTCAAGATTACTTTTACTCAAAATGATCCCAGCAACCTCTCACTGACATGCCCACACTCAGTCTGTGCTGGAGTCGGACTGCAGACCTTCTTTCTCTGGCAGTACCCTGTGGAGGTTCTGTATCCCTGGGCTGTCCTTCATCAACAGACATCCCCCACCCCTGCTCACTGACTCTGGGAGCCTGTAACATGTAGGAAAGCACTGTCTCAGGCCATTTGGGCTGCAGCCTGTGAAGGCATGTTAAACTGCCAGGGAGAGGGTTACATTGCTGTGTGTCTCGGCAAATAGGAATGCTGCAATTGCCACTTCCCCGCTCATGCACACACTGGCAAGCTTCTCTTGTGGACTTGGCAGGCAGGCCAAAATGTGGAAGGCTGTGTGGGAGGCCACAGGCAGAGCCACAGTTTTGGGCCAGGGATGGTGCATTGTGTCTGCAGAAAGACTGTGTCCCCCCCTCTGGCAATAACAGGCACAGCTAAACCAAAAGGTGGGAACACCAATGAATGATTTATTACAGGCAGAGAAGTAGGCTTATTGCCAGCAGAGTACATTAGGCACACTGGACACGGATGATTGTCTGCACTGGGCTGCGTGTACAAGGTGGCGCATCAATGGCAGGCAAACAGCCTAGGCACACCCACTTTTATCGGACCTGGCGGCCTGAGGAGTACCCTTGGATGCAGGGGAGGGGGGAGAAGGAACACCAAGGGAGGAAGAGAAGGGTTAGAGAAGGAAACGTTCGAGTGGAGAGACTGCTGAGAAGGAGGAGAAAGGGCGCGAGAGACTGGGGAAAGGGGAGAGAAAAGAAACAATGGGCGGGGGGCGTGGCTAAGTAGCCATGGAGTAGGACGTGTCCGAGTGCAGCTGCTCTTGTTGATCCGACGTTGATCCGAGGAACTGCGTGCATAATAACCTGAATGTTCCATAAATGCTGGTGTATGCGTCGGAATATGAGCCCTACAACTATCGGAGGAAACAAGCCCATAGGATGCAGTATGCGGCTGATATAGGACTTTGAGCTTGCAGCTCTGGGGACACGAATGGAACCAAAATGGCGGACAACAAAGGGGTTGCAGCCCCAGCCATTGTATCGATCGAACTGGATCGCAGAGACTGAGCGGCCCCTGGCTGGGTGCCCACTGGAGCTTGTGCTCGAGGCAGCGCTTCGTCATCGGGTGCATTGCCAGGCAGCGGTGCGGGACACTGAAAGCCCATAAATGGAGGATTGAGAGGCGGGGTGGTTGCCTTCTGAGCGCTCCCACGGAAGATTTGCTGCACAGCGTTGATGAAGCTGTGTGCCTTAGGGCAGGATCAGATGAAGTGGCGAGCCGGACGCAGCCCCGCTGGGAGTGTATGAGCCGAGGTAGATGCAGGACGCGAATTAATCGGAGCTCACAATTTGAAATTTAATAAATGACTGCTGAGCCAACATTGTAGCAGAGTCGGCTTCCGCAAAGCGTGGATACATAAGTTGAAGTGGACGTTGAAGAATATTTGATAATACCTTTTTTGGGCATCGGCCATGCCGAAATGCTACGAGGCAAAATGGTGGACAATAAAGGAGATGGGGCGGATGTCGTGGAAGCCACTGCATAAACCGGAGGCAGCTGTAGTGGAGGACCGGAGTGCGGGGACTCTGCGGGGCCCGCTGGTGCTGATGAGAGCTGCGTTTGCCTTGCCGGGCTCACGGTACTACTTGGAGCAGTGGCGCTCTGCATCGGGAAGGTGGAAGGGGCGGTGAGCCGGGCTTTGGAAGGCAGTGGAGGCGGCAACTATTGTAGCATTCACTTGTCTCCGACGGAGTTCCGGAGCCCCGTGCGGCGCAAGCGAGGCCAGCATGAGCTACTTGGTGCACCTCAAGTCGTCGCGTAAGGTCTGTGGATGACCCGCGGTAAATAAGAAACAGCGCAGGTCTTGCCACATATTAACCGTCAGTGGGTCTCATTACGACCCTGGCGGAATGGGTTAAACAGCGCCGTAAAAGGTGACGGCGCCGTTCAACCCGTTCCGCCACATTACGAGGTCCCCTCGCGGGACACGGTAAGCATGCCTGGGAAAACCAGGCGTGCTTACCTGTGTCCCGCGAGGGGAAGAGGGAGCAAACAACGGGCCATCTCGTTATGGCCCATTGTTTGCTCCCTCTCCCATTCCCATTCAGCTCTATGGGGGCTGAAATAGGAATGGGGAAGGACCGTGTCCGAGTCCTTGAGGGAGGAATTACCGGGCCATCCGAACTCAGAATGGCCCAGTAAATCCTCATTCCGAGGACACGGACACGGATGCGATTTCGGCGGCAGCCATGCCGCCAATAGCGGCATGGCTACCGGCCGAACTCGTAATGATGGCCAGTGTGTATAAAGGTGCTGGGTTGGCCGGTGGCGGATACATTGTGGCGCTCAACTGATACTGTAGAGGCGTTGCCTGCACGCAAGAAGGGCGGCGGATGCATAGATGGAAATGACACAAGTCTGGTGCACTTGATCACCCAATCTGATGACGTGCATGCCCACTTCCCTGCCACTGTAACCGGGAGGATTGCTGCCTTGCGTGTGCAACCGCTGAGAGTGGGAGGGAAGTGCTGCCCTGAGCTATTGAATGAGATGGGTCTGAGCCACGCTGTATGGGAATGAGACAGTGGGGCTGACAAGGCGGATGCTTTAAATGCAGTGGGCCACGGAAGGCACCAACCAAGACGTTAGTTGGACATCATATTGGATTATCCAAGGGCCCCTCCTGACAGGGACCATGCTGGTGCTCTAGAATAAAGAGGGTCGGCTCTGTCTCTCTGCAGGGTACAAGCACCTGGGGTCCTGACCTATTCTGACATCACTGCTCCTGGAGCAGCTGGGAGCCACGCTCTACAAGTAGACCCATGCCAACCCGCCGAGGGTGGCAGAATATGGGGGGCCCAAGAGATAGCGGGCCCAACTGGGACCAGTAGCAACCTACAAAAAGCAGTAAGGTCAATTGGAAACGTGGGAGGACATAACCCACCCGAAGACGCAGCTCAGTGCATGCGCATCCATGCGGGGCACCCCAAGATAACGGCCCAGGTTCAGAGTGACACACTGGTGTCACGGTGTGATAGAGAAACAGAGTTGCTGCACCACGGACGAAGTAACCTCGGATACTTGACCAAGACTGCAAGATGACGGGGAGAGTAATCAAAGGCAAAAGCAAACAACCCACGATGGAAGCATTTGCTAAGACACAGCAGTCTCCAGCGGCGTCGACGCACAGTGGCGCAACTGTAACTACGGAAAGTTCCCAGGGGACTGAAAACCACCAGATACTAGCAACTATAACAGAGCTAAGAGACTCATGGGGGATAGCAATGGCAGACCTGCGAACCTCCTTGGAAGCTAAAATAGACGCAGTGGGGATAGATGTCAACCTGCTGAGACAGGATGTCAGGGCGCTGGCAGACAGAACGAGCAGTCTGGAGAGTGCGGTCAAAACGAACACGGCTACCAGCACTGATAACGCAAAGGAGGTCCACATACTGAAGCAGCAAGTGGCTAACCTGGAGAACCGTGCGGTGAAAGCCAAAGGCAGGGCGAGGCGGAATAACATCCACGTGGTGGGCCTACCAGAGGGAGAGGAAGGCCAAGACCCTACGGATTATGTTGAGAACATGATCCTGCAGGAAATAGGGGCTGACAAATTCTCGCAAGGATTCACAGTGGAATGAGCGCATAGAGCCCTCATGAGAAAACCAAAGCTTGGAGCCCCTCCCGGCGCAATAATTGCCAAGATACTGAACTATAGAGATTGCAAGAAGATTCTGGAGTACTTTCAAAAAGGGGGAATGATCGAAAGAGATTCGGCTACCATCACAGCGTATCCCGATTACACAATGCTGGTCTAGAGGCAACGGTACAGTTACGTGGCGGTTAAGAGGAGGCTACGCACGGCTGGCATCAAATATATGTTTTTGTACCCTGCAAGATTGAAAGTACTGCACAAAAGTAGAATGTTCTTTTTTGACACCCCAGAGGAAGCAGCGACATGGCTGGACCTGCAGGGCTGCCCGGAACGAGATGCGGAACGGGCCCAAGAAGAGCACGATAAGTGATTGGGATGCTACATGTATACTGGGTTGTCACATAGCGGGGTATGCCAGTAGAGACTTGATGAAGACACTGATAGATGGGTATGGATGGGCGGTGTTGAAACCAGGCTATAATATCCCTGATTCTGTTGAAATGGGACAGACTGGAATATAGAGTATTGAAAGCATGAGTAAAGTGAATAGCAATGCGTGGTTGAATTGAAGTAGACAGGAGCGGCAAGATACAGGCACCCTACCCTCCGAGTAGTAGTAGTGGTAGCAGGATAGCGACTATGGCGGCCTCACCCTGCTGAGCTTCGAGTACAGGCTATCTCCAGAAAGAGCTAGATGCGGGGGTGACTGAAATCCAGGGATGGAGCTGGGCAACAGTTGGGCGGGCAATGTTGAGGAAGGGAAGGGAGGTGGGAGGGAAAGGGGTGTTTGGGGTGTTTGTAGGTAAGGGGAGTTTACATTGGGGGATGAGCCTATATAGACTGAGAAGGAATTCAGATCTGGACTGCACTGGCGGGGGTGGGGGGTAACTTTAATGTTCCATGGGGGATTTTAGAATAATTACGTGGAATGTCAGGGGGCTTAATAGCTATTTAAAAAGGAACAAGGTCATGTTGTATCTACGTAGACAAAAGATAGACATTGCACTGTTGCAGGAAATTCACCTGACACGGGAAAAAACGGAGGTGGTTACTAAGAAATGGAAAGGGGTGGTGGCGGGCTCATCATACTCTGCTTATGCTAGGGGAGTGCTTATCTGGGTGGCGCTGCATGTCCCGTTTCAGCTGCTGCAGGAAGTAGCGGAGACGGATGGGAGGATGGTCATAATGAGAGGATTGGTGGAGAATAGGGAGGTATGCATTGTAAATACGTACGCCCCGAATCAAAATACAGCGGCATACTTCAGAACACTGTGTACTAACCTTGGCTTGTGTATGGGGAGTGCGGTGATCTGGGGAGGGGACTTTAACTGCGTATTAAACCCTAGAGTGGACAGGTCAGATGGGAAGATGGACAGACCTGCCCCAGCTGCTAGAGCTTTGCAGACATTACTGGATGACTTTGGTCTGGGAGATGTGTGGAGGACGAGACACCCCCAAGAAAGGCAATACTCGCATTATTCCGCCCCGCAGCAGTTACACACGAGACTGGACTATGTCTTTGCCACATCAGAGGTAACAACAGAGATTACACAAGCGGAATATAAAGCAAGGGTCCTTTCGGACCACTCGCCCCTGGTCCTCGGATGGCAATACTGCCTCCCGAGAGCAAGGATTCCGACATGGCGCCTCCGAGCGGAGGCCCTCAGAGATCCCTTTTTTAGAGAGGATATGAGGGAGGAGACTATAAACTATTTTGAGACGAATACTGGTAGCGTGGACTCGGCGGGTACATTATGGGAAGCCTTCAAGGTTGTGATGAGAGGGGTAGCCATTGCAAAATCCAAAGGTCTGCAGGGTGGGATCTTGGCTGACATGTAAGAAACAGAGAGGGAACTGGAAGAGGCTCTGAGAGGAGGAAGTAACATGGAGGCAGACATGGAACTGATACTTAAACTGCAGCAGAAATGCGCGGGGCATTGGGAAAGACTGTGTAACCTCAACTATAAAAAATACATAGAGAGACAGCATGCGGGAGGAGATAAAACAGGAAGGCTCTTGGCATGGTTATACAAGAGCGAAACCCCCAGACCCACGATTAGAACAATCACGAGGGAAGACGGCAGTGTAGCTGATACCCAAGAGGGAGTTAATCAGGAGTTTGCAGATTACTATAGGTTACTATATGGAGATAAGGAGGGAAGTAGTCATGGGGAGATAACAGAAACACTGGAGGACATAGGACTGCCCGCGATAAGTGTTGAGGAAAGAGAGAAGCTAGATGCACCGATTACTTTGGAGGAGTTGGGAGAAGTGGTGAGGCAGCTGCCTACTAGTAAAACTCCAGGGGCGGACGGGCTCCCAAGTGAATTTTATAAAGTATATAGGGAGGAAGTGCTCCCCCCAATGTTAGCAATGTTAAATGAAGCGTTTGAGGTGGGACGGCTGCCGGAGTCACTTAGAGAGGCGATCATAATACCGCTTCCCAAACCCAGCAAGCTTGGGCATAGCTGCAGCTCCTACAGACCTTTGTCGATGATGAACCAAGACAGCAAGATATTGACGGCTGTCTTGGCAAACAGACTGCAGAGAGTTATTGGCAAACTAATACACCCCGACCAGACGGGCTATGTCCCAAATAGAAAAATAACTCATAATCATAGAAAGCTCCAACGGGTTGTTGAATGGGGAAGTAAGAACGAAGGCGAAATGGCAATTGTGTCCTTGGACGCAATAAAGGCCTTCGATTCGGTTAAGTGGCCATGGCTGTTGGCAGCCCTGGCGGCTATGGTATGGGGCCTGGATACATAAATTGGGCGAAGATGCTATATAGTGAACCGCTGGCCAGGGTCAAAACAGGATCAGTGATATCCGAAACATGGCAATTTAGCAGAGGCACCAGACAGGGGTGCCCATGCTCCCCAATGCTCTATATACTAGCTCTGGAACGCCAAGCAATATACCTTAGACAACAGTACGATACTGTTGGTATCGAAATAGGAGGGGAACGACACTTGATCTCCTTATATGCAGATGACTTGCTGCTGTACTTGAGACACCCAGAGGAAAATCTCTAGTACATCCTGGAAGTGATGGAGAGATATGCGGGGTTGTCCGGTATAGTGGTGAATCCTTAAAAATCCAGTATTTTCCCGCTAGGTAGTTATAAAGGAATTCCTGTGGGATGGTTGCCGGTGCTACAAACACCATGGGTGGTTAGTACTTTCCGGTATCTTGGGATAGACGTGTACCACACATTGGAAGAGGAGCACAGGCACAATACCGAGGAAGCCATTGAGAAAATCGAGAAGTGTATGCAACTCTGGGTGAGGTTGCCCCTAGCAATGATGGGACGAGGGGCAATGCTTAAGATGGTGGTCCTACCTAGGCTCCTACATTAATTTGGGAATATTCCATACCTGATACCCAAGACGTTCTTCACTAAACTGAACAGCATGTGTAGGGATTTCCTGTGGCATGGTACCCGGAATAGGGTGGCACTATGGAAACTGCAGAACTTCTATGAAAGAAGGGGGATAAAGCTGCCTAATTATGAGGTTTATTATGTAGCGAGCTAGCTACAATATGTTGCCAAATGGCTCTCAGATGAACAGACCCCTGAATCCAGGTTGTTTGGACAGGACTGTGCCCCCGTTTTATTTAAAAGAGATGATCTAGCTGCCCAAGACAGAAATGGAAGAGCGCCCTAAAATGATGATGCTACGGTGGAAGATGTGGCGCCGGGCATGCCAGATGATGGAAAACCCATTCCCATGCTCCCCGCAGGTACCACTAGTTGCACTGGCAGGGGGAGATAAGCAGCTGAGGATGATAATCAGGAACCACTGGGAGTCGGTGGGGTTAGTGACGATGGGAGATATCTGGCGAGAGGGGACCATCATAGACTTTGAAGTGCTGGGGGAGGAAATGGGGTTACACATGGGCCAGTATATCACGCATCACAGAATGGTGCAGAGAATTAGAAGAGCATGGCCCGAAACGGTACTGGAAGAAGAACCAGATGCTAGCACAGATACAATTTATGATATAACAGAGGGGGGGCACGAGATCTCTAGACTGTACAAGATGATGATGTCCAAGGTTGGAAAGGAATTAACACAATTAAGACTAGACTGGGAAGCGGAAGTACGAACTTCGATAGAGGACGGGATGTGGGAACGTGCCCTGGGGTACCACGAGAAGGTGTCAAGAAATGCGAGACTAAAACAGATACAACTATATACCACGCACAGGGCATATATGACACCCCAAAGGATATCTAGGTTTGAAAATGCCAGAAGGCAAGCAGGTCCCAAATGCGATGAAGAAAATGCTGGCATAGTGCACATGTTTTGGTCATGCCCAGTAATTGAGCGCTTCTGCGGTGAAGTACAGAAACTAGCAGAAAAGGGGGTCACGATTGTTATTGATACAGATTGGGCATGCTTGCTGGGGGGGGTTCCCTAGATCACAGAAACTTAAGCATGTTAGTAAATTGAAAGATCTAGCATATGTGCTGGCAAAAAGAAAGATAGAGGGCATGCCACAGGCCACGGGTGGAGGTGTGGTGGAAGGAGTTGCAGAAATGGGCGGAGGCCGAAACCATGGTATGGCAAGAGGCGAGTATTGTAGGGGGAGAGGAGGAGGCGGGAACCCTGATGGCATGGAAATTATTAATAGCGGAATTGTTTGGAACGATACAGGATCTGACAGAATCCACGGAAAGTAAGACCCAACCACGCGAGGCAGATACAGAGACCGTGGAATAAATAGGCTCGTAAGGGAGGGTGGGATAAGGGGAGCAGTGACCAAAATTAAGTAAGGAACAATTGAGCTGTTGATATGTGCACTGCATGTTTTGTTTGTATTGTTTTTGTTTGAATAAATCAACAAAATTGTTTAAAAAAAAAAACTATGGGCAGCTGGGGAGCAGTGAGAGAGGCCATGCATTTGGTGATTAGTTGCACTATACAAGTGTAATGATGATGAATATGATGATGAGAGTGGGGTGCAAGGAGGAAAATAGCCGGTGGGGAGATAAAGGGAGAGGTGAGCCAAGGGGGCCCGAGAGAATGAGAGAGGGAGAAAGAGACAGAGAGAGAGAAAGGGAGAGTGAAATGGAGAGCGAGAGAATGAGCAAGAACGAGAAACGAGGGAGAAATAGAGTGTAAGAGAGACAGAGGGAAAGGGAGAGAAGGAGAGAGAGTAAGAGAGAGAAGGAGAGAGGAGAGAGAAGGAGAGAGAGGTAGTGAGAGGGAAGCACGCAAAAGCAGGGGCAGAGAGGCCAGGAAGACTACTGTTGGAAAAATAGAGCAGGCTGGGGAAAAGGAGAATGGGGGGAATGGAGAAGGCCGAAAAGGGTACCTGTTAAAAACGCCTGCTCAGCTGCTCTGGCCCCACCCACATGGTCAAATATATAGTTGCCATCCTCTAACGACGGGAAATGAGGACTACATACAAGATATACAGACATTTTCCTGTTAAGATCATATTTAAATAAATGTGACTTTCATTTCATTTGACTGGTTAAAATCTTACCCCACTTGTTGAAGCAAACAAACACAAATATTTACATCAAAATTTAAAACCATAACGAAACATTCAACAAGGTGCATCCAATAACACCATGACAACACATGTATAAACATTAAAGACAATTATAGAACAGGGGTGAGTTTAATAAGAAATGGTGCAGCCGTTGAGGTGCTCTTCACGTGATCAGGGACCTCGACCAGGTTCTAGAACCGAGTCAGGACACCAGAAAACTGTGGAATTGCGAGGCAGGCCAAAACGGGCAAGGCCATGTGGGAGACCCCAGGCAAAGTTACAGCTCTGGGCCAAGGATTAACAGACATTAGGATTAGTTGCCTATAAGTGTACTAATGTACTGTCCCTCCCTTTTTTATATTGTAGCTTTGAATTGGAGGAAAAAGAAAAGAGAAAACTTTAATGTAATGTGGTCAAATTTGTCTACCTCCTTTGAACCTAACCCTCATAAAATTGCTGGCTACGTTGGATATGTGGCAACATTAAAAATGGTACCTTTTTAGATCTGTGGGTTGTCGGTGGGGAAACCCAGACTGTATTCATATGATTTTCTTGTCTCTGTCTCCTTTCAGTTAATAAAGTGGCCGCGTGTGTGAGAACCCGATTCGTTTGACTGACATGTGGTTTAACCAATGTCCACATTATGCTGTATATTTTAAAGTCTCAATTTGGTGAGTAGTTCAGTTGAGGCTTGACCATTCTGCTCAGACTACAAGCATGGAGGAGGTCGATTTATTTTCGGGTGCATTGTCCACAGGGCCATCTTAAGAGATTTGGGGGCCCGGGGCACAGACAGCATTGGGCCTCCCCGCCCCTCTAAAACCCAGGTCTCCCCTCCCACCTTTTAAAACCCATCCCTCCCCAAAACCCCTCTTTATCCCCTCCCTGATAACCAATGCCCCCCTCTCAATCTGCACAATGCCTGCCTTTCTTAAGCATGTGCTTGCCAAGGAAGCAAAGTAAGCTATGATGCAGCAGGCACTGAACCTTCCAGGCCACCAACACTCTAAAAGGAAGAAACCCCACACTTCCTATCCCCACATCAAATTCTAAACCCTACAGTCAGCAAGCAAAGGCAATTCATTTTGAGGAGTGCACCCTCATTACAAGTTACACCTACCATAACAAAAAAAGCAGAAGCAGAGATATGCAATGAAGGGACAGCAAGGCAGCACCATGTGCCATGAACGCACATGGCAAACACACAACAAAACGGCATATACGGTAGACAGCTAGGAGCCACAAACTGGGACACCAATGTTATGTTATGTTATTTGGCATTTATATAGCGCTCTACATATCATTGGTATGACCTCAAAGCGCTGGTAGGTTAAACACCCTCAGGGACCGTAGTTCAGGTCAGTTGAGAGTGTAAGGTGTCATAGGGTGCTTGCGTGCACCAGTGATGTGTGAAGCTGATGCAATGGCCTGATGGTAGCTGCATCCTAGCATTTGATATCAGTTGGATGTGCGCAGCCTGGACGGTAGACTCCAAGACTGGGTTCTGGCTGTGCTAGGCCTGTGTAGGACACATATGTGTGCAGCTAGGTCGGTTTGTCATGGGATATAGCTGGGTATTATTAGAATGACGAGGTGTTCATGGGTTAATGTTTGTATGTTAGCAGCTAGGCCGAAATTGATTGAGGGGTGTAGCTGTACTCTAATTATGTGTTGGTGTAAAGTAGAGAGTAAGCATAGTGATATGGGAAGTGAGTGTTTGGGTGGAGTTATGATCTAAGGAGTTCACTATTCTGGATTTCGAGGGTGCGTTTTCTTACTAGTGAATTATAAGCGTATTCAGTGGTATCATTGCTCGGGATCTCATTGAGCATTTGCCATCGGTTGCAAGGTCTCAGTCTCCTCAGATGTTCGTGGTCGGCATTACAGAAAGGCCAGGTTTTTAGAGCTTTGCGGAAGGTCATATAGTCTTGGGTGTGTCGAATATGTGGAGGGAGTGAGTTCCACAGAGTTGGGGCCAAGGTTGAGAAGGCGGATCGTCCGACCCTGACAGAGTTAGATGTTGGAATCACTAGAAAGAGGGCAGTGCTTGATCTTAGGGTGCGAGATGGGAGGTAGGGTTTATCTTTTCTTGTAGGTACATTGGGCCGGTCTTGTGCTCTGCTCGGTGGGTGAGGAATAGGGTCTTGAAAGTGGCCCTTCGTCCTACTGGGAGTCAGTGAAGGGTTCGGAGAGCAGGTGAGATGTGATTCCTTTGACCCATGGCGAGGAGCAGTTTTGCTGCAGCGTTTTGGGCTCTTTGTAGTTTGTTGAGTTGGTATGCCGGAGCTCCTAGGTATAGGGAATTGGCATAGTCCAGTCTCGACATCACAATAGACATAACTGTGGCAAGTCTGTTTGGGTATGATAGGTAGGGAAAAATGCATCTGAGATGTTTGAGGTGGTAGTGACAGCATTTAGACACATTGTTGATCTGACGGGAGAGGGTTAGGCCTGAGTACATAGTGCAGCCTAGGTTCTCCACTATATCAGAGGGGTGAGGAGGTGGGCTGAGGGACGGGGCCATGGGAGCGGATGTGGCTGAGGGTCAGTATTGCTGCACACCATGACTTCGATTTTATATGGGTTCAAAAGGAGTTGGTTTATTGCCATCCATCGGTCAATATCGTGGAGACAAGCTTCAAGGTCTGGATGGGGGTTGGAGCCTGACTTTGGAATTCTTAAGATAATTTGGGTATTGTCAGCATAGTTGTAACAGGAGATGTTGTGCTTGCGGATGATTCCTGGTAGAGTAGTCATATAGAGGTGGAACAGGAGAGCAGATAGGCATGCGCCTTGTGGTACTCCGGTGTTCACTGAGTGAGCATTTGAGACAAAAGGGCAGAGGAGGGCTATTTGTTTCCTGTTGCTGAGGAAGGAGGCCATCCATTTGAGAGCAGTGCCACGTATTCCTAGGGAGTGAAGGAGGTCAAGGAAGATTGAGTGGTTACTGTGTCAAAGCCTGCAGAGAGATTGAGAAGAATCAGAGCTGCGCAGCCTTCAGAGTCTGCAGTGACCTTGAGATCATCCCAGATTGAGATCAGAGTGGTTTATGTTCCATGTCCCGGTCTAAAGCCTGATTGTGATGGGTCGAGGAAACAGTTGGATTCTACGAAGGAGTTGAGCTGTGAATATGCTGTCCGGTCAATGAGTTTCTCGAGAAATCTGGTGTTGGAGATCAGTCTGTAATTCTTTGGGTCAACGGGGTCAAGGGATGCCTTTTTTAGAAGTGGTTTGACATGCGCTATTTTGAAGGCACCAGGGAAGATGCCAGAGGTGAGGGAGTCATTTAGTATGGTTCTTGCATTTTCTTATGCGCAGGTAGACAAGAATATTTCTTTGAGGACAGAGGCGGTCCTGAAAGAGGGCCGACCCAGAGGGTTTGCTGGCTGATAGTAGGTCAAGGAACTTGTCTCTGGAGATGGGTTTGAAGGAGTAAAACGTAGGGGAATTGGGCTTCGGGGCAATGGGATCAGGAGGGGTCGGTGATGGGAAGGGGGAGACGAGGGACAGTTTGGTGTTGAGGGGTTGCCGTTCTGTCAAGTACGGAGTAGAAGAAATGTAGGGAGAGGGAGCCGCAGAGTGATTGTGTGGGGGTGGATTGGGTCCAGGTGCACGTGGGTTTCACAAATTCTGATATGATCATGTGAAGTTGCTCCGGTTGCCACAGTTGAGAATTTGTTTATTGTAGTAGGCATTTCGGCTTTACGCATTTCGGATTTGTAGTTACGGTGGTGCAGGGCTAACATTGATCTGCTCAGATCGGTTTTAGATGTTCACCATATGCGTTCAAGAGAGTTATTTTGTTTTTTGGCATTCCTCAGGTGGGGCGTGAACCAATTGGGGATGGTCCTATGCATGAAGATGGGGGGAGCGAGGGTGTGAGAGGAATTAGTGAGTCGAAGGAATTGATGGTTAAGGGTCGGTCAGGGGGCAGCGTTGCAGGGGGATGAAGAAGAAGGTCTTTAGCTAGGTTAGGAAGGATCTTGACTTTGTTCCAGCATTTGAGATCAGGGGTGGAGGCCAGGGGAGCTGTAGGAGGAGGGGCAGGTATGTGTACATAGAAAGGGATTGCAAAGTGGTCGGTCCAGATGAGTCGTGTGGGACGGGATATTTAAACCAGGTCCTGGGAGCTGAAAATTGACGAGGGGTGGGCCAAGGGGTGTTGGAAGGGTTGTAAATGGATCATTTGGGGTGCAGGGGTTTTGGCGGGTTGATTTTCGAATAAGTCTGGCGGGCGCTGGGGGTTTAGGTGCACAGGGTGAGAAGTCAAGTGAAAGGGGGTGGAAACTGGGAGAGGGGAGGGGGAGAGAATGAGGGTAGGGGAGTCAGAGGATGGGAGGGTGGGGTGAAGCAGAAGTGGTGAGGAGTGGAGGGTCGAGGGAGAGGACCAGTCACGTTTTCTGCATTTTGTGGGTTTTGGTGCCATAGGGGTGTGAGAGAGGGTGGGGGGTCAGAGGGGGAGGGAGGCTACCGTTCTAGCAAGGGTGAGACAAGATACTTTCAGAGAGGGGAAGGGATATGAAGGGGGGTTTGTTGGTGGGGGTCACATAGGGGTTAAGGGGGAGAGGGAGGAAAGGGTGGAGAGGGTGGTGAGTTCTGTGGTGGGCTAAGGGCGAGGGTGGCATGGAGGTAGGATGAGAGGGGAGTTCCTCAGAGGGCATAAGTATGGTGGGGAAGAGGAGGAGGATTTGCACTGTTTGGAGCGCCAGAGCGCTCCCCTGGTTTGGGAGTTCGATAATGAGTGCGGTGTAAGGGTGACGGGTATTAGGATGTTCTCAATAGATGTCAGAGGAAGGGTTGGAGTCGATATGTTAGGGTGGGATGGGGAAAGGGGGGTGAGCGCTTAAGGCGGCAGGTGTTTTTGTCGCACCAGAGAGCTCCTCTGATATTAGAGTTGAACGAGGGATGATGGTAGGAAAGTGGGCAGGGGTCATCCAGGTGTATTGATGTACAGGGGTGGGGTCGTGGTTTGTGATCAGGTGAGGGGTGGAGGGGGGGTCGTGAAGTCGGGTGCTAGAGCGCAGGCCATGCGCTGTACAGCGTGAGACATGGGGGCGGGGTATGGTGCAGGGAGGCTAGGGATCGGGCGGTCAGAGTGGGGTATATGGTGTGCTGGGATCTCCATCCCGGGGGGCACTCCTACTAGTGTCTTGGAGAAGGCGCGATGTGCCATACTGTTCTGGGCCCCTCCGCGGCCCCAACAGCTCAGCTGTGATGTCGGTAGCACCTATGTGCAGGTGAGGTGTCCTCAGTGCTCACCTGCCGGCTTGCCAGGCTTTGTGCCTTCCGCCATTTTGTGGGCTTCCACAATTTATTTTGTATAATGGGGCTCAGCACTGTCCTGCCCCTATAAGCATGTAGCATGCAGCCGCACGCACCTTTGTTTTATTTTCGCTTGCTTTGTCTTCAGCCCCCTTGCTGTTCTGGGATGCACGTCCCGCGCGTACACCCTGAGCGCCCAGCCGTGCAGTTGGGTTCACATGCCTCCTCCACACTCTTGCGTGTGGCCGAGGTCGCGCTGGGGGCTTCCTGCTTCCACGGCGGCCCGTGTGCCCACTCAGGGGTGAATCGCGATCGCCAGCGGTCGGGTCGCATACCCGCTAGCGTTGCCAGGCTCGTGAGTCCAGCGGTGACAACAATCTTGCCTTTCCCTGCTGTCCGCCCACACTTCCACTGGCGTCACATGCCGGGTCTGCTCCGCAATCTTCTCTTCCTCATTCAGTACGCCCGCAGCGCTTGTGGGCACACCGGTCTAGTCGGACCTCTGCCACCTTGTTTCGTTCCTTTGTTCTGGCCCGCCCGCCATCCTGGATCTTCCTACGGCGGACCCTCTCGTTCTTCAAGGGCTCAGATCTTCCGAGGCAAGCAGATCAGATGGACCATAACCTGCCACGAGTCTGCCTCACTTGTTCATACGTGTGTCCTAGCATTTCCACACGTTCCCAATGATTTTTGGGGCACTTATGTGCCGGATCAATGAAGGATCTGCAGGAGCTCCTCCAGGAGTACATCCTTCTACATGGTCCTGTAGCCACCCCCCTCGAGAGACTGGAAAACTTAATCCCTACGTTGATTCACCAGGATCAATTAGGCTTCGTTAAGGGTAGGCAAACGTTCGATAATACAAGGCGGGTGTGCCACCTGATCGAAAGTAAAAACAATAAAATGGGCCTCTCCACAGGGGATGAAGGGTTGGTTTTGGAAGCCTTCTACCGGGTGGAATGGTTGTTTCTGTTCCACACCATGGAGGCTATGGGGTTTGGGCCGAGATTCGGTCGCTTACTCATGGCTATCTGTCAGTCACCCGTGCTGAAGCTCGCCATCAATGGTCATATCTCGCAGGGAATTAGTGTACTAAGCAGGGTTGCCCGCTGTCCCCGGTACTGTATGCAATACGCCTGGAACCATTGCTTGCCACTCTCTGAGAAGGGAAGGAGGTTAAGGGAATTCCCT
This sequence comes from Ambystoma mexicanum, assembly GCF_040938575.1. Classification (NCBI taxonomy): domain Eukaryota; kingdom Metazoa; phylum Chordata; class Amphibia; order Caudata; family Ambystomatidae; genus Ambystoma; species Ambystoma mexicanum. The sequence goes on from NC_090922.1 coordinate 355,277,703, forward strand.
TCAGGGGAGAGGAGCATAAAGTGATCGCTTTTGCTAATGATTACAGTAGTGGACTTAACCAACTCATTGCCAGCGCTTTCCTCTCAACTAGCATTGTTTGGACAGGTGGAGGGTTTGAAAATAAACACACAGAAATTTGAATTGATGGTCCTTCTAGGGGAGGAGGTGGCAAGAGATCACCCATTCCACACGAGACAATATGTGCGGACAGATAAAGGTCTTCGGTATTTGGGGATGTGGATAAAAAAGTCGTTAAATTCTATGTAACAAGCTAACTATCCCCATTTGCTGGGCTCGATTAAGAAGTGGCTGGAGGATCGGGGTCCCCTTTCCATTTCTTGGATAGGCAAGATGGTAGGAGCGCGTGGGGCAGGCGAATAAGCACACAAGGGACACCGCCAACATTGAGGAGGGCCAGGGGAATGAGCCAAAGCCTGTGACACTGTAGACAGTAGGAGGCAGGCGCCCTGCCAACATCAGTGGGGAGCCAGTGTGGTATAACAGTGTATGTGGAAGGGAGTACAAGGAAGAAGACTGGACAGGGCAGTGAAAGACACTGTGCAACAGGAAACAAGATCCATGCCAGCAGAATAAAGACCCACACAAAAACTGCACTGGATGGCCAGACAAGATAGGACTCATAGCGCCCATAGTGAATGACATTTGAAAAGTGCTGGGGTCATGATACCAAATTATGAAATAATGCCAGGAGGTTGATGGAGGAAGCGGGAGCACACTACCAGATCTTCCCTGGATGCACAATACCACTGAACAAGACACACAAGTGCACGCCACTGCACGCTGGCGTGCACTTGTGGCGTCCACACAGCATGCTTCCACACAACAGGCTGTGTAACGACCTGCTATGGAACCACGTTAGGCCCACAGGCACCTGGATGTGCAGATGAGTAGGGTGACCTAACCAGAGCTGGGACAACAAGTTGAAGAGAAAGAGCGGCGGCCAAAGACATGGGAGGACACAACCCATTCGCGTAACGGGCAGCTCATCCTGAATGGACAAAAACAGGGGATTCCCAGGCCCCTGGAGAATAGATCGAGAAGCATCACAGCTCCAGGAACGAGACACCTAGCCGTGGCATAACACCAGAGCGTCCAAACCCCAGTTGTGCACACGATTACCCCTACGGTCTATGACAACGATACAAGGGGCCGGCAAACCTCTGCTGTGAACTTGGGGGACAGTGTGCTCCAGGTGTTTAGAGCTCGTGTGAATCCAGGCACTAAGATGACATCCAAACTTCCCAAGTCCAGGGGGAAGCGGTCCGCATTGGAGGACTTCACCAAAACCCCACAACAGACAGAGGGGGCGAGACCTAAAGACAAAAACCCACCGGTGGACACGACCCCAACGCACAATGACCGGCAGATCCTGGAAGCAATTGCGGTCTTAAAGGCTACGTGGGAGAGCAAGCTGGAGGCAGCCACAGTTGAACTTAAAGCAGCGCTGGAGCTCAAAATGGGCGCAGTACAGGAGGAAGTCAATCTACTCAGACAGGATGTACGGAAGATAGCAGACCGCACAGATGAGCTGGAAAATGAAGTGACCACAAACACGACAGCCCGAACATCTCATGCCTCGGAGATCCACATTCTGAAGCAACAGGTCAGCAATCTAGAGAACAGAGCGGAGGAAGCTGAAAGGCGTGCCCGGAGGAACAATGTATGCATAGTAGGCCTTCCAGAAGGGGAACAAGGCCCTAACCCGACGGACTACGTTGAAAACATGTTGCTGCAGGAAATAGGAAGCGGGGCCCTTACGCAAGGATTTGCGGTGGAGAAAGCACATAGAGCGCTCACAAGGAGACCTCCCCCAGGAACCCCCAAAGGCCAATCTTTGCCAAGATATTGAACTACCGAGATAGAGAGAAGATATTGAAATATTTCCGGAAAGGGGGCACCATACAGAGGGCATCTGCGAACATCTCGGCATATCCTGACTACACACTTCAAGTGCAGAGACGGCGACTGAATTACGGGACGGTGAAGAGGAGATTGCGAGATGCGGGCCTGCAATATATGCTGATGTACCCAGCAAAGCTGAAAGTGTTCCAAAAAAACAAAGCTTTGTTCTTTGAGACTCCGGAAGATGCAACAGAATGGTTGAATGCCCAAAATTGTCCAGAGGGAGCGGACAGTCGGAAAGAGAACGGTACGGACAAGTGAAGCCTGATCCTGAGACCGAGGTGCTGTATATACTGTGACTTTGGGACTTGAATATAAAATAGAGTAGGATTGTGTTGAAATTAAGGGGCGACGGATAGAGAGTATAACACGGAAGGTGCACAACATATTGTGGTAGATAACTGGAGATGCAAAGGATGCACTCTTAAACCCCAATAGATAGGATAGTTAGGTTGCCGGTAGGGTGGCAACCCCCTGCTGTGTCCTAGTATCGGCATTGCCGAAGAGGTACTAAATGCGGGTAGGCCTGAGATCCAGGGATGGAGCTGGACACCAGTTGGGGCTGGGAAGGGTGGGGGGCGGGAAAGGGAGAGAGGGGGGTGTTGGGGTGTTTGTAGAAGAAGAGAGGGAAAGTTGGAAGTTGGGAAGTAGGTTGGGGTTGGAAAAGGAGGGGGATGGGGGGAGGTACAGTTTGGCAGAGAGCCTACATTCATGAGCGATGGCTTACAAGTGAAACCTGCAGACCCACACAAGGAGGGGTGGGAAGGCATTGGATAATGGTACTTACTTGGAATGTTAGGGGGCTCAATAGTTAGCTGAAAAGGAATAAGGTTCTGATGTACCTGCGCAGACAGAAAATAGACATAGCCCTGATACAAGAGCCACACCTTACTAAAGAGAAACTAGAGGTTATCCAGAAGAAATGGAAGAGGATAGTGGTTGGCGCGACATATTGAGCTTATGCTAGAGGGGTGATCATCTGGGTGGCGCCGCATGTTCCGTTCCAGTTATTACAATCCACAGTGGAAACAGACGGGAGGATGGTCGCAGTAAGAGGGTTGGTGGAAAATATAGAAATATGTATTATAAATACTTACACCCCAAATCAGGACACAGTGGCATATTTTAGGACATATTTTAGGACCCTGTATAACAAACTGAGCATGTACTTGGGGGAGGCGTGATTTGCGGGGGAGATTTTAACTGTACGTTAAACCCGAGAGTAGATAGATCAGATAACAAAATAGACAGACCTGCCCCGGCTGCTAGGGTACTGCAGTCGTTGTTAAAGGACTTCGGGTTTGAGGATGCTTGGAGGATGTGCCACCTGCAGGACAGACAGTACTCACATTACTCGGCCCCACAAAACCTGCATACTAGGCTAGATTACATGTTTGTCACGCAAGAGCTGATGTCAGAAATAGTACAGATAGAATACAAGCCAAGGGTCCTGTCAGACCACTCGCCACTGGCCCTCACATGGCAATACAGACCCCCAAGAGCAAGGATACCGATGTGGCGCCTCAGAGCTGAGGCGTTAAAAGATGTTATGTTCAGGGAGGACTTGAGAGAAGAAATAGTCAGTTACTTTGAGAGCAACGCTGGTAGTGTTGAGTCGGCGGGTATGCTTTGAGAAGCCTTTAAAGTGGTAGTGAGGGGATAGCCATAGCTAAGACTAAAGGACTGCAAGGAGGGATACTAACAGCACTGCAGGAAGCGCTAAGGGAACTGGAGAAAATTATGAGAAGCGAAGGCAATACTAAAGAGGACACCGAAACCATAAGCAGGTTGCAACAAGAATGTGCGGGACACTGGGAGAGACTGCAACTTAAATTATAAGAGATATGTAGAAAGACAACATGCGGGAGGAGATTAACCGGGAAGGGTGTTAGCATGGTTATATAAAAGTGAGACCCCAAGACCAACAATCAGGGCAATAGAGAAGGAGGATGGGCAGGTAGTGGATACCCAAGAGGGTGTGAATAGAGAATTCCTAAAGTACTATCAACAACTGTATGGGGATGAAGTGGGAAGTGACCACAGGGACATAAGGGAAACACTGGAAGACATAGGTGTGCCACGAATTAGTGCGGAGGAGCAAGAGGACATAGACACCCTGATAACCCTGGAAGAACTAGAGGAGGTGGTGGTGCAGCTACCCACTTGCAAGACCCCGGAGGCCGACAGTCTCCCTAGCGAATTTTATAAACTGTACAGAAAGGAGGTGCTCCCCCGCTTTTGGCTATGTTAAATGAGGCATACGAAATAGGAAGATTGCCGGAGTCCTTGAGAGAGGTGATTATTATACCACTCCCTAAACCCAATAAGCCGGGCAAAGATTGCGGATCATTTAGACCGTTGTCAATGCTTAACCAAGATAGTAAAATGCTCACGGCAGTACTGGCAAACAGGATGAAACAGATTATTGACAAACTAATACACCCGACCAGACTTGGTATGTCCCACATAGAAATATAACTAACAACCTCAGGCAACTACACCTAGTTATAGAACACACAAAAGGGGAAACTTCGGAAATTGCAATTGTATCGCTAGATGCAAAAAAAGCATTTGACTCAGTTAAATGGCCATGGCTGATAGCAGCCCTGTCCAGTTATGGGATAGGACCTGGGTACCTTAAATGGGTCAAATTGCTGTACAGCGCACCGTTGGCCAGGGTTAAAACGGGAGCGATAATATCAGAAAGATGGCAACTCAGCAGGGGTACTAGACAAGGATGCCCGTGGTCCCCCATGCTGTATATCGAGCATTAGGGCCCGTGGCGATATATCTAAGGCAACAGTATGACATGATAGGGATACACATAAATGAAGAACCGCACTTGATTTCCTTGTACGCTGACGATATGCTGTTGTTTTTACAACACCCAGAAGAAAACCTCCAATATGTTCTGGAAGTGATGGAATGATTTTCGGCGCTGTCTGGCATAGCGGTGAACCCCAGAAAATCACGCATATTCCCTACGGGTAGATATGTCGGTATTCCACAAGGAAAATTGCCAGTTCTACAAATACCGTGGGAGGTTAATACATTTAGATACCTTGGGATAGACATCTACCATACAGTGGAGGCAGAGCACCAGCAGAATACAGAGAAGGCGGTCAAGGGCATCGAAAATAGCATGAAGTTTTGGGTAAAGCTCCCCCTGGCGATGATGGGGAGAGGGGCAATGTTGAAAATGGTGGTCCTACCCAGATTATTGCTTTATTTTGGGAATATACCATATCTGATATCAAGACGATTCTTTGACAAGGTGCACAGCATGTGTAGGGGGTTCCTCTGACATGGGACGATGAGCAGGGTCGCCCTTTGGAAATTGTAAAATGCGTATTATAAGGGGGGCATAAACTTGCCAAACTTTTAAATTTATTATCTAGCTAGCCAGCTACAATATGTGGCAAAATGGCTATCAGAAGACCCAACCTCAGAATCTAGGTTGTTTAGACAGGACTGTGCCCTATATTCCTTGAAAGAAATCATATGGCTGTCCAAACCAGACATGAAAGAGCACCCAAAGATGATGACATTGGGGTGGAAAATATGGCCCAAGGCCTGTCAGATAATGGAAAATCCGACCTGTGTTCCCCGCAGATGCCACTGGTTGTACTGACAGGGAAAGAGGTGTAGTTAATCAAGATAATCAGGAAACACTGGGAACCGGTGGGGATAGCGACAATAGGAGATATTTGGCAGGAGGGGAATATAAAGGAATTTGGGTTGCTGCTGGAGGAAACATGGTTACATACAGGACAATATATTACATATCACAGGGTGGTCCAGCGAATGAAAGAAACATGGTCAGAAATAGTATTGGAAGAAAAAACGGACACCACCATAGAAATAATATATGATATAGCAGAGGGAGGGCACGAGATATCCAGGATATATGAGCTGGTAATGTCCAAAGTGGGAAAGGAAGTGGTACAACTACAACAGGACTGGGAAGAGGAGGTGGGTGCCCCGATGAGTGATGGAATGTGGGAACGGGCCCAAGGGTACCACAAGAAAGTGTCAAGGAATGCGAGGTTACAGCAAATACAGTTGTACATAACCCACAGGGCTTATATGACACCCCAAAGGATAGCTAAATTCAGTAATGCATAAAAAGGCAAACATGCCCCAAATGTGGCAAAGAAAATGCTGGGATGATGCATATGTTCTGGACGTGCCCGTAAATCGAGAAATTTTGGGGAGAAATAGCCCACAGATTGGAGGAAAGGGGGATTAAGATAATTGTTGGGATAGCGTGGGCGTGTCTGCTTGGGGCTTTCCCCAGATCACGTAAACTTAAACATGTAAGCAAACTAAAGGATTTGGCGTATATACTGGTGAAGCGTAGGATTGCCATGGGATGGAAGGCGTGTTACAGACCTAGGATTGAAATATGGTGGAAAGACCTCCAGAAATGGGCAGAAGCCAAAACTGTAGTATGGCAGGATGCTAGAAACATGGTGGGGGGATGAAGAAGCAGAAACCCTGACAAGCTGGAGACACCTAATAGCTACACTATTTGGGTCCACGCAAGATTGGTCAAGCGACCAGGACCCAGCGGAGAACACGAGTAAGGAAACCCCTTTGCAAACTGCAGAAGTAGATCGCAAAGAGATGTAGGCTTGGGGGGCGGGGGGTGGGAGAGGGAAAAGCAGTCAACAATGATTGTGTTGTATAAAATTTGACATATTGTAATATGTACTGCATGTTTGGTTGTTGTTTGTTGGTTGGTTGATATAACACTAATAAAAACATTTTTTTTTTTAAAAAGAGCTAATATTACCCTGTCCTGTTCTAATGTGAAGGATCGCCCTATCCTTTCTTTCTCACCTGCCGTGCTAACAAACAATCAGTTTTGTTCGCCTTTATATAATACAGCTGCCTCATGAACAGTAACAACCTCTCTGCCTGCTTGGTCTGTAGAACATCTAATTGACCCGTGAGGTGGCTACACTCCTTCCTAAAGGACACCCTCTTGTCTGTTTCCATTTTAGTCATTACCCCCTTCAACTGCAATGCTACAAGCTGTTTCTCCCGCACTACCTTCTTTGCAATGAGTTCACCTCGAATAGTCGCATTAAAGAGGTCCCACACTAACTGCTCTTGAATTCCTGGCGTCTTATTAATAGCAAAAAATTCCTGAATGTTACCACGCAACTCCTCGCAGATCACAGGATCCCTCAGTAATTGATTAGGAAATTGCCAATGCAAGAGCCCAGACCCTCCCCTTCCCTCTCTTGTTGTATCACGATCGTTAAGGGAGCATGATCCGAGCGAGCAATGGGCCCCAAACCCATATTTTGTACCTGTCCCGGTAAGGTGGAAGAGACCCATATATAATCGATCCTTGAGAATGTTCGATGAACATGCAAGTAAAACTTATACTCTCGCATTCCCCTCTGAGATTCCTTCCAAGCATCTACTATAACTAATTGCGTCATGCAATCACACAACTTTCGAGTTGGGCCCACGTGCGTTGGAGGTGTAGCTGCGCTTCTGTCTAGTAACAGATCCCTCGCTATATTAAAATACCCCGTAACAATAACTTATCCCACCGCATATTGCTCAAGCTTTGCCAGCACCCCACGCAGAAACCCGTACTGCCCCATATTGGGGCGTATTAAGTGGCAATCCTGTAATTCCACCCCCGATTGTACCTGAGAAAAAATATATCTATCTTCTTTATCCACCATTGTCCGGACTATATGTAATCCCATGATATCACTTAGAGCAATGAGGACCCCACCCGTTTTGCCCTTGTTGTTCGATTGTATGATTTGGGGATACACCATGATCTTCAGTTTATGCCTATCGCTCTGGCATATATGGGTCTCCTGGAAAGTCACAATATCAGGCTTGCCCCTCTTTAAAATACCCTCCACTTTGCGTCTCTTAACCAGGGAATTCAACCCCCTAACATTTAAGGTGAGTAGGCAAAACCCTTGTTTACTCCCCATGACCTACATGGCCTCTCAGACTCCAAAGTAGCAACCGCCTCTCCCCTTAAATCCCCCAATACTCCCCTTCCCCCCACACTGCCTTCCCCAAATCTCTGGTCAGACTCAGCCCTCCTCCACTCCTCCCATGCTTCCAGCCATGGGGGCTGAATCTTGTTAATCACCTGGAGAATAACAATGCAGGTAGAAATCATACCCTCCCCCAATTCCAAGTACCAGGACTACCCCCCACCCTCCTGGCAACTCCCCCTCAGCCAACTTCCTCCACTCGGACACTTGTTTCCACCAGTTCCGGCCTTCTCCCAAGCCTTTCCACACCACAGGGCCCTCATGGGCAGGTGACTTTGACCTCTGTCCATCTGGACCACACAGGACCCTTTTCTTCATTGTTGTTTCACGCACTTTCCACCATTCCCAGGGCTTCCTTTTCAGCAGCTCACGTGGAGGCCTATGTGATCTCGTGCTGTGTCGCTCATCCCCTTCGTCCTCAATGATCAAGATCCTGATACCTTGCTCACGTGAGGTGATGCAGTGTTGGCAGCCCTCCCACGAAAATAATAATCCAAACAGAAAAGCCAATCTGTATCACGCCTGGGCTTGCGCTAGAACCTTGACCAGCGGCCCCATCTGTCTCCGCTTCACCAACGTGGATTGCGCCAGATCTTGGTACAATTGTATTTCCGTACCGTTCACCTTGCGGGGGGTTTTCTTTTCTTGCCGCCTGCAGGGCCGCCTCTTTCTGACCATATAGCTGCGGCGCCATTGCCACATCTCGAGGCCTGGCCCCGGCTTCCGTTCTTTTGGAGCCCACCCAATGAATCCTATCTAGGAATATCTCACCCCCGACCCCAACTCCAACTCCAGTAAATCAACAAGCACCTGTTGCATCATGTCCCGTAATCCTGGTTGTCCACACTTTCAGGTAATTGCCAATTGGTCAACCACAGTGTCTATTTTACATGTGTTAGCTCTTAAATAACATTTTCCACGGTGTCAACTCTGTCTCCTAATTCTGCAATGTCCCCATTCACCTCCTGCAAGGACTGGGTAGGTTCTGATCTTATTAAGCTCAACTGTGTTTGTAAGCTCACTGTCAGCTGATCGGTGAATGCTTTGAAGCATTGTTGGAACACTTCATTTGTGACCGCCTGTCCCATCAGCAGGGGTGGTGAATCCCCCAATGGGGTCCTGGTGGGGTTCCAGATGTCGCCGACCGGCAAGTTGCGTTGTCGATGGTGGCGGAAGAAGACTAATACGTCCGCAGAGCCAAGAGAGCGCACCGCAGGTCCACTATTAGGGATTGTTACGTGGCAGTCAATATCAGAGGGAATCAATCATTTGGAGAAACTCTACAGAAGTTGGTACCGTGCCTCAGTCCTTTGCAGAAGTTAAACACTGCTGAAGTTGGTACTATACTGTGGTTTCGTCTATGTATGGGCTATGCCGGGCAGGAGCTCACTCTGTACGATATTCGAGCCCCGACAGCCATCTCGGAATACGTTCTAATTCATTTTAACATCAAAATCCTCAATTTTACAATATTCCATTAAAGACTGTGCGATCATTAGTGGAGTTGGTTTGAAGGTTCTCCCATTCTTCCTGACATGAGTTGTGAGGAATCTGAGGGCATCGTCACTTCTTTCCCCCAGATATTCTCCTCCCAGATGGACAGGGTAAGGCCATCACGATCGGATCCTGACCCTGGGGGTGGATATGCAGTGGAGGATCACCTGGGGGGAGGAGACCTGGGGAGTGGGAATGAGGCACCCTTAGGTGAGACACAGTATCCCCCATCGGGAGGTAAGCTTAGGGGCAACGTGCTCGCCTTGGAAACAAGACGACACGGAGCAACACAGGTTCGATCCCTGGGTCAGCGCTTAGAAACTTCTGGGTATTATGCGCGTTATAAATAACCTATCATATAAATATCATTACCCTTTATAATGAGTCTGATATTCCCCAAGCCTTGGTAGGCTATTGCCAGTCCCTTCCATATTTTACCAATAGATTATTCCCCAGTAAACACCTGTTAAGTACTGGGATGAGGAAGGGACAAACCAGAGCCATCCATCCTCACTTTATTGACTCACACACACACACACACACACATCAGTTAAGTACTGGAACAATGAGGAGGCCAGCAAGAGCAATGCAGATCTTCCAAGTCAGCAATGAGCGGTCTAGTCCTTTTTTGGGCCATTCAACCTGGCGGGAAGTTTAAAAGCACAAAGAACGGTAAACATGGAGTCAGCTGTGGAAGCAGGTCTACGGACTGGTGGACGAGAGCAAACCTCTCCTGGAAGGCGGCGTGGCAGACGGAGTGCTCGAGGACCCCATAAGGATGCAGAGTGCATGCAGCGGAAAGCAGGGCTAAAGACACCTGGAGGCCTGTGGCAGAGTACAGAACAGGCATGATCAGGCGAAGCTGTGGATTGAGGCCGAGCTGCGAGAGACGCATCGAAGGTGAGAGCAAAGCCACAGAGAGCCATTGAGAAAGCAGAGCGAGGCTCTGCGAAAGAGAGAAAGAGCTTGTGGCAGTCAGAAGCCTCTCAGGGACGCCATAAGCACCGGCCGGTGAGTCAGTCCAGGAAAGGGGGCACCGGGACAGCAGGCAAGCATATAAGACTTATAAGAAAGTTAATTAAAGCAAAAGCAAGCATAATGAATACCAATCTGAATGAAAGCCAGTATTTTGAATATCGATCTGAAATGAAAGAAAGTCTATTGGATACCCATTTGAATGCAAGCAAGTACGGTCGAATACTTTTATGAATGAAAGCAGTTTTGTGAAATCACACGATATAGAGGAATTGTGCAGTATAAGAGAACAAGCATTGGCAAGAGCCATAAAGGAACTGTGTAAACAAGCATTGTCAAGAACCAGGAGAGTATCTGAAAGTGCAACAAGTGAATGGTGGCAAAACAAGTAATGGTAGAGCATCATGAGGATGTGAAAGGAGAAAGAGTCAAACACCAATGTAGAGCTGAGACAGTGGCAACGTGCATGTGAAGGAGCAAGTAAGTTGTGTTGGTTGCGTGAACTTTCATGGGAGGATCGGGTGGTCCAACAAGCGTGCCTCGATGGAGTACACCCATCTGTGGAAAAACCACTTAAAGCACTCACAAATAAGCTTGTGATTAACTGTAAGGAAATCTTGCGTGATCTGAAATGAACTCTATGAAATTGGTGAAAGGTAACAAAATCTGTAGATCTGGGAAGTGTCCCAAGGAATTTTGTTGTTTTGAAGTTGTTGAAAGGCTTGAAAGCTTGGGGAAGGGACCCCCTTTTTGTACTGTGAACTATTTGAACCTTGAGGAAGGAAAACCCTTTGAAAACCAAGAGTTGGAAGAAGCTCAGAACTTTTATTTGAACACTTATCATTGTGAGTCTGACATCCCTACACATTATATACAAACAGATGTGAGGGAAAGTATAGGTTTTGGATACAAACAGACATTTGCTTTGGATTTCCTAACAAAGCCTTTCCTTAGTTTTATTTAGGTAGGGAAATCCGAACCTTGGCATAGAGCAAGTTAGACCTTTTCCAACCTTGTTTATTAATTTTTTATTTTTAATATGTTTCAAACTTTTCATAAAAACAATCTATTACATTCCATCACAAAATAAAATTGTTAAACCAGTCTTTACAGTTTTTTCCATTACCTCTCTCTTTTACAGGAGAAAACATCAAAGAATTTCCTTTTGAACTCACAAGTGTAAGGAAGGCATGGTATCAACAGTAAGACAGACACAAGTGACAACAGTTCAAGGGTGTTTATTGAACCTTCACAAGGGTGTGATAAACGCCTATCTAAACCTAGATCTACAGATGGGAACAAGCTACTACCATCAAATGATAATAACGCAGTCCTAATGGAGTCTTGTCAAGATAAGAAAGGCCTATATTAAAACACCTCTTGCCAATCCTTGCTACTAATTTACAAATAATGTGGGGTGATGTTCATGAAAAAGAAAGAAGAGTTCACACAATGATATGTCAGGATGTCCAGGCCGTTGGCCTCCCGTCCCCACATTTTCAGCACGGGCAAGGCGGTTCACTCAAGCAAAGCACACACTCTGGCTTATGCGGCATAAGGATACAGTTCCATTATCACAGTTCAAGACTGTCTGTTTCCAAGTCTCTTTACTTTTTGCAAGTATCTTGACTTAGAGGGTCTAGTGCACAAAAACAACAATGAAAACGTTATTTTCCTTTTCCAGTATTCAATTTGGGTGTTCACCCTGGATCCCCCCCAGCCGGGATCAGATCCCTTCCAAAAAAGCAGTTCAATGTTGGACCCCCCTCACTCGGGCTCAGATTCCTTTCAAAGTATGTTCAGATAATTCTTTCTCGGGTGACTCACGGTCCACCCCGGATCCCCCTAAACCGGGCTCAGATACCCTTCATTCACTCAATTAGTCTCCCTCAGCCGGGCTCGGACCAATTGTGATGTACTTTAAACTATGGAAGACTTTTGAATGTGCGCAGGGTTTAACTTGACCCTTTGCATGACCACTTATATCTCAATATTCCTTTTCTCGCACTCTGCATTGGTTGGATACCTAACACAGGCTTTCGAATGAGTACCCACATGGTGCCGGACCACTCTGCATATGGTATGTTTACTTGACCTCCAAAGTTCAATTACAACAATCAATTACTCTGTTTGGTTTTCACTATCTGTGTCGCTCTTTGCGAACGCCTCACACACTGTTCTCTTTGGACAATGTTACCGCTTGCAACCTCGGTTCAAAATACAAGCTGGTTTGGTATCAGTCTCTCCGACTCACCAGCTGTGCTGTCTTTTCTGATGTCGCTTTGTTGTAGGAGCCAAGGACAGAACGACAGCAGCAATCGCTCATCCCTGCCTTGGTTATAGACGCAGGAGAGCCCCGGGTACCTCCGCCACACTGTGTAGGTTTGATCATCGTTAGTTTCTGATCTTCAGTTTCTTACTTTCCAAGGATCATGAAAGTAACAGTCTGTAGAGGTCATGGGTACTTCCCTTCTTGCGACTCTCTCTGGTCTCGCTATCTTTCTCCTTGTCTGAAACTGCCATCTTAGAACTGCTGTTTCCGCATGTGGTTTGCCTCACTCAGAGTGTGCTTTCGTGCTCCGCCTTTGGTTTGTGTGGGGAAGTGTGAAGGAAGTCAGGTGTGTATAATAATCCGTAATTGCCTGACCTTGCCTATCCATGTTGTTGGGACATATCAGGTATACGGCTCTGGTGTTAGTCCGTTGTCGCTCACAGTGAACTGTCCGTGAGAAAGAGTTTATGTCGGAAAGGTGGGGGGGTTGGATTCCTAGGTATCCTACTTGGTAGGATGGGAAAAGGTGTTATTGGGAAGGGGATACTGCGTCTCACCCTTCATTGTCCCACTTCCACTCCCCGAGGACCCCCCATCCAGGTGATCCTCCTGCACTGGTCCACCCCCAGGAACTGGATCCAAAATCGATGGCCGAGTCCTGGCCACCTGGATGACAGATCCCCGGGGACCAGCAGGTGAGACACCTTCAGGTTTCTCACATACCCTTCCTCTATGCGATGTGGCCGCATCTGTTCCACAGAGGAACCGAGAAAGGAAATCCACATTCCCTTGGTCTTTACCCTTTCAGTGCTCCACAGTGAAACAGTAGGGTTGCAGGTCTAAGAACCATCGCATGTCTCAAGGGTTAGAGTCTTTTCCTTGGCTAATCCAAACTGGAGAATGGTTAGTGACGAGTCTGAACTTTCTTCCTAGGAGGTAGTTTCTAAGATGGATAATGGCCCACTTGATGGCAAGGGCCTCTAATTAAGCACAGAGTAATTTTGTTTATGACTCATAAACAAGATGGGATGTTCCAATCCATCAGAGATTTGTCATAAGACAGCTCCTAACCCTGTAAGGGAGGCGTCTGTCTGCAGTACAAATTCTTTTGAGACATCTACTACCTTTAGAATCAAGTTCTGCCATAGGGTTTGTTTTAGGTTGTTGTAACATATAGCATCCTCGTCAGTCCAATACATTTTCTCGGGTTCAGCGTTCTTTAGTTTATCTTTCAGCCTAGCTGTCCTGTCCGAGAAGTTTGGGATAAACCTACGGTAATAACTTATTAGCCCTAGAAATGGTCTGAGATCTCTTTTAGTTTTAGGTGTAGTGGTATCTAGTACGACTTTCTTTTTTTTAATTTATTGAATATAGCTGAAATTAATCAACCTTTTCAATTATTACAAACGTATCAATTCTACTATCAATTTATCGACACTTTACAATACAAAACAATACACACTTTAGAATTACATTACTTTAGCAAAAACATTAAAATACTCATTAAGAATAGATGCATACAAAAATCCTTAAAACTCATATACAAGTACAATTAAGAAGCAAGTAAAAATAAAAGAGACATTCATTCCATTTCCAGTGCAGTCAAGAAATTAATTGTTGATAATCTAATGCTCATACACTCGGTGGCTGCTATTGCAACCCATCGATTTTCCGGATCAATTTGTGCAAAGTATGCGAGGTGTTTGACAAATGTATTTTTCTCAAGTTCGTGAGTTCTGGACAATTAACAATTACATGTTGCAGGGCGTGGCTAACCGCCATGTAGAGCGGACGTGTCTCCTGAGAGCTCCGCGCTGATGTGCCATGATAAGCTGTCTTTAAGCGACTTTAAAGTGCTCCGGAACCCTAAAAGTTGCACCATCCGCCGCAGAACCTCCTCGGCAACTTTTGCACTGTCTCCCAAGCGAAGCAGAGACAGCTAACACCTTTATCCGGCGAGTGAAGAGGATCCCAGAGCGGATTCAAAATGGCAGCTCCCGCGCCCTGATCCCTTGAAAGGCCAGAGCGCACTACCATCGCTGGCAAAGTTGCCCGCCGGTGGGAGGAGAGGATCCTGAGCTGCCGCTGGACCTGGAGGAGGGAACCGAACAGCTACATTCATCGATCGAGAGGACCGATCCGGACGCTCTGACTGGACCGCGCCCTGCCCACGGCGCGTGACTGCCCTAGGTGTGCCCCGGACAGTCGAGAGGGCTCCTGGCGTGAGCGGTGGCCGACCGGTACCGCAGAGGTAAGCGGGGGCGGCGGAGGACCACCCCGGACACCTCCAGCGGGAGCAGGGTGAGGGGGCCCTATTCTACCCCCTGAGCCTGACCCTGCCGCCGGCTGGCCTCCTCGAGGCGTTGTGACCCCCGCTGTTTTCCTCCCCCCCGCCTGCTGATCCTTCACCGGGGGGGGGTGTGGACGAAAGCACCAGACCCCCGCCTGTAGACTGACACCCCGGCGGACCGCAAGGCCCCCATTACTTCACAGCCGACGGCGGAGGGGTCCGACCGCACCTGCCTGATCCGAGATTTCTTTTGTTTCCCGAAATCGGCCTGCTATCCCGCTGCTTCTTACCATCGCCCTGCGACGGGAACGAGACCTAGCGGCCTCTCGATTGCGCCCCCGGCATTTTCGGTGCGGGAAGGCCCTGTGTTAACGACATGTCCGGCAGGAACAACAGGCCCAAGCAGCAGCGCCAGACCACGATGGACACCTTCACAGCCTGTGAATCCCCGAATCCTGAGGGCACAAACAAAGCGGCACCGGACGCACAATCTAAACTCACAGCGCCCGCAGCTTTAGAGTCTAGCAACACCCAGATACTCAAAGCCATCAAGCTTTTCCAGGCAACAATGGAAAACAAAATAGATGCCGTTGCCACAGACCTGGGTCTCCTGCGCCAAGATGTCCGCTCCCTGGCTGGCAGGACTGAGGCGCTTGAAACACAAGTCCGGGAAAACACTGAATCCAAAACTCACCTTCTTCAAGACGTCGACGAGCTTCAGCAAAGGGTCAAAAACTTGGAGGACAGAGCCGAGGAGGCAGAAGGAAGGGCTCGCCGGAACAACATACGCCTTCTCGGTTTGCCAGAGGGTTCCGAAGGCTCCGACCCCACTAACTTCATAGAGAACCTCCTGCTTCAAGAGGTAGGAGCCGGCAAACTCTCCCAGGGCTTCACCATCGAGAGGGCCCGCAGATCCCTGGCCAAGAAACCGCCGCCGGGGGCCGCACCCAGGCCGGTGATAGCGAAAGTTCTTAACTACAGGGACCGTGAGGTCATTCTGGCTTTTTCCCGAGCTGGCGGCCAAATCCAACGGGACTCTGCAAAAATCGCCATATACCCTGATTATACCTTTCAGGTTCAAATGAACAGAGCGCAGTTCATACACACCAAGGCCAGATTGAAAGCCGCCGGGCTGCGTTATATGCTCCTTTATCCTTCCAGACTTAAAGTACTGCATACCAGCAAGGCGCACTTATTTGACACCCCGGCCCAGGCCAGGGACTGGATGGACGGATTACAGATCCCTGACATTGAGGAAAGGAAACGGAGACCGAGATAAGGATCCTCCTGTCATTCAGGGGGGAACTATATTTGCTTGAACCGTTACACAGCTGAATGGATCCTTTCCGCGGAGACCCGGAGTCCTTGTTCACTCCACCCCCTGATTGTTTTCCCCTTTTTTTGGGTACATATACCCGCCCGTAGGGCACCTGGAGACCGATGCACGGTCCAACGGAGCAGAAACGGGACAGTCATAACGAGGGTAACCTCGCTGGGCCAGTTCTATGTTTGGAGTTTTTTTTACAGTTAAGTGAGGAGGGTGGGAATATGGGAGTTTTTGTACACGTTTTTGCACAAGTTGGGGACATGCACTGGGACACATCGAGACCACGGGAACAATTCACAGGCAACGCAGCACCTCCTAGATCCCGAGCTCCACCTGCTACACAGAATAAACCACACCACGCCTATGGCTGACACAATAAGGGTCGTTACATGGAACGTCAGGGGCCTGAACAGTTTTGTTAAACAACGACAGGTCCATACCTACCTGAAAAGATGAAAGGTCGGAATCGCCATGCTGCAGGAAACTCACTTAATACCCAAGAAACTGGAAGCCCTGGCAAAAACTTGGCGGTGTACCCTAATAGGTTCGGCTTACTCCTCCTATGCCAGGGGGGGTTCTGATTTGGATTGCCCCCACTGTTCCTTTCAAACTCACTAGCACTAAAACAGACAACGAGGGTAGGATGGTAGTGGTGTGCGGCTCCATAGAGGGCAAAGAGGTTTGCTTGGTCAGCACTTATGCACCCAACCATGACGCGACTGCCTTCTTCCATTCCCTTCATGCGCCACTCAGCCCATAATCGGACAGAATTATGATATGGGGGGGTGACCACAACTGCACCCTTGATCCTCTACTTGACAGATCTGATAACAAACATAACCGACCCTCCCCCCCCAGCCAAAATACTTTCCAAACAAATCCAACAGTTGCAACTCAGTGATCTATGGAGGGTCCAGCACCCTGAGCGGCGGGAGTACTCCTTCTACTCCCCACCCCACGCTGTACACACCAGGCTGGATTACATCTTCCTCAGCCTAATGCAACAGTCCATATAGGTTGATGCGCGCTACCTGCCTAGGGAGCTGTCAGACCACTCTCCCCTTCTGGTAACCTGGGAGGTGTTTCCGCCCACACCCCCATACCCACATGGAAGCTTAGGTCTGAGGCCCTACTTGACTCTGCATTCAAGGAACGCATTAAAGATAACACCGAAGAATATTGGCAAAATAATCTGCATAGAGTTAGACACTTGAGCACAACTTGGGAAGCATATAAGGTGGTCGTGAGGGGCGAGATGATTGCAGCAGTAGGGGGAGCCCAGAGAACTCTTACATCCTCGCTTGAGCGTGCAGAAAGGGGCCTGAGTACGCTTGAAGGTAAGGCTGACCCATCCCCTGACCACTTAAAAAAAATTGCCGAACTCAGACAAACCTGCCTAACTCATTGGGAATCCCTTGGTCAACTGAGTTACGCCAAACACACAGAAAGAATCCATGCCCTGGGAGACAAACCCAGGAAACTCTTGGCTTGGCTCTATAAAAGGGAGACCCCCAGGCCACCCATCTGCCACATACTCACCCCCGACGGCACGGCCGTACATACCCAACAAGAAATCAATTCGGTCTTTACTGACTTCTATCGTAACCTGTACTCCGAAGCCCTGCCCCCCTCTGATACCGGGATCGAGGACGCCCTTGACGCCATCGACCTACCTAAACTAAACTTGCAATTGGCTGAGACCCTTGATGAGCCCGTCACCCCCGACGAGGTGAAGGTGGTAATCAGATCGCTACCAGCTGGGAAAACCCCGGGTTCGGATGGGCTCCCGGGGGAATTCTACAAGACCTATGAGGAAACTCTTGCCCCAATACTGGCTCAGGTCTTTAATGAGGCCTTTGAGCGTGGCGTCCTCCAGGACTCCATGAACAAGGCCTTGATTATACCCTTTCTTAAACCGGGGAGGGACGGGGCAGATTGTGGTTCCTACAGGCCCCTCTCTATGCTTAATGTTGACTGCAAGATCCTCACCGCCCTGCTGGCGAATAGACTGCGCAGAGTTATCCCTCTGCTGATCCATCAGGACCATACGGGATACGTCCCAGGGCGCTCCATCACTGAGAACCTGCGCAGGCTGCATCATGTTATCTATAGCACTGAAGGAAGGCCGCAAAAACTTGCAGTGGCATCACTTGACGCCACCAAAGCCTTTGATTCAGGGAGCAGGGACTGGCTGTGTGCCACCATGGCTAGAATGGGGATAGGCCCTGTGTTCCTTAAGTGGACCCGGCTGGTTTACGCCAGCCCCACTGCGAGGGTATGTACCAACAAAACCTATACCGCAAAATGGTCCCTACACAGGGGCACCCGCCAGGGGTGCCCTCTGTCCCCCATGCTATACATCCTTGCAGCTGAACCAGTGGCGGCCTACCTGAGACAGGAATATGGAGAGGGTGGCATTAAGATAGACGGGTGACCCACCTCATCTCTATGTACGCTGACGACACCCTAATGTACCTACGGGACCCTGAGCACATCCTTCCCTACATCTTGGAAACCCTGGACTGTTTCCACAAGCTCACCGGTATCCAGATCAATAGGAGCAAGTCTTGCCTTTATCCCCTCGCAGCTCTCCACACCGACGAATATGGGTCCCTCCCCCCTCTGGATCTAGAATGGCAGGCTACTTCCTTCAAATACTTGGGGATAACTATACACCGCAACCCAGCCACCGAACACATCCTTAATACCGTAAGGGCCAAAGACTCTCTCACGAAATCTATGGAGTTCTGGGGCCGGCTCCCGCTTTCGATGGCTGGGAGGGCGGGACTCCTCAAAATGGTCGCCCTTCCCCACCTATTACATAACTTCACTTACGTCCCCTTCAACATCCCCCCCTCCTTTTTCAAAGATCTCAACAAACTCTGTAGGGTCTTCCTTTGGCAGGGAGGCAGGCACAGGGTGGCATTGGAGACTCTCCAAAGACCGTACGAGAGGGGTGGACTTAAGATCCCCAACTTTGAGCTGTACTTCCTCGACCAGTCAGCTGAGACATGTCACGCAGTGGATGGCGGACGAAAGCACGACAGACACTCGCCTCCTTCAGCCGGCCCTCCGCCGGTTGTTACTCAGGAACATACTGTGGGCCGGGGAGGGTGCTACGAGTCACTGCCCTTACCTCGCCAAGCTCGGGATCCGGCTTTGGAAAAGGGCCTGCAAACTGGTCAGGTCTGATGACCCGTTTTCCCCACAGATCCCTTTCGCTGCATTTATGGTCAATCACTCTTGGGGGCATGTCGAAACACGTACTCAATGGGAGCCCCTTGGGGTGGCCACACTGGGGGACTTGATTCAAGAACAGGAAATACTAACTTTTCGGTACTCTGTGAGACCACGGGCCTCCCGGCAGGACAGTTCCTGTTGCACAGGGTGGTTGTACAGGCCTTGAGCAGAAGATGGCAGGTCACAGCTGACCTGACTGAGGAGAACGAATGCATCGAATTGATATTGAACTCCGCTGAGGGGGGCCACGAAACCTCACAAATCTACAAAGCCCTGTTATGGGGTACGACCAGGGGAGACCTCAAATGTAGGAGTAGGTGGGAAACTGAACTGGGCCTCGTTTTTGAAGACAAGGATTGGGGTGACATAACCCACTATCATAAGAAGGTCTCCAGGAACGCCCGTTTACAGCTCATTCAATTGTATATCACCAATAGAGCGTACCTCACACCGGAAGCCATATCGAGATTCACGGGAGCTGGAACCCAGTTATGCCCCAAATGCAGTGAACCCAGGGCAGGAATGACTCACATGTTCTGGGGCTGCCCAGTAATCAGGGAGTTCTGGTCACAAGTGAGGGACAAAGTGGCTGGCGCAGACATCGTAGTTGAGGTGGACGAGCCTACGGCCTGCATCCTTGGCAAATACAGGCGAAACAGGAAGAACAAACCCCTAGCCAAGCTCACTGACCTTATTTACATTACAGCCAAAAGACGTATTGCCATGGGGTGGAAAAGCCCCAGGGGTCCACATATGCCCTTATGGTGGGGTGACCTCACGAAGTGGATCATAGCTGAAACCGCGGCATGGGAAACGGCTATTCATGTGCAAAGGCTGGATTCCAGCGAAGAACTACAGCGCTGGGTGGCCCTGACGGTGCCCTTGCTCCACCCTGAGGCGGATGATACGGAGCGGTGTGGAGGGAGTTGCCCGGATACGGGCACAAACTGGAGAGGAACAGTGAACTAACCATGGTCTCGGGGGGAGAGGTGGGGGGGGGTTTGGGTTGTTTTCTTGATATGCTTAACCAATCGCCTATGATGCCTTTCTGTATTTGTTGTTTATTTCTTGTTACGAAACCAATAAAAATATTTTTTTAAAAAAACAATTACATGTTGCAGTGTTTCTATAAGTACGTCATTTTTGCAAAAACGGCACCACTTAGCATCCATTGCAATCTGTTTTCTTCAAGCCTTAACTTCACGAGCAGGCCACAAATTAAACCGTAGACGTAATATTGCATTTCCTACCGCTGGAGATGGTGCTAAGCATGGATAAGAAGCTATTTCTCTGTAACGTTTTGGGCCAAACGCTGAAGTATCAAAATCTTTATATTGTAGGCATTTAGATCTCGTGTCAATCCAGTCCATTGAGTAAAGTTTTTTCTTAGCACGTTCAGGATTATATACCAGAGTGTCAAGAGAAATATCAGCATTTAACATGATAGTAAGAATGTTTCTAGACCATTGTTTCGAAAACTCTTCAGAAGAAGTGAGTAAATAGCTAGAAACTGTAGCTAATGTGGTATTGTTCCAAGAAGACAGTAAACATTTGCGGAACGGAGCACAAAAGTGTCAGTTATGCATGGTAGTTAGGGAGGTTAGGCCTAGTTCATAACGAATCAGTGCCCCAGGGATGCATTGAGGAAGATGCAAAGTTTCACGCCAGAACCTTGCTTCCAGTAGATTCAAAAAGCGTGATTGAATTTTTCTATATGTCTCTAGACCATATAGTACAGTGGCTACTACGTTCTGAGTCCAGTATATAATAGCGGCCTTTATAGAAAATGTACCATATTTAGAAATTATTAGTCTTGTTTGATATATAGCCGTGGTTAGCTTCTGTTCTATTTTACACAGTTGTGAATGATGTGCGGGCCGACCATCAAAAATGAGGCCTAAATATATATAGTTTGGGACCACTTGTAATATCGTGTTTTCAATTTTCCACTCCAACTTGTGTCTACGAGAGCTTTTAGGTACATACATGACAATTTGAGTTTTATTACTATTTACAACCAACTCATTGTCTCTAAAATAGGAACCGAGTGCAGTCAATAGATTTCGTAGTCCACTCAGTGTTTTAGAAATTAAAACAAGGTCGTGTGCGTACCAAAGTGCTTTAACTTTCACACCATTCAGCTTGGGAGCATCAGCCACAACCTTAGTAAAAATCCAACGAACATCGTTAATAAAATAGTTAAAAAGTGCTGAGGCTAAAATACATTCCTGTTTTAATCCTCGATCAGTTGCAACTGCATTATAAAGTAAACCCTCCACATTCAATCTTATAAATACCTTTGTGTGAGAATAAAGTGCAAAGATAATATCGGTCAGGGTCGAGGGGCAATCTGCTTTGACTAACTTATCCATAAGTTTTGGTCTCGACACTGAGTCAAAAGCGGAGTGCAGATCCACAAATGCAAAGTAAATTGGTTGCTTCATGGGTAGAGCAGCTCCGCTTAAAATGGTCCTTTTGCCCAGACTCTTGCACTTTTTTGTGAATGTCCCGTACCTGATCCCCAGACGCTTTTTTGTGAGACTTCATGGTATGTGCAGGGGCTTCATATGGGGCAACTCCGGGAACAGGGTGGCCCTGTGGAAGCTTCAGAACACTTGTGAAAGGGGGGGCATAAACCTGCCAAATTTTGAACTGTATTACTTGGCAGGACAGCTGTTGTATGTGGCCAGGTGGTTGTCCGCGGAGGACTTGGCGGAAGCTAGGCTTTTGCAGGGTGACCCAGCCCCATACTTTTTAAGAGAGATGCTGTGGATGCATAAGACTGAGATGGTGGGGAGGGGAAGACTTCTGGTGCTGGGCTGGGAAGTTTGGCGCAGGGCATGGAAAACGGTGGGCGACCCAGACCCGTTTTCTCAGCAGGTCCCGTTGGTGGCGCTGTGTGGGCATGACCCCCAATTGTTTGATGCAGTCCGCAGATACTGGGAGCCAGTGGGCCTGGCCACCCCGGGAGATATGTGGCAGGAAGGGGAGGTATTGGAGTTTCAAAGGTTGCAGGAGGAGACAGGGGTACATCGAGGCCAATACATTATATATATTAGGCTCATGAAACGGGTAAGAGGAAGGTGGCCTGAGACGGTGCTAGCGGAAGAACCCGATGCCGCCCTGGAAATGATGTATGATGTCTCGGAGGGTGGGCATGAAATATCCAGGATATATGAGCTCCTTTGAGCGAAGGCGGAGAGGGAATTGCTTCAGTTGAGGCATTATTGGGAGGAGGAGATAGGGGTACCCATGACAGATGGACAGTGGGAAAGTGCCCAAAGGACCACAAAATGGTGTCCCGGAATGCTAGACTCCAGCAAATCCAACTATACGTCACCCACAGGGCCTATCTGACTCCTGGAAGAATAGTCAGGTTTGGAGGCTCAGTCATACAGAAGTGCCCCAGGTGTGGTAAGGAGGAGGCAGGGTTGCTGCACATGTTCTGGGCTTGCCCAGAGGTGCATAGTTTCTGGGAGGAAATAAAGATGAAAATGGCTGGGGGTAGTGTGGTGATGGATGTGGGGTCAGCTGGGGCATGCATGGTCGGGAATTTCCCCAGGCCACGTAATTTAAAGCATATCAACAAAATGAAAGATCTGGCCTACATCCTGGCCAAGCGCAGGATTGCAATGTGTTGGAAGGCGGCCCATAGGCCTAAAGTGGAGACATGGTGGGCAGATCTCCTGAGATGGGCAGAAGCAGAAACCTCGGTTTGGTTTGAAGCTGCCACCAGGGGGAGGGAGAAGAGGAAGTGGGCCCCCTTATAGCCTGGAGGCAGCTAGTGACCTCAATGGCACCCCCTCACCAAGCCAATCATGAATCTGAAGACTCAGATGAGTTGACAAGTACCGAGATTCCCGAAACTGCTCATGAAGATGACACTGATGTAATGGCTCGAGTTTGTGGGGACGGAAGGGTGGGAAGGAAGTTGTATAATGTGCGGGTGAGACATTGATTATGCTACTTCCTAAAAGTTGTAATGTTTGGTATGTTGTTTAAAATAATAAAAATTGTTTAAAAAAATAATAATTGGTTGCTTCTTGGTTTGAGCTTGATGTTTGATAGCATTTAAAGTGATCAAATTTACAGCGGTCCCCAAACCCGCTACAAAGCCATCTACGCTGGATCGCGCTGACTGGCTTTCGCCGTCCAAGATTGAAATCTCTCAGCACCATCCTTGAAAAAAAAAATCCCGGAGCGTCCAGTAACGCAATCGGGTGATAGCTTTTGGGGTCCTTACAGTCACCCTTTTTATATATATGTCGGCACTACTAATGATGTGCGCCAAGAATTGGGTATTACTTTAGTTTGCAAGATGTGGTGGAAGGTGTTATTTAATATACTTGCCCACTCATGTGGGTTTTGCTTAAGCATATAATTCGTAAGGCCGTCAGGGCCTGCAGCTCTTGAAGAGGACGATTTCATGATAAAATCTTCTACAATTGATTCCGAACAATTCAAATGCCAATACTTAACTAAGCTCTTATTATAATTGTAGCTCTTCATCTTTTCATCAGCATAGAGATTAGTAAAGTGGTTAACCCATTGTACTTCCGTAACCCCATTAAGTTGGGAATTAACTTGAATGACAGCATTACATTTATTTAGTAATTCCCACACCTGAGCAGAATTTTTTTCATAGCATGCAGCTAAAAAGTTTTCACTATAATTTTGAAAGAACGCTTTTCTCGATAGAACCCAGTTACGATAACAACAGCTGGCAGCTTTGATGGCTTTAATCTGATCAATCATAGGTAACTTACGGAGGTGTCGAATCTCTTTTTTATAGGCTTTTTTTCGCTCACAAAGAGCCAAATCAAAGCCATGAGTGTGATTCTTAAAAGGCTTATTATGCGCAGGGAAAATATTGCTAAAAGTGTTTAGCACATCAACATAGGATTCAACTCTATTCAATCTGTGATTGTCAGAATGGCGCAATTCAAGGATGTTAGCTTATCTGCGGACCATCTAAAGCGACTCTTGCCATTATTGATAGTCAAGAATTGTTTAGACCATTTCTGGGATGCTATACAATTTTGATCTGCAGTAGTCCAGAATAGTGAGAGTAAATGATGATCACTTCGCAATTGCTTAACAATAACACATTTATTGGTATTCACAAAAATAATATTACTCATAAAAATATAATCAATTGTGGATTTAGAGTTTCCTCTCTCCCAAGTATTCATAGGAGGAATATCACCCAGAATTGCACCATTAGCCATCTTTAGATTAAGATCTTTCACAAATAGGTTCCATCTCAAACTTTCAGTACTCATTCCCTTTTTGTTTGTCTGGAAGCACGTGAGATTCAAATCTCCCACTACCAAAATACCAGAAATCTTCACATGTGTAGCAATTGTTTCAAAGAGAAGAGACAAAGCACGATAGAAGGTGTCATCAGGAATGCTGACTGGATTACGATAGTGATTAATGCATACATTTCAGAACCATGAGTGACCTTGACCAGTTGCATGAACTTGTTAGGGGACCGCCAGGCAGAGATTTCAAAACCCCTGCTGGATTTTACTGCCACTAACAAGCCTGAAGTAGGTCTACCTTTACCTGTAGTGTCTGCAGGAAGCAAAATAAGATCATGGTCATCCCATGTGGGAGATTGCAATAACCACGTTTCTTGCAAAGCTACAATATCATAACTATTCAACTGGTCATTTAAGGTCCATTGAAGGTGAGAAAAGCCTCGCGTGTTCCAGCTTGCCAGCGAAATTTCACCACTTGTATCGCTGGTTCGTGGTTATGATTGATTGGTTGAAGTAGACAATGACTGTGCGTTATTTTCTTTAGTACAAAAACGGCATGCACAAACTGATTCCACAGCGGGAACTACAATTGACCCTATGCCATCACACCCCTGTTGATTCTGACGGGCTGGATCCTGGGCTAATAAAAAGTCCAAATTAAATAGATCCATTCTCGCATTCCATAAGGTATTGCGAACTATCCCCCATTTAATCCACAACCGAACAATAGATAAGTTTCTTTCACACAGAAACTCAATTTGATCTACATCACTAGAGGATATAGCTTCCAACCCCTCAACATCTCCAAAGATGTTTAACACACTTGCACAGCTTAGGTCAGATTTTGGAAATGAACCATCTCGACATTTCAAAATCAAGGTATGGAATGTTTTAAATCTCTGTGTATCCAAATCTCTTTCATTGTTCGTATGGTATTTGGAGTTTGTCTTACGGGTTTCAAAGGTTGTTTGAGTGTTTTGCACAACCATATCTCTAGTGCAACCATATTCCACAACCAGCATTTTAGTTTTTGAGCAGGCCATGTCACGACCCTCGCCCAAAACCCCCTCTGGCAAACCCATTGGCCAGGTGGAGTCAGGACTCGGGCCTCTAGAGCCTGGCATCCTCTTCAAACGCCCTCATGGGGCCAGTCCTGGCGCCTATGGCGCCAGGCTCATACACCATGAACAACAATGTGCTTGGGAACTACTTTATTGTATTGTCAGCCAAAATGGAGGCATCCACGTGGCTTGGTTCCTAAGAACCAAGCTATGCGGTCTAGTGTTTTGGGTGTGGCAGTCCTGGAACTACTTTCCCTGGTACTACTTTACCTGGGCTATATAAACCACACCCTGACTGCAGAACATGCTTCGTGTTGCTTTGCAGCTTGCAACGTGACGCTCACTGTGTCCAGCTATTCCCTTGAACCTCGGAGAAGCAGAACCTGCAAGGAGACAAAAGGAACATCATTAGCAGCAGCATCGTACCTGCAGTCTTCATCTTTAAACACTCGCAGCTACTGAGAACAGCTTCCTCGAATCTGCACGGCTCCCGGACAGAACGACCTGAAAGAGGAAGATAGAGGCGACATTAAAGAAAGCTGTAGAGACATTTACAAATTACGAACTGCTCAAAAGGCTTACCTGGCTGGTCGCCTCTCGGCTGGCAACGCTCCGGACATTCCTCTCGCGCTGAAGAACACCGCGACCTACAAGGAAGGAAAACACAGGTTAGCAAAGGCAAGACTTCGCAGTGCTGCGCATAGTGCTTACTTACCGCATCATAGCACTCTTAATGCGCCATCATTTACCAGCGGGGCTCAACCAAGCCAGTTGGCCGCGCTGAAGCTCTGCATACCTAAGGGAGAAAAAAGAGACATTTTAAACAACGAAAGGCATGCAGGATAGCAACAAAACTAAAGAACAGCAATACGGCCTACCTGAACAATATCAAACGGGCCGGCATCAGTGAAGTAACTGGACCGCACTCGCCCATGAAAGAAAACGCGCCCCTGCAAAGAAGGCAGGACGGAGAGCACGCCTAGTTCTACCACAAGGTGAGGAGAGGGTGCCAGAGGGACTGAAAGCTTACGGGGGTGGAGGCAGAATACTTACCCCAGTCGGTCAATCTTGAACACAGTCCTCCTGTATTTTCAGGCGGAACCTTCCCCGCAGACAACATCAGGGCAAAGCTGAGAAGCATACCAGCGAGTAACCCAGCTGGGTGGCGTCCCTGTGGATACCAGCTGAGCGTAACAGAACACGAAGCCTACCATAACAAATCCACCTGGGCGTCATGGAGACATCAGAAATGGACCAATTGGCCCAATTACTAGGAGAGCTTCGTGCAGAGGTTCATTCTGCCCGAGAAGAGAATAATGCCCTCCGGAGATACCTAATAGTGACCAAAGAACACACTGAAGAGATAAGCAGGCAATACTTGCAATCACGGGCAGGACAAACGCTTCTACCTGGAAGCAATCCAATGATGCAAAACCCTGCCATACCACCCACTCCGGTACAGATCACGTTACCTGGAACAGTGCCCCTGGCACCACCAGAAAGGTTCTCGGGCGACCCACGGAAGTATGCGGCATTCATCAATCAGTGCCGCCTTCATTTTCTTTGTAGGCCTGGAGCATTTCCAAACGACCAAGCTCGGGTAGCTTTTGTCTTATCATACCTGAGTGGTAGTGCAGCAGATTGGTCGGTGCCGTTGGTAACCCATGACGATCCTCTATTACATGACTTTGGGGGGTTCCAGAGGGAAATGGAAAAACCTTTTGCTCGCCATACCCAGGAACAAGCAGTAGACAGTGAACTCTTGTCCCTCCGAAAGGGGAATCAGGACTTGTTAACGTACATTGCTACCTTCAACAGACTGGTTGCCGAAGCTAGGTGGCCAGAAAACAAAAGAACCACGTTATTCTATCGAGGCTTATGAGGCGAATTAAAGGATGTCTTAGCCCAGGTGGTTGATCCACCCAGAGACTGTGCAGAATTCATAAATCTGGTCGTGCAGCTAGACCACCGGTTGCAGGACCGAAAGGCATACCGGTCTAAGACGGACCCTCGGACCGTGTATGTTCGACCAAGGGAAAACACACCCTGTGTACCTGAAAATGCTGTAGAACCCATGCAGATTGGAGGGATACGGCCTCCATTAACAAAACAAGAGCGGGACAAAAGAAGACAACAACAGCTTTGTTTGTATTGTGGGAAACCAGGACATTTCCTGAAGGACTGTCCAGTAAAACCCCCAAGAAGAACAATCGGGCCACAGAGAAGGATGAAGCTAAGGAATCGGGAAACTACCAAGCTCGATAAACGTAGAGGTCAGTTTGTCGAGTGAGAAGAAAGATTTGCTGACCTCGCACTTTGCAATACCAGTGATCTTAATTAACCACCAACAGTCATCAAGAATGCATGCCGTTGAAGCATACATCGATAGCTGAGCAGTTGGAAATTATACTGATCAAGAACTGGCAGCAGATATGGGGCTTCCTTTGTGTTCTAAGCCAACTATGGACAAGGTAACCACCGTGGATGGGACCGAAATCGCTTCCGGACCAGTAACACAGTGCACAGCCAGGGTAATCAGAACATACATCGGGAGTCCATTTCATTCGATATCATCAAAGCACCTCAGTTCAGGCTAATACTAGGGATGCCATGGTTGGTTGCTCACAACCCTTTGATAGGCTGGCGGGCACGAAAATTAACCTTCCCCGGTGACTGCTCCCTTGCCTGCTATTACCAAGAGGAGAAACCCGACGTCTGTAGCCCCATGACTCCCGGAGCGACAGTATCAACCCTGGGAGCAACTAATACCTTGCCAAGTGAATACCATGATTTTCAGGATGTTTTCTGAAAGGACCAAGCCAGTACATTGCTGCCAACTGTCAGATCGACCTTGTTCCTGGTGCACAAATCCCTTGCGGCAGGATCTACACTCTCACAGAACCAGAAAACCTTCATTTGAAATCCTATTTAGACCAGTACCTTGCAAACGGATTTATTCATCCTTCGAAGTCCATCGCAGCCAGTCCTTTGTTCTTCGTACCGAAAAAGGAAGGAGACTTGAGAACCTGTATTGATTACCGTGCATTGAACCAGATCACTGTGAAGAACCGTTACCCCTTGCCACTTATCCCTGAGATGCTAGACCAAGTTAAAGATGCCCAGATTTATACCAAATTGGAACTTTGAGGAGCGTACCACCTGGTCTGAGTCAGAAAAGGAGATGAATGGAAAACCGCCATCCGTACTAAGTACGGCTTGTTTGAATATCAAGTCATGCCCTTTGGGTTATGCAACGCTCTTGCGGCATTCCAATATTTCATGAATGACGCCTTAAGGGAGTTGATTGATGTGTGCGCCTTAGTGTACATAGACGACATCTTAGTATGCTCAGCCTCGGAACAAGATCATGTCAGGCACGTTCGTTCAGTCCTCACCAAGCTCCGTCAACATCGCTTCTTTGCAAAGCTTGACAAATGCTTTTTTCACGTCACCGAAGTAGAATTTCTTGGTTTTATCCTTACTCCAGGAGGCATCAGAATGGATGTGCACAAGGTAGATGCCATTCTGAAATGGCCTTCACCGACGTCTCTGAAAGGGGTACAAAGCATGCTGGGCTTTGCGAACTTCTACCGCCGGTTCATCCCAGACTTTTCTCAGGTTGTGTACCGAATCACAGTACTATTAAGAAAAAACAATAAAAAGTTTGCTTGGACCGAAGAAGCAGAAGAAGCCTTTCAGGAACTTAAACAAAGGTTTACCTCCGCTCCAATCCTGCGACATCCTCGTCCAGACCTCCCTTATGTCGTTGAAACTGATGCGTCCAGTCTCGCAATGGGGGCCTGCCCTTTCACAGAGAGACCCGGAAACCGGCCAGCTA
This sequence comes from Ambystoma mexicanum, assembly GCF_040938575.1. NCBI lineage: Eukaryota > Metazoa > Chordata > Amphibia > Caudata > Ambystomatidae > Ambystoma > Ambystoma mexicanum. The sequence goes on from NC_090922.1 coordinate 355,307,425, forward strand.
CATCCTGTGGCCTTCTGGTGGAAAAAATTCTCACCTCCAGAGATTAATTATGCCATCACGGACAAGGAACTCCTGGATATCAAATCCATCTTTAAAGCCTTGAGGCACTACCTTCTGGGGGCCAGACACACAATTACAGTCATCACAGACCACCGAAACCTGCAATATCTCAAAACAGCCAAGGCCCAGTCCTCGCGCCAATTACGGTGGGCCCTTTTCTTCGGCGAATATGATTATGTAATCACATTTCGACCAGAAGTCAGAAACGGAAAGGCGGATGCCTTATCTCACATGGGTATAGATGAAATAGTATATACAACTCCAGACCCAGTAACTATTATATCTGAAGACAAACTCTTGGGTATCACGACAGCCTTAACACAAACAGAACAATGAAAAGAAATCCAACGGACAATGAATCCTGATGCCTACCTCGTATGGCAAACTCAAGGAGAACAATATACCATCAAGGACCTCCTACCCTTTTTTAGGGATTGCCTATATGTACCCAAGAACGAATTACAACAGCATATTATTTCAAACTATCACGATTCACTGATTGAAGGGCATCCTGGGATCGTTAAAACCCTAGCTAAGGTGAAAGAGAACTTTTGGTGGCCTACCTGGCGTAAGGACATTATTCAGTATATTCAGTCCTGCGGTGTCTGCGCACAAAATAAATCACAGAAACAAAAACCATCTGGTCTCCTACAACCATTGGACATTCCTCCAGTTCCATGGCACACTCTTTCCCTTGACTTCATCACTGATCTACCTCCAAGCCAAGGGTTCAACACCATCCTTGTAGTTGTGGACTTATTCTCGAAGATGGCCCATTTCATTCCTCTCAAAGGCCTCTCAGATGCAGCCACTTTAGCAAAAGTGTTCCTGGAAGGCGTGGTTAAGCTACATGGCTTCCCTTCGGTTCTGGTCTCTGATCGAGGCAGCCTGTTTGTTTCAATCTTCTGGAAAAAATGCTGTGCAATGGCGCAGATCGACGTTCGGCTATCTACCAGTCACCATCCCAAAAGGACAGCCAAACCGAGAGAACCAATCAGACACTCGAGCAATATTTACAGTGCATGCTGCACCACGAACAAAGGAATTGGAAAGACCTACTATGGATAGCCGAATATGCATATAACAATTCTTTGCATTCAAGCACGGGACAAACGCCCTTCTATACCCTTCATGGCAGACATCCACGTACCTCTGAACTAGACCATCCAGCCAGCTTGGAAATGCCAGCGGTAAAGACTCTACACACAACCATTACTCAGGCTTTCAAAAAGGCAAAGGAACACCTTATTCATGCCAAAGAAAAACAAAAGAGATTCGCCGACCAAGACCGGAAAAAGGCCCCTGATTATCAAGTAGGAGACAAAGTTTGGTTAGCCGCTAAATTCGTACCTATCAAGGGAACCCGGACCTTTGATCCCAGATTCTTAGGACCCTATACCATTAAGGCAATTATCAACCCAGCAGCCGTGAAACTGGATTTACCACCTAATCTACACATCCACCCAGTATTCCATGTGTCCCTCCTGAAACCAATGCAACCGGCACACGGATTGGCACACCACCTAAGCCCATACTTGTTGATGGAGAACCAGAATTCGAAGTCAAAGATATCTTGGACTCTAAATACTCTAGGACCAAGCTATTTTATCTCGTCGATTGGAAAGGATTTGGACCACAAGATAGATCCTGGGAGCCCAGTGAGAATATCCACGCACCACGTCTAATCAGGAAATTCCATCGGAACTTCCCAACCAAACCTGGGCCAGACAGAAGGAACACCATGGGAGGGGCCTTAGGGGGGAGTGCTGTCACGACCCTCGCCCAAAACCCCCTCTGGCAAACCCATTGGCCAGGTGGAGTCAGGACTCGGGCCTCTAGAGCCTGGCATCCTCTTCAAAAGCCCTCATGGGGCCAGTCCTGGCCTATGGCGCCAGGCTCATACACCATGAACAACAATGTGCTCGGAAACTACTTTATTGTATTGTCAGCCAACATGGAGGCATCCACATAGCTTGGTTCCTAAGAACCAAGCTATGCGGTCTAGTGTTTTGGATGTGGCAGGCCTGGAACTACTTTCCCTGGTACTACTTTACCTGGGCTATATAAACCACACCCTGACTGCAGAACATGCTTCGTCTTACTTTGCAGCTTGCAACGTGACGCTCACCGTGTCCAGCTATTCCCTCGAACCTCGGAGAAGCAGAACCTGCAAGGAGACAAAAGGAACATCATTAGCAGCAGCATCTTACCTGCAGTCTTCATCTTTAAACACTCACAGCTACCGAGAACAGCTTCCTCGAATCTGCACGCCTCCCGGACAGAACGACCTGAAAGAGGAAGATAGAGGCAACATTAAAGAAAGCTGTAGAGACATTTACAAATTACGAACTGCTCAAAAGGCTTACCTGGCTGGTCGCCTCTCGGCTGGCACCACTCCGGACATTCCACTCGCGCTGAAGAACACCGCGACCTACAAGGAAGGAAAACACAGGTTAGCAAAGGCAAGACATCGCAACGCTGCACATAGCGCTTACTCACCGCATCATAGCACTCTTAATGCGCCATCATTTACCTGCGGGGCTCCACCAAGCCTGTTGGCTGCGCTGAAGCTCTGTATACCTAAGGGAGAAAAAAGAGACATTTTAAACAAAGAAAGGCATGCAGGATAGCAACAAAACTAAAGAACAGCAATAAGACCTACCTGAACAATATCAAATGGGCCGGCATCAGTAAAGTAACTGGACCGCATTCGTCCATGAAAGACAACGCGCCCCTGCAAAGAAGGCAGGACGGAGAGCACGCCTAATTCTACCACAAGGTGAGGAGAGGGCGCCAGAGGGACTGAAAGAATACGGGGGTGGAGGGAGGATACTTACCCCAGTCGGTCAGTCTTGAACACAGTCCTCCTGTATTTTCAGGCGGAACCTTCCCCGCAGACCACATCAGGGCAAAGCTGAGAAGCATACCAGCGAGTAACCAGCTGGGTGGCGTCCCTGTGGATACCAGGTGAGTGTAACAGGCCATTGCGGAGTCTTTGCAAAAGTGATCTATTTGTTGGCTGCTAGAAGGAGCTGTATGTATTAGCAGCGACTTGGCATTCGTTGGAATAGCTTCAGGAAGCACCTCCGTTAGCCTTCTGAATAAATAAGTATCTACCGCAGATTTGAGAGTAGACAATCGATCTTCGAAACCCAATGTATGCACAGGGATAGAGGCGGAGGATTTATCAGCGCCTAGTGTGGTCACTCGAGTTGGCGTATGCGTCAGAATTTCCACGGAATTTGAGGGTTGAGCGGGGAGGGTCACATCTATGTTATAAGTCAGCAATTCTACAAGCTCATTTAACGGCGACCATCCCTTTGGTAAGTTCTGTGCCTGTGTTGCAAGGGACGAAAATGGCACAGATTGGACAGCATCATCTTTAAGTGCTGTCGGAGCCAACGGGGCGGGGGCCGTTTCATTGGGTAAACCTCCTCGTGATGCCTGTACTGCCACAGCTGGAACACCACCGGAAATAATTGAGAGCGCTGCGGAGGCCTTTGGTTCTTGTAAATTTTTAGAGTTCATTTTATTGTTCTTGCCTGCCATTGGCAACTTATTTGCCAGTGTTTTGCCTTTTTTGGTGACTATCGTTTTATTACCTCTTTTTTGTGTACACTGACTGACTTCTTCACAAAAATTAGTTCTAAGAGGAACTTGAAGTACACTTCTCTCAGGCGAATCAACGCTAACCCAAGAATCATTTTTCTTTTCCGACACATCTTCCACACACTCCACAGGACGAATGATCATTGGAAACAGGGGTAAAACCGACTCTGTCGAGACACGAAACCCCGGAACAGCATTATGATAGGACACTAGTTTTGCGGGTCTCTGCACAATGCTTGGGCCCACGGGCTCTGTCAAGGCAGGGCCAGGAACACAGTGATTTTCCAAAACCGAAATTCTTTGCACTATATTCTTCATAGTTATCGTATTGGCGAATTCATGCGAACTGTTTTTCATCCATTCCCCAATCTGATCTATCTTGGTTGCCTGGATTGTGATCGATCTAGGGATTCAAATAATTTAAACAGACTGGTTATGGGGGTATTTATTGCCCCTAAAGTGATCTCCAAAAGGGCCAGATTTGCGAAAGGCTCCATGGATTTTCTGGAAGAAAGACAGCATTGCGGCGTAGGTTGTATAAAAGATACATCCTCCAACTGTCTCGATGAATCCATAGAGCCTGTACGATTGTAGTGTGTCGAAACAGAAACTCTGGAACTTTCCAGATCTCTGTTATCTGTATGTAATGAGCTTTCATGCACAGGGACCTCAATGGAAGTAACTTACTTCTTCACAGATCACACTCTCCCCAGAACCATTCGCACTTTGGCCACTCCCTACAACAACACAATCAACATTAGCTGTTAATTCCATTTCATTTAAGGTTTCTTATGCAACTATTGAAAAGGTTCGCTTGCGCTTTATAATTTTATTGGGCGACTGTGGGATGGTCAAAATGGTTTGATCAGAAATGGTGACACATAAATCTGGTACAATATGAACACTTTGTTGAGTTGCTAATTTCTGAAACAGAGAATTAGTCAAATGTGATGTGGTAGATTCATTATGTTTTATCACAGGCTCAATGCAAGACTCAAAGCAGACGCATCACTTATTTTTTCGTAAAAGTTACAAATCTCACAATTATGAGAGGGGGTTTTGTTAACCGGCGTCAGGATGAAGCTTTTTTTCGAAGTGCGAGTAGTGCTTTTAATGTTTTCACTAGATTTAAAAGCAGGCTCATTTACGGGGGTATTGGAAGGCTGTTTTAGCATGGAACTACTGGGCGTTGTGCATTGATTACTTTCACATGGGACTCTATCCTGCATATTCAGCATCCCTGATTTTAAATTTTACATGACCTTAAAAATAAAACACGCCTTAAACTCTAAGCATCAATGCTCAAATACTCTAATCAAACAAAATATAATGTGCAACGCACACTTTAACTCAAAATAAATTATACAATTATTTCAATATTTCAATATTTCAACACAACCAAAACACTCCACTCGAAATCTGGGAGAAAGTATCAACATGTATCAACACACAATTGAATTAAATGCAATCAGAAGGTGTCCCGAGCCTGTACCTGCGATGCCGCTGACTTTTGATGAGCGATATCGTTCGCTTGTACAACACTCAACTGGAAACTCTTAATAAGGCGCAACGGCACCAACACACAACTAATTCAACTGCGGATTTCCCTTTTTCCACTTCGTAGCGTCTCGCTTCAGTACGCCCAGCTGTAACCGTCGTTTTTTTCCTCCCCTTCAAAGACGCTTGTCTCCTAGGTAACCAAGCAGAGAGTCACCATTAGAGGAAAGGCCATACATCAACACTTCCCTATGTTTACTTCCTGTATTTGGGATCAAGATCTAGTCTCCACAGTGTCACACTGTCACACCCCCTCTACTAAGCCCTTACGCTTGGGAAGGGTTTCAGCCCTGGATAAGAAATCAGCTTGTATCAGTAGTTTCCCAGGTTTATGAACAGTTTTAAAAGAGAAGGGCTGGAGGGAAAGGAACCATCTGAGTACCCTCTGGTTTGAGTCTTTATTACGGGCAAGCCAGACTAAGGGGGCATGGTCTGTTATTAAAGTAAATTCTCTTCCCAATAGGTAATACCGAAGGGCATCAATGGCCCACTTGACTGCCAAGCACTCTTTTTCTATTGTGGGGTAACTCAACTCATGCGGTAAGAGTTTCCGACTAATGAACAGTATTGGCCTTTCTTCCTCTCCTTGATTTTGGAACAACACTGCCCCAATGCCTGTACCTGACGCATCCGTCTGAAGGAAGAACGGGGCCTCAAAATCTGGACAGTGTAAAACAGGCTTAGTGGTCAGGGCCTCTTTTAGTTCATTGAAAGCTTGCAGAGTCTCCTTGGTTTGCCAATTCTTTTTCGTGAGAGAGGTTTTCTTTAACAAATTTGTTAGAGGAGCGGCTAATGTGGAAAAATGTGGGATAAACCTCCTATAATAACCCACAAATCCCAAGAAGGCTCTAACTTGCTTTGGAGTTCCCGGGAATTTTAACTGCTCAATAGCGCTTATTTTCTCCTCCTGGGGCTTGATTATACCTTGACCCACATAATATCCTAGGTATTTAGTGTGATATGTAGCCATATGGGTTTTCTTGGGATTTATGTGTAGACCAGCTTGTTTTAGGGTTTTCAACATACTTTCTAAATGTCGTAGATGATCTGACCAGGTGTTACTATAAATTATAATGTCATCTAGATAAGCTCCGACATATTGTTCATGACCTCTGGTGAGGTAGTTCATTAATCATTGAAACGTTGCTGGTGCTCCATGTAAACCGAAGGGTAACACCGTGAATTGGTACAACCCCGTAGAAGTGGCAAATGCTGTCTTTTCCTTATCTGAAGGTGATAATGGGATCTGCCAATAACCTTTGGTTAAGTCAATGGTAGTCAGGAACTTGGCTTTTCCTAGATTGTTTAATAAATCTTCGATCCTTGGCATGGGGTAAGCGTCGAATTTAGATATTTCATTTAGTTTTCTAAAGTCCATGCAAAATCTTACACTGCCATCTGGTTTCAGAACTAGTACTACAGGAGAGCTCCATTCACTATAGGATGGCTCAATGATTCCTAACTCTAGCATTTCCTGTACCTCTTGGTTGAAGGCCTTTATTTTTGTTTCCGGAATTTGATATGGTCTGAGTCTTATTATGGTCTCCGGTTTGGTAACGATCTGGTGGTGAGTTAACATAGTCTTTCCGGGTAGTGAGGAGAATATCTCCAAAAAGCCTTGTAATAAATGGGATAATTCCTTTTTCTGGGTATTTGTTAGCTCCGGATTAACATTCAGGCCTTCTAGCCCTATTTTCTCTTTGAATTTTGGGAAATGTTCTTCTGGGGCCACATCTAGCGTTATCATGGCGACGGTTTGGGTGTGAGGTATCCATCTTTTAAGAAAGTTCACATGATATGTATGACAGGGTATCCTTCTCCCTGGTTGTCTCACTTTGTACGTCAAAGGGCCTAGGACCTCTTGTATTTCATACGGCCCTTTCCAAGCCGCTAACATCTTGTTCTCTGACGTAGGCAATAGCACCAATACGTGCTCCCCCACGTTGAAGGTTCTTAATTGTGATTTCTGATTATAATGTCTTTCCTGATTTAATTGAGCTTGAAGTAGATTGTCTCTAGCTATCGCCTGTAATTTCTCAATCCTTTCCTGTAGCTGAGACGCATATTCTGTTAGGGTTATCTCCTGTTCTGATTGTTCCTCCCAATTCTCTTTTAGAATGTCCAGCAGAGTCCGGACCGGTCTTCCGAATAACAGCTCAAATGGTGAAAACCCTGTTGAGGATTGAGGAGTGTTCCTTAAAGTCATCAGTATCCATGGTAAGATTCTATCCCAATCTTTATTCCCAGGAACAGTTGTCTTTTTTAACATTTGTTTGATGGTCTGGTTATAGCGTTCAACTAAACCATCTGTTTGTGGGTGGTAAACCGCTGTTTTTAGGTGTTCAATTTTTAGCGTCGCACAAACTTGTTCAAGGACATTGGACATGAAATTGGAACCACGATCGGTGATGATCTCTCGGGGAATTCCAACTCGTCCGATAAAGGGAATAAGCACATCACATATCTGTTGTGTATTCGTGGCTTTTAATGGAAACGCCTCTGGATATCTGGTTGCATAGTCTACTACTACCAGAATATACTTATGGCCCCTTTTTGTTGGTTCTAAAGGCCCCATAATATCGACTCCTATCCGGCTAAAGGGCTCTACAACGAGAGGCATCGGTTGTAGTGGTGCTTTTTTTACATTGGCCCTATTCTTCTTTTGGCACTCCTCACAGGATTGACAAAATTTAACCACTTGATTGTACACTCCTGGCCAATAAAATCTGTCCAGAATCTTCTTAGTAGTCTTTTCCGTTCCTAGATGACCTTCTCCAACTTGTATGTGGGCGACTTCTAGGACAGTCTTGTAGAATTTCTTGGGTATCACCGGTTGTTTTAGATCCTCGCCGTTCCGGGATTTGGTTACTCTGTACAATAACCCATTTTCTTTCATTAGGTGTGGACCTTGCCCCGGTGGGTCCTCTAATGCCCTCTCTCTGGCGTATTGCAACAATGGATCTAAGCTATGGGCTGACCTAAAGCTATCTCCATCCTCATCTAGCCTCCAGTCAACTGCGATCGGACAACTAAATTTTTCCTTCCATTCCTGTTTTAACGCCCTTTTTATTTTCCTACTTTTCTGGGTCTTAACCATTGGCGTAAGTATTTCTTCTTTATGGAAAGGGGCCGTTTCCAACCAGCTCTTCTCTATTTCGTGGACTAATTTAGAAAATTTTGGTATATCCGTTCCAATTAATAAAGGTTTGGGTAAAACAGGTAACACCGCAGCTCTCACATTCATAGTTTCCCCGGCCATCTTTATCTGAACCTTCTTTGAAGGATAGGCCTTTATGTCCCCGTGGACACATCGAATAGGTATCTCCCCAGATGAACAATAATTTTCACCTACCAGATCTGTCGTTATGGCGGTCTGTAGACTTCCTGAATCGACCAAGGCTGTGGTGTGTTTCCCTTCCACCTCTGCATCACAAGTATACAGATATTGTGACTGCCTTCCCGGTGTTTGTTCATAGGTGTCAGACTCCTTAATGGACTCAAGAACACCTACATCCATTGGTTCCGTCTTTGGTTTCTTCGGACAGAACCTGGCAAGGTGGCCCCACTCCCCACAATCGAAACACTGTGGTCCTCGGACAGCTGTTGGTGACTGACGATAGTTGCTAGGACCTTCACTGTTGGGTCTGGAGCGTATAATTTCCCCTTCGGGTTTCCTCAGCATCGAATGTGGCCACTTTGGTTGTGTCATAACTTTATTCGCAAACGTCTGAGGTCTAGTATTTGTTGTATAGGACCATGCTTTACCCTGTCCAGCCTTCTGATAAGCGGAGGCTACCTCCACAGCTTCAGATAGTGTTAGACGATGGTGTTGTCTAACCCACCTTTGTACTGGACCAGGAAGTGCTTCAATGAACTGTTCCAAAATCACTTTTTCAGTTATTTCTGTCGGGGAAGACATTTTAGGTTGTAACCACTTTTCGGCTAATTCTTTTACTCTGTAAAACATTTGCCTCGGCGTTTCTTCTCCAAGTAATTTAACATCTCGGAATTTTATTCGATATGTCTCCTCATCATGACCCATTCGTTCCAACACCACTTTCTTCATGTCTCCATAATCGGTATCACCCGTGGGATTCGCCGCTTGGTAGGCACACTGCATTTCGCCGGTCATTAATGGTGCAATGTAATGGCACCATCTCTCGGCGGGCCACTGTGCATTACGAGCTACTCTTTCAAAGTTCACAAAAAAATGAGCCGGGTCTTCACCAGTCGAGTATTTCTGTAACACTGAGGTGGGAACTTGAGTGTGGTTTCTGGCATTAGTGACTTCCAAAAGTTGGGCCTGCTGCATTTGTAACGCTTGTTGGAATGCGAGTCTGTCAGCTTGAGCTTGTTGGGTTTGCATTTGTAGGGCCTGTTGTAATAGTTGCTGGCCCTCAGTTAGGGTTTTAATAAGGTCCTCCATGGCGCTCTCTCTATCCCACTTCTGACACCAAATGTCACTGTTTGCTTAGTTTGTGAATAAATACTCTGAGCCAATAAGTAGATGTATGGATTTCAAGGAGAATCCACTTCTTTTATTAATATCTCTCTTTCTTTTCTTTTCAGGCTTAACACAAAGGATACGTCTTCTTTAGTTCCCGGCAACCTCTGGATTCATGCTGGAAAGTATTGTCTCTGATGGATTTGTATGCTTTTCTTTTCTTTGACAATCTTTCTAATGTGCGAGAAGTTAATTTCTACTTTTCTGCTTCCTCACTCTTGTCACTGAGTTCTCAATTCTGGGAATGGTAATGTCTCTTTCTCCCTTCTTCTTTCTTGTTTCCTTATAGGGTCTCTCAGAGAGCTTGTCTCCCCTCCCGGAAGGAGTGACCTATAATAGTCAATCAGCTCTTCTATTATCAGACGTTCTGTTACTCTTTTATATCTTCCCCAGTCTATTTTTCAGTATACAGTAGCTCTCGACCTCTCAGAGCACATCCTTGGTTAATTGATTAGTTCGTAAGTAAACCTCTTTCTTTCATTCCCTTTGGTTCGTTCGGGTAAGTCACTCTAGAAACTTGCCTTCTTAAAATCCTTCTTTAATTAGCACCCGCCCTCTCATAGACTCATTAGTAGGGTAACAGTTATCCCTTACTGTAACAGCAATCCCCGACTCACTCTGCCGCACGTTGCTTCTAATCAATTAGCAGGTGTCGCCTTCACTTTGGTACACGGAGGTCCCAATGCTGCCCCGAACTCACGGTGAGATGTCTACAGCCAGTAACTTCCCGTCTTCCATCTCGTCAGCAAGTTTGGGCAGGTTCGCTGTCACTATCCCGTTGCGGCTCCACTCCTGCGTCGCGGCTCATTCAGCTCCTCCGGGCTCTCTTGGGACAACGATCCCTTTATCCCGTTGCGGCTCCACTCCTGCGTCGCGGCTCATTCAGCTCCTCCGGGCTCTCTTGGGACAACGATCCCTTCGTCAACTTCAAGCCTCCTGATACGCTACGGCCGTCGGCCACAGCGCCCGCTCCTCAGCGCTGACTTTTGATGAGCGATATCGTTCGCTTGTACAACACTCAACTGGAAACTCTTAATAAGGCGCAACGGCACCAACACACAACTAATTCAACTGCGGATTTCCCTTTTTCCACTTCGTAGCGTCTCGCTTCAGTACGCCCAGCTGTAACCGTCGTTTTTTCCCCCCCTTCAAAGACGCTTGTCTCCTAGGTAACCAAGCAGAGAGTCACCATTAGAGGAAAGGCCATACATCAACACTTCCCTATGTTTACTTCCTGTATTTGGGATCAAGATCTAGTCTCCACAGTGTCACACTGTCACACGGGGGTATTGGAGGGCTGTTTTAGCATGGAACTACTGGGCGTTGTGCATTGATTACTTTCACATGGGACTCTATCCTGCATATTCAGCATCCCTGATTTTAAATTTTACATGACCTTAAAAATAAAACACGCCTTAAACTCTAAGCATCAATGCTCAAATACTCTAATCAAACAAAATATAATGTGCAACGCACACTTTAACTCAAAATAAATTATACAATTATTTCAATATTTCAATATTTCAACACAACCAAAACACTCCACTCGAAATCTGGGAGAAAGTATCAACATGTATCAACACACAATTGAATTAAATGCAATCAGAAGGTGTCCCGAGCCTGTACCTGCGATGCCGCGGCGAAGCGGCAAAGCGGGACTCTGCGGGGACTCCACGGGGGTACGCGCGCGGTGCGCGCGTGTGATCGTTTATATGGTAACGCCCACACGAGCGTTATGAAGCCTACAAGAGCAAGCAAAATAGATGTAAATAGATGTAAATATACAATCTACTATAGTCTTGTTACTCTTGTTCGCATCTAATATAATGTCCTCTTGAAGATAAGCACCTTATAGGGAACGTAGTCCAAACACAAACAGGAATGAAGCGCTGCAAATAATTCAGTCCAGAGCTTCCAGCAAAGGCAAAGCGGGACTCTGCGGGGACTCCACGGGTACGACTTTCACTTTTTCGTGTTGAGGTTGCACACTACCATTCCCTGCAAAGATTCCGAGGTATTTCACGGTTGATTGGCCCAGTCTGCATTTGGATGGATTGGCAGTTAGGCCAGCTTCTCTGAGAGCTCTCATAATGGTAAAGAAATGGAAAAGGTGGTCTTCCCAAGTTTTACTATAAGTGACGATATCTTCTATATAAGCTCCACAGAAATCAGAGTAGAGTTGTAATATTTTGTCCATAAGTTGTTTGAAAGTGGCTGGAGCCCCGTGTAAGCAAAAAAGGAGGACTTTGAAATGAAACATTCCTAGGGGTGTTGAGAAGGTTGTCTTTTCCTTATCAGGTCCATACACTGGGACCTGCCAGTACCCTTTTGTTAAGTCTAGGGTTGATAGAAAGGTAGCATTTCCGAGTTTATCAATTAGGTCAGTGATGCGTGGCATGCGATAAGCATTGAAGTCAGAAATGGCATTAACTTGGCGGAAATCTATGCAAAACCTCCAGGAATGGTCAGGTTTGTTGACCAATGTGATAGGGGAGCAACATGGGCTTGAGGAGGGTTTGATAATGTTCACTCTTAACATTGTATTCACTTCTTCAACCACTATCTGTTTGCGGGCTTCCGGGAGTCTACATGGTTTCAGATTAACCACTTTTCCCTTAGGTGTTCTAATGTAGCGATAGGTGCCTTTCCCTCTTCCTGGTTTCTACGAGAATACATCGGGGAATGAGATAATAAAATCTTTAAAATCTTCTTGTTGTTGACTAGATAGATCTTGAGGAATTAATTCAAAGTTGTCTACCTCTTCTGGTACCGAACAGGATAGTATTGTGGCATTGGTGGCAGACAGGTTTTCCTTCCACTCTTTTAAGAGATTTACATGATATAGATGGACCTTCTGTTTTCTGTCAGGTTGGGCTACCTTATAAGTACAGGTTCCGGTTCATTCCATTATTTCATATGGCCCATTCCACTTAGAGACAAGCTTATTTTCCGAGGTAGGCAAGTGGACCAGTACTTTTTGTCCTAAGGAAAACAATCTTATGCCCACCTTTTTGTCATAGGAACTTTATTGCTGGATTTGGGTTTTTTCCATGCTACTATAGACTAGATTGTGACCAAGTCTGATATGTTATCTCAGTCTGGCAGACATCTGCGAAAGGGGAATGGGTGCCTCTTCTCATTCCTCCCTTATCTCCCGAAGCATGTCCAGGACATCTCTAGGTTCTCTAGCATAGAGTAGCTCAAAAGGAGAGAATCCAGTAGATGCCTGAGGGGTTTGTCTCACTGCAAAAAGTGCCCAGGGGATCATTCAGTCCCAGTCCTTCCCATGCTTATCTACAAACTTTCTTAGGATCATTTTAAGCGTTTTATTGAATCTCTCTACCAAACCGTCTGTATGGGGATGGCACACTGAAGTTTGTAACATTATTATATGGAGTAGTTCCTTGCCTTCCTCCATGAGCTTGCTCATAACATTTGAACCTTGGTCCATCAGGATTTCCTTAAGAAAGCCAACCCTGGAAAAATACGGTAGGAGGTGCTTTAGAATTTGCTGAATGGTGTTGTTCCACATAGGGAATGCCTTGGGCGATCTGGTCACATAATCGTCAATTACAGGGAAATATTTGTTGCCCAATCTAGATGTTTCTAGTGGTCCAATGATGTCCATCCCAATTCTTGAAAAAGGGACTTCTATGATTGGCAAAAGATTCAGAGGGGCAGGAAATGGGACGCGAGTACTGTTTTTCTGACATATTTCACACGTCTGAATAAAGGTTTTATATCAGCATGGATACCTGGCCAGTAAAACTTCCCCCTAATGTATGCCTGGGTTTTGGAGTGTCCTAAGTGTCCCCCAGTTTGATGGGAATGCGCAATCTCAACCACAGTCTTTTGGTGGGTTTTGGGCATTACCAACTGAGTTTTACGCAAGCCTTCTGTGGATGTTTCTTTTCTCTATAGCAATCCTTGCTTTAAGAAGAAGAAAGGATTTCCCTTCTCTACACCCTCCCCTTCGATAATTGTTTGTAAAAAAGACTCTGCAAGGGCTGGGTCATTACGCTGGGCAAAGGGTAGGTCAGGATAGATGGTAGGCTCGTCTCCCTTTTTCTCTTCAGTGTTCGATGGTTCATCAGCTTCCCCAAAGTTTATGGTACCTCTTTCTATTTCTTCTGGTTTACTTTATCTAAAATGGGGAAACAGAGCTTTTTCAGGGATCGTTTCAGCAATTTTGTCTCCACAATGGAATCCAAATGGGATCTCGCCATGGTTCTGTAAGAGAACCTTTATGTCTCCCCAGAAGTCGAGATCGATGACGCCTGCTAGAACGTCTTATCCAAACTTCCATACCAGGTGTAAGGAACTCATGGTGGCAACAGTAAAGACAGACACAAGTGATCACAGTTCAAGGGTGTTTATTAAACTGGATAAATGGGTGAGAAGAAAAGCCTAATCTAAACCTAATTCTAACATGGGAGCAAGCTATGACCATCAAATAATAATAAGGTAGTCCTAATGGCGTCTTGTCAAATATAAATGGCCCAAAAATAAAAAACCTATTGCCAATCATTTCAAATAAGTTACTAAATAGTGTGGGATAATGTTCACAAGAAAAGAAAGAAGTGTTCACCAGATGATAAGTCGGGATGGTTTGGCTGGGGTCTCCCTTCCCCGTGTTTTTGGCATAGGACAAGGCGGGACTCTTAAGCACAGCACACTCCTGGGCCCCGCCAGCATGAGGTTACATTTCCTTCTAACGATGTCAGGACCTTCTGGGGCCAAGTCTCTTTTCTGCAAAGTCTCTTGCCTTAGGAGGCCTACTGGACCATAAACAATAAACAAACAAAAGTTATTTTGGTAATCTTTCATGCTGGGCGATTGCTCTTCACCCCTTGGATCCCCCTCAACCAAGCTCCGATCCTTCTTGCAATGTTAGCCTCCCTCAGTCGGGTTCACTACAGCCTTTTCCTCAAAACGTAACATTCAAAAGTCTCAATGTCTTTTTAAACAACTATCCACTGTGGACATCCCTCAGCCACGTTCACACTTGATGCTACAATGTTCACGGGTATATCACTGTTTACCCCCAATTCAAAGGTATACCTCCATCAGGTTCACATTTGCCAATTTCACAGTTCACTCAGTTTTCTTCAATGTGTCAAAGACTTTTGAGTGTATGAGGGGTTTTGCTCGACCCTCGTAGGACCACTTTGACACTTCACGCTGGGCTCTCCTAAGGCCTCTTCCTTCGAATAAGCACCCAGCGGTGCCGGGCCACTCTGCTTCTGGACCTTTTACTACAGTTTCTTTAAAGTTCAGTTACACAAGTTCTTTGTTCAACAATGTTGCCGCCTGCAACCTTGGGCCAAGCACAGTTTGGTTTACTATCAGTCTTCTCTGACTCATTGGCTGTGCTGAACTGTTGGAGCTTCTTGTCTCAGCAGCACAGTGGCAAGCGCTTCTCCCCATTTTGGCTATCAGCGCAGGAGGGCCCTGTGTGCCGTTGACACCTCTCCCACCACACGCCAGCTGGACTTTGCGGTCTTATGATTTACCTTTTGGAGGCTTTGCGGGTCGGAGTTGAAAAGGGCAAGGTCAATTCCCACCTCGTCGTCCCTCCAGGTCTCGCTGCCTTTCTTCTCCGTTTGAACTGCTGGTCCGGAATGGCTGTTTCCTCGTGTGTTCGGCCTTGCTCAAAGTGTGCTCTCATGCTACGCCTTTTATCCCTGTGGGGAAGGGAAAGGGCAGTCAGGTGTGGGTAGTTATTGTCAATTTCCTGACACTGCCTGACCGTTGTGTTGGGACATGTCAGGTAAACGGCTCTGGTGTTAGGACGTTGTCTTTCCTGGTGTAAGAAAGTGTTCATGTTGGAAAAGGGTGGTGGTAGAGCTTCTAAATATCCTACGGGGTAGGATGGGGAAAAGGTTTTGTAAGGAAGGGGGTACCACGTCTCGCCCATCGGTGTCCCACTTCGACTCCTCGAAGAACCCCCTCCTGGTGATCCTCGCCCACTAGTCCACCCCCAGGAACTGGATCCAATAGCAATGGCCGTGTCCTGGCCACCTGGATGACAGAAACCCCCGGGGACTAGTGGGTGAGACACCTTCAGGTTTTTCACAACCCAGAATAAACTGCGTTATTTCTTGCTTGGTGTACACTCATTTTTTGATTACTATTGTAATTTTTTATTGGTGAGTTCCTGAGACAACCCACTGTACATGTATTTGGTCTTTTTACTTTTGTAATGAAGGATGATCTGGAGGATTGCGCAGAGCAATGCCAGAGGTTCAGATTAATTCTAAACCTTTCAGCCATCACCTCTTTTGTTTTGCTATGGTTATCTCGAGTGGGACGGGTATGCCCAGACGTGGGTCCCGTGCCTGCTGGGCCTAGAGACCCAAGCTACACCACTGATGAGGCCCAATGAGGCCGAAACATGTCTGGGGATGCTTATGGTCTTGTGCAGAAGGGATGTGACCAAGCAGTTTGGGCTAGACTGCACCTTTTGGGGTGGGACCAAGCCTGATTTGCATATGGTCTTTCCCCTTTTATAATGGCTTAGCAGGTGAAGAACGATGGTCTAGAGGGTTGCCCAGAGCAATGCCAGAGGTTAAGATTAATTCTAAACCTTTCAGCCATCACCTCTTTTGTTTTGCCATGGTCACCCCGAGTAGGACGGCTATGCCCAGATGTGGGTCCTGTGCCTGCTGGGCCTGGAGATCCAATCTACTCCTCACTGTTGAGGCCCAATGAGGCTGAAACATGTCTGGGGATGCTTGTGGTCTTGTGCAAAAGGGATGTGACCAAGCAGTTTGGGCTGAACTGCTCCTTTTGGGGTGGGACCAAGCCTGATTTGCATATGGTATTCCCCTTTTGTAATGGCTTAGCATGCGAAGAACGATGGTCTGGGGGGTTGCCCAGAGCAATGACAGAGGTTAAGATTAATTCTAAACCTTCCAGCCATCACATCTTTTGTTTTGCCATTGAATAAAAGAAGACTGGCACAACAATTAACTGATACTCGAAAAAAGGCCATGCTGCTCAACAATCTAAGCGTTGAGGGTCACAGGACATTCAAAAGCCTTCCTGTATTCCCAGCAGCAAACGCACATTGAGTGCTGGATGTATTCATGGAAGCAAAGATGTGCATGAATAGGTTGTTTGTTGAAGTGCCTAATTTAATGTTACACTGAACCAGATTCTACTCCAGGAAACAAGGCCTTGCGGAACCTCTGAATGACTTTGTGGTGGTGCATAGTGAATTGGCGAATCCCTGTGATTTCAGAAATACAGATGAAGAGATATGAAACTACAAGAGAAAATGATAACGACAAAACACCCTACCCTGGAAGAAGCTATAGCCATCGTTCAAGCAGCAGAGGAGAAAGCACTAAGGAGAAAGACTGCAGAGAAACAGGAAAATGCTGAAATCAAAATGATATTGAGCTTGACCCAGTACAAGTATACATTGTTTCATGGCCTGCTTTCAGACCCTGTCAGAGGTGAGGCCTGCCCCACCCAAACACCCTCACCGGTGCCATAGTGAGGGCAGATCCCCTCCCACCCTTCTTTGCCTGAAAGATGCTGCTGTTGGAGCCAGGAAGGACTTCACTGCAGCAGGAGAAGTGCTGCGGGAAAGACAGAGGAGGAGCAATGCAGCGGTCAGTTCTATGCTGCGGGGTGCGCTAAGCGTCATGACACCAGCCCGCTGAGGGACGTGGCGCGGGAAGGGAGTATCAAGAGGTGCGGCGGCTGTAATAACACCGGCTGCCGCAGTACAGTGCCTCACAGAGACCACTAACCCATGAGGGAGACTTATTTTTATTAAACAAAGGCCACACAAGGACCTGCACAGAGGAAATGAGCCCCACTAAACCACCAGGGACCTGTATTGGTAAAAGGCCCCAGGGAAGCCTGAACACATACATGACTCCTGAGAGCCATTACAGGCTCCAACTCAAGATAGTAGCAAGGAGGGGGGCTTACTAGCCCTCATGAAGCCTCCCCCAGCCATTTCCAGGTTACACCCTCTGGAGACAGGCAGGTTATTCACCAGTGTAAGTAACCAATCATTGGAGGGGGTGGGGTATTTAAGTAAGTGTATGTGAGTTACTTAGTGTGGGTTTATTGGCTGAGGACAGGAGTTGGCGGAGGACGTCCAAGAGACCAGAAGAGGCAAGAGCGACCAGATTGCGGAAGCTATTGGAGAGAGGGGGTCTGTGGAGTAGTTGTGAGTAAGTGGAGAGTGTGAGGTGTAGAGGTAGAGTAGCATAGAGGTAGTAGTAGTGGCAGAGGTAGTAATAGTAGTTGGAAGTGGAGCTAGTGGGAGTAGGGGAGTAGCGAGTGAGGGATTGGTAGTAAGTAATAGTAGTGGTAGTGGGCATGAATGATAAGCTTCAGGTGGAATAGGCAGCAGAGCAGTAGTTGGTAATAGAGGGTGCTTGTGAATGTTAATAACGGAATAGGAATAGCAGGAGAAGGAGAGTAGTAGCAGCAACAGGGAGTGGGACAGTAGGAGGCGTGGTAGGAGCAGACAGAGATTATAACAGAAGAACAGCACCAGGCAAGGAAGTAGATTGTGAGACAGGAGGAAGGGCACAACGGAATAGCCAGGAGCTAGCGACAGTTAGAAGTGAAGGAGTTGAGGAAAAGTCAGATTAAAGATTGGAGGTGGAAAGGCATAGTGAGGGATTGGGGGACAGTAGTACAGTGGGACGAGAGTATCTTGGGAAATAGTGCAGCAGGGAAGGGTCAGGCGAGACTGTGTGTGCAAAGGGTGGAAGCATGCACCATTCCATAACACCCCTAATTCACTAAGCTGGGCTAGGAGAGGGAGAGTTAGAAGACCCCTGGGGAATCAGGTAGCCAACGCCTTAATGAAGCCACACTTAGTCTTAAAAAGAACAAGAGACAGTAGGGGACACCTGGTACTAGCTACTAACCTCCTGTTACAGACACCTGGGTTAGGGAGGAGGGGAATACCAGGGAAGCTGAGAGAGAGTGATGGTCCCAGCACCAAATTCCCCAAGAACCCCTTAGCCCTGAAATCTACATCTGAATCACTTAGATCAACCACTTATATTTTAAATAACCACCCTTGGAACTTGTCTGGTAGTCATTTCCGTCCTTTCGGCATGCCACCCCATCACAACAGAGTTGAAGTGCAGCAAGCAAGTCACTAAGTCACAAAAGCGAGGAAAGCCATTACAGTACTGGGCCTCATTACATGGATGGTGGTAAGGATTTACCGGTACCGGTAAAATACCGGTACCGGTAAATCCTTACCGCCTTACTACGAGGTCCCTTTGCGAGTTGGGGGATTTAACGCCTGCTTTTTGCAGGCATTAAAAACCAACCCACAAAGGGACCCAGGGAGCTAATTACGGTACCGCAATTTGCGGTACCGTAATAGGGGCTTCCCCTTTCCCATTGAGCCCTATGGGGCAAAAATGGGAATGGGGAAGGGCAATGGTGGAAGGGGGAATTACCGTCACGCCAACCTTGGAATGGGGAGGTAATTCCCCTTTCCGCCAAGGCGTTGCCGGTATTTTACCGGCATGAACCATGGCTCTAATAGCACCATGGTTCTCCGCCATCCGTGTAATGAGGCCCAGTGTTTCAGCTGCAGTGATGATAAACATTTAACAAATTACAAAAACTGTCTGGCAAGACAGGAGACATGTGCAATACGCAGGAAAATTGGCCACCTCACAAAGTGTTGCATGTTCAAGAAACAGCAGGAAGTATGTGTTTCTATCTGCGTTGTCGGCTGAATCTGAAGAAGACATCATAGAGGGACTGGCGATTTTAGCAGTGCATGCCATTAAGAAGAGGCTGAAGTCCAAACCAGATTGTGACGTGGTGGTCAATGAAGTAAAGGTTTCAAAGCTGGCGGACTCAGGGTCGGATCTCACAATCCTTCCGGTGGATAGGCTGCAGAAGTGCATACATCCAGATACTCTGCGCCTCAAACCCTTGGACGTCAAGCCAGGTGTTGATGATGGCAATAAGATCATGTTAATATGGTACTATAGCTGCTAGCTGACATTCAAAGGGAGGCACCCAAGGAAGAGGGTGTATGCGACAGATGTCGAGGACCCAATTCTCGAGTGGCATGATCAGAGAAGCCTTGAAAATACAATGGATCCCTGCAAAGAGTAACAGGTTTATACTTTGTCAATATGTACCATGGAAGAGATTCTTCATGGGGAGATATTCGAACAAGTCACAAGTCGTATTGAAGTAGGACGCATGTCCAGTGAAGCACAAGGTGAAACCAGTTCCAGTCATGCTGAGGAAAGAATTGCAGGCTTTACTGAATGACATGGAAGCAAAGGCACGATCAAAGCAGTGGAGGCGACCAACTGGCTTAGCCCTGTGGTTCTCATGAAAAAGAAAGAAACAGGGAGGTTGTGCTTATGTGTTGATCTCAGAAGCCTGAATAAAAACACTGTTACGGACACCTACCCTTTGCCTAACATTTCCAAAGTCATGGTTGTCATAGGGGACTCCACTGTGTTTTCAATCCTCGATATGAATAATGCATATCACCAAACACCCCTAGGAAAGATCTAGGGAGTTTTAACAGTGTTTATAACGCCTTCCGGAGTGTTCCAGTTCCCGTTTGGGTTACCTTCAACGGCATCCGTTTTTCAACGATTGATATACAAAATACTAAAAGGGGTCAAGAAAGTTACCTACTTTCAGGACAATGTACTAGTGTTTGGCGACACTGTTATTGAACATGACCAAACGATACAGAACTATTCTTGTAAAGAAAGCATTGTCCCGGCCTCCATCAAACAAGCATGGATTGCCCCACTATTAAAGAAACCATCTCTTGACCCCACAGTTGCTGGGAACTTCCGCCCTATAACGAACACACCATTTTTACTCAAAATTCTAGATGAGGTTGCACACCAACAAATACAGGATCATTTGAGACAACATAACATCCTGGGACTTAAACAGTCAGGATTTAGTAGATACCACAGTACTGAGTCTACTCTGGTAGATCTTAAATATCTTGAAGTCTCCTGATGATTCTGGATCTCAAAGCAGCCTTTGACTTGGTAGATCATACCATCTTAGTCTCCAGGCTCCAGGAATCTGCCTCCTTCTTTATGGAAGCACCTGAATGGATTGCATCATTCCTGTCAGAGCGGGTTGCCAGGGTGTACAGTGAAACAGCTTCAACTAAGGGATTTGTAATCCCTTTAGGGGTGCCACAAGGCTCATGTATTCGCCCACCCTGTTTAATATCTTTACCATCCTCCAGTGTGATATGCAAGATTCGGAAGGAATAACATATGCAAATTATGCGGATGACACTCAGTGTCTCAACCCCCTCTCGGGTAACCACACATCTGATACCCGACTGATCAACTCTGTTTACGCCATCATTCATGAGGTACGATGTCCTTTCATCGTGGGATTAACCCTCACTGGGCTTTTCTCTGCTGAAATTCTTTTTGAAAAAATAAACTCATAGAATTTTTCCGGGGGCTACAAATAAATATATATGGGGTGTGGTTATACAGGTATATAAAACATTAAATGGGATGGTGGGTTTGGGGGGGAACCCCCCAAAAATAAAAAAATAAATACATTCGATGAGTTTTTGCGATGGAATTTCCACAGAGAAAAACCCAGCAATGGTTATTCCCGCGACGAAATGACATGGAACCCATTCTTGAATGGATCTTATGTAATGGTTTGGGACTGAACAATTCTAAAACTAAAATGATGGTCCTTGGCACAAGCCAAAATCTGTGCAGGTTAGAGCTGGCATTTCAGTCCTTTAAGTTAGGGGACTGTGTCTGCAACTCCTTATCCAAGGTCAAGACCCTAGGGGTCATCCTGGACCCAGAACTGAACATGAAAGTGCATGTGGGTCTGCTAGTTTGTCGCTATTCCAACTACCTAAGGCTCTTAGCCGCAATCAGTCCCTTTCAAAATGAGAGAAGCTGTGATACTGTGGCTCGTTCTATTATCAGCTCGCGTCTAGATTATTGCTCAAGCATTTTGCAGGGACTTGGACAGGGCGAACTGAATCGACTTCAAGTAGTACAGAATAATGCAGTACGTATTGTCTGCCACCTGCATAAAACAAATCACATCTCTTTGGCCAGAAAATCATTGCACTGGCTGCCCATGGGCAAAAGAATACTTTTCTGCACGCTGTGCATTACTTACGCATGCTTAATTGTTTTGAGTCCGAGCTATCTCTCCTAATCGATAAACTGGTTACCTACAAAACGAGCTCTGAGAACTAACAACTCCAGTCTATTGTTTGTTCCTAAGGCAAAGCTTTCTTTAGTTCTGAAAAGCTACTTTTCTCACGCAGTTCCCAAACTGTGGAATTCTTTACCTCTGAAGTTGAGGTCATACGCCTCCTTGGGGCCTTTCAAAGGTCGATTAAAAACTCTCCTGTTTAAATAACTCTTTGGATCTGTGGATCTGAGGTCTGACTGAGACACTGTGCATTTTTATGTTTCTTGTTGTGTGTTCTGTCCGTGCTGCTATGCCCATGGGCCATTGTACCAGGGCATTGTAAATAAATAAATTAGAAAATGTTCTCTCGAAGCTAAGCATGACAGGAGTGCCCTTAAGGAAAGAAAAATGCTGTTTCAAAATCAACTTGGTAGAATACTTGGGATACACCATATCAAAGGACAGTGTAACCCCTATAAAGGACCTGATGCAAGCAATTGATGAATATACGTGGATGAGCCACGACAAAGAAGACTCAGACATGGAGCAACTGACGACATACTCTACCTCAAGCTGGCCAGATGAGAGGAGCTTGGGTCACTCGCTCCAACCCTGCTGGAAAGTTGCCGATCTGATCTATACAGGTATCATAGCGAAGACAAATGAAGGCCACTTGGATGCGACTCTTATCAAGAAAAATTACTGGTGGGCTGCCATGGACAGTGACATTGTAGGTTCTGTCGCACTGTCATGCTTGCGTGGACAGAGACAAAGGGCTACACACCAGAAAAGAACCACAGAGAAATATTGCAATACCAGATGAGGGATAGTAGATGGTAGGTGTTGATTTTATATGGCCGCTGGAATGGGTGAACGAGGACAGCAAATATGGCATTGTGGATGTCGATTACATGTATAAGTGGATCAAACTCAAATTTGTGCATGGCATTTCCATCAAGACAACCAGGAGAGAGGGATGGCCTTTTGAACTGGTCACGGACAACGGCATTCAACTAATTTCCAATGAAGCTCACACCCACAATTCCACATTGTACCAGGAATAGGATCCCTGCAGCTTCAAGATCACATAGTTCCACATGGCTGACTACTGACTATCCAGGAAGGATGATATCAAAAACCTTTTTGCACCTAGAGCCTCAACTCTGCATGCATTTCCTCCTAGACCAAATGCACCTGAGAATTTCCGTCAGAAATTCACAAAATTAGAACGCCTTTGCACCAAGGAGATACATACATTCTGGGAAAGGTTTACTCTCCAAACTTACATTGTGCAACAGAAAATCCTTCGGGGATTTAGAATCATAATCTTCCTGGATTATTCGCTAGGGATCAAATGGATTATATAGAAGACCGTGTGTTCGCATTTCAGCACAAATTCGATGTCCTTCACAAGAATACATCAAGAGAAAGCCCCCCCAACAGCTCACAGCCAGCTCAGACGTGGAAAGTGATACAGATCTTACAGAAATCGAAGCGCAGCTAGAGCAACAGAGACAACAACTGATGAGGCAACAACCAGTGCAACTACCAGCAGAAGCCAAGGTTACAATTTTTTAGATCAAATACAAACATACAAACGGGGAACACGTACACCAATACAAAAACGTGCAAGCTTCCAGGACCCTGTAGTAGATACTACACCAATGAGAAGAGACGCAAGAGAGATAAGAGAGGTGTGATCAAGAGACGTGACAGAAGAGTAAGAAAGCGCTATAAGGTTAACAAGGTCGCAGGCGCAATTATAGCAACGGGAACCGAGACACTGAACCTAATGCTCAACATGTCCAGCTACCCGCTCACTGATATGGATACCAGCATGCTCAACAAGGGTCTTTCTTTTGCACCAGCCTCCTCAGCCATTGACATGGAAAACCTTGATCTGACACACTTACTCGTCAATTTGGAGAATGATAAAGCTAAGTTCACCCACTCCAAAAGAGACATTCTCAAAGACCTCAATATGGAGGAACACAATCTCAGCATACCAGAACTGAAGAAAAAATCAAAATGTACACCCAATATACAAGGGGATTATGCCATCAACATGTTTCAACAAGATGTGACCCGTGAACTTCATACCCTAGAAGACAAAATGTGTCATAAACATGTGACAAGGCATGGGAACCTCACAACAGAGGAACTAAAAGCATTGAAAACTTTAAGACAGAACATGTCAATCATTATCAATGAAGCTGACAAAGGTGGCAATATAGTGATACTTGACAGATGTGATTATATCACTATGACTAGAACACACCAATCAATACCCAGATGTTATGAACAACTACCAAGCAAACCCACCAACATTATCACCAAACTAGCCCATGCACTTCTTACAAAATGGCACAAACGTGGGCTCCTAACAGACGAGGAGCAGAAATATCTCCAACCCAAACATCCGAGAATGGCCACCATTTATTTTCTTCCGAAAGTGCATAAAACATTCACTAAAATTCCAGACCAATTCTAAGTGCAATCGGTTGGGTCACTGACCCCTTTGCATAAATAACATCCTTGCCCCTGAGGCCCAAAGGTACCACATATTCGAGGGACATGATGCACACCTTACTCATCCTTCAGCAGGTGATCTGGGAACTGCACTATCTACTAGTGACCTTGGATGTTAAAGATCATACCCTAGCACTCAGGGCCATTGACTTTACGTTTGCCAAAACCCCAGCATCCTTTTACTTGCACCTGGAACTAACAAAAGTATTCTTAGAATTCGACATACGCACCCGCTATGACCAACCTTTTCATGAATCAATACAAACAAGTTCATGAGCTTTCCAATCCAGACTTCAACCACCATATCTACAAATGGTATCACTATATTGATGATGCCCTGATGATATGGATGGGCACAACAGACCAGGTGAACTGCTACAAGGAATATCTTAACAACAATCAGTTTGGTTTAGAACTAACCTGCATATACAGTGACAGCGCCATCGATTTCTTGGACATTAACATGAGCATGATTAATGGGGAACTAACAACCACCACATACAGAAAACCAACAGAGGTGAACTTTTCACTACCAGCTGTCACTGCAGAAGCATAAAAGACAACATCCCCAAAGGTGAATCATCAGAGCCAAATGCAACTGTTGCACCAACGCATCCTTTGATGGGCAATGCAAACTATTTCACAACAGATTTACAGAAAGAGGATCTACGGAGAAAGCGATTGGATCTGCAATCAACATGGCAACCAACAGGGCTCGCAAGACCTTATTGATCCCCAAAGCCAAACCAAGGACGGTAGCTTCAGAAGAAACAATTAGATATGTGACCAGGTATAACCAGGACAGCCATCAGATCCATAAAATACTCCAAAAACACTGGCACTTACTCAGTATAGATACGGACATCAAACATTTGATACCCCACAGACCTTGGCTGAAATACACCAAGGCATCTAGCTTGCGCACCATGCTAAATCCATTATACATGGCACCTTTGGCAGCCGCCAACCAGACTTGACTCACTTCTGTGAAGGCTACAGGCTTTCACAAGTCTGGAACTTGCACCATGTGTCCCCATGTGAGGAACGCCAAGACCCTAAACTTCAATGGTACCGACAAACACAGAACCACAGAATGTATTAATTGTAAATCGAAATTTGTGATTTATGTCATTATCTGCACCTGTAACCATGAATATATTGGCAACACAATAAGGGAATTGAGGACCAGGATTATAGAACATCTAGGTCTACTCAACTCACAAGATGCAAGATTCCCTCTGGCCCTACACTGGCAGAAGAAAGCACCAGATGGACAGGAAAGAAGATATTAAATTCATGGGACTCGAAATGATCCCGCTATACCGAGAGGTGTCGACAGAGAACTTAAGCTACGACAACGTGAAGCTAAACTAATCCTCAAATACAGATGTGTGAGCCCAGGGCTAAATTCCGACCACAAGCTCAAAGTCTTCCTTTTAAAAACCCTTAAGATTTCCACTGTTATTCCTGTTTAATATGCTTTTTAGTCATGCTTTCAAACAGTGATGTACCGAAGTTACCCTTTACCCTTACCTGCTTACTATGGCAATGTGCCGTCATAGTCTCAAATGCACCCTAGCTTGCACTTGCACAATGTAGAAAATGATTAATCCCACATAAATGTGTGGCCTATTGGCCCTTTGCTTCATCTCTACTCTTTCTTTTCTCCTTTTTTTCATTAAGCTTGCTTTTGGCAAGTAACCGCCCTACCACAACATCAGGTTCCCTTTAACCCACACTCCATACTCCATTCTAACCTATCCAGACCACCTCTCCATCTTCCCCTTCACACCCCCTCGCAACCTCCATCTCTCTCCAATACCCACCCTCGAATCCCAGGCACAACTAGCAACATTGCCAGCAAACGGGCTCCGGCCCATCCCTTTGCACCATCATCAGGTGTGCACAGACAGCCAGCCGCCTCAAATTGACACATTCCTAACCCTAGTCCTTTTTCCCCCAGACCCATGAATCCCAGGCACAACCACTAATATTTCCAGTACACAGTCTATGCCCTCTCCCTCTTTGCCACCTTCAGGCGTGCATACACAGCCAGCCAGCCTTATTAAATGCAATCTTTACCTCAATCACAGGTTCCCCATGGACCCACTTACCATAAGACTGCATGTCCCACGCTACCATCTTTTGAACCCAATTACTTTTGGATACCATCCCACACTGTGCTCGCATTGGCTGCCACAGGTTTTCTCAGCACAGCCAATCGGCATTGAGCTCTCACTGGACTGAGCTTCTAAGTCTCATTTAATAACAGGAACAAGATGGCGAATGGGATCGAAAGATCACAGTGACCGTGCATCCTGTCTTCGGCAGCCCCACCGGGCTCCTCCGGTAAGCCCCTTGATGCCCACTTGGGCACGATCGAGCTGACGCAATTGCGGATCTCCACATAACTTCTCTGCGCAGCTGTGAGACACACCCGACTCACACTGCATCTTCAGCACTCACCAGGACACTTGTCCCCCTTACCTTCACTCATGCCCACCCCCATGCCCCGGTGCCACTTGCCAAAATCGCCTCCCCTCACCACGGTTAATCCTATGGACACTTCACCACCTACCCCCACCCCCACAGAGGGGCCGTCCCTCCCCAGTCCGTTAGAGAATCCACTGATACTCTCTAGACGCTGTATACACATGCACCCCGTGCACAGCGTTATACAACATCCTGCCACTTGTGACTACACGGCCACTCAGCCCCACTAGCAATTCCCGTGACTTTCGCTTTCCGGTGCCCCACAACGCAGTCCCGCTCGATATGCCCCCTGCCCCATGCCAACCTGTTGCACGTTAGCCTACGGATACTGCCTTGGACACCATTCATCTCCCACCTTGCAGACCAGCCTATCTAATCTTGTCACCATTGCTACACACACACTCTGCCCACTGCCCAGTGCCCCCTCCACTACTTTGTCCACCACAGCATTGTGCGCGACACACTCGCAGCATCCCATTGCGATCCAAAGACCTCTATTTTCACTACCACCTTCCCCCACCCTTCCTATTGACATGCCGTCCTACATAGCTCCCCAGCTGACAAAGTTACTTACCTTGCACGGACTTACACTCATGCAGACTAGCGCATGGTGTAGTCCCACTACCCTGAGTCTGCCACTGTTATGGTGGCTCGGCTCAATGGAGCCTCTTTGTTATATGATATATGATGCAACTGGATGCCCCACCACAGAATTACACACAACTGTTCCAAGCCCCCCCCCCCGGATATCAGCCATGTCCCACATCTACTGATTCACGTTACAATCAGTCACGGTAACCACACGCCCACCCACCTGGGTCACTAGCACCCACCCAGGCACCACCCATCCCCTCGGGACCACCTGCCACTCAAGGACCAGCACAAATCATAAACTCTGGTAAGACATCTTACCAAACTTCAATTAGAAACAGCTTAACGTTATCACCTGAGCTAACCAAAACTCTCCTCCTCTTTTCTCTTTCATGTCTTCGCCTTGGTGCATAAACTCTGTGTCTCTACATAAAATATACCCACTGGGTTTATATAACATGATATTGTTTTATGTATGAACCAACATGCCATGTTACACTTGTTACAACATCATTCACTGCAGTCATCACAATATATATATGACAATTCATCAATGTCATACAACAGGTTGGGTCACGATAATTCACAGAAACTTACCATGTCACCACTACACACTTGCACCTCACCGACATATGCAGAGCCTTGATAAAGACTTTTGGTCGAAACACGTGTTGGCTTTCCTCATGTGATCAAGCACTACACATGCCCAGTTTATCATGGGCAATTAAGTACCAATTAAATCAAGATTACATACACAATCAAGGGGCGTGACCTTCATTACCAATTTCAACTAGATGTGAGTGAATTGTTCATGGATCCAGCGCCAGTACTTAATGGGTTTCAACCACTTTTCTAATTTCCAATGACATGGAGAAATTCCTGAAATGTAATAATATAAGACAGGGCAAAGCAGCGTACTACCACCCACA
Source organism: Ambystoma mexicanum (assembly GCF_040938575.1). Lineage (NCBI taxonomy): Eukaryota > Metazoa > Chordata > Amphibia > Caudata > Ambystomatidae > Ambystoma > Ambystoma mexicanum. The sequence continues at coordinate 355,335,868 of NC_090922.1, forward strand.
GTCTAACGGCCAGGTTGAAAGAAGCAACAGGTTCATTCAAGAAAGCCTACAATTGACGGGTGCTTCATGTGTGGACAGGAAAAGCTCTGCCCTTGAAGAGTAGCAGCTCACATGGCTACTCCCAACAGCATCACAGGAGTTTCACCTTTCAAGATGAGAGGAGAAAAATGAATAACCGGCTAATGACGAAATGGCTATTAGATATAAGAGATTGTCCACCTGGACTATATCAAGAGATCAGGTAACGAGCTGTAAGAAACAAGCACGACACAAGGAGAGGTATGACATCCAAAAAGCAGTCAAGACTGCCGGCATAGCAGCAGGTGACCTGTTAAAATAAAGCTCAAACAAAAGATCAAAGAAACACTGTCAAAATACAGTTTGCTGGTGTCATGAGGGCTGGTTCCTGGAAGTGCTGGACAAGGTGGTGGATCCACCATTAACGTGGCCCCGCCCCCCTGCTCGTTGCAACTTTAGGAGATTCCTCGCTCCGTTCCTGCTCGCTCTTCTTTGCGGTTCGGTAAAGAGTATTTTTGTGACTTCTAACCCACTTCCAGTACTCCTATCTTGCCTCCTTCTCCCTTGCCTTCCCGTGTTTACCTCCTTTCGTATTTTCTTATTTTCTCCGGTCGTGGGCTCGCCCCACGGTTCCCGTTGTCCGCTCTCCCTCTCTATTTTCAACATCTCTATTGCTCTCCTACTTTCTCGCTTTCTCCTTGTCTTTCTTCCTGCTCCTTTCGGTATTTATATGTCGTCCTTCCTTGGATTACATTGCCATTCCGGTGCCCCGTTAAGGCAGTCTTGCAGCTTCTTGCTGTTTCTATCGGTTCGTTGGTGTGTATGCTAATTTCTTTCTTTGAACGCATGCGTACCGGCTGTATCTGTATCCTTCATTTACCTTCATACTACAGCAATACATGGTGCAGTCCTTTTCTTGCTATCAGTTTGTTTTCACTCCTTTGTGTTACTGTAATAGCAATTCTCTTCCCTTAATTCCTTCTTGTGGAGTACTTCTTTCATTGCTGAGTTATCCTTGCTTTGGGATCACACGGCATTCCACCTGCAACCCTACATTTTCTTTTCGATACTGAACTGGGTCACAGTTCAGACCTCCCTGTTCCCCTGCCCTCCTCCTGCAGCCCAACATATTTTGCTTTCAACTAGAAACTGAACTGGGTCATTACACATACCTTCCTGCTTTCTGCGGACAGCACTTCTACTAGCTCTTCTATTCTGTGTTTGGATCTGTGGACTTTTACGGATCAAGGACCTATCTTCATCAGTTTGGATACATTCAACAGGGGTTTTTTGTGCCATCAAGTTTTTTTCCCAACTGGGCTGTGCAGGGAGTACGCCCTTCCTGTTGGTACTGTTCCACAGGTGAACAAAAGTGGTGAGCTTCCGGAACAGACCCTATCTCTTAAAAAAAAAGGGATCTTCTGAAGAACTCACAACCACCTTATCAGGATCAGAGGTATCCACCAGCGACTGGGACTCAGAGCTGAGACAACCTACCATTGACAGCTGGTAAGAGTGGAAAGAGCAGGCGAGGACTATGTACAGCGCTCCGCTGCTCTCGAGCTAGGTCCGCACTTTGAAGAAAAAAATAAAATAATAAAAATACTACATAGTGACGGAGAAAGGAAAGCAATGAAACATAGAATGGGTAGCATTGTACCAACGCAAGAGTGAAGTGAGACAAAGGAACCTGGAAAAAAGTGTAGTGGGAGGAGAAAGGTATACTGAACCTATTAGGTTGGGACAGGAGATTGCACAAGACAGCAGGGAGCAGGAGCCACAAGACTATCACAAGAAAGAAGAAAGCAGAGAAAATAATGGAGAAGTGATAAATGAGGCGACCAGGAGAAAAGAGAAGATCCAGAAAGTGTACAGCAATGACTTCAAAAGAGCACAAGGGTTCCTGAGAAATGGTGTGACTATGAGCTTTATGAACTTTCATTATCATGAAGAAATGGGGTGGCGTGTGGCTCTGGCCCTTCGGTCGACACTCCGTATTGGACAGAGGCGCAGGGCCAAAGGCAGAGGGTACGTGCGGCATGCCAATGACACAGGGAGAACTCGAAAAGAGCGGAGAGTGCCAAACGAAGCATGAAAAACGGCAACGAAGCCCTGCTCCTTATCATCACTCAGTTGTGTGCTGTATCCTCTCTTGAGAATATAAATAATTATACCAGCATACTTAAAGAGCTGTAACCATGCCTGAATAGAAGAAGACTGGTACAACCAGTAACTGGTCCTGTCTCATTCCTGAAGGTGGATGAATAAGAAGCTTGTTGTATGTGGGTGAAGCTGGGGCACCATAACAATGTTGGCTTGTATGCTCACATTACAAGCACTCATGAACTGTTAAACAATTGCATCAACAATTTATCAGCAGGGGCGCTGATGCGCAGCAGGTGATGAGGACGTGATCCTCTGTCGCTCAACTGGGGCTGCCGATATCCTGCTTTAGAAATCCTGTTTCCAGTGACAAAATAAGGATTATTTTGGTTGCTGGAGATTGCTGAATACTCTGCTTCCATATCCCCGCAATCCCCATCAGAATCGGAGCAGAAGAGACCATACAAAACCAATCCGAAAGTGGTGAACCCGGCTTGGTGCCATTTCAGGGCTGGAATCGGTGAGCCGTTAGAAGGAGGAAGTGGCGGCTGCATGTCCCTCCGACCTGAGAGACCAGCTAAATCGGAGAGATAGGAAGGAACGACAAGGGCACCTGGGTGTCAAATCAAGCAACCGAGTGGTTGGAAGGACAGCGAACCTGACACCCATGGCAGAATTGACGAGTTTGACTGGGGCTGATGGCAAGTGATCTGACAGAGGTCTTGCAGCAGACAGGGGTCCGGAGTGGGCCGATGTGCCTACAGCAACAGGCACCAACCTGAAGTGTGGATGATAGTACGCAGAGGTCCATCCTCAGGGCCTGCGGGCAAGGGTACTCACCGGAGACTGGAATACTCAGCAGGTATGGTTTCGCTGGGCTGGCAGTGGTGAGATATTGTCGTGGGATCCGCTGGCCGGCCTTGGACCATCGTAAGGGCCAGGTGAGCAGCAACAACTGGAGCATCCACCTTCCCCCATTCCTCATGGGAGGAGTGATGAGACGGCCTGGTGGCCGGAAGTGAACAGGGCAGGCCGGCCCGTGAATGCAGTGAGGATAGGCAGAGACGACTGCAGCAACGGTAGTGTCAAGGGGCTTGCAGGTAGAGACGTGCCCACAAAGCCGAAGGGAGAAAGGTACACAAGCAGCAGGAGTGCAAGGAGTCCTGCAGACAAGAAAGGGTAGGCAACAAAGGCAGTGAACAGAAAAGGGCAGGGAGTACAAGTAAAACAAAACACGTTAGGTTCCGTCTTGGGGTGTACGCAGAATGGGGGAAGAGTTTTCCAAAGAAGCAGGCAAACTCCAGCCTTCTGAGCAGGTTACTTTTACCGGGTGCCACTCTGAATGCTCATGGAAAGGAGCAGCAGTAGCGGGTGTCTGTGTCTGGACCCCAATACACGAACAAGGTAACAATGCTCACAAGACTGAAGCCAATATGGGTGCAGTAGGAACTGAACAATGACTGCCTCCTGAAACAGGACCCAACACACCGTTAACAATGACACAAGGTACAATACTAAAACACAATAATTGAAAGGGGCAGAGATTGCCTGCTGGAAACCCAGCAGCCAAACTCTTAACAAAGGAATTACACAAGGCACAAGTGAAGACAAGACCTGTAACAGAAATATCCAGGGGAAAGGGGAAGTCAAAGTGAGCAAGGTTCAGGACAGAGAACTGGAAGAAAGTAGAAAAGCAAGGAAACTACAATCAAAGTACAGGGGTAAGGTGACTGGAAACTGCAGACTGATAACAAGGAACAGTAACTCTAGAGTGGGATAACAAGGGCAGGACTGAAGACAAATAACAAGGAAACTCTAGCTCTGGATTGTGATAACACGGGCAGGACTGAGGACTGATAACAAGGAAACTGTAGCTCTGAATTTGGATAATGAGGGCAGGACTGAAGACAGATAACAAGGGCAATGGGCACAGAACAAGGAACTGCAGGGTGGGAACAAGATAATTAGTGTTAGAGAGCAAGGAGCTATAAACAGGAAACTGAGGACTGCAAGCAGGGGAGCAGGGCTGCATTGTAGGAAGCACAGAGATGCAGGGCAAAAGGCGGGGGAGTGAAAGCAGAGAAGCAGGGCTGCACGTGCAGGGAACACAGAGCTCTAGAACAGGAGCAGGTTCTGGAAACAACAGGACACAGCAGAAATCCAAGGATCAAAGCAACAAAGGGCTGGAAGCAAACTCAATGCAAGAGACCTGGGCTCCTGCAGGCAGCTGCTTAAATACTGACCTGCCCTGTGCTGAAGCAGGCTAATCAGCAGCACCAGGAGCAGCACACCTGAAGGTAATTGGGCTCCTCCCTCTCTGGTCCTGGGAAAGTGAAAGCAGCACCGATCTCTAAGGCATCTTGGGATTGTAGGTCTAAGACTGCCACATAGGAATAACCAGGGAATGGGAACTGTCACAAGGTGCATTATGGGACATATAGTTTGTGAAATTAAATAAGGAAATTCCAAAGTTTTAAAAACGGAAAGTAAAGATAAAAATATGAATAGGTATTGTCCAGGGAGGATTATGGAGATGAATGAGTCCCAAATAGTCCAGGATGGGTGCCAAATGGTGCACCAATGGAACAGTCTTGACAGGTAGGTCCTTGTGTTTATTTGAAATCTTGCAAACTACCCCCCTCTCCCACATGCGGACATAGCGCTGAGAGTTTTAAATGGGATGGTAGACTCACATATAGGGGCATACTGTGGGGGCTTCGCAAAAGAACTGGTCTCCCCAGGGGCCACAATAGCTGCTAGACCAAAGGAGTGTATATGGGCAGGAGGAGGTGATGTGGAATGCGGGGTGGATAACCTCGGCAAGGACCCCCAAGCCAGGTGGGCAGGCCAGCGGCCCTATGGACTGTGGTGGTACAACAATTTGAGGGCCTGCACACCGGGGGAACCCTCAGGCTGAAACGGGCCAAGAGAGGAGACCCTGCAATGCAGCCCCACATAACGGATTGGGGGGACAGTTGGACAGCTTAGGCTCTCGCAACACCAGATAGGTGGCACTGGTGGATGCAGGGACGCAAGGGAACCCGGGGACACGCAAGGAGGGAAGCCTGTCACACCAGTGGAGGAATTGACTGTCAAATAAGCCACAGCACCACCAAAGCTGGCAGAGTTCAGAATCAGCTGAACAGGAGAAGGCCTAGAGAGGTGTCCTATCCTGGACTGACTGTGGCTCTGCAGCACAGACAGGGACCGGCTGCTAACAAGATAGATTGCCAACACTTTAGCATGGCAGCAGTTGTCTGGGGGCTTACACAGTGGCAGAGGCTGCTCTATACGGGAAGGCACAAGGGGTCTCACACTTGACACCACAGGGGTGCACAAAGATGCATCGCCGGTAGACACTGCCTCTGGGGTCATCTACGTGCAAAGTCATGGTAAAAGAAAAAGCTAAAACAGCGGGCTCCAAAGCAAGATGGACCAGTATACAGTGGGAGACCCCCAGTAGGTCTCAACCCATACACCGGGGGCTGTGTGCACAGATGGGGAGATACAGGACTCCCAGATCTCCCTTCGCGATGTCATGAGTGCCATGGGGAGTCTAGATCCTCCGTCAAGGAGAAGACCGATGGCTTCTCGGTAGAAGTCTCCTTCTTGCGGCAAGACCTACGGAACCTGGCCTCGAGGGTCAGGGAAACAGAGCAGGGCATCTCGGATTCTGAGGATGCGATTAAACGGATGAGAAGCAATTAGCAACAGTCACCAAGAAGCTCATGCACCTTGAAAACAGAGCGGAAGATAGCGAAGGAAGAGCACGCTGTAATAATCTCTGCACTCTGCATCCTTGGGTTACTAGAAAGAGAAGAGGGGCCCAGCATGGAGCTCTCCTTGGTACGATGGCTAGTGAAAATGTTCACTCCAAAGAAGCTCTCGAAATTCTTTTCGGTGTAAAGGGAGCATAGGATCGCAACAGGTCACCCCACTTCAGGTGCGCCTCCTTGCACAATAATCGCACGGCTCTTGAACTTTCGAGACCGGGAGGCCCTGCTGCAAATGGCGCGAGCCACTGACCCGATCACATATAATGGCTACCGAATAGTATTTTTCCCAGAATACATCAGGGAGGTTCCGAAAGCACAGCAATCGTTCAACTCAGTCAAGAAGAAGCTGCCCTCGCTGAGAATCAAATATGCCCTTTTCTTCACAGCGCAACTCAAATTATACTATAAGGGTACTGTGCACCTCTTCAACAATCCAAAGGAAGCATGGACATGGCTAGAAACTCAGATTCTGTCACTGCCCGGACCTCAACCGCCAGGCAGGAGGCCACAACAACAACCTGTTCGGCATCCGTCCCCAGGCCTGTTTGAATCACAGACCATGGAACAGTCTACACCTGCCGAGACAGCACCTGAGACAGCGGACAATGGATGACCTCACAACCGGGATGGCGCAGACTAATATTTGGCCGAGATCACTATGGGATAATTTGTCACAGACAGCGGCAGGGCAGGGACAGGGGCTTGCACTGGCTGCTTCAGCTGACGCCCCGCAGATCGTTGCCACTGTTTCTCAGAACCCGATTAGTGCGGTATTGGGATGACAGGTGCTTTGAGTTGGGGGGAAGTATGGGGTGGGACAAGTGGGAGGTTTTTTAGACCCATTGGTTGAATGGGAAGTTTTTGGGGGGGGTTGTTAGAGAAGTTTCTGGTTGGCAGCTTTGCTTGGTGTATCTCTGTGTGGTTGGAGGGGGGATATGCACCAGTGGCCTGACAAGAGGCAGGGTGGAGGTGGGACGTTTGCCGACTGGGCCCTTACTGTATATTTGCTGGGATGACAGCCCATGAAGGGGTAGTTTCTCTGCTTATGTGGAATATTAATGGAATAGGCTCCAGCATCAAAAGGTGCCGGGTGGTTCAGTTTCTCAACAGATATACCTCAGACAGTGTGCTTTTGACTGAAACACACCTTGTTGGCACAGACTGCACACTCTTCAAGAGAACTAATTATACAATGGCCTTTCATGCAGGCTTTTCGCGGGGGGAACGAGGTGCACTGATACTAACAAACAAACTGATTCCCTTCTAACGCAAAGAGGTCCGGGTGGACCTAAGGGCAGATCTGTTCTGGTTAAAGGGGAGCTGTGGGGGGCAATCTGGGGAGTGGTGGCTGTCTATGCCCCTCCCTCTCTTAAGCTCAAACTGTTGACTGAGCTCCAAGACCTGAAACTCCAAGACCAAGCTGAGACATGGGTGATAGGGGGGAAATCCAACCCTGACCAGCAGGTTACGATCCTTTGCTATGGCAGTGGGCATGGTGGATGCATGGAGAATGCTACACAAGACTGAAGCAGGGTACTCCTTTATCTCCAACGCGCGTGCTTCTTGTAACCGATCGGCTACTTCCTCATTCCCCAGGGCATTACACACAGGCTCCTAGCAGTGAAATTTCGGGCCAGAGGGGTTTTGGATCACTCCCCACTCCTCATGGAGCTCAAAAGTGGAAGGACAAGCCCCCCGGCTTTGTGTCGCCTAAATGCGTATTACCTAGGGGTCCCAGAGGTAATGGTGGGGTTGTCCCATAAAACTTCAGAATACTTCACCACGAATGAGGGGTCAGTGTATAGTCCAGTCATATTTTGGGAAGGCTACAAGGCGGTACTCAGGGGGGAGGCGATGTCACTGGTTGCGATCACATGGGGACAGCATGCTAAAGAGGTAAAGGAGGAAGAAGCACTGGCGGTCAGGGTGGAAGAGGAATTCCTTGCCTTGGGCTCACAGGATTCACAGGAAGCCCTAGTTATGACACAGGAGGCCCTAAGGAACGTGGCCCTAGACAACGCTTGGCAGGCCCACAGCCAAATACACAAGTCTGCGGATAAATCCGGGAAAATGTTGGCTGGGCTGGACTGGTGGGACAAAGGGAGGGGGCCCACGTACGGGCTATACAGGACCCCCATGGCGGAACAACGACAGAGGATGCAGCCATTGCGGGCGCAGTTGCTGCCTTCTACGAAGCGCTGTATTTTCCGCTGCAAGACCCTGACCCATCGGGCAGACCAAGCGTGATAGACTCTGTGGTACTCCCCTGTCTTACAGAAAAGCAGACATTGGGGCTAGAGTTGGACATTACGGAAGAGGTGGCTGCAGCGCTTGCACAATTACAGTTGGGTAAGATCACAAGGCCTAACAGCTTCCCAGTAAAGAACTGAAAAGGGCTCAGATAACTGGTTACTGGGCCCATGCACCACCTTTTTAAGCAGTGTAATCTGGATGGTTATCTCCCCCAGGCCGGAGGAAAGCCTGTATAGTGGTCCTGCCGAAACCCAGGAAACCACCTGAACAGTGTGCCTCCTATAGGCCAATATCATTGCTTAATGGGTATGCCAAGGGCCTACCGCGGGTTCTGGTTAACCGCCTACTCAGGGTAATAGACTTGTTAATACACCAGGACCAATGTTTATTAAATCCCTCCAGGTGTACGCGCATGAACCTCCGCCAAGTTCAATTTGCTATCAGTCAAGTCTCGATAATAACGGAACTGGTGGCGCTCCTGGCTGTAGATTTTGAGAAGGCGTTCCACTCTGTCAGTTGCGTGTGCTCTGGGAGATTATGGGCCCCATGGTGTTCGGCGAGAACTTTCTCAAATGGGTTTGCTTGCTTTATACCTCCCCAGAAGCGGTGGACCAGGTCAATGGGGTATCTTCTGGGGTTTTGCCCTGGGACACTGGTCGAGGCAGGGCTCCCCCCTTTCACCGCAGCTATTCACTTTGGCCATAGCCGTGGTGGCAACAGTAAAGATAGACACAAGTGATCACAGTTCAAGGGTGTTTATTAAACTGAAAAAACACCTAATCTAAACCTCAACGTAAGATGGGAACAAGCTACGATCATCAAATAATAGTAAGGCAGTCATAGTGGCATCTTGACAAATAAAAAGAAATATTGCCACTCCTTAAAACTAAATTACAAAATAGTGTGAGATAATGTTCACAAGAAAATAAATAAGTGTTCACCAAATTATAAATCAGGATGGTAGGGCTGGGGCCTCCCTTCCCCACATTTTTAGCACGAGACAAGGCGGGTCCTTGGAGCACAGCACACTCCTGGGCCTCACCAGCACAATGTTACAGTTCTTTTCAACAATGCCAGGACCTCCTGGGGCAAAGTCTCTTTCCTGCAAAGTCTCTTGCCTTAGAAGGCCGGCTGCACCATAAACAATGAGCAAAACAAAGGTTCCTTTGTTAATCCTTCACGTTGGGCAATTGCTCTTCGCCCCTTGGATCCCACTCAGCCGGGTTCCGATCCTTCATGCAACGTGGGCCTCCCTCCGTCGGGTTCACTACGGCCTTCTTTTCACAATTATCAAATCTTTAGAGAACCATTCACTGTGGACAACCCTCAGCCAGGTTCACTCTTTGTCGACACAATGTTCACAGGTGTGTTACTCTTCACCCCAATTCGCAGGCATCCCTCAGCCAGGTTCACTCTTGCCACATATACAGTTCACTTGGTTTCTCATACTGCGAGATTTACTCTCGTTAGCTTTCCCCTTAACGTCCCTCTGTCGGGTTCACATAGCCTTACTATCACAGTTCATCATGATTTGCTCATCTCATTAAAAAGCAGGGTTCCCTTCCCCTAGCTTTCTCTTGGCATCCCTCTGTCGGGTTCACATTTGGCAGTTTTACAGTTCGATCACTTTTCTCCAATATGTCAAAGACTTTCGAGTGTACGTTTTGCTCGACCCTCGTAGGACCACTTTGACACTTCTCTCTGGCCTCTCTTAGGGCCTCTTGGCTTTCGTAGTTTCAACAAAACAAAAACACAACCCAAAAAAGGCTTCAGTTAGAGTCCTTCGAATGAGCGCCTCGCGACGCCTGACCACTATGCTTCTGAACCTTTTACTGGGGTAACTCTTTAAGGTTTATTTACACAAGTTCTTTGTTCAACAAGGTCACCGCCTGCAACCTTGGGCCCAGCACAGTTCGGTTTTACTGTCTTCTTCGATTCACCGGCTGTGCGGAGCTGTCAGAGTTTTCTTGTCTTGGGTGTCAAGTACGGCACCACGGCGGTAAGCACTTCCTTCCGCTTTGACTATTAGCGCAGGGGAGCCCTGCGTGCCGTTGACACCTCTCACACCACACGCCAGATGGACTTCCCAGTCTTATGATTTCCCTTTATAGAGGCTTCGTGGGTCTGAGTTGAAAAGGGCAAGGGCAGTGCCCCCTTCGTCGTCCCTCCAGGTCTCGCCACCTTTCTCCTCCGTTTGAACTGCCGGTCCGGTGTTGCTGTTCCCTTGTGCATTCGGCCTTGCTCAAAGTGTGCGCTCATGCTCTGCCTTTTATCCCTGTGGGGAAGGGAAAAGGTTGTCATGACTCTGCATTACCCTTGTGTTGGGACATGTCAGGTAAATGGCTCTGGTGTTAGTCTGTTGTCTGTCACAGTGTGAGAAAGTGTTTGCGTTGGAAAAGGGGGGAGGGGAGGGATTCTACGTATCCTACGGGGTAGGATGGGGAAAAGGGGTTAGAAGGAAGGGGGTACTGCATCTCGTGCATCAGTGTCCCACGTCCACTCCCTGAAGATCCCCCCATCCAGGTGATCCTTCCCCACTGGTCCACCTCCGGGGAACTGGATCCAATAGCGATCACCGTGTCCTGGCCACCTGGATGACAGATCTCTGGGGACAAGCGGGTGAGACACCTTCAGGTTTCTCACATACTCTTCCCCTATGCGAGATGGATATGCCTGTTCTTTGTCCAGGTTCTCTGTTGTTAAGACCTGAAAGGGAACAGGAATGAGAGAAGCCAAGGAACTCACATATTCCACTAATTGGTTTTGGTCGATGTAGGTAGAGGTGGAATGGTTTTACCAGTCTCTCTACAATAACCTATAAATTTTGTTTCAAGTGCTGTTTTGGGTTTCATAGGCTCAGAGTTTTCCCAATACCATATGGGAGAGTTTTGAGAGTAGTAGTTTGCCTGCCAGGATCTGTGTGGTAGAAAATCTCCAAAGGGAGGTGGAGATTCTTGTAGCAGACTAGAGAAGATGGGGTAGTGCTTCCCCAGAATAACTTCTCTGGGGGGCGGGAATTATGGTTGAGGATATTTCACAGGATTCACCCCAGGTTTCAATGTGTACTGGTATTTTGGGATATACTTCATAATCTCCATGTACACATGTCAATCTAACTAGGGACGTATTATCTAGGTCTTTGGTTGTAACTAAATCGGTGTGTATAGCGGTTTGCTTACTACCTGAGTCGATCAAGGGTCTTACCTGACTCTTAATAACCCAAGTCTTTTCATATGTGAAATCGGTAGTAGTTTGACATAAACAGATGCTAAAGGTCTCTAGCTCTTCATCGGGTTCTTCCCACTCTTTGCCCTTTCGAACAGCCTATTTCCATAGGTTCGTCCTTTACGTTCTTTGGACAGTGCCTGGCTAAATGTCCTATTTTTCTACAGGAAAAACAGACCAGGGAGGTGGTCTGCTTCCTTTTAATTTCTCCCTTTTCCTTTCCTCCTTGGCCTTCAGATCAGTTTTCCTGATTTCCACTCTCTCTCGTGGAATCCCTTCCTTGATCCTATACGACCCCCCCCCCCCCGTGTTTATCTATTCCTTGCGGTTGAGGTCGATGAACGGGTTTATGATCTTTACGTTCTTCCCATCGATGGGCCAAGTAGGAGTGTTTAGCTTCGTCCAAATGGCTTTGTACAGTCTCAGTGACCATGGCTAGGGTAGGTTGATTTAACTAAAGAATGCATTTTTTCAAGAAAGGGGGTAAGGAATTAGCAGACATCGGGGACAGAGGAGTGCATTCCCTCTACCACTGAAGCACAAAGCATCTCGGAGGACCGAAACCTCCCAAAGTTGACCGCCCGCGAAGATGCTGACTCCATAGCAACAAGAGGAATCACAGCTGCAAACCCGGAATGGCCATACACCCACCAACCAATATGTTCAACGCACCTTGGCCGGCAGGCGAAGACGTGCAGCGAAGGCCGTGTGCAAAGGCCTGCTACAGTCTCAGCTGCTCCGCTGCGAGATTCATTTATCCAGCAGACTTCAGGGACACAGGAGTTCATCCCCTCTACCACTGAAGCATGTGGCACATCAGAGGACTGAAGCATCCCAAAGATGGCCGCCCGAAAAGACACCGACTCCATAGCAACAAGAGGAATCACTGCTGCAGGCCTGGATTGGCCATGCACCCACCAGCCAATAAGTGCAACGCACCTTGGCCGGCAGGCGAAGCTGTATATCGGAGGCTCTGTGCAAAGGCCTGCTACACTTTCAGCTGCTCCGCTGCAAGATTCATTTATCCAGAACACTTCAAGGACACAGGAGTGCATCCCCTCTACCACCCCCTCTACCACTGAAGCATGCAGCATCTCACAGGACCGAATCCTCCCAAAGAGGGCCGCCCGCAAAGATGGCGACTCCATAGCAACAAGAGGAATCACCGCTGCAGGCCAGGATTGGCCATGCACCCACCAGCCAATAAGATCAACGCATCTTGGCCCTGCAGGCGAAGCCGTACAGTGAAGGCCATGTGCAAAGGCCTGCTACACTATCAGCTGCTGCACTGTAAGATTCATTTATCCAGCAGACCTCAGGGACACAGGAGTGCATCCCCTCTACTACTGAAGCATGCGGCATCTCGGAGGACTGAAGCCTCCCAAAGATGTCCACCCGCGATGATGCCGACTCCATAGCAACAATAGGAATCACTGCTGCAGGCCCAGATTGGCCATGCACCCACCAGCCAATAAGTTCAACGCACCTTGGCCGGCAGGCGAAGCCGTGTAGCGAAGGCCTGCTACACTCTCAGCTGCTCTCCGCTGCTTACCCCTACCGACACTGGCTGCCGCTGGCTCAGTCGCATCACAGGTAAGCCACATGTCTCCCTGCAAGGCAGCAGCTCCCTAAGTGACCACCTTCCGCTTGTTCCCGACAGCCCCTAGAGATGGGGCCTTATCCTCTCCCTCACTCCCCCTCAGGTTCCCCCGCCTTCGTGTTCGCACCCTGCCAAAGCTCACTCATCCTCACCCAGGCCCAATAGCTCCCGAAACATCATGGTAGGCCACAGAATTCTACCCTCTCACTCACCATTCTCCCTGCGCCTCCACAAGTGTGCCATCCGGCAAGCATGTCAAACATTACTAGCACAACCAAGAAACACCCGGCAGGGAACCCAACATACCCCAAACAGGCTCCGAACAGTAGCATGCAGCTGGCGCCGGCCACAAAGGCAACCTCACAGCGTATGCACTTGCTAACCCTCATTGCTGCACTAGCTCCCCGAGCACTGCTCTCAACGTTGATGACAGCAACACGACGGCTACAGCATTCCCCGTTTCCAACAACACGCCGATGGCAGTCTACACAAACCTGGCCAGCAGCGCCATTATTACGTCTACGCCACCTGAACTACACACCTTCCTGATGCCGAGGACCACCAGGCTCCATGACTACTCAGCCTCCTGCCTATGATTACTGTCACTAATCCTCTGTCGATGCCCATCACTGGGAGCACCCCAACAATTATGCATGCTGATGTTGACTCTGTATGTATGCCCACTGCGCCTATGTATAATGTTGATACCTTGCCTATGCCCTGCTCTTGTGTAATGTTTACACCTTGCATGTGCCCAATGCTGCTAGCACCCTTGTTATGCCTAAAGCTGTGAACACGCCCAATGCTGCTAGCTCACCCTATATGTCTATGTTGGTATCATGTCCAATGCTGCTAGACCTCCCATGTTGCCTTATGATGTGAGGATGCCTAATGTCGCCAATACTCTGCTGATGCCTATTGTGATATGTTACAGGATAATGCATGCAGCTTGACCATGGCCAATGCTGCCAGCTCGCCCTGTATGTCTATGTCTAATGTTGGTATCATGCCCATTGCTGCCAGCCCTCCCATGATGACTAATGATGTGAGCATGCCCATTGGTGCTAGTACCATGTCTATGCCTATTGTGATGAGCTCCCCTATGTTACAACCTGCCCACGCCCAATGCTGCTAGTCCTCACATGATGCTTAATGATGGTAATATACCCAATGTCGCTACTACCCTGCTTATGCATAACGCTATGAGCACCCCTAGGATTCCGCCCGATGGTGTTGGCCCTCTGCCCTCACCCATTGCTACTGGTACACTTATGACACCTACTATTGTTAGCACCCCGCTTGAGCTTGAAGAAGCTACCACCCCTTGCCCCTTGACGACAAAACACCCCACAATGCCCACGCCAGCTTGGCACAGCACACCTCACTTAGTTGCACCCTCATCAATGCACGTTCACTCCCAGCACATGCCCTTGACATACACCACCTTATCACCACTCACAACCTTGACCTACTCATGATCACCGAAACCTGGCTCCATGAATGCTTTGGCCCTGCTCTAACCCTAACACTCCCATCAGGCTCCACTATATTTAGACAAGACCGCCTGCACCTGAAAGGAGGGGTGTTGCCCTGCTCGTGAAAGAAACCGTCCCCATCATAAAGGTGGAAAGGACAGTCGAGAGCAATAGTGACTACCTACTCCTCAAATCTAACTCCTCTCCAAACTGCACCATTACCCTCCATATTGTCTATCGCCCCCCTGGACCCATAGCCGACTTCCAGGCCGCCCTCACACACCTCCTATCCAACAACTTAAAAAAAACAATAAAGGCCATCCTCCCAGGAGACTTCAACCTCGGCCTCAAAGACCCTAAAGATTCCTCTGCCAAATCACTCGACAAAGCACTGAAAATATTAGGCTTCAAACACGCAATCACAGACCCCACACATATCAAGGGCCGCACCCTAGACTGGCTAGCCCACCACAAATGCCCACTCACCATCAAGGGTAATTCCCCTTCTCCATGGACAGACCGCCACATCATCCTTTTTGATATCGCCACCCCCAAGAAAGTGCACCAGCCTGCTATGCCTCTCCCACCCACCCTCACCAGGAGCTCTCGTCAGCTCACCAGAGACAGGCCCCTACCCTACCTACTAGTGCCTGCCTTTAGGGCTCCCTTCTCCAAAAACCCCGATATACTGGCACAAACATATAACACTACTATGAAACTAGCAGTGGAAGCCATTGCCCCTTTGAAGTCTCGGAAAGCCAAACCTACCAAGCACACCAATGCCTGGTTCTCCCCTGAGCTACTAGAACTCAGCTCCAAAAACAGAAAGCATTATCTATTTGGCAAGCAAACCACGTCGACTCAGCCAAGCTAGAGTTTAGCAAACTTGGCAAGGAATACAGAAAAGCTTTCGTCCAAGCGAAAGCCACCTCCTTCAATACAAGGATTGCCATCGCTAAATCAGATGCCAAAAAAATCATCTCCGTTTTCAGGGAATTAGAATCACCTACTCACCCCCCTCAGACTAATACCAAAGATGAAGCCTGGTACAACGGTATACAAGCAGCCATGTTGAGCAAACTAGACACCCTGCACAGCAAAATCAAAACCAACCAACAGGCACTGCTCCAACCCACACCATTCCACCCACCTAAGGAAATCAGAGACACACTCTCTTCCCCTTCAAGGATGTCAATGAACTGGAAGTCATCGCCCTCATGAGTACCATCAAATTTTCCAACTGGTAAAGGGGATATTTGCCCGGCCCCTCATATCAAAGACTGCACTCGCACTCTCACCCCCTTCCTTAATGCCTTCATAAACGCTTCCTTCTCGGGCGGGTCTGTCCCAGCCTGCCTCAAAGAAGCATGGGTACACCCCCTCCTAAAGAAACCCTCACTTGACCCTACATCCCCCAGCAACTGCAGGCCCATAACCACTGTTCCATTCTTGCTATAAATCCTGGACAAAGAAGCCTACTTACAAGTCCAACAGTTCCTCGAAGCAAATAGCCTCCTCCGCCTCCATCAGTCTGGCTTCTGCCCTGGCCACGGAACAGAAACAGCCCTACTTGACTTAAAAAACCAGATGGACGACATCAGGGACTCTGGTAAACCTGCCCTACTCCCCCTCCTGGACCTGTCAGTGGCTTTTGACCTTGTAGACCATAAAATCCTCTGCCACCACCTCTCATTCTCAGCACACTTCGCCCCCAACACTACAGCATGGATCACATAATTCCTGCAAGACAGAGCCATGAGAGTGTAAGGACATATATAGCATTTCTTTTTGTTTAAGCATTTTATTGCCAGCATATAGTAGGTGGCATCTCAGCAGTGCCACCAAAACATGGACTTCACCTCATTTTGCATAGAAGTCTGCATTTTAATGTTAAAAAAGTTAGAATTAGTATTTTAGTAATGTTAATAAGGTTAGTTGGTTGTATGTTATAATGCAGTTTCCATACATGAAGCACCACCAAAACATGGACTTCACCTCATTTTGCATAGAAGGCTGCATTTTAATGTTAAAAAGTTAGAATTAGTATTTTAGTAATGTTAATAAAGTTAGTTGGTTATATATTATAATGCAGTTTCCATACATGAAGCATCCAAAATACATGGTGCACTTCATTATTTGAACGTGGCAGCACACTAAGCTTCTATGTGTGCTCTGAATATCTGCAATTTCAAGTTGGGCCTGGCTGTGTTGTAAATAATGTACTTTGCATGCTACCAATAATGCTATGTTATAATGGCAAAAATGCTATATTACATACTACCAAAATACTATTAAAAAAAATGCTACCTACTATATGCTGGCAATAAAATGCTTTTAGAAAAAAGCACTGCACCTTAGAGCAGAAACATCCCACCTAGTTTTCTGCAAAGCTATCAAAACACTGCTATTTACCTGAACCTGTCAGCTGCTTAGCGTACTTAGACTATATGCCAGGTAAAGCACCATATGTCAAACCTAACTCCAAGTAATGTTTTACATGTAACACTATGTACGCTCAATGTAACTAAGCCGTCTTGTAACAGCGCCTCAATGCCTCGGGGCTGTGTATGCGCTTTATACATTTAAATTTAAAAATAAAATAATAAATTGTTCTAGGGTAATCATCTCCGTCAGTTCTTCTGGGGATTTGTTATTAGTTCATAGGCCACCGTGTTTTTGTTACGTTCACACAGCTCTAAAGGAGTTTATCCCGGGTTTAACCTAATGGCTCGTAATTTCTGCTGATAAAAAATGCAGGTCAGCCCCCCTCTTTTTAACAACCCTTCCTTGATTGATAGAAAGGTGGCTCCCTGTGCGATGTTAAATAGTTGATCGGATGTTTGTACAAGGGACCCAAATAGCATCTTTTAAGGTTCTCTTCCCATCCCAGTTCTTCGACCAGGCGTTCGAAGTTTAGAAACAATTTTCCTTGAAGATATGGTTGAAGTACGCCCTGTGGTAGTAAGGGTCTCGCTTGTAATTCAATGAATCTAGTTACATTTTCTTGGAGTCTACTTTTGGCCTGTATTTGATGGGCCGTCAATTGGGCGATGACATTGGCTAGGTCAGCCATCTCTTCTGGGGGTGTAAGGGTTCCTTCTATGGTTTCCGAATCAGAAAAGAGACAACTCTCGACTCCCTCGGATAAGGTTTCAAAATCTTCAGTCTTCTGATTCTGAGTCTGTCGAAGGAGTGGACTGTGGTAAATTAAGCTTTAACACTGATAGTCCTCTGACAGATGATGACTGGGTACCATGAAAACAAAAAACTCAGAGGGAGGAAGATTCAGATCACTAGGTCTGATAAAAGAAAAGACCGCCCACACTTTTAGGATTATTCGGTCCCACGGTTGTATGTTGTAATGGTGTCTAGCAACACTTGATTTTTAAAGAACAGATCCTGTTGACAAGGTGGGACAAGCAGTTTGGAGGACAACACCTCTTTTAGTGTGGATACGTGGTCACAGTCTAGGAGATCAAATATTTTATTTTCCCCTTCTGGTGGTACCGCAATTATTAGCATGGGTTTTGATTTGTATCAGTTGAATCATATCCCATTGCTGACACCATATGTAAGGAACACATGGTGGCAACAGTAAAGACAAGACAGACACAAGTGATCACAGTTCAAGGGTGTTTATTAAACTGTATATTGGGTGAGAGAAAAACACCTAATCTAAATCTAAATCTAAGATGGGAGCAAGCTACGGCCATCAAATAATAATAAGGCAGTCCTAGTGGCATCTTGTCAAATAAAAAGGGCCTATACTAAAAAAAAAAAAAAAAAACACGTTTGCCAATCCTCACAACTAAATTACAAAATAATTCTTTGTTCAACAAGGTCGCCGCCTGCAACCTTGGGCCCAGCACAGTTCAGTTTTACTATCTGTCTTCTTCGACTCACCAGCTGTGCTGAACTGTCAGAGTTTTCTTGTCTTGGGAGTCAAGGGCGGCACCACGTCGGTAAGCGCTTTCTTCTGCTTTGGCTATCAGCGCAGAGGAGCCCTGTGTGCCATTGACACCGTCATAGCACATGCAAGCTGGACTTCCCGGTCTTATGCTTTCCCTTTTGGAGGCTTTGAGGGTCTGAGCTGAAAAGGGCAAGGGCAGTTCCCCCTTCGTCATCCCTCCAGGTCTCACCGCCTTTCTCCTCCATTTTAACTGCCGGTCCGGTGTAGCTGTTTCCTCGTGTGTTCGGCCTTGCTCAAAGTGTGCTCTCATGTGCCGCCTTGTATCCCTGTGGGGAAGGGAAAAGGCCGTCAGGTGTGCATAGTTATTGTCAATTGCCTGACTCTGTCTGACTCTTGTGTTGGGACATGTCAGGTAAACGGCTCTGGTGTTAGTCCATTGTCTGTCACAGTGTAGGAAAGTGTTTGTGTTGGAAAGGGGGAGTAGAGCTTCTACGTATCCTAAGGGTTGGATGGGGAAAAGGGGTTAGAAGGAACAGGGTACTGCATCTCGCCTGTCGGTGTCCCATTTCCACTCCCCAAAGACCCCTCCACCCAGGTGATCCTCCCCCACTGGTCCACCTGCAGGAACTGGATCCAATAGCGGTGTCCTGGCCACCTGGATGACAGATCTCTCAGGACTTGCGGGCAAGACACCTTCATGTTTCTCACAGCCGCCAGACCCAGACTGGGCAGGATTCCAATGGCCTTGGTGGGGGGGGAAAAGACCGGGTCTCGCTCAGTGCTGAGGACCTCCTAATCTACATGAGCAACCCTGAAGTCTCCTGTCAAGTAGTGACTAGGATACTGTCAGAATACCAGGAGTACAGAGGCTTTAAGGTAATCCGACTAAATTCAGTACTCTTCCCGCTGCAGGTGGGAGGAATGGGCTATCCCCCGGGGATGTCCTTATCCGGTCTCAGGATTTAGGTATCTGGGCATTCACATGCGCCCAACAGACTTCCTTCAGCTTAACCTTAATCCAGTAATGGAGTGATTCTCTTCAGATACAATTCACTGGCAAACTTCCCCCCTTTGACACTGTTGGGCAAGGCAGTGTTTTTCAAAATGCTGGCACTCACAAGATTTCTTTATGTGCTACAGAAGGCCTCACTTCCGGTTCCTAAATCGGTGTATTTACATGATCGAGACTACCCTAAGGGGGCTGTTGTGGGGCGGAAGGGGAGGTGGGACAACCATGCATAGCTCTCAGAACACTGTAGTGCTCCATATGGAAAGGGGGGCTGGGGTTACCCTGTCTTCGCAGTTACTACTGGGCTTTGCAACTTGCGGTAGTGAACGATTGGCTACATGGGGACCCGCAACTTCCACATGTAGCGAAAGAGGATGGATGGGAGAGAGGTCACCCAAACAAGTGCGCTATGGGGACAGGACCAGGGAAAGGATCCTTCCCCGGATCATATGCCATACTCGGCAGGTATGGGCTGATGCACACAAAGACATAGGGTTGGGGAGGAGACCAACACTGGACCAACCCCTGTGGAACAATAGGCATCTCCCTGAACTATGCAAATAGGGTCACTTTAGAAACTGGGAGGAATCGGGGGTGGTAGATCTGGCCGATGTGGTGCAGGAGGGACAGCTCATCCCGTTTGAGTGACTGCAGGACACATTCGGGTTGATGGAGAGGGAACACTACAGACACATGCAGCTGGCTCACGCCATTAGATCTCAATTCCCCACCCTGGGAGAAGTCCCCAAATCTCACCCATAAAAGCCAGTGTTTTCCCTGAGGGCATTGTCACCAACATTACGTCGACACTATATCAGGTGTTAACAGCGTTTGGGGCCCAGGAGTTGTCCCGACTCAAAGATAGCTGGGAGGGATGTTGTGCTATTGGACCCAGAAGAATGGGTTTAGGCGCTCATGTTCCCATGTGAGCTCGGAATTGCCACCAGGCTCTGCCTGATCCAATACAATATATTGTATTGAGTATACTACTCACAAAGAGCACTGCCCCGCTGGGGTGCAGTTGATCAAGACAACTGCCTGAGATGCGGGATAACAGGGGCACCTTTTTTCATATATTATGGGAGTGTGCACAGATCCAAATATTCTGGGGGAAGTGTCTCTGCAGGTTAGCCACACTACTGGCGTCAAGGGTTCCCTATGATTCCCAAGCTGATAATACTCGGAATTTGGGGGAAAGCTGCGTTTACCAAGCTAGAAAGGGCGTTTTTGACCATTGCATTGGGAATGGCAAAGAGGATTATTGCGGCACTGTGAGGCTCAACAGACCACCTGCGGCTTAGCCGCTGGACTGCTGAAATTGACAGATGCATTTCCCTCGAGAAGCGAATATATAATGCCACGGGTTGTCCCCCAAAATTCCAGAAGGAGTGGGGATGGTGTGTTGGGGAGAGTTGAGAAATATGGTTGGTACTGTTTTGTCTCTGCCCTCTGCCTTGCATTAAGATGTTCTGCCACCAACAGAGTTTTGTCTATTGCTGCACATTAATTTTGTGTATGTACTACTGAAGCTATTCTGTCAAGCACTGCCACATGTTTGTTTGTTATGCTTTCTTTTTGAAACAATAAAGTTATATATATTTTTTAAAACATTCTACCAGCATTCATAAATTGCCATCAAGACAGGACTCCAGCAAGACACTCCAGTCAGTTATGTTTTCCCCGCTATGGCTATATGAACATTGATGTTCATTTCACTAGTTGTAGTGTAATCATGTGGGGGTTTTGCCCACTTGCAGTGATTTTATTTTCTGTGAGGTCATGTCACCTCCCGTGATAGCGTGGATGTCAAAGAACATTTGATATCATTTGAATATGCTAATACATTCGTAACAATGTTAAGAACTTGAGAGCTGATGCCTTTTCCTTGGTGTCTCTCAATTAAACACTTCATAACGACCTATTTAAGGGATCACTTTCCAAAGATGATGCCACAAATCAGTTCCTACTTTAATTATTCATACAGTACATTTTTATCTTGCAGGAGGAGGCCGTGCTTAGGTGAACTAGGCCAATCGTCCCAAGAATGGGCGCAGACTAACAGCGCGGTGGCGAATGGCATTCACACCTACTGTAGTATCACAAACATTGCAAAACACAGAGCTGGGCGGCTAAACCCAGGCAGTTCTACCTCAGCTTCTCCTTCAAAACCTATACACTGAACTTAGCGAACATGCGTAATGTACTCATATTGGCGATCGCAATGTCCGTCAATCGTCCTTCTTGGTCTCCTACAAACAACGTTATGGTTCAAACTAGTTCCCATCCGAGAAACCGACCATTGGTTGCTAGGGCCAAATTTTGAGATGGGAAATAGCTGCTTCAGTGCGAGTGGGCTAGTTTACATTACAGAATTGGCCCTTTTTGCCCCTACTGGCCAGGTCCTGCATAATAACGGGAACTAGCCTACTCACACTGAGAAGGCTAGTTCCCATTAGAGAAATTGCCCCTTTTGCTCCCCTAGTGGTCAGGTCCTGCATAATAATGGGAACTAGCCTACTCACACTGAGAAAGCTAGTTCACATTAGAGAAATTGCCCTTTTTGCTCCCCTAGTGGTCAGGTCCTGCATAATAGTGGGTTTTAGATTACTCACACTGAGAAGGCTAGTTCCCATTAGACGAGGGGAACTTTCTGCCTCTCCAGGTCGGTGGGCCGTTTCTCTAATGGGAAATAGCCGCTTCAGTGTGAGTGGGCTAGTTCCCATTAGACAATATTGCGTCATACCTCTTGCAAAATTGATGGTAACCTTATAAAATGTTTTTTTTTGGTTCCCACTCAACCTGTTCTTGAAAGCCTGGAAAATGGTGATTTCAGCACAGCAAACCATTTGTTCCTAGCTCTTACAAGGAGAAAAAAAAACAGAGGCTTCCTTGTACATCATTTTATTGCCATTTTCTGAAAAAAAACACCAAATGTGCTCCCTTTCTGGTTATTTCCTCTCACCCCCATACAGCAAAATAGGATTCCTTGGTGGCGTTATGACCGCCTAAATGTGGCAAGAAAGAGGGCCATATTTAGCCGAGATATCACATGTAACAAAAGAGTTACAAGGGATTAAATGGGGAGATACCAAAATCACCAAAAAAGGTGTTGGCACGGGGTTGGGGGGGGCGAACCATTGGCAGTTAAGGGGTTAAAAACGAATACCACATTAGCGTAAGGAAATAGACAATATGGTAATGGAAACGTTTTCATTATGACAAGTGCTTACACTGTAAAGCAACAAATAGTACATATACATGTGTAGACTGGATACATACTATACATTACACAGTATATTTGGCAATTGCCTTTTTAAAACCAAAGATTGAATTGGTGGAGCCATATGGAGTGAACCTGCTGTACCTGGGGGGGATTGGAAGAAAAAGAAGCCAAATAGTGAAACATTTGTGGAAACAGTTCTCATAACTGCACATGAAAAGCTGCAATAATTTGATAACAGAAAAAGTAAACTTTATTATTGCAAATGTTCACAATCT
The DNA here is from genome assembly GCF_040938575.1 of Ambystoma mexicanum. Taxonomy (NCBI): domain Eukaryota; kingdom Metazoa; phylum Chordata; class Amphibia; order Caudata; family Ambystomatidae; genus Ambystoma; species Ambystoma mexicanum. Next base: position 355,358,735 of record NC_090922.1, read on the forward strand.
TTTGTCTCAATATTTCCTCTAAGGGCTCAACAGATAACACAACTTCACACCTTCAGAAGGGGCACGCCGATACACAGTGCCAGAGGTTTGTAACGCAATTATCAATCTATACATTATTTGCTTTGCATAGTGGTGCTGTAGTGTGAACACGTACTGGTAAACTATAGACAACTAAAGATCTCAGAAACAACATTTACAAGTTAAAAATGTCACTCGAAATATGGATTTATAGGACAGCGAGGTAAAATAACATGAAAAGCAACTCACACTGACTAAAATTAAAAAAGTGATCAGTGTGGAAGGAACTCAGAAACGCACCTGATACTTTTTGAATCTGTTATACTCTTTGCACTTTAGTCGGGCATTTCCAATATTTACGATTTGCCTTGGTGAAGTGATATGGTTCTGCGTTGACTTTATGACGCATTTTGCACTCAGCACTTTTATATGGATGTATAATGGATTTGTATATACAAGGCAGTTTTGTCACTATTTAACATCAGGCATTCGCCAAGCAGAGTGGCCGAGCAGGAATGTACAGACAGAATTTGGCCTGTAGATATTCTGCACTAGTTCCATAAAAGGCATGATGAACTAGTCATTAGGCCTTGCCCTGAATGAGCTTGTCCATGGGTAGCCAATGAAGATGGTGCACAACTTGAGTAATGTGAGCACAACTAGTTGTTCAAGTGGCTACTCAGGCTGCAGAGTTCTGCAGGACCTGAAGGGGCCAGAAGAGACAGACAGGTTGTACCACAAATAAGGCGTTGCAGTTGTCCAATGAGGACATAAGTGAGGACACTACAGGGGCACGTAACAGAGAAAGGAGTAAAGAAAGAACCTTAGTAAGGATTTTCAGTTGACATGCTGGACTTATCTGAGATTCCGCAGACAGAAACGCAAATATATTTTGGTCCAAAAGGCAGTAGAGGAAGGAGGGCCCACCACCACCACCTCCATTGTTCCCTGGTCAACTTGAACCAGCTATTACACATCCATGCACCCACAGCTTCGACGCAGGCCCTAAATCTGGTTGCTGTCTCTACAAGAGAGAAATATAAACGGACCAGGATCTGTGTCATCTGTTAAGAATAACATTGGAAGCCGTGAGAGCAGATAAGCTTGGTAAGAGGTTGCATGTACATGTTAGACAAAACCTGGAAGATAGAGGAAACCAGAGGGAATCCACATGTCAAGGCAGTGGGCACAGAGTGAAAAGGGGGGGGGCAGAAATTGACTGTTAGGTCAAGAGAGAAACAAAGAAAACCAGGAAAGAACGGCAGCAGAAAGGCCGGCCTACACAAGCAAGACGGCATGGTCAATGGTACCAAAGGCGGCAGATAAGTCAAGTAACAATAAAGCACCAATGCCGCCCGAGTCGTGCAGCCAAACCACATGGTCAACGTTGGAGACCAGCACCCCCTCTGTGCCATCTCCTGGTCGAAAACCACATTATGAAGGGTGGAAGAAGAAAGATTACTCAAGAAATGGCAGACAAAGGCTTCAAAAAGCTTAATAAGAAGATTCCAAGATGACCACCATGACCACTCCACAGTGAGGAGCGCGCTCCTCCCTGGGGACCCAAAAAAGGAGCAATAATCAGCATTAAAAAACAAGACCCCAGGGCAGCAAAAGCAAAGGGTACGATCCGAGAACCAAGAAGTCCCCAAGAAAACTCCAACTGGAGCGTTTGAAGACAGAGAGGGGCAGAGTGAGCAGACCTGAGACTGCCAGCAGCGATGCGTGCGTGGGCACTGGCAGCCAAGCCGGAGATCAGTGAGAACCCCTGCGGGTGCTGCAGAAGACGCGGGGTGCCTGTTCAACCACGGCAACATAGGCGAGACTGGGGAGTGTGAGCAGACCACCACAGATCACCAGCGGCCGACCTGGGGGAGACAAGGCTGCTGGACCAGTGCGCCGTCGGGGCCAGGATGAGCTGGTGCATGCAGCGTGGCAATCCAGCAGAGCCGGCACAGGCCGGACACCCAGCTACAAAAGGAGGGGGGGGGGGGGAGTGGGTAGTATTCCCCTGAAATCCTGCGCCCGCCTCGGCCGCATACAGCAAGCCCGGCTCCACACAGCACAGGGCCTCCACAAACCACACAGGGCAGGGCCCCCCCATGAGCTGTGATGCGACCCACATGTCGGAGGGTAAGCAGGCATAATTAAGGGAGTCGGCAGCCACGAAGCGGGCACATGCAAGCTGCTCCCCTCCCAAACAACAGACATGGAGATTTATGAAAGCATCTGTCCCAACGCACCATAACATACACTTGGCAGGAGACCCACTACAGCGGGAGACCCGCGGCATACCCGGACCCAGGCAAAGGCCCAAACCCATACTATTCAGCAACATCAGAGGCAAACTGCAGTAATAGAAGGGTGACAGTGCCAAGTCTCCTGCAGCATTCCCCTGGCCAATGGCCAGGGAAGGAAACCGGGGTGGGGGCGGGGGGGACAGCACATGCTCCCAACCCCCAGCATTGGACTCTGCAGGAGAGTGCTGTTCCGCTCCACCACCCACCCTCATGAAAACTAACCCTGCCATGCAAGATTAACTGAGAAGGAACCTCAAGGGGGGCAAGAGTGTACTTGGAGGCCCAGGTAGGAGCCTGGGGGGCACCCCAGGAAGAAATTCAAGAAGCTTCTGGGCCAGTGTGACACCGCAACCTTGACCACGTCAAGGTCACCGTTGAGCGTACTAGCCCCACGGCCCAAGGAGGCAACCAACCCAGGCTCTAAAGGGGTGCTAGACCCCCACGGCGCACAGGAGGGAGAGAGGAGCATTCCCTTCTTACAGAATAACTGGCCAATACCCTGGGGTCGAGAGGAATCTCAGAGGCCTGGGGAGAAGCACCCCAGAGTAATGTGCAGGCAGGCACTCGTCATCACCCGGCAATGTAGCGCAACAAGCCCAAGGAGGAAAGAGAGGGCTACCCACGGGCCAAGATCTCAAGAAAACAGGAAGGGACACTCCAAAAGCTATGGAGAAAGGAGGGGGAAGCCCCAGAGGAAGAAGATCCAGCAGTAACAGAGAGGCAGGGGTCGGAGGAACCCCCAAGGCTGTCACAGAGGCAAGAGGTCACGAGCGAAGTGCTGCAACAGTGCTTTAAGGCATTCAGTGATCAAATGAAGGCTACCCTTCAGACACAATTAAGCCTAATACGCACAGCACTTGCACAATCCCTGCAGGAAATCAAAGGAGACACAGTTGAATTGGGTAACAGAGTTTATACAAATGAACGCCATTCAAGAAGTGTGCAGTGGCACCGTGGACCAGGATACTGGTGCAGTGGCACCTAACACCGCAGAAGCTACATAAAATATACCACTCAGTATCACAAATGTGTTGGCGGGGCTGCAAAGAAGTAGCAACGTGGCTCCATGTCTGGTGGTCCTACCCCATCCTATATCCATTCTGGGAAGTGGTCAACAAAGAAATGAAAGCCATCTTTGGTCCCCAAATACGGAGAGAATATGGAGAAGCTATGCTGGGCCTGAGTGAGGTGCTGGACACACTCCTGACTAAACCACAGAGGAAAGCATATATGGTCCTAAGCGTGGCAGCCCTCTTGCTAACTGCGCAAAAGTGGAAACAAACCACGATCCCCAGCGGACAGGAATGGATAGCAAAAAAGTGGCATTACACTTCACTGAAATGGGTAAGATACGCTATACAGGGGGATTGCGCTAAATTCAAGAACGAGTGTGACGCCGTCCTGAACTTCCTGCACAAAGACTACCATGAACAATGGTGTCCTCAGAGACCAAGACTATTGGATATACTATAGACTACGACCCGTTATACCCTGTACATTCGCCTCAGAAGATATGCAGCGCAGTGATCCGGGGGGGAAGGGGGCTGTCGGGGGAAGGTTAATGTTAAAAACTTAATGCCAATAAAAATAATGTTAAAAAAAAGCTTCATAAGAAATTGAAGAAGCAAAATGGGACGAACATTAGCTAGGACAAGAGGCCATGGGGGGGCGGCACCGCCGCCTGTCCCGCCAGCTGCAGCAAGACAGGCCGGCGCCCCGTCTAGTTTCCCCACTTAGGAGTCGGCTGAGACCATCAGGGTTTTAAAATAATCCAGGCTGCCCACCGCCTGAAGCAGCACGACGGCAGGCCATTGCGCCGCCGGCCCACCTGGCACGATCCCGCTCATCCTTCCCAGACCCCCTCCGCCACTCTTCTCAGGGGCTGGACAGAGGGGCAAGCCAGAGAGAGCACAGGAAGGAGGTGGGGGGGGGTCTTGTGGGATGGCTAGAGTCTTCAAATCCCAGCTCAGCCACATGGGGCCGAGCTCCAGATACTTGGGCAAGAGGGAAGGTCGGTCGCTGTGCCAGCAGGCCTGCCCCTCGCTCACCCACAGACGTGGGTGTCCGGAACCTCGACGCCCGCCTGCACCATGGCTCAGGGCTTGTCCGGCATGCCGGGCACCCATCCACCTGGGGAGGCATCCCTGGAGAACAGCCGGGCTTCCGTTGGCTCCCGGTTGGCCCCACTAGGGACTTCCCGGCCGACCGGGGTGTACTCACCAACGGCTGCCTGCTGGCGGGACAGTGTGGAGGAGCGGGCCCCTGCCCGGCACAGTGGCTCAGGGGCACATTTACTGGGAATTCCTCGTTCATGGGAAATAAATGCAATCCCCATCACAAACAGGGTTCAGCGGGTTAGGCGCACCTGTCGGCAAAGGGTAGACACGCGCTGATCCGTTCAGTGTAGCACGCATGCAGCCCCGGACATCTAAGGGCATCACAGACCTGTTATTGCTCGATCTCGTCTGGCTAAAAGCCATTTGTCCCTCTAAGAAGTTGACCGCTGGGTGGGGGGGGGGTCATGGAGTCTCGTTTCTTATCTGAATTAACTAGATGCTCCACCAACTAAGAACGGCCATGCACCACTACCCACAGAATCGAGAAAGAGCTATCAATCTGTCAATCCTTTCCGTGTCTGGCCGAGGTTTCCAGTGTTGAGTCAAATTAAGTCGCATGCTCCACTCCTTTTGGTGCCCTTCCGTCAATTCCTGTAAATTTCAGCTTTGCAACCATACTTCCCCGGAACCCAAACACTTTGGTTTCCCGGAAGCTGCTCAGTGGGTCATGGGAATAATGCTGCCAGATCACTAGTCAGCATCGTTTATGGTCGGAACTACGACGGTATCGGATTGTTTTCAAACCTCAGACTTTCGTTCTCGATTAATGAAAACATTCCAGGTAATGCTTTTGCTTCGTTTCGTCTTGCGCCAGTCCAAGATTTTCATGTGTAGCGGCACAATAAGAATGCCCCCGGCCATCCCTCTTAATCATGGCCCCAGTTCCGAAAACCAACAAAATAGAACCAGAGTCCTATTCCATTATTTCTAACTGAAGCATTCAGCCAACCGGCCTGCTTTGAACACTAATTTTTCCAAAGTAAATGCTTTGGACCCCCAGGACACTCAGTCAAGAGCATCAATGGGGCCCAAGAGGCAGGGGCTGGGACAGGCGGTAGCTCGATCCCAAGATCCAACTACGGGCTTTTTAACTGCAGCAACTTTAATATACGCTATAGGAGATGGAATGGAATTACCGCGGCTGCTGGCACCAGACTTGCCCTGCAATGGGTACTCGTTAAAGGATTTAAAGTGTACTCATTCCAATTACAGTGCCTCGAGTCCTGTATTGTTATTTTTTGTCACTACCTCCCCGAGTCGGGAGTGGGTAATTTGCGCGCATGCTGCCTTCCTTGGATGTGGTAGCCGTTTCTCAGGCTCCCTCTCCGGAATCAAACCCCGATTCCCAATCACCCATGGTCACCACCCTGATTCCCAATTCCCATGGTCACCATGGTAGGCACAAAGTATTAGCGAAGGTTGATAGGACAGACATCCGAATGCATTGTTGCCGTCACAGGGACGTGCGATCAGCCCCAGATTGGTCTTGGTCTGATAAATGCACGCATCCTGGGAGGTCCGTGCTCGTCAGCATGCACTAGCTATAGAATTACCACAGTTATCCAAGTAACAGTAACCATAACTGATTTAATGAGCCATTTGCAGTTTCACAATACCGGCCGTGTGTACTTACACGTGCATGGCCTAATCTTTGAGACAAGCATATGCTACTGGCAGGATTAACCAGGTAGCTGCACCTGCTGGAGGGTGGCAACGGGGGAGCCGTGCGCCCGCTCAGAGCCGACCTTCGCACCCGCTGGGTCCGTCTACGGGACCTGAGCGTCAAAGAGCATCCCCCCCTCCCCGACGCTTGGACAGGTTGGCCACACAGGCGCTGGCAGCCCGGCCTGCTCCGACACACCATGAGGTGGGTGGAAGAGGCCGGGCCCAGGCACAACTTGAAGCAGTAGGGGGTTCGCCCGCACGCTACCACCGGTGTGGACAGAGGGGGGGGTCAGCACCCCACGGAACGTGCATTCCGAACTGCTGGAGAAACGTGCTTGGTGGAGGAGGGGACCCCGTCCACTCTGATCTGACCACTGGGGAGCTGCCGGGCTACTTGGCCTTCGCTCTGCTCGGAGGGGAGAGCCGCCCACACGAGGAGGCCCTCCCATCTCCCCCCGAGGGGGGGATACCCTTGACACGGTCCCAAAGCGGGTGGAAGCAAATTGCTTGAAACAACAGCAGAGGCTGGCCAAGCAGTCCAACCCTAGACGGACCAAGTGCGCCAAATCGATCCCATGGAGTGCTTCGAAGAGCGCACCCCCGCAGGCCAGTCTTGTCTCTGCTAGGGCATTGCGTTGGGCACGCCCCCCGGCCGGCCCGGGGAGGTGCGGTGGTTTCCCCACGGAGCCCGGGTCAGGCAGCGAGAACCATGACGAGCGCAGACCGGTCCCTCTCACCCAGTCTATAGTAATCCGGAGGAAGGTGACTAAGCTTTCTTGTAATCTGTGTACCCAGAGTGACAGAATGGGACCTCTCGGCAAATGCATCCAGGCTCCTTATAGACCCAACTCCAAGGCAGGGGGGGGGGGACCAGCACCCACCTCCAGCCGGCCTGGAGCTTTAGCAGGGCCTCTTTAGAGCTTCTCCCTCTGGGGAGGGATGGGGACCCCGCCGGGGCTCCCTGCGGCCGCCACCGGGCTTGGGGACTCTCGACCCGCTGGCGCCCAAGGCCGGTGAGGGCAGCACCCCCACGTGGAGGAAAGGGACATGCTCAGGGCGCCCCTTGATGCATGCACCCAGTGTTGGGCTTGACCGCACATGGGTGTCACTGGACTGAGGACCGGGAGCAACCCACAAACGCCATGGAACTGAGGCCGGTAACTGCGCCACGGCTGCCCTGGAGGCCGCAGGGTGGCACCTCCACGCTGACTTATTAAGCTCCCATAGTGGGGGCTTATGGAACCCGACCGGAGACAAATGGGAGGAGCCAGCCACAACTCGGGCCATCTGGTCCGCCGACCACAACTCGGGCCATCTGATCCGACTCGCCAAGACAGATGCCCCGACCCCACCATCCAGGGGCACTGGCTTAAGGTACCACCCCCACACTCTGGGGTAGGGGCTTAAGCTGCCGGCTCTCTCCTGTGCCCTGCCCGGCGCTTAAAGCACATCTGCACACTCGGGTCTGGGAGGTACTCCCACGCCGGCTACAACTGGTCTGCCGGCCAAAACTCGGGACATCTGGTCGTGCCTGCCCCAACCCCACCATCCAGGGGCACAGGCTTAAGGTGCCACCCCCACGCCCTGGGGTGGCTTGCAGCCTCTCTTCCCCCGCCCTGTCCGGGGGCTTAAGGCACCACTTAGAAAGCCCAGGGCTGAGGCCATCTAGTCCGGGAAAGGTGAGAAGAGTGCTCCCCGCCCAGAACACACACCTCCGCAGGTGTGCACCTAGTGTGGGTGGGAGTTTCCTGTGTGCCCCGCAGGAGGAAGGATGGAGACCTTTGGCGGCGGCAGTGCCTTGCAACAAAAGTATGGCTCAGAGTGCTATGTGGATGACGCCCAACTCATTTTCCAGGCTACCTTCACCCACCTCTTCTCCCTCTCTCATCTGTGAATGTTGGTCTGCTATCCAGGAGTGGTGTGCCGCCAACAATCTCTGCCTTAATGCCAGCAAGACTGAGATTCTCCTCATCGGCACACCCGCTCCCTCCTTTCCCGTAACTCTCTGGCCGGCCTCTCTTGGCCCTCTCCTACCTGTGAGGCTAAAAACCTCAGGGTCATCTTCGACTCCACACTCTCCTTCTCTCCTCACATCTTAGACGTCTCCAAGAAGTCACACTACCAGCTGCACCTCAGAGGTATTCTTCCTTCCCCTCCTTCCCCCAGAAGCTCACTGTCTCCAGAGTTCTGGTTCTCTCTAGGCTGGACTATTCCAACAGCCTCTTTCGAAATCTGCCTGCTTCTACTCTCCGCCCTCTGCAGCTCATCCAAAATGTGACTCCGAGACTGGTCCTTGGCCTCAAGCCCAGGGATCGTATCTCTCCAGGACTGAAATCTCTGCACTGGCTCTCAGCGGTTGCGAGAATTAAGTTCAAAACCCTCTTCATTGTCCACAAGGCCTCAATACCTTCAACTCCCAGTTCCTAAATATCTTCCTTCTCGAACTCTTCGCTCATCCGCCTCCAACTCCCTCAGGGTCAGTCGCTTCTCCAAGCAACGAGTTGGGGGTAGATCTCTTTCTTCGGCTGTGGCCTCCCTCTGGAACAGCCTCCCTGAAACTTGAGGAGAACCATCTCCCATTACGGAAGCACCTCAAAACCTTTCTCTTTGCTTCTGCTTTCTCTCCTCCTCTCCCCTGCTGAATTTCCTGGCTGAAACTGAAACTGCACTGGTTACCTGGCCACCCTCAGGTCTCTGGCACAGGTCCCATGCCCCACCCGTCGCACACCTGCACTGCCTCCTGGCAACCCCCGCACTTGGGGACTGTTTTTTCTGTATCCCTACAGTCCCACTACCAGCACTTGACATCTGCACTTAACCTTTGCACTTGCCACCAGCGGACCGCACTTTTTACTTATTGTTTATTTATTCTATTATCCCATGTACTGCACTGTGCCCTCCCCTTCACCCCCGCACTTTTCCCCCTTCCCATGCACTTGCGATCTGAATGACACCTGGCCTAGCAGGATCTTTGTCTATCTTCCCTCTGTTCCCCCTCCCTTGCCTCGTCGCTCCTTGAAACACTTGTGTATAGGAACATTATAAATGCCATATCATATCAGAGGATGACTTTCAATAGATCGCAGCGAGGTAGCTGCTCTGCTACTTACGAAACCCTGAACCAGAATCAGGTCATCTATGAATGATTTAGCACCAGGTTCCCCACGACATGCGGTATACTACGAGTGAGAGAGGTGGCCCCCTTCTGTCCACACTCGAGTCCCGAGGCGAGCGACTATACGCACCGGCCCAGAGGCCGGCAATCCTAGGCCAACTGAGGTTGACAGCGCTGCAGTATCGTTACAGTTGGGGTTGGGGGAATTCTGACTTAGAGGCGTTCAGTCATAATCCCACAGATGGTAGGTTTGCCCCATTGGCTCCAAGCCAAGCACATACACCAAATGTCTGAACCTGCGTTTACTCTTGTACTGAGCAGGATTACTATTGCAACAACACATCATCAGTAGGGTAAAACGAATCTATCTCACGACGGTCTAAACCCACTTCACGTTCCCTATTAGTGGGTGACCAATCCAACAATTGGTGAATTCTGCTTCACAATGATAGGAAGAGCCGACATCGAAGGATCAAAAAGTGACGTTGCTATGATTGCTTGGCCGCCACAAGCCAGTTCTCCCTGTGGTAACTTTTCTGACACCTCCTGCTTGAAACTCAAAATGTCAGAAGGATCGTGAGGCCCCGCTTTCACGAACTGTAATCATACTGAAAAATCGAGATCAGGCGAGCTTTTGCCCTTCTGCTCCGGAGGTTTCTGTCCTTCCTGAGCTCACCTTAGGACACCTGTGTTATCGTTTGACAGGTGTGCCGCCCAGTCAAACTCCCCACCTGCCACCGTCCCCGGAGCAGGTTGCGCACAGCGGGCGCCAGAAGTGAGAGCCCACAGGGCTCGTCCCCCACCTCACCGGGTAAGTGAAAAAACGATAATAGTGGTATTTCACTGGCTGCCCAGGGGCCTCCCACTTATCCTCATGTCTCTTTACAGTGCCAGACGAGAGGCAAGCGCACATGTGAATTCTTTCCCCGCTGATTCTGCCAAGCCTGTTCCTTTGGCTGTGGTTTCGCTAGATAGTAGGTAGGGACAGTGGGAATCTCGGTCATCCATTCATGCGCGTCACTAATTAGATGATGAGGCATTTGGCTACCTTAAGGGAGTCATAGTTACTCCTGTGGTTTACCCGCGCTTCATTGAATTTCTTCAATTTGACATTCAGAGCACTGGGCAGAAATCACATCGCGTCAACACCCACCGCAGGCCTTCGCGATGCTTTGTTTTAATTAAACAGTCAGATTCCCCTGGTCCGCACCAGTTCTAAGTCAGCTGCTAGGCATCGGTCGAGGCAGAACGTCGGCCCTGAACCCCAGGAGGGGAATGGAGAGGCGACCACCACATCTGGGGCGATCCACAGGCACGGCTCGGTCCGTATCCAGAGTCGACGCTGCCCCCGGGGGATGAGACACCTCGTCCAGCTGCAGTGCACGCCCAGCCCCGCTTTGCACCCCAGCCCGACCAACCCAGCCCTTACAGCCAATCCTTATACCGAAAATACGGACTGACTAGCAGACTTCCCTTACCTACATTGTTCCAACATGCCAGAGGCTGTTCACCTTGGCGACCTGCTGTGGATATGGGTACGGCCTGGCGTGAGATTTACACCATCTCCCCCGGATTTCCAAGGACCAGCAAGAGCTCACTGCATGCCGCTGGAAACGCAACGCTTTCCAAGGCTCGGCCCCTCTCTCACGGCGAACCTATTCCAGGGTGCCCTGCCCTTCACAAAGAAGAGACCCATGCCTGGGGCGCTTTAGTGGATTCCAACTTCCACGGCCACTGTCCTGCTGTCTATATCAACCAACACCTTTTGTGGGGTCTCATGAGCGTCGGCATTGGGCGCCTTAAACCAGCATTTGGTTCATCTCGCAGCACCAGCTCTGCTTAACAAAAGTTGGCCACTGAGCACTTGCATTCAATGCCCAGCTCCACGCCAGCGAGTCAGGCTTCTTACCCATTTAAAGTTACAGAATAGGTTGAGAGGCCCCAATACCTCTAATCATTCGCTTTACCAGATAAAACTGGGGGGGTTCTGTGTGCCAGCTATCCTGAGGGAAACTCTGGAGGGAACCAGCTAGTAGATGGTTCGATTAGTCTTCTTCGCCCCTATACCCAGGTCAGACGATCGATTTACACATCAGGACTGCTACGGACCTCCACCAGGCCTAGTTCACCATCTTTCGGGTCCTATCACAGACGCTCATGCTCCATCTCCCTGCCAGAGCAGGCATTGTTGTGCCCCATCCCTCCCTCTCAGAACAACACCAATATGCCCCATCCCTCCCTCCAGAGCCACACCAAGATGCTGCATCCCACCTACACAAGGATGCCCCATTTCACCCTCCAGACCACAGATGCCCCTTGCCTGTTCCAGACCAACACCAATGTGCCCCCATCCATTGCAGACCCCAACCAAGATGCCACCATCAGAGCAATGTGCCTGTCCCTCCCATCAAACCCACACCAATGTGCCCCCATACCCTCCCTACAGACCCACACCAATGTTCCTATCCAACCCAAACCAGGATGTCCCATTCCTTCCTGCAGACCAACACCAATGTGCCCCCATCCATTCCAGACCCCACCAAGATGCCACCATCCCTCCATAAGGCAAGATGTCCCATCCTGGCCTCGAGACCCACACCTGGACGAACCATCCCTCCCCAGGCACAGTCCAATGTCCCCCATCCCTCCCATCAAACCCACACCAATGTGGCTCCATTTCTCCCTCCAGACCCACAACACTGTGCCCCAACCCTCCCTCCAGACTTACACCACTGTGTCCCTATTCCTCCCTCCAGACCCACACCACTGTGTCTCTATATCTCCCTCCCTCCCCACACTGCTGTCCCTATCCCTCCCCCCAGAACCACACCAATGTGTCCCTATCCCTCCCTCCAGACCCACACCACTGTGTCCCTGTCTCTCCCGCCAGACCGAAGCTGAACATGATTTTTAAAGTATTTGTAAGTGTCCGCTCCTCGTCTGGTGTCTTGCAGGAACGTTCGAGGTATCCCGAAGAAAATGCAAACTGTGTACTCTGCCAGCCATGGGCAGACGGATTGTTGCTGCTCTTGCAGCTCGGCAGTCAGTCCCTTCCCGGTTCCTGCTCAGAAAAATGACGAGGGGCAAGATGAAGTCAGACGCTCCAGGGTCTTGCAGAAAAGTTCCCGGTATCCTGGAGAAAATGCAGCCACAGCCTTCCCGCTTCACGAATCCCGCTCAGCTTTCACTGAAATTGCTGCGGAACCGCTTCATTGCTCCGGAAACATCACAATGATGACGTAGAAAGAATGGGAGGGCCGTTGCTATGGTCCCTTTCTCGGATGGGAACTAGTGGCTACCACAACGTTATGGTTCCTTCTCCTACCCAGGGTGCTGCGCTCCAGCCCTATCAGTCCCCAACCAGCACTATGTCCGGGTTTGCCGAGTCTTAGTGATCAGTTCCCCACGGCAACGGCGCCAGGTCATGTGACCACACGTCAAGTCGTTCTAGTTGTGTACATTTCGTACAGTGAAGGGGAGGGGTCGGGGATGTTCTGGTAAGGGTTTTTGGCTGGAAAGGCAGGTGCTGAGGACTGTGGGTAGGAGCTGTGCCAGAGGAAAAACCATCTCAAAATGAAAGGGATTGTGGATCGGTCTGAGAAAGGAGGTGCACCTCGCTGTGGAGGCAGAAAGTGAAAATAATGAACCGTCTAGCCGTACAGTGAGTACAGGTGCCTGCGTTGCGTCCTCAATTGAATGCGGGTAGGCGCAAGCTGACATGTTTGGGGCGGCATAGGGGAATGGTCAAGTGTATTGGAAGGGGTGATTGTTGGAGCTCAGTGGATGGGGTCTAAGGTCAGACGCTATGTCTCCGCTTATGGGTACTAGGAGTGGCGATGGTTGTTCTGAGAAGTACTAAGGGGGAGAATAGGTGCACGGGCTTGGTAGACTCGACAGTATGGGGGTGGGTTTGTGTTTTTCCCCAACAAGCTGTATGGTGTATCCAACTAAAACAAAGTGTGCTGCGAGTTGGTAACCGCCACTTTATTGTGTATTTTAAAAAGACACCATGGCTATTACTGTGACTGTTGTGTCTTTTCCTGTATCTCAATTTTAATCACATCCTTTCACATCTACATAAAATTCTCTTTTGAGCATTCAACCCACCACAGATCCTACACCGAGATAACTAGCATTGTAGTACCGTTTATTTAACTTAATCTATGAGTAGTGAACCCTGGCTCAAAATGGATTTTGTGATTGCGATAAGAAAGACTACTCCGTGGAATAGGCTACATGAAAATATGATGTACTTAATGCAGTCTGTTAAGCCATCCATTTGTGAGTCTCTCTGTAGTGCACACTTAAAAGGCAATAACATTTTTGTTTCTTGATGGATGCCTGATTGCGCCAGAACCTAAAATGGTTCAGATTTTCAACCTCTAATTTGTGGAAGTACCCTTTACATAAATTAAGTCCACATTTTGTTTCAAATGGTCAATAATCAGTGATTCAGGTACATTGGATATTTTGTGTTAAAGAGGTTCAATTGAACACGTGTTGTAATTGTAGTGAATGACTAATGGCCTACAAGTGTTTTGCTCCTGTTATGAGATTCTTCAGGGAGAAACTCCTAAGAGGTTATTCTTGGTTTATGTAAGGGGATTTATGAGATTTCCCCCTAGCAATGTTGGCAAGTAGTATAACCTGGATTCTTTAGCCACCTAATAGTAGTGTACATGAGAAGTAACATCCATGTTAGAACATTTTGAAGGCCAGTAATATTGCCAAAATGAATATTGTCTGCTTTTGACAACTAACTTTTTTTCTGAAAAACACGCATAACCAGAGCTATTGCCCAATGGATGATACCACATTTTGTCTCAGTGTTATTTATTGTAACTCGTGCCATTTTGCTCCATTGCACAATAGTAAAGTTTACATGTTCTGATTTATAAATGCTGGTTTACTAGTCGCAGCTTGCAGCAGGCTTGGAGGCCAGGACTGCCTAACGCTTGACATTGGGACATCCTGATTATATATCGCACCTCCCAACTCACCTGCGTTTTGTAGATATCACCCACTCTTAATTCACACGCAAGGCACGCCCTTTATGACACCATAGACATCGATGAGCCAACAAAAACAGTGTATTTCACCTGCCTTGAAGTTTCAATAGGTTGAGAGATATGCGATCTACTGAGGGGGCACTGCGTTCCAACAGAGCTTGAAGTATTTCTAGGTACCTCATGACAAGTCTGACACCCTCATCCAGCTCTGGCTGTTCGCTCAACAGCAGTTTGTTTTATCAGAAGTGTAGTTATTTGCTTTAAACTGCAGTTTTGGAGCAGGGATATATATTTCGTCAGAACCTGGCCATGCCCTGTTTATTTATTTGCATGGTTGTGCTTGTACAGTATGATTTTTCCATTATAAGTCTAGAATTACAGGTACCAAAATACAAAGAAAACAAAATCTGAACTGGATCGACTGCTCACATTTGACTTGAATTGTCGGTAGTAGTTGCACAATTAAACTGATCGTCTTTGCAGCAGTTTTATTTTTTGTATTTGATTTGGAAGGTTCTATATAGAGCAAGCACTGGGGAGCACACAGTGATATAATGCAGAGATCTAAATATCTTTCATGTCAGGTTTGGGCGATGCATCCTCTGGTGTGTGTTTATCTGCATTTTTTGTTCTCATAGTTTTGCATTTCAATTAACAACACAGGGATCATGGTAGGTTTGAGGACATGGATACCTATTCTAATAACACAACATCTTAAGCGTGTGATGTTCAGAACAACCAGAGAAGTACAGTTTGGGTTTCTCTCTCTCTCTCTTCCCTTTTATCAGGGTCCTATCTTTATGCTGTCCTGGTCCAGGCTGAGAAGCCGTATTCTAACCCAAAGAATCAAAAACGTGGCCATGTAAGCACTCAAGAGCAATTGCTCCTCCTAGTATAAACCGAAAGTTTCAAAGATACTCCAGGCAAAAGGTGCAAACCTAATTTCTAAATAGCTTGCAAGGCACATGCAGAAAGGCTCTCGGTCGCACTGTCTGGCCACTGCCTAGGGCTCTCTGTCTCAGGTTTCTCAGTGTGACTTGGCTGAGTGAACCTTTCCCACTCTAGGGTGCTCTTCCTGGTGTTTTGTTAGAATGCAATCCCTTGGCTCCATAAGACTCCTTTCTCTGACCTCCTTAGCGGTTCCAGAGTCCACATCTTTTGCTTTTGCCACTCTGTTTAGGTCCCTGTCAGAACCTTGGCGAACCTTCCTCCCTTGGATCAGACTCTGGTGGTCTGGGATTTGACCTTCTTGTGCCTCTTCTAATGCAGCCCTTGGGATCTATGAAACATTTGTTTAGATGTGGTGTGATGACCCCCCTGGGCCTATGCTGCTGCTTGCAGGTGATAAGTATTCCTCAACCCTCAGCTCAGAGTACTTGTCAAACATATGATATTTGGTCTGAATCCTCATGCTGCAGGCCGGCGTCTACTTTGGATTGCTGGTGGAGGGTATTTTGATTTACGCTCAAGTTCCCTCTAGGTGAGGGGTGTGTCTTGGATGCTGACTTTCAACCTCCTGCCAGGCCACCACATAAATATGCTACTTACCATGGCCAACTGTAGCATGCCCCTGCTGGTCTCTGGCTTAGAATAGCCAGACTGCTTGTTTGTTGCTTCTCTGTGGTCCCTCTGTACCTAGGGATCTGGACCACATCGTAATGTCCTCCCAGGCATAGTTTTCAATGCCCTTCCTTTGTGTCGAGGGTTACAGGCACTGAGGATGTGTCTCCTCCAAGGTCCCCCCACAGTCCCACTTATTGTGCTTCTCCAGCCCACTTTTTATAGTTTTGGGGGGGGGGACTCTGTTGCCCCCGCTGCTTGAAACCTTAGGTTTTTATTGGTTAAGGAATGGGTTTCCCTTATTAATGCTCAGCACTCTTAGTGAAATTTCAAGGTTCGGTCCGACTTCAAGAACTTCTAAAGGATCCATCACTGTTGAGTTGACCAAAGCTGCACCATTGCTGCCCCTAGGATGCAGATGTCCGCCAAGCTGTCGGAGCATGGAGGCTTCTGCCAAATCTTGTCCACAGTATGCACAGATATGGTGACACTTTTAGTGGACAAGGTGGTTGAAAGCCAGGGGGTACTGCCTCCCATTGTTGAACAAGAAATTGTTGTTGAGCATGAGGAGGATGATTGTAATTGGTTATTTATAACGCGCTTAGTACCCAGATGTTTCTAAGCGCGGACCCAGAGATCGAACCTGTGTTGCTCTGCGTCGTCTTACTTCCAAGGCGAACGCATTGCCCCTGAGCTATCCTTCCACGACAATGATGTTGAAGTGGGCCTTTACTAGACTTGAAGACACGCAGACAGCATACAGATTAAGCGCTCTGTTGGCATTCTCCCTTGCACATTCTCTGAAGGATGCATTCACCCCAACCCCCACTTCCCTTACCACTAACCACACCCAAAGGGGATACAGGGCAGGAAAGTCAGTAGCTGTCATCTCTCCCCCAGACTGTAGAAAGGGCGGGGAGAAATACCCCATAGATAAAGTTAATCTTATTTTTCTCTGCACAACTAATGGAATGTATGATAAGCAGTGACAATATCAAGTAAATAATCCAGACAATAAAAAACTTTTGTTACTGGTTTTTTTATAATCAAAAGTGTTTGTTCAAGCTTTTCTCTATCAGGATTATATAATTTAGGTATTGACGCTCTGAATTCACCATTGCCTCAACACTGTTCTTGCCAACTGCAATTGGCTTGGAATTTTCTCAATAAAGAAATGTGGGGTAACCTTACTATATTAACCTGATTAAACCTAGGTTTAATTATGTAAAATTGGCCTTGCCCTGCTGGAACACACACCAACATGTCAGGCAGGCTTTTTCTGTCCGTCACTTCAGGAATTAATATAATTGTTCTTTCTTCAAAAGCAGCTCACTATTTCTTAATTTACTGGCATGCCATTATGATCTGAAGTTGATAGCAAGTTGATTTGCATCCCCAAACGCTAATTAAACCGTTATTTACGTGATTCGGTTTGCCTCAAACCTCACACACCACAACGACACATTAATAAGAACTAACGAATCTGATACTCCCTGGAGCAAAGTTTTTAAAAAGTTATAGTTAAGCAGTAATATATATTTTGAAGAAGTGTTCCCATTGACCTTTCATCCCCGTGCTGTGTTTCCAATTCGGTATGAAACCATTATGTCTGGTAATATTCCTTGTTTTAGTTGTGTTTTGAATTAGACTTTGTATCTCGAGATCTTTTTGGAACCTTAATAAACGATGCAGACTTATTTTCACTTTGACAGATACTGTCCATACTCAGTCAAACATACTGTTTTTAATCTGCGTCACTCTAACAGCATATTTATGTTTATTTAACCCTTTAAGTGCCAAGGATGAGCATGCTCGTCCTTTTTGTATATGTTATTGTTATTTTCTCTCCACATTTATTTAACAAAAAAATGCATGCATTTTCAGTCGTTGATGGCCATTGTGATTGGTGCCACAAAATGCTGATCCTCCTTATCACTTTTAGAGCAAAATACATATGTGCAACAAATTGAGGGGAATGTGCCCTTTGGCCCCACTCGCCATTCCCATGACTCTCCTCTGTCCTCAATGCTGAAGTCCCCGTTGTCCGCTGAAGAGGGCCATGTCAGATCGGAAGATAGAGTTGTCTCGACTAACGTTCCTCCATCAGAACTTCATGCTGGGGTCCCATTGAGCTTTTCATGCTTTCTGTTTTGGTTTTGGCTCTAATTCTCTTGTGTGAGATGACCGCCCACCAGGTAACACTTTATGGGTAATGGGACATGAGGGCAAGCTTCTATACAGTGACCCTGTAATGGAAAAGTTCAGAATCTTCCTGAAAGGTGCTAATGTCGGTGCTCACGGTGTGAAGGCTACCTGAATTTTGAGGCCAATTCCACACCACAAGCAGAGTTTATTCATGAACTTGTGAAAGAAATGGTAAACGTACCTCTTAAAAAAATGTTCAACGCTCGCAGTTTGTCTCACAGGCAAATAAAAATACATTTTTGTTTGAGTATTCTCACATTTTATTCACACCATGCATTGTTGACATTGGAAGGATGAAATCATGTCAGTTCTGCCGATAATCAAACGTGTGTCCTAGTGATACAACAATGTCCACAGCAAACCCTCAACCAACTGAGCTATGCTCCCATCGCAGTCTTGCATGCTAAGCTATATGATATTGCATCTATCTGAACATTTCTCACTAATCAATGGCTGAATGATGTGTGCCAATATGTCTTGTGCCAACCTCTTAAATTGTTACTCCTAATTCAGAATGCAAAGATTTTATCAATGCACAGTTTCCATTTTATGTATTTGGCATTGCACTGTTCAGTGCCGTAGGCTTTTTGCTGAATTGCGTTGTTATCATTTTTCAAATATCCATGTCTTTTTTGTGCTCTTTTGCCCTTTCAGAGTGAATCGTGTTGCTTGGCACCCTTTGCTTAACCTGTTTCTTTTGAGATTTCTTATGTGGAAGGCTTGCTTGTGCTTATTAAAGCAGCGTCTTGTTTCTAGAGTGCTGAAACGGTGTACGACTCCAGGAGAAGAACACTCTAATTTCTATAGGACCGCCACAGAGTCTAGCACTGTGAGCTTTCTCTGCTGTCGGTGCTGTAGGGCTGCATCTCTGGAAGCCTCCTCCATCCAAAGGATATGTCGGTGGTATAGAACTCCAGCAGTGTGAGCATCTCCCAGTATGCTACGTCAGGAATAATAGGCCGTGGCTTTTTAAGATGCATTCAGCAGTGTGCTGTGAATGCTAGTAGGGCTCTACTGTCGAGCACCCTTAGAGTGCTATAGGATTTTGGAAGTATTGACATCACCAGATGAAGAAAATTAGTGCTATGGGGTAGCAGCACTCTGTCGGTGTTGTTTGTTTCGGTTAGTTTGGGCTTCACCGAGCAGATCTGTGCTATAATACTCCAGATTTAGGGCTCCAGCAGTGTAAACGGCGGTAGTCATGATGCTGTAGGTGTTTTTGTTAGCAAACTTGCAAGGACCTTGTCTGGTTAGTTAAAACACGCATAAGTAGCAGTTGTGTATGCCGAATACCAGGATTGCAAGAGCAGTAAATACACTGTTAAACGAGCATTGACAAAGCCAGCGTTCTCTCTCTCAACTCGACTTGGTTGAGGGCTTAAAGGCTGCTCGCCTTCTCTAACTAGACTTCCTAGCTGTCCCTACTCGATCCAGTTGTTAGTGTTCTACATGGAGGCGGGGAATTGTGCCTTCCAGACACTTTATTTATTAGAAGATTCACGTCTCAAACCATTCAGTATTACAGTAAGAGTGCTTAGACAGAGGAAAACAACACATAATAATCGGAAGGAGAAAGCAGGCAAACTACATGGGGTGGGTGGGGGCGGGAGGGGACTTAAGCTGGGCTGTATATAAACAATGTCCAAAACTATTGCCATGTGGCCGTGCTCTCCATTTCTTGTGTTGCGGACTGATCTGGTTCTGGCTTGGCTCACTGGACTAGCAGGTACGATTCATTGGTCCCCAAATGTTCTTGGGTCAGTTTCACTGCCCACATAGGGAGCCATATTCTTTGTCCATGACGCTTAGCCAAACCAAGTCCTCAAGCCAAGAGCGGACCACTAGGGGTGTGGGGGGGGATGGGCTGGCCTATCTGAGTAGGATGCTCACACAGATGGGACGACTTGGAGATGACCGTCGCATTGTTAATAGTAAAATAACCTCATGCCCCAGTCACGATAAATGGACCGGGCAAAAATATTTTTTCTGAAAAGCTTTTTAATCAAGAGGTTAGGTGGGTACAGAAGATGGTCCATCAGGAAATCAATATTCCCATCCATTGTATGACGGTGCTGTTTGAGTGGCTTTAGAGCATCTCTCTGTCAGGGAGTTAATACCAACTTCACAGTGGCATTAGGACAACTAGGTGGGTTACCTGGCGAATCGCTCTTTACTTACTTAAAAATCCCAGCCAACAAGGTAAATAACGTGTATGCAACTCCTGATAAGGGGAGATTAGCATCCAATATCGCCCATCCCAGTTTTCTGAATTGGCTTTAACACGTACAAATCACGTCAACTGGTTTGGAGGTAATCTAGTTTATCCACAAATTGCTAGACATGGACCATTAGCCACACCTCATCTAGTGACATCTATGTCACTAGAATTTTTAGTCCGGTTTCACCCGGACCGCAGAGGCCCCTTTTTACAAACAGACTATCAACTACTGGCTACACATTTTGACACTGTGCGTAACCTTGCATTGCTATATGCTGCGCAGCAAGGCTTGGTGCCTGCCCAGCAGCCACGAGGACAGATAGACGCAGGAGGAGTGCAGCTATAAACATTGAGAATTATATTATGGTCATGCCCTTCCAGAAATGAGGACATACCCAAGTGGTATTCAGAAGAGCTAGGACAGCTGCAAGCCGCCTATCCCCAGGTTACACCACAGCATAGGCATATGGCACTAGCCATGTTCCTTCCCTATGGCTGCACACCGCCTTTAGCGAGCTGTGACAGCGTGATCTCAATTTATACCTGGCTTTATTTACAGCTGATAGGCACACAGTCTATCACATCGCTAGCATTAATATTGGCAGACAATATGGGAACACAGGGCGCTGCTGCCGCCATGAATTTAGGCTTGTCCATAGCATCCAATAATTATCTGTCATGACCACTGTGAGGGGGCACACGTTGTGCCACAAGCAGGCTCCCACCAGAACCCTGAGGGCCTTAAAACCACTGCAAAAGGGATCCTGGAGCCAGTCCTGGCGCCTTTGGCACCAGGTTCATATGTAGGAAGGAAGGGCTGTTCAAACTAGGTCCCATTTATGTACATGGGCCTTTAAATCCAACATGGAAGCACCCACACAGTCTAGTTCTGAGATCCAAGCCATGCGGTCTAGTGTTTTGGGTGTGGCAGGCGGCCTGGACTACTTTCCCTGGTACTACTTTACCTGGGCTATATAAACCACACCCTGACTACAGAACATGCTTCGTGTTATTCTGCAACCAGCAGCGTGACGCTCACTGTGTTCAGCTCCTGGTCTTCAGCATCTTCCTGTAATCCTACAAGAACAAGATTATTCTGTTTTACCTGAGAAAACACCATCCAGCACTCAGCATCTCAACTGGGCTGCAATCTGTGGAAACCGAGAGAAGAAGATACATCACTCACCTGTGAGTACTAGTTTAAGGACTTCTGGCGAACCGCTACGCAGCTGCTGTTCGAACATTGCGACCTGCAATAACGAGAAAGGGAAAAACAATATTAGAACGCGCGCTTCCAAAACATCGAATTCCATCAGTCTTACCTGAATTCCATCACGCTACGCCACGCTTCCATCCGGAACACCACAGCAACATTTGGAAAGGAAAAGAGACATATTCAGGTTCGCTTTCAATATTAAACAACCGCACAGTGCTGTACTTACCGTAACAGATTCCGGGGGCCTGTTTTTCATCACGCTCTCATCCACCCACAGTACCACAGCGGCCTGTGAGGAGAAGAAGAAGAAAACACAGGTTGGCTTTAAAAGACAATAAAGGCGCTGCACGCTTTCTCTTACCTAGGAACGTGCCTCTCCATCTGGCATGCCAGCATCTAGACCTTCGCACCTGAAAAGAAGGAGATAAAGACATTAATGAATTACCACCATAAACGGAACAAAGACTTACAATTAACAAACCTACCTGCCTACCAGCAGATTCGGGGTCACAGCAGGTCTGGGCCCAAGGAAGGCGTACTGCACCAGTGAAGCAACTCTGGCAGCTCGCCGTCAAACGCAGGACGAATAGCTCACCCTACAAATAACTAAGATTCATTATTCAGCACTGGGCAACTACGCATCCAGGGTTCCAGATCTCAGAGCCTTCCAGACGCCCCCGGGTATATCAGGTGAGCGTAACAGAACACAAAGCCATTAAACCTTATCCACCTGGGCGTCATGCAGACATCTGAAACTGATCAGTTAGCCCAGCTTTTGGGACAATTACGCGCCGAGGTACATGCAGCCCGGCAGGAAACAAATGCCTTAAGACGAGAGTTAATGGTCACAAAAGACCGTACTGATGAACTAAGCAAACCGCTACTACAAACACAGGCGCGGCAGGCTCCATTGCCCGGATTCGCCCCATCCATCGCTACACCATCATCAGTCAAACTAGTACAGATAACGTTGCCGGGCACCACCAGAATGGTTTAATGGAGACCCCAGAAGGTACGCAACATTCATGAACCAGTGCCGCCTCCATTTTCTTTGTAGGCCTGGGGCTTTCCCAAACGACCAGGTGAGGGTGGCCTTTGTGTTCTATTTGAGTGGAAGTGCCGCAGACTGGTCGGTACCTTCAGGAGATGGAAAAGTTATTTGCTCGACACTTGCATGGACAAGCTTGTCGGGGTGATTTCCTGTGGGCCAGCATAGCCGTCCGCGGACCTCCGGGGCTGGGGAAGCCCCAACTCCTCCCGCGTCCCCAAAGGAGTATGAGGCACATACAAGAGCAAAGTAATAACTGCTGTTTATTATAGTAATGGCAGGGATAGTTCTCAGCTCGTATGCATCCGGAGAGACTCTCAGCGTTAGTTAGGCTCGCAGGCCCTTTTTACCATAGTATGACGCGCTATTTGCGTCACCTGGGAAAATTGTCACAAAACCTAACGCCACTTCGGGTTGGCTCCCCGAGTGATAGGGTCAGTATGGTTATGTATAATAGGTGGAAGGATTATTGGATAAGGACGGGTGAGGTGGTACACTTGGGTTGTCCCTAACAGTTTCTACACCAAATTGGTTACAAGGGGACCCTTGGTAATTGGTTAGCTGGAATGGCGTCAGTGATGAGCCCCTCGTATTCTGATTGGTTCACCCACAAGCCCCCCAAGCCTGGGTCCATCGCTGTTCCCAGCTCGCGGTGTAGCTGGTTCTGGCAACAATGTGCAACTATGTGTAAATGGCGTACAATGGACAGGTCTGGCTAGTGGCTGATTAGCATGTCTTTCCCTTCGCTTTAGGTGTCCAACTTGTCGCTTCGTTGTTGCAGACTGTGTCCCAGACGTGGGACGCAGGTGACTTTCTGTCTTGTAAGCTTGGCATCTTGTCAGTTCGGCTTGGTCACGTGTGGGGAGACCGTAGCTGCAGCAGAATTATGAGCATTTGATTTGTATTTCGGCTCTGAGGAGTGATTGGTGTTGGCAGGTGTAACCTTGCCGCGGGGAGCGCAGCATGTAGGTGGCAACATTGCAGCCTTGGCTCTGAGCTCTTGGTGGCGCTCGCTCTGCGTGATAAGCGTTTTGGTTTTTCGTCTGAGAGGATTTTCATCTGAGAGGCTCTTGCCTGGGGACTCTTCCTTTGCGGCCTACTTTGGGCTTAGCTTCTGGGTGGCAGTACATAGTCCATAATATGGGGCCGAGGGGGCGACTGGGTGTCGCTAGCAGCAGTCGATATACATGGTGGCGTCTTCATAGGGATAGGTAGCGAGAAAGCATCTGCAAGCATGTATACACAAGCTCTTCAGGCGTCTTGCGTTTCTGCGGTGCTGTAGGAGGCCTATGTGAAAAATAACAACAATGCGTGTCATACTTTTGACTTTGTTTTAAAATACACTTTTTTGGTGATAGTTAGCCTTGTGGTTTTTTGAACAAAGGTACTAGCAGAACTCTAAAAT
Source organism: Ambystoma mexicanum (assembly GCF_040938575.1). Lineage (NCBI taxonomy): Eukaryota > Metazoa > Chordata > Amphibia > Caudata > Ambystomatidae > Ambystoma > Ambystoma mexicanum. The sequence goes on from NC_090922.1 coordinate 355,382,611, forward strand.
GTAAATCCAATACTTTTATCCTCACCGCTGTACACCAGTGTTAGGCAGAATCCTATGCAGTTCCCTTAGGGAGCACTACAGAAGATTAAGACTACAGGTGAGAGCAATAAATCCCCTTTGGTAACAGTCTGTACCAAAAAGATTTAGTTGGTAGCTGTGGCTGAGCAGTCAGACTTATCTCAAGAGGGAGATGAGCAGTATTCAGGGTTTACACAATAGGCCTACAGTACTATGGTACAAGGAAACACTGACCAAAGCTTTGTATTAAAAAATATATATATATATTTATTTTATACACTTATAATAAAACACAATTATCACAGTCATCAAGTAAGTTAAAATAAGTCAAGGAAAAATATACACACTCCCTAGTTAAATTGTAGACCAAGTGAACCACAGTGAAAACTGAGCAAAACGGCACAGTGAAAACTACACACAAGGGACACTCTAGCAATTTCTCACAAGGGAGGGAAAACACAAGTTACACAGAAATAGCTTCTTACACACCCTAGCAACACTTCCCATAAGATTGTGAACCAGTTTAAGCAAGACAGTAGATCAGTATAGAATATACTTAAATGAAAACTGAGCAAAATGGCATTTCACCAGGTTTTGAAATGGGAAGAAAAGGGCAGTTATAAGAAATGGGTGCACCAACACAATTCTAATTGAGAATCAGACTAAAGAAGGCAGATCTAACAAATGTAGCCAGAGCCAGTAGGCCTGTGCCATAGTCAGTGGTTCAGGGCAAGGGCCCAGGAGCAAAATGTTCTTGTAGCTGCAGTCAAGTCTTTCGTTAACGATTTTGAAGAGGTGGATGCAGAAAGCGAAAGACAATGTTAAGAGAGAGGGGCGGCCAACCCAACAGGTAGGTAAAGGATTTAAAACACCTTTCAGTGCTACCACGAAGAAAGGGCAGCCTGGCGGAACAATGTACCTTTAAAATGAAGAAGTGGCTCCTGCGGTGGCGGTTATTCCTGGTAGTTCCTGCAGTTTGGGGGGATCCAGCAGAGGAAGAGAGGCTCTCGTCGTGGAGGAAGGTTCGAGTTCCTGCACTACCCAGGGATGAAACCAGCCGCGGTGCTGCCCGACGAATAAAATGTACGCTCCTTTAAATCGCAGTCTGGGTGGAATGGTGGCTGGCTATCCGGCCTCTGAGTACTTGGTACTGGCGATTCGACCAAGGCAGGTCCAAGAAGGCGATTGGCAAACTGGTTGGCCCCACCACCTCAAGGGAAGAAGGCTCTTACAGATGAAGATCTTCTCTCGTCGTGTGGAGAAAAGTGGTGAGACGCTGCAGCAGGGCTTCGCCGGTGGTTCAGTCATTGCGGATGTCTTTGGCTTCTCTCCTCTTCGGCTTCTTAGTTCCAGTGGTGACGTCTTGCTCTTCCAGACCTCAGGACCCTGCTTTTAATGAAAAAGAGCCCCATTCATACAGCCTAGCTGTCACTCACACAGTGGAGTGGTCATCTTTGGCGGGAGACCCTCCAGCCTATCAGGATAGTGCGACATGGGTTGCTGAGGCAACCCTGCCCAGGGGTCCTACTCCCCTCTCCCACACAATGGACCTTCCCAGACTCAGTGGCGCCGAAAGGAGGGCTTCTGGGCAGAAGCCCGCCAAACGGATGTACAAAGGATCCCGACCTGGGTTAGGAGTTTAGAGAAAGACACGCGAAAGAAGTTATATTAAAGTTCTGACAAATAAAACCTACTGGAGTAAAGTTAATATAAAAATAAACCGGCGGTATGTTAGAGGCTGGTGGTAGCCTCGAACAATGGGAAAATCCCACAGGGAAATATTTGCGGTAGTAACCACTGCCACCAGCCAGAAACTTTAGAGAGAGGGACTGTACGGTACTCCCTCGAAAATGAACATAAGGGAAAAACTATTAACCCTTTTCAGTACCTCCATAGTAAGATGGGTTGTACTGGTTTAGTTCATACAATTGACTAGTAAAGTCAATGGGGACTTTACATGCCATGTGAGACAGTAGTCAGTCCCAGGGTATGGAGTCTATGTTTGGGGGTCGCTACGACACCCCTGTGTCACTGCACTGAGGGTGCTGTGTGACACATGTGAATAAAGATGGTTCCTATGGGGTTGAGAAAATCCCATAGACATTAAACACAAAAATAGCCTGGGACACACAAAGCAAAAATGCCTAAGAGTGGGAAAAAGAGTCTCACTCTTAGCAGGTAAAAAGAAACAAACTTTCAAATCCAGAAAAGCTGCTGGGGGACCCTATAGGTAAGGGAAATTAGCCATAGAATGAGAATTCTCCCTAACACTAAGAAAGCCACACCTCCCTTATACAGGTGCCCGCGATCTAGACCAATCAGCGCAATCTGCCAGTCATACGTGGGTGCTCAAAGCCCCACCCAACTTACTCTGTGACGCTGCAGAGGACGGCCCTCGTGCCTGTCCCGTAGCACCGCACACGCCTATCGCTGCTTATTAATCAACACCCTGTGACAACCGCCCGCCACCCCTTTACAATTCCTCCCCCCTCCTGCACAGCATTACGTAGCTGGTTGGGTGTGCAATACTCACTAAGTTCTTGTGAGCCGGGGCCGCTCGACCGCGGGCACCCCTCCAAAGCAGCTCGCCACCTCTCCTCGTCTGGACCACGTCTGGACACTCGCCAACCGCGGGCGGGATACTTTTCAAGTCGGCTCCCGATGGCCAATGTCCGGATTGCGCTGTCCGGTCGTCTCGTAGTTCCGCGATGGTCCTGTAGTCTTCAAAAGGGGGCAACGGCAGATTGGGTCGCGCTGCCGGGTTGCATCGTTGCAAGCGGCCTTGTAGTTGTGCCCTTAGGTTAGGTAGATCTCAAACAGATCTCAGCAGTGCCTCCAACTTGTCGGGGTGATTTTCCGGGGGCCGGCAGAGCTGTCCGCGGACCTCCGGGGCTGGGGAGGCCCCAACTCCTCCCACGTCCCAAAAGGAGTATGAGGCACACACAAGAGCAAAGTAATTACTGCTGTTTATTATAGTAACGGCAGGGATAGTTCTCAGCTCGTATGCATCCGGAGAGACTCTCTGCCTTAGTTAGGCTCACAGGCCCTTTTTACCGTAGTATGACGCGCTATTTGCGTCACCTGGGAAAATTGTCCCAAAACCTAACGCCACTTCGGGTTGGCTCCCCGAGTGGTAGGGCCAGTATGGTTATGTATAGGAGGAAGGATTATTGGATAAGGATGGGTCAGGTGGTACACTTGGGTTGTCCCTAACAGTTGCTACACCAAATTGGTTACAAGGGGACACTTGGTAATTGGTTAGCTGGAATGGCGTCAGTGATGAGCCCCTCGTATTCTGATTGGTTCACCCACGAGCCCCCCCAAGCCTGGGACCATCGCTGTTCCCAGCTCGCGGTGTACCTGGTGCTGGCAACAATGTGCAGCTATGTGTAAATGGCGGACAATGGAGAGGTCTGGCTAGTGGCTGATGTGCATGTCTTTCCCATCGATGCATGTGTCCAACTTGTCACTTCGTTGTTGCAGACTGTGTCCCAGACGTGGAACCCCAGCGACTTTCTGTCTTGTAACCTTGGCATCTTGTCAGTTCGGCTTGATCACGTGTGGGGAGACCGTAGCTGGAGCAGAATAATGAGCATTTGATTTGTATTTCGGCTCTGAGGAGCGTTTGGCGTTGGCAGGTGTAACCTTGGCGCGGGGAGCAACATTGCGCCCTTTGTTGTGAGCTCTCTGTGGGGCTCGCTCTGCGTGATCAGTGTTTGGGTTTTTCGTCTTGAGAGGATTTTCGTCTGAGAGGCTCCTGCCTGGGGACTCTTGCTTCGTGGCCTACTTTGGGCCTAGCTTCTGGGTGGCGGTACATAGTCCATAATATGGGGCCGCGGGGGCGACTGGGTGACACTAGCAGCAGTAGATATACATGGTGGCTTCTTCATAGGGATAGGTAGCGAGAAAACGTCTGCAAGCATGTATACACAAGCTCTTCAGGCGTCTTGCGTTTCTGCGGTGCTGTAGGAGGCCTATATGAAAAATAACGATGCATGTCTTTGGGTGTGTCAGTCCGCTGCATCATAGCACTGAGTATGTTCTTTGTGTGGGTTGGTGTGTGAGTGACCAGTGTGCATGGTGGCACGTGTGTTCTTGCCTGTTGGCTATGTCGTCATGGCTTCTCTAGCGATGATGGTCTTCTTCGTTGTTGTCTAATCGAGTTGGTCCATGAGGCTGATGTCGGCTTGACCAGGACGTCGTAGTGGGCAGGCTCCCCGGGCGTGTGGGCCGTGGGCACAGGGGACCTGGGCGTCTGGTGAGGAAATGAATGGGTCGAATTCCTCTCGCGGGGGTGCTTGGGTCTTAATGTCCTGGGCCAGGGTCTGGATGAGACTGGGGGAGGGTGTTTTCCCATTTTCCCACTTCAGTCCCCCCTCTGGTCGACTTGTCGACCACAAAATTATCCGCTCTCTTGTCTCCTCGTACTCTCCATACTTTCGTTATTCCCGCCAGGTGTCCATACTGGTTCACGTGATCTTCAAACGACCAGTACATGTACACTCATCCACCGCCAGGCTTGCAATAAACCCATTTTCCAACGTAACTCTTCATGTCCCTTGGGTTCTCTAGCTTCACTGATGGTGGATATAAGTCTGCTTCCATTATCTGCTGGCGTAACCTTTCACGTTCCTTTATGATGATGTCTGTGTGTTTGTCGTCTTCAGCTGGCATTAAGACGTGCATGCCGGTCATCTCGATCCTTTCATCCGTTGTACGCGCTGACCTTGCTCTCCATAACCTCATTCCTAACAGGGCGGCCATTCCCAATATTATCCATCCTGCTATTATTTTAAGACTGTCTGACAACCACGATGGCATCCATGACCATAGGTAGGAAAACCAGCTGCCATCTCTCTTCACTCCCTTCACTTCTTCTTCCATCTTGGCGTGCATCATGGCAAGGTGTGATACTCCCTCAGAAAGCGTGCCGTTGTCCACGTCATTGGCAGGAATAAAAGTGCAACACAAGCTCCCAATTTGTGCACAAACCCCTCCTTCCATTGCTGTTAGGAGCTCCAACACATCTGTTCTGGAGTGCCACCATTCGTACTGCCCTCAGTTCTTCTTTTATTGCGTTGAATCCATTGACGGTGGAGTTCATTGTCATCATTAGTTCCCATCTTGTGATCTGGAGCCACTTCGCGTTTGCATACGCCTGCATCCCTGGATGTATTATGGAGGAGAAGAACATCGCCAATCTGCTAAACAGTTTGTGTTCTGGTGCGATGTCACTGAGAGCTGTTTCTGATCTTCCCCATAGGTAGTTCCCCGTCAGTGGTTCCCCTTGTCTTTTCACTCTTGACAGGCTTGCTGTGCTGTTCTTTTCCCCTCCTCTTCCTATCTTCACTGACCTTTTCTTCCTTTTGTTCCCTTCGTCCATTTTAGGGAAGTTCCCCAGGTTGACATGTTTCTGCGGTACTGCCAGGGATGGTACGTTTATGTGTACAATAGAGCATATTCCGTTCCATGATGGTGGCAAGCTGTGTTATGCTTTTCCTCCGCAGGCCCAATAGTGGTCCATCAGTACTGCTGTACCAGCACCCCCCTCAGCAATCATTATTGTTCTTTTGCAGTTGCTGTTTCTTCCAATATCGACATCCCTGTCGTGCTGATAACATAGTGTAGGTGCAGTTAGTGGAAGTATTGTTATTGGGTCCTCGTCCTTCTCTAGCTATGTTACTAGTGCTGCGCTCCTTGTCCATCCGTTGTAACATTTATTGTTCTCTTCAGTTACTGTTACCACTGTTGCTTTTGTCAATGTTACCATATTGCTCCCCACAACCCCATCTACCCATCCTTCTTTCGTGTATACCTTTCCATATATTAATATCAGTGGTCTTTCCCAGCACCCAGGTATCCCAGGAACTTCTCTTGCGCGCCATTAACGCGGTAGGTAGTTCAATGTTACTTTCTTTGTTTCTCCTTTATCAGGTCCGTCCGTCACATATTGTAGCCCTTGTGTATGCTGCCAATAGTTGTAGTACATGGGTAGTTATTATCATACGGGAATGTATCCCTCGTTTTCCATTTCAGTGTTGCTAGTCTCCCTTGGAATCGTCCTTTTGTTTGGAACAGGGCCAGGTATAGCAGGCACTCCACTGATGTTGCAGGTACCTCAGTAGCCACAAATGTTCTTGACGCGCTCATGGCGTATGGGATCAATGAGCACACATAGCAGTTGTCCTTAGTTGTCCCCTTACCAATTTTGGACATGTGCTGGTACCACATGTTGTTTGAGACGTGTGTGGACTCTGTAAGATATGTGTCTACCCCGTAGTTATCAATAGATGTACTACGCTTAATCCTCTTCACGTTTTCTCTTGGGTTACTTGTACCACCTGACACCGTACCTGTTGCAGCGGTGGTGGGGGTTGGTTAGTAGGAGGTGCAGCCATGACATAGGAAGCATAGTGTGCCTGCCAGACAGTGGCAGCAAGTATACAGTGATAAATAATAGGCCTATAGTATTTATTACAATTGCTAACATCACTGGCATGGTTCTCTTACTTTTGCTGCGGTCCTGTTGCTTGTTACGTTTGATGATATAGTTGCCCGGCCTGAAAATTTCTAAAAATAAGCATTAATTTGTTAGTTTCTTTATTCAAGCTCTCCCGATCATGTAGTCGTTCAATGCCCAGGCGAAAAGCTGTTCCCACGCTTTCCTTAGCGTCCTATCTCTTAGGGCTGGTAAGTGCTTGTGGAGATGTGGGAAGGATTGCTCTATGATCAAAATGAACGTGTAATACACACGTATTCTACTTTTCTTTAGGTATTTTGGTCTTTTTATAGCGCATACAAATTGGTGTGACAGTGCTTCTGGGGTGTTGTCATCCGTGGGCAGCATTTACCTCTGGGCAATGATGTATGCGTTTGTAACTTATATTCAACTCTTTCTATATATAACAGTACTGTGTGGTACCTGCATGTGCGAGACAAAAGGAGAAGACAACATGCATGTGTCTACACAGTGTGGTGCAATTCTTGCAAAATGTTGGATAATGTTCTTTATTAGGGATTGGCTGGGGAGGTGTTTTGTTTACTCTGGGATCTCGTGACCATGGGTGAGTTATGGGAGATTGTTCACTTGTGTCCTTGGGGGGGGGGGGGGGGTTTGGGGTTTGGGCTGTGTAGCTGTTGTCGTTGGTTATTGTTGCCTGTGCCTTGGCCCTGTCGTCGACGCAAGGGCGGGTCTGATCTTTGTAGGGCTTGATGTCATGCAGGTGGGTCCAGACATGCTTATCTCGAAGTTTCACAGCTCTAGGAGCTGTTTTCTCCACCAGGTAGGGCCCAGTGAAACGGGGGCTGTTCCACCGGCGGTTGAAATTTCGTAAGAGGACGTGGTCCCCCTCTTTTACTGTCCACTATGCTGCTTGTTCCTGCTCTTTGTTTGTTGTTTCTTCTTGTTGGGTGTTCTTCGACCCGCCCCGCGTTCGCTCGATCTGTTGAGAGATAAAGGCGACACTAGTAACCACAGAAGATACATATTTTTACATTTCTTCACCAAAGACATTCTGCGAGCCCTGGCAATCTGCTATAGCTCTTGATGGTGGTGTGAGGGGAAGGTACATTTGGCGTCCGGTCACCACCTTGTGGGGTGTGGGGTGGTGGTGGTCCGACCCTGGCTTATTTCGTAACTCGAATAGGGCCAAGGGGAGGCAGTAAGGCCAACTTTTTTTGGTTGTTTGCTGAATCTTGGCTATTTCTTCTTTCAGGAGGCCGTTGAGGCGTTCAGACGCCATTAGCCTGTGGGTGGTACGCCCATGCAAACTTATGCTTTATGCCAAGCAGGGCGGTTATGTGTTGGAACATTTCATTGGCAAAGTGTGGGCCATTGTCAGACCGCAGCACTTCGCATACCCCCCACCTCGGGAATACCTCCCTTACCAGGAACTTCTCTGCTCTGAAGGCGTCTGCATGGGAGCATGGACCGACCTCGATCCACCTTGAAAATGGGCATACCACTACAATCATGTATCTGTAACCATGACATACATTGATCATGTCAATGTGTCGGTGCAGGAAGGGTCCTTCTAGCCGGGGTATAGTACCTTTGATCACTTGCCGCGTGTGACCGCCCGTAAATTGTTGGCATTTGAGACAATTGCTAATGAAGTTTGCAACGTGTGAATTTATCTCGGGACAGAACCACGCCTCTTTTATTCATGCTGCAATCACCTCTTTTCCTGTGTGTGTGGGATGATGTAGTTGGGCCAGAGCTGTTTTCAGTAGGGCCAGAGGCATCACTATTTTGCCTGTGTTATTTTGTCGCCACAGTGCGTCTGTGGGAGACATTGTACATCCTCTTTTGACCCATAGCTCCTTCTCTGCCATAGGTGCTGCTGCCTGTAATTCCATTATTTGAGTTTCAGGGATGTGTGTGTACCCATCCTTCATCAACATCTGTCTTGCCCCTGCCCCCCGCCTTATCTTTTTGTTCTTCTTGAAGGGTCCAAATCTCGCCAGAATACGCAGCATGTTTAGCATGTGCGTCTGCTGTTTCGTTACCTTTTTGAAATCGGGTCATCCCCATTTGTGTGGGCCTGACACTTCACTAGGGCTACTTATCTAGGGTCTTCAATTAGTTCAGCAAGTAATAGGGCATGCTGCACCGAGGGGGCCGTCTGCTCTTCCGAACCCTCTTCGCGGCCCCTTAATTAACCCTGAGTGTACTGTTGATGTGACGTATGCACTGTCGGAATATATGGTCACTCTTTTGTCATTGCTTTCCTTTTAGAGCTAAAATTAGGGCCAATAAGTCTGCTGCTTGGGCTGAGTAATGTTGTGGTAACTGAACACATTTTACTGGGACATAAGTCCAATCATCTTTCAGTCGCACCACTGCCGCTCCTGATCTGCGTACCCCATCGCTCTGGTCAATTGTTGAGGACCCATCAATGTACATTATCTCTCCCCCGTCTAGGGCATTTTCTTCAACATTTCTGGTGCTGGAGTAAATTTCAGTTGCCTGTGTGCAGTCATGAGCGTAGTTGCCATCTTCTACTACCTCTGCTATAAACCTCGCCAAGTTCACGTTGCTGCACCTCACAATTTTCAATTCTGGTCTGGACAAGATTATTTGGGTGGTCAATGTCGATTTTGGTTTGTTCAGGATTGCAAAAAGGGCATGTTCCACGTACAGCCTGGTTGGGCAGCCCATTGTTATTGAGGAAGATTTTTCTACCGCAAAAGCTGTGGCGGCCAGGCTCTGTTCACAAAGGAAGTGACCTACATTACAGGGTCTAAGTGTCCACTGTAAAATGCTACTGGCTTGTGTCCCATGCTAGTTTTTTGTGTCCGTATTGCCTTCATTACTGTTGAGTCACAATGTGAAAAGATAAAAAATTGTTCCTCATAGTTTGGGGTGGCTAGTATTGGTGCTGTTGATATGGCATGCTTTAATTCCTCAAATGCTTCTGTCATTTCTCTTGTCCATCTCAACTTTTTCTCCCCCCGCTGTGCTTCTCTGAGGGCCTCAAGCAGTGGTCCTATGTACGAGCTGTAGTCAAAAACCCATGCCCTGCAGTAGTTGCATTGACCAAGAAACTGCTGCAGTTCTCTCACTGTCTGTGGCTGTGGTGTCTTGGTTATGGCTTGCGCCCTTTGTGGTGCAATGTTCCTTCCATGTTGTGAAATGAGCTGGCCTATGTAGAGCACTTGTTCTTGGCAGTACTGTAACTTCTCCTTGTCTACCTTGTACCCTTTTTCTGCTAACACCGTGAGCATCTTTACAGAGTCTTTCCTGCACTTCTCCTCTGTGGTGCTGCAGATGATGTCATCTACATATTGCAGTACTGTGCTTTCCATCGCAAAGTTACCCAAATCCATTTGTATCACTCTGTTAAAGATGGACGGTGATTCACAGTACCCTTGGGGCAGCCTTGTGTGTTTCCATTTATGTTGCGATATGTGAAACTAGTCAGTTCTTGTGAGTCTGGGTGTAGTGGTATTGAGAAGAATGCATTTTTTAGGTCAATCACAGTGAATCGTCATGCCTCCACTGGTAGTCCACATAGTATAGTGGCTGGATTAGCCATGTAGGGTATTCTGCCTCTACAATGTGGTTGAGGGGTCTTAAATCCTGGATGAAACGCCAAGACCCTCCCTTTGCTTTGCGCACAGGGTACACAGCAGTGTTGCATGGGGATTCTGATGGTACTAGTATGCCTCTATTTATTAGCGCTGTTATTGTTTCATATATTCCTTCATCTGCCTCGTTTGATAGTGGGTATTGCTCCTTTTTTTTCAATTTTATTTTTACTCCTACAATGATTTTTATGCAGCCCACGTCATAAGGACTAGTGGTCCATAGACATGCAGGTACTGCTGCCAGAACCTCCTCGTAGAATGGCACTGCTGTAGTGGCAGGTGCCTCTAGTGCCATTGCCATCTTCTGTGCTACTTCTATGACACTCTCAACCAAATGTTTACGCTCATCTCAAACACCATCTCCCCCTCTCCATTATCGTCCGAGAAGAGCTCCTCATCTGATACCTGTGTTAGCCTACACCCCTCTGCTAGTGCTATTACTGCTCTCCATGCTCTTCCTTCCCTGTTTTGGGCATGTACTGTAATGTAATCTGGAGTTGCCATTATGCTCTCAATGCTTACTTTTATCATTGTCCCTTCCTTCTCACTGGCTGGTGTTTGGGTCTGAAAAGGTAAGCTGCTGGTCTCCTCCAAATTTTGCCCTCAATTCCTGGTAACCATGCGAATGCCATGTCTGTCCCATATTGGAAGATGTCCCCATCTACTGGCTCTGCTCTAGCCACTGTTTTGTCACAATAAGCCTGCAGTATTTGTCGTGCTGTGAGCATGGTAATGCCTGGTGTGGAGCAAACTATCACCTTTTCAGTGAAGGAGATGGTCATATTCAATCTGCTCATGATGTCTCTCCCTAGTATGTTTACCGGTGACTGCTTTGAATACAACAGACATATCGTGATCTCCTATAGATAACATCTCCTTATCAGTGAAGGGAACCAACCCTCTAGCCCCAGAAAATCCTTGAGTGTTCATAGCTTCGCCTGACAAGTTAAACTTTCCCTCTCTTATGCAAGACCTAGTGGCCCCTGTGTCAACTAAGAAGGAAAATGTTTTGTCACCTATCGCCATCTGTTTGCATGGTTCCTGCGCAGGGTTAGGTGTTACTGATAGGATGGGACACATCAAAGACGTCTGTGGGCTGTCCTATTGTGGATATAGTGATTGCCCGTTCCCTGTGTAAGGATTGTGTCCCAATATTGTCACCCTCCCCAGCTGTGTCTGTGGCGTGTGTGTGTCAGTTGATGATATTGCATTGTCCTGTATTTGTGTGAGCTGCTGCACTGTTTGGACCTGTTGTGTTGTAACAGGCGGTGGTTGTGGTGTGTATGTTTGAATGTGAGGCTGTGGTTGCGGTGGTGTTTGTTGCGTTTTTTGCTGCTGTACGTGTTATATTTGCTGCTGTTGTGTGTATGTTTGGAGCTGTGGTTGTGCTTGTGCTTGCTGGTTCATGGGCTGCTGTGTTGCCTGCTGTTGTGGTAGTGTCCCCCCCTGTTGTTGTGGTGGTGGTTGTTGTTGTTGTGGTTGTTGTTGGTAAAATTGTTGTTTCCCATTGTGTCCCTGCTGCCCTACTTCTCCCCACGCTGCTTGTGCCGGCCTCATTCTACATGTGCATGAGATATGCCCTATCTGTCCGCATATCCAGCATTGTGGTGGCTCTCGCGCTTGCCATGGATATCCCCCCGTGTTGTCTGAGTACCCCGGATTATGACCCCAGAACCCTCCCCCTTGTTGTTGTGCGGCTGGGTCAAAACCCCTCCCTCTCATTTGTCCGCCACTCCCCCTATAGTTGTTCGAGTATCCATTCCCCATTTGCATATACCCTCCTCCCGCGTGCGCTGTGTATGGTGGGGGCGGGGGCATCTGTTGTGTCATTATCTGTGCTTGTTGTACTGTCACTACCTGGTGTTGTGTTGTGTCTTGTGTCACTGTACCCTGTGTGGGCGAAGGGGCTGTTATCAGTGCTCCTTCCATGGCATATTTAGATAGTTTCTTTTGGACCAATTTTGCGTCCTCTGCCTTTCTATCTTCCTCCTTTTTTTTGTTTCATCTTTTCTTGCCACCTCCTGCAGTGGTGTACTATTGTCAGTTGTATTTCTGGCCATGCCTTTGCTTCCATTCCCACTCATTTCTTCAACTGCTTCTGTACTTCTGCCGGGAGCCCTTGTATCGGTATGTGGTAGAAAATTGCTAGTGTTTTGTCCCACGGTTCCCGCGTATCCAGGCGCCACCTCTCCTGAATCTCCTGGATGTAATCAACAGGATCTTCGTTCTCACTCATCTTGCGTGAGGTTATCGCTCCTATGTCCGATGTGTCTAGGTATTGGACCCTCAATGCCTGCCAGAGCGTGTGCCTACAGTTGGCGAATGGTGCTCCATCATGTGACGTGTCACTTATTGTTACCCCTGGGAAGCCCTCCCTCTTCCAAATGTCATCTGCAGTATCCCCCAGTATTGAAATGAGCATCCCCTTTACATCCCCCACAGCTCATTTTTGTCCCGCAGTGTGTTTTTCCATCTCATATATCCACTTCCCAGCTCCTCCCCTTAGAGATGGAAGCCTGCATTTTATATTTTCTTTATCGGCATGCTTCCAGGGGACATATTGTGCTCTAGCCCCTCCCCTCTCTAGTAGTGGCATTAAATTGTACTCCCTCACCTCCCCCGGTGTTCGCCTGTGTGGGTTATGTTAGTATATTCATCATCTTCCTCTATATATGGTAGCTCTTCAATACTATCAATGTTACAGTGGTTCATTCTATCACCTCCTATGTTCTTTCTTCCCCTCCTGCTACTCTCTTGCCCCACTATGGGTGTGTTTGCTCGCTCCTCCTGCCTGCGTCCTGGGAGGTCCCTAAGTCTGCCGACATATGGGGTGTGTACAGGTGTTGGTGTTAGTGGTTGTGGTTGTTTCCTGTTCACTTCTCTGCTTTTCATGTCCTCTGTGTTGTGTTCCCCTCGTCTCTCGCATGCCCATGGTGACTCGCAGTTAGTGCGCGTTATGTATAATTTATCCAAACTCTCCCTATTCCCATCTCTTCCACCATCACACCACCCTTCCTCTTCCTCGCTGCAAAATCCATCAGGAAATGGCAATCCCCACTCTGTGCGTTTTCCTCCCACCGTTACTGTCTTTAAATCTATTAAGTCCATGTCTGTGTACTCATCTCCCTTACCCGCGGCTTTCTGCGTTGATGTTGTAGCCACCTCCTTATCCTGGCGCGTATACTTTTTTGCTCCATGTTCCACTCTCCTCTCTCCCCTTTCTTCATTCTTTGTTTTCACTACCTCCCCACCTATTTCTGCACATTTCATGTAAAGTTCTTCCATTACTTCTTCACTCACTTTTGCTAGTATCCTCTCCTCTTCTTCTTTTCTCCCCATAGTCCCCCTTCCCTTTTCAGTATGCTTTCTATGACCTTGCCTTCTTCATATTTCCGCGCACTTTCTGATCTAATTTTCTTTCCACAAACCCATTTCCCTTTCATTTTCTTCCCGCTCCTCCTCCTTCCTTCTCATCTCCCTTTGCTCCGTGCGCGCCACTCTTTCTGCTATTGATCGTATGCGTGCTTTCTTCCTTCTTCCTTTCTTCTGTTTGTTCTTTCATTCTAGTCATCTCTTCTTCTTTATTTGCTTTCTTCTCCCCCTTTCCTTCCCGTGTTTCCTTTTCGAACTGTCTGATCAGTGCGCTTTGTACGTCCCTCAATTCTGCCAACCTTTCCTCCAGCATCTCTTCCTCTTCATGTGAAAGTCACCCTTCTCTTCTTTTACTTACTTCGTGCCCTGTCTGTACGTGATCCACCTCTTCCTTGCTGACCTTCCTCACTGTTTCCTCCTCTTCCCCTGTTAATGTCCCCTGGAGTTTCAGAAGCACCTGTGCTGCTATCCATTCATCTGTCCCTATGTCTGTGAAGCTTCTCAGGACCCTCTTTTCTACCCCCGTTCCTGCTTGTGTTGTGGTTGATTCTAACTTGTCCGTTGCCATCACCCCTTTCTGGTAGCTTTCTGTTTGTGTGTATGGTGGAGGGCTATCCGCGGGGTTTGAGTACCCCTCAGCGGCCGTTAGTTGCTGTTTGGCAGCTTCCCTTAGTTCTGTTAGTGGATACAACCCCCCTTCCTCCTTCTTCACTACCTTAGCCATTGGCATGTCCTCTGCCCCTCCTTTTTCACCTTGGCCTCTGACACCGTGAACGATCCTTCCGTCTCCTCCTCGCTCTCTTCAGTACTGGGTGGGTTTTTGTGCGTCGTACCGCCGTCCCCTCCTTTCACCGTCTCCTCTTTTATCTCCTTCTCTTGTCTTATCCCCTTCTCCTCTTTTACCCACTGTACTGTGAACATACCCGGGCTCCTGGTGTACCTGCCTTGAACATCTTCCAAAGATCAAAAACTTCTAAGTGGTTTGCTAACTTCTTCCCTTTGTATGTATTGTGAAGATATGTCAGCAGGTAGTGTTGGGTAAACGTATCGAAGCTGCCGTTGGGTGGCCACGGTACCCTTATTTTGTTGTCTGTTCCTTGTGTCCATTCAATGCTGTACTTGATTATTTTCTCTTTGTGTGGTGGCAATGTCGTGCAGATGTGCTGGTGTGGTGTAGTTAAAGCGCTCCCCCTGAATGTCCACTCTGCTCCTGCCCCCGATCCATAGTACGTGGCCATGTTACAGTTTTACTTTTCCCAATGTCATCCTTTTACCTGGCCCCGTAAACTGGGGACTTCTGACCGTCCGCTGAAAAGGAAGGCAATTTCAATCTTACAGTGCTTGCTCTTGTTGTTCTTTCTTTCTGATGTTATAACTGTGGCCCCCTTCGGCCGTGGCACACAAAAGCCCCCTGCGGCTATGTGTCCTGCGCGGCATGCCTTTGAGCTGTCCTACCTTCCCGTGCCGTCTATACTTGGCACACCTTCAACTTAGTTCCTCCTCATCCCCGTCTCCACTGTCTGCTCAGTCCCCTCCCTCTTCTGGTACAAACCCTCATTTTGAGAGTGGTCGGCGTTCTCCGTGCACGGCCACCTCTTGCCCTTCGCCACTCCCCTTTTCGAGCGCGGCCGGCGTTCTCTGTGCACGGCTGCCTCTCCCCCTTGGCCCCTACCCTTTCGTACTTCCTTGCCGCGACCACCCCTGGATAAACACAAGACGGTCGTTGTGTCCTATGCAAGCCCTATGGGTGATGTCACCAGCCTCTACAAGATATTACAAGTACGTACACTGTTATGACCAATGAACGTGTGCTATTCTTGACACCTTTATTCCCCGTTAACCCCACAGCTGTCTTCCCACTACGTCTGGAGTGGAGTATGCAACAATCAATTACTTAATACAATCGGGCTGCACACGCTGCGTCACCTCGCGTGTGATACGCCCCCTCCCTGGGGGAGCTTAACCAGCCAATTATCTTCCGCACTCGGGAAACAATCTAGCTACCTCCTGCGGGAATACGTCATCTACCCGCCGAGTCAAAACGCTCAACTAGTAGGGATCCTCATCTACTCATTGATCTACAACGTCAATTCATAGGTGTTAGACAGAATCCTGTGCAGTTCCCTTAGGGCGCACTACAGAAGATTAAGACTACAGGTAAGAGCAATAAATCCCCTTTGGTATCAGTCTGTACCACAGATTTAGGCAGTAGCTGTGGCTGAGCAGTCAGACTTATCTCAAGAGGGAGATGAGCAGTATTTAAGGTTTACACAATAGGCCTACAGTACTATGGTACAAGGAAACACTGACCAACGCTTTGTATTAAAAAGTAGATATATATTTATTTTTTACACTTCTAATAAAACACATTTATCACAGTCATCAAGCAAGTTAAAATAAGTCAAGGAAAAATATACACACTCCCTAGTTAAATTGTAGACCAAGTGAACCAGAGTGAAAACTGAGCAAAACGGCACAGTGAAAACTACACACAAGGGATACTCTAGCAATTTCTCACAAGGGAGGGAAAACACAAGTTACTCAGAAATAGCTTCTTACACACCCTAGCAACACTTCCCAAAAGCTTGTGAACCAGTTTAAGCAAGACAGTACATCAGTATAGAATATACTTAAATGAAAACTGAGCAAAATGGCATTTCGCCAGGTTTTGAAATGGGAAGAAAAGGGTGGTTATAAGAAATAGGTGCACCAACACAATTCTAAAGGCAGATCTAACAAATGTAGCCAGAGCCAGTAGGCCTGTGCCAGAGTCAGTGGTACAGGGCAAGGGCCCAGAAGCAAAATGTTCTTGTAGCTGCAGTTAAGTCTTTGGTTAACGATTTTGAAGAGGTGGAGGCAGAAAGCGAAAGACAATTTTAAGAGAGGGGCGGCCAACCCAACAGGTAGGTAAAGGATTTAAAACACCTTTAGTGCTACCGCGAAGAAAGGGCGGCCTGGCGGAACAATGTACCTTTTAAAATGAAGAAGTGGCTCCTGCAGTGGCTGTTGTTCCTGAATTTTCGGGGGATCCAGCAGAGGAAGAGAGGCTCTCGTTGTGGAGGAAGGTTTGAGTTACTGCACTACCCAGGGATGAAACCAGCCGCAGTGCTGCCCGACGAATAAAAGGTACACTCCTTTAAATCGCAGTCCGGGTGGACTGGTGCCTGGCTATCCGGCCTCCGAGTACTGGGTACTGGCGATTCGACCAAGGCAGGTCCAGGAAGGCGATTGGCAAACTGGTTGGCCCCACCAGCTCAAGAGAAGAAGGCTCTTACAGATGAAGATCTTCTCTCGTCGTGTGGAGAAAAGTGGTGAGACGCTGCAGCAGGGCTTCACCGGTGGTTCAGTCATTGTAGATGTCTTTGGCTTCTCTCCTCTTCGGCTTCTTAGTTCCAGTGGCAACGTCTTGCTCTTCCAGTCCTCAGGACCCTAATTTTATGCAAAAAGAGCCCCATTCATACAGCCTAGCTGTCACTCACACAGTGGCGTGGTCATCTTTGGCGGGAGACCCTCCAGCTTATCAGGATAGAGTGTGACATGGGTTGCTGAGGCAACCCTGTCCAGGGGTCCTACTCCCCCTCCCACATAATGGACCCACCCCAGACTCGTTGACTCCGAAAGGAGGACTTCTGGGCAGAAGCCCGCCAAACGGACGAACAAAGGATCCCCAACCTGGGTTAGGAGTTTAGAGAAAGACACGAGAAAGAGGTTATATTAAAGTTCTGGCAAATAAAACCTACCGGAGTAAAGTTAATATAAAAATAAAACAGCGGTATGTTAGAGGCTGTCAGAAAAAGTGGTAGCCTCGAACAATGGGAAAATCCCATAGGGAAATATTCACGGTCAAATATTTACGGTAGTAACCACTGTCACCAGCCAGAAACTTTAGAGAGAGGGACTGTCCGTTACCCCCTCGAAAATGAACATAAGGGAAAAACTATTAACCCTTTCCAGTACCTCCATAGTAAGATGGGTTGTACTGGTTTAGTTCATAGAAATTGACTAGTAAAGTCAATGGGGACTTTATATGCCCTGGGAGACAGTAGTCAGTCCCAGGGTATGGAGTCTATGTTTGTGGGTCGCTACGACACCCCTGTGTCACTGCACTGAGGGTGCTATGTAACACATGTGAATAAAGATGGTTCCTATGGGGTTGAGAAAATCCCATAGACATTAAACACAAAAATAGCCTAGGACACACATAGCAAAAATGCCTAAGAGTGGGAAAAAGAGTCTCACTCTTAGCAGGTAAAAAGAAAAACCCTTCAAATCCAGCAAAGCTGCTGGGGGACTCTATAGGTAAGGGAAATTAGCCATAGAATGGGAATTCTCCCTAACACTCGCCCCCCCCCCCCAGACTAAGGGACAGGAGGATCTAATCCACTCCTGTATGAGTCTCTTACCTCTAGTCGGTCATAGACATCCTAGAGAGACCATCAGCATTTTGGTGGTGACATCCTGACCTGTGCTCAATGGTAAAATCAAACCCTTGGAAGCAGATTGACCATTTTAGCAGTTTTGGGTTTTCCCCTTTCATTTACATTAACCATCTCAAGGGTTGGTGGTCTGTTTGAATGATGAAAGTAGATCCATACAAGTGTGGTCTAAACCTCTTCAAAGCCCACACAATGGCAAAACATTCTCTCTCAATATTTGCCCACCTTGTTTCAGGTTCCTTCAGTTTCCTACTGATGAAACAAATGGGGTGCTCCCTACCTTTCTCATCCAGTTGACCGAGTACTGTAGCTATACCTATATTGGAAGCATCTGTTTGTACAATGAAGGGTTGGTGGTAGGCAGGAGCTCTGAGAACTGGAGCTTGACAAAGGGCTTTCTTTAGGCTTTCAAAGGCCTGATTGCATTCCTCATTCCATTTGATCTTTTTAGGGAACTTAGGAGAGGAGACTACATTCAGTGGAGAAGCTATGGACCCATAGGTCTCAATGAAATTCCTGTAATACTCAGTGAGGCCTAGGAAGGCTCTCACCTGGGTCTGAGTAGAAGGGGTTGTCCAATTTTGCACAGCTTCAATCTTGCTGAGCAAAGGCCTTATTTCACCACCTCCTACCTCATGCCCAAGGTAGACCACTTTACTCTGACCAATTTGGCATTTACTTGCCTTTATGGTCAGATGGGCCTGTTCAAGAGCCTGCAAAACATATCCTAGGTGGTCAACATGTTCTTTCCAAGTAGGGCTGAACACTGCGATGTCATCCAAGTATGCCATGCAGAAGTCCTCCATCCCATTCAGAGCCTGATTAACCATCCTTTGGAATGTAGCAGGTGCATTCTTTAGTCTAAAAGGCATAACCTTAAACTGGTATAAGCCAACTGGGGTGGAGAATGCAGTTTTCTCCTTGGCATGGTCAGTCAGGGCTATTTGCCAATAGCCTGACGTGAGGTCAAATGTGTTGAGGGACTTGGCTGAACCAAGTCTATCCACCAGCTCATCTGTCCTTGGCAAAGGATGGGCATCCGTCTTAGTGACTGCATTTAGAGCTCTATAGTCCACACAGAATCTCAACTCCTTGGATCCTGCCTTTGGTACTAACACAACTGGGCTAGACCATGGACTAGTAGAGGGCTCTATTACCCCGAGATCAAGCATCTTGTTGACCTCTCCTTTGATGTGGGTTCTTACATTTTCTGACATCCTGTAACCCCTGCTTTTGACAGGTAAACAGTCACCAGTTTGGATATCATGCTGGCCCCAAGGGATCAAGCCTGGTTCTAGAGAAAACGGAGGGGCAAATTGATTTAACAAAACTTTGCACTCCTCCTGTTGCTCCGGTGTCAGATTAGAAGAGAGATTAACTCCTTCTATTTTCTCATCCAAAGGTTTACCTCGGAGGAAGTCAGGTAGAGGTTCACTCTCCTCCTCCTCTTGAGCTGAAGCTAGAAGCAAAGCTCCCAGTTCTGGTCTTGAGACATAAGCTTTTAGACGGTTGATGTGAAAGACTCTAGGAGCCCCTTAGGGTTGCCTAAGTCCACCACATAGTTCACCTCTCCAAGTTTTCCCACAACCTTGAAGGGTCCCATCCATTTGTCCTGCAAGGCCCTCTGCCTTGTTGGGACCATAACAAGAACTAGCTGGTCTTGAGCGAACTCAACCATGTTGGCCTTCTGGTCATGCCAATGCTTGACCAGAGCCTGACCTGCTTTCAAGTTATCACTTGCCTCAGCCATCATGTGTGACATTCTCCTTCGGAGTCCTATCACATAGTCGGTGACTCTGACTGGGGTGGGGGAAGGAACACTCTCCAACCCCTCCTTGATCAGGGCCAATGGACCTCTGAACGGATGGCCATAGAGAAGTTCAAAGGGACTGTAAGCCACTCCCTCCTGAGGGACTTCTCTATATGCAAAGAGAAGGCATGGCAGTAGAAGATCCCACTTTTTCTTAAGGGGGTCCTCTAAAGTTCCTATCATGCTCTTCATGGTTCTGTTGAACCTTTCTACCAACCCATTTTTCTGAGGGTGGTATGCTGTTGAGAACTTGTAGGTAACTCCACAGTTTTTCCACAAGGCCTTCATGTAGTGGGACATAAAATTTGACCCCCTGTCGGATATTACCTCCTTAGGAAACCCAACCCTGGTAAAAATACCAAGGAGGGCCTTCGCCACAGCCGGAGCTATAACAGTCCTCATAGGAATTGCTTCAGGGAACCTAGTAGCATGGTCTACTACAACAAGTATAAACCTGTTGCCTGAAGAAGTAGGAGGATCAAGGGGACCAACAATGCCAATTCCTACTTGTCAGATCCTGGTTCTTCCTGGCGCAGAGGCAGCACAAACGCCTCCCTCCCCGTTAGGTCTTGGCACCTGGGAGAGGATAACACAGGCCACCTTGACCCTTCGGGGAAAGAGGGTTAGGGTCGGTGGAGTGGATAGGTAGAGGAAGTTAGGTACACCGGAAAGAGGTTTAGGGAGGTGTTGTGGATGGGTTTGGGGAGTTTAGGTACACATGCTCCTTGGCTCCTGCTCCTGACTCAGCGGTACTCCGCCCTGGCACTCTTCTCTCATTCACACAATATGCCCCAGGGTCTGTAGGGGGCCTTTGTGCTGGAGCCCCTAAACCAGGACACTACATCCTGTGCTACAGGTGCTAATGTTCTATGCACTACCTTACATTGCTTCATGCAAGGTTTCCAAACGTGACCCTTCCTGCTGCTTAACAATTCTGCATTGCCTTCATGCAGTTATACAACGAATATCACATTACCCCATGCAATACTCAAGGTACACAATCCTTAAACACTTAGCTTCGTCTTCTGTCCTAGCAAACGTCCTTTCAGGTCCCTGTAGTACTGGCTCCCCTCGGTGGCACCTCTGGTGTCAAGCTCCGCTGAAAGGAGGAACAATAATGTCAATAAGAGAGCACATACCCTTGCGTGGCTTGACCTTAGGTTAGTTTTTCTGAACTGTGGATTCATGCAACAAAGCACTGTCTAAGAACACATGCAGCGGATATCAGTTCCACTCTCATGCGGGTTAACGCGTATGCGCCTAGGCTCCATTCACATGCGGGGTTAATTCGGGAGAGCCTAGCTTCCCCCTGTCATGCTTTCCGCGGGTCCGGAGTGTAGATTGGCTTCAGGGGGTCGGTTTCTAACACCGGCCCTTCAAGTTATGTCAGCGGGCTGCGCACGTTACTGCAAGCGGCACTTATCTTGATATGTACGCGGGCCGGGGTTTCTGTTACGGCGGGCGGGTGCCCCACGAAAGACGTGCCACTGGAGCTCTGTTGCCACACGTCCTTCCTCGGCGCTGGTCAGAATTGCGAGCCCCGTTCCTTGGGCGCGGCTCGCGCATGCGCGTTGGTGTGAGTGCGGCTGGGGGCATGGCTATCTTCCTCCCAGCAGGCTCGTGTTGAACACGGCCTGCTGGGAACTGTAGTATCCCGGCTGTTCTCCGTCCCAGGGCTTCAGTCCTGTGAAAGGGATGGAGAACACGCCTGGAGTGCCTGGTTGAAGGTTGTCTGCACTCTGCCAGGGCAGCTACCACCCTGGTTGTCCTGCCCACTACCCTCCTAGCCCCTGCTCCGGCCTGAACCCTGACACTACCCTCTCAAATGGTACTCCCACCACAGGGAGAGGCACTAAAGGTGCCATGTTCTTGGAACCACTTTTACCAGAAGTTTGGCAAGTGTGGCGACTCTTGCAATACTTATCTACATCAGCCCCCATTTTAGGCCAATCAAAGTAGAGAGAGAGCCTTTCCTTGGTCTTCTTGAAACTCAAGTGACCAGCCAAAGGTATCTCATGGGATAGTTGCAAGAATTGGAGTCTGTTCTCTTGGGGCACTACAAGTCTCTTGTAGTCTCCAGGGGTTGACTCTCAGTTCTCTATAGAAGAGGCCATCTTCCCAGTGTAACCTATACTTCCCAGGCTCTTGCCCTTCAAGCTGAGAAGCTGCCTGGTGACGAAGACCTTTCAGAGTTGGACATTCTCTTTGTCCCTTACTGAAGTCTGCCCTGTTGGGGCCACCTTCTGCCAGTAAAGACTGCAGCTCAGGATGGTCCACAGGGTCAAGATCTCCAATGAGTTCCCGACGTCCTACTAGATCTGAATCTTCAGGCTCTAGTTCAACCACACGGGGTTGTACCTCACTCTCAGCCTCAGCTGGAGGAGGACAGGTGTGATTTTTGACAACCTAGGAGATTTCCTGGTTGGCATCACCGGAGTGCTTTCTGCTGGTTTCTTCTTTGAAGTCTTGGGTTTCCCCTTTGCTTCTGGGTGCTTGGAAATAGCAGTTAGTAACTCCAGTGGAGTAGGAGTGATTTCTTTTTCTATCATCTCCTCAGGAGAGCCTCTCAAGGTCCTCTCCCTTGCATGTCTGGTAAGCTCCTTTAATCTCTTACTAGGAGGTCGGGGGGTATTTGCCACTGCTCCCAGGTCTTTCAGATCATTGCCCAACAGCACCCTTCCTGGTACTTCAGATTGTACACTCACAGGTATCCTAACAGTCATTTCGTTGTACCGGATGAGAGCTGGTAATTGGGGAAGCATCTGCACAGGCCCTCCAGCTAACTTGGTGAGGAGTTTGGGTGCCTTAGCAACATCCTCCACCTTGAAAAAAGATTCGTCCACCACAGTTATGCTGGCACCAGTGTCTCTAATGGCAGGGGTCTCCTGACCATTGACTAGGACACTGTCTTTATAATACTCTTTAGTATTAGGAGGGATAGAATTCTACACATCTAAATTCTGTTGTTCCCACAACCCTAGGGATACTAAAGATACACTAGTTGAGACTCCAATGGGGCCTTCAGCTAGTAGTTGAAAGTTTCCACTGACCATATGTACTTCCTCCTCTGGAGCAAAGGCTAAGGAGACCGTGTGGACCCCTGAAGGTTTACCCTTACATCTGGGATCCCCTTTCGCATGATCAGTAGAGCCACAAACATAACATTTGTCTTTTTGAATGGTGGATTGTTCTGACCTCCTTCTGGTCTGGGACCAGAAGGGGTACTAGCCTGATTAGGTTTCCCTTGTGGCTTACCCTTAGAATTTTGTTTGGGGCCCTCTTTGGAATTGGAATTATTTGAATTCTCTTTGTTGTCTTTCTTAGGCTGCTTTCCCTCATCCTTTTTCTGAGTTACCCCTGAATCCTTATGAGTAGCCCTGTTGGCAACCCACAAGTCAGCAGCCTTAGCTAGTTTCTTAGAATCTAATTCCTTTGAATTAGCCAAGTGCTGTCTGAGCTCAGGAGAGCAGGCATCATAGATAGACTCTATCATAACAAGATTCCTCATTCCTTCATAAGTGTTAACTCTGTTACCCTTAATCCATCCCTCTATGTTCTTCAAACACTCATTCACCCACGTAGCCCAGGGGGTACTAGCATGCTTTTTGAGGGTCCTAAACCTCTTAAGGTACTGAGAAGGAGTCTTCCCAAATCTAGCTATCAAAGCTAGCTTTACACATTCATAATCCATCCTATCCACCTCCCCAAACTCCATTACCACATCGGATGCAACAGGGAGGAGCCTAGAGAATAACCAGGGGATCAACTGATTGATTCCCTGTGATATCCTGGAGCCCATGATTGTATTCAAACATAGCAAGCCAATCTAATACATCCAACTTAGGTTCATACATACCCACAATCTCTTTAGGCATCCGGGGTCTTTTTGGACTGGAAGATCTAGAGGATTTGTGGAGAGAAGCATTTTCCATAGACCATTTCTTCATCTCAAGCTCATGATTGAGCTCCATTTCTTTAAGCCTTAGTTCTTGATGTCTCTGTTCAGTTTGGGCACTAATACCTTTGAATTCTAGTTCAAGTCTCATTTTTTCTAGTGAGATAAATTTAGGACTTAATATGGGACCTGGTAAAGGTCCAGTAGCCACAGGTTGAGGCCTTTGAGCAGAGAGAGGGCCAGAGGGGGTGATGTTGTTATCCTCCTCTTTCTCATCTGTCTCAACAATAACATCTTTAACATTATCCTCATTACTGTTGGCTACATTTGCTGGAGTAGTGGGCACTACAGCACCACTATCCAGACTTTGTTTCTCTAACAGTCTATCAATCCTTTCTAGTTTCTTGCCTTTGACAGGAAGACCTTTCTGTCTACACAGATCCCTTAAATAATCAGCAGTATTAGTAAGGAGGGTCTCCTGGCTGTAACTTTCCATACTTTTGACTTTGTTTTAAAATACACTTTTTTGGTGATAGTTAGCCTTGTGGTTATTTGAACAAAGGTACTAGCAGAACAATAATATCCAATACTTTTATCCTCACCGCTGTACACCAGTGTTAGGCAGAATCCTATGCAGTTCCCTTAGGGAGCACTACAGAAGATTAAGACTACAGGTGAGAGCAATAAATCCCCTTTGGTAACAGTCTGTACCAAAAAGATTTAGTTGGTAGCTGTGGCTGAGCAGTCAGACTTATCTCAAGAGGGAGATGAGCAGTATTCAGGGTTTACACAATAGGCCTACAGTACTATGGTACAAGGAAACACTGACCAAAGCTTTGTATTAAAAAATATATATATATTTATTTTATACACTTATAATAAAACACAATTATCACAGTCATCAAGTAAGTTAAAATAAGTCAAGGAAAAATATACACACTCCCTAGTTAAATTGTAGACCAAGTGAACCACAGTGAAAACTGAGCAAAACGGCACAGTGAAAACTACACACAAGGGACACTCTAGCAATTTCTCACAAGGGAGGGAAAACACAAGTTACACAGAAATAGCTTCTTACACACCCTAGCAACACTTCCCATAAGATTGTGAACCAGTTTAAGCAAGACAGTAGATCAGTATAGAATATACTTAAATGAAAACTGAGCAAAATGGCATTTCACCAGGTTTTGAAATGGGAAGAAAAGGGTAGTTATAAGAAATGGGTGCACCAACACAATTCTAATTGAGAATCAGACTAAAGAAGGCAGATCTAACAAATGTAGCCAGAGCCAGTAGGCCTGTGCCATAGTCAGTGGTTCAGGGCAAGGGCCCAGGAGCAAAATGTTCTTGTAGCTGCAGTCAAGTCTTTCGTTAACGATTTTGAAGAGGTGGATGCAGAAAGCGAAAGACAATGTTAAGAGAGAGGGGCGGCCAACCCAACAGGTAGGTAAAGGATTTAAAACACCTTTCAGTGCTACCACGAAGAAAGGGCAGCCTGGCGGAACAATGTACCTTTAAAATGAAGAAGTGGCTCCTGCGGTGGCGGTTATTCCTGGTAGTTCCTGCAGTTTGGGGGGATCCAGCAGAGGAAGAGAGGCTCTCGTCGTGGAGGAAGGTTCGAGTTCCTGCACTACCCAGGGATGAAACCAGCCGCGGTGCTGCCCGACGAATAAAATGTACGCTCCTTTAAATCGCAGTCTGGGTGGAATGGTGGCTGGCTATCCGGCCTCCGAGTACTTGGTACTGGCGATTCGACCAAGGCAGGTCCAAGAAGGCGATTGGCAAACTGGTTGGCCCCACCACCTCAAGGGAAGAAGGCTCTTACAGATGAAGATCTTCTCTCGTCGTGTGGAGAAAAGTGGTGAGACGCTGCAGCAGGGCTTCGCCGGTGGTTCAGTCATTGCGGATGTCTTTGGCTTCTCTCCTCTTCGGCTTCTTAGTTCCAGTGGTGACGTCTTGCTCTTCCAGACCTCAGGACCCTGCTTTTAATGAAAAAGAGCCCCATTCATACAGCCTAGCTGTCACTCACACAGTGGAGTGGTCATCTTTGGCGGGAGACCCTCCAGCCTATCAGGATAGTGCGACATGGGTTGCTGAGGCAACCCTGTCCAGGGGTCCTACTCCCCTCTCCCACACAATGGACCTTCCCAGACTCAGTGGCGCCGAAAGGAGGGCTTCTGGGCAGAAGCCCGCCAAACGGATGTACAAAGGATCCTGACCTGGGTTAGGAGTTTAGAGAAAGACACGCGAAAGAAGTTATATTAAAGTTCTGACAAATAAAACCTACTGGAGTAAAGTTAATATAAAAATAAACCGGCGGTATGTTAGAGGCTGGTGGTAGCCTCGAACAATGGGAAAATCCCACAGGGAAATATTTGCGGTAGTAACCACTGCCACCAGCCAGAAACTTTAGAGAGAGGGACTGTACGGTACTCCCTCGAAAATGAACATAAGGGAAAAACTATTAACCCTTTTCAGTACCTCCATAGTAAGATGGGTTGTACTGGTTTAGTTCATACAATTGACTAGTAAAGTCAATGGGGACTTTACATGCCATGTGAGACAGTAGTCAGTCCCAGGGTATGGAGTCTATGTTTGGGGGTCGCTACGACACCCCTGTGTCACTGCACTGAGGGTGCTGTGTGACACATGTGAATAAAGATGGTTCCTATGGGGTTGAGAAAATCCCATAGACATTAAACACAAAAATAGCCTGGGAGACACAAAGCAAAAATGCCTAAGAGTGGGAAAAAGAGTCTCACTCTTAGCAGGTAAAAAGAAACAAACTTTCAAATCCAGAAAAGCTGTTGGGGGACCCTATAGGTAAGGGAAATTAGCCATAGAATGAGAATTCTCCCTAACACTAGGAAAGCCACACCTCCCTTATACAGGTGCCCGCGATCTAGACCAATCAGCGCAATCTGCCAGTCATACGTGGGTGCTCAAAGCCCCACCCAACTTACTCTGTGACGCTGCAGGGGACGGCCCTCGTGCCTGTCCCGTAGCACCGCACACGCCTATCGCTGCTTATTAATCAACACCCTGTGACAACCGCCCGCCACCCCTTTACAATTCCTCCCCCCTCCTGCACAGCATTACGTAGCTGGTTGGGTGTGCAATACTCACTAAGTTCTTGTGAGCCGGGGCCGCTCGACCGCGGGCACCCCTCCAAAGCAGCTCGCCACCTCTCCTCGTCTGGACCACGTCTGGACACTCGCCAACCGCGGGCGGGATACTTTTCAAGTCGGCTCCCGATGGCCAATGTCCGGATTGCGCTGTCCGGTCGTCTCGTAGTTCCGCGATGGTCCTGTAGTCTTCAAAAGGGGGCAACGGCAGATTGGGTCGCGCTGCCGGGTTGCCTCGTTGCAAGCGGCCTTGTAGTTGTGCCCTTAGGTTAGGTAGATCTCAAACAGATCTCAGCAGTGCCTCCAACTTGTCGGGGTGATTTCCCGGGGGCCGGCAGAGCCGTCCGCGGACCTCCGGGGCTGGGGAGGCCCCAACTCCTCCCACGTCCCAAAAGGAGTATGAGGCACACACAAGAGTAAAGTAATTACTGCTGTTTATTATAGTAACGGCAGGGATAGTTCTCAGCTCGTATGCATCCGGAGAGACTCTCTGCCTAAGTTAGGCTCACAGGCCCTTTTTACCGTAGTATGACGCGCTATTTGCGTCACCTGGGAAAATTGTCCCAAAACCTAACGCCACTTCGGGTTGGCTCCCCGAGTGGTAGGGCCAGTATGGTTATGTATAGGAGGAAGGATTATTGGATAAGGATGGGTCAGGTGGTACACTTGGGTTGTCCCTAACAGTTGCTACACCAAATTGGTTACAAGGGGACCCTTGGTAATTGGTTAGCTGGAATGGCGTCAGTGATGAGCCCCTCGTATTCTGATTGGTTCACCCACAAGCCCCCCAAGCCTGGGACCATCGCTGTTCCCAGCTCGCGGTGTAGCTGGTGCTGGCAACAATGTGCAACTATGTGTAAATGGCGTACAATGGACAGGTCTGGCTAGTGGCTGATTAGCATGTCTTTCCCTTCGCTTTAGGTGTCCAACTTGTCGCTTCGTTGTTGCAGACTGTGTCCCAGACGTGGGACGCAGGTGACTTTCTGTCTTGTAAGCTTGGCATCTTGTCAGTTCGGCTTGGTCACGTGTGGGGAGACCGTAGCTGCAGCAGAATTATGAGCATTTGATTTGTATTTCGGCTCTGAGGAGTGATTGGTGTTGGCAGGTGTAACCTTGCCGCGGGGAGCGCAGCATGTAGGTGGCAACATTGCAGCCTTGGCTCTGAGCTCTTGGTGGGGCTCGCTCTGCGTGATAAGCGTTTTGGTTTTTCGTCTGAGAGGATTTTCATCTGAGAGGCTCTTGCCTGGGGACTCTTCCTTTGCGGCCTACTTTGGGCTTAGCTTCTGGGTGGCAGTACATAGTCCATAATATGGGGCCGAGGGGGCGACTGGGTGTCGCTAGCAGCAGTCGATATACATGGTGGCGTCTTCATAGGGATAGGTAGCGAGAAAGCATCTGCAAGCATGTATACACAAGCTCTTCAGGCGTCTTGCGTTTCTGCGGTGCTGTAGGAGGCCTATGTGAAAAATAACAACAATGCGTGTCTGTGGGTGTGTCAGTCCGCTGCGTCATAGCACTGAGTATGTTCTTTGTGTGGATTGGTGTCTGAGTGACCAATGTGCATGGTGGCACGTGTGTTCTTGCCTGTTGGCTATTTCGTCATGGAAACTCTAGCGATGATGGTGTTCTTCGTTGTTGTCTAATCGAGTTGGTCCATGAGGCTGACGTCGGCCTGATGTCATGATCTCTGCTTCCAAAAGTTCAGGGTTTTCCCAACTCCCTTGGAAGCAGATCCATAACCCAGGTTCCGAGTGCCAACCAGTCCCAATTGGGACCTTTTGGACCCAGTCCTGGCGCCAGTGGCACCAGGCTCATAAATATGCCCAGTCCCAGCGCTGGAAGCGCCGGGCTCATAATGCTTGGGTGGACTTACCTGCAGCAGACCATGCTGCTTACTTGCCTGCCAGTTGAGTCTCTGATCCTCTTCTGTTTGGAACTACTTTTCCTGTTGGGTGGGGCAGGAGCCACTCCCTAGATTCAGAACACTGGAACTCTTCTGGAAAGCAGGAACTCTTTTCTTACCTAGGCGTGGCTGTGGAAGGAGACACCTAAGCACTACAGGAGGCTATTTAAACCACACCCGATGGATGAATCTTGCTTTGCGTTATTCTGCATCCTCAGCAGCAGAACGCTCATCGTGTCTTCTGCATCTGATCCTGGGCCTAAGGAAAAAGGCTTACCATTCTGAATCCAGTCTTCAGCAACACCTATAAAGACAAGAAAGAACAGGTTAGCATTACGGTCTTCAGTGACAGCTCTTCACTTACCTGGTCCATCGGCTGTCACCAACGCCTCACGCTGCATTCCGGCATCTGAAAGACAAAGGCTTACCTACTCTTCGTGCGCTCCGGAGGTCTTCACACTGCATTCCGGCATCTGAAAGACAAAAGCTTACCAACTCTTTGCACGCTCCGGAGGCCTTCGGCGCTGCATCCCGCATCTGAAAGACAAAACAAGGTGTGTTTAAAGACATTGGGGAACTTTAATACTCACGTGCCATTACTCCTTTCCACATCTAACCCAGTGGGTATTCCGGCACCCTGCAGCCGCCCCGAACTTGTACCTGCAAAATAAAAAGACAGTTAGAGCGCATCGTGAAGCAGGAAACAAGCGCTTACTTACGTGCTTCCAGGCGCTTCTATTCATCACACGGGCTCCATCTTCAACTCACTTCAGCCCGCCATCCGCCATCGCCGGAACCCTGCAAAACAAGAGACATCATTACTAAAGACTTTAAAGACATTAGAATTACTCGAAACTTACAGTTCGTGCAGTAAACGACAGACAGCAGTCCTCTAAAGTCAAGAGGCCTGCTCCCCTTATCCAGTGAAGAAACTGGTTACAGCACCCTGCCTCGAGGCAGATGGAGAGCACGGCGTTCACTTACCTAAGGTGAGAGCGTTAACCTTTGGGGTTCTACAGGAGAAGAGAAAGGGAAGAAGAGAGAGACATTCAATAACCCAGTTCATTAATCCCACATTTTCTATCTGCAGACATCTTACCCTTCGAGCCAGACATACAGTGCACAGAGGTCCAGCCCAAAGAGCCAGCCGTGTGTTACACATCACCTTTGAAGATACGGTATACGCCCAGTCAAGACCGGCGCCTCTACGGGAATCAGGTGAGCGTTACACCTGACCAGGACGTGGTAGTGGGCAGGCTCCCCGGGCATGTGGGCCGTGGGCACAGGGGACCGGGGCGCCTGGTGAGGAGGTGAATGGGTCGAATTCCTCTCGCGGGGGGTGCTTGGGTCTTGATGTCCTGGGCCATGGTCTGGATGAGACTGGGGAGAGGGTGTTTTCCCATTTTCCTACTTCAAGCTCTTGATAACGAACTCCTGTCCCTGTAACGCTCACCTGGTATCCACGGGGACGTCACTCAGCCTGTTCTGACCGCTTAGGACCTCGAACCCTTCCCTGGAGGGTATTCGACTGGAGACTGGGCCTGAAACACAGAATTGGTAGAGTTTAACTCCCTAATGTCTGTGTGCTTGAACCCCTTCTTCCCCGGGGTCCAACCCTTCCCTTTGATCCACAGCTCACCTTGTTTTCTTGGATATTGTGCTCTCCATCCTGCTTTCAGCGCAGGGGCGCGTTGATTGATGCGGGCTCATTGCTGCCAAGTTACTTCACTGGCAAGAGTCCGACAGGTAAGTATAATGAGTCTTTTGAACAGTTCTCTAACTTCGTTCCTTTCCTTCCTTAGATGATGGCCGGCGTCCGGGGATGGCGGCGTGCTGCTGAGATGAGTAGCGCTGAAGGTGAGTGAGAGCGCAATGCACCCCTTTCGTATTTGTATTGAACTGAGTTCTTTTTCTGTGTCTTTTAGGTGGTGCAACGTTTTCAGCGTGGATGCCGGTTATGAAGAACAAATGCGGTGGGTAAGCGTGGTATGCGGTGCCTCTAGATGTTTCCACGCTAACCTGGAGTGTCTTTTTCCCTCTTGCAGATGGATGCGAAGTTCCAGAGACAGAGTTCCCCCAGAGTGGCTCGGATTCAGGTAAGCGTTTGAAACTCATACAGTATTTAAAAATAAGCGAAGATTTGCAGAATGCTTACTAATGCCTTTTTTCTGTTCGTTTCCCTTTTCCTTAGGAAGCGGCGTGCCGAGATAGGAATAACACCGCCGAAGATGCCAGCAGAATAGAATGAGCGATGAATGATGGGCAGAAGCGCCGCAAGGTAAGACTGTTCCTAACGGTGTTCTTGTTCTTGCAGGAGCTGAACGCAGAAGAAAGATGCAGGCCTACTGGAGACCGATCCGAACAGGGTGAGTGTCACGCTGCAGTTGCAGAAAACGCAAAGCATGTTTCTCAGCCTGGGTGTGGCTTAAATAGTCTCTGGGTATCCCAGGTGTTTCTGGGCTGAACCACACCCAAAAGACTAGACCGCACATGCAGTTCTGGGAACAGAAATATGGGGAGGGCATCCATCTTGTCCCCATCAATGCACTACAAGTCCAATCCCCAATATTATCCTATGGGAGTGAGTGAGTCTGGTGCCACAAGCACCAAGTTTGACTCCAAGTGGGTCTTTGGAGGGATGGAGAGACCCTGAGGGCCATGTAGGTGATCGTGGCCTGGCTCCAGCCTGACATCTTGGAGGGCTGGGTACATGAGGGGCAGGAATCATGACAGTCCCTCTGCCAAGGGAATCAAGATTTGCTGACTTATATTGCCACCTTTAATAGACTGGTTGTATAAGCGGGGTGGCCAGAAGATAAAAGAACCATGTTGTTTCATCGGGGCCTACGAGGAGACCTGAAGGATGTCCTTGCTCAAGTGGTAGACCCACCTGAAGACTGTGCAGAGTTTATCAACCTGGTAGTTCAGTTGGACCACAGATTACAGGATCGAAGAATAGACCGAAGTAGACTCGAAAATCGTGCCATGTACGTAAGTTCAAAAGATAATGTTCAACGTCCATCAGAAAATACCACAGAACCCATGCAGATTGGAGGAGTACGACCCCCTTTAACCAAGGTTGAAAGAGACAAGAGGAGACAGCTACAGTTATGCCTATACTGCGGTAAATTGGGTTACTACCTCAAAGAATGCCCAGTGAAACCTCCAAGGAAGGTGGTAGGCGCTACAGAGAAAGATGATGGAAAGGAATCGGAAAACTACCGTAGAGGTCCGCTTGTCGAGCGAGAAGGATGAGTCACAGACCTCACATTTCGCCCTACCAGTAACCTTGATCAATCACCAACGAATGTCACGGATGCATGCCATAGAGGCATATATGGACAGCGGTCTATATATGCTACCGGTCTGGCAAAAGCATTTCTTGAACAGATTTTAAAACTGCATGGTTTCCCCTCAGTCCTAATCCCAGATCGTGGAAGCCGATTTGTATTCAACTTCTGGAGGAAATGTTGTACCATGGCACAAATCGATGTTCGATTATCCACTAGCCATCACCCCCAAACGGATGGACAAACAGAACAAACCAGAGATTAGAACAGTATCTACGTTGCATGCTGCATCAAGTGGAAGAGAATTGGAAAGACTGGTTATGGATAGCGAAATATGCATACAATAACTCCATACACACCAGCATGGGACAAAACCCGTTCTACACAATATACGTAAGACATCCACATACCTCTGAACTAGACACCCACCCCCCACCCCCACAACCTTGGAAATGCCAGCGGTAAAGACTCTACACACAAGCATAACCCAAGCCTTCAAAA
Organism: Ambystoma mexicanum; assembly: GCF_040938575.1. Classification (NCBI taxonomy): domain Eukaryota; kingdom Metazoa; phylum Chordata; class Amphibia; order Caudata; family Ambystomatidae; genus Ambystoma; species Ambystoma mexicanum. The sequence continues at coordinate 355,415,050 of NC_090922.1, forward strand.
GGGCAAATTAACATTTACTGCAAGCCAAAGACAGACAAAAAAAATTCTCGGACCAGCATCGAAAGAAAGCTCCCGATTACCAAGTTGGAGACGAAGTCTGGTTGGCATCAAAACATGTGCCCATAAAAGGTACCCGGACCTTTCATCCAAGATATCTAGGACCCTATACCATCGAATCGGTGATGAATCCGGTGGCCGTCAAGTTAGCCTTACCACCAAGCATGGAAATTCATCTGGTGTTCCATGTGTCACTTGTAAAACCTGTACAACCAGGAACCCAAGTCTTAACACCACCCACACCTGTGCTAGTTGATGGAGAGCCTGAATTTGAAGTTAAAAACATCCTGGATTCGAAATGTACCAGATCTAATCTATACTATTTAGTGGACTGGAAAGGGTACGGGCCTCAAGACAGAACTTGGAAACCAAGTGAACATATTAACACACCACGTCTGATTAAGAGGTGTCACCTGGATAACCCCAACAAACCAGGACTGGATAGGAAGGATACCATGAGAGGGGCCTTGTGGGGTACGGGGGGGGGGGGTGGGGGAGTGCTGTCATGACCACTGTGAGGGGGCACAAGTTGTGCTGTAAGCAGGCTCCCACCAGAACCCTGAGGTCCTTAAAACCACTGCAAAAAGGCTCCTGGCGCCTTTGGCACCAGGCTCATATGTAGGAAGGAAGGGCTGTTCAAACTAGATCCCATTTATGTACATGGGCCTTTAAATCCAACATGGAAGCACCCACACAGTCTAGTTCTAAGGACCAATCCATGCGGTTTAGTGTTTTGGGTGTGGCAGGCCTGGAACTACTTTCCCTGGTACTACTTTACCGGGGCTATATAAACCACACCCTGACTGCAGAACATGCTTTGTGTTATTCTGCAGCCAGCAGTGTGACACTCACCGTGTCCAGCTCCTGGTCTTCAGTATCTTCCTGTAATCCTGCAATAACAAGAACAAGATTATTCTGTTTTACCTGAGAAAACACCATCCAGCACTCAGCATCTCAACTGGGCTGCAATCTGTGGAAACCGAGAGAAGAAGAAATATCAGTCACCTCTGAGTACTAGCTTAAGGACTTCCGGGGAACCGCTACCACAGCTGCTGTTCTAACATTGCGACCTGCAATAATGCGAAAGGGAAAATCAATATTAGAACGCATGCTTCCAAAACATCGAATTCCATCAGTCTTACCTGAATTCCATCACGCTACGCCATGCTTCCATCCGGAGCACCACAGCAACATCTGCAAAGGAAAAAAGAGACCTATTCAGGTTCGCTTTCAATATTAAGCAACCGCACAGCGCTGTACTTACCTTAACGGATTACGGGGGCCTGTTTTTCATCGCACTCTCATCCACTCGCAGCACCACTGCGGCATGTGAGGAGAAGAAGAAAACACATCCGGCACGCCAGCATCAAGACATTCGCACGTGAAAAGGAGATGAAGACATTAACGAATTCCCACCATAAACAGAACAAAGACTTACAATTAACAAACCTACCTGCCTACCAGCAGATTTGGGGTCACAGCAGGTCTGGGCCCAAGGAAGGCGTACTGCACCAGTGAAGCAAATCTGGCAGCTCGCCAACAAACATCAAGCGCCCCTGCACAAGAAACGCAGGACGGATAGCTCACCCTACAAATAACTAAGATTCATTATTCAGCACTGGGCAACTACGCATCCAGGGTTCCAGATCTCTGAGTCTTCCAGACGCCCCGGGGATATCAGGTGAGCGTAACATTATCAAATGGTTGAGAGCATAATTCTACCCTTATTGAAAGGAGAGCCTGCAAGGTTAGAAGGTTATAGAACATTGTCCCAATTAAATGAGCAAGTAAAAAGGGAGCAATTTGGGGCAGAGTGTCATCCACCTATCAATCAATAGGCGGGGATCACCTAGGCAGGAGACCTGCAGAGGCACAGAAAAAGGCTAACAAAGATAGTAAGCCAGACAAGGAGACACACCACAAAGGTAAACCCTCAAAGGGACGGGTATCGTTTCAAGGTAAAAAGGGTGGTAAACCACATAGATGACCGCTTTCGCCAATAGAGGGGAGAAAAATACCCAGAGCATGAACCAAAGAATGGGAAAGCTACAGGAGATAGGGATGCCACGCAGTGGCAAGGCACTCACAGGGTAGACGATATTGGGGTGAACCTAAGGGGCAGTCTCAGTTTAGACCAACTTACTATGATTTCAGTGACAGAAAACACATGAAAAGTCCACAAAAGTATGGCACTGATGAGGGTTCAACCCATTCCTCAAGTTGAGAAAAAACACACAGCAGCCCTACCAGTTTTACAGAAAGCAGATCCCATGCACTCAGCTAGTCACTCACAAGAATAGCTCATCGTGAGGTTACCTTCTTAGGGTACACTCTAATGAGGGCAGAGACTTGTCAGCAGATTTAATTTCGCCGAGCTAGTGAAACCATTGTATGCTTGGATAAAACCGAATTTCAAAGCAGCCCGTTGGTTGCCAGAGCACACTCACATCCTGCACCATGTGTATTCAATAATGACTCAAACTGCTCCTTTGCAAGACAGAAATACAGAAAAAGACTTAGAAATAAACATGTTGATGGGAGATGATGCTTTCACATGCACAGTTTATAATCTAGGGGAGACTAAACCAATTACATAGATTGCTGCTTGTATAGCGTGCCCAATGCAAAGGCATTACATACTAGATGGATTCAATGGTCAGCATCTCAACATGCCACAGATCTGAAGTGTCATTCTAAAGCAGAATTGCAAAGAATGAGTGGATTGGCTTGGACAATGAATACAGAGCTTGACTATTCACTGCCAGACATACCATTGTTTGACTTTTTCCCAAATAATGTACTGTGATGGCTCTGCCATAGCAGCTGTTGGAGCACGTACCAAATATGATAGTGCATGCCCAGCCGTGGTAGGACATTTTACACATGAAGAAGCATTTATTCATACTGATATTGCAACAAAGCATCTAGGAGACATGTCTGCCCAGACTGCTGAATTGCATGGATTGCTGCTTGCATTGCGCCAAGCCGACTCCGGGAAGCCCACACTAGTAGTCTCAGATTCAGATTACATTGTGAGGGCTTATGTCAGGGTTTATTACACTGATTTGCATTGGTGGATTCAAAATGACTTCAGAGACATTACGGATAAAACTATTGCTTCCAGGCAACTCTGGAAACAAGTTTGGGACATTAAACTTACTTACCCTTTGCTATGGGTGATGCACACAAGAGCACATACTAAATGTCACATTCATAGCATTGGTAATGCATTTGCAGATAAATATACAAACGAGCAAACAGTGAGAAAAACAATTGCAGCCATAACTCGCTCAGCAACTGCAATGGATGAGGAAATAAAATCAGCTTGTTTAGGTATTATACCTAGGCCGATAGGTTTCCCAAGTATTTACATTCATGACATTGAGAATACTAAAGCAATAGTCGCAATTACTGTGAAAAAATGGGATCCTATTAAAAGATTAATCCCTAATAGAGCAGACAGGGAAAAGCTGATTGCAGCCACATAGGCTGGACTTGCATCTACCCATTTGGGGGTTACTGCAACTGCACAGCTATTCCTTGACCGTTATTGGTGGCCAGGACTAAGGCAACAGGTTAAAGTATACATAGCAAACTCTGACACATGTCTGAAGACAACTGCGGACCACTGCAAAAAACCTAAGGAGGCACCTTTTAAGAAAGGCAACCTCGCCTTTTGAAATTCAATATCTGTATCGTATAGGCCCACTACCAGCAACAAATAGGTACAAATATATTCTAGTAATAGTGGATGATTCTTGCACTAGTTTGACCTAGATGATTCCTCAGTAGAAAGCAGACTGCAAATCAGTCATACAGGCACTCCGGGGTGTAGTAGCCATTACAGCAACTCAAACGTTCCATGCTGATAATGGTCCAGCTTTCACAGGGCGGGCTTGGGTATCAGAGATGCACTTCTCTAAACTCGTCTCATCGAGAGATGGAATGGGCTCATAATGTTGTGCCTGACTAAATGCATCATTTCAGTAGGGGGTAACTCGGTAGATCATGTGCATCTAGTAAGCAGAAGTTTAAATAATTTACCATGCCAGCCTCTATGCAACGGTAAGACTCCACTTGAACTCTTGTTTGAGAGCAAAATGTTTATGCCTACTCTGCACACACTCCCCATGTCCCCCTCTAGGCAATAGCAACTGCTGGCGACAATGCTGCTGAGGGAAGCCCTCCAGGTGGAAGCTACTGAGACCAGTCCTGAGACCACTCTCAAAGCCGGAGATTGGGTCCTGCAGAAGATCCATGATAAGACTGCTTGGCCCGCCCTACATACCAGCAGTAGAAGTAATCGGAGTTCCAGAATTGCTGTACTGCCCCCAATACCACCCAAAAAAGGTACCGACAAGTTTCTGTGGCTCACCGAAAACCCGCTCCAGGTGGTTACTGCGATGTTTCCATGCAATCCTCCTCTTCTAGTTGAGGAGCCCGCAGAAGAAGAGATGGAGATCCGACAAATGATGATTGGCGTTCAAGATTAGGAAGAATATGCCACTCTTGACTACAACTCCACAATTTATGGAAGTACTGCAGGTCTGCCAATTTGGAAACAGAAAGCCTTTCTAGTTGCTAAAGTAATGAAATAATTCTTTTGGACAGACATTCTGAAACGATGTTAGATAATGCTGGCAGTATATTTCCTTCTACTGTGGCTGAGACTCACTGTGTTTCTCATCTCACTAACTTCGGAGCATTTTTTTTAGCAATGTTTCCACTCCACCTGCAAGCAAAGAAGTTGTTCTAAAGCCTTTAAGTTCTTCACACATGTTAGAGAAAAGAGAGCTCGAAGAGCCAGGAACTCCAGCTTCAGTACAAATGTTTCCTCTAACCAAGTGTCCTGTGAGGATGCCATTGTTTAAGACATTTAATGGCCCAGCCAAGCGGCTACAAGTTCACACATTTTCTGTGATTGATATCCAGATTGTTTGCACCCAGTAATCCTGTGTGCAGAACATGTAGAGAACTGTTAAGAACTAGTCTCCAGACATTAGCGCAAAATGCGTTCTTTGATGTTTTTGATGATGATGATGAGGATCTCCATGAGACGGGTTCCCATGTGTCTTATGTGCAATATTACAATGCCTTGCTACTTGTCAAGTGTGAGCCCATCCTGTGGCCCAAATACACTTTCAGGGATCACTGTGCAGTGCCTTTTCAAACCGATATTCCAAAATTCCAAGCACACGTTCCCATACATTTCACTGAGACCATACCAAGCAGGGGATTACATGTTTGAAAATCAGTATAAATTCCCTCAAGAGAATACGGATATAATGGTACACACTAATAAACTCAGGTCGTCTTAATTTATGTGAAAATTTCAATGTTCTGGATATTTCAAGGTGCGGGTGAGAAAAAAAAGGTCTTGGCACAAGACCAATATTCCACAAAATAAACGGAATAAGAGGATCCAAATTAGGAGCCCTTCCGTCCCCTGCATATTATGATATACTGTCCAAAGACAGCCAATAATTCATTCAAAAATTCAACGAACAGCAGCGTTCAATTATATTTAACATCAGTATTAGTTTATAAAGTAAAAGAAATGTAATCGGAAAAGAAATGTTCAAGTATCAATATATTGGCGATAATGCAAAAGAGAATGTCCAAAAGTTCAATATCCTTGGCTGACGCATTTCGAGGTTTTCTCCTCTTCTTCTTGAGCCTTATTGAACTGGAGATCATTCAAAGGAAATATAGCAATAAAGGAAAAGAAAAATAACCCCCATAAGTAAGTTGACATGATCATAGAGTCCAATGTGACAAGAATCTACTACAGGTAGTCAAGTATAATACATAGTGCATCAAGAGCAAATATATGCAGAAATAAGATATACATAAATCAGCATAAGTGTGCATACTGGTATATTCGAGAGTTGTTTCCATTATCCAGTATCACACTGGTTAAGACATAAAGTGTCTCAAGAGTACCCGGTGAGCACCAATTCACAAGTGCACATTTTATTGTGTGTGGCTACGACTCAGTCATAGCCCATCGTGTATTATAAATCAGAAATGGTGTGCACCATATTCGTATTGTAACAAAAGTACGGCATGCGTTGTCATGATAACGCTCGCTAGGGAGTTTAAAAAAATATATATATATATGGAAAAGCATTGTCTGAATAGTTAGTCAGCATCAAGTAAAATAAAGGAAGCAAGAGCTAGTGGAAAATAGAAAATGAAAGGGACTACTCGCATTCGTGAACATGAGAAGATAGTATCCTTCTTTAAGCGCACAATAATTAAATCCTTCAGGTAAAGATAATGCTGTATAAATATACTCCATAAATTCAATCTAGCTAGTGTAATCTGTGGATTAAAGAGAAAACAAGACAGAAATCTTGTTGAACAATAGGACAAGCTGTTCCATAACCTCAAACCACATTGTAATCATGTAGAGAAGAAAATAATTAAATAAGTAGACTCACACATGTGAATTTGAGAAAATCACATAGGCATAGATTATGCGTGGCTCGCCGGTTATTGCGCTATGTGCCCAAAACTAATTCTGCAGCTTCATTGCCCAACATGTGATCTAGGAAGAAAAAGCAAGTGGGTACTGTGAAAAGATCGTTGTCAATGGTCACACTCTCAAGATCATAAAGTCTAAAGCACATTGGGTCAGACAGTCTGGAGCCAAGCTATGCTGGTTGTTAATTGTTAATGGATTCTCAAAGACTCCCTTGTCTTACCTTGAACCTATTGCCAGTAAGGAGTTTGAATTAGCCTAAATACCTCACATTAAATGCATGCATTCTTATCTAGGTCCAATTACAATATATTGAACTTCTCCTGAAAAACCTCACTGTTAAATACATGTAGTCATTTATGCTTGTGTTGGCCATAACCGCGAACTGTTTTGAAGTGTGATGCAGATATTTATTTGATTATTTTTTTGTAGCACCCATAATATGTTTCTAGGCTCTCGTGTACTTATCCAGCAATTCATTTACTTTTGCATGCAGTATTCAGTACTCCCCATTGCTAGGATGTGTATGCTTTATTTTTGCCACCAATATAGGTGGCCTGTTTTGCAAATGTAGCTCCTAGAAGGGTTAATGACGGCTTCACAGTGCTACACATCTTTGATCTATGACAACTGTCTTCAGGGGGGGCGACATGAAAACATGCCTAATTTAAGACAGCTTTTCATAGCTCATGTGGCCTGTAGCCAGTGAAACAATACAACTGTAAAAGACGGAATTTTCACATCTCATGCGGCCTGCAGCAATTGATAGCTGAAGAATGTTCATCAAACATACAGTACACTTTTTCACAGAAGGCTAATGTGCACACTTGCTGGACGGATATTCTTGGACTTACCAAGGTCCAGGAAGTGGCGCTTTCCTGTTCTTGCAGATGAGCAAACCACAGATGAAAAACTGCCTGTTTTAACTGCACACCAGTAGGTGCAAGGGTTGACTTCACACCAATCAGATAAGTGTTCAAGAACAGGAAATTGGCAGACAAGAACAGAAGCGTGCTGCACCTCCGCAAGGTTAAGAAGTAACAAGTGAGAGAGATGTCTGCTTGCAAAGCCAAGGGCCATAGAGTACAGTAGAGGCATTCACTGAACGGGTACACAGCTCTCACTGGAGGTGCGAAGACCCACCTAATGGAGTTTTACATAGGAGCCCTAAACTCAGCGAACACAGTGACATGCTCAGCTCTAGGCTGTACTCTTCTAGATAGCGGCTATGACACGCAGGCACACGGGCAGGGAAACCCTCTTCCTTCATACATATACGGCCCAAGCAAAAGGGGAACAGCAGCAGACTTTCCTGTACATCAAGGCCGGAGGGGCTGGGGAACAGTGCAGAGCCGAGTTCTGGGCAGCAGCATGAAAGCCCAGCTAAGCAGAACTTGTAAACCTCAGAAGGAGCTGTTTCATTTGAAGCACTACCTGCTCTAAGCGTGAGTGAAGGGTGGGGGCTTGCTGAGTGCATTTAGACTGATGGCGTGTAGTATAGTGTAGCAGCTTCATGAGACATAAAGGTTACACATGCTGTTAAACTAAAACCACCACTTGTTCTATTATTTATCCATTCAGACATGCTCTTTGCCCACTTGGTAATCTTGTGTGATGTTATATTATATCTGCTTTTGCTTTAGCTTGTTTAATGAAATTAAGAGCCCTTAGAAGATAGGGGGTCATATTAAATACATTAACATGATAACTCATGTGTCAAGTGTATAATTCAGAGTAATGCGTTAGAGTGGTATCTCTTTGAGTCCAGGAACTTTACAATTCCTGGCTGTATGTTTAATCATGTTGGTAAGCACACAAACCTAGGCAGGCCTGTCTTTTAGCTCTGAGACACAGCCTAGGGTGAATGTCGACATGAAATGACTGATGATCACGGGTCTATTTTTACAGCCGCAAACGAGGTGGTGATAAGAGGCTCATGATCACACCTAACTCATAGGCAATCAAGTCAGCATCTCTGTGCAACTATCATGCACGTTGTTCGCATCTTTCAGCAGTGTTTTGGGGAACCTGGGTGCCAGCCAAACATGCAACACAGCAGTTCACAAGGGACTTCCTGGTCAAGCATAGTTGAAATTGTTCCCACCACCCCTTTCTAGAATACCTGTAGTCTGGAGCACAGCCACAACATATGAATAAAATAGCTGATTCAGCATTGCATCTCGGAAATCTGTCAGACTTGACATTATTAAAGAGGTGGAGACGGCCCGGAGCCAGATATACCCTGTGCAAGGTTTTAATTTGGATCAGTTGTAGCCTTGTGTTCAATGCACCACTATGTGTACGCTCGCAGAGCATCGCCCACTGCTTATCCATGAATGTAGATCCAGCATCACTCTCCCACATCTGTTTGCACTTTAGAGCCTCCTGAGGGGAATCCCGCTGGGCAAGCCCGTACACCGTGGAGACCAACCGCCTTGCCGAAGGGGAATTAAGCAGACATTGCAGCAACAGTAGCGTAGGGGGCATAGTGGGAAACACTGGGGACCATTCCTTGAAGCTGGCGTGCATTCAAATGTACTGCAACCTGTGGCAAAATCCCTCACCCATCTTGGCACTAAATTGCTCCTGGGATACAAACACTCCTTCAGGGTATAAATCGACCATGGATTTTATTCCTTCACTCCTCCATTCCTGAACCAACGTTTCATCACACGTCGGTGGCACACTTTCAATATACCACAGTTATGCCACTGGTCGAATTTACACTTGTCTGATACTTTCTTTGACACCAGGAGCCCCTGCAATGCAAAAGGTCGTACCAAGCATTTTTCTATACGAACATGGAGGTGATGGGGGTGATCGAGCATCCAATATGGCGCAAAGTGCCCTTGTGTTGCCCGGAAGTACAGCTCCATGTCTGGCGCATTAATGCCGCCCCTTTCCCAGGGGAGGAACAACGTATCCCAGCTGATCTGGGTGGTTTTCAGGTACCACGACAGCCTTACCAGTAAGGTCTTTAGTTCCGCAAAGAAGCCACTGCCCGGCCAGACCAGGACATTTTGAAAAATATAAAGCAACTTAGGGACCACTACCATTTTAGCAACTGCTACCCGGCCCAGTAATGATAGAGGGAGCTTGCACCAGGCCTCCACTCGTGTTCTCAAGACCTGTAGATACCTTAAGTGATTATCCTCCAGCAGAGACCGGGCGTTCCGACTCACTCGTACCCCCCAAATACGTCACCATATTCTGTTCCCTCTTAAACCCTCTGGTGTCAGGGGGTTCGTCAGTAGAGTTATTCAGTGGAAACAAAACAGACTTTGCCCAGTTTATCCGAAGCCCAGAGAACCAACCAAACTCTGCCACCTCTTGCAACAGTGTTTATAGGTTAACCACCGGGTCTTTGAAATACAAAAATGCAATGCATTAGGGACACTAATTCTCTAGCACCACCCATAGCCAGGCCTCTCGCGAGGTGGAACCTCTACAGACGGGCCAGCGGCTCAACTGCAATTGCAAAGATTAGTGGCAATCGCGGGCACCCCTTCCTAGTCCCACGGCCTAGGTCAAAGGCTGCAGATTGCTTGCTACTCGGGCCTATTCGAACATTCGCTACAGCATATAACCACTGCACCGCCCTCGGATAATATTCCGGAAGGTCCACCTGCTGCAGAACCTCAAATAGGTAGCTCAATTCGACTGAGTCGAATGCTTTCTCCATGTCTAGCAGTGCTGCCACTGCCTGCACCTTTGGGTCAATCTGGGTCAGTATAGCAAAAAGCCTTTGTAAATTTAATGAGGTCGACCGCCCCGGAATGAAGCCGGTTTGATCCGTGTGGATAAGGGCCGACATATGGGAGTAGCCGGTCTGCCAGTATTTTATCAAATATTTTTGTCAAGATTCAGCAAAAAGATTGGGCGGTACGAAGGGCACTCCTGGGGATCTTTCTCTGACTTTAGGATCAGTGTCGCGACCGCCTCGTGAATTATGGGAGGGAGTTGCCCCACCTCCAACGCCTCCTCCCATACAGATAGCAAATATTTGACTACCTCTGAGCCCAGGTCTTTATATCATTCTGTCATTATACCGTCTGTGCCAGGCGCTTTAGCGTCAGGCAGCGCTCGTATTGCTGCTAGGATATCATCCTGCTTGATTGGTTTAGCCAGTGCCTACGCAAATTTGCGTTCCAACATCAGGAGGTATGCTTCCCTAATAAACCCCATTAGATCTTCCCCCGCCGGGGCACCCTTGGAGGCATACAGTTGTTTGTAGTATGTCTGAAACACCTCCAATATGGCGTTGGGCTCCACTACCGGGCGTGCGCAGGGCAGCAATATCCATTGCACCCCCCCCCCCTCTCGGCAGAGCATTGCCTACAGGAGACGACGTGGTCTACCCTGATTGCATTTAATCCCTTTTTTTGAATTTTAAACTTTGCTTTTTATTAGCATTTTAACAGTGACAACAAAGAGTCTCTTACAACCATATCCAACACAGTTGGTACCCCCCCCCATGTCTCTCAGTCAGTGCGTTCAGGAAACAGGCGTTCGATCAACATTTGAACCTCTCAGGAATGGATACACCATGATGATAGTTAGGTTGAGTGATCTTGAGTGTATTGGATTGGATGTCCTCTATCAGGTCATCGTAGCAAACCTCATCAGCACCTTCCCAGCTTCTCTGACAGTTTCTATTACCCTCCATCCTGGACAGCAGTAGCCCCCATTCCTCTAAGAAGGACTCCCCGTAGTCATTCACAATGGCAGTCAGCCTCTCCATTTCAATCATGTTACACAGTTTGCATTCCCATTCTCGTCTTGTTTGCAATATCCCCACCTGTTGGGCCGCTGCCAGTCGCCTGGCCCATAAAATCATCTTGCACACCCTAGGCAATCGGTACTCTCTCAGGTCCCCTGTCAGAATTCCTAATAAAATGGAGCGGGTCAAGCCTCAGCTGGGCCCCTACGAGGTCCTTCATCCAGCTGAGGAGCTCCTGCCAGAAGATGCAAATTCTAGGACATTCCCACCACATGTGAGTGAGGGACCCCACCAAACCGCAGCCTCTGGGGGGGGGGGATTCGAGATTTTCAATGGGTCCCTATGCCACCCTTGCAACTTCTTAAAGGTATGTTCGATGGTGGAGCTGAATAGATTACAGTGGAATGTCACCCGGAAGATTCTAGCCCAGTCCTCATCCGTAATTTCACCTCCCGCTAGTTCGACCCAATATCTCTTAAAGGTGTGTCTGCCCACCACAGGAGTTGAAATCAGCATTTTATATATGCCAGAGATCGCGCCCTTCAGGGTGGTGGCCCCGTCTAGCCATTTCTCAAACTGGGTTAGGTCTCTGGAGAGGCAGGTATCCCACTTCGGGTCTGTAAACATCCCCTTCAGCCTCAGGTATTTAAGAACTGAAATCCCATCACTGCCCAGGCCCTCTTGGATTTCCTCATAACTCCTAAAACGACCCTCTCCAAACAACTGTCCCACCCTTTCCAGCCCCCCATCCGAGCACTGCTGAGCGCACCTCATCCCCTACTTCGTCAGATGGAATGTGGGTCCCCAGACTGACACCATAGGTGAGGGCCAGGACGAACGAGATTTGTTCGCACCACTGTTCTTCCACAGGTCCCACAAGACGGCGTGGGGTGCTCTCTCGCTTCTCTAGAAATATCCGTAAGCGGTGGGGCCCATAGGTAGTCCCTCACCTTAAACGGGTGCATTTCCAAGTCTTCCAAGTAAGTCCTGAGGCTCTTGAGTGTTCCAGCAGGACTCGCAGCTTGGTGGCTTTATAGTATAGGTACGGGTCTGGGAAGCCAAAGGCCCCCCACCCCGATCCTGTGGGAGCGTTGGGTTAACCCACTTTACTCGCGGTCTCTTATCCTGCCAAATGAATCGAGATAATATCTCCTTCAGCTCCCCAAAGAGAACTTCTAGCAGTCTCAACAGAAGGGCGATAAACAAATAGAGCAGCCTGGGGAAAATGTTTATTTTCACTGCCACCATCCACCCATACCACGATAGGGTCAGGGGCCTCCATCTCTGGAGGTCCTCTTTAACCCTAAGTACTATCGTGTCAAGGTTCACTTTCCCGAGGCCCGAGAGATCTCTCGTCAACATTGCCCGCAGGTACTTGGTTCGGGCTTGTTCGACCCTCATCCCAAGTATTGGGTGCGGCCTTCAGAGACAGGGCATCACGGACCCACAGGCATACAGGTGGATTTATCTACATTGATTATCAATCCCGAGAGGTGCCCATAGCTCTGTATTTGTTCCAGGAACTTCGGGAGCGAGGTGCTCACCTCGGTGAGATAAACCAAGATGTTGTCTGCAAAAAGGGATCATTTGAACTCCACCTCCCCACACCTAATGCCCTTTTATCCCCTGATTGGCTCTGATCACAGTCGCCAGCGGCTCCATCGTGAGGGCGTACAGCATTGGGAGAGGGGGCACCCCTGTCTCGTCCCAAGCGTCGGGCAGAATGCCTCAGACATGATACCATTTACCCTCACTCGCGCCGTTGGCTGGGTGTACATCACCTCCACCCACTTCTGGAATCCCTGTCCCAGGCCTAATCTCCTGAGTACCGGCTTCATAAAGGGCCACTCCACCCTGTCGAACGCCTTCTCGGAGTCCACAGAGACAAGGCACATGTCGCTTCCCTGGTTCTGGGCGTGGTATAGTAGATTAATAGTTTTTCGAATGTTCTCAGCAACCCCTCTCTACACTTTATAAAACCCACTTGGTCCCCATGAACCAGGGACGGCATAAGTCTCTCCAGCCTAGTACCAAGGCTCTTCACGTCGCTATTTAGTAGAAATATCGGGCGATATGAGGTACACTTTTCCGGTTCTCATCAATCTTTGTGTATTGTCACAATTACTGCTTCCAGCATGGAGCTCGGCAAGGGACCCCCCAACCAACAACGGATTAAATACCCGCACCATATGTGTGGCCAGTGTGGATCTAAACCACTTATAAAATTGTATTGAGAACCCATCACTCCCTGGGGCTGTGCCCGACTTCAGCCCCTTAATAGACTGGACTATCTCCTCCTGCAAGATGGGCTTCCCCAGGCGGGTCGCTTCCCCCTGCTCTAGATGCGGTACACCCAGGGTGTCTACAAACGTGGCTATTTGCTCCTCGTCACCTTCAAATTCAGATTTATAGAGCCCTTCATAGAACCTGGCAAATGCCTTCACCACACCCTCTGGGTCGTGCACTGCCACCCCGTCCTCACCCTTTATAGTCCCAATCAACTTCTTTTTCCTCTCCTCCTGCAGTCTCCACGCAAGTATTTTTTCCACCCTCTCCCCTCACTTGTGGTATTTTTGCTTTAGGAACATTAATTTCTTTTCCATGTCCTGAACGACGATCGCCTTGAGCTTAGCCCTATGGAGCCTCAACTCCGCTGCACTAGACGGTGTGAGATACGTCCCCCCAGGTCCACTCGGCTGTAGGTCTCGAATCTTGTGCCTCAGCTCCCCCTCCTATTTCTCCCTCTTTATTTTTTTGGGAGCCTTTTCTAATGAGCAAGCCTCCCTCCACCCCTTCCTCCCCCACGAATCGTGGCCTTAAAACCTTTCCAAAAAGTGTGCACCCCCATCGAAATAGACTGTGATCTCAGTTAATACAGACTGGGATACCTCTCTGTCCTTTAACAGTAAATCATTACAACGCCACCCTCCCAAAGTCCTTGGCCCTTGGGGGCGTCCCATCGTGTACAGCACCATGTCATGGTCCGACCACAGAACTGTGGACACCACGGAATCCTTTACCAGCACCTTCAACTGCACATCCACAAGTATTGGATTGATGCATGAGCAGGATTTGTGAACCGCTGACAAAAATGTGAAAGGTCGATCTCCTTCCTCCCCTTCTCGCAGTGAATCAACAAGTCCACGGTCCCGGTTGATGTTCCCAAATCTCCTGGAGGCAGCCTTGCCTATGGTATCCCCCGCCCCCACCCCCAATCTCTTACGGTCCCTCCCTGGGTCTAGGACCATATTGAAATCTCCCCCCACCACCAGGTGGCCTTCCACAAATGTCATCAGTTCAACCTTAGCCCCTTCCCAAAAGTCTGCCTACCCCATGTTGGGTGCATATATCGAGCACAGGGTAATCCTTTCGCCTTTCAGTTTCCCCTTAATGAACAGATAGTGCCCGCCCGGGTTCCTCTGTGTCCGGTCCACCACCAGCCCTAGGCGGGCCAACACAATAATTGCCACTACCCCGCATTTTTTCTCCATACCCAAGGCCATGAGCACCTCCCCCCACCTGTTTCGCCCCAAATCTCAGTTCTTTGCCCCTCTGCCAGTGTCTCCTGTACCGTGAGGATGTCCAGTTTGGCCCGTCTAAATTCCCGTAGGGTCACTGGTCACTTGCCAGGTGAGTTTAGCCCTTTAACATTGAGGGAGCCAATCACCAGTTCATCATCTACAGACATAGCTCCAGTTCCATTCCTTCCATTTGGGCCATCCCTCCCCTCGAGAAATCATACCACTTTGAGATAGAACCTGTGCCACACAAAGGGCTGTCCCCTGAACTGAAAAAACATCAAACCACCGGAACACCCTCTGGGCGAACCCTGAACTGCCCATTCTCTCCCCCCTGCCCTCCTTAGCATCTGACCCCGACACCCGCACCTATATGAGTCGGGATAGGATCACCAGAAGGTCCTGAGACAAAAGGACTCTCTCAAACAACCCCTTATTGTTACGGAGCACCCCGCCAGCCCCCCGCATCCTAACAACACCTTCATCGCCCCCGAGTCAGCAGGGCTCACATTTAACCAATCTTAATCCTCTTCCTAGGTCTCCCCCATTGCACCCCCCCCCCCAAACCTGCCCATCGTCAGCCTTTGCTCTCAACATGACATTGACCAGCCCCATCTCCCTCATCCGGCCAGGTCATGGGCCCGAGGGGCCCCATGTGGGGGTATCAAGCTTTTTTATACTTGTGGACCCCTGCCATCTTGCGTATGTTCCTGGTGCACGCAGGCAGGGCCCCTGGTCCCGCTGTCTCTCCTGGGGCTGATGCCCAGAACCGTGAGTGCCCCATGAGTTTCTCTGAGGCTCTATGTATGTCATCCTCCATCACCAGCTGCTAGTCTTGGTCGTTGTATTCAAAGTTCAGAGAGAATGGTAATCCCCAGCTGTATCACACTCCTTTTTCCGCCAGCCACTTGTGAATGGGCTACACATCCTTCTCCTCGTGAGTGTGAGAGCCGAGAGGTCCTGGAAGATGGTTACCTGGGCTTCACTGTATTTCATTGGGCCCCCCTTCCGAGCTCGCTCCAGGATCCTTGTCCTTGGTTCATGATAGTGAAAGCGAGCCAGCACCAAGCGTGGTTTTCTTAAGCTTACTCCCACTCTATGCGCCAAATCAATGGTTGGTTCATCCATGGCATCATCACTCAAGAGTATGCATACCACCGCCCTGATGGCCCTTTTGATGTCGCCCTCAGTCTCCCCCTGCTTTTCCGAGTAGCCAAAGAAGCGCAGGTTGTTGCAGCATTCCCTATCCTCAACATCGTCCAGTCTGTGTGTGGTCTCTGCCTACCTCCTCTCAAGCTGTGCCAGCAACTCCACTAAGGCTTGATTGGCTTCCAGCCCTTGGATCTTGTCCTCCACTGTGAGGAGTTTCTGGTCCATTTTATCTAACCTCTGGTCCAGAACTGATCTGATGTCCCCGATCGCCTCCATCAGGGCCGCAACGTCGGATTTCCTGGCCGTCGGATCCCCCTCCATGCCAGCCGCCGGGTGGGCAGGGACTGCTTCGGTCTGATCCCCACCTGTGAATTGAAACCTCCATAGTGAGTCTCTCCAGCTCATGGTCCAGGGGGTGGGGGATGGACCCGTGGCCCAGGCTTTGCGCGTCCGTTGTGGCCTCACTCTAGATCAGCGTCCGTAGGCCTCCTGCCAGGGCTCCCTTTGCTCGTGGGGGGATCCGGCAGACCCGGGGTGTCCTCCCTCCCGCATTGCCTCAGTCGTCTGGTTGGGGGCTGCCCCCAAAGCCATCCACTGGGCTCACTGCAGGGCTCCTATGCCTGCCAAAAAGGGAGGTGTGCCCTGGTTTCCTCCCCCGCAACAGGGACCTCCAGGCTGGGCAGTATGGGTCTCCCTCACCCCTCCTTATCTGGGCCCTGCAAGCCCGGTAGTTGGCTTGCCACTTTCTGGACTTGGGGACAGGCAGGTGTGGACCAGGACACTCCTCTTTCTTCCTCTGCGGTCTCCCTCAGACACCGCAGAGGGCCTGCAGCCGCACAGGCCTCGCCTATTCTCCTCCAGCTGACAGCCTCCCAGGGGCCGTAGTATGTCTGGACCTATTGGGACCTGGGTGTCCCATCGTGGTGTGGTGAGGTGGAGTCTCCCGGTCTGGTCTAACTGTGGCTCCCTCTTTTCCAACTTGATCCGTGGCGAACATGCCGCTCAGTTGACTGGGAGCGCTACTCCGTCTCCCGGCCCCCTTCCCATGAGGTCCACTCGAGACTAGACCTCACATGTTTCTTGTACGTTCTCTGCACAGGCCGGGTCCGCCACCGCTCCAGTCTACTCTTTCAGTAGGTCTAGCACCGCCGTTCGTGGGTGAAGTCAGACCAAAGTGTAACTAAGCTCCTCACAAGTAACAGCGCCTCGATGCCCAAGGGCTGTATGTGCGCTATACAAATGTAAAATAAATAAAGTTCGAGCGGGAGTGCCCCGGGTACCTATCTTGCAGGGGCTACCCTCCGATCAACTCACAGAGGGGTAAACTGGGAGGAGGGGGGGGCTCAGAGCCCCTTTACATTCTGCAAAGACGGAGCTCACGGAAGAATCGGCTATCTCCCATGCACCCTCTGGTGGCCCTCCATTTAATCCCCTTCTAATACGCTCAGCTCCCCCTTTCCTACTCTACTTTCGCCATACCCATCCTTCCTCACTCCTCCCTCCGATCTCCGGTCTCTTTGATGTCGTCCCCTCTTTCTAGCCCTTGCCTCCACCATTTCCTCACCCTGTTCTCTTCTGCCAATACTCTCTCCTCGCACTGCCATTCGACCCACCTTCTATTTAGATACTCGCCTTTCACTCAGTAACCCACACTTTGCAGTCTCTCCTTACTCTATTTACTCTAAACACACTTCCTACATGAGCGCACACTCGTGCTGCAGTACCACTTGCACTCACTATCCAGTACCTCATTTCTTCCAAATCCACTCCTACTTCCTCCTGCTGGACTCATGGTTGTCCACCTCCTCTGACCTCACCTGCAATTCCAGCACAATACTCTGAAAGGCTGCACCTCTGTAGCCTTCTGGACTTTGGACTCTCTGAATGCTGGTCAGGGATTTCTGCTGTTCCTGGAGCACCGATTCAGGTGAAGGGAGTCTCATTCTTTGTTGTTCATCCGTCTCAGTTCTTTGGGAATTTCTGCAACAGCAAAGAAACTAGAGAGCATTTGTTGTTTCGGGCAAAGTAGGAGACAATTTTGGACTACAAAAATACTGACTGGCACAAAGAGATCGACAGGAATTGGTGCCCTCTGAAAAGCACTGTTTCCCTCTCCGAGGTAGGACTAGTATTGGATTTCTCCATGGTAGGCCTCCCAACCCCACATGAGAGGGGTTCCCATCCGCTCTTGGTGATGGCTACTGGCCTTGTCACACTGGGAATATAATGGCAGTGCCTGGACCAAATTGTTGGATTTGCTAATGCTGTTTTTAACAGAAATGTATTGAGGCCCCCAAACACAGCCCAATCCAGCCCAACATTGGGCTACCAAACACATTGTTTTTCCCTACTGATGCGGATATTATGTGGCTCTAGTTACTCAAACAATTTATATTCACTGCATCGACCTCTTGCATATATGAGACGCAGTCAAGGGTTGGACCTTCATGCGCACACACATCTCTACAGTAAATGCTTTAACCCACTGTAGGCACTTACTACTTATAATGAGGATACCAAACTACAAGTACCCGAATGAACTTTACTTTATTACATTTGTATAGCGCTGCCCCTGAACCGGAGGCTTAAGGGTGCTAACGATCAGACAGTACAAACACATAAGCAGAGGGGACAACCAGCTGGGAAAGAGAACACCACAGCTTAAGAGAACCAGGACTTGAACAGACCAACTAATTAAAAAGGAAGGTCTTAAGTCACTTCCTGAACAAGGTGATTGAGGATTCCTCCCTCAGAGTCAGCGGCAGACTATTCCAAGCCACCAGTGCTGCTGCATAGAAAGCTCCTTTCCTAACTTGAGCGAGTTTACTTGCAGGAATATTCAGTTGTGTGGCATTGTTGTACCTCAGGTTATGGCTATTTGACTTGATGACCAGTTTGTCCTTCAGATACACCGGCACTGTGCTTCTCAAACACTTAAACGAGATAAGCATCATCCGAAAGAAGATTCTCTCCTTGACGGGGAGCCAATGTAGGCTCCTTCTCGCCTCCGATATGTGATCCCTTTTATTCAGGTCCATAATCACTCTAACTGCGTTATTTTGCACTACCTCAAGTCTATTTACTTCAGTCTTATTTATCCCAACAAGGAGGCTGCTACAGTAGTAGTTGCCAATGTTTCCCGACTATCTTTTGAAATAAAAGGACATGCGTGAGTTACTAACTTAATGTAGTAAGAGGCCGACGATATCCAGCTACTCACTCTGGCCTTCCTGTTTAGATTGCAATCTAAATATACCCCAAGGGTCTTGACCGTGTTCTTGATTTTTATTGTCCAGCCTTCAATCTGAAACAGAGTATATTCTGACATCATCTTGCAAGTTTTTGCCTCTGTCCCAATGAGCATCAACTCAGTTGCTCCTGTATTGAGAGCAAAGCCGTTGAGACACATCCATCTTTGGATTAGGCCATAAATCCTATTAATATTCTGCTCATCTTCTTCAAAGATACCTGTCAAAGGTATGACACATTGTGTGTCATCAGCATAGTTGGTAAATTCAATGTTATTCTCTTCTAAGAAGTCCAGTAATGGGGGTGTAAATATGTTATAAAACATAGGCGAACAACATGCCCACTGTGGCACTCCTTGAGACAATTTATTGGGTTAAGCATCTGCCAGAGTGCTACTCAATCTCCATTGACGCTCACTAAGAAATGATTTTACCCATTGGGCTGCTGGTGTTGCAAATCCTGCCACCTTTTCCAACCTGGTGACCAACAGTGTATGGTCGACCAGGTCGAATGAGGCGGACAGGTCAAGAAGCATAAGCACTGACGTTTTTCCCTGGTCCATTTGATGAAGTAACCTGGACTTAAGATCGAGCAGCGCCCTCTCAGTTCCATGACTTTCTCTAAAGCCAGATTGCCATTGATTCAAGATGTTATATGTCTTAAGATGACTAAGGACTTGGGTGTATGCCACATGGTCTAGTATTTTTAGGAGAAACTAAGAGTTCGAGATAGACCAATAATTCAAAGGGTCTCTGGGACATAGGCCAGGCTTCTTCAATAGTGGTGTGACCCAGGAGTCTTTTATGCTTCTGTGGACATAGAATGAGGCATTCACAAACCTACATAGCGTTGGAATAAGCGTAGGTGAACATGTCTTAATGGCGAGGGCTGGACTGATGTCCCCCATGCAATTTGTAGGCTTAAGTTTGTTAATGATTAAGGCCATCTCGGATTCACTTATTGATTTAAAAATGAATTGTTCCTCGGCTTTCCAGGTTCTAAATTTGTCATCTCCGGTATCAAGGTGAATCATAGAAGTTGCTTCTTTTGATATAGCAATCCCGCCCTTAATAGTCTTTAATTGGGAGTCCATTGTGTCTTGTATTAGGTTACACCATTCGGTGTCTCTAATGATTATTTCGGAATCATCTTGCTTAGGGGTTTCTAGCTTTTTTAGAACTTTAAAAAGTTCTCTCGGTTGGGATTGAGCCTTGGAGATCCGGTCATCCAAATATGATTTTTATAGCAGAAACAACAGGCTTACATTTTCTATGTCATTTTACACAGTTCTCCGTCAGGTTCAGCAAGTGTTCTTTTCCACCTATATAGTACTTTAATTTTGTCACTTTTCAGCTTTTGTATATCTGGAGAGAACCATAAGTTAGTTTCTCTTAGAGTAACTTTCTTGCTGCGCAATGGGGCGGGCACATTAACAGCTGCCTTTAATGTGTGTTGATAGATATTAATAATGTCTTCTACGGGAGTCAATTCATTCACATTTTGTTGCAAAGGGGTGAGCCATGGAGCCAATGCTTTTAATGTAAGATCTTTTACATTTCTACATTTAATTGTGGAAGTGACCAATTTCTTTCTTCTAGCCTTTTTTGCAGACACCACTATAAAGTGGACGAAGAAATGGTCGGACCAAGGACAGTGGCATATGTCTTGGCTGGCAAGAGTAATGTTATGGCCCACTAACCAGTCAAGTGTATGACCCTTTATGTGTGTAGGGGTGGTCACGTATTGTGTGAAGCCCAGATCAGTCAAGGCTTTATTCAGGGTCTTAGCTTGTAGGTCGCTTTCGTCTAGTAACCAATAGTTAAATTCCCCCATGAGAATTGTTTTTGAATTGGGTTTTAAAGAAGCAAAAAATAGATCACATAGCTGATTTGAAAAACCTAGCATAGGAGAGGGAGGTCAGTAAGCAAGAATCATGTTTGTAGTATTCTCTGCATCTGTTATAATTTTGACAAGGATAATATCACAATTTTCGATGTTTATGGAATAGACTTTCCAAAGATCTAGAGTATCTTTGTATATCACCGCTACCCACCAACCCCTCCTACCCCTCCCACCACCCTCATCCTTTCCCCTCATGTCTGTCTTGGCATTTGATTTTTATATCCCTGGGGTAAATCAACACAAAGCACGTTATATCAGTGAACAGTATCACAGCGAACTAAGCCTCCCAAGAATTTCTAAAAGCACAAAATAAATGGCTTGACTAAAATCAGAATAGGTTGCTTTAAAAATGCTAAAATAGAATTAAACTGAAAAGGCACAGTTCTAAGATTAGATCTGCTTCACTCTACACACTGCAAGCAGTTAAAGCACGTTCTCCTTTCTCACACACACGTGAAAACAATGCTAAAAACGAGGTGGAAAGACAAGCAATTTAAATATGCCAGCACAGGACTACAAGCCTGATGGGAAGTTTTGCTACTACCAGGCAGCAAGGAGAACTGGAATCATATCAACACAAACCAGGCTGTTGGCTCCAAACCCAGAACAGTTTGCAGGTTTGATGGTCAAATATTTGATGTCCAATATTTACTCTGCAAAATTAACATACCTGCATTTTATAGAACTTTGCAAGCGAGATGTGACAGAGTATTGTTCATAGCGTAAATTGCCCACTCTACCGCCACAAATTCCCACACTTTCCGAAGCCATTCTTGCAGTGTGGGGATGGCCTCCCCCTTCCACCTCTGACCGATTAGCAACTTTGCTGCCAGCGTTAGCATCGTCTTCACCTTCCTGCGGCCCCAACTGTCTCCCTCCTCGTTCCCAGCCCCAACAGGACCCAGCTCCGGTGGAATGATCCCCTTTTCCTCAAAGGCCTGCGCCAGAGCCTCCTGTATCTCCCTCCAAAAGCGCACACGTTTTGGGCATCTCCACCAAATGTGTGACCATGTACCCTCCCCTCTGCACCCCCTCCAACACTCCTGCGTGGACCCTAGGTATATTTTATGCAGGCGGGTCTGTGTGTAATGCCACCTATATATCGGCTTGTACCAACATTCCTGCAGCTGGGTTGCTTTAACTACTTTTGGTATTCTTTTCCATAGTCTCTCCCGTACTTCCATCAGCAGCTCCCCATTGTGCCTTCCTAGCATCTCACGTGGGGCCATACTGCCCGGGGGATAGCCTTGTCCCGGAGTTTATACATATTGGATATTATTTCGTTAGATCCATCTTGTGTCAAGAGGAATTTTTCAAAGAGAGCTAGATCGAGGCTTGCCTCTGCCTTGTCCATTGGTTTCTGAAGTCGGTGTCGTAGCTGAAAGTACCAAAACCTTTTGGTTTCTCCCACCCTGAAGCACTGTTTGTAGTCCGTATAGGACCGACTGTTGTATCCCTCGAACATGTCTTGCACTTTTCTTCACCCCCCCACCCCACCATTTTTCGAATGCCCTGCTTCTGTACCCAGTGAGAAGTCAGGGTTATTGAATATAGGGGTGAATGGAGAGGGGAATGTCATGATCCCATACTTCCCTATCAGTGTATCCAATGTTTCCGCCACCAGGCTTGCAATAGAGCTCAGGTACAAATGTTTCGGTCTATGCTGCCGCGCATCCACAGGACTACATCTAGGTCATGCCTCGTGACAGCACGGTCCATTGCTACCCACTGGTTCCCCCTTTCCCTGTGAACCATTTCCGTATGACACGCAGTTGGTATGCCTCGTAGTACAACCTAAAGTTAGGAAGCCCGACCCCTCCTTCCCCTCTCGAGGACGACAGTAATGCTCGACTCGCCCTTGCCCTCTTGCTCTCCCATAAAAAGTCACCCGTTGCTTTCCCGAGGTTGCAAAAGAATTTGTTCAGGACCGTAACTGGAGTGCCTGAAATAAGTAAAGTAGTCTGGGGAGCATCACCATCTTCACCGCCGCTATTCTCCCCATCCAGGAGATCTTGAGCGCATTCCATTTTAAGTGGTGCGCCTTAATTGTTGACAACCTAGGTGGGTAGTTCGCTGCATACCAGCTGACTAAGGTCGGAGTTATCTTAATTCCTAAATATTTGATCCCTTTTGGGCTTCAAATAAATGGTGACGACTCCTTCAGCCCTGTCACCTCCCTGCCCCTAACCGTGAGGTTTCGAATTTATGATGTATTTTAGTTGATTTTGAGGCCTGAGGCTGCCCCAAACTCTGATAAGATTTCCCCTACATGCCCTGAACGATTCCCCTGGAATTGCTAAAGCCAAGAGCAGGTCATCAGCGAAGGCTGCTACTTTGTTTTGTTAGGCCAAATGGGATCCCATGCACTCTGTCTGTTTCCCTAATTAATTACAACAATGGTTCTAGATATATAACCTTCAGGAGGGGGTTAGGGGGCAACCCTGTACAGTCCCCCTACTCAACTGAATACCATTGGACATTGATCCATTAATCTGGAGGCGTGCTGTTGGGGAGACATAATTTGCCTGGACCATTCTCAAGAAATTCCCTGCCAGGCCCATCTTTTCCATCACCCGGAATAGAAAAGGGCCATTCCACCTGATAAAAGGCCTTTTCGAGGGGATTGGGTCCTCCGACGTATTCCATATCTATGACATGTAATCACCACAGCTGTGCTGCTTCGGAAACTTTTTTCGGCGTCTGCGTCCTGCGTCGATGATGTCGACGCGCCGGCGTCGAGGACCTCCTCCGACGTCATCCAATGTGATAAGTAGGACGCACGACGCCGTAGCCTCAGTTCCGTTTTTTCCGCGAACGTGTTGCTTCGTGAATCTCGGTTAACGCCTCGACTCTTTGGAGTTCTGTTCTTCTCGGTTCTTCGAACCTGTTCGTTTTGTGAAAATCCTTCGTGTGAAGATGTCTTCTACTTCGTCTTCGACCCCGCGTCCGGGTTTCAAGAAGTGCGGGGTGCGTGGGTCCAAGATGTCGGTGACGGACTCGCACGACGCCTGCCTCTGGTGCCTCGGGGAGGCCCACGACACGGATGACTGTATCGACTGCCAGTCGCTCACGTCCAAAGCCTTACGCGAACGTAAGAAGAAGTTGTCGGTAGGTCGGGTGTCCAAGCCCCGGAAGTCGAAGTCTGCGGGGCTTTCGACGGATGATTCGAGGGGTGACTCTCCGCGTCATCGTCGGAAGTCTCGTGGGTCTCCTTCTAGGAGTCGGTCTCACCACTCCTCAGCCTCTTCGAGGCATTCTCGGAAGCGCCGACACCGGTCGTCTTCCAGGTCCTCTTCGGAGGACTCTGCCCGGCACGTCGCTTACCCCACCAGCCGTGCGACGCCGGAGGAATGGGCTTCCTTCGGGAAGAAAATGCTGGCGATTCTTGAGTCGCAGGGTACTAAGCCGTCCGCGCCCCCCGAGTGGGGTCGGTCGTGAGAGGTCGAGAGACACTGCTCGCAGGAGTGGTCGGCACGAGTCACGGGAGAGGTCCCGTTCGGACAAGGAGACTCGTTCTCGACGTACCCGTTCCAGGTCCCGGTCCTCGACGCGTTCGAGACCCTGTGCACCTGTGAGGTCTTAGAGGAAGACATCGACATCTGAGGCGTCGAGGGCGTCGACGGGCTTTCTCGAGGCTCCGGCTCCGAGGAAGTAGTCGAAGCCGTCGACGCTCAGGTCGTCGAAGGACACGCTCGGGGCTCCGGCTTCGAGGGCTGTGTCGACGCCGCCGATGCTGGCGGCGCTGCATCTGACGTTGCCGCCGATTTCCTCGGCGCCGATTCGCTCGACGCCTTTCGTGTCGGAGGTACCCCGTGGCACGGGAGAACCCCCTAGGAAGGCTCTGGTTAAGAGCAAGCACTCTCGGGTGCCTTCTTTTCGCCACCTGGAATATATTTCAGAGGCGGATGAGGATTCTGATGGCCTGGTTCCTAGTCGGGTTCCAGATGAAATTGTCTCGGGCCACGGTCTGTTTGACGATTTGAGGCAGTCACTGCATGCCAGTGGACTGGACACCTCTCCGGAGGTGGAGTTTTGTAGGCCTGAGCCTGGCTCTCATGCCGATTCCTCGTACCGGCGCCTTATGGCTAGGGTTTCTGAGTACTTGGGATGGTCTGCTCCCCCAGGGGAGTTTGTGCAGGATGATCTAACGGACATCCTTGATGTTGGTCCCCCAACTGACCCGGTACTGCCGTTCCATATGGCTTTACAGAGAAGGGTGGCGGCGGCTTGGACTGCTCCGGAGAGTCTCCCGGCGGTGGGCAGATCCTTGTCGCGAAAATACCGTCCAGCCAGTAGCGACCCCTGCTACTTGACCAGGCAGCCCACTCCTGAGAGTTTGGTGGTGCAGGCGGCCACGGCCCCGGCAAAGCAGGCGTCGTACCCTACCATCCCTCCTGATAGGGACGACAAACGTTTTGATGGCTGGGCGAAGAAAGTGTTTTCTTCTGGTGGTATGGCGCTTCAGGCGGCCAACTCCATTTGTGCCTTGTCTCATTTCACACACACTCTGTGGAACTGTGTTGCGTTAGCGGCTGAACATATTCCCGAAGGGGACGAATGGGATGGTTTCCTTGCTATGGTCCAGGATGGTAAGGATGCCATGTGTGAGTCCGTTCAGTCGGGTTTGGACTTAGCTGAATGCGTCAGTAGGTCCATGGCGGCGAGCACCGTGATACGCAGGTTTGCGTGGTTGCGGAAGTCGGGGTTTGCTCCTGATGTGCAGTCCCGGTTCCTCAACATGCCCTTTGACGGTGAACACCTTTTTGGAAGCAAGGCTGACGAGAGCCTTGAGAGGTTGCAGACCTCAAAAGCTGCAGCGAAGTCGTTGGGCGCTGCAGTTCGCCAACCTCCGCCTTTTCGTCCTAGGGGACAGCAGTGGAGGGGTGGTTCCTTTCGCTATTACTCGTCCTTCAGTAAAGCGAGAGGAGCTGGCAGTCAAAGAGGCCAACGCAGGGGTACCAGAGGTGGACGACAGGGTACCCGTGGTGCCAAGGCCGCTCGGGCAGTTGCCTCTTTGCCCTCAGGTAACGCCGCAGCCGCTCCCACTCAGTCATGAGGCCATGTCCCATGGTTCGCCGGTTGGGGGAAGGCTGGCGCAGCATCTTGTAGAGTGGCAAGCCCTTACTTCAGATGTGTGGGTTCTGGAGATCATAACCCACGGCTACTGTCTTCCCTTTCGGCACAGGTCTCGCAACAATCCACCGGGGAACCTCTCTTTGCAGAGTCCGGATCCGCTCCTTGCGCAGGAAATTCAAGCCCTGCTGGAGAAAGGCGCCATAGAACTGGTGCCTGTAGCGGAGAGTAACAAGGGATGGTATTCCCCTTATTTTTTGATTTCGAATAAAGGATTGAGACCCATCATGGACTTGCGCGGTTTGAACAAACTCCTCAGGAAGGACAAGTTCAAGATGGTTACTCTCTCTCAAGTCCTCCAGGCCCTTCAGCTTCAGGACTGGTTGGTGTCACTCGACCTCAAGGATGCTTACTTCCATGTGCCGATCCATCCCAAGCACAAGAAGTACCTGAGGTTCGCAGTTGGCGACTCGCACTTTCAGTTTCGGGTCCTGCCGTTCGGATTGACCTCCGCCCCGAGGGTTTTCACCAAGCTCATGGTGGTGGTGGCAGCGCATCTCAGGCAAGGGGGGATTCACGTCTACCCCTACCTGGACGATTGGTTGATCAGGGGGAGCTCTCCCGAGCAAGTCCTGGATCATCTGTCCGTCACCTGCCACTCCCTTCACAGGCTGGGCTTCTCCCTCAATTTAAAGAAGTCACCAACACAGCGCCAACACAGCGGCTCCAGTACATCGGAGCAGTGCTCGACACTTCCCTGGGGCAGTGTTTTCCTCCCCAGGTGAGGACTCTTCACATTCAGCAGATGGTGCACAAGTTTCAGCATGCCCAGACGCTCCCAGCGTTCGAGTTCTTGAGGTTGCTCGGCCTCATGGCATCCTGCATTCTTCTGGTGCCAGAGGCTCGCCTGCGGATGAGATCTTTGCAGTGGGCACTCAAGACGCAATGGTCGCAGTCCTCCGGCAGGATGTTGGACCCGGTTCGGGTGCCGCCCTCGGTCGCCCAGGATCTTCTGTGGTGGGCCGTCGAAGGCAACTTGATGAAGGGGGCTCCATTTTGGCTTCCCTGGCCAGAGGTGACGATCGTGACGGATGCATCCCTCACGGGATGGGGAGCTCATGCCAACGGGCTGACAGTCAGCGGTCGTTGGTCTCCGTCGGAGTCCAGACTCCATATCAATCTGTTGGAGCGGAGGGCCGTCAGGCTAGCCCTGAAGGCTTTTCTGCCGACTGTGCGAGGAAAGAGTGTCCTGATCCTGACGGACAACACAGTGGCCATGCACAACCTCAACAAAAAGGGGGGGGGCAGGGTCACTTCCTCTGTGCAGGGAGGCGATGCAGCTCGAGTTCTGGGCCATCCAGCAGGAAGTTTCGATCTCGGCAGTTCATCTGGCCGGAGACGAAAACGTGACGGCGGACGCTCTGAGCAGGCAGAGCGCGATCTCTCACGAGTGGGAGTTGGCTCAGGAGATTCTCCTGGAGATCTTCGCCCTTTGGGGGACCCCTCAAGTGTATCTCTTCGCCACCAGTGTCAACCGGAAGTGCGAAAGGTTTTGCTCGCGGGAATTTCCTCCAAAAGGAGCCTTAGGAGACGCGTTCGTGGTGGAGTGGTCATTCCCGCTGCTGTACGCGTTTCCTCCAGTCCCCGTCATCCCGCAAGTGCTGCGGAGGTTACGGAAGTTCGGTTCCCGGATGATCCTCATTGCCCCGGCGTGGGCTCGGAGGACGTGGTACCCGGACCTTCTCGACTTATCCATCTGCCCTCCACGTCGTCTTCCCTACCGAGACGATCTGCTCTCACGGGAGGGGGGTCAGGTTCTCCATCCAGAGGTCAGATCCCTCAACCTTCACGCTTGGCTTCTGAAAGGTTGAGGTATAAGGATTGGGACCTCCCTGAGGACGTGATGGAGGTGTTGCTTTCGGCCTGAAGGCCAGCAACAAAGTCTCTGTACCGTTGCCGTTGGCGTAAGTTCTGCGACTGGTGCAGAGTTCAGAATGTGGATCCTTTTGCATGTGACATCCCCATCGTTTTGTCCTTTTTACTTTCTTTGGCCCACAGGGGCTTGCAAGTGGGTACCGTTAAAGGTTACCTGGCGGCGCTGTCCATCTTTAAGCGCTCGTCTGAAGAGTGTTCTTACTTTAAAATCCCTTTGATTTCACAGTTTCTGAAAGGGCTCACTAATGTGTTCCCTCCGTCACCTTTCCTGGTGCCCGGTTGGGATTTAAAACTTGTTCTTAAGTTTCTTATGGGTGCTCCGTTTGAGCCTTTATATTCTTTCCCTTTGAGGCTGTTAACTCTGAAAACTGTGTTTTTAGTTGCGGTTACTTCCGCTCGCAGAGTGAGTGAGTTACAGGCACTTTCAGTTAAGCCACCCTTCACTGTATTTCACAAGGACAGGGTTGTCCTTAGAGTTCGTCCTTTTTTTTCTTCCGAAGGTAGTGTCGGAATTTCATTTGGCCCAGAAGGTTGTTCTTCCGGCATTCTATCCTCCTCCGCATCCTGGTAAGGAAGAGGAGAGGCTCCATAGGCTTCATCCTAGGAGAGCTTTAAGCTTTTATGTTTCACGCATGTCCCGGGTCAGAGTGGACGATCAACTCTTTATTGGTTACGCTGGAAAGCGTTTAGGGCAAGCTGTGACGAAACAGACTGTCTCGCTGGATTATTTTGGCCATCTCGGAGTGTTAACGCTTAGCGGGTAAGGACCCACCGACTGGCTTGCGGGCCCATTCTACCAGGGGTATGGCTGCATCTACTGCCCTGCAGAGGGGTGTTCCTATTCGCAACATCTGTGATGCAGCCACCTGGGCTTCAGTACATACATCTGTATGCCACTATTCCCTCGATTCCATCCGAGGACAGGATCTGGCCTTTGGCAAGGTGGTCCTTTGCTCTGCTATTTGATTGGCTAATCTAAATTTTGATTCTAAATTCTTTCCCTCCTCCTTGCTCTGGTACTGCTTTGGGAGTCTGTCATAGATATGGAATACGTCGGAGGACCCAATCCCCTCGAAGAACAAGTTACTTTCTTACCTGGTAACGTTCTTTCGATGGGATGGTCCGACGACGTATTCCATATCGCTCCCGCCCTGCCTTCCCCGCTGCAGAATTTCTTTTGCGATTGCAGCTTACGTTCTGCAAGGCTTTGTGTCTGACTGGCAGTTGACTAATGTCACACGTTCTGGGGGGAAAAACTACAACTGAGGCTACGGGCGTCGTGCGTCCTACTTATCACATCGGATGACGCAGGACGCAGACGCCGAAAAAAGTTTCCGAAGCAGCACAGCTGTGATGATTACATGTCATAGATATGGAATACGTCGTCGGACCATCCCATCGAAAGAACGTTACCAGGTAAGAAAGTAACTTGTTCTTCGGCATCGAGAGAAGTAGGACTGCAGAGGTCGAGGATTTATTCACCTTTTCCACCAGGTGTGCCACCCGCCTTATGTTGTCAAAGGTCTGCCGCCCCTGAACAAAACCGAACTGGCCGGATGGATTAAGGTCGGTAATACTCCCCCTAGTCTGTTGGCTAGAATTTGTGTATACATTTTTGCGTCCACGTTTATTAATGCTATTGGCCTGTATGATGTACACTTCTTCTGGTCTTTATTGGGTTTGGGGAGGAGGAGGATTTTCGTCTCCTCCATTGATGCCAAGATCCTGCCTGTCTCCCTGAAGCAATTGCATAAACTGGTCAACGGTGGGACCAGCAATCCCACACATTTTTTATAATAGTTGGCTGTGTAGCCATCTGGTCCCGATGCTCCGTTTGGGGGGAGGTCCCTCATGACCCGCAGGACATCATCCTCCGTGATCTCCTGCTCTATTTGTTTGCTTACTTCCTCTCCTACTTTAGGAAGGCAGATCCTCTCGATGAGGTCCTCCTGGGGGCCTTCTTGTGGGGCTGAGATGTATAGAGGTCCTTATAGAAGTTAGCAAAGCACTCCTCTTTTCTGTGCGAGTGTGGCAGAGCCTGTGCTCGTCTATTATGGCTGCAATGTTATTTTTGCCGGATGCCCCCCTAAGGAGCCATGCTAGAAGCCTGTTGGCCTTGTTAGCCTTGGCATAGAATCGTTGACGTACGGACACTATAACCTTTCTGCCTTCTTTGTTCTCAATACATTGCTGGTCCACTGCCTGGCGATGTTCCCTCACTGTTTTTCTAGATGGAGCATCTGTGGCCTCTAACTGGGCTTCCAGGACACTCATTTGTCTATCCCTTTGCACCTTCAATGGAATAAACACCCCCCTGGTCGTGACTTTAAATGCGTCCCAGCAGACACTGTCCCCCATATCTGAGGCCTAATTGAGGGCAAATAACTCTCTAATCTTCTCTTTCAGTTATCCCCTTACCACCGGGTCCCGCAGGAGCTCCCCCGGAACCTTCCATCCCCACAATAGTGGTCTCCGCCCTAGTAGCTGCAGATCCATTGTAACCACATCGTGGTCCGCTATACCTAATGTGCCAACCCCAATGGCCGAAACTGCCCCCAGGAGGGGGGCTGAAACCCAGATGTAATCAATGCGGGACTGTGTCCTATGCACTGGAAAAGAAGGTAAAGCCTTCCTATTCCCTTTGACCTCCCTCCATACATCCCTTAATTCAAGGGCTTTAAACCTGTCCCTGAGCGAGGTCGAGGCCACTGCCCCCCGTATGCAGTTCCCGGGACCATGCAATATTGAAATCGCCCATAAGTATCATACTGCCCTGAGCGAACCCTTCCAGTACCCCTAGTAGTTCTCTCAAAAACCCCTCTTGTCCCACATTTGGGGCATAGATGGATGCCAACATGTACGTAGCCCCTGCATATTCCCCCACCACAATGATATATCGGCCACCCTTGTCCACTCTGGAGTTTTTGATCCTGAAATCCACCACGTCCCTGATGGCTAGTGGCACTCCGCATTTCTTAGTAGGGTTAGAGGCATGACAAACACTGGAGTAGCCCTGCAATTTCAAGCATGCCTAGTCTTTCCTCTGGAGGTGGGTCTCTTCAATCGCCAGCACATCGGGGGCGTGTTTCCTAGTAAACGGCCTTCGTTTTTCCCTTTTGAGAGGGGAGTTAAGCCCTCTCACGTTGTGTGTGGACCACTTAAATGGTTATCCTCTGAGGGTGCCACTTCCTCCTAATGTTCCCATTGCCGCTTCTTTCCCTTGTTCCTTTCCCATTTCAGCTCCATTCTTCCCTTTTCTTCTCCCCCACTCGCCTTTAGTTGCCCCTTCCCCATGTCCCCTAAATTGCCCCTTTTACCTTCGACCAGTACCTATCCCCCTTCACCCCACGTTTCCTCCCAACCCCTCCCCTATGCCCACCCCCCAACCTGGGGATGGCACCCCCCCTTTCTTCCACTCCAACCTCCCTTGACCCCCCCTCCCTCCTCCCACTTCCCTCCGGGCGCTACCGCCCTAACTGAAACCAAGATGGAACATCTTTTGACGATCCTACAGCCTCATACAAGCTTTCACTGTTCACCACCCCTTTTGAGTTTTTGGTCATGACATCGTTCTGCCTCTATAGATTACCCGTCGATTTTGCTCTCTCTGCTGGGCACTCCTACCGACTTGGGCCATGGGCCCCGCAGCACGGTTCTTCACCTTTGTCATTCTCCTACTGTTGTCCATTCCCATAGGCGGGGCCTCGGCCGGGTCTCTGCCTTGGGGGAGCGATCCTGCTGGTGACCTCGGTTCGAGTCCAGCCGTAGAAGGTCCTCTCCCTCTTGCACTGACATAATGCATTTTTGGGTCCTTCCCATTCAAAAACCAGTTCGTAGCAGATTCCTTTTCTGGTCAATTCCCTTACCACCTGGCCCATTAGCCTCCCCTTGATCAGAGTACTGCTCGCCAGGTCTTGAAAGAGGAATATCGTGGTTCCCTTGTATGCAGCAGTTTCCTGCGCCCTGGCTGCTCTCAGGACTGTTTCCTTCTGGGCGTAGCGTGAGAATGCTGCTAACACGTCCCTCGTCCTGCCATTGGGGTCCTTAACTGCCCTGCCAGTTATGTGTATTCTGTCCAATTCAATGTTTTTCCGGCTTGTATTTCGCCGGAGGTCCGTAAAGATCCTCTGTACATCCCCCTTTAGATCTGTATCTGTCACGGCTTCCAGAAGGTTTTTGATCCTTCCCTTAATCCTTCTTGAGAGATTATCCATATACTCCATCTGCAGTTCGAGATTGTGTGTGGCCACTTGGAGTTGCTCTATTGCTTCAACTTGTGCCATGGTGTACTTGTCCACCTCCTGCAGCTCTTTTTACAGGAGGTCTGTCCTTTCCTGTAGCTGGCCGGCCTCTAGTCTTATTTCCGTTAAGGCTGAGTTGAAATTGTTCCTGGAATGCTTTCGTAAGCGTTCTCTGGAGGGACAGCATGTTGTGGTGAAAGTCCTGCCTCGAGAAGGGTCCTATGGGGTCTGTCCCCTCGGTCCCCCCTTGCTCTGTCATTTCTTGGGGGCCTTTGCCAGGGCCCCTCCCCTCTACTGGGCCCCATATGGTGGAGGTGAGACCTGACATGTCCGCTGAGACCGCCGCCTGTTTTGAGGCTTTTGCCTTTGCTGATTTAGACATCTGTTTCATGCTACCGTATGTCCTCCCATCCCACCTAGCCTCTGAGTTTTGCTCTGTTTTATCGTGGCAGGTTTCCCTGACCCTCCTTCTTGTTCTGGGGGCAGGTGGGTGGGTCTGAGTCTCAGCTTTTTGCCCTTAACAGCCGTCTGCTGGGCTCCCTCCTATGTGTGTCTGGTGTGGGCGGGTTGCCGTCCTGTGCACCTGGGCTTCTGATCCCCCTCCTTCGGTGCGCTTCTGGGTGCAAGGCCGGGGATGAGTGCCTTCAGTAAGGTGTTACCTCTGCTTCCTCTACCTCTGCCTTTGTATGGGCTTTCCTTCGGGTTCTCGGGCCTTCCTCCATTGGGCCTTTTGCTTTGTGTGACGTGCCTTGGTCAACGCTTGTGGGGGGGGGTTCTTCCCTCTGATCCTGTACCTATGGTGGTCTCACTTGCTATTCCTTATTCAACCCAGGCGGCCCCCTCCTCATTTCTGTGTTCCTGTGTCCCTGCTCCTGCGGTAGTTGTTGGGGATTCCCCCACTCCAATCGGTGCTTGTCGCTGCTCAGTGTTTGGGGCTGTGCCGGTGGTGGGTGATGCCGATGCGGGGGCCTGACGGGTCCTCGGGCTAGCTGCAGCCCCACAGTTCCGGGTGCCTGCGGATGGATCCTCCTCCTACCGCATCGTGCTGCCAGGCCAATTCGGAAGGGCTTATGGTCCCTGGTCCCACTGCTGCGTTGTTGGCGTTTCGCTATCCGTACAGTGGGTTGGGGTTGTGTCCTTTCCTCAGCCGGCTACTCTACAGCGTCTGTGCCGGGTCGAGGCCGTGCCGCTCTGCACACTGTAACTCGAGCATGGGTGCAGCTCTCCCACTCTCTCCCAGCTCGTGCTTATTTATCCATGGGTTCCTCACAATGTTTTCCACCACTTGGGTGGCTTCCTGTGGCTCTGGTGGGGTGAAGAAGCCGGGGAAACTCAGCTGGCTTACAGAGCGGTTACCAACACGTCTTCCCGTCGATGGCCATCTTGGAATTCAGTAAACCTTTAATATGTTGTCTACATCTGTACAGTAAGTACACCATTTTAGCAATGTGCTACATGCTCTAAAGAGGAAGTGTTGATGGGGAAGGTTTCACAAGCATTAAACACTGATGTTCTTAAACTGTGGTTTGTGTCCTTTGCAGAGCTCTGGGAATATATATATATATATATATATATATATATATTTCTGAGGCTTGTGGAATCTGCTTAGATCACATGCTGTGCATAGGCCGACATCTAGTGGAAGCTGCGGAGTATTACAGTTTGTTTTTCGAAACTCGAAAATGGGTGTCGACAAAGGGCGTGCCAGTAATACTATCCCTAGTGTGACGTCCACTGTACCCAAGATCCCTCACGCGTTTAGGATCCTCAGATTGTTTTTTTCCGCCATACTGGTCGGAAGCATTTTGCGGAGTCCCCTGGCCTTAGCCATACTTTTGCTAAAAATGTAATTTAATAATCTATTGACATCCTTCCCCACCCCAACGTCGAACTTCGACACTCGACGCCGGCTGGAGAAGAAATCGACCGTCGGCTGCTGCACGACGGATTTGGGCCTCGGAAGGCCGCTGGCCTCGGCCCGGGCCTTGGAAGGTCTCTGGCCTCGGCCCTGCAAGTAGGGAGAGTGGGGGGTGGTACATACTCTGGTATATTGGTACACCTTATACATTTCCTACACTTAACAGCCCGCTGCCTCAAGGTGCGTATGGAGGGTACCCCTTTTCAATTCTGCCCCAAGTGCAATCGCAAATACCCTTGGGTCGACAGGCACGCCACGTGCAATCTCTGCTTGCCGAGGGACCACCCCGAAGCGAACTGCAGAGCGGGTAGTAGGTTTAAACCTAAGACACTTAAGGACCGTTCGACGAAGCGTTGGGCCCACCACGCCAGGCAGGCGGCCATGGCAGCGGAGGGCGCCTTCAGCGACGCCGTACTTTCGGACGGCGAGGGCATTACGGCGTCGAAAGACAGCCGAGCGCAGGTCCCCGACCTCGGAAGGTCGTCCGGCAGGGCGGCTATGGGGAAGACCCCCGGCGACACAAGCGCTTCACATACTACACATACTACACACACTAAACACACTAAGTCCAACCGAGACTCGACGACGTCGAGTTCTCGGAAAGAGGCACAAACAGAACGGTCCGAGTCGGTGTCCTCTGGGCGCTCTCGATCAAGATCGCCGCATGACTCCAGGCAATCATCCACTCTTGCCAAGAGTGCCTCGCTCCCTAGGCTAACAGAAGTTCGATCGTCGGAAGACGAAGACGACTTCCACCCCCAGGCCGCGCTCCAGGAGTCGGAGCCCGCAGTTAAAACCAGCGAGGCCCCACGCTTGAAGGACAAAGATACCACCCCCGATCCTCGACGCCAGGCGTCAAAAACCTCCGGAGCCACTAAAGGACAGGGAAAACATTTTTCCACTCACGGGGAGGGGGGAAAACAGCAAAAGAAACAACCTTTGCACTCTTCCACACCTGTGAAACACACCACTCCCCCTAAACAGACAGACAAGACCAGGTCTTCTGATATGTCTAAAACCAGCAAAGCTACTCAAGATAAATCCCATAGACTTGCTGAGAGAGTCATTCCCAGTTCCAAAAAAATGGTCCAGTGAAGACATAGATAGGGTCATGTCAAGAATGTCTTCTTTGGCAGATATTTATGATAAAAATCCAGATCATTTCCTCTCGTATGATCCACAAGGGGCGACTCCCTCAGGCTCTACTGATCCTATCCCCCCCGAGTAAGAAGCCCCGGTTTGAAACTCTGATGAGGTCAGAACCCTTCGAGGTACAACCATACGCAAGACCATACTCACTGTATCAAGGAGAGGCTTCCTTTTGTGAGGACCAAGAATTTGGTATGATAGAAGAGCAAACCGGGACGGGCTACTATGGGGATGATGAGGACCAGGAAGAGGAAGAGGAGAACCTGGAAACATAGAGTAGATTCCCCGGTAGAGAACGAAGCCTCGGTTACCGACTCCCCGGTTGATAACCAACCCCTCCTAAAAGAGGTTCTCGCACGCGCAGCAGAACATTTCCACATTGACACCCACGGTGTCCAAGAGGAAAGGGACTTCGCAGAAGAGTTGGTGGGAGAAAGGAGGCCTGTTGCCCAGACCATCCCTATCCTTAAGTCCATTCAGCGGAGAATAGATCCGTCCCTGGTGAACCTGAACCTCACCAGAGCAGTCAATCCCAGGGTTGAAAAACTTTTCAGGGCGGCCCAGTCTGACCCTCTCTATATAAGAGGACATCTGAAGCCAGACTCCCTAGTTGTCACCAACACTCGTAAGAGGGCTGGAACACCCTTGTCATCGTCCGAAGCTCCTCCCGACAAGGAGAGCAAAAAACTATACGGTTTCGGCAGGAAAGTAGCCTCAACGTCCACCTATCAAGCAAGGATTGCAAACTCCACCACCCTGTTGGCCAGCTACAACTGCCATCAGTGGGAAGAAGTCGCGGCACTCATAGCCTCTGCTCCTGAACCTTTAAAGGGCCAGTTAGCTTGGATTTCCGCAGAGGGTAGAGCCGTGTCTGGTTGCATTTTGAAAGCAACCTTCGACGCCGCGGACAACGCAGGCAGATTGATAGCAGAAGGCACTGTTATCAAAAGACATGCGTGGTTACGGCAGTCTGGTTTCCTGGATGGTTTACCAACCAGAAAAATAAGAACCTTGAGTGACAAATGCAAATAGACTGGTGGGAAGTAGAGGTGGAAGGGAGGAGATGTTTGATATGAGAGATTGGAGGCCGGAAGGCAGATCTAGAATGTGATGGAGGGTAAGAAGTAGTGATGGGATGAAGGGGGCGAATGTGCTTGCCACAGAAGAAATGCTCCAAGAGAATGTTAAAAATAGATCTGAGGGATTGCCAACAGCACACTTGAAGGGTTTTTTATGTTTAAATTGCACCCGTTGAAGGCAACATACCAAAAGGCCTCTTTTATTACATAGATTTGATGCAGCCTTCAGTGGGCCGGAATATTGCAATTTTGGGGTGTTTTTATCCCCATGCCCATCTTCTGCTGCATTGGCGGGATTTGCGGCCAATAATATCTATATTGCGCTACACACCCGCAGTTATCTATGCGCTGAAATAACAGATGGTATTATTATCCCACTGTGTGTTAACTGGAGGGTTCGAAAACCTCTTCTATCTCCTACCACATACATAGCACACCCGCCCCGCTCACTCCTCACATGCACACTTACCTTCTCTCCGTGCCAGCATCTTCTCCCTTTCAGGCTGCTACGAGGCGTGCAGCGGGGATCAGCCAGAAGAATTTTATATAGAGCATAATCTTGTTTCCTTTGAAAAGGGATTCTTTGGGTCACCCTTGTGAAAGAAGCTGGCCAGGTTACAAGCGTACAGAAACACAGCAGTGTTCCCTGGTGCACAAGGGAAAAGGTGTATGCAGCATTAAACATTTTTTAAAAAAGATACCTTTATGGGCCACCTACAGTACAAAAATGTACGTGAAATAAAGTTCTGAGTAGCTCTGCATTATAATACAGCTTTTTATATTGTCGATGGCTGGCAAATGGCCTTCTGTCGTGAATGAGCCCTACCTTGTTTTGCCAGCACTCCTTTACAAGCTCAGAGTACGCTGTGTGAAAGCAACCACTGGTTTATTTTCACAAGGGACTGGGAAGGAGTACAAGGCCCACAAAGTTAGGAAATACTCCTATGAATATGTCCCGATGGAACAGTTTCCTTGACTATTCAGAAAGGCCAAACCTACAATGATTGCATCTCTCAGGATCTGTCTCTCACTGAGGGAAACCCCACAGATCTGGGGAAACCCAACTACTGGCAGGAAGTCGGAAGGAAGTCTTAATGAACCCACAGAATTATCTTCCTGCATCCCAAAGAGGACAGTTATTGGAGACCCTGCTACTCTCTCCAATATAATACACAGGGTGATGGAGAGAAGCACAACTTTCCCTTGTGCAGCAACCAGATGGACAAGAGGACTCTATGGCATTCCCACATGTACAGTAGACCCAAAAACAAATAAGAAAAATCGGTCCAAGGAAGCAATAATGGAGTGCACGATTTGCAAGTAAAACAGCTTTAATATATGCATGTTATGGACGTGAGGGTCAGTTACCTCCTTAGAACTGAAAACGCTCTCGATCGGCCCACATTGAGTTGCAGTATTTTAAAGACAAAACCCAACGAAATGTGCATACCTTACCAGTCTTAAGTGCATGTTAATCCCACATTCCCGGTTTGCTCCCACCTATATAGAAATCTAAACTCTGTATACCTTCGTATGCTCTGTTGGTTAATACATAACCCATGACCATCCTACGACTGACCTAATTGTGCAGTCGGTAGAATATACTTTATCCTGATTGGCTAAACCTATACATGTAACATTTACTAAAATGGCATACCCTCATTGGTCAAAACAAGTTCATGTAACTTCTGGTGTGATGTGCAGTCCACCTAAACGGCCCAGTCATGTAGTGAGTGTGAACAGTGAAGTCAGCAAATTAGACACAGTAACATCCTCTCCCATGAGCTCAGCCATTTGGCAATCCAGACAGTTTCCAGGCCCTGTAGCAGATTAGTCTGCAAGACTTTTTCCAACTCCCGTTTTGGAACATGTTGTTATCCCTGGCTTACACTCTGTTGGCTATCGCTAAGGAACCAGGTAGCCTCATTAAAATGTAACTGAAGCTACACTCTTTGAAAATTAATTTCTCATATTTATTCGTACTACCAGGCCATTCTTTTGCAAACCCAAGTCCTCCCAGTACTCGTTCGAGGGCAGTATAACCACGATCGAGTTTGACGCTTTGTCAGTGTCTCCACTCAAGGCTTCGTTTACACAAAAATCTGTCCTTCACAATTATTGTATTTCACGCAAACCTCCTGAGAACCACTAGGTCCTACAACAATAGCTAATATGTGTGCTGCACCTCATCATTCCTCCAAGGACCTTGCCATGCTTAACACTTGTTGCAATAAGGTTTTACTAAATGAAAGGACGGCAGCTCAGAACTGTGGCCTAATGCCTTAAATAACAGAAATCTACACAGTCTGACAGGGCCTAGTCAAAAATGGCACGACTCTGGCTAATGTGGCAAGAGGTCCTTATGCGAATGGAAACCAAGAACACTGTCTTTTGCTCCCCATCATTCCACCACATACTCTGTAGCCTAGTGCTCTCTGAAATGTAGCAAAACTAAATCCAATTTGAAAGAGGCCTGAAATGCTGCGACAAATGACAGAAACACATCAGGTACTATAAAAATGACCAAATCCTCACGCTAATAGAATTTTCGCAGCTTGTGCTTTCCTTTACTTTTAGGGGGTTGCACCTGCGTCCTAACAGTCGCCCCCTTTAGTTAATTCATTAACTAACTAACTTCTTTCATTTTGTCAAAATCAGTCTTTGGTACCCATACCTTACTAACATTACACAGGTTGCCTCTTTGCTCTGCATATACTCTGAGGTGGACCAATCGGTTGTTCTATTCTTACTATGCAATGCTCAATCTCCCCATTCCATTTCTCGGTGTGTGTACGTATTTCAAAAGGGGAGTAACCTCGCCTTTTTTAAGTGATGGCATAGGTATTCTCTGGCTGCCGCTTTTCTGCAGCAACCCATAATCAGCTGGCAGGTGCAAAGAAGGATAAGCAACAGAACAAAGACAGGAATCCGCACTTTGAATATTTTACCCATCATGACAGTACCCATGAAAACATAGTCGCAAATCAATCTTGTTCTGTGACCCCCCCCTTCCTTCTCTTTCCTCATGCGCAAAGTGTGTAGTGAGTGAATCGCTTGCGTTAAGAGGCCGTTATCTGCATCATTGGAAGGGTTGTAAGTGCAGCAGGAACTACCTATCCCTGCACAGACGCCTCCATGGTGGTGAGTTATTGATTTTTGGAGGGTAGTGAATCTAATGGTTCACAGTTTATCCCGAATGACGTTTAGTCTATTTTGCGTTTCGTTTGCCAGTTGAATCATCTCACATCTGGTTATTTGGAGCCTTTTTGCATTTGCTGCTGCCTGTAGATTGGGAGCAAGAAGCGAGGGAAAATAATTTCTCAGCTTTACTAAACAGTCTAAACTCCTCAGGAATATCCTTTAGTCCGTCACAGGAGTCCTGGGAAACATAGTTACTGCGTCAATGACATTGCAAGCCCAAGAGTGCATGAGGTGCATCGGTTTAGACATGGGTTGCTCACTGATTGTGGTGAGACTGACATCCAGGACAATGAGAATTGGGGACTGCAGGGTTGCCAAGGAACACACACCCTTCCAGAGTGGCAGCAATTCAGTGTTTGCCAAACCCCTACAAATCCAAAATACATCCATGAAAGCTGGTGTTCCCCCTGTGATGTCTGGGAGATTGAGGGTCATGTTACACAATGTGTTAATCCCCACATGCATGCTGCCGTTGCTTCTGAAACACAAGGAGAATCGTGTGAGTTTCAGTACTTGGGTAGGCTTTTCATGCTGGTCAATCCATGTCCCTTAACAAATTTCTCTCAAACAGCCAAACAAGCCTCATTTATTTGCGATACTGCATCCTGATAGTCCATCCATCCATCCCTCCTGCCCTGCTTTGCACCCCATCATTTCCGCGATCTATACATTTCTATAATAAACGGCACCACCCATCTGCAATTGAGGTCTTGTTTTGCACTGAAGCTGTTCCTGTCCTTCTTCAGCACACCTGATCAGGGTTGGTACCATAAAGATTGCTTCACCTTTCCTCTACCCTACTGTTTGATAGTTCGGTATGTGATTCTTCGAACCCTCCATGTCTGCCATCTTTATCTTTATGTAGTTAGCTGTGTATGCTGTGGTGTCAGCTTCTACTCGTTGTGCTTGGACCCTGTGACCCTGAACCAACCCTTGCACCCTACATAAGGCAAGGCGTAGTAAACATTGAACTGCTTCTGGTGGTAATTCTTGTGGTGTTAACAGTTTGGGTGTGCCTGTTGCATGGGGGATTAAAGAACACATATAGTAAGAATCACTAGATCTCCCTCTTTCGACTACTTCATATGGTTGTACCACATATTGGCCCTTATTACGACGTTGGCGGTAACCTTCCTGTGCGTTGCCGCCAACGCTTTTTACCGTTACTGCCGCCTGAAATTCCGGTGCTGCCGGGTATATCACAAGAGGCGGCATTATGGTAAGTTCCCATTCCCATGGAGTCCCATGGGACTCCATGGGAGTGTGAACCCTGAAGACCTGACACCTTTGTTAACAGTGCCGGTGCTTCAGTGAAAAACCTGCCCGTAGGGGCCTGAACTCCCGGCAGGCTAGGCCTGCCAGTAGTTCAGTACCCCTACTGGCAGACTCACAGTGACCTGGTCACTTGTAATGAGGCCCATTGTAAATTTCGGGGTGATGCACATCTTTACTTTACTACTTGAACTCCTAGGTTTGAAACATCCCTCTTAATTCTGCTCACGGATACGTTACTATTTACTGGCACATATGCAGTGTTGGTGACGTTATTGGACCCACCCCTAGAAAACAACCATATGTATTCAACCATAAGAAAAGAGAGAGCGAGAGAAGAAAAGAAAAACAATACAAGGCATAATATTCTTAACATAAGTCCGCCGTACCTGGCGGCTGTGACATTTATTTAGTGTCGTCTGCACAAAGGGGCGAATTGAGTAATAAATATCAATTTCGCACATCTTTTTCTGCCCCTCCCTCCTCCTTTTTCTCCTTCTTTTCATGGAGGGGCGGTTGGATCGGTTGTCCTTCCGGGTGTCTGTTATGTGGATCCACGTCTTCCGGCCGGCAATGTTTTCCACTGTGGGCAAGACATACGTGATGTTGTAGGGTCCCTCAAATCTTGGTTGATTATACTTCCTTGTGAAGTTCCAGAAAAATATTTTATTGCGGGGTACGAGCCGTCGCGGCTGTGGAGGTGCTTAGTCCTGTTGTGCTGTTGGTGTGTCCGTCGCTGGTGAAGCTAGCTCTCTTGGGTGGGGCCCGCTCTGGCAGGAAATAAGTCCAACAGATTTGATTAACTCCCTAAAATATCCCTGAAATTCATCACCTAACATTTGTGCAGAACTTTGCTTCAGAGGCTGTGCATGCAGCTGTCAATGGAGTATGCAGCCTCCTGTCTGTTAAATGTTTCGTGAGGAGTAAGACGATGATCTGACCCTGGCTGGTTATG
This sequence comes from Ambystoma mexicanum, assembly GCF_040938575.1. Classification (NCBI taxonomy): domain Eukaryota; kingdom Metazoa; phylum Chordata; class Amphibia; order Caudata; family Ambystomatidae; genus Ambystoma; species Ambystoma mexicanum. The sequence goes on from NC_090922.1 coordinate 355,456,955, forward strand.
GAGAGCAAACAATGCTTGTGGCACACCAGACAATGTGTTACAAATCTTAGCAAGACGTTGTTTCAATGGGCCATTTAGGCGCTCCACAATTCTGCTGTCTTGCAGGTGATAAATTGAGCACAATCTCTGCTTTATGCCCCATAAAAGGGACATTTCATTGAAGAGCTTCTTAAAGAAGCGAGTCCCATAGTCAGATCTGAGGATTTCACATATTCATCACTGGGGAAATACTTCCCGTACTAGGAATTTTGCTGCCGATTTGTCATCCGGGTCGACACAGGGACCTGCTTCAAAGCCATTGGGAGAATGGGCCCACCACAACAATTAGATAACTGAAGTTACTGTACCTGTTAAGCATGTCAATGTGGCAGTCTTGAAATGGTCCTGAGGGGCAGGGCAATGTCGCTTTCAATGTCTTAATGTCCTGTAGTGTACATTTGACATGTGGTACAATTTAAATATGAAATGATCAAGATGTTTTTGGTGGTTGTCAACAAACCCTTCTTCCTGTAGGTCAGCCACAATATAGTGCCTGGATACGTGCACAGGGTAGTGCAATTGTAAGTAGTTCCCAAGATATTCCGTCTCTAAATTAAATCTGTGGGGGATGAGGAACACTGTCCTTTGATCCATAACTTCTTCTCTTGCTGGGGAGCCTGTGCTTTTAATTCAGAAATCTGGGTCGTTGGGATTGCATTGTAAGGAATCATTAGTTCTACCTGCTGTAATAATACCACTGGGGACACCGTGGGATTTGGCATTTCAGGATATGCTGCTTCTTTTGCTGCTAAATCTGCTGTATTGTTACCATAAGCAATTGGGTCTGTATTCTTGGTGTGAGCTGCACACTTTGGTACCGTGACTGCTGTAGAGAGTGTTAATGTGTCAATTAACCTAGAAAGTAATGCAGCGTGTTGCACGGGTGTGCCATCTGAATTTCTTTTTTTTTCTTTTCTTCAAATCCTCGCTTCTTCCACCTGGCGAGGCCTGAATGTACTGTCGATGGGATGTCATCTGAGTTAATGGCAGCAAAGAACTCTTTGGATATTTCTAAGGCAGTTATTAGTGTTTTGAGTTCTGCTGCTTGAGCTGAGTAGTTCGAGGGCCGTTATACCTTGGGTATTACTCCGTATTAATCTTCAATCTCTGCTATTGCCTTTCGCCAGTGCCCTGATTAATCGTCGATGACCCGTCAATGAAGAGCACTTCCCCTTCTCCGAGTGGGTCTTCCCTGACATGGGTAAAGTAGTCTGAAGCGTCTACATCTGTCCAATCGTGCTCTATTCACGCATGGTGCATGGCTAATGATCTCTCTCTCTTAATGCCATTAAGACCAAGATCCTTCTCATTGGGACTCCCCGCTACCCTCGCACTCTCTGGCTGCCCTCCTTGAGGCCCCTCCCCCCACCATCTTGTGACACTAAAATCCTTGGTGTCATCTTCGACTCCTTGCTCTCCTTCTCCAATCACATCACAGACCTTGCCAAGAAGGCCCACTTCCAACTTCAGCTCCTCGGAGGCATTGTCCCCTTCCTTCCCCAGAAACTCAATGTCTCCAGAGCTCGGTTCTCTCTAGGCTGGATTACTGCAACAGCCTCTTCCTCAAGATGCCTCTTTTCTCTCTTCGCCCCCTTCAACTTATCCAGAATAGGACTGCAAGACTTATCTTTGGCCTCAAGCCCAGCAACTGCATCTCTCTAGCCCTTAAATCTCTCCACTGGCTCTTGGTAGCTGCAAGGATCAAATTCAAGACCCTCTGCATCATCCACAAGGCTTTCTGGGGCCTGGGACCCGCTACATCCAACTCTCTCTCTCCCTAAATACCTCCATGCTGTAGACCTTTGGTCCTCTAGCTCCACCTCTGTGCAGATCAGGTGTTTTTCCAAGCAGAGAGTAGGGGGTAGATCGCTCTCTAAGGCAGGTGCCTCCCTCTGGAATGGCCTCCTTGCCCCTCTCAGACTTGAGCCAGACCTCCTTGAATTCTGCATGCTTCTCAAGACCCTGATCTTCTCTACCTCCTTCCCTCTCGCCCTTCCTTGCTAATGCCCCATCTGCCACTGCAACTGGCGCCCTGGTCCCTTATGAGTCATACAGAGCACCAGTCTCTCCTTGACCAGTCTATTCCAACACCCCTCCTAACCAGCACTGCCTTTCCGAGCCCCCTTCCCTGACCAGCCTGGTGGGTTGGGCATCCCTCCTGAGTCTGGTCCACCACCAGTCCTCGCACTTAGATGGTGGTCTGCCCCCGGCATCCCATGGCACTTACCCCCCTAGTCTCCCCCAGCACTTGCCTAGCCCCTGGGCCCTTTCTTCCCCTCCTGCATTTTATAGCCTCTGCCCTGACTGCCACTTACCGTCGCCTGCCCCCTGTACTTCTTATTACTGCACTTGCACAATCCAAATGTCACTAGGCCTAGTATGACTGTTACTGTTGTTTCTCTCTTGTCTGGTTCCTGGAAGCACCTTTTTGCTGTATAGTGTGCCTTCTAAATATTCAATAAATAAATATGTCATTTGGTTGTATTGGCTCTACAGTGAATGTTGCTTGATTGACACTGTGACATCTCACTATGTGAATGGAAGGGTTGGACACAATGACCTTGTATCCTGATGCACTTTTTGTGGTGAGAGTGGATTTTGATTTCTCTAGTATGACAGAAAACTGTGTGTTGCACTTTTAATGTGACAGAATATCCCATTGTGATTGCAGAGGATTTTTGTACTGCGAAAGCAGCTGCTGCTAGAGCCTGCTTGCATGGAAAATGTCCCTGCATGACTGGGCCTAAGAGACCACTGCTATAAGCCAAAGGCGTGTGTCCCATTGATGTCTGTTGAGTGAGGACAGCCCTCAACACTTGACCCTTAGAATGTGAGAACAGGACGAATTTTTATGGTAGTCAGCGTTGCTAAAACATGTGCATTACTGATTGCATTTGTGAGTTATTGGAACGATTAAGCCATCTTATCTGTCCAGATAATGGGTCTCTTAACTTGCTGCACTTCTTTTAACCCCTGCAATAGAGGTTTGGTATAGGTGGAGTAATCAAATATCCAGGCCCGTCAATAGTTACATAATCCTAGGAATTGCTGCATCGGCTTGACCGTGGTTGATTGTGGGATGTGGTGTACTGCTGTTGCCCTTTCTGGTGTTACTCTCCTACCAGCTGCTGATATTATCTGCCCTGGGTATTCAACTTCTTGCTAGCAGTATTGCAATTTCTCTTTTTTGACATTGTATCCCTTCGTCCCCAATAAAGTTAAAAGTGTAACAGAGTAATTTCTACACTGTTCGTCTGTGCTACACACTTGGAGGTTGTCTACATACAGAATGATACAATTATACGTTTACAATACCCCTGTGACAAACGTGTGTGTTGGAACCTCTGTCCTCTGTAGGTGAATGCTGTGAGATACTGGGAGTCGAGGTGCAATGGGAAAGAGAAAAATGCATTCTTGATGTCTATTATTGTGCAATGGGTTGCTGCGGTGGAACTATTGTAAAGCGTAATGGCGGGATTGGGGACCACTGGGAACTCTGCCTCTACAAAATTGTTCAACGGGCCCAAGTCCGGAACCATCCTCTGCGATGACACTTTCGCCTTTTTCTCTGGGTACACAGCTGTGTTGCATGGGGACTCTGATGGTACTATTACACCCTGCTGCCACAATGCTACTTTGGTGGAATGAATCAATTTGTCTGTTTCTTTGGTCAGGGGGTACTGCACGACCCAGGGCAACACTGCCTGTGGTTTTCGTTTGATGTAAACTGTCCCTATCCCTTTTAAGAGACCTAAATCAATGGGGCCACTGCTTCATAGTTCTCTGAACACCTTCTCTCAATCTTTCCTCAGATGTGGTGATAGTGTCTTAGCAAGGAGCATGATATGGGGTACTTCTCTCTGTTTGCTAATTATCTGACTATGTATACAGATTTGAAACACCATCTCCCCTGCGTCTTCGAACAATTGCTCATCAGACACCTCTTGCAATTGCTCTTTTGGGTCAATACATAGGACTGTCTGCCATTCAATGTCATTCTCGTCTGTGCCAGACAGTATTACTTTGTCTGCCTTAGTGATCACTGTGTCTAAATCTAATGTGGTGATGGTGCCTGGTGCTATCTTCAGGGGGATGGCTTTTCTGAAAATAAATTCTGTGGGTATGCCTAGTGTTTTGTTCTCAATCCCGGGCACCCAACCTAACTGAATTGTTACCCCATAGAAGAACAAATCTGGTTTAAGTGACACGCCCCGCAGGGCCCTGTGACTACAAAGTGCTTGCATTACCACAGTATCCTAATCATGTTATGTGCCTGGGATAGAACACACTATGCCTTGCTCGATTAATGAAATGGTCATGTTCAACTTGCTAATGATGTCCCTAACCAACGGGTTTACTAGGGTATCTTGTGAATTGTGATGGGTAAATATTCAGTGAAAGGAACTGATGCACCAGACCCAGAGAATCCATGCGTGTCAATTTCTCCAGACAAAGGAAACTACCCCTCCCTAATGCAGGACTTGTCACGATGCACGGGCGGTGGCGTCTATGGAAGAGATACTAGACGGCTGACGCGGAAGCACAGCGGCGGTCTAGTCTTCCTTCGTGCACGTCATCACGCCGGAGTACTTGTACGTGCCCATGACTGCACAGAGACGCGTTGCATCCCTCTTCCGCGCTGGGTACTAACGCTGTGTTTTCCTTCCGTTCCAGACCTTTGTTTTCCTTTGCTCTGCTTTGCTTGTTCCTGCTCTCTGCCCTCCTCTCCTCCCCTTCCTCTTGTGATTTTGTCTGGGCTTCCCTCGCCTCTCCTGATTCCCCCGCGTTCGTTGGGGGCACTACTGTCTTTTCTCCCCGGCTCTCCTGACCGCTCCTTCTTTTCGGGCCGGTTGTGTTTCTTCATCGGACTCCTTCTGCCTCCACTCTCCAGTCAGCTGATCCACCTGATCCACCTTCTACCCATCGGACTCCTTCTGCCTCCACTCTCCGGTCAGCTGATCCACCTTCTGCCTGTGATACCACCGCCATCCCTCCTGGCTCATCCGCTTCGCTCTCTAGCAACACCAGGGTTTTCAGCTTGGCTTTTCCCTGGTTATTGGGGCCTGCTCCCTGGGGGGGTCCCTGCACCAGGCAATTGCAATACTGGCGCAGTGGCCACCAGTCGAGCTAGTTCCAAGGGCTACACAAAAAAGGCCGACACAACCTGGAGGGATAGAAGGACAATTTCGTCAGAGGAGTCCTCGGAGGACATTAATACAGGTGAGGAGGATGAGGAGGCTTTGGGCACAGATTGGGTAAGTCCTTTGGGTATTCCACCTACTCCTGAGAGATTGCAACGCCAAGAGATGGCTAGCCTGGAACAATATCAGGAGCTGGTCAAGGCTATACAGGGCATAACCATCAAGTTACATACTATGAAGACTGAAAACAATGCACTTAGGGCAGATAATGCTAATCTCAGACAACAGATTACACAAAGAGAAGAATACCGTGGGGATCTTCCTCCGATGCCCTTACCATGCGGCAAATTCGATGGAAACCCAAAGAGGGTAAAGGAATTCCTTGATGCTTGCCTGGTATATTATTCTTTTCGCCCCAAGACATTCAAACTGGATAGGACCAAGGTGGGCTTTTTGATTTCAAATATGGCGGGTAATGCTCTTGCATGGGCAACCCCGATGGTAACCAACTCGCACCCTGTATTGAATACCTATGGAACTTTTGTACAGAAACTCTGCGAGAGATTCGAAAGACCAGAAGTCCTGTATACCTGTTATGAGAATCTATTGTACATCAAACAGGGGACTCTTGATGTCCATTCCTTTGTAACCCAGTTTCAACGTATTGCTGATGAGACAGGGTGGCCTGATTCAGCAAAGCAAACCCTTTTCCGGAGGGGCTTACATGAGGAGATAAAAGATGAACTATCTCGGGTATCCCGACCAACATCCTTTCAAGATTTGGTGGCGTTGGCTCTCCAGATCGAGTATCGGCTCACAGAACGTAAGGCAGAAAGGAGGAGACCTAGATCCTACACCCCTCTTCCTGCCTCATATCCACCTGTTTACCCGGAAAAGCCTTCCGCCCTAGGAGAGGAACCCATGCAGATAGTGTCTGCCCGGGGTCCTTTGACATCTGCGGAAAAGAAGAGACGTAAGGATTTCTGTTTATGCATGTATTGTGGATCGGAGAAGCATCTCCTTAGAGACTGTCCCGAAGTTCCTACCCGAAAGGGGGGAAACGACAGATCCCGACCCTGAACAGGGACAAGGAAGGGGTTTCCTGGGCCAATCCCTGTGTAACCAATCCATCTGTCATCCCAGAGCCTTCTCTTCAGCTGATGGTCTTTAAAGTTGTGCTGGAGATTTCGAAAGACCGCCAGGTAGAGTGTCTGGCTATGTTGGACTGTGGAGCAGCTGGATGCTTCATGGATGATCACTGGGCGGAGATGCATTCGGTTCCCAGAAGAAATGAGCTTCAACCTATCCCTGTGGAGGGAGTGGATGGCACTCAGCTGTTTTCAGGGCTGATTATACAAGAAACACAGGAGGTTCTTGTGGTGATGCATTCCCATCAGGAATGGTTGACTTTTGATTTAATCAAGGCTGCTCATGTTCCGGTAATACTGGGTATTTCCTGGTTGAGGAGACACAATCCTCGGATAGACTGGAGAGCAAACAGACTGGATTTTTGTTCAGACTTATGTCTTCGATCATGCCTCAATCAGAATGGGAAGCAGATCCATCAAGGAACAGCCTTGCCTACAAAGAGCATAAATTCCATTCCTGTGGCGTATTAAGAGTTTGCAGACGTATTTGCTGATGTACATCCTCGTCCTCCTACCACCCCATCGAGCTGAGGACTGTAAGATAGAACTTGTACCGGGGGCTGAAGTACCGTTTGGAAGAATGTTTCCATTGTCACTTCCAGAAAAGGACACCCTACGAGAATACCTGACGATCAATTTACAGAATGGACTTATCCAAGAATCCTCTTCTTGCGCTGGAGCGTCTCTCTTCTTCATCCCCAAGAAAGGCACCAAAGAACTTAGACCCTGTATCGACTATCGTGGGCTTAATAGCCTAACCATCAGAGATAGGTACCCCATGCCTTTAATAAGAGAAATCTTAGAAGCAGTCCAAGGAGCTTGATGGTTTACCAAGTTGGACCTTAGAGGGGCATATCGTCTCCTACGAATAAGGAAGGGAGATGAGTGGAAGACGGCCTTCCGCACACCCTTAGGCCACTTTGAATATAAGGTGATGCCCTTTGGGTTGGTAAATGCACCTGCCCAATTCCAGAGGTTTATGGACAAGATCGTCAGCGACCTTCTCTTCTCATCTGTAGTGGTTTATTTGGATGATATCCTGATCTTTTCCTCCCTAGAACAACATCGACAACAGGTTAGGGAGGTACTCCGACGACTCAGACTTCATAATCTTCTAGCCAAACCTGAAAAATGTACGTTCGAAGCATCATCAGTGTCTTATTTGGGCTTTGTTTTATCCGAAGGAAAGGTGGAAATGGACTCTACTAAGACCAGCGCTATCACCAACTGGCCTTCCCCGACTTCGGTAAAGGATATACAAAGGTTTTTAGGGTTGCCCAACTTTTATCCAAGATTCATATCCAATTTCTCGCACCTTGTGCTACCCATCACGGCACTACTAAAGAAGGACACGAAGTTTGAATGGAACAAGGAGGTGGAACTCGCGTTCAGGCAATTGAAGGAGGCCTTTATCAGTGCTCCCATTCTTAGACAACCCGATCAATCGCTGCCGTTTATTGTGGTAGCCGATGCTTCTTATGGAGCCATAGGGGCAGCATTATTGCAGCAAAAGGAGGATCTACTGGAGCATCCCATTGCCTACTATTCAAGAACTCTTACCCCCAGTAAGAAGAACTATTCGGTTATTGAAAAAGAACTACTGGCCATTCACCAAGCCTGTGAGGAATGGCGACATTTGTTGCAGGGTGCCTTACACCCTTTCCAGGTTTGGACGGATCACCGAAACCTTAGCTTATTACAACAAATGGAGTGTAGGAACTCCCGTTATGCCAGGTGGGCATATTACTTTTCCCAGTTTGATTTTGAGCTCACATACTTACCCGGGAAGGAGAACTGCTTGGCGGACGCCCTTTCAAGGAGATTGGGAGAGGAAGCCGGGAAGTATACAGGTCAAGAGTATATTCTTAAAGGGAAACAACTTGTGAACGTCATCAATACTTTCCTTCAACAAGTATTAGCAGCTCAGAAGGAAGATCTTGTCATACCGTCATCACTGGTACAAAGAGGGAAGTATTGGTTTTTGGGCGATTCGCTATACTTGCCAAACCGATCTCTGCAATCGCAAGCCCTCCAATGGAGTCCTGATATTCCCACGGCTGAGCATAAGGGAAGAGCTGCCACGTTGGAATTAACAAGAAGGCATTTCTGGTGGCCGACCATTGTTCATGATACACGTGAGTATGTTTCTTCATGCCCTGTGTGCGCCCAAAATAAATACTGCACCTCTAAGCCGCTAGGACTACTCCAGCAGGAAGATATACAAGCGGGACCCTGGCAACACACCACGATGGATTTCATTGTGGATCTGCCAGTATCAGAAGGATGTACTACAATAATGGTGGTGGTTGATACTTTCAGCAAGCTAGCACATTTCACCCCGTTGAAGGGAATTCCATCAGCGTCTTTGACAGCCGAAGTGTTTCTCAGGGATATTGTCCGACTACACAGACTTCCATACACTATAGTTTCCGACAGGGGTACTCAATTTACCTCCAAGTTCTGGTCCTGTCTGTGCAAACAGCTACAGATTCATAGAGCCTTATCTTCGGGCTTCCATCCCGAGAGCAACGGCCAAACCGAGAGGTTAAATGCTACACTCGAACAATATCTCTGATGTTTTAGTAACCAGGCACAGGATAACTGGTATTCTCTCGTTCCAGTAGCCGAATTCTCTTATAACAACACCACGCACACGGCCATTGGGATAAGCCCTTTTCGATGTACTTACGGATACGACCCTAGACACATCCCTCTATCTACAGGAAAGTCTGCCAACATTCCCACTATTGATTTTCTTTTGGAAACCCTAAAGCAGACACATAAGCAAGCCCAAGATACCCTTACCGAAAGCCGTCGAGACTACAAGAGGTGGGCAGAAAAAAAGAGAAGGAACTGTCCTAATTGGCAAGTAGGAGATAAAGTATGGTTGTCGACCAAATATTTGCCCAGAAGGATCCATTCGGGAAAATTCGCTCCTAGATTCATTGGCCCATTTACCATCAGTCAACGGATAAAACCAGTGGTGTTCTGTTTGAACTTGCCAGGAGCTCTTCGCAAGATATACCCAGTATTTCATGTCTCCCTTTTTAAAGAATATCGACCGGATCCTCACAACAGACGGAAGAAAAGGGAAACGGACCTACTTTTCAAACCTCCGGAATATGAGGTATCCAGAATTCCGGACTCCCGTTACAAACATGGAGTGCTTCAGTATCTCATCCTTTGGAAAGGATACCCTTGGACGGAAAGATCTTGGGAGCCGGTAAAGAATCTTAATGCACCCAGATTATTAAGACAGTTTCACCAAAGCCATCCAGGAAAGCCCGGAGGGGCCGCTTCAAGAAGGGGTCATACTGTCATGATGCACGGGCGGTGGCGTCTATGGAAGAGATACTAGACGGCCGACGCGGAAGCACAGCGGCGGTCTAGTCTTCCTTCGTGCACGTCATCACGCCAGAGTACTTGTACGTGCCCATGACGGCACAGAGACGCGTTGCAACCCTCTTCCTCGCTGGGTACTAACGCTGTGTTTTCCTTCCGTTCCAGACCTTTGTTTTCGTTTGCTCTGCTTTGCTTGTTCCTGCTCTCTGCCCTCCTCTCCTCCCCTTCCTCTTGTGATTTTGTCTGGGCTTCCCTCGCCTCTCCTGATTTCCCCGCGTTCGTTGGGGGCACTACTGTCTTTTCTCCCCGGCTCTCCTGACCGCTCTTTCTTTTCGGGCCGGTTGTGTTTCTTCATCGGACTCCTTCTGCCTCCACTCTCCGGTCAGCTGATCCACCTGATCCTCCTTCTACCCATCGGACTCCTTCTGCCTCCACTCTCCGGTCAGCTGATCCACCTGATCCACCTTCTGCCTGTGATACCACCGCCATCCCTCCTGGCTCATCCGCTTCGCTCTCTAGCAACACCAGGGTTTTTCAGCTTGGCTTTTCCCTGGTTATTGGGGCCTGCTCCCTGGGGGGGGGGGGGTCCCTGCGCCAGGCAATTGCAATACTGGCAAAGTGGCCACCAGTCGAGCAAGTTCCAAGGGTTACATAAAAAAGGCCGACACAACCTGGAGGGATAGAAGGACAATTTCGTCAGAGGAGTCCTCGGAGGACATTAATACAGGTGAGGAGGAGGAGGAGGAGGAGGCTTTGGGCACAGATTGGACAAGTCCTTTGGGTATTCCACCTACTCCTGAGAACTTGGTAGCTCCTCTGTCGACCATAAAAGAAAATGTTCGATCCCCTATCTTCACTCCCAGTCAGGGGTCCTCTTCCTGGTCAGAAGTTACTGATGGGACTGGGCATGTCAGATTGCTCTGTGTTCTGTCTTATTGTGGGTAAACATCTGTGCCTGGGAGCGGGAAAGGCTTGCCTCCTGTCACACTCACCTCTGTGTAATGAATGACTGTGCCCTGTGGCAGGTTTTTTCTATCCCATGGCTGGCCAGGTGACTTTTGCATGTGTGTCTGAGGGAGATTTGGTGCTGGGTATTGAATCGGCTGCTGCTCCATGGGGCCTGGGGCGGGTGGGGTAAAGGGGGGGGGGCTACATTTAGGACGGTGGATGGTGAGCTGATACACTGGAGCATAGGGTTGTAGGGCATAGGTGCCCTGCTTCTGCATTCCTGTGCAAAATGTCCTATCAAGACCAACCCTGCCCTCCAAACCTAGGTCTCATCTCCCACCTGACCCCCATCATCCCCCTCACCCCCTTTTCCTCTCTGGTAACTGCCCCATGCCCTCTGGAAATCTCCCCTCTGCCATCTCCTTGCCCTTCCGTCCAACCCTGCAGAGGGTTCTGTCCCTGCTGGCCTTTCCGTGGCATTGGTAATCACTGCTCCTTTCATGCTGAATTTAGATATCTTTTTTCTGTACTAGTTTTGATTCTGCCTTCTGTGTTTGTTCTACTCTCTCTACTCTCTCCTTCTCCTTTTGTTGCCTCACTTTACATTAATGTATACCATGTGTGCATGTATTTCAGGCCATGCCTTTGCTTCTATGCCAACCACCTCATTCAAATCGTCTTGCACTTCTGGGGGAAGACCCTTGAGCAACAAATGATAGAGACTGCTACATTCTTGTCCCATGTCTCTCCAGTCTCTAACCGCCATAACTCCTATATTTGTTGAATGTAGCATGTGGGGTCCTCATCTGCCTTCATTGTGCAGGCCATGATAGAGTTTATTTCAGCTGTGACTGGGTATCTGTCCCTCAAATCTTTCCATACGTGACAGTTGTTAAATGGTACGCCATTGTGGCTGTTACTGCGCAGTTTAACTCCATTGTATCCCGCCTGCCTCCATATGTCGTCCGCCTGTTCCCCTAAAAGGGCGGCGAACAAACTCATGTCCACTACAGCTAACATGATCCCTGCTGTCTTTTTCAAGGGCATACATTCACTGGCCTGCTCCTGCTGTGTGCGCATTTTTATCTCAGTCATGTGGGGCCAGGGCACATAATGGCACATAATGGTCCCTTCTGTAGCAACATGAACGGTGTTGCCTGTTTTTTATGCTGGGAGACTTGCTTCTTACTCTTAACTGGGCCAATTTTCCCAATCTGCAGCCAGCGCTGGCAGCCACATGGTGTTACTTCCTCCTGCTCATCCGTCTCCCACTAATCCTCATCCTCTGCTCCCTTTTGACTGTATGCTGAGTCATAGTCTACACTATCGTGGTGTGCATTCGTATCTTGCAGGCATTCTTGACTGAATTGGGGGATTGTTGTTTTTACCTTTTAGATCTTTGCATCGTTTTTCTGTTGATCTGAAAGAGAATCAGTCCCGCCCTCTCGTCGTCTGTGCCCATTGCTGAACACTGCCCCTCCCCTTCTCCCTGCGCCGCTTTCGCTAGCTACTCTTCCGCTACTCTTTCCGCCTTCTGCAATGCCACCTTCTATTTCCATAATTAATGGGTTTCGGGCTGCTTCTCCAGATTCCCCTCATGTTCCCCTTTTGTCCTCAGTTGGGGGTGAAAACTGGAGTTTGGTGTATCCTGCAGTGGACTGTAAAGGAAAGGACCCATTAGGGGGTGGAGTAGTGACATGTATGCGTACTTGATTCATTACCTCTGCACTGTCATCAGGGGCGTTCTCTTCCTCCTCAAAAATGTTCCATAATTCAAGTATACTCTACCTATTTTTTGACTTCTTCCCTTTATGAGTTGACAACAAATCTGTATACATATGTTCCAATACATTTGTATCATGCGTGCCAAGATTTAAACAGTTTTCCCGCAGTTCCCTACACCCACTCTTGGAGGTACTTAAGGATTTTCTCTTTATATTGCAGAAGTGTTTTGCACATGTGCTCTTAACGGAGTGCCCCTAATAACACATGGTCCCAACCTTGCTCAAAACAACAAAACTCCACAGATCCTGGGCCTGCAGAGCCTTATTCTAAAAACTCACTGTACCCCAATAAACCATTTACTCATACAAATATGAAAGCACCTGACCCCAAAACACTGCCACTTACACACAATGGCCAAAAAACTCCCTATCCACAAACACCTTTTATATACGCAGTGTGCTCCCAATGCCTAAGCATTGATACCTCTATGTAAATGCCAGCTGCTGATAAACGCAATAAAAAACACATTTATACACACACTGATGTAGATCCTTCCTCTGCCTACTTGCCTCGGGGCGAGGGAACTTAATCCTCCTCAAACTCCCCTTCTAGAGCTGTGGGATATCCTGTCCTTTCCTCATAGGGCCATCACTTTGTATAAAGTGCTGTCTTTCCCCGTTCTAAGAGGAGCTTCCCTACATGTCTCTTTTGCGATTGTATATGACGTCCGGTTTTCCCCGAGGCGGGGGAACTTCACCTCAATGCTAGTCAAACCTCATGCTATAACACACAACGTTGTCTTTCCTCGTCTTCGAGAAGTTTCCCCTTCTATCACAATAGCAGTTTACAAGCAATAACAAGATACCAATAACACTGTGTTTCATGCAGAAAGTGCACTCACTTTCTATGTGTCTTCCAAGTTCCCCCGAGGCTTTATCCCCCGCAAACTGCCTGCACAGCCCAGCAGCCCTACTCCACAGACAAGATAGACATTCAGAATATCAGAGCATCTGCTCACCTCTCTGTTTGTGTGTACGGAAACTGCTCTCGGGAGGCAGGGCTCTGCGGCCCACGCCGAGCGGCTGGAGGACCCTACGTGTTTTCGGGAGGCACTGGAGATCATGTCAGAGTCACCAAAAATGTACGGTAGGCCCAAAAACCGATCGGAAAAATCAATCCAAGGAAGCAATAATGGAGAGCACGATTTGCGAGAAAACGGCTTTCATATATGCAAATTACAGCCAGGGGGTCACTCAGCTCCTTGGAACTGAAAACGCTCTTGATCTGTCCACATCGAGTTAGAATATTTAAAGACAAATACCACAGAATTTGAATGCCTTGCCAGTTTCAAGTGCATGTTAATCCCACGTTCTCTATTGGCTCCCACCTACATAGAAATCTAAATGCAATATACATTAGTACGCTCTATTGGTTAGTACGTTACCTTTGACTATCCTAATTGCAGCCACCTACGAATGACCTAATTGTGCATTCAGCAGAACATACCTCATCCTGATTGGCTAAAGTTATGCATGTAACATTTACTAAAATGGCATAAGCTTTGATCCAGATAAGATTTTAAGGTGGGAGTATTTTACTCCCTATTTTTAAACTTTGAGAGTACATGTGATTTCAAGCGAGTAAAAATGACTTTTCTCCTTTGCCAGAGAGTAAAATGTATGTGACATCCAGCCGAAGTGTGCAAAAACATTTCCTGGAGAGTCAGGTTTTGGATGTTTTAATTGTAGTCTTGAAGATTTTAGAGGCTATAAAACCTGTGATTGGTGTAATGACAATCATGTACTCTTGTCACTCACCATTTATAGTAATGTACCCCATTGACTGCAAGGTTGAATGGATGTAAACTAGACCGGGCATACTCGTCATTTTAAATACTGTTTTTATAACTGGAGTGTAAATTAAATCATAAATGTAAAAATGATCTCCCTCCGCATGATTATGCACACAGCACCGGAACTCTGAAAAAGACAATTGTGCAATACTGGTTTGCTTTCACAGGGAAAAAAAAACATAATTTGTTACAAAAGATAAATTCTCAGTTACAACTTGGTTTGCCATCTTATTAATTATACAATCCTAAAATGCTAGGAAAATACATCTGCACAGTGTTTTCTGTTTGCTCCACGAGCATCTACACACAACACAGCAGAAGCTGAATGGAAAGAAACAATTCCTTTTATCCCAGTATGCAGTTTCTTATTTTGAAAGGCTTCAGAGAAATACATTGTTTCAGAGGCTTTTCTATGTGGCTTGCATTTACGTACATGTAGATACGAATCAAGAGGCGCTCTGGTTTCTGTCAAGTAACATGACCTTTGCACTGCCCTCTGCTCTAAACTTGTGCGTAAAGGAACACAGGAAAATAATAAAGCTGTCGTATTTGCAAGATTTTCATGCGTAAAAAGGCCTACTACGAACCTTATCTGGAGGCCTGGGCATACCCTCATTGGTTAAATAAAGTTCATGTAACTTCTGATGGGATGTGCAGTCCCACCGATAGTGAGTGTGAAGAGTGAAGTCAGCAAATTAGACACAGTAATATCCTCTTCCATGAGCTCAGCCAATTTGGCAATCCATAGTGTTTCCAGGCTTTGCCTCAGGTTACTCTGCAACAGGTTTGCGACTCCCATTTTGAAACATGTTATCCGTGGCACACATTCTTCAAACTATCTCTTGGGAACTAGGTTGCCCCATAAGAAACATAACTAAACTCCCCTCTTTGAAGATTAATTACTACCAAGCCATTCTGTTGCGGACCCATTTGTCCCAAAACTCCCTAGGGGGTAGTATAAGCATGATCTAGTTTGATGCTTTGGCAGTGTCTACACCCAAGTCTTCATTCACACTAAAATATATTTTCTTTCACAACTATTATTGTCAAGAAGACAAACCGTTATTCTACATTTCACTCAAAGCTGGCCCTGCAACAATAACTGTGTGTCTCCCCTCACCCTTTCTTCCTTCAAGGACTTTGACATGCTGAACACTCTCTGGGGCAGGAATACAGTTTAATTAATTGGAAGGACAGAAAGTAACAGAAATGGCGCTGAGAGTGAGTGCAACATTGAGTGCTGTCTCGCTGTGTTGTGCTGGAGGATACGTTTGTCTTCACCCACGTTTGGCTTGCTGTTTGGGCACCTGATGCTGTTAATATCTGGGGAGTATTTAAACAGGCACGCGCACCAGAGCGAGTGCAACAGTGAGTGCTGTCTCACTGTTTGGCTGATGATGGAAGCAAAACCTTTCTGAGGTGACAGATTATGCGTAAGGCCATTAAAACAAAACTTTATTGAGGCTGAAGCTGGTGCTGGGTTAGTACTTTAAAATGCTGGTACGCACAAGGAAAAATACCAGGAGAAGTCAGTCATGTGAAGAAGCCACTAAACCATATGGAAAAAATAATAACTAGCTTGGAGAGAGGGGAAAACAGCAATGAGGGCCACCTGGGCAAAATTATGTCAACTTTCCCTGGGAGAGATATAGTAGCATCTGATTTTTTTCCAGTCTCGGATATTAATAAAAGAACTACGTCATCACCAAAATTAACTAGCAAGGTGGGCTTGTCACAGTTACAATCTATTGACAATAATCACGCGCTATTAAATTTTATTCGTTGCAAAGAACTGGAGGAATTGGAGGAGTCATTAAAGTCAACAACTTTTTCACATATGGGTTTTACCGCATTGGAAGCTATTGTAAAGGCATTATTTGTACTTTGCTCCAATATAGCGAGAACCTTAAAAGAACAAATGTATACGGTCAGCTGAATTGTGGATATTATTTTGTTTAATAGTGGTATGGATTCGAATGGTCAGCCAATAAGCATACTCCATACACCGAACCCTGTGACCCAGTCATGTAAGACCGCCTATGTAGAGGATTTAATTATTCTGGATGTGAAGGCGAATGTTCGAGAAGGTACATCTAAGAAGATGGCACACATTACTAGTGAGGCATCAGTGATGATTGTTGGAATGGAAGTGGCGGAATCTGACTCTAACAGAGAAAACCTTTCCAGTTCTGATAAAACAACATGCCCACGGAAGGGTAATGGCAATGTCGGACCAGGTGAATTGGATGAGGAAATCTCACAGAAGTCTCCAGAGTGTAGCTTACAACTTGAAACTCGGGGGGGGGGGGGGGGAAGAAAGAGGATAGTGAGACAACTGCATCCTAGTCAGGGCCGATCAGTGGCTTGACATATGACGGCGTTGCTAGAAATTCCAATCCTGAGCCTCCAGCTCCATAAGAGGGCGTGCTAACCCTTCCATCACAGGAGCGCACTGGTCTTTTTCTTCAAAAGGACGTGCTTGCCGAAGGTCTGGGAAAAACCTCATTCTGGGCAGCAGATAAATAAAAAAAATTAAAGCTCACTATAAGCTCCACACATCGAAGGACATACCCTTGGCTGCCTGCCCGCTTACTTCATCAATGGTGGTAGTAGCAGCTACACTCCAGGCTAGGCCTTCTTCAACCTCCTCCACAGCTGCCTCGCCAGTCTGAATGGCATCAAGACATTTTTTTTTTTCCAATGCAGGTCTTCAGCGGTGTCCGGCGAATACTGAAGTCATTCTGGCGGCTGCCAACCTCAAGCTGTGGAGAGAGCTTTCAGAGTTCCAAGATTGTATCCCACAGGACAGGCTGGAAGATTTTAAAGAGGACCTATCTGACGCCAGGGTTCTGGCACAGGACCTGCTGGAGGCGGCGGCCCATCATGTGTATACATCCGCTCAGGGCCATATGATCGGAGTCGATATTTCCCGCCAGGCGTGGCTTTATGCTACAAAGTTCTCAAAGGAGGTCCAAGACAAAATACTCAACCTCCCTTTTGAAGGGAATGAGCTTTTCCATCCTACAACGACAAGGAACTCAGTAAGACAAAAGCAAGCACACTGGCTGCTAAATCTTTGTCAGTCCTAGTAAAGCAGCTTCCAGCTAAAGTGGCATGTACGCAAAGGTTGGGACTCAAACAAGATCCTCTTCAAGTGTTGGAGTTTTCCAGGAGCGTTGAGCGCGCCGAGCAGAAGGATCCTCTGGTGGACCTCGACGCAAGCAGCAGATGGCCATGTTCTACGTGAACAAACAGGGGGGCAACAGGGCTTCTCTGGTGGATCTAGCCGTCCAGATTTGGAATTGGGCAGTCCAACACAAGGTCTGGCTACAGGCCGCGCACATTCCGTGATGGAACAATGTTGCTGCGGATTCGCTGAGCCCGCCAGCCTATTGCGAACCACGAGTGGGGAATGAACAATGAGGTTCTTGACAAACTTTTCCAACTATGGGGCACTCCAACGGTGGACCTCTTTGCAACTGCAACCAACAGGAAACTGCCGTTTTATGCCTCCAGGGACGGCCTCGGAGCGTCTTCCTTGGGGGATGCATTTGCGATTCCGTGGGGCAACATGAAGGCTTATGCCTTCCCTCCTCTGCTGTTGATTCACTGTTCGCTCTGGAAGCTCAGGAGCGCCTCCAACTGCACTCTCCTGTACATAGCTTCTTGATGGACAGCCAGGTTCTGGTTCTCGGAGCTTCAGCACCTTTCAATATGCGACCCACTCAGTTTACCTCAGATCCCCAGTCTTCTGGATCGGAGCAATCACCAGGTGCGGCACTCCTCCCCACAATGCCTCAACTTGGCAGCCTGATGTCTGAGTTCAAGTCCTTGGCACAGTTTAACCTTTCAGAGGATAATATGTGCATAATCCAGGCAGTATGTAAGCCTTCTACAAGAGCACTGTACAAAAGTAAATGGCTTTGTTTTTGTCATTGGTGTCTTGCTAAATAGCTTGATCTTCGGCATGCTTCTATTGACTGTGTCCTTTCATTCATATCGGACCTTGCTGCCTCTGGCATCCAGGTCTTATTGTGCAGAACTTGTCTGTCCGCCATTGCAGCTTATCGTTCAACAGATAATTGTTTTTTTCTCTAGCAAACCCAGTAATCAAGAGGCATTTTGTAGGTCTCCTTCACCTCTTTCTGCCAATCGGGCCTCCTCACCCAAAATGGGATCTAAATGTGGTCCTTACTGCTCTTTGTCACAAGCTATTCGAACCACTGGCCACAAGAGAGCTCCAGTTTCTCTCCTGGAAAGTGGCCTTGTTAATTGCAGTTACATCTACTAGAAGAATAAGCAAGCTCTCTCTGTCAAACACCCGTTGTTGACCTTTCACAAGGATAAGGTTGTGCTTCGCAATCATCCTTCTTTCCTTCCACAAATTGTCTCGGAGTTCCACATAAACCAGTTCATCTCCTTCCCGTTTTTTTTTCCGGACTCGGACTCGGACTCGGATGCAGAGAAGGGTACTCCTTAACCTGGATGTCAGAAGACCTCTGAAGTTTTATCTTCAAAGAACGAGCAATTTCAGAAGTTCTCCACAACTCTTTGTTACTTTCAGGGACCCAAAAGGGAAACCAGCTTCAAAAGCTTACATTTCATGATGGATTGCTTCATGCATCTCAGAGGCCCCGTGTAAAAATAAAAGAAGGACAACAAGTAGTTTTTGATGCTTCAAACTGCTCCGGTCCCGTCCCGAAGGATGGAATGTCCCAAAAGTATGGAGGAAAGGGGACTATGGACTAGATGTAAGGTAGTCACTATGGTGAGTAACTTTGTTATTTTATGCCTGGGTCTTCCTGATGAAGTGCAGAAACAGCTAAAGAAAATTGTAGGGATTGAAAAGAAGCAATGGCTCGAGATCTAGTTGAATATTGTTCATTATTGTCGACTAAGACAACAGAAGGAGAGGAACAAGATAGAACAAGGGCAGCTAAATTGGTGCAGCATTGTCAAAGGCAACGATGAAGGGAGTGATGATAACAAATGTTGGGGGAGAAAATTATGGACAGGAATATCAACAACAGGGAGCGAGTGGATATATGGGAGGAAGAGGAGAAGGTCATTATTACAGCAGAGGGAGGGGGTACACAATGAGAGGAAGAGTGTATGGATTTGGAGGTGGATATGGAGGAGGTTTTGGTGAGATGGGACCACGATTTGGAGGTTTTGTAGCACAGTGTTGGATGTGTGGGAAGGTTGGGCATTCTGCACGGGCATGCAGCGGAGGGACATTGAATGAATGAATGAAGGATTGCAGCTGTAAGGAAGGCATGGTATCAAACAGTGATGACAGACACAAGTGATCGCAGTTCAAGGGTGTTTATTGAAGGGGTTGGTAGAACACCTATCTAAATCTAAATATGGGAGCAAGCTAAGACCATTAAATAATAGTTCAGTCCTAGTGGAGTCCGTCAAAATAAAAATGCCTATACTAATAATCCTATTGCCAATCCTTACTTCTAAATACAAAAGGGTGTGCGATAACAATGTATGCAAAAGTAAAATGTTCAAGAAATGATATTTCGGGATAGTTGAGCAGTTGGCTTGCCTTCCCCACGTTTTCAGCACGGGCAAGGTGGTACGTGCAGGTTTTGCACACACTCTGGCTTCTTGGCTACAAGGTAACAATTCAACACATAAACATCAGGGCCTTCCGCCAAAGTCTCTCTCGCAATGACAGTCTTATGGCAGAGAGCCGGATGTAACAAACAAAACACAAAAGCTATTTTCCTTTGTCAGGGTTTTCACATTCACAAGTTAAAGACTGGTCTCCCTCGTTCAGGCTCAGAACATGGATCCCCCTCGTCTGGGCTCAGATTCTCTTTTCCATAATGTTCACAACTTGGCCTCCCTCGTTCGGGCTCGGGCCACGGTTCACCCACTTCTGGGCTTCGATTCACTTCACACAATTACATTTCACATCAGTCTTCTACTTTAGTGTCTCTTGTCAGGATACCGTACAGAGACCTTTGTTAGATCACATTCACGGTGGTGGACCACTCTGTCAACAGTATTGTATCTTTCCTTCCAATGTTCAAACATTCCCCAGCAATTTAGCTTTACCCGTGTCACGCATTTCACAATGTTCGTTCCAGCGTTTGTTTTATAATGTTGCAGCTTGCAACCTTGACTTCAACACAGACCGGTCTTCCCAACTCACCGGCTGTGTTGTTCTGTCGCTTCTTTGTTCTTGGAGCCAAGGATGATAGCACAGTGTCTGCTGCTCCTCTTCGCCTTGGTCAGTTACGGGGGAGGGCCCTCTGTATCTCCGACACACAATGCAGGACTCTTCAGCCTGGTTTCCGGGTCTTATGCTTTCTGCCTTGAAGGGTTCTTTAAAGGAACGGCTTCCTGTCGAAAAAAAAAAGGTCAATGGTTTTGCCCTTCTCACGAACCTCTCGTGCCTGGCCGTCTTTCGCCCCTCGTTCAGCTGCAGACTCGCAACTGCTGTACCTTTGTGTGCTTTGCCTCGCTCAGAGTGTGCGCTTGTGCACCGCCTTTTATCCGTGTTGGCCAGTGTAATGGAAGTCAGGTGTGAGTGATTGTCGATAATTGCCTGACCTCGTCTGACCATAGTATTGGGATATGTCAAGTACACAGCTCAGGTGTGAGTCTGTTTTCTCCCAGAGCGGGCTTTCTGTGTAAAAGTGTTCGTGCAGAAAAAGGGGGGCGGGGGTGTTGAGTTTCTAAATATCCCATCGGGTATGATGGGGTAAAGGTGTTACAGGGAAGAGAGGGAGACCGCGTCATACCATTCGGTTTCACACTCCATGAGGACCCCTCACCCAGGTGAGCCTCCCACACTGATCCACCCCCAGGGTCCGAATCCAAAGGCGTTGGCCGTGCCCTGGCCACCTGAGAGAGAGATCTGTGGGGACTAGCGGGTGAGACACCTTCTGGTTTCTCACACAGTGACCCATCCCAAGAGGAGGCCTGTTTTTCCCACGCAATATTATGCACAGACGCAGCAAGAGCAGGACACATTACAATGCACACAGCAGCATCAATTCCCACAACAGATGTAACCACAGATACAGCTGCAAATGCAGTCACAGATGCACCAGGCACGACAGCAGCACACGCCGCAGATATAGCAGTTAGAACAGCCTCAGCAAGCACTGAATCCATTACAAATGCAAACAAAACAGTCCGGACAGTGGGGCAGGAATATATTGCCACAAACTACAGTATCCACGACGGGGTGTGCGACGGTGATGGGAGGGAATCACTTTACAGCAACAGGGAAGAAAATGTATCCACAATAGGACAGTCCACAGTGAAGCTTGATGTTTCCAGTGCTATCAGCAACTCCCAACCCGGAAGAGAAACCCCAGGTAGAAGTGAAAATAGGAGATTGGATGTTTTCTTTCTTGGTTCACACCGGGGCTACAAGATCTTGTGTCGTGGAACAAGGGTTTCCACTGTCACAAATAACGATGGATGCACAAGGGTTTTCCGGGGTTATGACCAAGGTTCTATTCACAGAAGAGCTCCCTGTAACAGTGGGAGAAAATAGGATGGCTGCGCCATTGTTGTATTCCCAAATGATACCGCTTAACATATGGGGAAGAGACTTAATGAGTAAATGAAACATGACGATTTCATTTACTGAGGATGGGATAATGTGTTCAACACCAGACATTTATTATGCAAACGCAAGAGAGTTCCTACAGGCATTGTATTGCTGAAAGGCATTATGAGGGATACCCCTAAATTCAGAATTCCTTTATGGGGTACAGGTGTTAGGATGGCTTCTGTGAATACAGGATACATTGCTACGATTATCTGCACAGTTTTTGTTCAGAGCTGAAGTACCCACGGATGTGGCAGCGGGAGAGATCATAACAATACATTTGGAAGCAGCAGTGGTGCGAGAGGACAGAGAAGTGTTAAATGGGACAGACGAGGAAGGTTTTAACTGGCTCACAGCCATGGCACTAGACTCAACACAGTGGTTGAGTAACATGACAGATGATGATCTATTTGAAGATGATGATACAGATTATGAAGTCCTTTTTGAAATCTCCTTTCCAAAACAATTTCAAATACAGTATAGAGAAATACCTCAGATAATATTGTTGGCAACAAGATTTGGCAAGAGTACCCAGTGTACTATGGACTAGCAGCCCCTATGATGTACGTCTGCTGAAAGGGATTGGCGCAGTATGAATAAAATTGAAGGAGGGAGCAATTGTACCCCGAGTTAAACAGTGTCCTATGTCAAAAGGGGCAGACAAAGGCATTTATGAGATGCTGCCTTGATTTGACAGGGTATCGCTGCGCCATCTGGATCCCCATGCAACACGGTAGTGTACCCAGTGAAAAAAGTGAAAGGAATACAAGATTTGAAACCCTTAAACATTATTGTGGAGGCGTAATTTACAGTTGTGTCCAACCCGGCTACAGTTTTGTGTAACCTACCACCCACCGCTACACATTGTAAAGTAATAGACTTAAAAAATGCTTTATTTTCCATTCCATTGCACATAGCTTCTCAGTATCTCATGGCATTTACTTTCCACGGGATCCGACTCCAACACACAAGACTTCCACAGGGGTACTTTTAGTCCCCCCAGTGTTTTCAATAGAGTGCTGCAGGTGGACTTGGGAAACATATAGGCACCCAGTGAGATTTTACAATATGTTGATGGCCTATTAGTGTGCAGCTCCACAGAAGAAGAGTGCAGATAAGACTCAGTGGTGTTGCTTACAGTGTTGACTGAGACGTGATAAAAGGTGGATAAATAAAAGTTGCAGTATTGTCAGGAAGAAGTATTCTATTTCAGCCAGATAATATCAAAGGAAGGGAGTAGGGTGACACCTGACGGAGCATATAACAATGGGCTGTGACGTAACATTGTACATTGTAAGTGGAGCATGCCCTATTTCTGGTGCTTGAAAAACCAAAATCCAAATTGACCACACAGCGAGTGTCTGTGTATGACATTATAATATTATAACAATGGCATGGTATCAAACGGTGAAGACCGAGACAAGTGATCACAGTTCAAGGGTGTTTATTGAACTTCAGATGGGTTGGTTGAACGCCTATCTAAGCCTATATCTAAGGATGGAAGCAAGCTATAACCGTCAAATAATAATAACGCAATCCTAGTCGAGTCTCTGTCAAAAACCAAAAGGGCCTATACTAATAAACCTATTGCCAATCCTGAATTCTAAATACAAAAGGGTGTGGGACAATGGTGTATGCAAAAGAAAAGTGTTAAAGAAATAATTTGTCTGGACGGTTGAGCGGTTGGCTTCCCTTCGCCATGTTTTCAGCACGAGGCAAGGTGCACATTCGAGCTTCGCACACACTCTGGCTTCTCGGCCACGAGGATACAGTTCAAAGTACAGATATTGGGGGGGCTTTCTGCCAAAGCCTCTTTTTCAATAATAGTCTCTTACTGCAAAGGGTCTGT
The DNA here is from genome assembly GCF_040938575.1 of Ambystoma mexicanum. Lineage (NCBI taxonomy): Eukaryota > Metazoa > Chordata > Amphibia > Caudata > Ambystomatidae > Ambystoma > Ambystoma mexicanum. The sequence goes on from NC_090922.1 coordinate 355,480,578, forward strand.
CGTTACAAACCAATTTCAAAGTTGCATTCCTATCAGGATTTTCACATGCCCAAGTTCTTGCTTTCAATGACCATCATGGGTCTCCCTCTTCAGGCTGAGACCCCCTTTTTATCACAATGCTCACACTTGGTTCAGTCTCGGACCATGGATCTCCCTTGTTTGGGCTCGGATCCTCTTAGTATCAAAATCCAAGTCTTTCGAATGAGCAATGGATTTTGCTTAAGCCATTGCAGGATGACTTTGATTCACTTGACACAACATTCTTATCAATCTTGTACTTTCGTTTCTCTTGGCGGGATACCTTATAGAGACCTTCAATTGAGCACAGTCCCGGTGCCAGACCACTCTGTCAATGGAATTGTATCTTTCCTTCTTAAATTTAAACTTTCATCAGCAGTTTAGCTTTTACTCGCATCTTTCATCCAACGCGTTTAACAATGTTTGTTCTAGCACTCGTTATACAATGTGTGCTCTCGTGCTCTGCCTTTCATCCGTGTGGGGAATGGAAGTCAGGTGTGAGTGGTTGTCAGTAATTGCCTGACTATTGTAGCAGGACATGTCACGTACACTGCTCGGGTGTGAGTCTGTTTTCTCCCAGAGCGGGCTGTCCATGTGAAAGTGTTGGAGAAGGGGAAAGGGTGGGGGTAACGTTCCTACTTATCCTACCTGGTAGGATGGGGTAAAGGTGTTGCAGGGGAGGGATACTTCGTCTCGACATCTGGTGTCCCACTCCCCAAAGACCCCTCACCCAGGTGATCCTCCTGCACTAGCCACCCCCGGGAACTGGATCCAAAAGCGATGGCCGTGTCCTGGGCACATGGATGACAGATCTCCGGGGACTAGCGGGTGAGACAACTTCTGGTTTCTCACAATATCCAATCCATCAATAAACATTGTTAGAATCCGCACGTCAAGCCAGTTAGTTTTATTGCCGAACCAGTAGAGGGAGGAGACTGGGTTCATAACTGTTCTACATACACTGACATACATGATAATGTACCCTCAGTAAAAGAATTAAAGTTAGAAGTGGTCTTTGTTGATGGTTCATCGACGATCAATCAGAGCTCAAGATTGAGGCGTTCAGGAGCAGCAGAAATGAGGAGTGAGGGTGATGACTTTGAGATTGTGGCAAGCATTTCATTACCAGCACATATTTCTGCACAGGCACCGGAGGTAGTAGCAATGATATAGCATTTGAAAAGGATGAGGACCAGGTACTGACAATATATTCAGACTCTGCCTACGTGACGTCTACAGTACATTCAGTACTGTCACAATGGAGAAGGTGGGGTTTCCATCGTGCAAACGGCACACCAGTACAGCATGTCCCGTTACTTGGAAGATTGCACTGGCATATCCCACGGCATCTTGCCATGGTGTAGTGCGCAGCCCACACAGAGGCAAAGACTTAGTTTCCCAGTGTAATGATGCAGCAGACGCAGAGGCAAAAAGGGCTATGCCGACTTCCATCGGAAAATGTTCCATCAAGGGTTTTTTCCATCTAATTTCTTTCAATGAAATAATTTGCATGAAATGCATATTTTTGTAGGGTAAAGGGTTAATTTTGTTTGGGGTGTTTTATAAAAATATGTAGCAGCAGACGTTTCAGAGAATTGGTTCATCCCAAACCTGCAGGAGCATGTTGTCAACTTCATTGTCAATTGTGTTACGTGCCAGCAATATACAGGTGAGAGGAGCAATACCCTGCCCTATAGGCCCATTTCGGCATTTGCATATAGACTATGTCGATATACTCCTAAATTATAATGGATACCAATATATGGTAGTGGTGGTTTGTCCCTTTTTACGCTGGTTAGATGTAGGACCATGTACCCATGCAGATGCCAAGTAAGCTCCTAAATTTGTTGTACGTGAGTTGTTTCCTCAATGGGGAGTGTGCGAAGTGCTACGGTCAGATAATGGACCACACTTTACAAACAAGCTATTTCCTGAAATAACATCCCTGCTCAGAATCGAGCACAAGCTCTGTATGGCTTACCACCACAGGCCAAAGGTGTTGTGGAATGCCTCAACAGCTCTTAAAGGAACACATTGCAAAACTGAAAGCTACCCTAAAGAAAAATTGGTTGCACTGCCTTCCCCTGTCTCTTTTTATGCAATTAGCCAGGTTTGGACCACCACCTTACGCCCCATTAAATAGTAAAGGGCAGAATGATGCAGACAGTTCTGCTACAGTACTAGGTGATGAGATTCATGTTTATTTTACTGCCATGACTAAATGTTTGAAATGTATTTCTCGACAGACACAGGTGCGACAGGGAGGCCACGAAGCAACCAGTGACCACAGAGAAGGAATAGTAAATGTGAATGCTGCAATAACCACCTAGTCACTATTATTTCAGGAGATTTGATTTCTGTGAAGAACTTTATTTGAAAGTAGCACAAACCATGATTTGAGGGCACATTTACCATCCAGTATGTAACCACCACTGCAGTAAAAGTGTGTGTCAAGAAAGTGTGGGTGAATATAGGTGACGTGACAAGCCAGACGAAGGGGAAGCTGTGACTATACTCTAGACTGGGGCGAGAGTGAGGGCTGACCAACAACGCAAGAAGTGACGCTGTACTACCAAGAATGCTTTTCTCCAATGCTACAGACTATTGCTTTGATATCTCAACATGTAAAAAAGGAGATATCTGGAGAAGGAGGACTCTATTGCCATTATGATTGGAGCTTTTTTCTTTTCTTTTTGTTTGCTTGTGAAATAGCAGTATGATTTTTTTTTTTATAGTAGTAATGCTACTAATGTAGCCGCTAAAATGAGAGAAACAATGACCAGAGTTAGGTGAGCAGTGGTCAACAACGAATATCTTGTGACTGGAACCTTTGTCATAAGCCCAGAAAACCCTTGCGCGTCCATAGTTATTTATGACCAAGGTGGGAACAGAGAAATCAGATGAAAACAGTTTTTTTGATCACTCCTTCCATACGCTTTGATTGTCTCCAGATTGTTTGTGGCCAAGAAAATACCAGAAAACTGGGCACATTGCTTAACTCAAATTGCATTATGCAGGACAAGAGGACAGTTCCAGGGAAGTTCGGCTTCCTTAAAATGGATTACAAGAGCAGATTCTCTTTATGAAGACAACTTTAATAAAGAAAAGACGATGGTGATTAAGTTGATGAGATTTACACTGTCAGGGCCACAAAGAGGAGCAGTAATGGGAACTGCTCATCCGTTATTGATCTGCATTTACGATGAAGGACAAGAGATACCCTTTTGCTTTGATAGACCGTACTTGCACATAGCTGGAGAAGTTCTACCCTCTCGGGGATGGGTAGAAGGGATAATGGGATATAGAGCAGAGGCGCTTATTGGATTCTCATGGCATCCTGTAGAAAATGCCAACACAAAAATGCGTGGAAGAATGGAACCAATATGCCATACTGTTGAAATTGGTGGAGGACGAGGAAGGGCCAGTGCACATAACAAAAATAGTACAGCCAACGCTGTGTTTCAGAAATAATGGCGCAATGCAGATAGGGAACAATATGGATGTAAACGCATCATGGACCTGCCAAGCATGAAAGCAGTCACAGCAGTACTAATGGACCGTTATTGGGCCCACGGTTCACAAACCTATATGCGGCTCCCACCAAATTGGGGTGGCATCTGCTCACTAGCAGTATTACATGCACCAGCACTGGTGATGCTCCAATGGGATGTAGCGCAAATTGTAGATTATCCTGTGGTAAAAAGTGATCAGAAGGAGAAAGGATACAAAAGGTCACAACATACAAAAAGAGACCATTATCTTTTGAAAGCATCTAACGATGCACTAGATGCTATCCCATAGGAGGACAGACTGTTTAGAAAGGCATTGATGTTCTTTACGTCTCTCCTCGCCCGTAGTGTGAAAATGGCAGCAAATACCAACTGGTTGCAGATAAAGATAGGAATTACTGCAAGCCATAAATGCCCCTGAAAAAGGGTTCAATGACAGTAGGGAAGAGCTGAGATTGATCAGATTGATGACTCTCCAAAACAGCTATGTCCTCACTGCCATGGGAGAGGCGTGTGCGCAAAAAATGGCTCAAGTTGCTGCACATTTCGACCCGCACAAAATTAACAGAATGTGAGCTTGACTGAAGCAATAACATCCCAGCAAAATCTGCTCACAAAAATGGTCCAAGAAACTATTGAAGCTGTAGATGGGGACTGGTTAATGGCTTTGTTCCTGTGGGTGCCTACCTGGCTAGGTAATGCATTCAAAATATGAATAGCAATTCTGGTATTGGTACTAACGGGTCTTTGTGTCCTGCAAATAATTCTAGCACAGTGCAGGAGAACTCGGAAAAAGGTTGTAGAACAGCGCATGATGGCAGTGATATTGGGTAAAGATAATGTGGTACACATCCACACCAAAACAAATGAACCACATGAAATGCACATAATTGAAAGACCAATAGGACCCCCAGGCACTATGGTTGAGCCCTCAATTGACCCAGAAAACGATAAAGAACGCTGGATTGACTGTGAAGGTGATGGAGAATGCTGCTTAAGGACATGTGGCCCAGAAGAGTACGTAGAGCAAGAAGGAAGCCTGTGGGGTTGTAAAATATGGATACCCAAAGATGGTTATGATAGGATGAAGGACTATGTAAGTGTGGTCAGTAAATTGACCAGACGAGGAGTGCAATAATGGAGACTAGGAGCGCACCAGGTCTGGCCATGCCCCCACCTGTTCCCGAGTATGCACGAATATACAAGCTGAGAACTGGTCTATGAACAGTTAGTAAAACACCAATAGCCATTAGCCACCATTAGGAGTAGAATAGGCTGCGCAACACAAGTTTGCGACAGGTAGTTGCATTCACATAAGTAGGAGGCTGCTGCGAACACAGGCAAGGAATAACTGAAAGGCGACTTGCAGTAGACACAAAGAACACTAACATGCAAAAGATGAAGAAAACAACAAGGAGGAGGATAAACAGAAGTACCACCATTACTCAGACCAAATCTGCTTGGCGTCAACTCTGAAATACTGTAGACTGACAAAGTTTCGAGGCATCCCGATGTGCAGTTGAGCCCCAGATACCAAGGTCCGTGCACCAAGGGGAGTTCTGTTTAGCAAGCTGAAACCACACCAGATAAAGCTTCCCAGGGCATCCAGCATACAATTATTAAAGTTAATTTGTTTCAATTGGTAGCAGTGAGAAATACACATATCCTTGAATTGCAGGTACAAGTGCCTACCGTGCCAATTGATCCTGTAACTAATGAATACACAGCGCCCAGAATGGCTGTCGAAGGAAAGCATACACACGTTAGAATAGTAGAAAATCCAATAAATAAATAGAATTGACCTCTGAATAGTGGTCCTCTACCATGTGAGCCAAACAATGGTAATTTTTTCCAGGCAAAATTAGATAGTGTACCTGCCATTTCCTTAGCACAACCAGAAACAAAGACAATACACCAAAACCCCAGACAAGACTGGCAGATAAGACCTCAGGCCTGGGAACAGAGGGGAGAACTTTATTTAAACTGTATTGTCACAACTACTGTCCTTACCCCCTACCCCTGTTTCAATCCAGCAGCATACACAGGGACACACAGCCCAGGGCCTCCTCGGCCACATGTATCCCTAAAACATCACTGGGTGCCGTGTGCCAATCTAAGAAAGAGCAAGAAGGGGAGTTGGGTTCAAGCTTGGCGAGCCTGGCGCCACATTCATCTCCCATTGGATTAATAGGAGCTCAGCTACTTCCTGTTCCTCCAACATGGAGGAGGACTAGTGTAAGCAGCATTAGGATGCTGCAGTCCTGCTTTTTGGGTGTGGCTGCCTATATAAGACACACCCAGGCAAGCAATCTCTGCTTGGTGTTATTCTGCACATGCAGCATAACGCTCACCGGCATTGCTCCTGTGCCCTGCAAGGAAGAAACAAGAAAACAGCAATTACCTGGAATACTTTTACAAAGGCCCCAACCCACGACCCCTGCAACACTCACCTTGCTGTGATCCTGCGATAATCCTGTTCAGCAAACTTCCTCGTCGTCGTATGGGCTCCCTCGTCGCCGCAACTCACCCGATCCTGTTGGAGAAACAAACAAGAAAGCTCAGTAAGTGAATCAATCAGCGTGCGCAGGGAAATCGGCGCTTAAAGAATCCCGGAAAGCACGAACCTAACGCATGCAATAAGGGCAGCATTCTACAGCAGCGCATGTAGCCAGTGCACTTGCCCCAAGGAAGCAACACCTCTGAAAGAGCAACACACACGGAGAGGCAGCATTGCACAGCATAGACTTTACACAGATACAAAGCACGAGAAGGACAGTGGGTGTGAAGCAACAGACTACTGAAACACACATAATAGACTTTGCAGCAATTGGGCAGAAACTGTACTCTTCATTCAAAAGACATAAATCCACGCCGCAGCAGGTCTGGGCGGGGTACAGATCCTTCAACCAGAGACGCAACTGGTTCCACGTTACTGCGCCCCTGCTAGAGATACAGCAGGATGGAGAGCTTCACTTCCACCATTTAAACAAGGTGAGCACAGACCACGAGGGGTTGGGAGCCAGCGAAGGTACAGGGTGGAAAGAAGGGCCCTACCAACACCTTTCCATAACGCAGTTCTTACACATCTCTTTTAGAATCATACCTGAGGCACCAGATTCCCCCAGAGAGCCCAACACCGGAGGTCCGACACCGGTTCCCGAGAGAGAAGGTTCCCAGTTGTTCCTGCAGAGCTAAGGTGAGCGTAACATGTATCAAAGCGGTTCGCCCATCCCTCCCCCTTCACCACTTGGTTTGGCACGGCATAAAAGTATTCGAGGTCGGATAAGCAAACGAACGACCATGGAAGTCTGTACTTATCGACAAATGTAGTAGACTGCCAACCATTAGTATGTTGGATTGAAATGTATTATCTGTATAGGGTTGACCCTAGGAGGGGCTGCTAGTTGTAGAAGGACCAATTATAAAGGGGTTCACTTATTGATATTATGTTCTATACTCTACCAATGAATCAAGTACAAGAATAGAAGTTTGTTGTGATTGTACTAAATAGGACGTCAACTATGACAATTTCTTCCTTTTTGAAAGTTGTTCTTAACGCCATTTTGAGATTGTCCTTTGTACTCTCTCCCAGCGGCCGTTTGTATCGTAATAAAGCTGGGTTTTCTTGTGCACTTGGACGTACTCCTTTTATTGAGTTTTTGTCATGATTGCTACATTTGGGCCTATCTTAACAATTTGCCTCCATTTTAGTAGATTTCCTAGTGTGGTAACATGTTTTCTCTTATTAGGGACGCTTGGGCTAGTGAGGTGTGAAGTTCATGGGAGAGGAAGGGGGGGTCAGCAATTAGCGTACCCTGTTGCTCTTGCAGACCAAGAAACGTCAGTCTCAGTTAAGTTGTGTAAAATAGAAAACCTGAAACTATCTTTAAGAGTATTTGTATTCGTCAGGCACTGTTGACTATTAACGCATGATCAATGCATTTTGGAATAGTTTTTCCTGTTAAAATAATAGTATGGCTCACGAGACCTGTGCTTGTTACAGCTCTTCGTGGGGCTGCTGTTGGCCTCCTCCGGTGAGGGGGCCACCCCAATCGTGTCCATCCATGCCTACGCCCCCTCCATATCCTCCAAGAATTGAGGTGCTATTATGCAGTACCTTTAACTTCACAGGATAAAGTAACATGTACTACATACATACTTGTCGCTGTCTCTCCTTCGTATGTCCAAGAGCTGCCCTCAGTGTGTAATCAAGATGCACCATGACCTTGGTGGACCCTCTTTCAATGATCCCCCCCCTTGTCTGGAGAATGCCAGGATAGTTTCTCTCTCTGTAGTTTGTGTTTTGCTATCAGGTGTCTCGGGCGTGCCCCTGGTGGGGGACTTCTGGCCAGGGACCTGTGAGCCTGCTCCAACCGTAAATCCCTGCGACAGGGTGGCCGCCCGATCTCATGTAGCAGCATATTCTCCACATAGGTTGTGGGGAGGTCTCTGCCCTCCTTGCTCTTAGGCAGACCTAGTATCCTTATGTTATTCCCTCATGCTCTCCTTTCAGCGTCCTCTGCTCTGTTGTCCAGCGCTGCCACCTTAAGTTTCAGCTCTTGTACCTCGGACAGACCCCAGTGATGTTTTGCTTGTTTTTGTCAGCCTTCCCCTCCACTGATTCCACCCGATCTGCCAGTGCCTGGATGTCCTGCTGCAGCAGCCCCACGTCTATCCTGACCTCATCCATTCCCTCTCCAGGGTTGCAGCATCGCAATAGCTTTTAGGATCTGGTTCTCCTCTGTCCTCGCTGCCAACCTCCCGCTTGCGTGCAAAGGCTTCTATCCTGGTCTGTCTGGTTTTGCTTTTGTGCTGTCTGCCCGGCATGTGCTCGGTGACCGCCCCCCCCCCCCCACCCCCAGGCCCTCCCCGTGGTGCAACACCAGCTGGAAGCCGCACACCCAGTTCCACCTTGTGGGTGTAATTTGTTTGATCGCCTGGTCCAGGCCTGTTCCGTGCGGCCTGTGACCCTCTGCTGGGGGATGAAGTTCCCAACGCCGACCAGTGTCCTCAGCGCTAGCCCGCTCATTATGGGGAAATTCCCGGCAATGCTCGGCCCCTTCCAGCAAGCTGCTGTGCCCAGCGTCGGGTCTATGATGCCTCTGGGGTGCAGGCGCAAGCTGCCCTGGCGCTCAGGCGTCCGATGAGTTGCTTATGACCAGTCTACCTCCACTGCCCTCCTCTGTGCTTCCTTGCATAGCCGCTGGATCCTCTCGACCCACTGCCTTCACAGTTGTACCTTGCGTGGCATGCCCAGGTTGTGATTCATTGCTGCCAGTGCCTCCCGTGCCGCTCCATTCCACGGCAGCAAAACCTGTGCAGTGTCACCCCCTGAGTCAGCGTGGCCATCTTCTGCTTGTGGCACCCAGTGGTGAGCGCCAGCGCTGTTGCTGTACCCTTCTCGCTCCGGGGCACTGTCACTCCCGATGGTGTTGCTGGCGCCTTCCGCTCCCATCTGAAGTGCAGGACCTTGATTCCTCTGCCCTAAGAGGAGAGTCCTGCAGGGGGGTGTAATCCTACATGGGGCTGTGTAGCTGCAAGCAATCCTTCAGCCTGTAGGCCACAGCTGGGCATCAATAACATTGAAGTTTGTTGGAGGGGCCAATGGGGTGGCAATGTGCGCAAGGGCGTGATCCTAACTGCAGGCTGTTGAAGCAGTACTCTCTCGGGCTACCCTTCACGTCATACTCTTCCCGAGGGGGTGACCCGGGTCCATCATGCTATGTGCGTTTGGGGTGGTTCAGCTCCTCTCACCATGGCTCTCTCACTGCTTTATTGCTCAGTCCAGATGCCTCCAGGCTGTTATACAAGGGGGGTCTCCCCCCGCCAGCCATAGTGGGAAGCTATGCTGCGGTTCTTCCCTCTCGCTCTGCAACATGCTGCCAGCTCCAGCCTGCTCCAGTGTACTTCCTCTGCACCGCTATCACAGCCCCCTGTGCCTCTGCTGTTTGTCAGAGTGAGCCGCTGCCCCTCCTGCCTCGCGCAGTGTGTTTTGCGTCCTCCCAGCGAGCTGTCGTTTCTGCAGCTCTGCCTCAAAGTACTCTCATGTGCCAGGAGGGTGAGGAGGGGGAGGGAATAGGCTGAGTAGTGTGGGCTCGCTTTGCTCCTCTTACCAGATCTCTACCTAAGTAATAAATCACAGACAACTTATGTGTATGGAAAAGTTGTAGGCCGTAGGCATTTTATTTTCTTAGGAAAATACAACACAACAAACATAATACATTGCCATACGCTTTTGGGCACCTTGTGTCCAGTCCCGAAGTTGCACAAGGCTCTTCCTGAGTCCTTGTTATCCCTGGGCCTTCGTTCCTGGGCACATGCCGCCTACGACATGTCTTGGACCGTGTACCGAAAGAGTACTCGGCGTTCCCACTTCTGCCTGCTCCTTCTTCTCTTGGACCGTGTACCGAAAGAGTACTCGCCGTTCCCACTTCTGCCTGCTCCTTCTTTTTTGGACCGTGTACCGAAAGAGTACTCGCCGTACTGGCTCCTGCCTGCACCCCCCTTCTTCCGTTATTCTTGTAGGGTGGGTTGGGTGGTAAACGTTTTTCCTTCCCCTTATCCAGGCACTAAGAGCCTACCCGAGAGAGGTGAGCTCTTACCTGGTTTGTGCCGCCTCTCCTTCTCCTGGCCTACTTATACCACCCCCCCCGGCCTTTTGCCTTTTGTTCCTTCCTGGGGGCGGCCGGGTTACCCCCTGACCCCTTGCTGTTATATTTTGCACCTTCCCAGGTGCTGCTTCCTGCCCTTTCCTGGGCTTTTGTTTCTTGTGGCGCCGTTCGGACGCCCCTCTCTACGCTTTTGCGCCGTTTTCCCCCACCCCGCGCCTTAACTCCCAGACCTTCTATCGTCCCGCTTTTCATGCGGCCCGGGGCATGGGCCAGTTGTGTGGCTCCTCTCTCACCGCCGCCATTCCAGTCTTGCTGCTGCTTCCTCACCTGGTGTTAAACTGGCCACCGCTGCTCTCCTCTGTTCTGCCGTACAGGCACCAGAGCTTCATCTGACCTTCTCCACAGTTTATACCCCTAGACACTCGCTGCCCGTTTCAGCAGCCCCTGCTCTGTTCGGCCATTCACGCAGCAGGCACCATTTTCTGTCTTCGCTTACCTTGCCGTGTCCTGCACCCTCTCACTGCTCTCTGGTCCTCTCCCTGCATGCACCTTCTCACGGGTGCTTCCTATGTGTCTAGGCTCACGCCTCAATGCTTCTCTGCACTTTTTGTCCCGGTTAATTGCAGTAGGGTTAATCTGCTTAATGGATCAGGCCGGAGCTTGCAGAGTGCCTGACCTCACTGCATGGCTGCTGGCCATGCCCCCGAAAATGGAGTAACTCTTAGGGCTGGAGGATATAAGAGCTTCATCCATATGAAGGATTATAGCTAAAACCGGCTTCATGATCCCCTTATCAGAAAGTTGGGCCCTGCTCAGACCTCACTCTTTCGGTTGTGTCAATGATGGTTTCAATGGCTGTAGAGCATTCCATTGGTTGATTATGTAAACTAATGTCCTGGACAGCACAAGCCACTTGTAAGATGGAGGTTTCTCAAGAATTTCCTCGAGTTTGATCTTTGGGAACCTTTTCCCTTTTTTTCCTTCTTTCCTCTTTTGGACGGAATTTTGGTACCACTACGTGACCACAGAGATGACTTTTTCTGTTCTCACTGGCAAAGCTTGTATGGTAGCTTATCATCTTGGGAGGATAGCACAGCGGCAACATGCTAGCCTTGGAAGCAAGACAACACGGAGCAACACAGGTTCGATCCCTGGGTCTGCGCTTAGAAACCTCTGGGTATTAAGCGTGTTATTAAGAACTAATCATATCATATCATAGACATTTTCTCAATCAAACCCCTGCTCCACTCAACTTGGATACAGAGGAACATAGCGTCTCAAGATTTATTTATATATTACCTACCTGTAAAGTATGGGTTGACAACTCGAGTCGAATGCTGTCATAAAGTTCAAAGCTGACATTTCAGGGCTGTGATTCTGATCTGGTTGTCCAGATATCAAAGCGTATGATGTACTTTCTGTTGTTGAGACGTGCAACTTTGATCTTGGGCTTCGTGATCATAGTCAGAACTGCTATTAAAGGTGTTATGTTAAAAAAGACAGGTGATCGTCAAGAGCCATTGCTACAGGGGAGTTCCCGTCTATCATCGTTACAGGAGACATCCTTTTGGTCAAGATCTGTCTGAGGACCCATTTTCAGTAGACTCTGATCACTGATAAAATATAAGGGGGCTATGATGTCACTCCCGAGTCTCCCAAAAGTGGTGGTTCTCAGGTCTGTACTAGTTCTTGGTCCCAGCTTTCTGAAATATTCAGGACTTCATGTTTCCCATGTTTGGGTCCATCAGACTTTTCATAGTACCATGCTTCTTTGCCCCCATGTTCCCATTTCCAAACGTGGAGTCCTAGCTTTGTGTGCAATGACCAATGGGTCAAGTATTATTTCTTCTTATGCCTCGTTTCCTAGAGGTGGAACCACCTCCTCATTCCCTGCAATGGCTACACTGACACCTTCATTCATCAGCCAGGACCTTTTCACTCTCTCCTCATTTTCAACATGGTTCTCATTTGGAAGGCCTATACTGCTAATAACGGTAGCACCTGTTGCTTCCATCCGTATTGATGGAGGTACAGTGTTCCTCGCTATGTCTGTCGGTATCGGCAAACAAGAGTTGATAATGTCGCTCATTACTAGTGATAGAGGGGGGTCATCTCTATTTCCTTCACCAAATTTAAGGAGCGTTGCTGAACCCAGACCACCCTTATCCACAATATACGAGGTATTTACCCAATGTGGTAGCTTCATCAATCAGCTGCCTTGATGACTGTGTACTTGCAACGACAGAAAACGCAAATTTATTGCTAGATCTAAGAGGTATAGAATCTCTATTTTGTTTCGTTGTGCTCATTGTTAAGAATGGATAAGGAGTTTTGCATATTTCCTGGTTCAGACAATTGAAAGACGCCAATGAAATCATCATCCTCATATTCGTTTAATGTTGGGTGGGTTACCCATCCCACAATCGGCGTTGGCAGGGCCGGCCTTAGTGGCAGCAGCGCCCTGGGCGAATTGGCGCCTCCCCCGCGTGCCCCTGGTCGCCAGGGGGCGAGGCAGAGAGGGGCAGGGCCAGGATGTACCACTTTACCTCCTGGTTTAAAAAAAAAAATGATGATGTGAATAGGGTGCATCGGCACTCTATTGTTATTAAATGCACTCCGCTGCACCGGGCGCTTTTAATAACAAAGGGGCACCTGCCGCGCCTTCTGCCACTACGCCAGCTCGGAGGGAGCCCTTGAAAGACTCCCCCGAGCTGGCGTTGTGGGGGACTAATGGCGCCCTTTTCTTATTAAATGCGCCTGCGACGGTGGGGCATCAGCACCCTATTTTTATTAAATGCTCTCTGGCGCACCAGGCGCATTTAATAGCAAAAGGCCTCCTGCCGGACCTTCTCCCACAACGCCAGCTCGGGGAGCCCTTGAACGACTCCCCGAGCTGGCGTGGCGGGGGCTAATGGCACCCTGGGGGGGGCGCCCTCCCCTAAGGCCGGGTCTGGCTTTACCGACTCAGAATGTGATGTTACACACAGTTAAAATGCACTGCTTGTGACTTAACTTGGGAATGAAGGTGCCGCAAAGCTTGAAATGCTCGGGTTCCCAGATGGCTTACAATAGTTCAATAGGCTTAGGTTTCTGAAGGGTGTTGGCTCTTCCCGCAAGTTACGAAGGCAGTCTGAGCCAGTGGGCCAGCTCTTCGGGTTGGTATATGGGATCTGGTATTGCCGAACCCCAAGACCCTCCGGCGCCAATGATTCCTTAATTTTATATCAAAACTGCCTCTGTCCCCAAACCTCCCCCCCCCCCCGTGTTGCTCCTTGGGAGCATATTACAAAAGCGCTAGTCTACAGGAAGCCGAGATTGCCAAAGCACAGTAGGCTAGGAAACGGAGTCCGAATGGCATACCTTTCAGTTGGCAGGACTCGCGTTGCAGCTGGGGGTAACAATCTGCTCCGACACCCACTTCGCGGGCGGAGCCTATTTGAACTTCAGGTGGGCAGGTCGGGTTGCATCAGCAGTTTGGGCCGGGCTGAATTGTTAAAGCGGCAGGCAACACTGTGTCCCACGCCACCTCTGTTGTATCACCGCACCTTCAAATTTCCAGCAGAGCAAAAGTTCACAAATTAAACGGCGGAGCAGCAATACAATTCCGCCTCCATCGACACCCACTTAACTTTACTTCACCTTCATTTAATGCATAATGGTACTCGTCTTTTGCGCAGAATGCCGCTGTATTCCTAATGAGGATTTAGGTTGTCACTGACCTACAACACGGGTGAGTGCCCCTTTTAATGTTCATAAAATAAAGGGAGGGTGCTTACAGCAGTGGATGGCTAAGCTGTGAGTTGAAATTAAAGGGTTGCATTATATGCTTTTCTTTAGGGACAGTGTCGAACAAAGCTTTTGCAATAGTACAAGAAACCAGTGTGTAGTTCACGAGTGAGGGTACGATATGAGTTTTTATTATCCACTTTTGGATGGTGGTGTATCAGCGGTGGCTGGCACATTCATTTGACAATGGAGATATAGGAGTTTACCTTTCCCGTTCTTATTTTAGACACAGAAGTTTGCCATCATTTCTTCTTACGGTTTATCGTGTCTGAGAGTGACGTATGGTGCATGCAGGTTATATTTTGATACTCCACAGTACATTTTTGAGCATGGTATAAATCTTTTACAGAGACTTTAGCTACATTGAACGATTGGTGCAAGTGTTTCATTCTATCCTTTTAGACATTATATGAAGTTGAGCATGTGATTGCACTATTGATTGCATTGACGTTTTCAAAATCATGTGACCTAGCAGGAGATTAAGTGGTTATTCATTTTTTTCTGTTTGTCTATTTTACATTTGTACATGGTGGTTATTAACACTATGATGTGTCGCCCTTATGCTCATGTTTTCTTCAAGCTATCACTTTGCCACACTTAAATCATGGGATTTCATTTAGGTGCATGTGGACGCTTTGTGTGGGTTGAAACACTGCCTGCTGCGGTTTCTTATTTTTCACTATTGCACTGAAGTTTCAACATGTGGTAATTGCATTTGTTGTTGGATGATGGCTAATTGACCCCTGTAATAACCTTGACCTTTAATTGGGATATATTATTGGCCGATACTTGTTCTACATTAATTTCAACAGCCCTAATAATGACCCTGCTGGTCGAAACACATGTAGGCTGCCATTTGTGATTTACATCATCTTTCAATAAATAGTATTTACATTTTATGCCATTCATATTCGGAACCATGGGATCTTTACACTTTTAAAATGTGGACTTTGATTGTGAGCGCCAAGTCAAGAGATTAACCCAGTCATCAGTCAGTTCTTGCAAATTAACAAGGGGGGTCCTGGGAGTCCCTCTGCCAGACATTAGTCCTGGTTACGAGAGACTTACCCAGAGTCTTTAGCTCACTATCTTTCACAGAGAAGAAATATCCCAAACATATCAGTCTTTGTCCTGCCCTGGGGCAGTCCAGCACCGAAATGCTAGGCAATTCTCCTCTGAACAAGAGTACCAACAGAAACCCCAGACACGTGTTTCGGTCTGTTGGACCTCATCAGTAGGGTGGATCTGTGCCTCTCTAAGAATAATGAGCAAGGGGTCCATATGAATGAGGGACAGGCAGCCAGAAGTGGAACTTAAGTAAAACCTTTATTCAGGATACAGGAATTCAAAAGGAACAAAAAGTTCAAGAATGCTTCTTCTTTTTCTTGGTATATGGATGTGGCTTCTCGACCTTGCAGCTAGTCCTCGTAAGCCCACAGCGTCTCAGGCACAGCTCTCTCTCTCTCGAAGTCCTAGAAGAGAATGGCAAAGAGACACCCCGTCCATCATTTGTTTTTACCTTATATAGGGGTTGGGGTCCTGGTAGCCAATCAGCACAGACTTGGCTTGGTTCTCTATAAATATCCCCATAAGCCCTGCCCCCTTTCTCTTGGTTTGAAGGAGGGTTGCCTGCCCGGCCCGCCAAGTCCGGGTCCCTGCGAGGAACCCCCGTCTTGAAGAGGTCTGGCACCCTGGAGGTCTCTGTGACGCTTTCTGAAGGTGAGTTGGCGGTGAACTCGGAAGCGGGTCTCTGTCTTCCATGTCACTGGGTACAGCCTCGACCGTGTTGTGAAAGGAACCGCGTGGGAAGCCGGCGTCTGCCTGTGAAGGCGTTCGGCTTGCCACGGTCCATGCTGCACTCGGAGCGGAACCCCGCCCCGGTAAGCCAGCGGTTGTCCGGGAAGGACGGCCCAATCGCCTCCGTCCCGGTTTTTCCGTTCTCTGAAACAAACTCTTCCCGCGTATCCTATACTCATGTAAGCGGTGTCAGCCGTAGTCCTTTCGTCCACGTCTCTCTTAATGCTGTCTTCCGGGGTCCCAAGACTGTTAATTATCTGGACTGTGCTCTCCCGACCTCGCAGCTTGGTCTGTTGGTACCCCCTCTCAGGTGGTCTTCCTTAATCGGGTGCTCTCTCTCATGTGGTCCCTCCTCTCGCCTCTTCCCTTTCATGCCGTCCATATCCCTCCGATCACATACTCCCCCCGAGGAATCGAGCCGCTCGGGCTGATCAAGGTTCCTGGAAAGGTAATCTGGAACCACCTGGAAGGATGCGGGCTTGTGTAACGTTTTAAAGCGATATTCTTGTAGAGTGAGGAACCATCTTAGCACATGCTGATTCAAATCTTTCTGTACGGCTAACCACTGTAAAGGCGCATGGTCAGTGAATACAGTAAATGTCCGACCCAGGAGATAGTATCTCAGAGATTCGATTGCCCACTTGATCGCTAAAAATACTCTTTTTCTACCGTTGAGTACGGCTCTTCGTGGGGAAGCAGTTTACGGCTGATAAAGGCGATGGGATACAGATCCTCCTCTGTTCCTTGTGAGAGCACTGCGCCTAAACCAGAACCAGACGCATCAGTCTGTAGGAAGAATTCTTTTTTGAAGTCCGGACAACATAGGACAGGTAGGGCTGAGATTGAATTCTTCAGATGGTTAAATGCCCAGACTGCGTCAGGATCGGAACAGATGTCCTTCTTATAGGTGCTTTTTAAGGCCTCTGTCAGTGGGGCTGCCACTGAGGAAAACATGGGTATAAACCTTCTGTAGTAACCCACAAAACCCAAACAAGCCCGTATTTGTTTGCGATTGCTAGGCATGGGTAGTTTCTGAATGGCTTCGACTTTGTCAAGTTGGGGCCGGATGCTTCCCATGCCTACTAAATGACCTAGATAACGTGTCTGTTGGGCCCCGATGGTTGTTTTCCTTAGGTTGATTTTCAGTCCGGCCCTCTCCAGTTCTTTTATAACTCTGCCAAGATGTTCAAGGTGTTCTTCCCAGCTCTTGCTGAACACTATAATGTTGTCTAAGTAGGCTGAGGTGTAATCGTTGTGTGACATCAGTACATGGTTCATCAATGCTTGGAACGTAGCAGGAGCCCCATGGAGACCAAATGGTAAAACTGTGAACTGGTATAACCCTGATGGGGTAGAGAAACAGTTTTGATCTTATCTTCTTCCCGTAAGGGTATCTGCCAGTAACCCTTAGTAAGGTCTATGGTGGTTAGGTACTGGGCGGCTCCAAGTCGTTCCAGTAACTAGTCTATCCGAGGCATGGGGTAAGCCTGATAGGTTGAGATCTCATTAAGTTTCCGATAGTCCATACAAAATCGAGTCGTGCCATCAGGTTTGGGCAACAGGACTATCGGGGAAGACCAATGACTTGTTGATCTTTCGATTATGCCCAGTTTCAGCATTTCTTCGATTTCAGCTTGCACCAGTGCTCTTTTAGCCTCAGGAAGTCGGTAGGGTCTTAACCGGACGAACTGGTTCGGTAGGGACTCGATTCGGTGTTCTACTAGTGGAGTTCTGCCTGGAAAGAATGAGAAGACCTCTCTCGGAGGGTTAAGGACTTCTAGGAGTTCCGTTTTTTCTTTTTCCGACAGGTTCGGTCCCCATTGCACTGCCTGCAGGGCGGAGACCTCGGAACTACTGTCTGGTGTATCGGGGCACATTACATTCATTCTGCTTGGAGCTGTGCTTTGCTCTTTCCAAGCTTTCAGTAGGTTGATGTGATAGTTCTTGGTTTTCTCTTTTCGGTCTGGTTGTTCTATCAAGTAGTTGACCGGCCCGAGTACATCCAGTACGGTATAGGGACCCCTCCATTGGGCCAGCATCTTATTGTAAGACGTGGGCAATAGTACCAGTACTTTGTCGCCTTTCTGAAAGGACCTTACTCGGGTGTTGCGGTTGTAATATTTTTCTTGTGTCCGTTGTGACCGGCTCAGGTTCTCCCTAGCCAGCTCTCTCATGTGTGTTAGAGTATCCCAAAGATTGATCACATAATCTGTGAGTTGGGTTTCTTCCTCTTGGTTTTCCCATTCGCTGCACGCTAGATCAAGTACTGTTCGGGGTTTGTGACCAAAAAACAACTCAAAAGGGGAGAACCCGGTGGACGATTGTGGGGTATCACGTAACATCATGAGTACCCAGGATAACACCCGGTCCCAGTTAGTGCCCATGGACTCAGTTGCCTTTTTTAACATTTGTTTGATAGTCTTCTTATAACGTTCTACCAACCCATCCGTCTGTGGATGATAGACAGTGGTACGGATCTGTTTTATGTTCAGCTGTTGGCAGACTCTCCGCATTACCCCAGATATGAAATTCCGCCCCTGGTCGGTCGGGATCTCGTCTGGGAATCCCACTCGACAAAAGAAAGGGACTAACAAATTACAGACCTGTGTGGCGCTTGTTCCCTTCATGGGGAAAGCCTCGGGGTATCGTGTTGCATAGTCTACGATGACTAGGATGTACTGATATCCGTGGCTGTTGGGTTCTAATGGTCCCACTATGTCCATTCCTATCCGGGAAAATGGCTCTTTTATCAAAGGTAACGGTTGTAGCGGGGCCTTCGGTGGTAACCGGGGATTGGTTTTCTGGCAAACCTCACATTCCTCACAATACTTGGTCACGTCGCGGAACACCCCAGGCCAATAAAACCTTTTCAGCACCTTATCCTGCGTTTTTTCCCTCGCCAAATGTCCTCCTGTGGTAGCGTCATGTGCTAGCTTCAGGACGGTGGGTCTGACACTTTGGGGTACCAACAGTTGTTCCAGTTCCTGATCAGCCCTGTCCTTGGTTATCCGATATATATCAATCCCTTCGATGATTTGAACCAAGGATATGCTGTTCCCTTCTCTGGGTATGCAATGGCCTGGTTCCAAGCGGGGTATGCAATGGCCTGGTTCCAAGCGGTTTTTAGGGTAGGATCTAAGGCCAGTTCACCTCGAAATGTAGGTTGTTTGTCATCGGGTAACCAATCTGTGACCCCCGCAAACCTCTTTTCTTTTTCACACTTCATCTTTTCCCTTCTTACTTCGCTTCGGCTTTTCTTGGGGGGTTTTGGGATGGGAGGCCTTATGTCCATCCGGGAAAAAGGGGCTGTTTGCAACCACTCTGTGTCCCTTATACATTTGTGAAAAGAGGGGAGATCAGTTCCCAGGAGAACCGGGGTTGGCAGGTGTGGCATGATGGCAACCTTCATTCTGGACTCCACCCCTTTTACTTCTACGTTAACTACCTTAGAAGGATAGGAAACAGTGTCGCCATGCACGCATTTTATAGGTATCGGAATATCCAGCCCGACCTTCTCCCCACTTAGTTCCGGTCTGACTGCTGTCTGTTCGCTTCCGCTGTCCAGCAGAGCCTTCTTGTCAAGATCTCTGAACTTAAGGGAGAGTGGGTTTCAATCCTCTCTCCCGAACCACAGAAGCCGAATGGATCGACCCCTCCCACCGTGGTTGGCACGGGCGCCTGACTTTAGAATTACAGGTAGCCACGTGGCAGCCAATGGGGGGAAGACGGAGTTAGGGAAAGGGGATGGATAAATAAAGGAAAGGAAGGGAAAACAAGACCTATACAAAATAAGAACACCTATTACTCCTGCAACCTGACCTGACTCCTGAATTCACGTAACCTTACAAAACCTTGTGCGTATACAAAGAAAACCATTTGCATTAGAGAACATGCCTTGTCAATATTGTGTGCATAACCTTG
The DNA here is from genome assembly GCF_040938575.1 of Ambystoma mexicanum. Lineage (NCBI taxonomy): Eukaryota > Metazoa > Chordata > Amphibia > Caudata > Ambystomatidae > Ambystoma > Ambystoma mexicanum. The sequence continues at coordinate 355,500,220 of NC_090922.1, forward strand.
TCCCACCCAGATACTTCATAATTCATGAAACAATATCTCTCTTGCATTCAGCAAAATTAGCTTCACAAAGATGGGGGCATCATTTGTATTTTACAAATCACTGTCTCAGACCAGCGTAAACATAACTGCATTGAAAGTCAGAGATTCCCAAAATCCCCGCCGTATCTCTGCAAGTCACTAAACTTAACACAACTTAACTTTATGGCCCGGGGAGTCATCCGTGACTGACCCGGACCTGAAGAGAATGAGGCAATAAACAAGTTTTCACCGCCGCAGCCCAGCAAGTAAAATAAACATAGGCACCACTTAGCTTTATGGCCCGGGGAGTCAACCGTGACAGACCCGGACCTGCAGAGAATAAGGCAGTAATCAAGTCTTCATCGCCGTAGCCCAGGAATCAAGATTTCACACGGCATAGCAAGCGTGATTCCTTCACGCCTTCTCAGCCTTCTGCTTTGCTCCTGCCTGCTGCCGTCGCCGCCCGTGCTCTCCATTCATTAATCAACAGCACTGAAGCATGGGCGAGCGGCCGTTATGAAGACCCGCACTAATTGCAGATCACTAGCAGCTGTGACCTAACGGCCCCCTGAAACTACAATGCCTACTGGGAAGTGTAGTTTCTCCGTACCTGCTTTCGTTTGCTCCACAATCCTTTATTTCTGACACTTCTGGGTAGTTCCGGACATCTAGAAAGTACGGTTCACGACTCCTCCGGTATTCCCTTCCTTGAACGAACCCGATTTCCATGGGCTCTGCTGGTTTAGGTTTCTTTGGACAAAACCTCACTATATGGCACCATTCACCACAATCAAAACATTGAGGCTGTCTGGTTACGGTGGGCCATGTTATGTTTTTGGCTTCCCCTCGTGCCGGCCTTTGTTCAACCGTTCCTTGTGGTTTCATCGCTGCGATTCTGGGAAAGGGTTCAATCATGGATGCTCGGACTGAACCTGCTTTCTGGAAGGCAGAAGCGATGTCGATGGCTTCGGTCAGTGTGGGCCGGTGGTGTTGCCTCACCCACCTCTGCATCGTTGAGGGGAGTGCCTCTGTGAACTGTTCCAGCTTAATCTTGTCCACCATCTCCTGAATGCTGCTGCTGGAAGGCTTCAGCCACTTTTCTGTCAAGTCGTGGATCCGATAATACAGCTGACGAGGTGTCTCCCCCGTCTTTAGTTTAGCATCCCTGAGGCGGATCCGGTATGACTCATCATCCATTCCCATACGTTCAAGTATGGCTCTCTTGATGTCTGAGTAGGCAGTGTCCCCCGCTGGGTTGGCCGCTTGGTATGCTCCTTGCATGCTGCCGGTCAGTAAGGGTGCAATGAAGTGACCCGACTTCTCCATGGGCCATTGTGCATTGCGTGCCACTCTTTCGAAATTGGTGAAGAAGTAACAGGGGTCTTCATCGGTTTGGTATTTTTGTAACACAGCTGTAGGAGCCATCGGATTGCCTCTACTGGATACCACAGCCTCCCGTCATTTTCTTTAGTGCATCTTGGTTTGCTGCATGCAACTGAAGAGTTTGTTGGATGGTTTGGCGGTCAGTCTGCGCCTGATGTGACTGGACCTGTATGATCTGCTGAAGTTGCTGCTGTCCTTCTGCCAGGGTTTTAATGATACCTTCCATAGCGTGCTGTGACATCCCACCGCTGCCACCAAATTTGTGAATGAGGGACAGGCAGCCAGAAGTGGAACTTAAGTAAACCCTCTATTCAGGATACAGGAATTCAAAAGGAACAAAAAGTTCAAGAATGCTTCTTCTTTTTCTTGGTATATGGATGTGGCTTCTCGACCTTGCAGCGAGTCCTCGTAAGCCCACAGCGTCTCAGGCACAGCTCTCTCTCTCTCGAAGTCCTAGAAGAGAATGGCAAAGAGACACCCCGTCCATCATTTGTTTTTACCTTATATAGGGGTTGGGGTCCTGGTAGCCAATCAGCACGGACTTGGCTTGGTTCTCTATAAATATCCCCATAAGCCCCGCCCCCTTTCTCTTGGTTTGAAGGAGGGTTGCCTGCCCGGCCCGCCAAGTCCGGGTCCCTGCGAGGAACCCCCGTCTTGAAGAGGTCTGGCACCCTCAAGGTCTCTGACGCTTTCTGAAGGTGAGTGTTGGCGGTGAACTCGGAAGCGGGTCTCTGTCTTCTGCGTCACTGGGTACGGCCTCGACCGTGTTGTGAAAGGAACCGCGTGGGAAGCCGGCGTCCGCCTGTGAAGGCGTTCGGCTTGCCACGGTCCATGCTGCACTCGGAGCGGAACCCCGCCCCGGTAAGCCAGGGGTTGTCTGGGAAGGATGGCCCAATCGCCTCCGTCCCGGTTTTCCCGTTCGTTGGAACAAACTCTTCCCGCGTATCCTATACTCATGTAAGCGGTGTCAGCCGTAGTCCTTTCGTCCACGTCTCTCTTAATGCTGTCTTCCAGGGTCCCAAGACTGTTAATTATCTGGACTGTGCTCTCCCGACCTCGCAGCTTGGTCGGTTGGTACCCCCTCTCAGGTGGTCTTCCTTCGATCGGGTGCTCTCTCTCATGTGGTCCCTCCTCTCGCCTCTTCCCTTTCATGCCGTCCATATCCCTCCGATCACAGTCCACGTCTGGATTCCCCTAGTAACTTATGGTGAGACCCGAAGTTACTTAAATATGCAAATTAACAAGGGGGGTCCTGGGAGTCCCTCTGCCAGACATTAGTCCTGCTTACGAGAGACTTACCCAGAGTTTTTAGCTCACTATCTTTCACAGAGAAGAAATATCCCAAACATATCAGTCTTTGTCCTGCCCTGGGGCAGTCCAGCCCCGAAATGCTAGGCAATTCTCCTCTGAACAAGAGAACCAACAGAAACCCCAGACACGTGTTTCGGTCTGGTTGGACCTCATCAGTAGAGTGGATATGTGCCTCTCTAAGAATAGTGAGCAAGGGGTCCACGTCTGGATTCACCTAGTAACTTAGGGTGAGACCCGAAGTTACTTAAATATGCAAATTAACAAGGGGGGTCCTGGGAGTCCCTCTGTCAGACATTAGTCCTGGTTACGAGAGACTTACCCAGAGTCTTTAGCTCACTATCTTTCACAGAGAAGAAATATCCCAAACATATCAGTCTTTGTCCTGCCTGGGGCAGTCCAGCACCGAAATGCTAGGCAATTCTCCTCTGAACAAGAGTACCAACAGAAACCCCAGACACGTGTTTCGGTCTGGTTGGACTGATACTGAAAGATAGTGAGCTAAAGACTCTGGGTAAGTCTCTCGAATCCAGGACTAATGTCTGGCAGAGGGACTCCCAGGACACCCCTTGTTAATTTGCATATCTAAGTAACTTTGGGTCTCACCCTAAGTTACTAGGGGAATCCAGACGTGGACCCCTTGCTCACTATTCTTAGAGAGGCACAGATCCACCCTACTGATGAGGTCCAACCAGACCGAAACACGTGTCTGGGGTTTCTGTTGGTACTCCTGTTCAGAGGAGAATTGCCTAGCATTTCGGTGCTGGACTGCCCCAGGGCAGGACAAAGACTGATATGTTTGGGATATTTCTTCTCTGTGAAAGATAGTGAGCTAAAGACTCTGGGTAAGTCTCTTGAAACCAGGACTAATGTCTGGCAGAGGGACTCCCAGGACACCCCTTGTTAATTTGCATCAGTCAGTTCTTGCCATCTGACCGTGGGTCTGGGTCACAGAAAATCCTTAGCTGTGCAGCTCACAAACGTAATATCTACAGTTGCCTTAGCCACAACTCTGGACAGACCCCACTTCTCTTTCTCTTTCTTCAAAAGAGGGTCATACAATTCCTAGGTTCACAGGTATTGCCGTTGTGTTCTTAATATGCGTAGGGTGGCAATAGGTTTGCTTGGACCAATACTGGAATCCGCTATAACTGTAATTGGAGATGAAGATAATAAGAGAAGATCAATGCAGAAAGGTCCTTTTGAATATGAGAAAAATAGGTATAATACCTTTCTTCCCCATTCATAAATCGCAAAACCTCATTTTTTTTGGTCAATGCTAAAGAATTCTTGAAATCGTTAGAAGGACGAAGGGTTTTATCGACCAGGGGATTAGAAACAAAATTAAAGTCAACATCTATTATGACTCTGCCTTTGAGGAAAGCCGCAGGTTTTGGGAGCAGGGATATTCCATTAAGTTTTGATTGTATTGCAATTGTACCAACTTTCATCAATTTTTGTATAGAAATATATTGTGTAAGGTGTGATATTAACCAAAAACATGGGCAATAAAATACAGATATTAGAAATTCATGTTGATTCTTGTTGGGGAGAAATTATAGTCCTAAAATGACCGATTAAAATTCCTTCAAACAGTATGTATCTCACGCTGGTTCTTTCCGTAAACCCATTATTACGAATGGACTTTCATTTTAAATCCTTATGGATGTACCTCTCTTTTTAAGGGCAGAGGACTGGCAGAATTGTACAGGGAGACTCTTATGATGCAACTTATTCTCATCACTAGCAATGAGGCCGGTCTCTTGAGGTGAAGTGGAGCCTTTGCATCAAATTGTTTGACCATTTTCCTGACCAATATCCTTTTAACTGGAAATTTAAAGCCATGCATGTAAAGGGTTACAATTTTAAAGGTATCTAAATGAGCAACTGCAATGGAACAATAAAGCAGATGGCACCACCCTGATATTCAAATAACTGCAGGATATAGTAAAACTTACATATACCACAATTAACCCAATTTTAATAATTTCTATCCCAACTTTAGTACCTTCTCCCAACCCCAAACGCGCTCTCCCTGACAGAAACCCACAGAGAATGTGCAATATAGCCAGCCAACAGCGCCCCATGGCCAGGGAAGGTAGTTATCGCCTGGGCCGGCTCCAGTGGGAGCCACAACAACTTATCCTCTTAACATTTCTTTAAGGATCAGTCTTATCATTATATACACAGTCAAGCCCGATTCAACCATTGGTGCAGGAGATAGCAAGCGGGATCATGATCAGACATCTCGTCTCCAGATCGAACTCAAAACCAACCAAACACATATAAACTCACTACAGTAGCGCTTAGATAATCTTATAAGCAGAGTGCCCAGTTCAAGATGTTGTCTCTGTAATTGAGGATGTAGTCACTCTACCTACTCACAGCCTCCTCCTTCTTTTGTATCTGCTTACTCTTGACTAGCCATGAAATTGTGCAACGCGGCCTCTAAAGATCTTTGAAGATTCAACCCGGGGCACTTTGAGGAATACCGGGAGCCCGTCACTTCTCTCCTCCTCCCACCCCGCACCCTAAGATCAAGCACTGCCCTCCTTTTAGTAATCCCAACCACTAACTCTGCCAGAATCGGAGGATCCGCCTTCTCAGCCTTGGCCCGGATTCTGTGGAACTCGCTTCCCTCACATATTCGACACACCCAAGACTATATGACATTCCGCAAAGTTCTAAAAATGTGGCTCTTTCCATAACACCATCCTCACCCTTTAAAAAGCAACTGAATTCATATCACCTCAATGACTAAACACACAGTGGGACTCCCAACCTTGTAATCACTGAATATGTCCTTTCATTCAGCAACAAACGGCTATATCCCAGAAATACAGAATACCTCTCCTTGGGTCATAACTCCTCCCAATTCCCATCAGGCTGCTGTCCCCCAGCCTATCTGTTTTGTGCCCCCGTGTTATCACTACATACACCCCACCCACTAGCTCCGGTGATACTGCTGTGTACCCCTGTTCCCCCGTGTTATGGTCTGTCCAGCCCCCTCTAGTCCCTGTGATGTCCCTCTGCCCCCCAGCCCCTTTGTCCGCCGTGATGTCCCTGTGTACCTCTGCCCACTGTTCCATGTGTATTCATTGTTACTCCTCTGGCCCCCTGTGCTGTCAATATATGCCATCCCCGTGCTGTCGCTGTGTTCCCCGACCCTCAGGCCCCCCGTGCTGTCATAGGGTTCCCTTCTGGTCCCCTGTGCTGTAGCTATACAACACCTCTAGTCCCCGTGATGTCACTGTGTGCCGCTTTGTGCCTTCTCGTCCCCTGTGCTGTTACTGTACGACAAGACTTTTAATCCCCTTGATGTCGCTATGTACCCCTGGTTCTCCCTTTGATGTTGCTATGTACCCCTGTGGCCCCGTCCTGTTGCTGTAAACCCAGCCCCCTCTAGTTCCTGGGATGTTCCCGAGTGCCCCTACACCCTCCTGCTCCTGTGTTGTCGCTGCGTACGCCTGCCCCCTCTCATCATCCGCCACGTACCCCTCTGGCCCTGTCGCAGTATGCCAAGTCCGCTAGTCCCTGTGATGTCCCTATGTGCCCCTACCCCCAGCCCTGTTAGTCTCCGGTGATGTCGCTGTTTACCCCAGCCCCACTTCCTCTCGATGTCACTATATATCCACAACCCCTTCGGTCCCCACGTTCACTGTTGCCCTGACCATCTCGTCACTGCACCCCCAAACCGCTGTTTGACTATGATACCACTGTGTGCTCAGCACCTTGACTCCCCACTGTGTCGCTATACACCCTCAGTTTCCCTCCCGGTCCCTAAGGTATAGCAGTATACCCCATGCCCCTCTCATGTCCCACGTAGTCACTGTGTGCCCATCCCCTCTGATCCCCCATGATGCCGCTGTATACCCCCCAGTCCCCTGGTCCTGTGATGTCTCTCTGTACCTCTGGCCCCTGCATGCATGCCCTCCCGACCGTGGCTTAGCACCTACACAGTCTGCTGTCTCTAGACAGAGTGCAGTAGCTAGTCTTCACATTTGCGCTATTCACGGCCTGTGGGAGTGTTTCTGCGTTTCTCCCTCCCTTGTCATCGAGCGCTTTCGAGGCGCATTGCGCTTAGGCGCATTTGTGGATGAACCGTCATATCATATGACTGCGCTTACTCTCCACTCTACACTATCACACAACTAGAGTACAGCTATACCCCTCAATAAATTCGGCTTAGCTGCTCGCATACGAACACTACCCCATGAACATCTCATCACTCTAATAAAACGCAGCTATATTCCATGACAAACCGGCCTAGCTTCACACATAAACGTCCTACAGGCCTAACGTAGCCAGAACCCATTCTGGGTGTCCACCCACCAGACTGCACACATTCAACTGATATCATCACCACTCCTAATGCTAGGATGCAGCTACCATCAGGCAATTGCATCAGCTGCACACATCTGGGGCAACCACGCACCCTTTGACACTTATTCGCTCTACTGACCTGGACTGTGGTTCCTAAGGGTGCACGCACTGGCAACCCGCTCAGATCCCCACGTTTCACTGTCGCCCAAACCACCGGTCCATTATGATGCTACTGTGTGCCCTCCCCTGGCTCCCAGCGGTGTCGATATACACCCCTAGGTGCCCACCGGTCACCTATGAAATTGGAGTGTACCCCATGCCCCTCTAGTGTCCCATGTAGTCACTGTGCGCCCACCCCCTCTGGTTCCCTTGATATGGCTGTATACCCGCAGCCCCTCCGGTGCCATGATGTCTCTCTGTACCTCCGGCCCTTCATGCCTGCTGTTTGCCCCTACCCCAGCCCCCAGGATGTCGCTGTGTACCCAGCCCCCCGGTCCTCATGTACCGTTCCCAGGCATGCACTCCTGTCTGTGCCTTAGCACTTGCACAGTCTGGGTTCTCCAGACCGAGTACAATAGCTAGTCTTTACATTCGTGCTGCTCATGGTCTATGAAGTATCTTGCGTTCGAATGGATTGTGTCCTGCAATGTATTCCACATCTTTGACATGTAATGTCCGAAGCTGCGGTGCTTCGGAATCTTTTCGGCAGAGGGCGTCCTGCGTCGATGGCGCCAGGTAAATGTCCCTCGAAGGCTTCCATCGAGGGTGACTTCATCGGATGTTATAAGTAGTACGCACGGCGCCCGTAGCCTCAGTTCTGTTTTTTCTGCAAACGTGATTGCTTCGAGAACTCGGCGCTCCTTGTGTTATCTTCTTCGATAATATCGTCTTCTTCTACCCGCCGAACCCGCGGTCTGGCTTTAAAAAGTGCCGGGACTGTAAGTCCAAAATGTCCATCATGGACCAGCACCATATCTGCTTGTGGTGTCTGGGGGAGAGCCACGATACGGACGACTGCTCGAAGTGCTGGCGTTGACTGCCAAGGCCTTGCGGGTGCGTAAGGGGAAATTGCAGGTAGGTTGGGTATCCAAACCCCCTAAATCCAAAAAGACTACTGGTCTTTCCACTGAAGACTCGAGGTTTGACTCTCCCTGTCGGAGGGAGTCCAGGGGATCTCGGTCCCGGAGTGGTTCCCGCCACTCGTCCCCCTCGTTGAAGCACTCCCAGAAGCAGCGTCACCATTCGCCATCCCCGTACTAGTCGGATGATGGCTCCGCGAGGAAAGTGGCTTGTCTACTCCAGAGGAATGGGAGGCTTTCAGGGAGAACATGCTGGAGATTTTTCAATCTCAGGGTACTGTTCCGTCCACGCCTTCAGTTGAAGCCGGCAGGGAATGGTCTTGTCTGACGCTCGCGCGCCCTCTGGCCCGGGAAGGCGGCGCAATAAATATCGGGAACCGTCGAGGTCCTGTTCGGTCAAGGCTCTGGTAGATCGCCAGAGACGTGCCAGATCCAGGTCGCGGTCTTCGTCCCCAACAAAACCGTTGAAGTCTGGGAAGGTGTCGAGGATGGCATCGACACAGTCGGTGCTGTGTCCATCGAGTACGGCTGTTGGGGCCTTCGACGCCATCAGGGCCAAATGGCGGGAATTTGCTGTTGGAGGCCCATGTGGCTGTGGATCCTCCGAGAAAGGCTCTGTCTAAGACGGTGAGGCCTGTTCTGGACACCAGGTCTGCTCCTGTACCTAGGAAGGAGTTCTTTCATTCTCTACAGGGCATTTATGAGGATGAGGAGAGGTCTGATGTGGAGTTGGATCCTTTTGATACTCCTGGTGAAACACCTGAAGCTCCTGACATTGTCTTTTCTGATGACAGTCAGTTGGAGGATCTGTGTCAGTCCCTATATGATGCCAGTGGTCTTGACACATCTCCTGAGATGGCGTTTGGGAGGCCAGAGCCAATAGGAGGTTGATGTCGAGGGTTACGGAGTACCTAGGGTGCTCTGGTCCTCCAGTTGCATTCGATCAGGATGACCTGACTGACATTTTAGATCAGGGTCCGTCCACTGACCCAGTGTTACCTTTTCACATGGCGTTACAGAAGAGGGTGGCTGCTACTTGGCCGACCCCGGAGACTCTTCCGGCGGTCAACAAGTTGTTGACTAAGAAATACCGCTCATCCAGTAGCGACCCCGGCTACCTATCTACTCACCCCAATCCTGAGAGTTTGGTGGTTCAGGTAGCCACGGCCACCTCGAGGCAGGCGGCGTACCCTACCATCCCTCCTGATAGGGACGACAAGCGCTTCGATGGATGGGCACGCATGGTATTTGAGGCTGTGAGTATGGCACTGAAATCGGGCAACTCTACCTGTGCCTTGGAAAAATTTTCGCTCACTCTATGGAATTGTCTCTCTGGCGGCTGAGCATATTCCCGAAGTGGAAGAAAGGGATGGGTTTCTTGCTATTGTCCAGGATGACAAGGATGCCATGTGTGAATCCCTTCAGTCTGGATTGGACATGGCTGATGGTGTTAGCCGGTCCATGGCTGCGAGCACCGTGATACGCAGATTTGCATGGTTGCGGAAGTTGGGTTTTTCTGCGGATGTGCAGACCCGTCTTCTCAACATGCCCTTTGATGGCTCTCATTTGTTTGGCAGCAAGGCTGACGAGAGCCTTGAGAGGTTGCAGACCTCCAAAGCTGCTGCTAAATCTTTGAGTGCAGCTGTGCGTCAACCTCTGCCTTTTCGTCCTAGGGGACAGCAGTGAAGGGGGGCTTCCTTTCGTTACTACTCCTCTTTTGGTGGAGCGAGGGGAGCGGCCATTCAAAGGGGCCACCGTAAAATTCCTCCCAGTGGATGGTGATAAGGCGCCAGAGCCGCTCAGGCAGCTGCCTTTTTGTCTTCCGGCGCTGCCGCAGCCGCTCCAAAACAACTATGAGGCCATGTCCCATTGTTCGCTGGTTGGTGGCAGACTGTCTCAGCATCTCGAAGAGTGGTGAGCCATTACTTCTGATGCGTGGGTTCTGGAAACAATAGCCCACGGCTAATGCCTACCCTTCCTAAATCGGCCTCACAACAATCCACCAGGGAGACTCTCTTTGAAGATTCTGGATCCGCTCCTTGCGCAGGAAATATTGACCCTGCTGGAGAAAGGCGCTATACAACTAGTGCCTGTGGCGGAGAGGTACAAGGGATGGTATTCCCCATATATTTTGATTCCCAAGAAAGACTGAGGACTGAGACCCATCTTGGACTTGCGTTGCTTGAACAAGTTCCTCAGGAAGGACAAGTTCAAGATGGTCACTCTTTCTCGGGTCCTTCAGGCCCTTCGAATTCAGGATTGGTTGGTGTCTCTGGACCTACAGGATTCTTATTTTAATGTGCCGATACATCTAAAGCACAGAAAATACCTGAAGTTTGCGGCTGGCAACTCACACTTTCAGTTTTGGGTCCTGCCATTCGGATTGACCTCCGCTCCAAGGGTCTTCACCAAGCTCATGGTGGTGGTGGCAGCGTATCTCAAGAGAGGCGGGTTCATGTCTACCACTACCTGGACGACGGGCTGATCCGAGCGCGTTCTCCCGAACATGCCTTGGATCATCTCAGCCTCACCTGCCGCTCCCTGCACAAGCTGTGCTCCTCACTCAATTTCAAGAAGTCGCATTTGACACCTTCCCAACAGCTCCAGTACATCGGAGGTGTGTTGGACACATCCTTGGGGAAGTGTTCGCCACCCAAGGTGGGGGCTTATCACATTGTACAGATGGTCAACAAATTTCAACATGTCCAGAGTCTCCTGGCTTTCGAATTCTTAAGGTTGCTCGGCCTGCATTTTTTTGGGGCCAGAGGCCAGACTGAGGATGAGATCCCTTCAATGGGCTCTCAAGACACAGTGGTTGCAATTCTCAGGCAAAAATGTCGGGTCTGCTTCAGAGTCTGCTCACGGTCTCACAGGATCTTCTGTGGTGGGCTAGCGAAGGGAATCTGATGAAGGGAGAGCCTTTCTTGTGACCGTGACTGGAGGTGACGGTAGTGATGGATGCTTCCCTCACAGGATGGGGAGCTCATGCAAACGAGCTGACCACCAGTGGTCGTTGGTCTTCGCCGGAGTCCAAACTCCACATAAATCTTTTGGAGCTGAGGGCCATCAGGCTAGCCCTGAAGGCTTTTCTGCCGTTTGTGTGGGGGAAGAGTGTCCTGATAAAGACGGACAACACAGTGGCCATGCGCTACCTCAACAAAAAGGGGGGCGGTAGGGTTACTCCTGCTGTCCAGAGAGGTGATACAGCTCTGGTTTTGGGCAATACAGCATGGAATCTCACTCTCGGCAGTTCATCTAGCCGGAGAGGAGAATGTGGCTGCGGACGCTCTGAGCAGGCAGAGCGTGGTCTCCCCCGAGTGGGAGTTAGCTCAGGAAGTTCTTCAGGAGATATTCGCCCTTTGGGGAACCCCTCAAGTGGATCTGTTTGCGACTGGTGCCAACCGAAAGTGCAAGAGATTTTGCTCAAGGGAATTTCCTCCGAGAGGAGCTTTAGGGGACGCGTTCGTAGTGGATTGGTAATTTCCACTTCTGTACATGTTTCCTCCTGTCCCAGTCATTCCTCAGGTTCTAAGGAGGTTGCAGAGGTTCGGGTCCCACATGATCCTAATTGCTCCGGATTGGGCCAGGAGAGCGTGGTACCCGGACCTGATAGAAATGTCCATCTGTCCTCCACGCCGTCTTCCCCACAGAGAGGATCTTCTCTTGCGAGAGGGGGTCGGGTTCTCCATCCAGAGGTCAAGACTCTCAACCTTCACACTTGGTTTCTGAAGGGTTGAGATATAAGGATTGGGACCTCCTGGATCACGTGATAAAAGGTGTTGCTTTCGGCCAGGCGTCCGGCAACCAAATCCCTGTACCGTTGGCGTAAGTTTTGCGACTGGTGCAGAGGACACAATGTCGATCCTTTTTAGTGTTCCATTCTGGCGGTCCTTTCTTTCTTGCTTTCTTTGGCCCACAAAGGTCTTCAAGTGGGTACCATTAAAGGTTACCTGGCAGCGCTCTCTATTTTCAAGCGCTCCTCTCAAGAATGTTCTTTTTTTAAGATTTCTTTGATTTCCCAGTTTCTGAAAAGGCTCACGAATGTGTTCCTATCGTCCCCTTTTCAGGTGCTGGTTTGGGATTTGAATTTAGTGTTGAAATTCATGATGGGTGCTCCGTTTGAACCCTTGCACTCTTGTCCTTTGAGACTGTTGTACTTCAAGACCGTTTTCTTGATTGCAGTTACATCTGCTCGCAGAGTGAGCGAGTTGCAGGCACTTTCATCTAAGCCACCCTTTACTGTATTCCACAAGGATAGGGTTGTACTGAGGGTACGTCCGTCCTTCCTGCCTGAGGTAGTATCTGAGTTTCATTTGAGCCAGAAGGTGGTACTTCCGGCTTTCTATCCTCCTCCTCATCCTGGTAAGGAAGAGGAGCGACTCCATAGGTTGGACCCTAGGAGAGCTTTTATATTTCTAGGATGTCCAGGATCAGAGTGGACGACCAGCTTTTTGTGGGGTGCACTGGACAACGATTGGGCCAGGCTGTTACCAAACAGACCTAGTCCAGGTGGATTATCCTCACCATTACTGAATTTTACAGATTGGCTGGCAAGGACCCTTCTGAGGGTTTGCGAGCTCACTCCACCTGGGGCTTGGCTACATCCACAGCACTGCAATGGGGTGTTCCTATTAAGAACATTTGTGATGCTGTAACGTGGTCTTCCATCCGCACCTTTGTCAAGCATTATTCCCTGGATACTTCCCATGGTCAAGATATGGCCTTTGGTAAAGCAGTGCTTTATTCTGCCATCTGATTGGGTATATCTAAATATTTCTCCCTCCAATCAATGATATTGCTTTGGGAGCCTGTCAAAGATGTGGAATAATTTGGAGGACACAATCCATTCGAAGAACACGTTACTTACCAACTGGTAACGTTCTTTCGACTGGAAGTTCCTCCAACGTATTCCTCATCTCCCTCCCAGGCTGCCCCTCTGAAGAATTTCCTATGCGATTGCAGTTTGCGTTCCCTCAAGGCTTTGTGCAGTCAAGCAGGCATTGTGTAAGAGTATGTCGCACGCTGTGGAGGGAAAAAACATGAACTGAGGCTACGGGTGCCGTGTGTTCTACTTATAACATCCAATGTTATCACCCACGACAGAGGCCTACGAGGGACATCGACCCGACTCCATCGACGTAGGACGCCCTCTGCCAGAAAATGTCCGAAGCAGCGCAGCTGTGGACATTACATGTCAAAGATGTGGAATACGTTGGAGGAACATCCAGTCGAAAGAACGTTACCAGTTGGTAAGTAACTTGTTCTTCTCCCTTGTTCCCTCCCTTGTCATCTAGCGCTTTCAAAGCGCACTGTGCTGAGGTGCTTTGTGGATGAACCATCATATCAAACGCAGCTATATCCCATGACAAACCGGCCTAGCTGTATACTTAAGCGTCCTACAGGCCTAACGTAGCCGGATCCCAGGCTGGATATCCACCCTCCAGACTGCACACATTCAACTCATATCCCCACCACACCTAACGCTAGGACACAGCTACAATGAGGCAGTTGCATCAGCTGCACACATAACTGGTGGACGCACGCACCCTACGACACTTACTCTCTCTACTGACCTGGACTGCAGTCCCCGAGGGCGTTCAACCTACCAGCGCTTTGAGATCATACCAATGATATATAGAACGCTATATAAATGCCAAATAACAAAACATAACAGAAGGGAGGCCTCCCCTGTGAGGCTAGGGAGGTTATCCCGCTACGCAACAATCCCCTTAGGGGTGGTGGAAAGTGCCACCTCGCAGGGAGAGCCCCCCCCCCCCCCTCATGGGGACAAGGACCCCCGTTCCGTGATGGAACTCCCTAACCCCCTTACCTGTGAGACCATGAAATCCTTGAGAACCAACCTGAGAAAACTACTGTTGGTTACTGCAATATTCTCTACTTTTCTCACTTAAGACGTAATACTACCAAGACGAGAGGACCATACAGAGTAATAAGTAATCTCTCAAAAGTACTGAGAAGAGGAAGATTGAAGGAGTGATGAAAACTACTCCTTTTCAAAGTCTAGACAGTACTTTGAAGAAGTGGCCCTAAGGAGGCATGAAGAGTGCTCCATTGATTCAAACCAAGGGCTATGGCACTCCACTGGGGAGGACCAAGCTACAGGACATAAAAAGAAAGAAGGGATTCAATGAAGAGAGCACCCAGTGTGAAATCTGTCAGGCCTGGGAGATTCAAACCTCGGAACAATCAAGTGAGTTGGAGAAGCTAGTCCTCACTCGTGAGGACACCCTGGAACGGTCAGCATAGCACTCATTTGTCAAACAGAGACCCGACTTACGCAGAAGCTGGAGAGGGGCTGACAGTGGCGTGACCTCGGGGAGGTGGACCATGCGGTCCTTCAACTACACCGAAATGCCATGAAACCCGCAGAGCCAACGCAGTGCAACAGGAAGCAGAGAGAGAGAGATGCAAAGAGCGTTTGACAAGAGCAAGCTAGACCAACACCCTGGGAAGAACCAGTGACGTGCCTCCATGAGAAAGAAGGTAACAATAGGGGCAAGAGTAAAGAGTACATCGAGAATGATCTCCCTCATCACAGTATTTTCAAAGACTATACCAAGAGTGATGTGTACCTCAGGAGTAATCCCCCTAGTCACAATAACTGCAAGAGCGATATCGAGGATAAAGATTATTACAGGACTAGTCTCCCTCCTCAAAGGATTTGTGGAAACTGTGGCAAAAGCAAGGACACTACGGGTGATCTCCCTTGTTACAATAGACAAGAAGAAAAGGAAAGTCGAGGAATATATATAACGCTGAGAAAGACTAATTGTTGGACAAGCCCACAGAAGTCCCTGGCAGAAATTACAAGGACTTACCAGAAATGTTGCAAGAGGCTATTCGAAGTCGGCCCTTAAGGCTGAAGCAGTTAGACCAGGAGAAGGGAGACATTGTTCTGGCTTCATTCCGGTTTGATGGATACCTTTGGTTAGTGGTAGGGTTAGAGAAGGATAGTTTTGGCCACAGGACTGATTCTTTAGTTTGACAACCACCCTGATGAGGAGAACCCGAGTTAGAATTAATTTGGGTAGGGCAACCCTTCTAGTTATACGGACATACAGGTCCTTTTCTTATTATCTGAATAGAACCTTGAGTTTGAAATGCCACCTCTTTGTCTGACTCCTCCTTACCACAGCACAGAGGAGAGATCTTGTGAATCCAGATTGATGATTTTCATCTCTACCTGCATGGTTGCTATTGTTCTTTGTTTTCATTCTAGTGTGAAAATCGCTGATCATGGAAAGTCCCACTGATCTATAATGTCCTTACCCCGCAATTAAGATGTAAAGCCACGCAGTGCCTTTCTTTTAGTTGGGGTGTATGGAGATAGGTCTTCTCATAGTAATATCAAAGCATCTCTAAAAGTGATGTCGGTTTGTGATCTTAGAGCTTTCATAATGTCTTATTTTTTCCAAAACAAATACACTCTTGTGAGGACAAAAAGAATACATGTTTTTTGCTGCTGAATTGTGGAAATGATCTAGTGTGTCTTATCCAATGCTGCCTCTCTGTGGTGCCAGTCTTGGAGAATGAAATTAAAGAGGACTGAAACATATTGATCCAGATCGGAGTCTTGGACATGTGTAAGGAGTCCTCAAATCCGAATATTGTTCCTTCTGGAAACATATTCGGCACCCTCTTACCTGTTGTGTAGCGTGATGCATTGTGATTCCAGAACGTCACTTCTGTTGATAATTTTGGAGAGCTTGTAACTCTGATCACACATGGAGTTTTCTAGCTCTTTAATGCAAAATTCTGTGGCCTGGACCTGCCTGTCCACCACTCTGTGTGAGTTCTGCTACGGAGCCCTGGATTTCCTTTTTCATTTCAGATAACATCTGAAGTATGTCCAACTTGGTGGCTGGAACAGACAGGTCCCCTTCTGATGCTGGAGCCTGACAAACTACAGCCTCTGTCAATATTTCTGCTTTCTTTGACTTTTCCTGGCCATTTATAAGGCAAAGCACACCTTCTTCCGGAACTTAGTTTTGGCTGCCATGCCAAATCTGAGACCAGCAATGTTTATGCTAACAAGAGGAAGTCAAACTGCAGTATCAACACCTGTCCCACAATCTGGAGATCAATGAAGTTCAGCCCCCGATAAAGCGAACAATATAGGCTTATGAACACATCAGTGGAAAACACCAGGTAGGAAACTACTCAGGTTAGGGGGGCCAGGAGTGCTGCAGAGAACCAACCAATTTACCCAAAAAGATAGGGGAGAGAGCAGGTCTGACCAGTCCGCAATGCTGTGTGCAGCTCCCTTGTGCAGCATTGTGTATGCAGAACCATAGTCGAATGACAGGAGGTGGGTCGGACAGCAATTCCATTGCTGATTTGAAGATTGGAGTGCAGGACGCCCAAGGATGTGCAACATAATATTCACCAGGAAATATTTGCGTAACCCAAAGCACTGTGCCAGCCCAGCAAAGTCACATTGTGGTAAAAGAAGCAGCCCTCACAGAAGCGGGCCCAACGTCACATTCAGCCCAATGGAACTACCATCCAGTGTATCCAACTCTTTGCTCGGACAAGCCATGCCCCTATGTGGGACCTCTTTGTACACAAACAAACAGACGTAACAGATAAGCTGGTATGTGTTACAGTACTTTGTTCTGGGACTACTTGCTGCCGCCCTTCCAGTGCGTGGCACCAAAGGATGTTTGTGAAAGCGCTCATGCCCACACCTTACAAAACTCTGCTTCTGAGATCTGTGTGGAAATATGGATCTGAACAATATTTCTCTAAAGAAAACTAAATACCTGACATTCCTTCTGTATAGAGTGAGACCAGTATTGCTCAAAATAAGTAGTTTTTCTAGATTTCTGCCTCTTACTCTTTACCAACTTAGAAAGAGTGCATCTACAAAATTTGAATTACCACCTAAGGCCTTGAGAGACATTTCTTAACAAAGTAAAAGATAATTCCATGAACTGTAACCATTTCTTATGCCCAAGAATATGGAATGTGATTACCGGCAAAAGAATTTAGCCTGCACAGCAGAACATTAATTTTCGTAGCTTTGAAGCTCAAAAAGAAATTGATTTCTTACCAGGTTGCTATATTTTAGAAGCCATGTGTAGAGATAGTACATCTGTAATTGTAAAATCTGCTTCTTTCTTTCCAGTGGTAAAGCCAGATAAAATGCCCAGGGAAAAAAATAATGCATTCATAATGAGGAAAGGAAACACCATTTGATGTGCCATTACTTTGAATAACACTATCTTATTCAGCTTGAAAATAGTGCATGTCTGAACATGTAAATTTGGATTTAGCTTGGAGCATTGCCACCCCAGCCTTAGGAATTTGCGTCCTACGACTGATCAGGAGGCTGCTGCTTTGTTCACACTAAGATTAATTTTCTTGAAGTCCGTTTAAACCAGTTCACCAAGCGCTGGTCATGACATTCTCCCAAACCCCCCAAGAGCAAATCATTTTTGGAGCTTTTTTATAGCAGTATTATGGAAAAGTGCTTCTTTGCCGTGCAGCACCACGGACCTCGTGTAGCCAAAAGATATATATTTTTTCCAGATACATTTAAGTCAAAGATAAACAAAAGCTCATATTTTGTCAAGTGATCAAGGTATCACATTATTAAAAAATCTAAAAACTTTATAGTGGAAGATCCTAGGGTTTTTTTTTTATTTTAAATTGCACATTATAGATTAAAAATATATCTTTCAGCTAACACCAAATCCAAATTGTTGACAATTATGGATATTAAAAAAGCAAAAACAAACATCTCAGCTATATTGCACCTCAAATCGTCCGTTCTGATGTATAGATTATAATGGGCTTTTTGTTTAATAAACTAGCACATTCACATCAAAGTTATTTTACATAAACAAAATCCCTCTCCCTAGGATTAGGAGCGTGTTCCTCCCTCCTTTCAAATCACAAGACTAGGGTGGTGTGACAAATAGGGAGTTTCCATTCCTTCTCCCCAAGCGGGAACCACCCCCTTTGAGACTAGGGAGGTGAGCCTGCTCTGCAAGACCTTCCCTAGGGGTCTGGGCAAGTGGGACCTCACTGGGAGTAACTCCCCGCTTAGGGGACAAAGACTCCCATTCCCAAAGGGCACTGCCTAAGCAGGACACTTTCAGCCTGATTCATGGAATTATGTGCGTGAAAAACGCAGATTTGCGCGCCTTTCTGCCCGAAAATCCATGTTTGAAGTATGGGGATTTTCGGGCAGAAAGGTGCGCAAATCTGTGTTTTTCACGCAAATAATTTCATGAATCAGGCTGTAAATCTGCACACATGGGACTGCCTTCCTTCCAAAACATTGTGTCCTCCTTCTGTTTGGCCGTAGGTAATGTGGAAACTAACAAGTTGTTTGAAAATAAAGCAGATACAATTTTAAAAAGAAATGGCTATGAAAACGAGACGAGCAAGCCCAAACAAAGGAGAGGGAGAGGGAGCAGTATGCAGGGGAAGCCCCTGATGTCAGAACGCCAAGGCGAGGCGTAGCGGAGTGCAGCCGTGAAGCCTTCAGTACTCTGAGAAGCAGGGAAGGTAATTCAGAGACGCCAGAGGACTGACATAGCAGACAGTGGGAGAACTGTTGTCAGGACAGAATCGGAGAAACCGTCCGAAGACGTGGCGGGACCACAGAGGTGCTGTGTTGGGTCTGGAGCCCTCCCAACTACGTTGAAATCTGGATGATGGGAAGCGATGAACGTTTCCACCCGCTGCCATTCCGGAAACGTGGCGAGCTACAGAGAAGCTGAGACTGGAGCAACCGTGAATCAAAAGTGACGAGAGGAAATTGACCTACCTAAGCGTGAGCGGACTCCCGAGAAGTCACCCGAGGTCGATGCAGGTACAGGGGTATGCTGGAGGAGCAGCCGGCTGCCGGGAGGACAAATAATTAAGCAAAGAGACTGATTGTGATACATGTATTAACGGAATAACGAGTGAGCAGAAACGGATATCTAAGGAGATATTCAACAGCCTAAAGCAGGAAAAAGGCTGTAAAGCTTTAAGAAAGTGTCGACAACTATCATTGGGAAGAAAGAGAAAACCCCAAAAAGTAATTTCAAGAGAAACAAATGTTAAAGAGTGGGGAGACCCCTGTAAGAAAATGTGTGATATGTATTGCGAGTTAGGAGTCTAAAGTGATGTACACCAAGAAAGAAGGAACTGGCGAAAGCCATCTCAGAGGGGGGGGGGGGGAGTAGCATACGGTTTCCAATTGAAACCTTTCAGCTTTTTTACACTTAATATATACAAACAATTAAACTGTTAGACAACAAAAAGAACCAACAGGGATACAAAAAAAAGAAAAACAGAAAAAAGATAATAATTCTCCATTGTATACTTTCAGATTCAACTAATTTCATATCGGCGAAAGTTCAGTCAATTTGCTCCCTTGCTCTTTTTGTCAATTTTCACAAATATGATTGCGACAAGTTCCAATAGGGCAAATGTCACAGAAATCCTACTTCATTGCATCAATTGGAGCCAAATGTCTCTTTTTGTTAGTGTTTGGTTTCCTTCGGAAACATTTCCTCATCAAGTTAGATCTGGAGTCCTAAACTCCCGGGCAGCTCATAATCGAGTGATACAAGGATTCGAACGGGTGGATTACAGAGTCTGCAATGATAGTCTCTGAGATCCTCGCGTTTCCTGGCCTCAAGCAGCTCCATTGTCAGGAGAAAATTCAAACGTAGTCTTAGAAATTTAATACGGGCTTGGTCTGATGGAAATTTTGTCAGATAGGGCAAGATTGTTCCTCGCTTTCTGTGGTTGGTGCAATGCTTCCCATAAAGTTTGTACCCAGTAACTGCCCCCAATGTGTCAATCCAGTCCTGATGATAGAGTACTTCCTTTACTTTTTCAGGGTTTTCTTTTAGTGAGTTAATTGTCAGGCCTATGCTGTTTAATATTCCTATACATTTGTCCCTCCAATCTTCCAGTGATCGTTCACTTCTTGCAAGGAGAGCCTGATTCAATAGTGTAAACCCTCCTTCAGACTGTGGTATAAGACACTTTCGGTAGAAAGAGAGGGTCTTCCAAACTGTCAGTGTTTAGAGACGTAAGGCCCAACTCTTTCCTGATAAATTGGCAAAGGCACTGAGTTGGGCAAGGAGAGGACAGATCTCCAAAACACACCCTCAATCACTGGCCAAATTTTCCAAGGCAACGATAGTGAACATTCGGACCCATATGTCAGTATAGGAGATACTTTAATTTGGTAGAAAACAAGAACTGGAACAAGCGAGAATTGGCCATATCATAGTATAATGATCTTAGTCTGTGCAGCCAGACATTTTGTCTTCCTTCTCAGATCTTCCAAGGTGTGTGTCAGTTGAACTATCGTTTACTGATAATCCCAAATAGGTCATTCGGGTTATCACGGGAATCTTTGCTCCCTCGATAAACCAACTGGGGAGTTTTGTTCTCCCGTGATTTCTCCCAAATATTATGACACTAGATTTAAGAGGGTTTATCTTTGTTATTTGCTGCCAAGTACTTAGTGAGTGTGTCACGTTGTCTCTGGATGCCAACTAGTGCTTCATCCATGATTACTACATCATCCGCATGTAGCAATCTGTTGACTATCATCACGGCTATACTTGGAGGAAAATACCTGATATCCTTAAATGCCTAGTGTATAGATTATA
This sequence comes from Ambystoma mexicanum, assembly GCF_040938575.1. Lineage (NCBI taxonomy): Eukaryota > Metazoa > Chordata > Amphibia > Caudata > Ambystomatidae > Ambystoma > Ambystoma mexicanum. The sequence goes on from NC_090922.1 coordinate 355,520,978, forward strand.
AATCGCCAGTGCCAGACGGCAACCTTGTTTTAGGCCAGTTGTCATGGTGATTGGGTCAGTCAAGTCTCCAGATTTGTACAAACCTATTTGCACTAAGGTGGTCGTGTGGAGGTCCTTAATGGCTTCATATATATCGATCGGGCACCCTCAGGCATCTAATTTGGTCCACAAAGTTTGGCGATTCACAGAGTCAAACGCCTGTGATAAGTCCACTGAAGCAAGGTAAAGTTTTTTGCTGTTCTTCAATGTAGTTCTTGTTTTCAGCAAATGGATCAAAAATAAGTTCAAAGAGGTTACCGTTCCCTTCTCAAAGCCAGACTGCCAAGGGTCACTATGTTTTGTTTCCTTGCTCCATGCGGCTGGATGTTTCAAGATGAGTGCCACAAATATTTTCCCGATAACGTCCAGAAAGGCGATAGGTCTGTAATTTGACGGTAATGACCTATCACCCTTCTTAAATATTGGGACTATTATCGAAGTCATCCAAGATGCTGGTATTTTTCTCTTGAGTTTTATTAGATTAAATGGGTTTTACATGAAATTTGCCCATTCCTCCGGATTCTTTTTCAGGGTCATGTTAGTTAGGCCGTCCGGTCCGGCCGCTCTCAAGTTACTGGAGTGTTTTATGAGGTCCAAGATATCCTCCCTTCCTGTTTCAAAAGACCAGCAGGACTGCAGCGGTTCTTGAAATTCCGTATGGACATCTGTTAAATTGGAGAAAAGTGTATTAAAGTGATTTAGCCACTCTCCTGCAGGAATAGGCCTTGCTAACAAAGATCGTTGTGGTGCCTCGATAACTGTAGCATGTGTTCTCCATCCTTCTGAGTTAGGAGGCCTTTTTTTATATGCTCTTTTTAAGCTGTTCAACTGCTGCTTCCTTACAGAGATTGCCATGTTGAAGTTATGTTGGTGGCAAACGTTTTTCCTCTTGCCTGTGCTGTTTTTTTCTATATATAAACACAAGTGCTTCGGGTAATCTAAGTCAGCCTTCAGTGATGAGTGGTGAGAGCCTCTGTCAGGGTGCTTACGTTTCCCAGAGACTGTCATGATGCCTACCCCCGGGGACCCAGACCAAGTCCAGTAACCCCAGAAGCAGGCATCAAGTTATCCCAAGCAAGCCCAACAACCCCTGCTAGGGGCTATTTGGGTGCAGTCCTGGCGCCTATGGCGCCAGCCTCATATGGAGAGTCAGTCCTGGCGCCATAGGCGCCAGGCTCATAGATTAAAACTTACCTGATGCAGACCATGCTGCAAACTTACCTGATGCAGACCATGCTGCAAGAGCTCCAAGCCAAAAGACCTAGGGACTATTTTTTTTTTTACTCGGGTGGGGCTGGGGAGGAATACTTACCTGGGACTACTTTGGAGGCTATTTAAACCACGCCCGAAGAGCAGCACACGCTTTGCGTTATTCTGCATCCAGCAGCGTAACGCTCACCGTGCCTGCAAGTCTGCATCCAGCCTTCTGCCATGCCCGCCTCGAGTTTGGAGCTCCTAGAAAAAGGGAGAAAGAAGGAGAAAAGGTTAGAACAAGAGCAATAGTTTTGATCCTTACCTGAATTCCCGATCCATCGTGCCTTCGACCTAGAAGAAAGGAGTTACTTTATGCGCGTCGCCTCGCCTGGTGCAGCGCGGCGCTCAACTCACCGGCCTTCGCAGCATCTTCAAATTCCACCGCATCCTCCTGCATGTTCCCGCCGCACTCTGGCACCTAAGGAGAAGACCAGAACAGCAAGGTGAGCCAAGGGAATACACAGAGGAATATTAGTTACCCCCCATAGACTTACCTGATTTTACCACCGGGGGTACTATTCCTCTTCACGGGTCGGCGCAGCTTCCACTGCATCTTCGCCGAACCCCGGCCCCTAAGGGGAAACAAAAGGACAGCAAGGTGAAACAAAGGGACTAACGAGGGGAACCCTCCTCACCACAATAGACTTATCTGATTTTACCGCCGGAGGGATTATTCCCCGAGACTTCATACTTTCTCTCAGTGCCTGAATAAGGGAGAAAGCAACAGGTTACATATTGACATTATTTTATCGAACTGTGTTGAATAATACAAATCCTTACCAGAATATTACTGGTTGCCACGAGGAACTCTTCACTAGGGTTAAGCTGCAACCTGCAAGGAATTGGACAAGAGTGAAAGTCAGCCATTTGAACTCTTACGAACTACATACTTACGGCGTCTTGCGGGGAATCTTGGAGTCAATATTGTTCTGGAACTCACCAATTCCTTCGAGCCAGTGAAGCAACTGGTCATCTACGCGCCAATGCGCTCAATGCAGGATGGAGAGCTCATCTTTTCAAACCATCAGGTGAGACTATAAGAGGGGACATCAAAGGTGATCAGTGGTGAGAACAGCGGGGGTGGGGGGATTTACGCTTAACTCCACGGGTGGTTAATTCCCTTTCTCCATTTGCAGAAGAATATTCCTACGGGCCAAGCAAACGAAGTTAGGTGGGCCAGTCCAGTCTGTCATCTCGGCCCTACGCGTCACATTGATGGAGACCGCAGCTGTCCAGTTCAGATCGATGACTCTGTGGGAGCCAGGTGAGCGTAACCGAATGTGAAGACAACCTACAAATTCCCGCCTGGGTGATATGTATACCTCAGAAACTGACCAATTGGCCCAATTACTAGGGGAACTGAGGGCTGAAGTGCATTCCACCCGCCAAGGAACCAATGCTCTTAGGAGAGAACTGATTTTGTCAAAGGAGCGAACTGATGACCTTGCTGGGCAACTATTGCAAAGCCAGGCTGGACAAGCACCCCAATCTGGTTCCGGGGGAAATCCAGCTCCTGTGTTATCAAGTAACCCTGTGCAAATAAAGCTACCAGGAAATATTCCATTAGCTCCACCCGAACGCTTTACCAGAGATCCCAAAAGGTTTGTTGTGTTTATGAACCAATGCCGCTTGCACTTTTTATGCAGACCTGGAGCCTTCCCAAACGATCAAGCCAAGGTAGCCTTTGTATTGTCATATCTCAGTGGCAGTGCAGCTGATTGGTCAATTCCACTTGTTACTCAGGATGACCCAATTCTTCGGGATTTTCAGGGCTTTCAAACGAGCATGGAAAGACTATTTGCCCGGCACTCCCAAGGACAGGCCCTGGATAACAAACTTTTGTCCCTACGACAGGGTAACGAGGACCTTCTATCCTACATCGCGACCTTCAATTGGTTGATAGTGGAAACTGGATGGCCTGAGGTAAAACGAATCACGTTATTTCATCGAGGGCTTCGAGGAGAACTCAAGGATGTCTTGGCTCAAGTCGTGAACCCACCTCAAGACTGCGCTGAATATATAGACTTAGTGGTCCAGTTAGATCACAGACTTCAGAACAGAAAGGCTGATTGAGCCAAGTTTGAGAATCGGGTGTTGGTCAAAACCCACGCTAACCCCAAAGGAGCAGATGCTTCAGAACCCATGCAAATCGGAGGGGTTAAAGGATCCTTAACCCAGAAGGAAAGAGAAAGGAGACGGCAAATGCAATTGTGTCTATATTGTGGAACTTCTGGGCATTTTCTACGGGATTGCCCTGTAAAACCACCCAAGAAGGTGGTAGGAGCTGCTGATAAAAGCCATATGGAATCGGACTCGGCAAACGACCACGCCCGACAAGCGTAGAGGTCCGCTTGCCGAGCTTGAAGAAGGATACTCAGACCTCGCATTTCATCACACCAATGGTCCTCGTAGATCCAGGGCAGCCATCGCGTATGTACGCAGTAAGGGCATACATTGATAGCGGGGCCATAGGAAACTATGTGGACTACGAATTGGCTTCCAGGATGAATCTACCTCTCTGCCGAAAAACCACCTCAGATGTCATCACCACAGTCGATGGAACTGAAATTGCCTCTGGGCCTGTAACTCATTCCACCGCAGAGATGACACTATTGGGTCAGGATGGGCATTGAGAGACTATTGTGTTTGATCTAATCAAAGCCCCACAGTTCCAAATAATACTGGGAATACCTTGGTTGGAAACACATAATCCTTGTATTGATTGGCGAGAGAAGAGAATAACCTTCCCGGATTGTGCACAAACCTGTTACCCAAAGAAAAATCTGAATGCAGGCCTGCCCACAGTAACCACAGCAGTCTCCTGAATACCAAGAATTCCAGGATGTCTTCCAAAAAGAACAGGCAAACACCTTACCTCCTCACAGATCGTACTATTTTCAAATCGATCTCATACCCGGTGCACAACCCCCTTGTAGCAGGATCTATGCCCTTACGGAACCAGAGAAACTTCACCTACGACAATACTTACACCAGTACCTTGCCAATGGCTTTATTCGCCCATCCAAGTCCCCTGCATCTTCAGCTTTGCTCTTCGTGCCCAAAAAGCAAGTTGACCTCAGAACGTGCATAGACTACCGCGCATTGAACCAGATAACTGTTAAGAACCGATACCATTGCCTCTGATCCCTGAACTACTAGACCAAGTGAAGGGCGCTTGCATGTACACTAAATTAGATCTCCGGGGGGCATACCATCTGGTACGTGTAAAAGAGGGTGACGAATGGAAGACTGCTTTCCGCACTAAGTATGGGTTATTCGAATACCAGGTAATGCCTTTCGGGTTGTGCAATGCACCAGCAGCCTTCCAATACTTCATGAACGATGTCCTTCGTGAACTCATTGACGTTTGTGTTGTCGTATATATCTATGATATTCTAGTATACTCCTCTTCAGAATCTGACCATGTGAAGCACGTCCGAGCAGTCCTTGAGAAATTGCGCCAGCATAAACTATATGCAAAGCTGGAAAAATGCGTTTTTCATGCCACAGAAGTTGAATTCCTTGGGTTTATCCTGACCCCAAAGGGAGTCCGAATGGTCTCACGAAGGTGGACGCAATCCTTAAGTGGCCATCACCAAGTTCAGTTAAAGGAGTGCAAAGCATGCTCGGCTTTGCCAATTTCTACCGCAGATTCATCCCGGATTTTTCACATGTTGTACATCCCATCACAACACTCTTGTGAAAAAATAAATGCTTTATGTGGAATGAAGAAGCTGAAAATGCCTTTCAAGAGCTGAAAGCGAAATTCACGTCTGCATCTGTATTAAAGCACCCGCGCCCTGAACTTCCATACATAGTGGAAACTGATGCATCCAGTCAAGCCATGGGAGCTGTCCTGTCTCAAAAGGACCCTGAAACTGGCCAGCTTCACCCAGTAGCATTTTGGTCAAGAAAGTTCTCGGCACCCGAGTTAAACTATGCGGTTACCGACGAGGAGTTATTAGCCATTAAATCCGCCTTGAAGGCTTGGCGGCACTATCATCTTGGTGCCAGGCATACCATTACTGTGATCACCGATCACTGGAACTTACAGTATTTAAAGACAGCCAAGGCCCAATCGTCACGTCAACTCCGATGGGCATTGTTCTTTGCCGAGTTCGATTTCGTGATAACCTATCGACCAGGTTGTAAGAATGGTAAGGCAGACGCCTTATCCCGAACAGGGTTGGGAGAGGCAGAAGTGAACCCAGAACCTGTACCTATAATTTCCGAACAAAAGATTCTTGGCAAGACTACTCTACAGACACTAGAGGACATTCAGGTAAAGATCCAGCAACTCTTTGATCCTACAGCCCTGCAGGACTGGGTAAAGAAAGGCCCGGACTACACTGTCACCAATGATCTGCCTTATTACCAAAGGCGGCTATTTCTGCCACACAAGGAACTACAAGAGCTAGTCATTTCCCGTTATCATGATACCCTAATGGAGGGGCACCCAGGTATTGCAAAAACTGAAGCTAAAATTAAAAGACAATTCTGGTGGCCCACCTGGCGAAAGGATATTAAATCATTTGTGATGTCTTGTTGCATTTGCGCCCAAAACAAAAGTCAAAAGAAAAAACCAGCTGGACTCTTACAACCTTTAGACATTCCACCTACACCATGGCACACCCTCTCGTTAGACTTTATCACTGATCTACCCCCATGCAATGGATTTAACACCATTCTAGTTATTATGGATCTTTTTTCCAAGATGGCCCACTTTATTCCTTTAAAGGGATTATCTTCAGCTTCAATCCTGGCCAAGGAGTTCCTCGAAAACATTGTTCGCATACACGGATTTCTGTCCGTATTGATCTCTGACAGGGGCAGTCAATTCATTTCACATTTTTGGAAAAAATGCTGTCAATTGCCGCAAATCGATGTGAGGTTATTGACCAGTCACCACCCCCAGACAGATGGTCAAACGGAGAGGACCAACCAGACTCTCGAACAATACCTGCGTTGTATGTTACATCAGACTGAGAGTAATTGGAAAGACATTCTTTGGATCGCCGAATATGCATACAATAATTCAGTACACTCTGGAACTGGACAAAGCCCCTTTTATACCTTATATGGGCACCATCCTCGAACCTCGGACCTTGACTCACCCCAACACTTTGAAATGCCCGCAGTGGACCATCTGCACGCTACAATTACACAAGCCTTTAAGGAAGCAACTACACATTTAAAACAGGCGAAAGAAAAATAAAAGAAAGATGCTGATCGGCATAGAAGTGATACTCCACAATACCAGATAGGGGATCAAATATGGTTAGCCACAAAACATATACCTCTAAAGGGAACACGGACCTTTAACCCCAGATATTTGGGACCTTACTCTATTAAGGCCATTATCAACCCGGTGGCTGTCAAGTTGGACTTACCTCCTAATATGCAAATTCACCCCGTCTTTCATGTGTCACTTTTGAAGCCAGTGCAACCAGGGACAAGACTAACCAAGCCACCAGACCCCAGCCTTGTAGACGGAGAACCCGAATTTGAAGTTAAAAACATCCTGGACTCCAAGCTGATAAAGTCAAAACTTTTTTATTTAATCGACTGGAAAGGTTACGGACCACAGGAAAGGTCATGGCACCTTCGAGCTGGAAGAAAGGAGTTATTTTATGCGCGTCGCCTCGCCTGCTGCAGCGCCACGCCCCACTCACCGGCCTTCGCAGCATCTTCACATTCCACCGCATCCTCCTGCATGTTCCTGCCGCACTCCGGCACCTAAGGAGAAGACAAGAACAGCAAGGTGAGCCAAGGGAATACACAGAGAAATATTAGTTACCCCCATAGTCTTACCTGATTTTACCACCGGGGGTACTATTCCTCTTCACGGGTCGGCGCAGCTTCCACTGCATCTTCGCCGAACCCCGGCCCCTAAGGGGAAACAAAAGTAAGCAAGATGAAACAAAGGGACTAACAAGGGGAACCCTCCTCACCACAATAGACTTACCTGATTTTACCGCTGGAGGTATTATTCCCCAAGACTTCATACTTTCTCTCAGCACCTGAATAAGGGAGAAAGCGACAGGTTACATATTGACATTATTTTATCGAACTGTGTTGGATAATACAAATCCTTACCAGAATATTACCGGTTGCCACGAGGAACTCTTCACTAGGGTCAAGCTGCAACCTGCAAGGAATCTGACATGAGTGAAAGTCAGGCATTTGAACTCTTACGAACTACATACTTGCGGCGTCTTGCCGGGAATCTCTGAGTCAATCTTGTTCTGGAACTCGCCAATTCCTTCGAGCCAGTGAAGCAACTGGTCATCTACGCGCCCCTGCGCTCAATCCAGGATGGAGAGCTCATCTTTTCAAACCATCAGGTGAGACTATAAGAGGGGACATCAAAGGTGATCAGTGGGGAGAACAGCGGGGGTGGGGGAACAGCGGGGGTGGGGGGGATTTACGCTCCACTCCATGGGTGGTTAATTCCCTTTCTCCATTTGCAGAAGAATATTCCTACGGGCCAAGCAAACGAAGTTAGTTGGGCCAGTCCAGTCTGTCATCTCGGCCATACGCGTCACATTGGTGGAGACCGCAGCTGTCCAGTTCAGATCGACGCCTCTGTGGGAGCCAGGTGAGCGTAACAGAGACAGTCTCAGTCTGTTACTGCCAGGTTGTATAGCAAGATCTTCTGTTGTTGGTTGAGGCGCTTTATCTAATACTCCTGCGATTTTCAATTTTAGAATGTTATGGTCGCTCGTTGTGGTGTCCATTACTACTAACTCCTTTGTATTCGCTATGAGATTGTCAGAGAAAAATGTAGTCCAGAATCTGTACATCATGGCCCCTCTTCCAAGTTACACTCTGTGGTGAGTCTCCCTCTTAAGTCCTCGTAATACTGCTTCATCAGAGTTTGGCGTTGGAATTTCTATCAAGATTAAGTCTTTTTTGAAGCAGTGGATGTTGAGATCTCCAAAGACAATTCTCTTCAGATCTGGTCTTGCCACTCTTGCATTGTCAATTGCAGTAATAACCTGTTTGATAAAATTCTTAGCCAGCTCTGATTTTATGTTCCAGTATAGGTTGCAAATTAACCACGCTCCTATGGTGTTATTATGGGCTTCTTTCCTCTCAAGCAAGGCAATTTGAAACAAGGGGGTGGGGGGGAGATGTTCTTCACCCAGGTTACATCAGGCCACTGTTGGCATTTATTAGGAGCAAGAGTCCTGCCATAGGTCGACCTTTCTTTCCTTTAAAAGCAGGATTTAAATAGGATGCAAAACCTTTAAGGATTTGTGTTTCTCTTAACCATGTTTCCTGCAGACAAGCTACATCGAAAGCCTGGTAAGGCAATTCCTCTTTGCCAAACAGGTGCCTGAATGCCCTAGTATTCCTGGAACCGAGAGTTAAGTCTTTCACTCTCCTGTCCACCCCATTCTCCAAACATTAGGAGTTGGACACCAAGGCACCTGCTAGCCACTCCCATCATCCTTCTTTATCCGTCGCGTATTAGTCTCGATACTGTTTCCTCTTGTCTTTTGCGAAGTTGTGTTATCTACCACAATTCTAAGCTTCTTAAGCACCATCGGTTGCACTTCACCGTGCCTTTTTAGTCACACTAGTAGTCTGCTTGAGGTCAGGCCCCCGACAATTGTCGGTGCTACTTTTCAGTTGTTGGGGGCCTTTATACCTCGATCTTCCGAAGTCCTTAGATTTTTCAGTGTTCTCAGTTATGTGTACTTCTGTTACTTTAGTGAGAATCCCATTAAGGTCAATTGTGGTGTTTCTCTTACAAGCAAATGTTTAATATCCTTAGAGGAAAGGTGGATGACACCTTATCTTTTATCGATTTCTCCGGGATGTTGGTCAGGTCAAAGTCCTTAGAGCAAATCGAAGTTAGTGAGGGGATACTGTAAAAGGTCTTAGAATATTCGCTCTATTGAGGGTCAAGTCATCCTTTATACGTAGTATTCTTACCAATTTCACCCTACTATTGACTTCACTGTTGGTTTCCTCTTCTCGATTCGGATATTTGGAATGAGTCGAATTCTTTTTTTCTTTAAAGTCACATGACGGTCGCCCCTTATTCCCCCCCAGGCTACTTGTCTCTTAAGGTTTTGACTTTTTTCTTCTAACGTCTTGAAGCGGAACCTCAGGCTCTTCAATTTGGTTTCCCACTTATTTACTGTTGTGTTTGACCAAGTGTACCTGTGACTTCACCCTTGCCCTTTCTCAAGACCTTAGAGCAATAATCCCTGATTGGTTACACAACTCCTTTTCATCTTCGCTCTTCCGCCGTTCTAGAACGTCCTCTTGTTCGTCACTGCTTTAATCGTCCGTTACAACAATAGGTTCACTGTTCATACGGCAGCTTGATCTCAAAACGACAAGGCGTTCTACCAACGTATCTTTCATTGGACAATCATCTTCCCAGTCATGTGAGTAAATTGAAAGATTCATCAACTCGTCATAGTCGTTTGCTGCTTCCTTTAGTGACAAGTCACCTCAAGCCCTCGATGGTTCTATATTCTTTATTTTGCTAACAGGACTTTTGAGTTCATCCTCATGTTGTTCACTAGTGAAGGAGACCTCCCTAGAGTTGTTTTTTTTAAGCACCTGTTTGACCTTCCAGTTGTTCTTTCCTTTTAGGGGCTCTATTTGACTTGACATAAAGATGGTTTCTCTTAGATTTTATACTAATTCGATTTGTTGTTTTTGTTTAGGTAGAAGGATCTCTGATAATGAATTTGCTTGTTTGTGCAGATTTCTTTTTTAAGTCACTTTTTTTTTAATAGTTGACCTCCCCGTCTCACTTATTTGTTTAAGTGTTTCCTGGGGTTTGGAAAAAAATCCCATGTGTTCTAGCAGAGGAAAGCTCAGAAGAAAGCACAGTTATAGATTACAAGTCATGTGCAATGGTAACCCTTGTGGTTTCTCCTTCCGGATGGCTAGTCCTCACAAGGCCATTCTCAGTAATTGATCCTTTTACATTTCTTGTTTTTGTTAACATGGAGTCAGTTTTGTCCTTCCTGTCATTTTTTTTATTTTTTATATTTGCTCTCCCCACCTCAGGGAGGACAGTTTGATTTTCCGTAGTTACAATTTCAAAGGTAGACCTCTGATGTGTTAGCATGGAAGCTCTCCTTTTCTTTTATTATGGGCTCAAGGATGCTATTTAAAAGGTTTATGTGCTCAAGATTTTTATCCATGTTTCCTTGTAGAGCCAAAGTGAATCCCTCAACAAAAATCATTTTTGAGTGTAACATGGCCAGTTGAGTAGACTGGTCTTTTAATTGATTTGCCATGATTTCATACAACTTTATGAAGGGGGCCATTGTCAGTGAGAAAGCTGCGATAGTTTTTGCATCTATAGTGGGGGTTGTCGTTTTCTCTTCCATTTGAGCAGCAGCTATGTCTAGTAGCATGTCTTCATCCGATAACGTTGTAGGTTTGGCTGTGTTGAGGTCTGTACAGGTAGTCAGTCTGCGACGCTTACTAACATGAGTCGGCCGACTCGTTGGGCTTGAATAAGGCAAACTAGCCCCAAGCAATTCAACATCTATGAGCCTTCCTTTTATCGCAGGTGATTCCCTTGTGTTTAGATGTTTTTCTGATATAACACTGTGAGTTCAAATTGGAGCAATTTTTTTTGTCCCCTCACACCCCATGGGTCAATCAATTTGCTGGCTGGTTCGTTCGTTGTTTGGCACTCTGCCTAATTCAGGCGTAAAGTTCACTGTACGGCCATCAAAGTCGTCAGCACTCTCAACTTCACCATATGCTGGTACTTGAATTGGCGACGTGTGGACATCTGTGCCCTTAGGGGGCAGTTCCATTGGAGGTAAAGTAAGGTTATTTTCTGGAGCGCCAGTCGTTCCGATACATAACATGACTGATTTAGGACGTGCGTAAAAGAAGCGTTGCTTTGCCTGTGAAATAACCGGAGTGAGGCCCCTCAGTTTCCAGGCTGAAGGACCAGGTACATTACAAGGCTGCTTCTTGAGTTTGTTTTGGTTAATCACTCCAAAGATATAAGGTTTCAAAATTGTATCCTGTTTCCCCTTTCCTTCTGTACTAGAGCGTATAGCGCCATTCATCAATGGCGCATTGATGCAGGCCTTGTTTTTTTCCGTTTCCTGACGGGGTCAGGCCTTTGTGTTTCCACACAGGGGTGTGATTCCTGGGTGATGTTGCTGTTTATTCTTCCCAGTGTCTCCCAATACGTCTGACGCACTGTGCTCTTGGGGGCATTCCAGGATGTTACGTGGGGACGTTGTCTTCGCAACGACACATCTAACAGGCATGTAGGCAAAGCGTCTTTTGCAGGTGACGCATGTAATTGCCGTGGGTTGTCTGGGCCAATGCAAGATTCTTCGTTAACGGTGTCACTGGCGGCTGCCATTTTATTTAAGGGCACTTTTTTGGAGGCAGTAGAGAAGAGAATTTTCTCCGTAACAGATCCTGCTGTCTCCGCCTTGTAAGTTACTAGCACAGATGAAAGGGCCAAGCCCTGAAGTCTCTGTGCAGTAAACGCAACAAAGCGCCCTACCAAGAAATTACTAGAAAGTTATGCTGAAGACAGCTTTCAGTCACCAAAGAGTGTCACTGAGGTGACCATTTCTTTTTCTCCCTCTACACAACAGTGTAACTGACAGAAGTACTTTCTGTAGATGGTGTATATGAGTTGGTGTTTCAGGGGTGACCTTCTCACAGTAGAATGCCCAAAGAGTGGAGGTCCTCACCCTTGCCTGTTGCCAGCTTGACTGGGTGACTGCAGCCACTTAACTTCCACTTCGAGGACCGCAGGATGTTTTGTTGTGTAAGGGGGTGGAGCCCTTTACGCTCTCACAACGTCCCTTCAAGATTAAAGGTGCATTAGCCCAGTTTCCAACAGCAAGTTTGATCGTAGTAGCTTTGCCTTCCAAGTTCCAAAAAACATTAAGCCGCTGCAGAATGAAACACACTGAAAATCAGCAGAGTAATGGACTGCGTGACTGCAGCCACTTAACTTCCACTTCACTTGAGAGGCAATATTCAAGAGAACAATATGAATGGTCTTTTCCTCAGGACAGTACGACACACCAACAGTTGGGAAGAGCTGCAGGAGCTTATGAAAGAGACATTTCAGTTACAGAGGATATCATAATAAGGAGTATTTTTGTGATACAAGACACATTTGGATATTGCAGATTTGTACGAAACCAGAAGACCCTGGGAGAAGCTGAAAGACAAAGGCAAAAGGGGGAGGTCACCAGAAGAGGGAGATTCTTTTGGGCCCAGTTTAGTTAGTATTATTAGTGGTAGTGTCAGGCAGGGGTAGGTTTGGACTGGGGACATTTTGGATTTTCGACTTCCTGACGACAAACTAGAACCTTTTAGTTGGGTATGGAATTCCACGATAGTGATAGGGCAAGCTAGGCCTTTTCTATTACTTAAAATAAAGCACTTAAAAATGTCAGTGTTGTGCCCGACTCCTTATTCCGACCCACCACAGTGGATACCCCCATCTTGCCAGTCGCAAGGTGAGGAGTGAATGGCCCCCACCACTTAGTCACAAGATTAGGGGAGAAGTTTTTATAAAATACCTTTCACACAGACAGGAGATCATCATCATTATTCAGGATGTTAACTGAAGGAGATTGATGGTTCTGGGAGTACAGGCATCAACTGGAGTGCTGGTTTTCTATAGAGGTTGCAGTGAAAGGAAATGAGCACTCCATACTGGGAACCTGTGCTGCAGCTTAAGGAACCTTGCAGGCTGAGAAATTCCAAACTGAGAAAGTCCAAGCGGATCACCAAAAATAAGAGGCCTCATTTAAATTGAAGTACTCTGCCCTAATATTACTCCAGATTACCCTACAGAATTGTCTTTGGTAACTCTCTTGTAATAAAGGTGAACTGGGAACAATAAGGGAATGCTAGTTTTAACACGGACAGTGTAAGATAACGCGGCATCCGATTCTCGATTTGAAACTAAATGCAAGTGCAATTTAATTTCCATAAAGTCGAATGCATTTTTGTATTGCGAAGCACAGTTTAAAACGCACAGCATTTTGTGCAATTTAAATGCAGATTGTTTCTGTAGAATTATACCAAATTAAAACGGAATCTGTGGGGGTCCTACCGGCATAGTGGGCCCTGGAACAGTCATGAAGCTCCATCGGCTGCTGTAATATTATTTGTCATTTGCTGAGACTTGGTAATAAAAACTGTTGTGGGGAGAAGTAGTTTAGAGAACCCATTTCTATTCACTGAAAATCATCCAAAGGCAAAACCCACCCAATCACTTATCCTGAAATGCACACGTATACCTATCTCTGATGTAAAAGGGCCAGGGTAATTTTACCACTGTACCTTTTTAAAGGACAATATTACACCTCCAACCAAAAACCTGTCGATAGAAAGCAAATTAATAGAAGTCAATAGAAAGTTGTACAAACATTTTCACAAAATGTAGCACACATGTATATGGAAAGTTGCGCACATACACAGATTGAAAGCTGCACACACGTTAAAGAAACCCCTGCAACACATGTATTGTTTTAAGCGATCTGACATTGCAAATAGGAAAGGTACAAACAATATTTTGATGCATTTGCTAATGTAACTTTGCTTATTTAGTGAAGTTGCTTTTCTACAGTTAAGCATCGGCCTCATCATGTCAAGTATCGACTATGCAAACAGCCTCTACCTCGGTATACCGGAATACCTACTGAAGAAGCTACAACGGATCCAAAACACTGCAGCCAGACTACTCCTCAAACTATCCAGAAGAGACCACATCACCCCGGCCCTAAAAACACTACACTGGCTCCCAGTAAAACAGCGTATCATCTTCAAAACAATGTGCATAACGCACAGGGCAATCAGCGGAGAAGGAGCTGAATTCCTACAAAAAAAAATAACAATCTACAAGCCAACGAGACCACTCAGGTCAACCAACGAAATCCGACTGGAACAAAAACCTTACATCAAGAAGAAACTCGGAGGCACCGCTTTCTACCACCTAGCCGCGAAAACCTGGAACAACATCCCAAAATTAATAAGGAACACCAAAGACCACCTTAAATTCAGAAAATTACTAAAAACCTACCTCTTCAACACCGGAGAATAAAACCAAAACAACAATAAGACAAACGAATCATCAAAAAAGGACAGTGACAAACCGCTAGAACCGACAGAAGTACCCGGGGCACCAACAGGGCTGACGCTGGACACAGGGGTCCACCCGCGAGACACAGAGAAACGGATACAACTACTCCAGCCAACCCTTACCATCCCCCACCGCCCTTACAGCCACAACTAGGTCCCACGAGGCTGTGGAACAGACAATATACCACCAATCACCACACAACCGGGTGTATGGACACTAGCAGCGGCGCTAGTCATGTGGAGGGGGGGAGGAGCATGCAAGGTTATTAAGGGAGCGGGCGGAGGGGGCAGCTAGATCTTCAAACGGCCTCGAATGGAAAATCGGGCACATACCTCCTGAGGCTCAGGGTGTACAAGCATCCCGTCGGGTAAGATTACACGGTTCAGTCCAGGATAGAGATGACTAACGAATACCACTAACAATTTCCTTCTCTGCATACACCTCTCAAACTCCAAACCAAACACAACCACAAACCTCTAGCGCAGCAAACCGCACGAACTTCACTACACTGCAACAACAAACAAAAAAACACATAGACTCGCACATCAGCACACGACGACTACCGGCCGCATACACCCCAGGCCCAGCCGACGGAACCACCGGGCTGAGGCTGCCAACAGCACATCACTGCAATCTTGCACTTTTCCAGCCTCCACCCACTAACCCACCATCCCCCCCCTCTTTCAGAGCCGCCAGAGCGCCAGGGGACCACTCCGGTGGTGATAGTGCGCGGTACAAATGACCTTTAACATTAACATTAACATTGTGAGAAACATTTATTGACCAGCAATAGACGTGTATTTAGAAGAAAAGAATCTTAATCTTACATAGAATTGGTTAAGGAAATGAATGCGTGTGTATGAAACGGTGAAATTCATGCAGGCAGCTAACATTTCATTTTTCTGACTAATTGTTTGAGTATATAATATTTTGGTGACTTCCCTCCTATAAAGCTGGAGACCACTTTTTCTTTTTTTAAACTCCTATTAATTTCACAACACATAACAAACTACACACTACAGTGGCACCACATGTTGGGAGTCCACAGTGTGTCCTCCGTCTTCTTAGTGCGCTGGCATGGCCTTCCTCTTGTCTTCCCCGACGTTAACCTCTTATTGTCACTGTCCCTTAGGTCCGGCCCCCTCCCACGTGGCCACGGTCTCTGACTTCTATTCTTGCTGGTTGCCCCGCCCACACTACCCCCAGCAGTTCAATTTTCCTCCAGCCTGCTGAGGCCTGCTGTGTCGTGCCCTTCTGTATTTTCAAACCAATCCTGTACAACGGAATTCCATGCAAGTAGCTTGGTCCCACCTTCTCCCTCTCTCCTCTGTGTCGCTCCAGTCCGCACTGTTGTTTCTGCTATCGCCCATTTCTTCAGGTCTGCCCATCACATCTCTGTTGAAGGTCGTGTGCTTGTGTTCCATGCCATCGCTATGCGGCGCTTCCAGTATGCACAACAGGTCTTTCATTTTTTCTATGCATGTCCTCTGCTTGTCGCCCCTCAGTAACAGCTCCAGCATGTACAATTCTGGTGGCCACGCCTGCATCTGGATCCCACCAGTTGCCGCCCTGTCTTTTTTTTTTTATCGTGTCCCAGAAATTGCTTATCGCCGGGTAAGACCAGAACATATGTAGCATATCCGCCCTGTCTGCCGCACAGCGTGGCAGCTATGGGTTTCATTGTTTCCCATGTTTGACATTCTCTTGGGTGTGAGGTATGCCCCATGTATGAGGTAGAGCTGCATCTGCTTAAATCTTGCGTTCCTGAAAACTTTCTTAGCATACCGAAGTGTCCTGCTCCACTCCTCATCCGTGAAGGTTCTGTGAAGTTCCTCCTCCCATCTTGCTCTGGCCTGCAGCTCCCTCCTGTTGTTGCTACTCAGAAGTCGTTCATAGAGCCTGGACACTGTGTGTTCGCCCTACGACACATCGTACCACGCGTCCAGTTCCTCTTCGTCATCTACCTCTGTGGGTAGTGTCCTCCACCTTTTCTTGATCCTCCTAACCATACTGTTGCACAACAGGAATTGTCCTCTGTGCACTTCTTGTTCTTCCATCTGGGTCTGAAAGTCTAACCATTTTCCTTCTTTCCATAGATCTCCGAATTGGGCCACTCCCTTGTCTTCCCACTGTGCACGATAAGTTATCAAGGTCAAAGCTGGAGACCATTTTTATGTGGATTTGTCTTTTTAATTTTTTTAAAAGTAAATTGGATTTTTCGTACTGCCTGTTCATTGCCCAGAATTGTGTGGTCGGGCTATATGAGCAGGAGTACGAGATCAGCAATATCCTACTAATATAGAGACTGATTTAAAAGTAACATATATCTTTACACATGGTCTTTTTTCGCCCGTTACATTGTTGTGGAGGGTTAAGTTGGTTAGAGTAGCGGCGGGGACTCTGGTAGGTGGGTATTTCCAATATGCAGCTGAAAAAGACCATTGCTTGGGCAGTAGTTCTCCAGTGTCACTCTAGCAAATAGTTCTATTTTGTGTAGCAAAAACAGCTTGTACCAGATTGTCATTTCCTGGTAATATTCATTTTGAAGGACACATTTTATTCTATGATATTGATTTTACATTTGTGAAGAGTTGTAATGTCAGCCCCTCAAATTTCAACAGGAAGAGTCAGTCCTGGATCAGGGCTTTGCCTGGTGCTTTTGGCAATGAGGTTGGAATTGTTTTTATTGGGCTCCGCTTCAGGTTGCATCTTGCCATCCACATTTGACTTAGAATGAGGAAGTCGCTGAGTGAGGCTGTCATTGATTGTGGAGAGCCCATCAAAAACAGTTCTGTATCAACTCCATACTGGCATATTTTATTCTTTACCTCTTCTCCCAGAGGCAGGATATACAAATTTAATATCGCACAGAAAAGGATCCACCATTTAAGTCAGTCACTGAAGGTATCTGGAAGTGCCCATCTGGTTGACTTGATGTCGGTTGCAGTCGTACGAGGCTAATCAGTTTAGCACGTTGCTAAATCGCATGCATATTAATAGTTTCATATGGTTTAATTTTGGACTTGGTGTTCAGTGGTGGGAAAGGCTACCAAGAGATTTCGGGGTTTCACGGTCATCATTGTCTGCAATGGGCTGGGTGATGTTCACAACTTGAATGCTCACCATGTCTGTGCTGACCTGTGATCTGAAACAGGACTCCAAGTCAAGTGGGACACTGTTACTGTTGTTTTGGTCTTGTAATTGCTAGGTTGACAATAGCTTTGTCAGTTGTCTATATGAAGAATTGTCGATGTAGGGTGGGTCTGTAATTTGCTAGGTAATATGGATCCGAAAGTTACTGTGTTTAGCTGCATGACGATGTGCCCTCTTTGAAGTCAGTTTGATAAAGATGCATTGATAGGGTGGAAGTATTACCTATGGTGAGGAGAGGTGCAAGTGCTTTTCAACAGAGATTTCAAAAAGGTGAATTATATGTCATTTTCATGTAGCGGTCGTGATAGTAATGGGGGTGCGAGCAAGGTTTGTTTGCAAGCCTATTGATTGAGGTCCATTTGGGTGTGTTGTGGAATGGGATGGGTGGAGAAAAAAGCAGCGTCTTTTCTTTATTAAAAAATGATCTTATCTGGGGGGCGCTGTTGCGCACGTGGAAGATGGCCGCCTAGGTGGAGAGCTCCGGCTTGAGCGAAATCCTGTTACCCCGAATATCCTTCCAGTCAGCAACTGCTCAGAAAATATTTACAAAATACGGTGGCCGAGGACCCGAGGAAGTGCCCCTTAAAAAACGGAGCTCGCCGACACTGGGATTGAGGAGATATTGGTCGGTGAAGTCGCGGCGCTCAGAGAGCTGAGACGTAACCACTGCTGGGCTCCACGCTGCTCCCGCGTGAGCCCGGAGGGGGAGGTGCGGCCTACCAACATACGGGCGCTGCAAAGGGGCGGCAGCGTCGCTCCGGCGCCCCCTCTTCACCGAACGAGAGCTTGGGGCAGCTCCCTCCGCATCGGGCCTGTGAGGGCCCACACCGAGTGCTTGAAGATGGCTGGGATTGCAGAGCGCGTCCCGGACCCCTGCGGCAGAAGTCCAGCGGAAGCGCGCTAGTGAAGTAAGTGGGCCGCTGTAGGAGGCGGGGAGCGCCGGGGGCCCTGTAACATCGGGCGGCCAACATCAAGGGGAGGCACGGCGAGAGGCGAGACACCCTGCAATACAGCCTCGGTCGCATGGGCACGGGGAGTAAACGCATCAACAAGACCGAGGCCTCCATGCGTTGGCGGCGGCTCGGAGGAGAGGCGGAGAGCGTGGCTGGCCGCAAGGTGTGAAATTTGCTTAACACACAGAGTACCTCACCAACTTGGAGAACTGCACTGTCACAATCCTTCAGACAGGGAAACGCACGCCAGATAAATTAGCACTGGATTGGACGGCATACCCTGTGGCCAATACCCGTTCATACACCGGAGCTGTGTAGTTCCGTAACTAGGCCCCTGCAGTGAAAATCTTCAGCCCATAGCGACAAAGGCCCAGTTTCCTGCCTGTACTGCTGCGCACCCTAGCTGTGGGATCAGGGCAGGGGCTGCACTGTCAACCTCCATTGTAGCCACAGAGGGCAATAACTGAACGCAGGGACAATGGTTCCATTCACGTGGGAGAGCACAATCCATTCTGCAGGTGGTCACTTTGCCTAATGGGCCGCACTGAGAAGAAGGCCACAGGGGGCAGAAAGACAGGCCCAATGGACTCCTTCGCCAGCTCCCAGCCGCAGGTGACAAAAGGAGGGGCAACACAAACACCGGAAAATCGATGCACAGAGCCCCTGGACCGCCTGGCAACAATTGTGCAGAAAGTGTTCCTTGCCGTCAACGTAAAACTGGACGACATAGTGGCGACGATTGGATCCTTGAAAGCGCGCGTGGAAAAGGAAAGCGCACGCATTTCGGAAGCAGAAAACAGGATAGGTGTAAATGAAGATGTGCTTTCGCAACATGCCCGTGATATAGCCCTACTCCAGACGGAGCTACGCAAGACTCAGAACAAGTGCGAGGATCTCGAATACAGGTCCCGCAGGAACAATATCCGTATTGTAGGGGTGGCAGAGGCGTTTGGCAAAGGCTCCATGGAAAGGCAGGTGGAAGAACTGCTGAAATCCGTTCTGGGGGAAGAATCTCTTTCAAACCATTTCCTTGTTGAAAGAGCTCACCGCACCCTTGCACCAACCCCCAAGCCGGGCGCTCCACCCCGAACCATTATTGCACGTCTCCTGAATCATAGGGACAGGGACACGATACTACGTCTGGCCAGGGAAAAAGGGACATTGCACCATGAAGAAAACAGGATCCATATATATCCAGACTTTTCTGCGAACATACAAGCACAACGTAGATCCTATGAGTTGGTCAAGAAACAGTTACGGCTCCGCAATACGCCTTATGCTCTAATTTTCCCTGCGAAAATGAGAAGCCAACATGGAGTCAGGGCCCATTTTTTTGAAAACCCTACAGAGGCAATGGCATACGTGGAGGCCTCCATTCCACTGCCCCCCAGAGATCGCATAAGGGACCCAAATGCACAACCAGGCCCGGGTGAAGGCAGAGGAGATCTGATAGACGGAAGAATTGCGCCTCCTTTGCAGCAGTAACATGCTTTTCTTTCCTCAAAGTCAACACAGCTGTACTGGACAAAGATCCGATGTTATCGGGCCGTAGAGTCTCCCATGTGGGCGACCAGATGGCTGGTCATTAGACGGCAACGAAGCACCCTCAGGAATGTTCCAATTGGTTATTTGGGTCCATCGTTAAGTTGGGGCAGATGATGTGGGTGGAGGGTGGGATGAGATGAAGGGGGAAGTTTTTTTGTTGTGATAACCAACCGGACAAGTTTAAGTCTGGGAGGAGAGTTTGCACTGTTGAAAGTTGTTGGTTTGTTGAAATAAGGTCTTGCAGGTACTGGTGCTACCCTAGTTCTGGTCACTCGTGCATTTATGGTTGTTATAATACATTGCAATCTGTATATATATAGGAAATGGGTGACGGGTTGAAGATTAAATGAATGTCATGGAATGTTCGAGGCCTAAATAACCCAATGAAGGCCAGGAAAGTTGGTAATTATGTCACCAGACATGGGCCCCACATTTTAATGTTGCAAGAAACGCATGCACAGGGCTCGGCTAATGAGAAAATACTGGCAAAATGGGGCAAACAGTGCTACTACACGAATTACTCCTCTCAGTCCAGAGGGGTATGCACTCTTATTCACAAATCACTAGGTTTCATCGACAAGGGCCACCTTGTGGACCCAATGGGCAGATATGTGTTGGTCTGGGGGGAAATTGCGGGGGAACATACGACCCTGGTGAACACCTATGGCCCCAATCTCGATGACCCGGACTTCTACCTACACATACTGGAGATCCTTGTTAAGCACGAAACGGCAACTATACTATGGGGAGGGGACTTTAATGTGGTACTCGACCAGACCCTGGACAGATCCGCCAAGGCAATCAGGTCGCCCTCCAAGAGGGCGCTAGCTTTGAAACAGATCATCCAGCAACTATCCATGCTGGATGCCTGGAGAGTGCTCCACCCAACAAGCAAGCGTTACACGTTCTACTCTACCGTACATGACAGCGAGCCGCGCATAGACTATTGGTTCGTCCCCTCAAATACAAAACACGCCCTACATAATTGCGAAATCCTTCCCTGCACACTATCTGATCATTCCCCGGTGACACTGGAAATTAGTCTGGGAAATGCCGCTAGGTCGACTAGGAGATGGAGAATGCCTAGAGATATATTAAAAGACCCAAACGTTGCTGAAACCCTACACACAGAAATTGCCAATTTCTTTGCAGACGACATCGGGTCTGTTGACCACATCTCGTCGGTTTGGGAAGCATTTAAGGTCTGGGCGAGAGGGACCCTGATATCTAAGACTACGGGCCTTCTAAAGGAGGTACGACAGAACCTTGAGAGGGTGGAGAAGGAACTGAAAGTACTAAAGGAAGTTTACAGCCGGACGCACGGTGGCGACACCCTGGCTGAAATACACAAATCTCTTAGGGAATTTGACCGACTGGCAGTAAGGGGGGTACAATATATAGCAGCCCCTGCAAGGGCTCGCAGATATGGGGAAGGGAATAAAGCAGGGAAAATGCTGGCCAATCTGGTTAAGCATGAAAAACAAATGGCCCCGATCGCATCAATTCACACGACACAAAACGTGATAATAACAAGCGAGCAGGGGATAAATGATGAATTTGTGGATTTTTACAAAACACTATACGCGAATAAAGATAGGAAATCCCCAGATGAGATTAAAAACTACCTTGCTACATTGGACCTCGCTAAACTCACAGAAGAAAATAAACTAATATTGGAGCAACCTGTCACGGCAGAGCAGCTCACTGAGGCAACCAAGGGGCTTGCGTCTGGCAAAGCGCTGGGCTCGGACGGCCTTAGAGTGGAATTCTATAAGGAATTCCGGGAAGAGTTGGTCCCCGTTTTGCTGGAAGTGTGGGGAGAGGCCCTGGGTAAACAAATTTTGCCACAGTCGATGTGCGAGGCCATAATTACAGTGCTGCCCAAACCCCGATGCCCGCCACAGGATATGTCATCATATAGACCCCCTGTCCCTAATAAATGTGGATGCCAAGATTTTTGCGAAAGTACTGGCGAACCGCATGCTACCCGTAATGCCAATACTAGTACACACGGATCAAAGCGGGTTTATTCCCCAAAGATCCACTGCCTGAAACCTACGTAGGCTATTCGGCATAATGTCACAGATTAATCCAAATAAGCAAGCAGTGGCGTTATCCCTTGACGCCGAGAAAGCATTTGACTCGGTCTCCTGGGAGTACCTTTTTCTGGTATTGGAGACGTTTGGGGTGGGCCTGTATGTCAAACTGCTTTATACAGCTCCATGTGCGAAAGTATGCACAAACAGGACTATATCTGAACTGTTCAAGCTAGGCAGGGGTACCAGGCAGGGGTGTCCCTTCTCCCCTATCCTTTTTGCCCTGACAATTGAACCCATGGCGGCGGCAATACGGTTAAGACATAACAGAGGCATAACGCTGAAGGGAGCCACCCAAATAATATTATACGCGGATGATACGCTGCTTTATGTCCGTGAACCCGACAAAAACATTGTCCCTATCATGACAGACATCAACGAATTTGCAGAGTACTCGGGATATACGGTTAACAGTGCCAAATCAGAAGTATTCCCACTCACCCCCTCCACAAAATGCCCAGCTCAAATGTGCGGCCTCAAATGGTCTGAACACCACATCAGATACCTTGGGGTACTGGTTTCTAGCAATAAACAAACCTTATACGCTGATAATCATGATCGGGCACTACAAACACTTAACACTAAACTGCAGGTTTGGAGGCATCTCCCAACTTCATTACACGGAAGGATTGCCATTCTTAAAATGATTGTACTTCCAAAACTGCTATATCTATTTGTAAATATCCCTTTATGGCCGGGGAGGGAGTTCTTCTCCAGGCTTTGATCCATGGTGATGTTGTTTCTTTGGAACGGGAAGACGGCTAGGATCAGCTGGGAGAGAATGACAGAACCATATGAAACGGGGGGTATAGCTGCACCAGACTTTGAGCTTTATTACACGGTGGCACAGGCACAGTTTGCAAGGTACTGGTACGATGAATCGGACAACTCACCTCACACGCGAATAGAAGAATACACCACGATGCCCACCGACATTAGGTTGGTCATCTTCAGCGCTCGACATAAGGACTCTTGTGAATTTAACCCTGTGAACTGCATGGTAAAGGCCTGGGGAGCTATATATAAAAAACTGAAAATAGAGATCCCATATAACCCCGACATCCCCCTGTGGAAATACCCCAACCCTCCTCCCCCACATTTGACACCAGTATACAGGAAGCTTGGGACCCGAACACAGAGATGAAAGTGGGAGACATGTACATAGAGGGAAAATTCGCGACCCTGGCTGTGTTCACGAGTGGTATGGGAGGTGGGCAACTCCAGACACTACAGTACCACCGAATGAGGTCCGCATATCAAGCACGCTGGCCATCCTTCCCTGATGAACCCCCTTCCCACCCGTGCGTACAGCTGGTCACAACAGAGGGTGGACTGGGAATTTCCAAACTTTACAAGATAATGCAGACTTACTCCTCTACGACCAATCGGGTGAAGGAGAAATGGGAAGCAGATATGAAAATGCCAATACCCGAAGATAAGTGGGCAAGATACTGCGCACTCACGAAGAGAGTGTCCCTTAATGCAGGACTGCGCCAAATACAGTTTAAAATCCTAAACAGACTGCACTATACCCCGCCTGGATCGCTACATTTACGCCTGACGACCCAGGCAACTGCCCTAAGTGTGGGTCCCCGGCAGCGGGATCCTATCATATATATTGGGAGTGTCCAGCTGTTGCACGGTTCTGGGAGAGGGTTGCAGATATGTTAACTGAAATCTCACAGATCCCCCCCCCCACACTTGACCCCACAAAAATATCTGTTTGGTGATATTGGTAAATGTTCCGAGAAAATCAGGAGGCTGTTCAATGTGTCATGTGTCATAGCCAAGAGATGTATACTGAAAGCGTGGAAGAGCCCGAACACCCCCTCCGAACTAATGTAGTTAACCTACACTGAACTAATGTAGTTAACCTACATTAATGAATGCGAGGAGCAGTATGTACTAACTCAACCAAGTATGAGCAGGCCAAAGGACATCTGGGGCCCCTTCAGGGCATACCTCTTTGATATGCTTTCAGACAACGAAACAACCATGTAAATGACAGATTGTTAAACACTCAATGGAAATATTGTTGTATATGCGACTGTAAACTGTGTTAATTGGGTGCCAGTGTAACTGCTGAGACCATCAATAAAAAAATGTTTAAAAAAAAAAAAGATCTTATCTGTAAGCATACAAAGGTATCCCCCGTCAATTATGGGCATTCAATATTGTAATTATATTTCTGAGGCTTGTGGAATCTGCTTAGATCACATGCTGTGCATAGGCCGACAGTTTGTTTTTTGAAACTCGAAAATGGGCGCCGACACAGGGCGTGCCCGTAATACTATCCCTAGTGTGACGTC
Source organism: Ambystoma mexicanum (assembly GCF_040938575.1). NCBI lineage: Eukaryota > Metazoa > Chordata > Amphibia > Caudata > Ambystomatidae > Ambystoma > Ambystoma mexicanum. The sequence goes on from NC_090922.1 coordinate 355,545,444, forward strand.
CACTGTACCCATGATCCCTCACGCGTCTAGGACCCTCAGATTGTTTTTTTCCACCATACTGGTCGGAAGCATTCCGCGGAGTTCCCTGGCCTTAGCCATACTTTTGCTAAAATATTGTTATATTTCCCCATTTCTCCACCCCAACGTCGAGTCACCGCATCCACAGTCGACGCCGGCCCGGAGAAAGAATCGATCGTCGAGAGCTGCACAACGGATTTGGGCCTCGGAAGGCCTCTGGCCTCGGCCCGGACCTCGGAAGGACTCTAACCTCAGCCCTGGAAGTAGGGAGAGTGGGGGGTGGATATACTCTACACTCTTTTGGTATATAGGTACATCTTATATATTCCTACACTTATTAGCTCGCTGCCACAAGGTGCATATGGAGGGTACCCCTTTCCAATTTTGCCCCAAGTGCAACCGCAAGTACCCTTGGGTTGACGGGCACGCCACGTGCAATCTATGCTTATCGAGGGACCACCCTGAGGCTAACTGCAGAGCTTGTAGTAGGTTCAAACCGAAAACACTCAAGGACCGTTCGATCAAGCGTTGGGCCCACCACGCCAGGCGTCAAGAGGCCATGGCAGCGGAGGGCGCCTTCAGCGATGGCAGCGACGCCGTGCTTTCGGATGGCGAGGGCAATGTGGCGTCAATTGACAGCCAAGCGCAAGTCCCCGACCTCGGAAGGTCGTCCGGCAGGGCGGCTATGGGGAAGACCCCCGGCAACACAAGCGCTACCCACAGCACTTCCACAAAACACATGAAGTCCAACCGAGACTTGACGCGCACGTCGAGTACTCGGAAAGAGGCACATAGAGAACGGTCCGAATCGGTGTCCTCTGGGCGTTCTCGATCGCTGCATGACTCCAGGCAACGATCCACTGTTGCCAGAAGTGCCTCGCTCCCCAAGGTAACGGAGGTTCGATCGTCGGAAGACGAAACTGACCTCTATCCCCAGTCCGCACTCCAGGAGTCAGCATCAACAGGCCGTGCAACGGCTGCTCCCAAGTCCCAACCTCCACTATCCAGAGATATGGACACTACCCCCGAACCTCGGCGCCAGGCGTCGAAAGGATCCGGAGGGGTGAAAAAACAGGGTAAACACTATTCCACACACAGGGAAGGGGAAAAACAACAGAGGAAGGAGTCTCGGCCTCCTTCCACACCTCAAACATTCTACCCCACATAAACAGATGGACACGTCTCGGTCTTCTGTTATCTCAAAGACCCCTGTTCAAACCAGTAGGTCTAGTCTAGATAACACAGGGAAAGGCCTTCAAGAAAGAATCATTCCCAGTTCAAGAGAATGGTCTACTGATGACATAGACAAAGTCATGTCAAGGATGTCATCATTGGCAGATTTCTACGCCAAAAACCCAGAACACTTTCTCTCTTTTACCCCCGATAGGTCAACTCCCTCAGGCTCTAAGGATCCTATACCCCCCAAGTAAGAAGTCCCGGGCTGAAGCTCCTACTTCAGACCCCTTCAGTATACAGCCCTATTCTCAATATCAGGGAGATCCATCCCTTTATGAGGATCCAGATTTGGGCATGTTGGAAGAACAGACTGGGACGGGCTACTATGGGGATGACGAGGACCAAGAGGAGGAGGAGGAGGACAACCCAGAAACCTACAGGCTAGATTCCCCGGTAGTTAAAGAACCCCCGGTTACCGACTCCCCTGTCGATAACCAGCCTCTCTTGAATGAAGTGCTGTCCAGAGCGGCATAACACTTCCACATTGACACCCAGGGTGCTCAGGAAGAGAGGGACTTTGCCGAGGAGTTAGTGGGAGAAAGGAGACCTGTTGCCCAGGCCATCCCTATCCTTAAGTCAATACAAAGGAGGATAAACCCTTCCCTTGTTAATCCCTATCTCACTAGGGCGGTAAACCCCAGAGTTGAGAAGCTTTTCAGGGCAGCCCAAACAGACCCACTGAACATAAGAGGGCATCTGAAACCGGACTCCCTGGTAGTTACAAACACCCGTAAGAGGGCGGGAACACCCTTGTCATCGTATGAAGCTCCTCCCAACAAGGAGAGCAAGAAGATTTATGGCTTGGGCAGGAAAGTAGCCTCCATTTCCGCCTACCAGGCAAGGATTGCCAACTCCACCACCCTGCTGGCGAGTTACAACTGCCACCAGTGGGAAGAAGTCGCGGCACTCATAGATTCCGCCCCAGAACCCTTAAAAAGGCAATTGGCACGAGTTTCGGCAGAAGGAAGAGCCGTGTCCGGTTGCATATTAAAAGCAACCTTTGATACCGCGGATAACGCCGGAAGATTGATAGCAGAAGGTACTGTTATCAAAAGGCATGCTTGGTTGCGACAGTCTGGGTTCAAAGCCGAAACCCAGGCTTCATTGATAGACAAACCGGTGGAGCTGGAGCTATTGTTTGGAAAGGCGGTTGAGGACGCGCTGAAAAATGCCAAGGACGAGTATGAGACACTCAAATCCCTAGGCCAGCTAATCAATAAACCCCCAAACCAGAGAGGGAATGGCAATTTTCATCGCCCACGCGGACATAATTCCCAGAGAGGGTCTAACAGTTCCCAGGGGCAGAGTACACAATGGAACATCAGCCAGCAGTCTACCCAGGGTTATGGCAAGGGTAAAAAGAGAGGGCGTGGTAAGGGTAGAGACAGCCCCAGTAGAGGCGGTGGCACGCCTCCACCAAAACAGTGACATTCCGTTCAGGGTCCCTTTTAACACATCCCCAGTAGGGGGACGCATTTCCAACTTCACCCAAGCTTGGGAAGGGATCACTTCAGACAGATGTGTGCTGTCCACAGTGTCCGCAGGATACTGCATAGAACTGTTAGAGCGTCCCCAAAACCACCCTCCACGACAAAGAATACATTCTTTGGACCACCAGAAGATCCTCCTCGAGGAGATCGTCAATCTTCTGGCAAAGGACGCAATAGAACTCGTCCCGGGACACCAGGTAAACAAGGGTATTTATTCAACTTACTTCCTTGTGCCAAAAAAAGATTTGACAATGCGCCCATTATTAGACTTACGGCCTGCAAACAAGTATGTCAAGCCCCAAAAATTTTGCCTGACTACTCTGCAAGAGGTAATCCTCCTCCTAAAAAATGGGGGGATTACATGGCAACATTGGACATGAAAGATGCCTATTTTCATATTTCCATGTTCCCAGCGCCCAGAAAGTACTTGCGCTTCAAGGTGGACAGTCAGCACTACCAGTTCAAGGCACTGCCCTTCGGGATAGCCTCGGCTCCAAGGGTATTCATCAAGGTACTGGCGATGGCGGCAGCACACCTAGGCAGGGAGGCAATCCCGGTGTACCCTTACCTGGACGACTGGCTCATCACGGGGAAGACCCCAGTAATTTGCAGAACAAACATTCAAAGGACGATCGACCTCCTCTTCGAATTAGGCTTCTCAATAAACGTGAAGAAGTCAAGTCTGGTGCCAAGCACCTCCAAACAGTTCCTAGGAGCTATCCTAAACACGCAAGAGGGGTTGACCTTTCCATCAGAGGAAAGCATTCAGAATATACTGCTGCAAATTCCGCAATATCAGACCGGTCGCCAGATAACGGTACGCAAAGCAATGCGTTTACTGAGCATGATGGCATCATGTATTTACCTGGTCCCCCACGTGCGCCTGCGCATGCGTCCCATGCAAGAATGGTTGGCGAAACAGTGGTCTCAGGCAAGTGGTCAGTGGGACGATCTAGTGGTCGTTTCGCCAACACTGGTACTAAGCCTTCACTGGTGGACAAGAGAAAATATGTTCAAGGGGAAACCCTTTTACGATCCCGAGATACAGGCGGTAGTCACAACCGATGCATGCCTGACAGGGTGGGGAGCTCACCACCTCCACCACACAGCTCAGGGTATCTGGTCTCACTCAGTGGCCAAGAATCACATCAACCTGCTAGAGCTTCTGGCAGTATTCAGAGCGCTTCAAGCATTCGAGCCCTACCTGCTGAATCTGTCAGTGCAGATCCGGACGGACAGCACACCAGTCATGTTTTACCTAAACAAGCAAGGAGGGACAAATCTGTCCAAGCTTGCCCAGAAAATGTGGATATGGGCACTCAGACGGAAGATCTTCCTGTCATCTCAACATGTTCCAGGAGATCTCAATTCTCTGGCGGATGCTTTGAGCAGAGATCCCCTCCCAGAGGAACACGAATGGTGTCTACACAGAGAAATCGCAGCAGATATCTTCCCTCAGTGGGGTTTCCCCACCATAGACCTATTTGCTACAAGCGAAAACAGACAGTGCCCAGGATTTGCATCCAGGTTCCATCAGCCAGACTCCCAGGGGAACGCCCTGTGGATGAACTGGTCAGGGATGCTTGCGTATGCTTTTCCACCAACACCTCATCAGGAAGGTGGTCAACAAGATGAACAGAGAATCAATGACGCTCGTCCTAGTTGCTCCCATTTGGGCGAGACAACCGTGGTTCCCACACCTACGCAGACTAGCGGTGTGCGAACCCATCAAACTCCCGGGCTGGTACAACCTACTGTCCCAGCACCAAGGTCAAACAGTGCATCCTCAACCCAACTCAATGAACCTAGCAGCATGGCTCCTGAGGTCATAGAGTTCGGACATCTCAAATTACCTCAGAGATTTATGGACACATCCTAAAAGAATCTAGGAAGCCAAACACGAGGCACTGCTACTTTGACAAATGGAAAATGGAAACGATTTGTTAGCTGGTGCCAGAATAAGCAAATCAACCCAGTTGATTGCACTCCTTCCACAGTTGTCACATACATGCTCCACCTGCTGGATGCAGGACTGGTATTTAACTCACTGAAGGTACACCTGGCAGAGCTGTCGGCATACACCACATCCCATAACAAGGTGTCGTGGTGGAAGATACCAGTGGTTAAAGCTTTCATGGAAGGAGTAAAGAGACTTCACCCTTCTATTTCAAACCCACCACCAGGATGGGACCTTAACGTGGTGCTATCTAAACTCATGGGCCCCCCATTCGAACCCATGCATAAAAGCAGTCTCAAACACCTAACTTATAAGACGGCCTTCTTAGTAGCTATAACATCTATAAGAAGGGTCAGTGAAATTCAGGCTCGGTCAGTGCAGGATCCATTCTTAAACTGGTTTTACATACACACCCTAGGTTCTCACCTAAGTTTATTTCTAAATTCCACGTGAACCAGTCCATCGAGCTTCCGGCTTTCTTCCAAAACCCACAAAGCTCGGCTGAGGTGAAACTACACAGCCTAGATGTGCGTAGGGCGGTGCTCTACTATGTAAACAAAACCAGACCGCTAAGGAAAACAGATCAGCTGTTGTCTCCGTAGCTACAGGCAGAGAGGGAGATCGCGTCTCTAAAGGTGCCATCTCTAAGTGGATTGTTAACTGTATCCAGCTGTGCTACTCTCTTTCTGACAAAACTCTGCCTTTCACGCCAAGAGCCCACTCTACAAGAGGCATTGGGGCCACTCTGGCTTTCATTGCAAATGTACCCCTTGACGCTATTCACACTTATACTCAGCATTACTGCATTGACACCCATTCCAAGACAGATACTCAAGTGGGACAAGCGGTTCTAAGATATTTATTTGCTCATGACCCTTCTCACATCCCACCTCCTTCTTCTAACACTGCTCGCTAATCTATGTACTGCATGTGATCTAAGCAGATTCCACAAGCCTCAGAAGGGATACATTACTCACCGTAATCGTATTTCTGATGCTTGTATCTGCTTAGATTCACATGAGACCCACCCTTCCTCCCCTCTGAGAGAAGGCACACGGATACTTGTAGTCTTACCTTTCTTTCTATCTGCTTGGATTATCTGTACTCTCGCTACTCCTCATGCTACCTCATGTCAGAAAAAATACAATCTGAGGGTCCTAGACGCGTGAGGGATCATGGGTACAGTGGACGTCACACTAGGGATAGTATTACTGGCACGCCCTGTGTCGACGCCCATTTTCGAGTTTCGAAAAACAAACTGTAATACTCCGCAGGTTCCACTAGATGTCGGCCTATGCACAGCATATGAATCTAAGCAGATACAAGCATCAGAAATACGATTACGGTGAGTAATGTATCATATATATATATATATATATATATGTATATATGTATATATATATATATCTTTTTTTAAAATTAAAATTGTGTTTGATGCAAAGCATCTTTACAATACATAAAGACAAATGTAAAATTATACACCCCAAAACTTAACATCACATATATAAATTACAAAAAACTTTCTAAATCAATCCATAAAACATATACACTTACTAAAACAATCCTTGCACACACAGACAAGGCTAATACTAAAAAAACAAGCAAATAAATTGTACCCAAATATGTATTTCAACTTAATCCTTTAACCGTTTAACTGTTATGATCTAACGAATGAATTAACATATCTCGTTTTGACCTACTCACAACACTAAAGAAAAAACATATGGTATAGGCAGCAAAGCTTGTTAGTGATTGAGCATACACTATAACCCATGCATCAAATAAGTAAGTAAAACTACTTCTTAATTCAATCAAAGAGGCAGTGTTTTGATCTATCAATTTCGCTACAAATGCTTACAGCAAGATTTTAGACACAAGATACTGAATAACAATTTTTAGTATCTATTGTGGGATTCTTGAACAGTAATTGCTTACTGAGATTCAAATGTTGATAGCAAAATATTATATCCTAACTTATATCCTAACTTCATCCAGTTTTATTTGAATGAAACATAAGAAACTTATTGGAGCAGTAAGCAAAGTATTGCTGTCTCCCCACATACAAAAACACCAAAATAATTCCAAGGAGAAAGTTGTAGTATTCGCTAGGTAGTTGCTCGAATACAGCAATCGCTGTGTTTAAAAAAAGTGACAATAGAGCGTAAGATGTTTTAACGTTTCTATTTCATTTGTGTTGTGGCAGAAACGACAGCCTTGATCGAATAGATTTGTGTGATGATCTTTCCAATACTTGGTACGTTCTTTGGTGTTGAACAGGTTAAACCTGAATCTCATGAACATTTGTCTCACTCGTTCGCTAGGACAAATATTTAAATAATGAAGCCTTGGAATTTGTTTGTGTCTAAATTTGGCGTATTCAGTTAGTTGTGCGTAGTGTGCCAATTGATCCACAGTGGACACCCAATCCAATTGGAGAATTTTTTTCTTGACCTGACACGGCCGGTAAACCAGATCATACTAACCCATCCCCAGCTCCGCTAGTAAATCGAACATTTGTTCTTTGAATCTAGCCATGGAGATCGGGGAATCATTCTTTATCGTTTCAGCAAGATCTTCATACAAAGAATTTGCCGGTGGTAGTAACATTTTGCTGAAGTTGTTAAATCTACCCCATTGCAGCCTGCTAGCTAGTGAAGATGGACCTAGTTCATGTCTGATACAAGCATTTGGCAGACTTTTTGGAAGTAGTAATACCTTTTTCCAGATAAGGCCCTGTAACCTGTTTAGATGATTTGCAAGATTTAAAATGCAGATATCTGGTTATCTGTTGTTGAATCTGGTTATATGTTAAAATCAATAAAAAAAGTTAAAAAAAAATAATAATTCAGATATCCAGCCCATAAAGAAGGATAGACTCTACTTTGAGTAGATAAAAATCTATTAAAGGCGTCAGTGAAATTGTACAAAATTTGCTGAGAATGTTTCTCATTTGAGCTATTAGAGGAGCCGCTTTAATCGTGAGAGAGTTGTACCATGTTGTTAGAGAATTCGTGATGGTTATATTGGATCCTAAATAAGTAAGACTCAATTTACATTGAATTGGTTTCCCTCCTAGACTCCAGTTATATGATTTAACTTTTTTTACTTTTTTTTAATTGGAAAATATGAGAATATTGGATTTTTCTGTATTGGTAGATGGGTGATGTACGCAAAAATCAGCAAAAATTTCAATTTTTGCCTGTAGACCAAATGGAGTTCGGTCAAATAAGATCACATCATCTGCGAAAGCCATCCAGCTAAGACGTAGCCTACCCAGTTTAACCGGGAAATTTTTTGATTAAGCCATAGATCGACAACGTCGGCCAGATAGAGATTAAATAACACAGACGCCAGGTTGTAACCCTGCTTGACACTTATTTCTGTGGAAATTGTTTCAGTAAAAGAGCCGGTTTGATCAATTCTGATTTGGTAGTTAGTATTGTGATGTAGTAAGGCGATAATAGCTATGAGATGGGATGGAATACCAAATTTACGCATTTTGGCCCATAGGACACTTCTAATTACGCTATCAAATGCAGACGATGGGTCCAAAAAAGCCATATATATCGGACCATTTATTGGCTGAGTTGAATAAGCCAACAAGTGTGCTAAGATAGTCGCATTTAATTGAGTACCCAAATACTTCCTGAATCCGGTTTGAAAATGTGAAAGAATATTATGCGTGTTATGTAGGAATTCAGATCTTGCAGAATTAATGAGGCAAAGATTTTAGCAGCAACATCAATGATAGCTATGGGTCGATAGTTGGATGGAAGATCCATTGCCCCTTTTATATATAACTGAATGATAACTGACGTGAGCCAAGAACTGGGAATACTGCTGGAGTGAAATATGATGTCATACCACCTTTTAAGTACGGGCGGCCAGAAATGTGGATCGTCCTTCAGGACGCAAGGCGGCAGCCCATCCGGACCAGCCGCCCTGGAATTGTTCAGCCTGGTTGTGGCATCATATATATCATTTAATTCCCAAGGACAAACGGGTAGCATGAATTTGGAGAAATCCTGAGCATTGAAGCCACAAAAATGATACAGAAGGGAGTACTTGACTCTGTAATATTGAGCCCAGGTAGCACCCGATTTTGTAGATTGAAGGTCAATTTTTTGCTTGGCCATTTGATTTCTGATCATATTGCAAATTTGCCTTGTATTTATTTTGCAAATGAAATTGATAATTCTTTGGTTATTTTTCAAGTGTGCATCAAATTAGATTTTTTTAATATCATTTTTGTATGATATGATTGATCTTTTCGTTGCAAGGTATACTATGATAGTATCAGCTGAATTTTTAAGGTGCCTCAATGCACGATTTTGTGTTTTTTCAATGCACTGATCAAGTAATTATAGTGACTATGCCGAATGACTGGGTCAATACTAGGTTATGCCCGTGCTAAATCCAAGAGATGCTGAAGAATCATATTTAGATTACATCTATCGATTCGTATGGCATTCTCACCTCCAATAAAGTGGGTATGAGATACCCAAAGATCGCGGTTAACTAGGCTGTTAAGTTTCCTACAAATTGATGGCTGCCATTGAACCGAAAGCATCTGCCTATCAATTATAGGTAAAATTAAGTTTAGAGTCTATGCCAAAGGGGATGGATAGTGAACAGTTCAACAGGAGATGATCACTATTCTCAGCTCGAGCTAGTTTAAGAGGGCCTGCAGTCCTTGCTACTCCATTCGATAGAACCAGATAATCAATGTAGGATTTGTGCAAGCCTCTCTGCCAAGGTAAAGGGACTGGATTGTGTGTCATAAAATATTACTTGAAGATCCCAGTCTTCAAAGAATTGAACCCAAGATTGACCATTAGTCTGCAAAAAAAATTTGATGAATGCAAGTTATATGCCACGTGAAGCGAGGAATTGAAGTTGCCTCCAATAATGATTTCAAATTTGGCATTAAGTAGAAATGCATCGATTAAGATTGCGTTTAAATTGAAAATTATAGTTTCAATGAACACAGAACCTGGATTCCAATAAAGGGAGACAATTAAGAAATTTCGACAGGGACTCGAAGACCAGGTTAAATCAATGACCAGAAATTGTGCAGAAGAAAGAAATCCACGAGAGGAACAGTGGGTGTTGTTTTTAATCAATATCGGCGGTCTCCCTACACGTCCTTTTTCGGCTCGATGAGAATATGCAGTATACCCATCCGAGACAATAGGCCTCATTACACGGTAGGCGGTAAGGTGAAAACGATGCCGGTAAAGGATTACCGGCATCGCTAACCGCTCCTGGCAATTACAACCCGCCTACCCGCTATTAACTGCACCGCTAAGAAGGGTGCCTCTAATAGCGGCAAGCTCATGCTCCGGTTGGCAGCTAGGTTACTGCGTACACGGAGGCGTAAATCGTACCACTGCTTGCGTACATCCTTCACAGTGCAGGGGGTGGAACCCACCGCACTGACTTTACGGGCCACCTCTGCCCAGATCTCCTTCTTCTTGATTAGTGTGGGACGCCGCATGTCATTTGAAAACACGACCTCTGTGTTGGCAGGCAGCAAGTGTCTCTGTTATCATTATCAATTCTTCATTTGAGAAGTGCTCCTTGCGCTGCCGCGCTGCTCTTTTTTTTATGGTCTTGGGCATTCTCAGTGGTTGTCTGGACAATTTTGGCAAGCTGTGGTGTGGCTGCAGGTCCTGGGGGCAGAGGATGGCAATGGATTGTGTTTTTAAAGATGGCCGCCGTGCTCTTTTCCGTTCCTGTGCGATGACGCTACTTCCGGTTCCGCTTATTTACGGTCACCGCTATTAGCGGTCACCGCTAATGCCGTATTATAGGATGGCGGAAGTGCAATCAGCGCTTTCCTAGTTGCTGCTAAGGGACTTTTCGGGGGCTTTAATGGTATGGCGCTATGGTCGTTACCGGCATGGCGTGAAGCTCGTGCCGCGTACTCGTGATGCCACGGAATTAGTGGGCTGCTTCCTACATGGACACGTTATTAGCACCATGCCGGTAATGACCGTTACTTACCGCCTACCGTGTAATGAGGCCCAATGTCCTTCAGGGACATTGTTTCTTGTAACATGATAATTGATGGAAAGTTAGAAGAATTTAAAGATTGAAACCATGTGTGATAATTCTTGAAACCACAACAATTCCATGAACAAATGGAAAAAGGTGTATTTTATGAGTTTGTGGAAGGCATATTGGTATTTGTGAGGGTTTTGATCAACGGTTCGAGCCATGCAAGACCTTTTATTATGTTGGCAACGGAATCAAGTTGCTCTTTTAGAGCATTGTTAGCAACCTGACTGTGTTGCTCCAAGCTTGTTGACTGTGTAGGCAAAGAAGTGAGGTGCGGTTGGTATTCAGTGAATGCGACTGTTTCTTCTGTTGTTTTAAACATAAACAATTGATACCCTAGAGCCATCAAATCTGATTCATGGTCCCAAATAAGCTTTGCTACTATATAAGATTTTACTTTGCAAAGCATAAATTGTTATTTGAGACAGTAAGTTTAATCCATTCCACGCCCTCAGAAATCAAATTACAGAGAGCAGGAATTAAGTGGAATAGTTTCATTAACGCCGACCGATTTTAAACTGGCAGGTGCATTTTTGTCAGGAATGGAATACCAGCCCATCAGTATTTCATTTCAGATGATCAGTACTCAAAAATACGACTTGAGAACTTTGTTCTATTAGGACACTGTGAACCTGTTTCCCCATCCTCATTAATGCTTCTCACGATTTGACCAGAGGAAATGTTTTCTGCATGAGTCTGTCCGTTCGAATGAGATGGGATGACTATCTCATCGATATCCGGGCCTCATTCCTTGGTAGACTCTATGATTACCTTTGCATCATTTATCGATACCTGGTCATTTTTGTCTTGCGTAGCAGTGCCATCTTTAATAGAAGGTTTGCTAACATCTGAGGTTGAAGGCACATCTTGAGTAATAACAAACGTCTTTTTGTTCTCAGTTACCGGAAAGTAATTAAACATCTGTGTTTGTGTTGAAGAAAATTGAACTACTGGTTTCATGGAATCGTTCCCAGAAATACTGCTCAAAGGTTCCAGGACTGTCTGAGCATTTACGCTCACTTTAGTTGAGAGAGCTGGTTCAGCATTTTTTAATTCAAGATGCATTTTACTTTCGAGATCTAATTGGTTAAGGTCAATAATGGCATCTTCATGAGCTAGGTTGGCAAGTTTTTTAACCGAAGAGCTATGACCTTTCATTTTTTTTGATGGAATATTTTTTGATTTGCAATCAGTTAAACATTCTGACTGTGTTTTAGTTTTGGCCCGGGCCTGCGCTGTCTTTCTTCTTTTAACTGCTCTTCAATAAGATTTTTTTTACTTTGCATGATATGAACTGAATATTTTGGTGATTTTCTAGCTGATTGACAGTCATCATTTGACTCAATAAGTTCTACACACTTTGGATGTTCAGCTTCTATGATGTCCGTTAGAGCCGAAGGGCTATTTGGAGTGGTGGAACTTGCAACTAGAGCTAGGTTGCTACCAGAAGTAGAGTATACAGAATGCAATGGATCGTTAGGAACAAGGTTAGCATGTTGAATGTTTTCAATCACGAGAATTATTTCATGCTGCAACTTAGCAGCCATCATAAAATCAATGCAAAGGGAAACCTCATCTTTGCATGGAGCAGGAATTGGCTTTTTTAAAGCATCAGAAAATAAATTTGCCTTCATGACAGGTTCTTCCAGTAAACTATATGTTTGTGCCTCTTGTGACTTATAGCTGATTACTGGAATGTCCTGAGGGTTCAACTTGGAAAGGGTAGATGTACAGAGTTGGTGTATGGAGGTTGTTTGAAAATGTTCCCGTGCTAACATTAAGCTTTCAATTCTGCTCAATTTGATGAGAATATCAGAGGTAGATCCATTCAGCGCGTTGATTGCTAAGTGAGTGTGTTCATGGCCCTTGTCCAGCAGATTTAGTATCCGCGTAAGAACTGGGAAATTTTACAATTCATGCTCATTTAGGTCAATTAATGACTCTTCCAAGGGATAGAAGGGAAGATTAGCATGAATGGGCTGAGAGGACACCCCTAACCCATTAAGTGAAGCAGAGCTGGTTAAATCAACCGGAGAATGCAATGGAAGCGGTTCTAATAATAATGCTGCAGCTTCAAGGGTTGGTGAGCTAGCAGTAATTTGTTCATGCACATTTTCTTTGTGTATGCCCGCCCTTGTTTAAGGTAGAGCCTGTCTGCGACCTTGCCGTGGTTTGATGAAGTGTACCTGTTCCCTAACGCCTTGTATTTTTGAAACAGGAGTTGAGGGACCATTTGACAAGCGTACGCGCTTGTGCAGTTCAGCCATAACTACAGGTGCCACAAGCGAGGTATCTAGATCTATAATGGCATTCAAATCACATGCTGCACCAAGTAAAGAGTTATCAATAATGGGGATATATTGTTTAAGGTGTGTGAGGGCACGCTCACAGATATTTGCTGCTTAGAGGTACTTGGAGCGTCATTTCCTGAGTCAAACTTGTCTGCTAAGTTGACTTGAGTTTTCTCATTACCAATGCCACTATTTAGCGGTGTCGGCATTGATGAAGTCATGCTGCAGCTGTAGATTTTCACATGAAAGTGCATGATAGCCGAGCACCAATGCTGACGTCTCCGCCTTAACAGACAAACTCGTTCGAGATTTCAGAGGCAAAGTAGTTAAACATTTGCCATTTCTCAATGTGCTCGTAGCCATGGTAAAGAACTAGTATAACCAGACAGGAGATGGAGTTACACTTAAGATGTTAGCAATGTATAATAAACTAATACGCTTGTGACTTTGTTATGGATTCAAGATGATGTAAAAAGATAGGCGGCTGTACCCACACTTAACACATACCATGGAACCAGTTGGTAAGTTTGCAACAAAGCTTTTACCGTAAACTTACAAACCCACGCGCCCGCGCCGTACGCCCGAACAGCCAAACAGCCACGCACTTACGGGGCACTTCGGTGGTGCGCGTGAGAGGGCAAGATGTAGGGAAAACGGATGGAGGTGGGTGTAGCCAGGGGGTGGGTCTAAACCAAAAATATAAAAACAGAAAACAGAATGAGCGGAATGAAGTAACAAAAGATGAAAGACAAACAAGCAAGCAAGTACTACGTCCGCAAAAGATCACCAGTGTTTACTTGAAAGTATGTCCAAGCACTGTATTGGCAGCAGAGGTTACGGCACACGTGGATCTTCTCCTTGCCGACTGCCGTGTAGATCAAAGTCCAGCATCCAGCAGGGTCCCAGCCAAACAGCCACGCACTTCCGGGTGCGCGTGAGAGGGCAAGATGTAGGGAAAACAGATGGAGGTGGGTGGAGCCAAAGGGCAGGTTTGAGAGCATGTCCAAGCACTGTATTGGCAGAAGTTACGGCACACGTGGATCTTCTTCTTATATTTTTTCCACACAACAGACTACACTCTTAAAGAAATAAGCAAATTCAGCGCAATGGCCTTTGGAATGTACTTGAGGTGTTAACAAACAGATGCGGATTCCCTCCATGCAACATAGTGTTGTTGTATGAGGGTTGCCTTATACTACTGGGAGAAAGTAATACTCAAGCTTGAAGAAATCAAAGAAGACAACATTCCTTATGACCCGTGTGTAGGCTTAGTTTGCGACTTTCCCAGAAGGTTGCATATATTCCTGGGAAAATCTCTCTTGCTTGCTAAACTCCAAATTGCTATCTACTGGTGGACAATGACAGCACCTTCGTTGAAACAATGATTCAAAGACTTATTGGGTGTAATACACAGGAGGATACAAAAAGGGAATTAGCTAGCACTGTTAAACAGACTAATATACCTTTGTGAGTATGCTGCACCATCCCCAAATGAATGGCTATTAGGTTATCTAGAAATGAATGGGGTTCTGTATATGTATTCAAACGCTTATGTTAAAGGAGTATCTTTGCTACAGCAAAAAATATGCCATTACGGGTAAACCACGAATTGGAGATTTACTTTGTTTTCTTTGCCCTTATCTCTGTACATGATTAAGTATGTATTTTATTTTATTGCAGTGCTGTTATTGTGGTAACTAAATGAACTGATCATGGCAACCAGTTGGATCTTTTCACCTGGTAATATTTGTACCATGATTGACTGGCTCCATTCCTCATGCATTGCTGTATACGTTGATTCTAACCGGAATAAAATATTTAAAGGTTTGTAAAAACAAATTAAAACACAACCACTTTTAACATTTCCTGTGTTCCCTGCATCCTGTCCTGTATTTTATGAATACTTTGTAATGAGTACAGTGACCATTTTTAAAATAAATTCACCCATTACTTAATTCCTCCACTACTTATATTATCTGTTTCATCTAGTTGCCACTGACTATTTATGAAGAGAACCGTTGGGCGTGGCCATTTGCAAAAGCAGTGATCTTGATGAAACTGTTCTCAGTGCGATTATAAAAGGATACATTTGGGTAGGAGCTCTGGTTAAGGTATCATCTAAGCCCCTTCACTTCAGAACGTGAAGAAAATCATGATTTTTTTTCTTCCATTCCTGTGTTGGAGAATGGCTCTTTGCAAGGGACCGTATATCACAACTAACTCTTTACCAATCTGTTAGCTCTAGTTTGCGCACTTGCTTCTTCCTTGTAGTCCCTTTCAAAACCGTCACTGGTGGAGACTTTAAGTGTTTGGACTTCCTTGAACCTCATGTCAGATTCTATCTATGTGAGTCATCTCCTTGATTTGATATATTTTCCTTATTCGTAAAGAAAAACTATTGATAAATTATCAGTCACTGTCGTTTTTGTAACGTTCGACAGTTACTTCTCTTCTCTTGCCCAAAGCAGCTTATTGCCCATTTGTTATAGGTTGTCACGCAGAGAAATACAAGAGTAATCTTGCTTCGATGAAAGATTGCTTTTTTCATTCGTGAACCAATCTTTTGTTTTGTTATGACTCATCATTCCTAACAGTTTCTGCTTTTGAGAAGCTGAAAAGCAGCAACCCTGCGTGGGCGCTTCATTTTTAAATGGGTATGGGAAATGAAGGCCATCACGGGGGTGTAATTATAGCCCACAAACAGACTTTTCCAGAAAGAGGCAAGCCTTTTTCTGCATAGTTCCTTTATGTTCGCAAATGTTTTTATAATGTATAAAGGAGTGTACGGTTGACGACGATTCATAACAAGTGAGAGCAGAAAAGTATTTGATGCCCATCAGAGCCACCTCCACGCTCGTTTTGAGTTGTCGGTTCTTTCCAGTTTTGTTTCTCTTCCTACCCATCTCCGTTACGCTACCTTCTTCTCACAGAAACCAATGCAGCCTGGTTAGTAAAAATTAACTGGCATCAGAGGCTCCCTACTTTGTCTGTTTCTGGACTGAACAGAACATCATATTGCAGAAATAAATACTATGAAATGAATGTGCAGGGAATGAATGGTTTGAGGTGAGAACATGTTGCTGCAATAATGTAATTATCCTTTTTAGTGCCTTGCAATCATCTATTGTAGGAAGATTTAGAGGTCCTATTAAACATCAAATTTCAATTCCAAATGACATCCCAGCACCAACGTTGTGCACCTTCCAATGGTGGTGTGTGGTGTTAAGGTTCGTTTTAAATTGGGGATTCGAGTGAAGCGACAGTTTTATGTTCAGAGTTTGGCAATGGAAGGAAGGGCCCCTTGTGTATCAGTATCAAAGTTCTAGAGGCCGGGGGGGGGGTTGAGGGTGGGGGGGTGCTAGAGAACAAGGTCAAAATGGCTACAGGCCTGTGAGCTCCAGGGCAACCTAAAATCTATCCGGGCTGAATACTGCTTCATCTATGCTGCTGTGACCCCTGTTGGGTGAAAGAACACTCGATGAACCCTAACGGAGACGTGGGGTAAGTGTGGCGACCCGAAGTGCTCTGCTTCGCGTGGAATCGGCACTGGTACCAATTCGAGTGCGTACCGAGGAGGAGCAGACGTGACCACTGGAAAGAAGCGGAGGAGGCATGAGGGCTGTGAGAGACTGGGATCGAAGAAGTGGAGACCTGGAGGCCTGTATGTAACAGAACATTGCGGATTAGAATTGGAGGAACGCTGGGTCCTTGTGCATTGCTGGAGTGAAGCCATGGAGCGGGGCTGCATGCAAGCCCGACAACGAAACTGCGTCAGGACCGTGCGGACGGCTCGGGAGCAGGGGAGAGAACATCGGGACAATCTTCACTTCCCGGTGCCTGTTGGGAGGTGTGTGCAGCGTCCGAGCCCAGGAGGGGGGGGGCTGTGGAGCATCGGAGCAGACCTAGGAGCGGATCTAGGCCCCGGCAACATCGCTGGCCCTGCAGTGGGATGCAGAGAGAAATCGTGGGATAACGGGGTCAGGATCGGAGTGGGCACCTAATGGAGGACCTGCGCTCCGCAGGCAGGCCCGGCACCGGGGAGCGATTGAAGGAAAGGAGTAAGTGGCGGGGGAGCGGTGTAACGCAAACCCGCTTGGAGGACAGTGGGGCAGACATTCCTACCTAGTAAACCGAGGAGAGACAGAGACACCGTTGGAGGGGTGTAAAAACCTGGAAGTGGGCACGAGCTGCTCAGCGGAGCTCCGTGAGCAGACATTTGGGTTCTGGAGACCTGGGTGGAGGAACGCAACGGCTCGGGACCCCATATAACACCAGACAAGGATTACAGAGATCATGCTGGGGAGCCCACAGCATCAGGTATACAAAACCGCAGTATGTCCAAGCCTCAAAAGTCTGGGAAGCAACAGTCAAAACTTCACTTTGAGGCCTCAGCCCCAGCCAGGACAACAGTGGGGGAGGGCCCCACGGAAGAGGCTTCGCAGGCTGGACCCTGGGGAGGGGGTGCTGGGTGATATAAAATAAAAATGCTGGGACAAGTGCAGGCAAGCATTCAATCACTGGACACCCTTGCATGTAAAGTAGATCACATGCAAATCCGCCTGGATAAACGTGGAGAGCGCCTGGATGAGGTGGGTGGTCGAGTGTCGACAGTTGAGGATGACCCCTTGGCAGTCTCAATCAAGAGAGCAATTAAAGAGCTGACCGATAGGCAGGATGATCTTGAATCCAGGTCCTTGCGGAAAAACCTGTGCATTGTTGGGGTGCCTGAGTCGGCGGGACATGGACGGGATGGTGTAAAACCTGCTGAAAGAGGTCCTAGGGAGCGAGGCGTTCTCAGCGCTGTTTATAGTGGAGAGAGTCCATCGCATACCAGATTTTGCGGACAAAGTTCAGACATCCAGGAAGATGTTTATCGATGTCAAGATAAGTCTCAGAGAAAGGAACTTGAAATATGCTATGCTATTTCCAGCTAGCTTCGAGCGGACCATGATGGAAAAGTGCTCTTCTTCTACACCCCGGAAGAGGTGAACGCCTTCCTGAAGACTTTGCCTAGAGCACCACATCTCTGACAGAATGATGAACAGGGGTGAGTTGAGCTTTGGCAAGAGCACGAGAGGGCATGCACGAAACAGAGTTACGGGTATTTGAATACCGTTGACAGACTGGGGATTGAGCACAGTTATAGGTTTCCCACATGGCTGGGCCCTGGTGAGCCCCCAAGCGAGAGCAGATGTTGGATGTTACAGTTGTTAAGGGTGAAGGGTGTGGGATAACTGGCAGGTTGGGGTTGCTGGTGGGGGTGGAGGGAGGGACGACAGGGGGGGTTACTCTGTGGGATTCACAGGGGATAGGGAGGTTAGTCGCCTGTGGTGCGTTTAAAGACTGGGACTACATCACAAACTGCTAGTTGACAATTTTTGGAGGGCATAATGTAATTGTGGATGCAATATGGCTCAGTCATTGAAATATTTGACTTGGAACGTCAGGGGTCTGAATTGTTCGTCCAAATGCTGCAGGGTTTTGTTGTATGTGCAGCGTCACCAAATAGACGTGGTGTTCCTCCAGGAGACTCACTTGACCCCCGGTGTGGAATCGAAATTTGGAAACAAACTGGGGATGCTCAGCATCCCGGTTGGTTTATTTCCTGGTTTCTGACTCAATTGTGGGAAGAGTGTCAGAGGTATCCATCTTACCACGTACATTATCGGATCATGCCCCGGTGTTGTTGACTCTGGAGATCCCGGGTCAAGAGGGCAGGAGACCGCCATGTGTGTTCAAAAGCGAAGGGCTATCAGATGAGGTGTTGGGGAGGATCTAACTAAGGCTGTAGACACCTTTTTCTAGCTTAAGTTGGGATTGGTGGAATCTCATGCAAGGCTATGGAAGAGTTTCAAATGTGTTATTAGAGGGGAGTGCATCTTGAAAGAGGCTGGGGTGCTAAAACAAATCCGTAGACAAATAGCGGAATTGGAGGAACACATTCAACTTCTCCAGCATGGGGTCTGGCATGGATTCACATGCTCATGAATATTCCCCGTCGTCAGGCTGGGAATCCTCGGTAAAGAAAAAACCAGTATCAGTTTCGTTTCTGATCTGTCTTTCGTAGTAGTAACCAATCACTGATCTCTGCGTCATACTGACCACAGCCAATGACTGCCCTCTACCTAAGCCCCGCCTCTGGCAGCCATCTTCAGATTTTTACCGCACGTTCAAGTGTTGGGATCCTCGTGCTATTGCTCTCGAGCGTTAGTGCTATTTTTTCACGTTTTTTTCTCAAAAACTTCGATTTTTCGGTCAAAAGAGCCTCAAGCTCCACCGTTTCTTCATCCGATCAACGGGGACCCGTGTCGGATTCGTCTACGCCCCTCAAGGGTGAAGATTTCGTCGAGCCACGCTTTTGGAGGACTCCAGAAGTTTCTCAGGCCCATCTCGGACATGGCCCAGGAGAAGGGAAGCTCGACGCCCGGAAAGCTGTTCAGGGTCTGCCCTGGATGCCAGCTTCAGAATGTCTTTAAGGAGGACGAACACTCCTTTTGTCTGTACTGCCTACATGAGGACAAGACGCACGTGGAGAAGGACTGTGCGTTTTGCGGCAATATGTCGGAACGGACCATGAAGGACCGCCATCAACGTCTCGCCAACTGGCTGGAAGGGAAGAGCCCGTCAGGCGAGAAGAAGAAGAAGAAGAAATCCGAGCGGTCTTCTAAGACCTTTGAGGACGCCCCGGCGACGGGGGTCCAACACAAGGCCAAGCACCGCGAGTCCGCTGGCACCGGGAGCGCCGAACGGTCGGGCTCTATGGGCGCCAGGCAGGGCGCACCCTCCCCGGCACCATCAACCATGAGCCAACGCTCTGGTTCGGGTAAGAGGAAGGCCGAGCACCCGGCGAAGCTCCTGGAGAGGCCCCGGTCAAGCTCGAAGGCCCCATCGGAGGGAGAGCGAGGCAGTGACCCTCCACCCAAGGAGAAGGCGGTGAGCGCACCTAAGGTGGTGAAAGCCTTAATCCATCCGGCCAAGGCCTCTATCGAGACAGTCGCGGCGGCCCTGGCTCAGCCTGTGGAGGCTACACCAGTGGTGGCGACCTCGGGGCTCAGAGTCTCCCTGCCACAGCGGAGGGAGTCCTCTTTTATGCCCATCGACAGGACCCCCGTGAAACCTCTGACGGAGAAGAAAAATGGGGGCAGGGGGTCGTCGTGGATTCGGCCTCAACCTCTGAGGAAGAGCTGTTCGAAGTCTTAAGCCACGGCGTTGGCGTGGAAGAAGACCAGCCCGTCGGGAGGGACCCCGACGTGGGAGACGACGATAATGTCGAGGGTGCCGACGGGGCCCCTGACCGCCCGTCGGAATCCCCTCAATCAGTGCCGCAAGACAACTCGGCGGCCATTTTGTTGGCTATACAGTCCTTATGCTCTGAGATAAGGACGAGACTGCCGTTGCCACCAGCGGAGGAACCGCTCCCGACGGGGGACCCGGAGCCAGGCCCTTCTGGGAGCCCTCCCCCTAAGAGAAGAAGGATTCATCCTTCACCTCCTTTTCAGCCATCGCGCCCTGTTCAGCCCTCCTCCCCATCCACGACTTGTGGGGATGATACGGGGACTGACACGGCCGCGACGGGTACGGACGACAAGGTTTACGACGAGGATCTGCCGTCGTCGCCTCCCACCCGGGCTTCCCCGCCCGACGAGATTGGATCGTTTCACTCCATGATCGCCAGGGCATCCGAGCTTTTCCAGCTCTGCCCGGAAGAGAAGAAGGAAGGTTTCCTTTATCAACGGCGCGAGGCCAAGAGGAAGACGGTCCTCTCCGTACCTCTACTGGATGATATTTGGGATGAGGGCCTCGCCCTCCTCAAGAACCCATCCACGACGCCGGCTAGAAGGGATCGATACGAGAAGAAGTACCGTATCCCGGACGCGGCCCCCTTGTGCCTTCGGGCACAGCCGACCCCGGACTCGGTCGTCTCCGCGGAGGCCAGGAAGAAAGCGGGGGGGCGCGGCCTCTACGTCGACCTCCCCGCCGGACGGGGAGGGAAAGAAATTGGATACGATGGGACGCAGGGTCATCTCGTCTGCAGCGACAACGATTATTAAGGCGGCCAACGCCTTGGCTATCGTAGCCCGCTACGACAGGAGTTGTGGTACAAACTGGCCCCCCTGCTGGACTTCCTACCGGACAACAAGAGGGCGGATGCCCTAGAGATCTTGCAGGAAGGAGAGGTGGCGTCGGACCACGCCATCACGATTGCGACGGACATCGCTGACACTGGATTTCGCCAGTTGGGCAACGGCGTGTGCCTTAGGCGGCGTGGATGGCTCAAGGCTACTGACTTCCATCAGGACATGCAGACCAGAGTCTTGGACATGCCGTTCGACGGAAACAACCTGTTTGGGAAAACAGTGGACGATTCCCTTCAAGCCATCAAGGCAGACACGGAGACGGCCCGGGCTCTTGGGGTTCTCCAGCAATGGGGGCCGCCCTTTCGGAGCGGCGGAGGCAAACAGGGTGCCTCCAAAGGTTCCGGCGGCAGATTTTCCACCTACCGTCAAGCGGCCCGTTCGTCGTCGCAGGAAGCTTACAGGGGACGAGGCAAGTCAGGCGGACCCCGCCGTCGTCGCCAAGGAGGTCAAGGCGGCAAAGCCTCATCGAAGCAGGACTGAAGCGGCCGTGGGGTCGGGCCCCCACCGAAGCACCCCGGTGGGAGGCCGGCTGGCGAGCTTCGTCAGCGTGTGGGAGTCCATCTCCACCGACCGTTGGGTGCTGGACGCCCTAGCCCAGGGTCACGCGCTCGAGTTTCTAAAGAGGTGCCCGCGCATACCCCCTGTGGCCAGGAAAGAACATAACGTCCCTCAACTTATCTTGGAGGTAAAGGCGATGCTCAGGAAGGGCGCCATCAAGCTTGTCCCAAAGAGGCTTCGGGGCTCCGGAGTTTACTCAAGATACTTCCTCGTGAAGAAGAAGACGGGAGGATGGCGTCCCATCCTGGACCTACGACGACTGAACAAATTCATCAAGGCACAGAAGTTCCGGATGGTCACCCTCCAACACGTCCCGGGTCAGCTGGAGGAGGGCGATTTCCTGTCGTCGTTGGATTTGGAGGATGCCTACTTCCATATTCCCATCCTAAAGGGACACCGAAAGTTTCTCAGTTCGTGGTCCAAGGGCGTCACTATCAGTTCAGAGCCCTTCCCTTCGGACTGAGGTCGGCACCCAGGGTGTTCACCAAGTGCCTCGCACCGGTGGCGGCGCAGCTGCGCCGAGAGGGGATCCACGTCTACCCCTACCTGGACGACTGGCTCGTCCGAGCGAAGACGAAGGAGCTCGCCGTGGAGCACACGGCAAGGACCGTCCAACTTCTCACGGACCTGGGATTCTCCATAAACTACGCCAAGTCCCACCTGGTGCCCGCTCAAGACGCACTGTTTCTGGGAGCGAAGCTCGACACAGTGTCGCTTCTGGCCTATCCGTCGGAGGAAAGGACGAGGGCCATTCTGGGCAAGGTGCAGCGGATGCTGGTTGCGGACGCAGCCAGAGTGAGGTCCATCAAGTCCCTCCTCGGAATGATGTCTTCTTGCATTTACCTCATCCCCCTGTGCAGGCTCCGGATGCGCCCGTTGCAGGCTCCGGATGCGCCCGTTGCAGGAGTTCCTGGACGCGCGCTGGATCCAGACGACGGGCAGCTTCGAGGAGAGGATCACACTCGACGAGTGTTTCCGACGAGCGATCCGGTGGTGGGGCACCCGCGCGCATCTGACGGCGGACATGGACTTCCAGACCCCTGGCCACCAGGAGACAGTGACCACGGATGCCTCCCTGGAAGGGTGGGGAGCGCACACCGAAAATCTGCACGCGAGAGGCCTTTGGCTCCCGACGGAGAAGTCCCTCCATATCAACGTCCTGGAGCTCCGTGCAGTGTTTTGGGCCCTCAGGTCCTTCCTTCCGTCCCTCAAGGGCAAGGTGGTGAGGATCTTCACCGACAACACCACCACCATGTTCTGCATCAGGAAACCGGGTGGAACCAGGTCCCCAGCCCTGTCCAGGGAGGCGCAGGACCTGTGGCATTGGGCCGTCGCCCAAGGGATGTTTCTGGTGGCCATCACCTCCGCACGACGGGTGGGAGAGATCCAGGCCCTTTCCTGCAAGGCCCCGTACTTGACTTTTCACGACACGAGGGTAGTGCTCAGGACGCACCCCCCCTTCATGCCCAAGGTGCCGTCGGACTTCCACCTCAACGAACACTTGGTGTTGCCTGTTTTCTTCCCGTCGCCTTCGTCGCCGGCTGAAAGGACTTTGCACTCGCTGGATGTGGCTAGAGCGCTGAAGTTCTACGTGGACCGCACGAAGTGTTTTCGGAAGACGTCGCAACTCTTTGTGAACTTTGGACCTGTCAATCAGGGGAAGGCTCTCTCGAAGGCTTCCATTTCCAGATGGCTCTCCGGCTGTATCATGTACTGTCATCGGTTGGCAAACCGACCGCTGCCTGGCCGTCCGAGAGCCCATTCCACCAGAGCGATCGCAGCTACCACAGCGTTCCTATCTGGTGTGCCCTTGCTGGACATCTGCAGGGCTGCTACGTGGAGGTCGACGCACACCTTCACGAAATTCTACTGCGTCGATCGGGATTCCAGGGAGGAGTCCAGGGTCGGCCAAGCAGTGCTGCGCAACCTGTTCGCCTAAAGGTGAGCTTGGTGAGGAGGTAAGATTTGCTTAATGTTGAGTTTGATGTAATGCTTAATGTTGAGCCTTTGCCACCTCCCGTGGTTGTGCATGTGTGTACTGCTATGTATTCTTTATTCATGAGCATGTGAATCCATGCCAGACCCCATGCTGGAGAAGGAACAAGTTACTTACCTGTAACTGTTGTTCTCCAGCATGGGTCTGGCATGGATTCACATGCGAACCCTCCCGTCTACCCCTCTGCGGCTCTTCACTTGGTCATACTGCCACTTCATGTGCTACCAAATCTGAAGATGGCTGCCAGAGGCGGGGCTTAGGTAGAGGGCAGTCATTGGCTGTGGTCAGTATGACGCAGAGATCAGTGATTGGTTACTACTACGAAAGACAGATCAGAAACAAAACTGATACTGGTTTTTTCTTTACCGAGGATTCCCAGCCTGACGACGGGGAATATTCATGAGCATGTGAATCCATGCCAGACCCATGCTGGAGAACAACAGTTGCAGGTAAGTAACTTGTTCCAACTGCAGTCAGCGGCACCTACACCTACATTTGTAAAAGAAGCCGAAATTAAGGAACAGCTACAAATGTTTAGGGAGCTACCAAACAGAAAAATGAAATTTCTGGCAGGGAAGGCGGAAGTGAGACAGTATGGTGAAGGCCAGCGTCCAGGGAGGTTGTTGGCAAGCGTCGCGAGAACAGACATGTCAAATGGTTGAGTCACATCGGTTAAAAATGAACAAGGGATAGAGAAATTTGGGGACGCTAATAGTGTTAAGGCTTTCTGCACATTCTATAGACAACTTTATGCCACTCAGGTGCAGGTTTCCCAACAGGAGGTGAGCAACTATCTAGACCAGGTGGCGTTATACTGGTGCATGGACATGGAGAGGGAATTCCTGGGGCACTCTATATAACTGGGAGAGGTTTTGTCAGCGATTAAGTCCCTGTCATCTGGGAAGTCCCCTGGCCCCGAAGGGTACACAGTAGAGTTTTATAAACAGTTTGCTGGGAGGTTGGCCCCCCACTTGCTGGAGATGTATCACCAGGGGTTGAGAGACGGCAGACTGCCGGATTCCTTGCGGGAAGCTGCAGTAGTGGTCCTGCTGAAGCCAGACAAGGAAGGAAATGACTGCTCATCCTACCAGCTCATATCTCTAATTAACTTGGGTATAAGATGCTGGCCAAGATATTGGCATCCAGACTGGCACCATTGAGGCACAGGCTGGTGAAGGCAGACCAGTCGGGGTTCATCCCAGGGCGCTCCACCTCATATGGGCTATGCAGGATATTTTGGTTAATGCCCGCAGTGCGTAGTGACGAATCTGTGGTAGTGACATTTCTTGATGCCACAAAGGTGTTTCTCTGTTGAATGGCCCTTTCTGTATACAATCCTACGTAGGATGGGGCTGGAAGAGGAATTTGTCTCTTTACTCTTACTGTTATACACACAGCCCAGGGCCTGGATCAGAGTGAATGTCCTGCTGACACCCGTTATACCATTGGAGAGGGGCACGAGACAAGGGTGCCTACTCTCGTTGCTGCTCTTTGCATTGGCAATTGAACCCCTAGCGGAGCTGATCAGAGATCATCACTTGGATAGAGGGGTACAGCTGTGTAAACCGAAGTTCACCGTCTCTCTATGCAGATGCTATGGTGCTTTGTCAGGGACCTGCAGCGTTAATCTGGACCCGATCATAGAGGATGTTGTCTGGTTTGGAGACTTCTCAGGTTTAATAATTAACCCCATGAAATTGGTTCTCTTCCCGCTAACGGAGGGCACTGTACAATTTAGGGATCGGTTTTGGGTTCCAATGGCATAGGGTGTTAACGCGATGCCTGGGGATAAATTATAGCTTGACCTCCCAGGGACCTATACAAACACAACTACCAGCAAATACTGGGACAGGCCAAGGTGACGGACAGTTGGATGAATCAGCCACTTACCCTGTACGGGAGAATATCTCTGGTTAAAATGGTGCTGTTGCTTTGCTTTCTATGTTTTTCTTAATACACCCTGTGAGTTAAGATCCATAATACTGTGGTTCATATGGGCCAGAAAGCAGGTCAGGATTTCTTGGGAGAAGCTGGTTGCGCCATTGGAGGGAGGGGAGTTGGCACTCCCAGATTGTGAAACGTATTATGAGGTGGCCCAGGCAGGGTTTCTTCTCTACTGGTATGGGGACGGAACAATGGGAGACGTGTGGAGGTGGAAAGGACATTGGTGTCCCTGTGTCTTCTGCGGTCGGTTATACTGACTGCACCGGATAGAGCCTCCAGGGCAACGAATATGGTCAAACTGACCTGCAGATCGTGGGTCCATATGGAGAGGAAAGCCAAGGGGGTAAGAGGGTGTAGTCTACTCCCCGAATTTCCCAGTGACTTACATACCCGGTGTCCCACTGACCAGTAAAAAACATATGCAGCATGCATGCAACAGGCTAATATAACCAGCTTCCGAGACATGTTTCCTAATGGGCAGTTTCTAACGCTAGAAGCAATGAAGGAGAGGGAGGATCTCGCCCCGCTAGATGTGTTCTTATACCTCTGACTGAAGAACTCTTTGAAACAAGTGTTTCCTGAGTTTTCCCCAAGAACCGGAAATGGCCCCAATCTTAGACAAAATGCTCAGGAGGGCTCCCAAGAGAGGGGTGATATCTACGTTGTATGGGACCTGCATGGCTGCCAAGGTGGGTGAGTGTTCCTCCCAAAGCAAATGGGAGAGCTCGGTGGGATGTGGGATATCCAATGAGATATGGAACTACTTCTGTGGGGAGACTAGGAGAGTGGCCATACACTCCAATTCCCAACTGATCCATTTAAAATATTTACATCAATTCTACTACACACCCGCCTCACTACATAACGTTTACTTGGACGCAAGGTTGTGCAAGGTGCGGCACAGTCTCAGCTGACTTTCTCCACCTGACATGGAACTGTCAAGCAGTTATGCTTTCCTGGGAAAAGGCCGTTGAAGTATTGAGTGCGATAGTGGGAGACGATATAGACCCGGACCCGTTGACCTCGCTCCTGGATCATACAGCCCAGATCCCGAAGAGGGTGAGAAGATTGGCTGGTTTGCTACTAGTCCTGGCGAAAAAGCGTGGCGATGGTCTGTAGCGGGATCCAATCCCAGAGGGTGGAATAGTGGCGGGCAGACATCCTGTACTGTAACGAGATGGCGATCGAACTTGGCAGACTGTCACACGCCCAGTCCAAGCCAAGGAACATTTGCGGCCTGTATGTATATGACTTGATTGCTTCTTCTCGGACATGATATGGGAATACTCGATATTTCCCCTGGGGTCCTGCACGACTGGCATAGACACATCCATCTAAAACGGGAAAGGGGACTGGGATATACCTGGTGCCCCAAGGAGAGACAGCTGTCAGAACAAATTAAAGCCCAAGTGCTATTGGGGGACTGTAATGTGCTACTGTTGTTTGTTTATTATTTGTATCGCGCACCGGACCCGTGGGTATCAGGGCGCATAGCATAAGATAATTTACAGCTTGGTTGTGAAGTATGACCAATTTAAGGGATTGGAGAGTACCGACTACCACCAATGTGTTAAACAGGGGTTGTTGTTCGTTACTGTGATGTACCTTTTATGCTGTTGTATGGTCCTGTTTATGATGCGAAATGTTAATAAAAAGATTTACAAAAAGTTTGTGTGACCCAGATATAAACGGGGCATGCCGCCTGATCACCAGAGCTTGATCTAATGAGGTATCATTTTCAAACTCCAGTGTCTCGTAATGTCCTGTTGAGGATCGTTTGTTTGTGGGGTGGGAGTTGTGCAAGACTTTGTGTGGCTAACTAGTGAGGAAAATGAATTGTTACATTTCCAGCAATGGTATTATGCACATTATTGCACATTTCTGATTGCAGTGGCAAATGACATCCCTCTCACAAAGGATTTCTCCATGCGTTCTTTGCTGCGAAGACCAAAGATTGTAGAGACTCTCCTTTTCAAAGTCATTTATCTGGTCCACCTTTACACCAAGATCCTGATAGGAGAAGTTTAGCAATTAGAGTTGTATATAGTCTAAAGTTAACTATGTGACCGATTTCCATCTTCTTGGGAAACCGCCTATTCTGATGTTTTATATTGCAGATCTCATGCAAATGGTTTCTGTATGAAAGTCAGGTCTGCTGATCAGCCTCACTTTCATAAAGTGCTCTTTAAAAAGTGGTCTAAGTGGATTCTACCTATATCATCCTGCTAGCCCATACAGTGCATAACTGAATCACTAGAATTCATAATAAGACACAACATGTATACTTTCTGCTGCATGTCCGTTATTGGGCATGGCAGCAGCTGTTAGGCAGCATAGCTACCTAACAGGAAAGTATACACAGCCAAGAAATGTGTACACACAGAAACTGGATAGCAGCTTTGCATTCACCTTCTCGCCTAAAAGCTAATTTGGCATTGAGGCAACTCAATAATAGCTTTCAGATGTTTAATACCCCTTAGCCTATTACTGTACTCTTATAAAGGTAAGAGAAAGTATGGCCTGGATTTTAAACAATCTGCTGAAAGTAAATTCACTGAAGCAGCAATGGTACTGGATCTTAAAAGTGTGGTCCTAAACATTTTTGTTAACTTACATTGGCATACCACTTCTGTTTTATTAGCACAATAAGCGTTCCAGCTGGAATGTATTAAAAGAAATGTAACTGTTACTTATTTAAGTTTATATATAGCCAATCCTAACTAATGACCACTCAGTGCTGCAACCTATAGGCAGCTTATGTGGATGAAAAAGACAATCTCCACAAGCAAATTAATGATAATGATATTCATGCTAAAGACAAATGATAAAAAAACTACTTAATACTTGAAAAACAATATATATTGAAAAGAGACAAATATCCACATTGAACATTTGTATCTATGTACATCTCCCACTTAGCTGTGAGAGGAACGCATTAAATACATTTATAAACTGTCCAGGACATTTATCAAACAAGCTCAATACTGAATCCATGCAGAATCAAAGGCAATTAACCCTTTTTTTTTATTTTACAAATTACAGAAAGTTAGAATGTAATGTTCTTTTTCCACAGTTGGCATTTTGTTGAATCCAATATTTCTAAAGACCTAATAAGGTGATGAAGGCAGCTCAGCTTGGGGCCGAGAAACCAGCGGCAACCTAGCCAAGGGGTTGTAGGGTACATGTAATGGAGTGCACTATTTTATCCACTGTCCAGAGTGTGTATTAAGATACGGTGTGCCCCCTATGGCATATTTATTTTTCTAACCTTTTTTTCTTTCTTTTTTCTGTTTTGTAATGTGGACGCTGACGGGAAAGATTATTGATTAACTTGCATACAAAGGAAATGCATCATGTACTATTGGATGGAATGATGTTGTGTATGTATCTTCTAATTCTAGTGAAAATGAATTTTGTATGAGATATAGTGTAAAATTACCATGTGTACTGCAAACATTTTAATAACAAAATAAATAAAGACCTAATAAACACATGTATGTTCAACAATCAGCAAATCTAGGTAGTTCAAATAGTTAAATTCAGCAGATGAACCCAAATAATTACATTCAACAGATTGATTGTAAGTGTGTCTCTGCATTCTACAGACAATGTCATATTTTGCTTTTTTTGGAAATGTGTAGATGAAAAACTGAAACCAAATTTAAGGTTGACTTAATTTGGTCTTCAAAGAATGCTTATACTTGGTGGCAGAACTCCAGCCTCTTATACATTGGAGCTTGGATTGAAGTATATCCATCCAAAATATGGTTATCTGGTTTAAAATGAATTGACATTCTTGCAAATCTCAAATGTGCTAGTAGAACATATTGCCTGTGTCACAAATGGCACAAAAATACTGAGTATCAAGGACGGTTTGAGGGTGTTTATTGGATTCTTTGTGGGGCATATGGCTATCCCTCTCTTGACTTCCGATGAACCTTCTAGCCCAGGTTCTACGTTATTTCGCCGATCTATTTTTCAACGTGGGACTTTTCATTGTCAGAATTTTCATCACCAAAAACCCTGTTTTTTGTTTTTTTTATTCGGGGGGGTTCCCCCCAGAACCCCCCCTTACTATTATAATCATACCCCAACCCCTACAAAACACCCCCCAAAATAAAAAATTGAAAAAACTGTGGTTTTTGTCCCATGCTTCTATGTCCCTATCAAATCTCCTTTCTTGCTTCCGCTCGCTGGTTGTGTGTGTGGCAAAATGCTTAAAAGTGGTTTTAACCCCACCCACACACCTTTTCCAGCCAGGCTCCTCACCCCATAAATTTAGTAGTGCTAGGAAAACAATGTTGAAGTTTGTTTTCAGGGCCTCTGGTGGTCTAGGGGATTGTCCTTTGTTGCAGGACTTCTGGTGGGATTTGCGGGTTCGGGCGCGCTCTGCTGCTACTTTGGGATGCTGTGCAGCTGCAATCAGTCTCTTTCTCTTTGTCTCTCTCTTTCTCTCTCTTTCTCTCTTTGTCTCTCTTTCTCTCTCTCACCGCTCTGCAGCGCAGGAGCTTCGTGCAGGCAACTTGTCTATCTTCTCTTATCCTCTCCGCTCAGTGATTCGTCTAGGGTTTTCCGGTTTGTCTTCCCTCTCTTTAGCGTCGTCATCTGAAATGTCCAAAGAACACTGGCCAGTATTCATATTCAGATGCAAGGCTGGAGACATGGTTCTGCAGACATACAGATTTGCATAAAAGGGTGGTGCAGGAATCGGGACCCTCTGCAGCCACCTCAGAGGTAGGACTGCCTCTGGCATTCACCCTGGTAGACTCCTGGGTGAGAGTGGTTCCAACCTCTAGGTTTGATAAGGCCCCGTTATGCAAGGGTCAAGTTCGGAACAAAAGTGGCGCGACTCATTAACATATGCATTGGAATGTGACGTTATTACCATACAAATTGTACTGGACAAATGGTATTTGACTTTCATAAAATCACACACACAAAAAAGAGGGGATGTTTTATTTTAATAGTGTTTTGAAAATGTTAAATGGGGTGCATGTGTTAAACTCCAGGAATCGAGAACAATGCTTTGCCTGCAACATGCAGTCCCGAAAAGTGATATTTCATCTTTAGTTGCTTGCCAGTTCTCATCTGCTTATCTGATACAGTAGTGTAGTGCCAGTCCTGCGAACCGGCCAACCGCGGTTCGAGTACCGAGGACGGCAACAATTCATACGTTCCAAAAAAGACAGGCAGCCGTTTTTATTTTACACACAGCCTCTAAAAGACTGAGTGGACGGCGTCTGCCCTCTGAAAAAGTTGGGTGGACGCTGTCCACCCGTGTGTACCCCTCAACTTGAGTCATATCTGTCCATTCATCTTTCCACATTATTGCCTGAGCAGACAACAGAAACCAATGCTCATGTTTTTTTTCTTTTATCTGAATTGTAAACAGCTGGTCCACTTTTACCCCGCAGAACGTTTGTGATTATAGTGAGATTGTGACCCCCTCACCCGCATGGGGAAGATTTGCTTTCTCGAGTAGGACTGGGACCTACTAGGCAAGAAGTGATATAAATATTCTTTATATCATTTCCTTTTTACCGCACCTGATTTTCTGCAGACCTAGAGCTATGGGTATGAGACAGCAGAGAGAGAGATCACTTGATACTGTGACTTTGGTTGATTACTAGCAAAACAGCTTGTGAATCCACTGATCCCCTGCCAGGACCTAGTTTACAAGGAGCAAGAACCTCCTCATTCTGTTGAATACTGGTTAGAACCTTTGACACTTCAAAGTCCCAACTGGTAATAAGTTGTTCCAGACATTGGATTGAAGGCTTTTTCAACAAACAGTTGCGCAGGGACAACGAGTCTACTTGCTGAGGGAACCAAAAGCCAAACTGCTGCCAAGAAGCTAGTACCCAGGACACATACTGCAACTGCTGAGGCAAGCCTCTTCACTCCTCGACTTGGAACAATAGTGCCACAATTGTTCAAGGAAAACATGTCTTGGAACCCACCGAGTTTTAAAAAATGAAGGACATCACCATGACACATGCTGTTGCTCAGCATATAAACTTTTAGTCTAAGAAAAATTTGAGCCGGACTTGAGACAACGAGCCACATTCTGACCACAGATTGAACCACCTGACGCTTCGAGCCACTTGCTATATGAAGACACCTTCACCAACTCTTCTCTGCCACAAGGAGAAGTGCCAAGAATCCTGCTTGATGCAGTTGAGTCAACTTCAACGACTGAGGTCATTCACGCATGGACTCGATGCCCCAATGCAAGTCTTTCCAGGAACCCTGGCTTTCACCCTATGCCCCAGAGGATGGTTAGGCCAGTTTCCTTTTATGCGTTCACCGGTATTTATCCTTGTCTACATTTTCCCTCATTCATTATAATACCCAGTTTGTATGGAATACGTATATCTCTAGCCTGTATTATCTGTGTACTGGCCTTCAGTGAGTAGGTGGTTAGTGTTTTTGTTGAGCTCAGTAAAGGATGAATATAACTGAGGTAAGGGTGCAGAGGAAAGGCGTATATAAGTCTAGGTTACATGAAGGAAGGATGAACAGTATACTGTGGCACTGTGGCCTCGAGGGGTTTGACCCATTTCACAAAGGGAAGCACAACACGCCCCCTCCTTACAGAGAAGTTACACACAATCGGTATTAAAGGACAGCAGAGCCCGGTATTAAAGGGCAACAGAGCCAGTGCTCAAGTCAAGGTACCACGCGGGTTGACGACTGCCCACTTTTTGGAGAGGACGGACGCCGTCCCCTGTGTGTTTAAGAAATCAAACAAATACCAGGCTGAGGCGAGACAGTTGACCACAAGGTCACGGCAATCGTTCTTGGAGAAGCTGCAAAAGTGCAGGGTTTTCACTCCTGGGTTTAAAAGTACATAGTACTACATGCATCGAGTTATCGAGTCCAAGCTTAATATTACAGTGGGACAATTTCACTTTCTTCTGAAAATGAGCATTTCACATACATTTGCGTGAACCATTCTCGCGCAGAGAATACAGTTGGCATTGCCGTCCTGGTTTCTGTCCTACTGCCCGGTCACAGATCCGTGGTTTTGCTAAAGCATTTTCAACTATTATTAACATAAGGTTGGGGTGAGACTTGCACATAAAACTCATACCCGTACTTCTAACATCAGTTATCCGTTTTTTCACAAAAACACTCAACAAGGATAAAGTGTTAAATATTCATACATGGCCTCTCGTCTCAACCTAGTTCCTCTACAAGGTGAAAGTGTGTTAGTCCACACGTTCTTTCTACCCCAAACGCAAACCCCCCCAAGTTCACAAGGTGAGACATTTTGGACTTAACTCTTACTCCTTCGGGCACTCTCCATCGGAGAGTGTTGCTTGCATGGGCCCATTGTGCTAAGTAAGCCTTGATAAGTATTGCATGCGATGTTATGTTACTTGGCATTCATATAGCACCTTATGGATCATTGGTATGACCTCAAAGCGCTGGTAGGTTGAACGCCCTCGGGGTGGGGGTGGGCGGGGGTGAGAGGGAGGAGAGGAGAGGAGAGGGGAGACGGAGAGAGACAGAGAGCAAAAAAACACTGATGTGTGCAGCTGGTGTAGTTGTTGGATGATAGCTGCTTCTTAGCGATAGCTGTGGTGCTGAGGAAGTCAGTTGGATGTGTTCAGTCTGGTGGGTGGACGCCCAGACTGGGTTCTGGCTGCGTTAAGCCTGAAGAACCCCTATGCTAGCCGGAATGTGCTTCAGCTAGCTGTGATTTATTAGGGTGATGAGGTGTTCGTGGGGTCATTTTGTATGTGAACAGCTAGGCCGAATTATCATGGGTATAGCTGTGTTCTAGATGAATGATGATGTATAGAGGAGAGTAAACGTGGTGGTGAGATATGGTGGTCATCAGTATTAGCGCCTGAGACCAGGCACGTTAGCAGGACAGTGGTGACGTACAAAGCGACATATAAATATACAGCGACAGGGTGGATAGAGGTATATATGGGAATACAGGTGCATATTTTTTTTTCTTAGGGCACACTTTCTAAATTCAAACTTTAACACAGTGATGATATTAGGGCACACAATCTAGATGCAAGATTCGGCACAGTGACGCTATTAGGTTGCACCCAATGTTGTTGGGCACGCTATCTAAATTCAGCTTCAATACGGTTAAAAGGTTTTTCGGGGACGACACAGTGAAAGTTTTTGGGCACACCATCTCAATTCAAACTTGAACACAGTGACGCTATTGGGCCATACAATCTAGATGCACGATTCAGCACAGTGACGCTATTAGGGCACACTGAATGTTGTTGGGCACATTTTTTCAAAGCTCAAACCAATGATTACGAAATGTGATTTCTCAGTGGTGATATTCGCAGCAAGAAGTCATTATTTAGTAATGTATGGTTCAATGTTGTCATGTTTAGTTTACTATGGTTCGAATGTAAGTGAATATTGTAAGAATACCTTTCTCTCTATTGTAACGGACAGAAAGCTAACTAAAGAAGTTCTAGATTGTGGACCTTGGGTCCAGTGTTAAGAAGGAACTATGTCATATATTTATTATTGATATTATGACACACAGTCTCTATATGTTTCTATGTCTCTATATGCACTGGCGGATCTGGCAAGAGCTGTATGGAGAGAGGACAATGCAAGATAACTTTGCTGCTGTGTTGATGCGTGCAATTCGGAAGCACCTGGGTACTGTGTACAGGTCTGTTTGTGGATGGTCTCTGTCGAGGGCAAAGAGGTATTTGTGTCCAGATGGGAGTCTCGTGTAGGGTGCACTGCCGTGAGTGCTGTTATATAAGTTGGTTATAGAGGTGCAGAGTTCTGTTGTTTGATGTCTGTAAAGAGGGATTTTGAATTGCTATGTGTAAGGGGCATAGCTGGTCTGTGTATAGTATGTATGGGCCTGAAGAATAGTGTTCGAGTTGGGCCATACAATTCATAACATGGGCAAAGAATATAAGTTGTTAAGTAGCAAGATAGAGTGGGGCAACATTTCAACTGGTGCAAACAGTTCAAACAGTGGGACAGCGAACAAAAGAGGGAAACCGGGTGCATATATGCTTTGATTGACCATTTTAATTTTCTGTTTGATGCCCTGTATGCCACTCAAAGATGTTCTTGGCATAGAGGACTATCTGGCATGGGCATGTAACCAAGGGCACTTGTTTTACCTTAATATAGTGTCTATTTATTGATTGATTTATTGTTATGCTCTTATACAGCAAATAAAATAATATTTCAAAGTGCCCACAGGGCGAAGGGAGAGAACGAGGGAGTGAAAAACATTACAAAACACAATATTTAAACGCAGTGGTAGGAAAAAAAGGACGAACTATGCCTTGTGAGTATTCACAACGTGCAAGTGCAGCAAGGAAGAGGGCAGAGGGGGATAAGTGCTAGGGGGTCCGAGCTCATGGGTGAGCCGCAGATGAAGTGCTAGGATTGTTGAGTGCTACATGGCCTGGAGCCGCGTTAGGTGATAGTGCAAACCTCAAGGGCGGAAGGTGTGTCAATGCAAGTGCACAGGGTAGACAGGAGCTGGGTTGATTGGGTGTGGGAGACCAGGGGCCCAGAGGATGCATAAGGGCCCCAGACACCAATCACAGCAACTGTGGGATTAGCAGAGGAGAGAAGAAGGGAAGGAGGAGGTAAATAGGAAGAAAGTCTTAAGGAGCTTCCGGAATTTATGAAAGTCCTGCTCAAGGCGCAGAGGGAGGGGGAGGCTGTCCCATAGGAGGGAGCCAGCTGAGGAAAGCGGACTACCGCCTACCCTCTCTTTAGCAAAACGCTTTACACACAGAGTTGGTGCCAGAGGAACGTATTGGTCTAGAGGGAGAGTATTTAGTAAGATAAAGTTGAAAATAGTGTGGTCCCTGGGCCCAGATAACCTTGTGGATGATGCAGAGGGATTGAATTTAATCCGTGCAGCAACCAAGAGCCATTGGAGACTTTTTAGGGTAGGAGAGATCCAGTCCCTGGGCATAAGGCCATGGATACATTTTGCTGCCTTATTCTGGATTAGCTGGAGAGGTCGCAGAGTGGAATATGGTAGATTCAGGAGGAGGCTATTGCAATAGTCAGTTGCAACAAGTGCAGGTTAATGGGTGGGTAAGAAAACACACAAATGCAGTTTTGCCTCTGATAATCACTCCCAGCACACCTTAATACATTGTTTTTCCTAATTTATGCCAATCAACATTGAAAACGTCTTTGGGTCTAATACTGACGTCATCGATTTTAGGCTACACAAACAAACTTACTGAATGATCTTCTAGTATGTTTTACAGTACAATACATTATGTCCCCAATGAGAATAAGGAAAGGTTTCCATATTTTCTCTGCAAGGAGGGATTAGCTTATACTGACTTACTTGTTTTTTTGATTTTTATGTATTGATCATTAGCCAGCTTCTGGGGACTGTTGTATAGCATCATAGCTTTAATCAATTTTGACTGTCTGTTTAATTTTGGGGTGGGCTTGACATGAAAAGAACTGCAGATATTGCATTAAAGAAGTGGAGTGAAAATGCAAAGGACTCAGTGTAGCATGAGTTCATGAAGGATCACTCCCACTACACCATGTAAAGAGAGGGTTGGACCCAAGGGGGGGGGGGGGGGCACTGATCATAAACCAGAACTATGTCTGATTTAACGGAGTAGCAGTGGCTAGGATGAGCTAGGCAGCAAAGGAGTACACTGCAAGGCAGGGCATCCAGATTCTTCCTGCTAAAGGGGAGTCTGAGCACAACAAAGCATGCAGAGTGCAGTCGGAATGACCCAAAGATAGCATAGATGGCCCTTGGACTATTGCTGATTACTTTGGGCAGAGCTTGGGCAAGATGAGCAGAGAACGGCTCTGAGGCTGGTGCCTGTGGAGTGCTGGCTATGAGGAGAAGGTGGTGCAACATAGAATGCTATATACTACCTCTACCATCCCCCATCCAGATTGAGGTCATCAGAGGGTGGCTATAAGGGGACACGTGGAGTTGATATCAGACAGCCAGCACTGAAACGGAATAGCTGTGAGGTAGATGTGGTGGCAGTAACCAGGAAGTAATAACCGGTCACAACCACACTGAGGAATTGCGGCATTGGTTAATAGTGACATAAATGGTTACGGGAGCAAGATGGAATCTTCCTCCCGCTCCTTTTTCCCTCGACATAGGATTTGGATTTGGGCCTTGTGGATTCCGGGCAGCAGGCGAACTACAGAGGAACAGTAAGGAGTTAAACTAAAAAAGGGAATTGTGCTCCAGCTTGTGAAGATTTAGGCACTTAGGTTACCAGATAATTGTGTTGATAGAAAACACTTAGCTAGACTGGTTGAATATATAACCCACTTCATAACTATATTGAAGCTACCCAACCACAAAGCAGTAAGTGGGTGAAATTACGAGCAAACCTGTGTGAACTACTCAATGAAGTGCCTTGCTGCTAGTACAGACGAATAAAGCGCCATGATCATGATGAAACATGAGTAATGGCAAGGTTGGCAACACCAAAAGAATGACACTTTCTGACAGATGTCCAGGTAATGGGTAGTGACCCAGAGGGTGATACATCTGTCTCAGAACGGCCCAGGATGGGTCTTTGAGAGATACTGCAACTACTGGCATCCTTGCAGCGATCTGAGCTGAGGGACGAGAGTCAAAAATAGGTGCTGTTTTTGGTGGAAGTATCAATATTTAGGATCTTGGTTTCTCCGATGGTCATCATTGCTGAGAGACAAACCCAGCAAGGCCAAGAATACCTTTTAATTAATTGAAAACCCAGGCGAGGATTAAATAATTTGGTCATCTTCTCCGATTACCCCGGAGTCTAAAAACACAGATGCTGCTCTGACGATGTAAAAAGAGCACTATGAGATATGCAGTTAACATACAGGCTTTTGTTCTGGGCCTAAATGAAGATGATCACAGAAGCAGTCTGTTTCTTTGAGTTCTCCTAGGCTTTGGCTGAATCATAAATAGGAAAGCCAAAAAGAGAACTGTCCAAAATGTGGATAAGAAGGAAGGAAGCTCGGCTTCCACTGGTGAACTAAGACAACTGTTGCCACCGTAGACAGGGACGCCAATCTAAGAAAAAGATTGGCTCTGAGATGCCAACACTCGAACAGTCATGGTGGAGATGAAACAAATGTTTGAGCTCGGACTCTGAACACTGGAAGTGAAGTAGGGAGGTTTGCTTGCCGAATGACTTTGAAGCCTATGCTACAGTTGGTTGCTTGGCAATAGCACATATGTAGATTAATAAAATGGCCTGCTGCTTTGTTTTTCATAGAGGCCCAGGAGTACAGTTACTGTGTATTTGATGCTTCCAGGTCCAATGCTTAAGTCTCACTAACATGGTTGACCCGGGACAGTTAACTGGGATCACAGCATTGCAAATTAGGGAATAAGTGTGCATTGTCAATGCATGCTAAATAAGGACAGGGGGTGCACCTGCGTAATTGCACTCTACACATCATTTGTCTAACAAGGCAGAGGCTTGGGGTTATCCTCAAAGGTAAAAGGGAACATTATCCTCAAAGGGAAAAGGGAACATTATTTTAAAGGTTATCACAATAAAAGTTGAAGGTTGGCGTCTGTTTTAGGTTTGCAGTTGTGCTGTCTTGTTTATATTTATTTGCATTTTTAAAGCGCTCACACAGCCCGGGGGCGTCGAGGCGCTGTTACAGGAATATGTCTTAGTTGCGTATTTATAACCCGCTTAATACCCAGAGGTTTCTAAGTGCGGACCCGGGGATCGAACCTGTGCTGCTTCATGTGGTTTTGTTTCCAAGGCGAGCATGTTGGCGCTGAGCTATCCTCCCGGGACAGTCTTGTTGATGGGTAAAGATTAAAAGTGGGAGTTTGTTTATAGGTGGTTTTTGCTTAATGTGTGTTCACTTCTGACTTCCATAGGTCATTGCCATAGAAGGCGAGCGGCAGTTTCCCTGAGTGCAGGATCATTGACTAATAGGTGTGAGGGGTCTGAAATGTGAGGCGGACAACTTGGTAAAGGTTTTTCATAAGATGCCATTTTAATAACTCAAAAGGGTTTGACAAACGCCTCACTATTGCTATCCCAAAGAGGATTTCCCAGCCTATCAAAATAAACTAAAGGAAAATAACCTACTATAAATGCATCAAATTCAGAAAGGTAATATATGGTAATTCAATCATAACATAAATAAGTTATGTTCAACATAAACCTAATAACTGTTGATCCTTGTAACCTTGAATGTATCCCCTTTTGCATATTCAAAGCAGGATATTCGATCAAAAGTTCAAATAGGAAAGTTATGGTTTGTAACCAAGTTCTGATTATAAAGTTCTTCTTGCTCCAAAAGTCTTTAACTGACAGTTTAGCCAGGCGACAAGTCTTTATCTCTCCACTTAGAGTAAAAGAGTTCAAGACAACAACTTCTTCCTAGAAAACAAAATACTTCCACAATTCTTTTGTATCAAAAACAATGTTTTGTCAGGATCATTCCACAATTGTTCATGAAACACTTTAGTGGTCTTGCCACTTCTTCTTCACAGCTTTAACCACGCCACAACACAGTACACAACACAGTACTTCGATATTTCTTCCTGGTCCTGGTCCAGTAATCACTACCACTACAAAGTCCCTATCCTGGTATACTTGCCTGCCAGGACAAAAATCTCCTAACACTACTTCACGTGTGGTTAAGTTTACTTCAAACAGTTTGGTAAAGTCTTTCGACTTTCAACAACATCAAACTGTACTTCTTCTGGGAAGACATGTTACACATCAATGCTGTTAGTTCCACTCTTGTGATTGCCAGATGCAATGCAGGTTGTGCTCCTCTCCCCCTCAATGCTTTCTATCAGAAGGGCTTCTTTTTCCGGCCACTCTTGTTTTAACACGTTACATCGAACAAATGCTGACAGTGTCTCAGATACACTTGATCTTCTTTGGCTTAGACAATGTTTGTTGAGGTATGTTTCAACTATTGCCTCTTCCTCACTCTAGCAATAAAGGTTACAATTAACTTGCTTCAGTTTTGCCCTTTCTTGGCTTTGGCAATAACGTTGACCTTTATAGTTACAATTATAACCTTTCTTTTTTTTGTCTGTTCACAAAGTTCTTATTATTACACTTCAAATTCTTAAAATCAGTTTGGTATTCAAAATTACTATTCGTGGAGCGTACCGGGGTTACCCAACAGTGGTGAACTCACCGGTTGCTGCATACGGCACTGCTCGCTCCGCTGCAACAGTGCTTTCTGCTTCCTTTCGCCTCCTCCTGCACAGCAACCTGCTTCAGTTCACTTGATACGGCCCGTGCCGGTCAATAAAGGAGCGTTCCTTGCTCCTGAGCCACTCCGTGGCTCGCCTGCCACCAGAGCACAGCTCACAATAAGGAGAGCCTCTCTGAAGTCCCCAATGTTCAGGTGATTTCTTTCTTTAAAAGTTTCAATTCTACAGTAGACAATTAATATTGTAGGTTCCCTAGGGAAATTAGTGAAGGGGTTCTCTCAGTCTTCCTGACCTGATTTCCCCCCCCCCCCCCTCATATGATCCTCCCGCAGAGTGCCATCCACAGGGTTAGGATCAGGGAGCGTCTGCCTTTCGCTGGCCACATGAGAAGGGTTCCAGGCAAGGTTTGCTAGGAGAATCATCTCTGATTGATCACATAAGTTACAGTAAATTGATAGGCTTGTGGTGCACTCAAAATGGGTGCAAATGGAAATACTCTTGATTTCTCACCCATACATAAACTACACACTAGGATCTACTCTGGCTAATTGGTAGGCAAATGAACAGTTATCGTCAGAAAACTGAATATTTTGGGCAGGACACACACACAGTCCAATCACTGCACCCTGCACTATATGATGCACCTAGGACATGTGAGAACACCCATACTGACCTGGAGTCTTGGAGTAGAGACTTTTCTAGAAGTTGTGTTCCGCTCTAGTATTCTCCGGCCGGTTAGCTACTTTTGAGGATATTAAGGGAGTCCGATAGATGCAGGGACAGTTTTGGAGGCATTTAAAATGGTAATAAGAGGGGCTGGTATTTCCCCAGTGTAAGAAGAGTGATACTGAGGGTGGTAATTAAAATTGAGAACAATATTGGAGGAATGGACAAAGATTCTGGTCAGAAGCAAACACAGAAAGGTTTATATACTGTACAATACAGTGGCACAGCATGCAACTTAGGCTTGTTTTCACCACTACGATACATGCATGTAAGAAATGTATGAAAATGGTGATAAGGCAGGTCGAATGGTGGTGTGGTTACTCGGGAGAGAGGAGCCTAGGCATGAGCTCACTGCTGTGTGGGACGATGGTTGTGAATTAAAGGATATTTAACAGCAAATAAACGACCTGTTTAAGGAATTCTGCATATAATTATATATGCAATCCCTGTTGCTGAATTTGGAGCAGATAACTGAATTGCTCCAAGAGGTGGCTCCCCAGCAGCTGGAGGAAGAGGAGGATGAATGGAAAACTGTATGAGCAACTGACGCCTCATGAGATTAAATTGCCAGTTCACTGGCTAGCCATGGCCAAGACCCTGGGAGCAACAAACTGCGCACTGAGTTTTACTCTGTCCACTTTAATTTTCTAGCGTCAGAATTATTTAAAGTATATGAGACGGTGCAATAGAAATGTCTGACTAAGCACGATAAGGGAGGCAATTACCATGACCTTATTAAAAATGTTGAAAGACTCAATTAAATGTACTTTGTGCCCACCCTTATTCTTGCTTTGTTTTTTAAATAATGGTAATTAAATTGATTGTGGACAGGATACTGAGGGGTGACTGGGAAATTGATACTCTGATCAGTCGAGGTTTATTCCAGGTAGGAACAGAGCATTTAATTTGGTGGGCTCTTTCACATGATAGAGTTCACTAATGGAAGGAGGAGGAGGGAATTCCTTAGTCACTTTATTTGATTCTGAAAAAGGGCTTGCCTACAGGGGTTTGGTCTACACTGAGTTGGCGGCAGAATAGTTAAATGTGCCCTCTGGATACAAATCTATGTAAAGTTATACTCAAGATCAACAGCTAGGATATGTACATGAAGCATGATCTCAGATGGATAGGAAATACAGGGGGGCCACACGTTCGGGTCGCCCCCTATATATGTCACTGTTGTTTATAGAAGTCTAACCTTAGGCAAGTCATCTTGGGGGACAATTTAAGCGCAAAAGATTTAGGCTGGATTGGTGGTCTCACATAGCATCTCTTCATGCGTCCTGCTATACATGTGTGAACTGCTGAACATGTTTCCTCTGCTGTCGGGGAAGATTGAGAGGTCTTGCCTTATCTCAGTTTTAAATATAATCTAGAGCAAGTTTTGCATCAACCCACTGGGAAGCATGGCTGGGATGGCAGAGATTACTGCCACACAGATAAACTGGACCATAGCCTCCTTTAAATACTGCCCTGGACTTTGATAACGTTGTCCCACCCCATTGCTCATAGATGGAAAATCTGTAGTTGAATGCACTTAATCCATCAGGTACACACGCTGTAGAACATACATGGTTGAAACTCAGACAATCTCCTCACAATTACCAACCCTGGGGAAAAGGAGATGGGTTTAAAACTGTAGTGTGGTCATTTGAAGAAAGAGCAATGAGATGAGAGTCTGGAAAAAGGATGATATTGGTGGAAAAACCACGATCATGAGTATGTGGTAAAGCACTAAAAGGGGAGGTTGTAAAGAATGGAGAGGCGGATGTAAAAAAACAGGAATATTCCCAAGAGGATTTAAAATGGAGAATTGGTAGAGCAGTGAAAAGTAAGAGGCTGTGGGATACATCTACCGCCCAGCAGAACTCCCCTACATCACCAAACCACATCTCAGCAGTCACCAGCAGAATGGCTGCGCTGGTGCTGTTGAGCACTATCGCCTTGCCTTAAAACTGTATTTTGCAGTCACCAAAATAATGGCTGTGCGGTCTTACCAGCCACACCGGGGGAGAGATGAAACACCAAATACCCCGAGAATTGCTGCCAGTATTTTCTTCAGTGGCACCAGAGAAAAGTTTATTTGCAGCAAAAAGAAAAGAATTCAAAGGCAGCGCTGCTAGGCTGCAGGCCCAAAAGCTTTTCACTGAAAAAGAAAATATGCAGCCTTTTAAAATGGCTGTGCTCCGATGCTCTTTCAACTGTTCAACAGTACACAGTGCTGATCCAGTGAGACCCAGCTATGTCCATCCATATTCAGGTAGTGCTTCAGAAAAAGGGGGCATTTCTCACAGACTGTGTCCGGTAAGATCTGTGAAATAACAAAGAAACTTCACTTCAAGCCGTATGCAAAACACTTTCCCTTTTGCAACAAAATGACACAGATAAACGCTTCATAAGAAGCTCTCTCTCTCTTTGCTCATGTCAGTTTCATTGGACCCTTGGTTTGAACAGATTCCTGTGTAGTAGAAATTGACTATGGCCATGGAAATGCTCAGAATAAAGATACCAGGAAAAGCTGCATTTGAAAGTGACAGCCAAGGAAAATTAACCATGTGTAAAATGGTGCTATTACAAACAAGAAAAATGTCTGTTTAAAAGTAAATTATTGAATTATGGCCCTGTCGTTGCATAGAAAGGTGAGGGGGGTTTGTTGTAAAACATATATAGAATATTTAATTCCAACAGACTTGCTTCTGGTTCAGGAAAGAATAAATAAATACATAAATAAATCTACTGTGAAACCAGCAGGACAGGTTTTTTTTTCAGGCCCTGGCTTCAAAGGACATGGCTTCATGGGAACAGGATTTGCCTCCCTCCAAGTGGACCAGCCCCTGGGCATATGAATAAGCAAGGGGGAGAATATAACATGCTCATCAGACTCTGTGGCAGTGCTCCAGCTTGGTACAATGGATTTCTGGGACACATAGGTGTGACTTTTTAACCAGCAGCTTGCCTCAACCCAAACGGGAGAGCTTCAAAGACAACTACAGAGCAACATTGGGAAGTATGCCCTTATTTGGAAGACAATGCTGGCCTTTTTGGGCAAAAGACTGTTCTGAATTTAAAACTTTAGGACTTTTATTTTTGCAACCGGAAAACACAGGAAGGCAAATGTTTAACAGTTTAAGTGTCATTTTTGTGGCATTAAAACACGATATTGTGGCATTCACTAGCATGTATGGGATGCAAACGGCCTAAAAATTTCATTCATGGGAAAAGTGTAAATGATATAACTTTGAAATATAATGCAAACATGCTCTGTGATAATAGGTACACATATATAAAATTGTAGAATTTTAAGTGAAATATTTCCCACCAAAAGATTATTAGAAGGGCCAAACGATAGCATACAAATGTGGGAATTTGAATGATATGTTCAGTGTAAAATCTGGAATCTGCCTATATGATTTTCAAAAGTGCCACAACAGTAAAAAGGTGCATTTTTGTGTCATAACTGATTTTGGCAAAAGTGACTGTGGGATGGCTCAGTACCTCATAAAAACACCCCCCATAAAACTTAGTCCCCTCCTTCAGTCCAATCTGCTTCTAGGGAGGAGGCGACATACATAGGCTGACCTATCCGATTCTTAGGGGTAGGTCTAGCTTAGGTCTGCCCCACAATAAATCCTGTGATGTCATCCGCCTTTATAAAAGTTAGAAGCTCACAGAGACAAAGGACACACTCTTCTGAATTTTCCAGCTCCTGCGTATCCAGACATTCCAAATTCATCCTGCAAGATTCCAGATTCCACTGCTAGGCCAGAGCATAGCTGA
Source organism: Ambystoma mexicanum (assembly GCF_040938575.1). Lineage (NCBI taxonomy): Eukaryota > Metazoa > Chordata > Amphibia > Caudata > Ambystomatidae > Ambystoma > Ambystoma mexicanum. Next base: position 355,589,796 of record NC_090922.1, read on the forward strand.
CTATATCCAGGCAGGACCACTGATCCAAAAAGAAACCCCACTGAAAATCCCAATAACTCAGGGGGAAAGGCTGTGGTACCCTTTTTGAGAGCATCCTGGGACCAGACCAGCTTCTTGCCCCACTAACTGCATGCCAGCTGTATCCTTGCTATCCAGTGACCAGGCAGGCCCAGCTGTTGTCTTTTAGGAGAGCCCGCCGTTGTGCCGTGACCAGATCCTTTGAGTCCAGAAACCTGGTTGGCTGTCCCAAATACCTGATTGACTATCACCCCATCCCATAGCATACCCCATCTTGATTCCTTGTCTTTGTTCCACTCTCTAAGTAATCCCATCAATACCCTGATAACTTGTTTAAAACAGTCAGAATTCTCTGTGCATCCTGTCCTTAATTTCGTAGTGTTAGCGCCATTCTTCCACTCATTTCTGTCATTTGTAAATCCTTAGTACTATTTTTGATTAAATGAATTAAAAGAGGCACACTGCGTGAAGGGTTAAAACTGCAGCTTACCCTTTCTATTCACGGATGGCGTTTCTCTTTTCTAGCCCGTAAAATCTAGTTTAAGTGAAATTTGTCCTTTCCTTTCCAAACCTTTTTTCTCTGTCAGCTGCTTTTATTTTTAAAACCGAATTTCCTTTCCCATTCAGAATCTCATCCCGTCATTAATTTAGAGTCACTATTTACTTTCATATTATCCCTGTGATGTGCATCTGTCACTCAGCATAAAAACCGCATTCCAATTCTGTCTATTTCACCCATTTTTCAAACCGTTTTGACATTTAAACCTGTGTAAATTAGCAAATGCAATTTCTATGCATGTTATTTGGCTGCACTGTGTTGTCACTTCAAAGTTGATTTTTGAACTGTACGCCCGTTGTTGGTACCTTGCCTTGAAGTTGCTAGTCTTCTTACATCCCTGATACTGTTATAAATTAGATTACCCTCATTCATTCAACCGCACATTTAAATTAAATATTTAGTAATTCCGAGTGCCATTTTTATGCTATTGCAAAGGTTTTAAAATCCGATTTTGCCTCCCATTTCATGAGCGAAGGTCGGATTTTAATTCTGTTTGTTGCCAAATATACCTGACTCCTAATAGGGGTTTGAGGGAGCATTGCAGGGGGAAATCTTAACTCGGGTGTTATCTACCTGAACAGTAAAATTGCTCCCATTCATTTGTGCTTTGGATATGTTATAGTATGTTATAGTAGAAGGTCAAACTAAGTGTGTTTCATCATTTTACCTTGTAATTATCACCCCATTGGTGATTGCTGCCCAATATTACATTTGTGTTATTTTCTTTGAATTTAAAATAGATAAATATTGTATTACCACCCAACGGCCTGGTTCCTGGTCCATTGTGACCCAGGGTATTTGTCAAAAGGGGTGTGAGACGGGTTGGGTGCCAGCTCAATTTGAATTCTTAGAAAATAAAGCAAAAAGTATTTTAATTGTGCACTGCATCTTTGGCTGGTGGCAAGAGTCCCGGTCTAGTGTGTGACGCCCGATTAGAATCCTTAACAAGTGAAGGCAAGCGTCCCCAGCCAGCACGATCCTCCCCGCAATGAGAGACAATGACGGACTCTCCCAAGTCGGGAATAAAGCCAAGACAGAGTGCGGGTGAGCTTAAGTGGGAGTTTATCAATCAGAATAGGGCATGCAAAGAACTCTGCAAACTCCGAGAGCGCTCTGTCTGACAATAGCAAAGACAGGCGTATATATTTACAAAAAACGTCATAAGAACCTACATACTATAGGGGGCACAAGTTCGATGGGATTGGGTGGCGATGACTAACTATAGGTGCTGCTGCGATGCGGTTGGCTTCGGCTGGAGGACGTCACTGGTCAGCCTCGTGGGTTGGGCTGGGCCTGGCAGGTTGGCTGAGTTCATCCGGGCAGTGTTGTTGTGCCATCGCGGCCAGTGTCAGAGATGAATGTCCTTTCCTGACTTATTTGCCCTAGGCCATGCACACCGCAGTCATTCAGTCATTACAATATTATCTTCTTTAGTAAATCTTCCAATAGGTTATTCTACAGGTTAATGCAACACAGGAGGAATGCACCTTGTGAGGGGTCTGATGGTCATTCGTCAGGGCATGGTTACCAGTGTCCTGTTGACTGGAGCCATAGGTTGAGGGGCTAAGATTCAGGGCATGGGACGGACGGTACATGCCTCCCTGTCTTGTTAGATGTGGTTATAAATGTGCCGCTGTGTGTTGCCACAGTGTTGGGTGTCCTGATTGCACAGGGCCATAAGTCTAAGATGATCCGGTGGGTTGTGGGGTTTACGAGGGGGCGCCTTTGGAAGTGTATGCTCAGGCAGAGGTTTACTGCTGTGCTGTAAATTATGCAGGTGGCGGGCCGTGGCCTTGGTTGCTGCGTAGGGGGCTACACATCTTTGAAGCGGCTCCAGTCTGGTTGGGGGAGGTGGAGCAGCGCGGCGCGGGCCTCTGCTCTCATGTTTGGCAGTCTCCGCAGGGTGAGAGGGGAAATGGCCTTGCACATATTCACAAAGGTATCTTCCTCGTGTGTTGCCGGCTTTTAGAGGTGAAAACATCACAATAATTTGAACACTTTATAATATTTGTTTGAATCACTTGAAAACATACATTTCACTTTGCTGGATGTGTCTCAATTATATCCAGTCTGAGCACCTTATTCGTACACTATGTTTTAACAATTACAGTATTTAGTTATATGCATATACATTTGCAGTAAGTGAGGTAGTATTGAGGTTGGTGGAGTACATAGAAAATGACCCGCCACCGTATATGACGGTGGTGGCACATAAGGGGCTTAGACATACACGCATGACAAGTGCATTCTCGCACATCCTTCACATGAGCCCTCTGCAAGGTTACATTCGTCTTCTTGTGTACTCTAGCAGCATTAGTTCAGTAATGGCGCGGGACCGCGGGGTGTACGGTTTTCAATGATACATATAGAGAATAATCCCCCGGAATGCTTTTATCATTTGCACACCCCTGCAGGGGTGTGGGTCCTTTATTGCTGGTGTCATGTAAACATGCGTTTCTTACAATAATTACACAATTTTACAGGTTTCTTTAGTAGAAGTAGTTTTATGGAAAGGATACACGTATTAAAAGTAGTTTTTGACATTCGTATTTGGGTATTTTTCTGCTTTCATCGGATGACCATTCTACAGATCTTCCCATCACCCAGGCCTCGCTGACCGGGTCACTCTGGGATCAGTGATACACTGTGGACGGTGAAATGTTACAGTGTTAGTATCTTATGCTAGCTCATGTCCGTCTTGTTCGTGGGAACGGGCTCACAGCGGATCTGCCAGGGTGCTGCGGCGACAGGGATAATTGAAACTCTCCGAGGGTGGGGGCCGCGCTACAGTGCGCTGGGCTCACACCATCTTTGATAGACAAAATGGTTTCTGGGCCTAGCTAAATTCAATACGTGTGGGCAATGTCTTCAGCAGGTGAACCCTCCAACCACCTGGGCCCGGGTGGTCTGAGGGGTCGCCCAATGAGCCATGGCCCTCACCTGGGGAGGGGATGTAGGCAAGGAGGGTCTTTTGGACCACTCCTCCCCTACACAAGGCAGAGGGGAAGAAAAAAGCTTTTGTAAGAATTATGAGGAAAAGGGAATAAGAAAGGAGATGAGGTAGAGAAATATGGAATAATGGAGATAAGGAAGAGGTCAAAGGAGGAGAACAGTAACATCCAGGTTGAGCAAGAGACTGGGGAGAATAGAAAGGAGGGGTGGAAGCCCGAGTGGAAGGAGGGGAATACTGAAACCCAAGCCGAAAGGGGGAGACCTTGGCAAGAGTGGAGTAACAAGTACATGGCCGTGTGACAAGGCGGTGCAGGTGAAGCCAGTGGCCACTGAGAAGGTAATAGAAGGTGGTGTCATAGGTATGAGCATGTGGTGAAAGGAGGAGGCAAGACAAAGCAGACTGTTGGGTCGGGTAACCAGAACCCCAGGAAAAGGAGGTGCTGCCAAGCCTACAATGTGGCCCATTAAAGTTCAGGGTTGGCTTAATATCTGTCTGTCTCTCTGGACACTTATGAGCGATTGTATCTGACCTGGCACATGAGCCCAGACCTGAGAAACAAACAACGCTTCAGCACAGAGAGAACTCTGCAAATAGTACTCCTCAACCTTACTCAAGCCTGCATAAGGAGAAGTCAAGAAAGCCAGTCGATTCAGAGAGAGGTATGAAAAACAATTCACTTGGAAGCCTTTTACGTTTACCTTTGCCTGAGCAGTTTCAACTAACAGGAGGGATGTTTACACTTAAAGGGGTAAAGAATAATTAGGGTATCACAATTTATGAGCAAACGCCCCTATTAAAAACAAATACTATATCACATAGAAGGAGGACTCCTATCGTGCTAGTTCAAAGTGCTTCCATGGCTCAAAACTGGCCCTCTAGAGGAAACATTATGTCCCTCATATGCAGGATTATCCCTAGAATGCAGTAGTGTGCAGCCTGGTTATGTGATTTCATCACTGGTAATCAACATCGAGGGGTAAGCAATATATTTTTTTAACCCACTAAACACCCTTCCCAACACAATTTCCAACTGGTGCAATTATATAAGCAAGCTTCAGTCCTAGAATATTTGGGGAAAGTGTTGGATAGTGGCTTGAAAAAAATTTTGTTTACCGCTTGATGTTTATTTCCAGCGATGAAATCACTGGACTCATGCAACCTATCTTAAAGGTATAGGAAGGAAAAAAGCCCTTATATTTGTCAATGTATTCCACTGAATAACAACATATCGAAGTCATTGTCATTAGATGACACAGTTTCAATAGCAATCTATAGTCTCAAAAGAATGTCAGTTACTCAAAGAATAAGTACTACTACCCTAGAGTGACCCATATTCTGGGGTGATGTATACCAAGATGTCACTAAAAAGGCCTGCAGATATGGGTACATTCCAATGGAGACTTTTATTTTTAATATCCCTCATTGGATTATGTAGTCATCACAGTTTAGGCCATTATTCAATTCCTATCTCGCATAATTTCTTGACTATGGTATCTGTAACCAATAAAAAAGATATCCCAAACCAACAAGGCCAACCGATTGGCATCGCTTTTTGGTAGGACCATTCGGTATGATTTTTTAGATTTTCAGGGTCGGTTGATTATATTATTCACTCGGCATGAGAAAGCGGCCCCTGTCTGTAGAGGTAGAGAAGTAGAAAATCTTTTCATAACTTGCTACTTTTGTTACTCATTTGCTATACCAGTCATAGTCTTATGATGTATATAGGGAAACAAACCTCAATCAATATTACCTTCATTATTGCTCATTTTTGCCACCACTTTGACTTTTGTGTTCTGGTAGGGGTGCCATGTGTGCTGTATTCTTCCTCTCTGTAAAATGAATTAAAATATATTTTGTATTGCAGGCTCAGTTCCCCCGGTGGATTCCACAGGCTATCATAATTATGTCTTTATCAACGATATGCATGTGACGGATAAAGGGATATTTAAATGTATCTCAGCGCTTGCCTATTGTGTGTCTGCATCACCGTGCCTGCACACTGTTTTTGTTACGGAATTGCAGGCTCCATTTTGTTAGTGTTTTTATCTGAAACATGTGGTTTCCGGCATTACCTGCCGGTGAGATTATGTACCATGCTCCCATAGAGGGGGAATGTGCCCATGTCTCTTCCATGAAGGTAAACAAACCCGTGTCCATCAAGTATTTTATTGTATAACAACAATTTTGAACTATGTAAAAGAAAATATCTAACAATCGTTTTTTGCATTAAGTATTGCATTAGTAGTATGCAAATTATTAACAGTTTAGTACTTGAAGTGTGTAGAGTACAGTGAATCCATATATTTCCAACACAAATAAAATCTCTGCTCTACTTGTTTCGAGACATCCGTCCCTTCTTCGCGTTAATCTTTAAACTCAAAATAGAGAATAAACTCTTTAATTATGCTATATTTACATCATTGTGCATGCTAGTCTTATCACAATATCCATCATGGCCCATCCCTTACTCATTCACCTTGTGTAGGTCAGAATTAAATTATCCAAGTAGGTGTCTTCTGGACATGAGGACTGGTATTCAACAGCTCTCCAACCTGTTAAGTAAATGCTAACCATTGTATTTGACTATGCCTCAGAATTATAATGTGAAGTTTCTAGTTATAACTTTAAACCAAACAGCTCTTACCTTAAAACCAGACTGCCTGATGCTCAAGGATTCTAAGGATGGTTCATCTATGATTGAGTCTACTGTATGCAAACTCGACCTGTTGAGAGCAATGCATGGTGAGGTCCCGAAGTGATCTCTATCCGTTATTCCCCACAAACTTACTACATCTATTAATCAGCAATCTTGGTCATGATTATCCAACATAGCTCCAAAGGAGCACACTTGCTGTATGTCATACCTTAACTTCACTTCTCAGTAATCTATAAGTCTGGGGTGGTCAGGATGACATCTGTCTTTCATACCCTAAATAAAATAAATGATGCAATACATGTAAGAGGATAATCCTTATCCCAAGTGTTAGAGAATATCTCAATTCCATCTGTTAAAAATATAAAAACCAAATAGTCTAGTGCCTTGTGGCTTTCCTTCTGGGTGCATGTCAATCCGTGCACCCCTATAGTGGACTTTTTGAAACTTGACCTCAAGGGCGCTCTAGGTGGTCAGTTAGATTGAGATAAATGATAAATAGAACCTATGTGGAAAACAAAATGTATATGGCAACTGAGATCCTTATTCTACTATGTCCTGGTCTTTAATGATTGTCTATTTGAGAACACAGGATTGCCAATGCATACCGTCTATTCATAAGATGCTTTGCTTGTTGTTTCTTGCATTTTCATTCTTGCGTGTTATTCTAAAATGGCTACTATTTGTAGAACGTCACCACGATGTGGTCGCGTGATGACGTCCTATGTAAATATAGGATACACCGCGCTTAAGCTTGTGCTAGCGCTCCGTATTTTGCAAAACCAACCATCTGAGTTATATCCAAACTTGGATATTGTTGTTAATAGCGTTCTGTTCTGTCACAACTAATATAAATTGGAGTGTAATACCATCCTACTGACATATGATTCTTAATATTAATGTTATCGTTCATCTTCACCTATTCCCCCATACGTTGATATACCATGGGCAAACCCCAGGATTGCCTGTGTGGTCCAAAGAAAAGCTATCCAATTTTTCAATCCATTAGAGTTCAGTCTGGTTCTGTTTTTTCACTAGCCCCCTGCCCCCTCTATTGGGTTTGTGTACCACCTGCATTACCATGAATCTCAGTTGGGTACAGTGTGCCTTTTGTTCAGAAAAGTTTCTAGCAACAGGGGAACGTGTGTTCTTTGTGCGTATGTTGCTTTTGTGCTCATTACACCTCTCTTTCACCTTCCTTATGGTTTGGCCCACATAGAAGATCCCACGTGGGCAACTGAGGCCATATATAACTGAGCTTGAGTCGCAAGCACGCAAATGTGTCATTCTTCTTCTTGTTCAGTGTAGTTTGTGAACTGGCCTTAACTAGTTGGTCCCTAACAGTCTACCACTCTTATCTGCAATAAGGGGTGGTCTAGGGAAAGGATTGTGTAGCTCTGTATCAAGCTGTATAAGTTTCCAGTTTTTTTTTAATGGGTCTAGGCACATGGTGACTTGAACTAGAATATTTCAAAGTGTAGAGAAAGGGTATTTCCTGTGTCTTGGGGTTTACCATCAAAAGGTCTTCCTGTTTCATTTGACTCGCTTTGGTTTGTGCTGTTGCAATTATGGTGTTAGGATACACTCTTTGCATTCACCTGGCAGTCATTTTTATCATTTTCCACTTTCAATGTATTATCATCATCTGAAAAGATGTGTTTCAAATTCAAGAATTAGCTAAGGTGTCTGGGATGCTGACTAAGATAATGTTTGGAGTGTTCTTTACATCAGTTGGTTTGTGAAAAATGTTTTTTTTACCACGGTGCCATTCTTTAGTTCCAATTTGACATCCAAGTAATGTCATTTAGCTTTGTGCTAACCATACGTCAATTGTGTTGAGACAAAAGTAAATGACAATGTCTTGTACACTGTTAGTATTTGTATTGAAATAACTCAAACTGCAGTCTTGCAGTTGACATTTTTACCCAAATGATAATTTTTTTTCATAAACCAAATTGTTTACCATCTGCTAACAGCACCTTGCTTGTTAGTGTCAACTCTCAAGATTCTGCTGTTACAGTATCAACAACCATTTGTATTCACTTGTAATCATAAAAAGAAATAGGAATTCCCTGTATATTCAACAGCCTGACATCCTACTTTAACAATATATCAATACTCATAAATGTCATCTTTTGTAAAAACAACCAGCAGCCAACAAGTGTTTCGACCTGTGGTCTTTCTCAAGGCTAACGCTTCAGCTGTTGTTATAATGTAATAAGTATCCAATATTTCTGTACTTGTTGGTCAAACAATGAATCAATGAAGATTCAGAACAATATATAAAAATACAAAGGGCAGAACAAATGGCAGAAGAAACAGGACAAGAACAAACATGAAGGAAAAGAAATACGAAAAAATACAAAGCATAATTATGAACCATTCTACTACAAACAATAAGTACATGTCAATTAGCTGTGTTAGCACCATCATATCACCTCAATTTGTGGCTTACGGTGAAGCAACCAAAATGTATAACTCACAGGTCCACTCTGTCCACTTGCCCCACTGTATTGGAGAATCTTCCATTCCAAAATCACGCATGCACTGTATCGATGTTGTGTTCCATTCAAATAGTATTAGTGATCATTCAGTGTGCAATATCTTCCCTAAATTTAGCCAGTTAGCATACAGTTATCATCATGCCAGTAAGTGGTCCTGATAACCCAATATCCCAATTCTGTCTATTCACTCTTGTGATCATCCTTGTGTAATGCATCAGTGGAGTTTGACAATTGTATCCTCTTAGCACACTGATCCTGTGGATATGTTCCAGTCATCACATGTTAAATTTAGCATGTAGCGTGAAATCTCATCTGAAAATGTAATATTAATGCCTTGGACGTTAGAAGCTCATTGACCCTGTATGCCATGCAGTACAATAATGGGTTATTAACTTACGCTATATCTTGAAAATATCTTCCAAATCGTCAGAGTAAACTGTGTTCTAGTTTCCTTATATTCTATTTCGATCTAATATCCCCACACCTTATATCATGTTTTATAAAAATAATAGCGAAATTGAGAAAGTATGTTTACTACTACTACTGTGGCCATAAACAGTATTTTGGTAACACCACAAACAAAACTAAGGCCTAACCACTCCAACTAAACTCTCACCAAATCTGATTGGTTCCAAATAATGTTGTAAACTGCATGCCATGAGTATTGGTCAGCAGCATAACAGGTACATTCTGATTTTATGCTGGCGTGCAGTTATTAATTTCCCCTCAAATACCTGGTGCAAAAGTGTAAAAGGATTCCTAACATAGCCACTCATCCTACGTGTTGACATTATCAATAATGAAAAACCCACACTCAGTAGTGTATGGTGAACTTCTGCATGCTACTACCATTTTTTTTTTATCTCAATGCCTTTTGTGAGGTCAGTATGGCCTACGTTGACCCTTTACATGGCCGGTCCACTGCTACATGTGTATCTTTATCTACTAATGTACAATGTATATTACAGTGGCACGGAGCACTTTAGCATAACACGGACAATATGATTGAGTTTGTAGACCAGTCAATAAAGTGTTAAAGGATCTGGCACTTTCAAAGGCAAAATATCCATATGTTTATTTTTTTTTATTTTTTATGTGTATGTTAACTGATGGAGTGCTCATTTTCATCAAGACCCAGAAACTTTAGGATCATAATGTGGAATGTAAACTAATACAAGAATGTAATGTTAATATAGTCAGATTCCATTCTAGTTGCACTTTATAACTTTTAAACAATTTTTTAACTATTTTTTTTGTGTACAGTTTTTTACTAATACAGCGGACGTCACACTAGGGATAGCATTACTGGCACGCCCTGGCGACGTCCCTTTTCGAGTTTCGAAAACAACAACTGTAATACTCTGCAGCTTCCATTAGATGTCGGCCCATGCACAGCATGTGCATCTAAGCAGATACAAGCATCAGAAATACAATTCGGTGAGTAATGTATACCATATTTGTTTCTAACACTACAGCACCGTAATCTTTTTCCATGAGCATGTATAGTACTGCACTTCTTTATTAGTAGATAAAGATACACATGTAGCAGTTGACTGGCCACGTAAAGTATCAACATAGGTCATACTGACCTCACAAAAAAAATTGTAATAGCATGAAGAAGTTCACCATACACTACTGAGTGTGGGTTTCTCATTCAATATCCCTGCCAGGGATAATAATAATATGTAAGCTTAAAGGAACACGTTCATCTCATGTCCGAATTCAAACCCTTGGTTGTGAATCTTAGTCTCAGATGCATTTGGCTTCCATTTGTCTGAGTTTCAGATCCCCTCCCCGTTTGCCACATCTTGCTTTCTGCAGGCCATTTCTATAGTCCTCCATTTGTTGATTATGTTGCCAAATATTGGCTAAAGGTAACTTTAGATCCCGCTTATTGAGACTCCAAAGGTGTTCCCTGATCCTAATTTTTTTTTTTACGAATTTTTTATTTTGAAAAATAAACAATACAAACCAAACTTGCAGCATTATTTACAATAAACTTGTGAATATCAATTAACGCTCATTACTGCTCCCCAAATCCCCCCCCCCCTCAAGAGCTTATTTGCATTTCTAGTTCTGTATCCGCTGCGTGTGGCTGGGTATCGCTTCCTTCCGAAGCTGCAGGATCCACTACTGTGCCAAACAGTCCTGTTGTTAACATTCTCCAAGCCATCAGGTTACCTACATCTTCCTCCCCGCAATTGCTACATGCCTCCTGCCACACCACCGTTTCAGCCTCTGCCCATTTTTGCAAGTCCCGCCACCATACCTCTACCCGTGGCTTGTGGCATTGCTTCCAGCCCAGGGCTATCGTTCTTTTAGAAAGCACATATGCCAGGTCCCTCAGTTTCCCAAGGTGTTTAGTGTTGCGTGGTCTGGGAAACCCTCCCAACAGGCAGGCCCAGGCCGTATCTATGTTGAGCAGGACCCCTTTATCCGCTAGTTTCCGTGCCACTTCCCCCCCAAAAAGCTTCAATCACTGGGCAAGACCAGAACATGTGTGCCATATCAGCGTCTTCCTCATCGCATTTTGGGCATGCTTGTCTTCCTGCGTTTGCAAACTTAGATATTCTCTTCGGGGTCATATAGGCTCTATGCGTTATGTATAACTGTATCTGCTGCAATCTAGCATTTCTGGACACTTTCTTGTGGTATCCTATGGCACGTTCCCACATTTCATCGGTCATCTGTGCCCCCACCTCCGCTTCCCAGTCCAGTCTCGGATCAGTCAAATCCTTCCCCACCCGGGTCATCACCATCTCATATAGTCTAGAGATCTCATGCCCTCCCTCCGATATGTCATATATTGTTCCCATTAGAACGTCTGGCTCTTCCGCCAGTACAGTCTCTGGCCAGGTTTTGCGAATAGTCTGCACTAGCCTAAGATATGTGACATATTGGCCTCCATGCAAGCCTGTCTCTTCTCCCAGGTCTTCGAAATCTTTAATAGCCCCTTCTTGCCATATGTCTCCCAATGTGGCCAGCCCAACCGATTCCCAATAGGTCCTGATTATCATCCTGAGCTGGTTGTCTCCCCTAGCCAAGGCAACCAGTGGCACCTGTGGGGAACACGGGCACGGGTTCTCCATCAGTTGGCATACTCTGTGCCACATCTTCCACCCAAGCAACAGCATGCCCGGGCGTTCTTTCATTTCAAGTCTAGGAACCCAGATAATCTCTTTTAGGTAAAACGGGGTGCAGCCCTTCCCAAACAGCATAGATTCAGGAGTTTCTTCATCAGAGAGCCATTTGGTTACATATTGCAACTGACTGGCTACATAATAGGCCTCAAAGTTCGGCAGCTTAATGCCCCCTCTATCATGGAAGTTCTGTAGCTTCCATAGCGCCACTCTATTGCGAGTGCCGTGCCACAGGAAGTCCCTACACATGCTGTTCAGTTTAACAAAAAACTTTTTGGGTATCCGGTATGGTATATTACTGAAGAAATGTAACAGCCTAGGCAGGACCACCATTTTGAGCATCGCCCGCCGTCCGATCATCGCCAGCGGCAGCTTCTCCCAAAACTTCAAATTTGTGCGGATTTTTTTCACAGCCACCTCGGTGTTATGCAAGTGTTCCCCCTCCACAGTATGATACACATCTATTCCGAGGTAGCGGAAGGAATCAGCCGCCCAAGGTACGGACAACACTGGCAGCCGTTCCAGAGGGACTCCTATGTAGCTCCCCAATGGGAACATGCTCGATTTTTGGGGGTTCACCGCTAGGGGTGTCACGGTATTCGTTTTATGACGGTACGATAACCTTCTTGCCAAATGACGGTATATCATGGTTATCGCGGTATAGCAGGTGGAGTTAACTAATCTTAACAAATATTTTCTAAAAGGTCATAAATTGACAGATGTATCATCACAAACAAAACCAGCCACCCAGGGCCAGAATTGGGCTTTTCAACATACTTTCCACTGAAATGCCTTGCTTCCACCAAACACAAACACACGTGTGGAGAGGAGTGGGTGGGGTGGAGGCCTGCTGCAACTGGCAAACCAAACTGAATAGCTTTTCTTAAGTGGTCATTTAGGCTTTTTGCTCCCCCACTGGCTACTGGTGAAGATGAACATGTTGCCATCTTGATAACCTGCATGCCACAGATCAATGGAGGGTGATGGTAGTATACGCTTGTTCTCTCTCTCTCTCTCTCCCTCTCTCTTTCTCTCTTTCTCTCTTTCTCTCTTTCTTTCTTTCTTTCTTTCTTTCTTTCTTTCTTTCTTTCTTTCTTTCTTTCTTTCTTTCTTTCTTTCTTTCTTTCTTTCTTTCACTTGCAGGCCAAAAGGTGTTTTCAGTAATCACTGACATGTTACCCTTTGGTATGGCAGCAGGGAATACCCACAGAGATGAGTGAATTTCGCAGTGTGACTTATTATATGTAAATTCAATGATAGAACCAGCGAAATCCCCCATTGCCATATGTTTAGAGAACATTATCCATTATAAATATATAAACCCCAAAGTAAACCCTTTTCCTTCTTGGCACTGTATCTATTCTTCCTATTGCTAACATATTGATTTTGTGTAAGGCATGTGTGGTTTATGGAATGGCATTAAAAACTGCTCCAACTGAAACTACTTGGCAGACGGCACATCCAACAGTGCAAAACCAAGACTGCGCAGCAATTGCTTACTGCAGCCTTTCCAAATCAGGTTGAAAAGCACACTTAACGGTATAAACAATGTGACGGTTATTATTGTTCAAATAAGTGGTTCACGGTATCTTTAACGTTATACCGTTACATCCCTATTCACCGCTATGCCGGACAGTTCTGCATACTTTTCCATGACCTCTAGAATATACTGAAGATTTTCTTCCGGATATTTCAAATACAGTAGCAAATCGTCAGCGTATAAGGATATTAGGTGTTTCTCTCCCCCTGCTTCAATACCGACCATGTCATATTGTTGTCTGAGGTACACTGCCAGGGGCTCTAGGGCCAGAATGTATAACATCGGGGACCAGGGGCACCCTTGTCTGGTGCCTCTACTGAGTTGCCACCTCTCAGATATCACCGATCCTGTGCGTACTCTGGCCAGTGGTTCACTGTACAACAATTTCGCCCACCTAACATAACACGGCCCCATCCCGTATTCTTCCAGGGCCGCCAGCAACCATAGCCACCTCACTGAATCAAAAGCCTTGACTGCATCTAGGGACACCACTGCCATTTCCCCATCGCTTCTGTTTCCCTCTTCAATCACCCGGTGGAGTCGCCTGTGGTTGTGGGTTATATTTCTGTTGGGGACATAACCTGTCTGATCCGGGTGTATCAGTTTACTGATGACCCTTCGTAGCCTATTAGCCAGGACCGCCGTCAAGATCTTGCTGTCCTGGTTCAACATTGACAACGGCCTATAGGAGCCGCAGCAATGCCCTGGCTTGTTGGGCTTGGGGAGCGGCACGATTAGTGCTTCTCTGAGCATGTCCGGTAGCCGACCCTTCTCAAAGACTCATTGAGCATCTCTAGCATAGGGGGGGAGTACTTCTGCTTTATATATTTTGTAAAACTCGCCCGGGAATCCGTCCGTACCAGGGGTCTTGCAGGTGGGCAGCTGTTTTACCACCTCCTCTAATTCCTCCAGGGTAATCGGTGCGTCTAGTTCCTCCCTTTCTTCATCACTAATCTTAGGTAATTCCATGTCTTTTAGTGTTTCTCTAATCTCCTCCTGATTGTCCCCTCCCCTGTCCTCATATAATGTTCTATAATAGTCCAAGAATGCCTCGTTGACTCCTTCCCGGGTGTCAACCACCTCCCCGTCCTCTCTGGTTATTATCCTAATCAGGGGCCTGGGGGTTTCGCTCTTATATAACCACGCCAACAAGCGGCCAGTTTTATCCCCACCTGCATGTTGCCTCTCGACATACTTTTTGTAGTTAAGGTTGCAGAGCCTTTCCCAAAGCTCCGCACACCTCTGCTGCAACTAGAGTACAAGTTCCGCGTCCCCTCCTGCCCTGTCGCTTTCGCGCTCCAGTTTCTCTTCCGCTTCCTCTAGTTCTGTTAGGACCCCACTCTGTAGGCCTTTTGACTTAGCAATAGCAGCACCCCGCAACCCCACCTTAAAGGCCTCCCAGAGTGTGCACGTTGAATCTACGCTGCCTGTGTTCCCCTCAAAGTACTGTGAGATCGCATCCCTGATGTCTTCCCTGAAGACTGGGTCTCTGAGCGCCTCCGCCCGGAGGCGCCACGTCGGTATCCGCGCCCTGGGGCGGCATTGCTGCCAGGTCAGCACCAGAGGCGAGTGGTCCGACAGGACCCTCGCTCTATATTCTATTTGGGGGGTCTCTATCATCACATCTGGCGTGGCAAAAAAATAATCCAGCCTCGTGTGCAGGTGCTGCGGAGCTGAGTAGTGCGAGTACTGTGTTTCATTAGGGTGTTTCAGTCTCCAAGCATCCGCCAGCCCAAAGTCATCTAGTAATGTCTGTAATACCCTGGCCGCCGGGGTGGGCCGATCAATCTTCCCATCAGATCTGTCTGCCTTTGGGTCGAGCACACAGTTAAAGTCCCCTCCCCAGATAACCGCTCCCCCCACACACGCGCCCAGATGAGTTCATAGGGTTCTAAAATACGTAGCAGTGTTTTGGTTGGGGGCATATGTATTTATAATGCACACCTCTTTATTCTCTACCAAGGCCTTCAATATGACCAACCTACCCTCCGTGTCCACCACCTTTTGTGTGAGTTGGAGCGGAACGTGCGGTGCCACCCAGACCAGCACTCCCCTAGCGTAGGCAGAGTACGGAGAGCCCACTACAGTGCCTCTCCACTTCTTCCACAACAGTTCCAATTTTTGCTGCGTCAGATGTGTTTCCTGCAACAGTGCAATATCAATCCTCTCTCTTTTTAGGTACATCATGACTTTGTTCCTTTTTAAGTAGCTGTTAATGTCCCCTGACATTCCATGTTACGATCTTAAGGTCTCCCATGGCTCATGAGTGTCTTCCTGCCTCCCATGTAGCGACTCCCCTTTGCCCACGTGATACAGATACAGCCCTCCATTTTTGCTTGTAGCTTCTCGTACCAGCTCAAACTCCCCATAACTATGTACACAATAAATCCCCAACTTCCCTCCCCTCCCCCAACATCACACACCCCAACTGCTGCCCAGCTCCCTCCTCGGAGCTCAGGTACCCCCACATCTAGCCCTGCAAGCACCGAACGATGCACAGAGCTCAGTAGGGTGAAGTCGCCCTAATGGCTTAACTAAAACTGTTGTGGGGTAGAGAGAATCGCTCCGTAAGGCTCCCGTTAAGTCAACATTAACCACAGTGCTTATGACAAATAGTGCAATAGTCTGACCTTCTCTACTGAAGGCTGCGCAAGCAACTATATTCAAGTCCCACGTGCCGCGCCATCTTGCGGCACCTTCTTCATGCATCACTTATCTCTTCCGAGCTCTTTCTCCGTACGAACTTCTGACTCCTGTGGACATCCTTGCGCATCGAGCCATCCCATGGCATCCTCCGGGGTCTCAAAAAACAAAGTTTTATGTTTATGAATGACTTTCAATTTTGCCGGATACAGTAACATATATTTGTGGCCCGCCTCTCTCAATCTCTGCTTTACCGTCCCAAAGTTCATGCGGCTACGCTGCACAGACAGGGTGTAGTCCGGGTAAGCCGTGATGTTTGCCGCTCCTCGTGTGATCGTTCCTCCCTTACCAAAGTGTTCCAATATCCTCTCCCGGGCACGGTAATTAAGAATTTTGGCTATCACAGGCCTAGGCGGGTTCCCCGGTGGCGGCCTCCTTGTTAGGGCTCTGTGTGCCCTTTCCACTGCAAATCCTTGGGATAGGGCTCCTCCGGGTAACTCTTGCAGTAGCATGGATTCAATGAATTCCGTGGGATCGTGGCCCTCCAATCCCTCCGGCAGGCCCACGATGCGGATGTTGTTTCGTCGGGCTCGTCCTTCCGCCTCCTCCGCTCTGCTCTCCAAGTTGCCCACTCTTTGTATCAGGGCGTGCAGTTCGGCTCTATGGGAGGCGCAATCCGCAGTGTTCGGGCTGACTTCCTTCTCAAGGGACTCCGTGCGCTCCGCCAAGGCCCTGACATCCTGTCGGAGTAGGTTAACGTCCTCCTGCACCTCTCCGACCTTGAGGTCCAGTGCCGTTTTTAGTTCAGTGACGGCTAGTTCGAGCTTAGATTCCCAGGCCGCCCTTAGGTCCGCAATCGCAGCCAGGATTTCTTGGTTGGCACCCGAAGTCGTCATGCCGCTTGCAGGCAGCTTGTCCCTGCTCTTGGTAATGTCTTGACCCGGGGACGTCTTAGCGAAGTCGTCTAAGGTGGGCTGTTTCGCCTTCGGCCTCACCGTTCTATTCGACATGACCCAGGGGACCTGTAGTTTGCACAAGTGACAAATATGCACTCAGTGCGCCCCTTTCGCTGGGTCACCGTGCGGCCTGCTTCTTCCTTTGTTCCGGACCTTGGTCGGCCATTTTGTGTCGTCTTTCGTCTCCGGTGCTCCTTCTCTTCCGCACCGATCTCTGCCGACGTCCCTCCTGCACCATCCAGAAGTTCACCACGCATAGCCCAATCATTCACACACCGGCATGTGTATTTTCAGCGGTCGACGGCCAGTCTTCACGCACTTTTTTGCCCGGATCATTGCAGGATCTCGGGAGCTCCTCCAGAACGCGTACTCCTACATGGCCCTCGTAACCACGCCCTCTTCCCTGATCCTAATTGTACTACCTATGCAAAACATATTACATGCACACATTATCACGTACACTACATGTGTTGTTCTGCAGTTAATAAAATCCTGAATAGCTATTACAGTACCTTCCTGCATGTGCCACATTTATGGAAACCTTATCTAATCACTCCAACCAGTTTATGGCCCTGAAATGGAATTTAACAGTGATGGGCACAATTTATTCCTAATTGTAGGGGCTTGTGTATAAACAAACTTTGGTTTAATAGCAATGAACTGTTTCAGCTTGTTGTCCATCTATAAAAAGATGCCAGTGCCTTTGCACAATCTGTTATAGTTTTTGGCCATCGTTCTTATATTGAGTGATGTCAATATTAGTTCTCCTTGCTGCTCTCTTTAACTATTTGGTTGTACCATTGTAGCTCTATCCATACTTTTTATCTTATGTGCATGTCTGATACTTTTAGGCCTGTACCCTCGGGTCTGAAACCTCTCTGTTAACAGCTTGCATTCTTTCTAAAATAAAATATGTCCTCACTGCAGTTCCTGCAAGCTCTATAAAATTCCCCTGTTGGTATGTTTACGGTTGAGCGTCTATGGCAACTGCTTGCATAGAGTGTAGAATTGACCTCAGTAGCTTTCCGAAATGTTCTCGTTTCAAATTTCTTGTTAGAAATGTCAATGTGCAAGTCAAGAAAGTCAATAGCTTTATCATCACAATGCCCTGAAATTGTAGTCCAGAATTGTTGGTGTTGAGGTATCCCATGTAGTCCTCAAATAATTGCTTGGACACATTCCATACAATTTATAATATCGTCCATTTATAATATCGTCCATTTATAATATCGTCAGTGTACCTCCTCCATATAATGATGTTGCAGTCAAATATGCTACAATGTTAATGTTAAAGCTATTTGTACCATGCAACGTCATCACTGGAAGTGGCCCCCAGGCGCTCTGGTGGATCTGAAAGCGGGGGGGGGGGGGGGGGTTAGTAGGGCGTCGTGGGAGTAGTAGAGTGAGAGCTGCGAAGTCCTGTTGGCAGCTTCAATTCGGTTTTCACTGTGCGCTGAGCTTCAGTACGGTTATCAGATTGCATGTGTTGTCTCGAAATAACCCATGAAAAGATTAGCCATGGATGGGGCATATTTAGCCCCCATAGCAACCCCTTTGTAGATAAAATGTATTTATTTATTAACATTTGTATAGCGCACAGCAGCCCTGAGGCATCGTGGCGCTGTTGCATATGATCATAACTGGTTGTAGGATAAAGCATACTTAGTTACATGACAGAGTGTTAGGAGCTACGTACTTCATTACAGGCAAAACATAGGCATTCCATGAAAGTGTGATTGGATATGCATGCATCATTGCAGGCGTAACATAAGACAAGCGGGGTCCAGGCAGGCGTGAGGTGTAGAGTTTAGTTGAATAGAGTAGTTTTGAGGCCTTTGCGGAAAGCTGCGAGGTAGGTCTCGGCTCGGAGAGCATCAGGCGACGCGTTCCAGAGTTTGGGTGCTAGGTGAGGGAAGCCAATCCCCCCCCCCCCGCTTTGGCCCTAAACGTAACATCAAACAGAAATATGCTGTTGTTGAGGGTACATCTCAAGAAATCCTTAAGCATTTGAAATGTGTGAAATATTTGATGAAGAGAACTACCTATATGTGTAGTCTAATGCCCTGATTGCTTGCTCATGGTAAATCGAGGTTATATAATGCTTTTGCATCTAGTGTGGCCAATAAATAGCCTTCTTTCCAATCTATATCTTTCAAGAACTGCAGTACTCGTGTGCTGTCCCTAAGATAGGATAGCAGTTTCAGAACTTGATCCTTTGTAGTGTTGTCTATATATTTGGATAGGCCTCCCATGGCCCATCCAATCCTGCTCATTATTGAGCAAATTTCCGGTAATATGTCAAATCCTTTGTGTTTGCTTGATCTGAGTGCTGTTGTCAGTAGGTAAATGGTTATTTTCTTTTGCAGGAATTCTGCTCTTTGGCCATGGATTGCCCTGTGCGTTATGCACATCGTTTTGAACGTGATTCGTTATTTGATTGGCAGCCTGTACAGCATTTTTAGTGCTTTGGTGATGTGGTCCCTTCGTGATAGTTTGAGGAGAAGTCTGGCCGCTGCATTCTGGATACATTGCAATAATTTCAGCAGGTATTCTGGCTTTCCAAGATATAGGCTGTTGGTGTAGTCTATTCTGTACATGAAGAGGGCGATGATAGTCTGTGTTTTATGATTGAAGCACAGGAAGGGTATGATCCTTTTTATAGTGCGTAGGAGGAAGAAGCATTTCTTGATTATTGCGTTTGCTTGCGGTTCTAGTGTTAGTGCGTTGTCCATAAGGACTCCAAGGTTTTTGACTGTGTACAATGGTGTGGGCGCCGTGCCAGGTTCTGTGGGCCATGGGATATAATGGTTATTTTCCCAGTTTTTGGATATAACCATGATCTCTCTTGCTTGGGTTGAGTTTGAGGTTGTTTGTGTTCATACATTCATAGAGTTCTTTTAGAAAGTCTTCCAGCGTTTTACTCTTCCTATGCATCTTCGATTTTATAGATGATTTGTGTGTCGTCTGTGTAGTTGTAGCACGTAAGGCTGTGTCTTTTGAGGAGCTTGATTTAATGAAGTTAGGTAGATATTGAAGAGCAGTAGGGATAGGAACGATCCTTGGGGTACTCCACAGTTGATGTCCCGTGGAGTGGTTTTGAAGTGTTTTATCCAGACAGTTTACGTTCTATCAGTTAAGAATGATTTAATCCAGAGTAGGGCTGTATTGGTTATTCCTATTTTATTCTAGTGTCTTGATGAGGATGTCATGGCTGACTGTGTTGAACGCTGCAGATAGGTCGAGTAGTATCAGGGCTGAGTTGTATCAGAGTCTGCGTTTGTCTTTAGGTCATCCCAGATAGAAAGGAGTGCTGTCTCTGTCCCTCTTGTGGGTCTGAAGCCGTTTTGTACATGGTGCAGGAGCTGATATTTTTCTGTTTGCTCCTGTGTTCATTTGTAGACATAGGTTTCTTTTTTTAACTTTATTTTAGTGCAGTGCATGACATACATCCTCAAGTACAGTCTTCAGCAACATGACAGCATTTACTTAATTTAGGGTTTTCAGTACCCGTTCACGTAGGTATTGTTTGAGCAGAATATCTTAATAAATACATTTTTGCGTGGTCTTTACTAAGCAGTTCTTTGTTTCCCTAGCTATGCCCGAAAAGGCTCTCAAATGTCTTTAGGCCTGCAGATCAGTGTTACGAGTCAAAAATGGGCCTCCTTGCACTCATTAGCATATGTGATTTCTTTAATCCACATTTTAATATTCAGAGCAGCCTTTGATTTCCATAGAAGTAATCTACATTTTTTTGCCTTCAAACACCCAAGGTTAAAAAGTCGGCGCAACTTAACAGTGACCTTCCCTATATCTCTGAACAAGTATTTTGGGAGTGTCAGTAAAGGGGGGTATCTGTACATTCATGTGAACAGTTTGCGACCTCCTGCCAAATTTGGGCTACCTGCGGCAAATACAGTACATATGTTGTTAATCGG
Source organism: Ambystoma mexicanum (assembly GCF_040938575.1). Lineage (NCBI taxonomy): Eukaryota > Metazoa > Chordata > Amphibia > Caudata > Ambystomatidae > Ambystoma > Ambystoma mexicanum. The sequence continues at coordinate 355,610,700 of NC_090922.1, forward strand.
CCATGTCTGCGTTGCACTTGGTGCAGCCACCAAATGCTGTGGTGGCGAAGCTAGTAATTTTAGCGGTGGGGTAGTGCAGCCTATTAAGTATTTTGAATTACATGAGTTTGTGTCTGGCGTTGAGGGATCCCTCCTTGGTCAAGCAACACCACCGGAGCCACTGAGTATCGTCCAATGGCATGCCCATATCTGCCTCCTACCTCCCCCTAACACCCTGCGATCGATTCTGCGCTTCTTGGCATTTCTTATATAGTCTGGACACCAGCCCCCTGTGGTTCCCACTTGTGACCACCATGCCCAGCACTTCGCATTCCTCAGGTTCAATCGGGACGATGGCCAACGCCCTTTAACCGCTGCTCTTACTCTATAGTACTGTACTGATTTAATGGGATTACTACACAATTTTTCGGTGAAGTCTGTGCATGTAACGAAAGAGCCCTCCAGAAAGGAGTCATGTAGCGTTAGTCTGTCTTCGGGGTCCCGCCCCCTTTGAATAGCCTTAACATATGTTGGGGTGATTCCTGGGCCGCGCCAAAGCGGGATTGCCCCAACATAGGGCGCAGTGATGTTTATTGAATATTCTGGCCCAGGCGTTCACTGTCGTGCGGACCGGATCAAACGTGCAGGTGTCCGCATGTCGATTGGCCAGGACTATAGTGCTAAAGCTTGATGGGTATGCGCTATATTGCTCCAAGTTCGTATGTAGTGGCTGATCATGTGGGGCATACCAATGTCCGGAAAACTGTGCATGTGATACTTCATAGTAAAATTTGAAGTCTGGGGCTTGTAGCCCACCCTGTTCATATGGTCTGGTCAGGGCTTCCCATCTCATTCGTGGAGTTCCAGCGCCCCATGTAATTCCCACTGCCAGTGACCACAGCTTATCAAAGAATGCGCGTCCCGGCCAATCCGGAATATTAGTGAAGTAGTATAATAACTTGGGGACCACAATCATTTTTAGAAGGAACAGCCTTCCGTATAGTGAAATTGAAAGCCTAGCCCATAGGTTCAATTTATCTCCTAGTGTTTCTATATACTTTTCGTGGTTTTCAAGTAATAGTGAGTGGTGTTGGTGCGTAAACACTATGCCCAGGTACTTGAATTTATCCTGGACCCATCGCATTGCTGCTAGTTCAGGTGGGGCAGTGGTGGCTTCATTCAGTGGAAATGGCTCTGACTTGGCTTCATTGGTATCCCGAGTAGATTGCCAATTTGCGCACTTCGTCCAAAATTGAGGAGAGGTTCGTAGCTGGGTTTCTTTATATATAGTGGTGAATCATCGGCATAGAGCGATATCATTTGCGTTGGTCCTGCCATATGCAAACCTCGAAATATGTGTTTGAGGCACATAATACATGCTAGGGGCTCTATTGTGAGAGTAAACAGTGGGGATCGTGTGCAGCCCTGCCTTGTGCCACGGCCAAGCAGATACATAGGCGATAGTGTGGTCCCAGGGAGGCATATAACAGACGCACTGAATGAAGAATTCTCCCAGACCCATTCACCGTAGCAGGGAGAACAGGAACTGCCACGAGACCGAGTCAAAAGCTTTGTCAGCGTGTAGTGAGGCCGCCACCGCTTGTGCACTCGGGTTCAGTTGTGAGATGATCCCAAATAGCCTTTGTAAATTAAACGCCGTTGATCGCCCGGAATCAAACCCCGATTGATCCGGGTGCACTAATTTTGTCATGTGTGGGAGGAGTCGAGTAGCTAGCCATTTGGCTAAGACTTTTGTGTCTGTGTTGATCAGGGACAGTGGCCTATACAAACCCATGTCAGCAGCAGGTCTGTTAGGTTTCAGCAGTACTGTAATCACTGCTTCTGTGAGACAGGGGGGATTGGCCGGCTTGTAGCGACTCGTCCCATATTTGCAATAAATTGGGGGCAAGTGTGGAACTTAGCTCCTTATAAAATTCGGCACACAGTCCGTCAGGACCTGCTGCCATACCAGACGGAAGCGATTTAATGCCATCTGTTATTTCTTCGGTGGTGAATGGCTGATTAATGGCCTGTCAGGCCTCCACGTGGAGCACCGCTATCAGTATTTCGTCCAAGTAGGCCTCCAGCTCTGCAGCTGACCAGCCGTCTTATTTCTAATATAAGAATTCATAAAACTTCCTGGGTATTTAGGGTAGTTAGTCTATCCACCTCGCCGTATCTTCTCGCTCGTACAGGATAATATAGCATTTGGACCTCCCTGTCTGTAAGCTCCCTGAACTTCAAGAGATTCCCCTTAATGCCACCCAGTAGGGCCCGATCTTGCGTGTTGCCGTGTTTGACTTCTGGTTTTTTAAGGTCAGTTTCCACCCTTCCTAGTTCCCTTCTAGTCTCCTTTAGCGCTCCTGAAGCCATGGAAATGCCCCCCACACCCTGACCTAGACATTGAAGGCTTCCCAGACCATGCAATGGTGTTGCACAGCCCCGACATTTCTATGGAAAAATTCCACCACACCGCTGTGTAATGTGTCAAGGAAGATTGGGTCCGTTAGACATGTAGGGGGCATAAGCCAGTGGCCGTGGGGCAGTTTGGCTGCTCCACTTCAATGTCATAATGATGGGGGAATTATCTGAAATTGTACGGGGAATTATCCTACACTCTTCTACTTGTGTTATAAATGAAGCAGGAATCGGCCAGTAGTCTATTCTCGAGTGTGCGTCATGGACTGTTGAATAGTATGTGTATTCTTGCGTTATTTGGCTTTCGCCCTCGCCATGATCCTCTAAGTCAAGGTGTTTCATCATGTTTAAGTGCATGGAAGGGGGGAGAGGTGGAAAGTGCGAAGCAGAGGAGAAACGGATAAATAATAATAAATAAATAATAAAGGCAACAAACAGTAGTAATGCAGCCAGCAATTTGCAAGTGCTAGGTTTAAGGCAGCAGACAGGGTAGGTCTGATAAGTTCAGGAAGAAAAAGGGGGCTGTATGGGTACAGACAGACTCCGGAGACAGTGCGGGAGGGTGGCAGGATGAGCAGGTAGCTGGGCCCAAAAGACAGAGGGTGGCCAGGTGCACGGTGCCAAGAGAGAACAGATCAGCAGGGGAGAGGGGGAGCGAAGGCAGAAGAAAAGAGGAAGGTCTTGAGGTGCTTCCGGAACCGGAGATGGTTCTCCTCAAGTTTTAGAGTGGCAGGGAGGCTGTTCCAGAGGGAGGCCCCAGCCAAAGACAGAGATCTACCCCCAGCTCGTTTCTTAGAAAAACGACTGACCCTGAGTGAGTTGGAGGTAGAGGAGCGAAGAGCTTGAGAGGGGAGGTATTTGCGGAGGGATAGCTGAAGGTATTTTAGACCCAGGCCCCAGAAAGCCTTGTGGACAATGCACAGGGTTTTGAATTTAATCCTTGCATCCACTGGGAGCCAGTGGAGAGATCTCAGAGCTGGAGAGATACGATCCCAGGGCTTGAGGCCAAGGACAAGTCTCGCAGTCCTGTTCTGGATTAGTTGCAGAGGGCAGAGAGTAGAGGCAGGTAGATTTAGAAAGAGGCTGTTACAATAGTCCAAGCTAGAGAGAACCAGAGCTCGAGATACCATGAGCTTCTGGGGGAAGGAGAGGAAAGGCAGAGTACCTCTGAGGAGGTGCAGTCAGAAATATGACTTTTTAGAGACCTCAGAGATGTGGGCGGAGAAGGAAAGGGTGGAGTCAAAGATGACCCCGAGGTTCTTAGCCTCGCAGGTGGGGGTAGGAGAAGGGCCAAGGGTGGCCGGCCAGAGAGTGAGGGGAAAGGATGGTGAAGATGTGCCGATGAGGAGGATCTCCGTATTGCTGGCATTCAGACAAAGATCATTGGCGGCACACCAATCTTGAATGGCAGTTAGGCAATCGGAGATGAGAGAGGGAGAGGGAGAGGAGGTGGCAGAGGGCAGCTTGAAAATGAGTTGAGTGTCGTCAGCGTAGCACTGGAAATTTGAGCAGAAAATGGCAATGCAGTGGGCGAGAGTTGCCAGGTATTGGTTGAAAAGCCAGGGCGAGAGGAAGATAGATGAAAGGAAGGACCCAAGTTGGACCTGGGAGGGTCAATCTGAGAGGAAAGAGGTCAGCCAGGCCAGATCCTGATCAGGGATACCCAGGTTTTCACGGAGACGGTTGAGCAGGATGGTATGGTTGACCATGTCGAAGCCAGAAGAGAGATCGAGGAGGATGAGGACAGATGGAATGTTAGAGTCAAGGTTGGTGAACAGATCTTCACAGATGTTTAGCAGAGCAGTTTCTTTGCTTCTGGCAGCTCTGAAGCCAGACTGGTGGTCATGGAGACAGCCAACAGAATTGGAATGAAGGTTAAGCTGAGAGATGGCCAACTTTTCCAGGACTTTGCCAAGAAAGGGAGTAATGGAAATTGGGCGATAGTTAGCTGGACAAGAAGGATCAGCTGTGGGTTTCTTGAGAAGAGGATGCACAAAGGAGTGCTTCAGAAGGGGAGGAGAAGGATCCAGAGGCAAAGGAGTGGTTGCAAAAATCGGCAAGGGCCGGAGCGAGGGTGTCAATGTTGTCCTTGATGGTTTGAGGAACAGGGATGAACCTGTTTTGAAGAGGCTTTCATAGATCGGACTTGTCTAGTAACCTCGTCGGGGGTGAAAAGAGGAAAGGACGAGAAGGATTGTGGGAGTGTGGATAAAGGAGGGTCAGCAAGCACAGATGGAGAGGGAAGAGGAGGAGTGTGGGTGGAGAGGGTGGACAGGATGTCCTGGGTTTTTTAAATGAAGTGAGAGGCAAGGGCATTGCAAAGAGCCTGGGAGGCAACAGGAGGGGTAGAGACTGCAGCAGGGTTGGCCAGCTCCTTGCAGATTCGGCCGAGTTGTTAGATGCCGCAGAGACACGAGCTTGATTGTGGACTCTCTTCTTGGTGAGGACAGAGAGTCGGTATTGCCTTTGTAGCAGGCGACAGGCCAGTTTGTCAGAGGATGAACAGGAAGACCTCCATTTCCTCTCAGCTGCCCTACACTTACGTTTAAGTGTAGCTAGGTCAGAGTCATACCAGGAATTACACTTGGCTTTGGACTTCAAACGGATCCTCATGACAGGGGCAAGAGCATCAAGCCTATCAGAAATTGAAGAGTAGAGCAGAGGCAGGGCTGTATCAGAATGAGAGACAGCCAACCAAAGGTGGAGGGTGGGGGGAGAGAAAGTGGCAGCAAAAGCCTCAACTGACACACGCTTCATGGGCCGGATGTCCGAGAAGGTAGGTGGCAATGTTGGGGTAGGCTTGGCTTGGGGGGGAGAGAGGGAGAGATGAGATGAGAGGAGGGAGTGATCGCTCCAGGAGAGAGGAGTTGTCAGAGGGATGGAGAGGGGGAGGTCAGAGGAGATCAAGACATAGAGTGTGTGCCCTGCAGAGTGAGTCGGGCCAGAGGGGAGGATGTACAGGGAGAGGGAGTCGCAGAGGTCACGGAAGAGTACAGAGGAGGAGCAAGGAGAGTCTAAATGTATATTTAGGTCACCGAGGAGTTGAGGAGTTGAGTGGTAGAGGCCAGGAGGGAGGAGGAGAGGTCTGCCCACTCAGAGGGAAATGAGGTGATTTGACCAGGAGGCCGGTAGATGGTAACCACAGTAAGAGAATGGGTAGGTGAGAGAGAAAGCCTACAGACATGGCATTCAAAAGAGAAGTAGGTCTGAGTGGGAATGATAGAGGCAGGAATCCACTCAGGAAAGATCAGGGTCCCCCCACCCCCCACCGGACCGGGAGGATCTGGGTGCTGAGAGGATCTTGTAGCCATCGGGGAGGAGTAAGACCAAGGACATCAAGGTCTAGTTCTTCAAGGAGGTGGCATATGTCAGAGGAGTGTTTGACGGCAGAGCGAGAGTTGAGAGTGGCAATATGAAGAAGGTTGCCAGCCTTAAAGACCTTTCAGGGAAGGGTACAGATCAGAGGTACGCCCTGTGGCGGAGAAAGAGCCCTCGGAGGGGCAGAGAAGGAGGAGGAGGAGGAGGAGGAGAGCGAGGGCAAGGTAGCCAAGGGGGGACAGGAGGGGACAGCAGGAGATGAAAGGAAATTGATGAGGCGAGGGAAGCGCCTATCAAAGAGGAGGAGATTGGCCCGAGGGCCTTGGACCATGACAGTGCCATTTAGGTAGACATTAATGATGACTTTAGAGGAGTAGAAGGAAGCCATGAGAACTTCCCAGCGAGTGCCACCATTAATGGGAGAGGAGGAGATAGGGCAGAGCACAGAGACCATATGAGGAGTCCATAGATCTTGGCGAAGGAACGACAAAGAGGATGTCGGTAAGGGTCTGTCTGGCGGAAGCATTGGAGTAGGTGTCGGCGATAGGAAGACCAGGATTAGAGTCCAAGATATCCTTCTTCCTACCAGACTTAGTGAGAAGGGAAGGACAGTCAATGGAGAAGCAGTTGGAGAAGATAGGAGAAACAGAAAGCGCCATTGGGGTGGAAGTAAGGAGAGGATGGAGATGCTGGGGGGGCTACGGCAGGTAGGTGTGAGACAAAAGAGAGTGGTGAGGTCACTGGGCTGGCAAGTTACAGAGAAGAAACAGTATACAAGCAAAATACAGAGAATTTCGCAATGGGCAGCAAGATTTGATTTTTTTAGCGCAAAGCAAAAACAGCAAGATTTGACTTTTTTTTAGCACAAAGCAAAACCAGCAAGATTTGACTTTTTTTTGCACAAAGCAAAAACAGCAAGATTTGACTTTTTCAATCTTGGAATCAGATGTTAGCAAAGGGTTTTAGGAAGCACTGCGCAGCAGGATGACAACATGGGAGCAACAAGCAGAAAGAACAGTGATAGTCAAAGGCAGTAGAAGTGAGTCCATAAGGAGGGAACTAACCCATAGTTCTGGAGGTGGCAAAGTCAAGGCAGTCCGGATTTCTTAGAGGAGTGAGGTGGCAGCATCATTGTGGTTAAGGTGCAGGGAGGACCACAATTAGCGTTCCGGAAGCGGACAGGGGCCTTGGAAGTGGGCCTTTGCTGAGAGGGCCGGCTGAAGCCTGCCGGTCCCCGATTGGATGGAAGAAAACACTCAGCAACCAATGGGAGTGCAGCACAGGGAGAGGTGATTCAGCACAGCCTGCCTACACAAGAAAGAAAACCACAGCGGCCATCTTGGAAGGGCCAAAGACAGTCAAATAAGCAGCAATAGTTGGAAAAAACTAGTGCTTTCAAAATAGCAACGCAGCTCCAGGTATTAAAAAGCTAAAAAAATGGCTGCACGATGAAAATGCCAAATAAAACAATCCTTTCCAACAATATTATGCAAATTTCCTTTATTTTTCTTTCTTCTTTTTTTTCAAATTTCGATTTTTCAGGTTCAGTAATTCCCCAGGAGGTGCAGTAATGCACAGAAAGTGCACCTACCTAATGGAATGGTCAGCAGCCAGGCACACACTCCACATGTGCAGGAGAACAACAGATGGCCAGGAGGGTGGAAACAGGACCTCACTCCCAGTGAGAAGCAGATGAAAGAAACCAGTTCCAGCCTTCTTCTTCTTAATTATCGGGTGCGTGGGCGGACCCACGCAGGCGCTTCCCCATCCTAAAGGATGATGTGCACCAGACCCACCAATCAATACTTGTCTCACATAAACTCACAACTCCTCCCACCGCCCCGTCTGCTTCACAAAATCCAACATTACACTGTTCCTCCTCCTGCCTCTCACCCGTCACCTTCCAGCAAAGCCTTCCCACTCAGCTCAGCCACACCCAGCGCAGATAACCAAACCCTCATCAATTCTCTCTCCTCAACATGTCTCTCACATCTAAGCAGAAAATGTCCCACAGTCTCAGGCACCCACACACCGCACAATCCCTCGTCTCACGCTTCCCCACTCGATACAGTCAGTCATTCAGCCCCACATGCGCTATTCTCAATCAATTCAGCATCACCTCCTCCCGCCTCCTCCATTCCAGACTCCCCGCATCCACCTTCCCCGACACTTTCCCACGAACACCAAACATCCACCTGCCCTTCACCCCACTCACCCACCTCTCCTGCCACTCATCAATGACCCATCTCACCACCACAGCCTTCACCTCATCCACACTCAAAGGCAGCCTCACATCAACCGCTCCCCTTCTCATACCCTCACCCGCCGCCAGATCCACCAACTCATTACCCAAAATGCCACTGTGACTGGGAACCCACGCCAACTCCAGATCCATTCCTCCTCCTCCACGCACACACCGATCAATCTTCCTCCTAATGTCCAAAATCACATCCTTCCTGTCGCCATCCCCTGCCACAAACGCCTGCAACCCACTCAATGAATCTGAAAACATCACCACCTTCTCTAACCCCAACTCACACACCCTATCAATCGCCAATGCAATCGCCACCAACTCAACCGTACAGATCGATACATCATTCGTCCCACTTTATACTCCCCAGTGCTTTCCAAATAATACGCCATACCCACTCTCCCAGACACAGGGTCTTTCGAACCATCCGTGAACACCTTGCATCCTTCCTTTCCTGCCACATACGCCTGACCCAAAGCTTTGATCTCGCCCCGCAATCCTCTCTTCTTCGACACCACATTCGCCAACCCCAAACACACCTTTGGAGACCCCATCATCCACCTCGGCCATCTCTCCAAATCCGTACCCGTCACAGTCATCAAATCGCCCACACGCCACTGCACTCCCTTCTCCCACATGTGAAACCCAAAAGTGCCCCCCTTCCTCCTCCACCAGTCCCTATAATAGTCAAACCTCCAATTATACTTCAAACATTCGCGCACCGGATGAGCCACACTCTTCGCACTGCACTTCACCCACCATCTCATATTCAACGCATCCCTCCTCAACCCCAACGGCATCTCCACCACAAGCATCTGAACCACATTCACTGGAGAGGACCTCATCACACCCTCAATGCCCTCGCCTGTACCCTATCCAACCGCAACTTCTGACTCGCCGTGAATCCCACTGACCACCTGGCATCCAAAATCCATCACACTCAGGATCAACCCCTTATACAACATTCGTAGACACTTCTGCTGCGCACCCCACTCTTTCCCAGTCACCGCTCACAGCAAATTCAACCTACGTTTACACTTATCCACCATACCATTCACCTGCAAATTCCAGTTTAACGTCCTATCCAAAATCACCCCCAAGTACCGAAACTCTTCCACGCTTTTCACCCTCTCACCTTTCAAAACTAAGTCCAGCCCTTGCTGCACTCTTCTCCTTGAGAAAACCATACTCACACTTTTATCCACAGACACCGAAAAGCCCCATTTCCCACACCACTCCTCCATACGCACTATCGCAGCTTGCAGCCGACTCTGCACCAACAACAAACTCCGCCCTCTTACCCATACCACACCATCATCTGCGAAGAAATCCACCTGACACCCGAAACCCGCCAAAGCTCGAATCAACCCATCCAACATCACATTAAACAGCATCGCACGAATCACACTCCCCTGCGGCGTCCCATACTCCATCTTCCAAACCTCGGACATCACCCCCCTCACTCTCACCTGAAAGGTCCTGTCAGCCAAAAATGCCTTAATCCACCGAAACATCCTCCCCTTCACACCCATCTCCAACAGTCTCACCAGCAACCCATTCTTCCACACCATATCATACGCCTTCTCCAAATCCAAAAAGAATGCCCCCACCATCTCCCCATCACACAATGTCTCCTCCACTCACCAACCTCACTAACGGATCTGCCACCGACCGATTCTTCCTGAACCCACTCTGAAAATCACTCAAACACCTATTCGACTCCAAATAAAACCCCAAACGCTCAACTACCATCCGTTCCATAACTTTACACAACACAACAGTCAGCGCAATCGGTCTATACGACTTACACTCCTTCGGGACCTTGCCACTCTTCAAAATCGCCACCACAATCGCTCTCTTCCACAACCTCGGTAAAACTCCACTCTTCCAGATCTCATTAAACAATGCTAACACCTCCAACTTACATTCCACTGACAACTTCTCCAAAAATACATACATGACCCCATCCACCCCTGGACTAGACCACTTCCCCTTCCGAATCGCCCCATCCAACTCCACCATAGAAAACAGAACCTAATACTGCTCTTCCCAAGGCCCAACATTCGCCAATAACTCCTGCATCTCCTCCTCAACCACTCCCATACTTAGTCTCACCGCCTCTGGGAAGTTCCCTGAACTGTGCAGTCCCTCAAAATGCTCCCCCAACAAATTCGCCTTCTCCCCATCTTCACTGACCACCTCCACCCCTTTAAACAACACAGACATACCACCCTGCGACCTAATCAACCCGGACATCCGCTTGAACTGCTTCCAGACCTCACCCATGTCAGAATTACTCCCCATAGACCCACAATAGCCCCTCCAATATCCGTGCTTTCTTTCCCTAATCACCCTATGCACCACCGCCTTCGCCTTCTTGTATGCCACCAAATCCTCCAACATTCCCGTTCTCACCGCCCTGGCCCTCGCCTTCTTACGCGCTGCCACAGCCCGTGAATATTCAACCGACCACCAAGCAACCTCAACCTTCCCACCCTTCCCATTCTCAACCTCCGGAACTGCCGCCACCGACGCCGCTCTCATTCCCTGCACCAAATGCTCATTCCATTCATCCACCTCCCCATCCCTATCCCGAGGAACAATCAATTCCTGACACAATCTCCTATACAACTCCCAATCAGCCTTCCTAAAGTTCAACCGGCTCCCAGACATCCGTGGCCTGATCCCTACCTCACCCCTCACCAAAATACCAAAATGGTCGCTCCCCATATCCCCATCCTCACACACCTCCCAATCACATTCTCCCGCAATCGCAGCAGACACCCAGGTCAAATCCAAACACAACTTCCCAGTCCTTGCATTCCTTAATATCATGATCTCCTCCACACCTCCCACAATGCCTCTCATTCCTGCACACTCTCGCCACATGTCCAAACTGCTGACACTTATAACACCTCAACGGCATCGCCACATAAACTTTCACACGGAACCTCTGATAACCCATCTCCACCACCTCCGGACACTCCGTTCTCGCAAACCTCACTGCCACAGTCGTTGACACCACATCCCCTTGTGCATCTCTCCTCCCCAGCGTCCACGCCTCCACTACCCCCACAGCCGCCAGCTGCTCCTCCACCTCAGACATATTCATGGACATCGGCACTCCATACAACACCCCCTTACCGACACACCACTTTGATCAAACACTTGCACCGCATGTCTATCCAGACAACCCACCTCCAGAATCTTAGCCTTACTGCCAGCATCCGTCCCCTCCACCAACAACCGGCCCCCAGGCACCACTTGCACCCGAATGGCATCTCCCACAGCCTTTTTCACCCATCCAGCAATCACCATCGGATTCTCCCCCTGAAACGTCTTCACACGACTATCAGGCTTCAACACCACCTTCCACACACTGTTACTCTGCATCTTCTCCTCCCCAGACACACCGCTCCCTGAGGCTTCCAGTCCCTCCAAAGCGCACTTTTCTTGGGTCCCCGACCCTGAGATGCCCCGGACCAGCCCCCCTCCATCATCCCTCTGTGGAGATCTGCTGCGATGCCGTCCCTCACTTCCCCCCTTACCCCCCTCCACAGGTGTAGATTTCCAGACTTCGTCTTCCCCCTCTTCTCTCCTTCCTCCACCCCCTTCTTTTCAGCCTTCCCACCCCCCTTTGCCATCCTTACCTCCTCCTCCTCCAGGCATACTCTCCCCCTTCACCCGCCTAGAGAGACCGCTCCGCCTCCTCAAGCCCAGCACCCTCCTCCCAGACACCACTCCCGGATCCAGTTCTCATCTGAGGAACGGACCCTAGCAACGCAGTGTGTGCACAGTGTCTCCATCCACAGCAGCAGTGTCGTATTCCCATCCGAGAAACGGACCCTGCAAGCTCCCACCAGTTCCAACCAGTCGGCCTTGCTGAGAGGGCTGGCTGAAGCCTGCCGGTCCCTGATTGGATGGAAGAAAACACTCAGCAACCAATGGGAGTGCAGCACAGGGAGAGGTGATTCAGCACAGTCTGCCTACACAACAAAGAAAACCACAGCAGCCATCTTGGAAGGGCCAAAAACAGTCAAATAAGCAGCAATAGCAGGAAAAAACGAGTGCTTTCAAAATAGCAACGCAGCTCCAGGTATTAAAAAGCTCAAAAAATTACTGCACGCTGAAAATGCCAAATAAAACAGTCCTTTCCAACAATATTATGCAAATTTCCTTTATTTTTCTTCTTTTTTTTTTCAAATTTCGATTTTTCAGGTTCAATAATTCCCCAGGCGGTGCAGTAATGCACAGAAAGTGCACCTACCTAATGGAATGGTCAGCAGCCAGGCACAAACTCCACATGTGCAGGAGAACAACAGATGGCCAGGAGGGTGGAAATGGGACCTCACTCCCAGAGTGGGTACTGGATATATCCATTACACAGTCTAATATCAGGTTGAAGTCCCCTTCCCAAATAACATGTGTTTGGGGATTCCCCAGCAGAATATCTAGGATCTGGCGATAGAACTCAGGGTCGTCAACATTAGGACCATACGTATTTATCAGGGTTGTGGTGGCACCTACTAATTCTCCCCATTAAATAACATACCTTCCCTGTGGGTTTATGCTGCGTTTGGTTTCCTGAAACGACATAGACCAATGTATTAGTGTCATTACCCCCCCGAAATTGTGACAAATAGTTAGTGTAGCCGCGTTGAGGGCCCTACGCCTTAGCAAATGTGTCATTAAAGGAGCCACCCATGGCGTGTCTCCTGTAGCATCTCCACCTTAGGAGCCTTCTGGTTCATGTATGCAGCAACCTTCCACGCCTTAATAGGGTGGTTGAGCCCACAGATATTCCATGACATAACTGTGATATTAGTCCCTTTCATCGCTGGAGTATGTTCAGCTGAGACTCAGCCATTGCTGGGCTATACCTAGGGTGTGTCTGTATAATGTGGTCACGGAGCAGTATGCCCTGTTTTTCAACATCAAACATTCCAACTTTTGAAAGTAAATCTACAAAAAACGGACATTCGCAACTCACTATAACCCCATCCTCCCCCCCCCCCCCACATCATCACCCCCCAACTTGATGATGGAACCCATAACCTTATGGAACACTTTTAGATATATCTTGGGGTGCACTGTGGCCAGTGTGTGGTGCTACTCAGATGGCCGCCTTCTTGCCACCAGCCCCAAAACTTGAGTTACCTGTGCCCATGATCATTGTGCAGCTATGCCATAAACCACCCAAGGCGATCAATTGTTGCCCGTGTTGTCCGGTTCATTGTCCCCACCAACGCAATCTCTTCTAGGAATAAGTAAAGAGATTGTGGACTCAATATACGCTGCTGCTTCATTAGGAGCCTCAAAGAAGTGGGCCCTTCCTCCGTGTTGTATGCCCTGCTTCGCTGGGTATAATAGTGCATACTGAACTTGCCTGATGTGTAATAGTTTTTTGACTGGGTCAAAAGACTTGCGCTTAGTCAGTACGTTAGTGGAGAAGTCAGGCTATATATGTATATCTGAGGATTCGTAGCGCAATGCCCCCTTTTCTCTTGCCATACGCAGGATTAAATCCCTGTCTCAATAGTTGAGTAGTTTTGCCAGAGTAATACGTGGCGGAGCCCCCGGTTTGGGGACAGGAGCCTGGACTCGGTGTGCCCTTTCCACCAGGAAGCATTGTGAAAATCTGGAGGAGTCAAATAGTGCCTGTAACAGACGTTCTACAAATTGTTCCATCGGACCTTTGCATGCCGCCTCCGGGATCCCGATGATCCGAATGTTATTACGTCAAGATCGCAATTCTAGGTCATCCCAATTATTTGGGACTTTGCTGAACTTTTGCTGCAGGTGTGCGATGTCACAATCGTGTTTTGTTACTTTATCTTCTATTTTGCTAACCCTTGTTTTAACTTGAATAATGCAAGCTCCTTCTTTTTCCAGCTTAGACTTCAGGAACCCGATGATGGAGACATTATAATCTAGCTTCACCTTCACTGCCATGAAGCCATTCTGCATTGCAGGGAGGAGGTTGTCATCCCTGGTGGTGTGGGACGCGGAGGGTTGTTCATCTTCAGCTGGATCCTCAACAGGGCTCAAGGTCTTTGCCGGGTTGTTAGTGCATGTGTCCATTGGTCCTTTCTTTTTGGTCCCGCAGCCCTTTGTCATGTCGACTCCCATTGGGTATCTCCCCGGCGCTCCACTGGGTATCTGCCCAGCGCTCCACCGGGGGCACCTTTAGCAGTTTCGTGTGCTGCTATATTGTTCCCTTCTTTATTCTTTGTTTTCTCTCCCTCCTAGTCAAGTGTTATGCAGTTTACCATCAGTGACAGGCCAACCTAGTCCCGACTAAGGGGTCCAATGGGCGCACGTAACAAGCCGCGGGTCTGCTGGATAAATGCGGCTGTCAAGGAATCTGCAAGGGTGTACTCTGCCGTATACTCCACCGAAGGATTAGGGTGGCGAGCAGGGCATTCATTTCCCCTTCCTTATCTTCAGTATGGGCCTATGGGTGCCAGCTGCTCACTCCACGATATCCCCCGCAGAAGACAGAGTTATTTTGTCCCCAGCGTTCCCAGGCGGAGGTTTTTGGCAGTTTATATCCGGTCTCGTCAGTTTTAATTGCGTTCTTGCAGCCCGTGTCTGCCTAGAACGTTTCTGGGCCTACACCAAACCCAGCACTGCATATGGGCTATATTTGGGTGTGTGGCCGGGTGGTCAGCCGCTGGGCCAGGTCCCACTAACCTTAGTGTCATGTTCCATCCGCTCCACGTGGCATCGGACCTCGTCCTCACGTCTGACAGGGGAGCAGAACCACCCCTCCGGTCCGGGTGTGGCGCAGTAGGTATCCACCGACAGGGCCCCGATGATGCGTCCCCCCAGCCGTAGGTATTGGATTGTACTCGCATGCCCTCGTGCACACTGCAGGGGGCATCCCTGACCTACAGCCTGCTCCTTATATTGGCCATGGCCTCCGGCGTGGGTGAAAAAACTGCTGTCAAACGATCCCTCACTTGGGACCGGTTTCTCAGGGTGTGTTGTAGGGCTGTATGCATACCAGCCGTACCAGTCTTCCCTATACCAGCACTGCACCCTCAGAGACATGGTTGAAATCTGGTATTGCTCTTCGCAGTGTGTCCGTCACTATGTGTGACCTCTTGCTTTTAGTGGATATCCCAGCGGGTACCGGCGGCAACCAGGGTATGGCTCAAAGCTGTGTCCACAGGATCGACGTCTTCGTGGTTCAGCGTTCCACGACTCTGTGTATGTGTGGGCAGAGGTGTTCTCGTCACTCTCGTTTCCACAAGCTGAAGTGACAGAGTCCCTACAGCTCTGCATCTCTTGTCCACGACCTGGCCCAGCCGGATGCTGGTGCCTGCGGAGCATCCCGTGGGCCCACCAGTCTGCCACCAGCCACGGGTGCCTCGGAACCTCCACCGGAGTGGGGTGGCGCGAGGCATAACCGATGCTCTCCTCATCTCTGGTAGCTGCCCTGGCCGCTATTCACTATCAACAGCCGCGGTCCGACCACCACGCACCATGTATTCCCCTACTCCACCAGGGAGTGCGCAGTCAGGTCTGCCAGCCGCTGGCCCCCACTCCAGGATTTCGGTTGGTCTAAGGCGATCGGGTCGGCACTCAGCTGCTGTCATCATCTGAGGCAGTATTAGGAGTTCGGCTAGCAGTCGCTTTCTCGTCTGCAGAACGCTGGGCGGTCCCCATGGTGGAGCGCCCGGAAGCCACCCGCTCCTCCGTGTAGTTTAGCCTCCGGCAGCCTTGAGATTTCAGCGGCTCTCTGCACCTCTCGAGTGCTGCGTATCTTCACCAGAATGAGCCCTCAGTCACTTTGGTCCCTTATTAATGCACAGCTGGTGTTATTTTTGCATATAGATGGCCAAAAATGGATTGGTCTAAAGTACGGATTTTACGGGGCTGGATCTCCCTCTTCAAGCGCCCATCTTGCTTGGCTGCTCAACAGCGCCCCCCGTAGACCTGGGTTTCTAGTAGTTTTGCTGAGTATGGAAAGTTCAAAATAGGTCTGTAGTTAGAGATGAATATCAGTTACTACAGCCCTGTGAAGGGTTTGAGGTGTGAATTTAGATTCGGGTCTATGTTCTTTGACTTTCAAATTCCTTGGGTATACGTCAAGATCCGTGCATATGTCCTTTTTAGTTAATAGTTGTCTTGCTCGAGACATTAGTAGCTGTGTGTTTTCTATGTCAGATATAGTAAATTGACTAAGTGGTCTAGGCTGTTCCTGAGGTTGAAATGTGCAGACTTGAATTTTTTGAGTTTGAGTTTTCTCACAAACTTAAATAACTTGGTTTGAAAATCTATAAAATTCATCCCTATTGTGGGTGTGAATAACAAACCTTGATTGATGACCAACTCTTCTACTAGTGTGAGCTGTCGCCTAGACAAGTTAGTCACTAAACTAATACTCTTAATTTCACCAATTGCTTCCTGGAGCTCGATCCCGTTAGTCTCCTCAGATTGTCTTGATCTTCATCTGATTCCTTTCCTGCCTCCTGCCCCCCCACCCCTGCCCCTGGTAGCACTCTTCGTGTTAAGGTATTTTGTTCTAAAGGATCTTGAAATTTCTTATATTTTGTAATGATTCTTTGTGTGGCCCTTCAGTATCTCTGTATCTCTTCTAAAGAAAACCTTGCACTGTCCTGTATTGCCAGTTGAACTGCTATTGTTACTCCAGCTGTTTGTATAGCATCCCCATTTGAATCTATATCTGAGCTGCCAGGTGAGGTGTTTTAGTGTGCTTTCCCTGGAAATTGGCTTTTAGGTTTCATCAAATTTGGTCTGAAAAGTGTAAACTCGATCATCGCGATGGTCGCGATCATCCCTTAAGTATTTTCTGGAATTTCTTAGCTTTACTTCATCTTGGTAAATCTTCAGAATGTCATACATTTTGGTGTTATTTTTTTGTTTAGTGCTTTCTAAACTGCTCATCTCCGCTATTTCTTGTTTGACTTTCTCTATTTGTTGTTGGATTCTACCATGTTCCCAGGCAGCATGTTCCACCAATAAATGCATCATTACCTCCGAGCTCTGATTCAAATCCTCCTCCCATTTTTCTGCTAGGTCTTTGTCTTCTGTATTGTCAAAATTAGGAACATTTCAGTATTTTCTAAATAATTCACCATGGAAACCTGTTCTCAATATTTGTTAATTTGTGCGCTCCGAGCAAGTGGTTTTAAGTGGTCTGTTTGCTGTTGCTGAGACGCTGGAATTTCTGCCATGTCTACCTTGTTTGAAGATTCTGGTATAGCATTGCTGCAAGAACACTAATATGGACTTTGAAATCTTGTAAACATAATTACTGTGGAATGCAATGAATTAAGGATTTGGAATTCACTCTATTTTTAGATTTTTTTTCATTAGGCCACACCCACTTTACCCAGAAATTCTGAAATCGACTGGAACGCGCTCCGAGCAAGTGGTCTCAAGTGGTCTGTTTGCTGTTCGCTACTCGCAGCGCAGCCTAGCAGCAATCCACTCTACCCACGTGTTTGCTCGGATTTGCTTAGGATTCCTGTTTGACATTGCGAGGACTCATAGCATCAGTTAACAAGTTAACATACCTCATGAAGCCGAGCAGGGATTTAGTAAACTCAGTGTGGCTGACGGATAGGTCCAGGTTTGGAAATGCCATATATTTGTAACACATGTGTTTTGAATTGCAATACAAACAGTTAAACGCACGGTGGAAGCGTCTGTAGTGTGAAGCAGGCATTAACGAGTGTGTATGTGGTTACAAAAAAACTGAAGGCTGAATTGAGGTATATGTTACAAAGCTGGACATGCAAATCTTTGGGTGATTGAAAGAAGGCGGTGAACAGTTAAGGCTGTATTGGTGCACGAGGAGTCTCTGTGCGATATAGATGCTGTTGAACAGGGAATAGCATTGTGTAAGATCGAGAAGTTTTGGTGCTCCTGCTACGTGTCACGTTAATATGAAAAGTAAGATAGGCCAAGGTAAACGAGAAGTTGTTATGCCTCCACTTCGGTGAAAACACGTCGTATGAGTATTGCTCATGCTGTTGCGCTTCCACTCCCTGGTTCCTCAGACACAGACGAGGATCCATTGGAGTGCGTGCAAAATTGTTCTAATGGTGCAATTGACGAATCAGAAGCACCAGTTAATCTAGAGTGCTCACAATCTTTATTTAGTGATCTAAGGACACACGAAATGAGGAACGGCTCGGATATTGGAATGGTTGGCCCAAACAAAGGGGGAGCTTTAGATTCTTGCCTTTCTTTTATGGACACTCCACCAATATTTGAGCTTGGTGAAATAATGCTGCTTATTCTCTGAACATTTTGATGCTTCAACGCAGATTTCGGAACAAACAGTCCCCAGTAAATTAGATACGGTAACAGCTGAAATTAGTAAAAGAAATTACACTTACGATGTAAGGGGGGGTGGGAGTGCTGGTGATTCACTGATACTTACAGAATTGAAAAAACAGACCAGAATCCTAAATTAAATGATGATGGTATTAACTGCCATGCCTGAGATGTGCATGAAAAGTATACTAAAGATGAACCCGCCAATAATGGGGGATGTGGACACTGCGCAGAACCGAAATGTTGCTGTTACCCCACGGGAACCCTATGGAAAGCGATGATTGGGAAAGAGCACAGTGTGATTGAAATAACTGATCCTGTCGATTCAGGAACAAATGCACCGGACTTACAGATTCCGACTGCTGCAAATGACGCAGCTTCACAGTTTAATATAAACATTTCTAAAAAGAAAATGAAAAAAAATAGGCCCAAACAAGCGCAGGAACAAAGGGCATTGAATGTATCCTCTCGAACGTTTGAGGGATTGTAACCTGCGGGCTGCTTTGCAAGTGAATCAAATAGAAAGGGATGCCATTTTGGTTACGGATTCCCCTGAAAAGAAACAGGCTACAAAGAGTGCAATGGAAGTGGCTCAGCAAGTTGACAATAGTGAACATTGTAATGGTATGAATCGGTATGGTTATTCTGAAGGTGAAAACAATCTGTCTGATGCTTTAAAAAACAAAATAGTAACTGATAGAATTGATATGAACCTAAAATCCATAGAAATGGGAATGATGGATACATTTGACTTATTTAAGAATCCGGCTGCCCCTTTTTGTACCAATACTCTGACAATGGTGGACGATGACCGTTCTGAAAATCCTATCCTTTTTGGGTCAGCTTCTTTGGCTGACATGAACAAAGATGGGATGAATGGGGTCGTTCAGGAAATACTGGTGTTTCATAAAATAAATACTGACATAATAGGAATTGGAAACGCTCAGATACCTGAAGGGATGGAGGGAAGCAAAGTTGGCTTGCCTCAACCTTCAGTGAGACTGGATGTACCTTTAGATGCAGGACCTGTTAACGATCATAATGCTGGTATTAGAAAAGGACCTGATTTAGCGGCTGCGAGCAATTTTCTCTGAGGATTTTGTTCGAACTGTGATTAAGGATATACTGAATCAGAAAGAAGAGAATGCCGGCCGCTGAGGGAGTAGCCTGGATGAATCTTAGAACAAAAGCTAACACTGTAATCCTTGAGCCTGTTGAAGGAACAACCAATTGTGCATACAATGAAATTGGGGGTCACACGGACGGAAATGTTGGTGTTGGGACTGAAAAGAGGAGTAGATTTGGCCCCCCGTATGCTTAGGGACTTAGGGACTTGGGAACAGTAATGACATTATGTATGACCAGAAGGCTTACAGTGCATACCATAAAAGCAGTCCCAACGAAAACTTGCGACAGCCAGTGTTTCCTAATGACCCAAGCTTGATTATGTATTACATATGTGATGAAGGTGGCCCTTATGCCTTGAATAGACCTTATATTCTAAGTAAGATCAGGGATATAGCAGAAATGTCCCTAATAACATCATCAGACATAAAACTGGTTGACTACATTCATCCCTCTAGGTTTGATTTTGTACGACTGGTGATTTTGTCACCACTAGTACGCGCATTAATCCTAAAAGAAGCTGGATCACTACAGAAAAGGGGATACGATATACACAGCTGTCAGGACCCAGGAAAAATGGAGGTGTTAACGCATACAGATCCTTTATCCCAAAAGACAGTGAGATCTGACAGTGGGGAGGGTAAATCATATGCACAAGATGAAGTAATTACCCTAAATGAAATGAAAGAATGGAGAACTGTGGCAGTGTCACTCAGAGAATCAATGGCACAATTGAAGAATATAGGTAAGCCTCTTAAGCGAAATTGAAGCATTTAAACTTGTTTCATGGAACTCAAGAGTACTCACATTTAGCTCTAAATCACAAAGTATGTAACAGGCTAGAGAATTTTGACTTTGTTTATTCAGGAAACATGGGCCTGCGGACAGCTGATGTGGGACGGTTATGTTATATTGTGTCTTTTGCGAGCTGCGGACCTAGGGGTCGCCCTAAGGGAGGCTGAGCACTCGCATTTCGCAACAATCAAGATATTGTAATGCTTACTGAAAAGCATTTGAATACCTCTGTAATAATAGCCACTTTTTCACATTAAAACCAGGAATGGCACTGTGGACTTAATGCTGATAAATATCTATTGGAATAGTGCAGACTATGCTGATCACATGCTGGTAAAGACGATCGAGGAATTGAACATTGTTATAGAGGACTGGCTTGTCTCTAATCCAGGAGGTTTTATAATTTTGACTGGAGATTTGAATGCTGATTGTAATCTCACAAGTAGTGAGACTGAATGGATATTAACTGCATTTGGAGACCATGGAGCCAAAATTGGTAACAAACAATATAGAGGTGCCTTATGGCTTCTTTCTGCAAGATCTTGGGCTATGATAATGCAGTTTAACGATAAACCAACATGGAATGCCCGTGGAGAGTCATCTATCATTGACTTCATGTTTGTAAGTGATCAGATAAATGAGGGGACAGAAAATGTGTTAGTGCAACTTAGTCCATTCAGTGATCATGCTATGTTATCAATTGATTTGAGTTTGAAGACATTTCCTTGTCATAGGAATATTTATTGTGCTGATACTGTGGTGAATGTAAGGGGTAACAGAGTGAAATGGAAACCGGTAAAGACAGCTAAATTTTACAACTTGATGATGCATGATTTCGAGCAAAGATCGATGGAATCCAAAATAGAAACATACTCCGTTGAGACTTTTGGTGTATTATTGGGGTCAAAGTTGACAAATCAAATTTAGCAGGAACAATTCTAAACAAAAGACAGACATGCTTTTGATATAGCTACTAAACAACGTTGATCTCAGTTGAACAAAGAATTATGTGAAATAAAGAGACAGAATCTGTCTCCACTAATTGCTAAGGAATCAAGTGAGTAGGCATCAATACAAGAATTGGATGATACAACATTGTGCTGCGCAATCCCAGAAAGATGGTGAGGTAATGGTAAATGCAATGAAAGAGACAAATTCCAGGAATTATTGGTCCCTTGTTAACGGCACCAAGGCTTCTCAAGCTCAGTTGAATATTAACCCTATAAGCGAAGCAGTATGGTGTGATTACTTTGAGAGCCTATACTCTCCATCTTCCTTACATGGCACAGTTCCTGTCAGTGAGGGAGTTAAATGAGTATTAGATATATCGGTTGAAAAAGTAAGGAAGAATATAAGGAAAGTGAAATCTTCCTCTACCCCCCGGTCCGAACAACTTGTCCTTTGTCACGCTTAAACAGAATGAGCTTTTGTGGGCTATAGAATACTTTGCCTAATTTTCAGTGACATGATCGAGACTAAGTCTATGCCAGATTCATCGAAAATATCATATGTGCTTCTGATTTTTAAAAAAGGTAATCACTTGAGCCCCATGAATTATCGACCTATATCGCTGATCAATGTTGAGGCAAAGATCTTCTCATCCATATTATTGGAACACTTGATAAGTTGGATGGTTGAGAAAGGTATCCTAGATATGAGACAGTTTGGGTTCAGGAAAGGCATGGGGACTGATGTGGGGGGTTTACTTGTCTCCATCTTGCAAAGTAAAGCACAGAAATCAGGGCAACTGCCAATGCATGTTGCATCAATGGATCTCTCCGCAGCCTTCGACATGGTTGATAGACCAGTAATCTGACGAAGGCTTGTCGCATTAAATATTGAAAGAGGTTTACTTGATATGCTGATATATCTATACTCCAATAAAGTCTTGAAGGTTAGACTTAGCAAGGAGGGGTTGATGTATAAAGAAATTAAGTCCAGGAATGGCCTCAAGCAGGGATGTGCCTTGGCGGCTATTTTATTCAATCTCTACATGTCTGGAGCAAGAGAAGTGTTTGATTCAATTGGTTTGGTTTCTCCAAAGTTGGGAATGACTGACATAAAATGGGTTGCTTATACAGACGATTTTCTGCTCTTTGATCGAACAAAAATTGGACTGCAGAGGCTAATTGATGCTTTTTCGAAGTTCATAATAGAATTGAAATTAAAAATAAATCCTCACAAAACGGTTGTCATAAATCTGGGACAGACTAACAGGAAATGTGCGAAGCCAATGTGGTTCGTTGAGGGAACTGGGATTCGTCTGCCGAAAGCAATCGGGTATTTGTGTTATTCCTTCTCGAGCACCATGACGCAAAGTTTTCTGAAAAACTATTTAGAAATGAAGGCTATGGAAGCGGGAAAACAAATGAGTGATTGAAAGGAAATTTGGGAAATTTACAATGTCAGCATGCAGGGACTTTTATACCTTGAAGGTTATTCCGAGACTGGCGTATGGCCTTGAATTTTTCCCAGACAAACTGACTCCATATTTAAAAACTATTGAAGCCACAATCTGGAGAAAGGTATTGTTCTTTTTACTAAAATGCATACCAATGGAAGTCATTCGGTATGAGTTTGGTGTTTGTTCTTTGAAAGGTATCATGGAATGCAAAAAGATAATGTTAAACAGAAAATGTGTCACAGGCAAAAGCAATTCTATCTATAAGCAATGTAATGATAATGCTATGGAGGATTTTATGCAGAATCTTAAAATCGAAGTGGAAAACATACTCTCAAATATTAGCAGTACAATGAAATGTCTCATTGAGAGACCAACAAAGGTGAAATTGGTGATTAAAGCGTTTGACTGGGTTGGCAATAATGCCGCTATTCTGAACTTCAAGTTGTATTGCCAAACTGTATCAGCCTGGAAATGGCATCCAGAGCTAGAGAAATATCTTGTAAAATAACCCTCACGGCACCTACGAAATGGCACAATGCGGTTCAGGTGTAATGTACTGAATACAATGGTGATCCGCTTCATACAGAAACTAATCCCTGAGGATCCGAAAATATGCAGATTTTCTGCAATTGCGGGGGAAACAAACTTTGATGCACCTGTTGGTTAATTTGTCCAATGTTGAGTAAGGCTAGGTTAGATTATTTCTCGAAATTTGTTTATGACCCATCGAATGTGATAAGGGAACAGATATGGTTTGAAATGCTTCATGGTTCAGACGTTTCCCTGAAGATAAGAGTTAATGCCTTCTTGGCGAACATTTGTGATGTGACGTAACTGACTGTGGATATGCGCATATGCATAATATTTGTAAAAGTGAAGGTCCTCCTGCATTTTTGTTAGGTATCTAGTTAGTCTTTCTTTGTTTAATAAGTCATTTAGTTTTGACTTAACGTTTTATTTCTGTTCAAAGAATTTGATGTGATGCAGTGTATGTAAATGAATTTTAGATTTTGTTTATATGGACATTTTGTACTAGTATTGTTTGAGATATTCACTGAAAAGATTGATCAGAATTACGATATGTATTTGTAAGTGTATGTGTTTTAATGAATTTTATGTGGTTTTGTAACGGTTTATGTAAACCAATATACAATAAAATAAAAAATATAAATATTTGTTAATTTCTTTCTTAGGAAGCCTTTCTAATTTGACACATCTTTGACGCAGTGTCTCTGTTGCACTGCTATTGGGCCTGAAAGCATTACTCCTCATCTCTCTTCAGTAGATATGCTGTCATATTAAGTCGGAAATTGCCCGTTGCTGGCACTCTTGTCGGTTATAAACAGGTAAACTACAATTAGGGTAATCCGAATTAGAGTGCGCTTGGATTTATTTATTTTTTAATACAAAACACGTTAAATGCCGGTCCGCTGCCGTGCTGTTTTAGTATAGGTCCTACCTTTTACCTAATAGAAATAAACAGGTATATGTTTGTCAACTAGCACTTTGCTCTAACCATACACCAATTGTCCAAGTGCACTCTAATTCGGATTACCCTAATTGTAGTTTACCTACCTAGTTAATTGTATGCGTTCATGTATTGAGTTAAGGTATTTCAAGAACTCGTCCAACCCACTGCGATCACCTCTCCACATTACAAAAACATCATCGAAGTATCTTTTCCACAATGAAGTTTAGTTCACCATTGTGGATGTTTCAAGACAGAATGTGTGTATAGATGTTACATAAACAAATGTACATATGCAGGCTCCATACCTGACCCTATTAATTTACCTGCTGCCTGTAGATAAAATTGCTTGTTAAATCTGAAATGTTTATTATATAGAATGATTTTAGTGAGTTCTAATATTAACACTTTTGCTGCCTTGCAGTTTTCGTCTTCCAACAATGACCATTCTAAGACTTCCATACCAGGTTCGTGAGGAATAGATGTGACATGCTCTGTACATCAAAGGACACTAGTATGTCTTCCGCTTGTAAATTCCTCATTTCCCTTATAGTATTGATAAAATGTGTAGTACCTCTCATACCTCTGGAGATATGTTTGTTCATCATGGCTGATATTGCTGATGAATAGATGTAGTGAGTCTGCTGTGAATAATGCTAGATATCACTTCGAGAACTCACCATGCATTACTCTCAACAGGTCGCGTTTGCATACAGTAGATTAAATCACAGATGGACCATCTTTAGAATTCTTGACCATCAGGCTGCCTAGTTTTAAGGTAAGAGCTGTTCGATTTCCAGTTATAACTAGAAACTTCACATTATAAATCCAAGGCATAGTCAAATACAATGTTTATCATTTAACTGGTCGGAGAGCTGTTGAATACCAGTCCTCGTGTCCAGAAGACACCTACTTAGATCATTTAGTTCTAACCTACATCAGGTGAATGAAGAAGGGATGGGCCATGATAGATTTTGATAGATTAGCATGTACAATTATGTGAATATACCATATCTAAAGAGTGTATTCTCTGTTTTGAATGTATAGATCAACGTTAAGACTCATTCATGAAAAGGTGTGAATTCTAGCTCCTGAAGAAGGGACGTATGTCCCGAAAAGTGTAGCACAGAGATTTTATTCTTGTTGGAAATATATGGATACACTGTACTCTACACACTTCATGTACTAAACTCTTTATAATGTGCATATTAGTCCTGTAATGCTTAATACTTTTTTTGCAAAAAACGATAGATTGAATTTCTTTTACATAGTTCCAAATTGTTTGTTATACAATAATACTTGGTGTGCAGGGGACCCCAGTGTTCCACAGTGGTTTGTTTGCCTTCATTATTTTTCTACCTCGCACCCTCTTTCCTATGTACAAATGACTAATTTGTCTTGAAAAATAACAATGTGCACCTGACCCCTGGTTTTTCTTCCCATGTCTCTTCCAGGCCGATACTACTGGATATGGTGTCTAATTGTTGCCCATTTCGTGTCTGAATGTAATAGGGTAAATAACGGTGCCATGTTGGAAGTACCGAATCCTCTCCTCAAATGTGGTTATCGCCCAAAGTGCCACCATCATAGTTATAAAGTGGTATTCGATGTTTTGACACTCCTGGTCAAGAATGCATGCTGTATCCGGGCTTGCAAATTCTACTAGCCCACTAGCGTTGACAAGTAGTTTTTATGCAGGGCAAGTACCATTTGCATGATACTCGACCTTGCTGGCAAGTATGGGGATGTTTCGAAACGTATTTTTCATTTGCTGCAAACACATTTTGTTTGCAGTAAATGCAAATACAGGTTTCACTGTGAATGCTTGACAGCATTGCAGCAAATATGAAGTATGCTCATGGCGTCATGCACTGTTTTACAAAAAGCACTGCTAAATATTTTGTCAGCAGTCACCTTGGGGCAAGTGCATTTCTCTTAGGTTGAGTATGTAAAATGAGGAGCTCTGCAGGTCTATAGTGGGATTTTTAAGAATTTACAAGGCCTGTGTATGCTACCACACACTGCTCTATATTAAATCACATGCTGGGAGAATCTTATCCTTTTAACTAACAGGAACGACAGCCGACTTAAGCTTGGCAAGTTCCTGAAATCATTTTCTTTTGTTGCTTTGACTTTTCTGTTTGGATTTTCATTGATACTCATGCCACCTGGAGCTGCTCAGATAAAGAGAGTAGGGTAATAGAAAAAAGGAGTTTTTGAGGGGAAGATTTGAGTAAAGACCTTTTAAGTAAACATTATACTGTTCTTTTGTTTATGTTGCCTGAGCCATTTTGATCCATGTTCTCTTTGTGATAAGGGGTAAGTTAGTGTATTCATTTTGAGGGACAATATGTGGTAAAGTTACTAAATGGCTCTCTTTGTATTACGAATACAAACTGGCAGGTGTTCCATGGAGAGTGTGAAAAGGAGGGGAGACAAGGGAGACCCTTGTCTCATGCCTCTAAGAACTCTAAGGGGGTAGACCTGCCATTGAGTAAGACCTGGGTCAGAGGACCAAAGTGTAGGACTAGTATTGTTTGCCAGAATCTCAGTCCCAAGCCCAACCGTTGGAGGACAGCTGAGAGATAGCACCAGTCCAACTGGTCAAAAGCCTTATGAGAAACTAGGGCTTAGAGACCAGCACTCGCATTCATCTTACTATGTCGACTAAGTTAAGGGCTTCTCTAATGTTATCATAGGTGGATCGGCGGGTGCTGAAGCCAGTCTGGTCCAAATGGACAACCTCTTTGTTTGGCCCACTCACTTGTCACTTACGATTGTTCGCACAGGGTGGTTTCAACCTCTTTGACCCTACGTCCGGCTTCTTCCAGGTGTTTATCAATGGCAGAAACCTTTCCAGGCAAATTGCCCTGAATGTTCCTTATCTCAATGAGCCACTGTAGCAAGTCATCCTTCGTGGTTAACTGCGGATTGGGTGCAGTGGCACCGTCGCCGTGGACCCGGTCTACTGTTGCAAGCTCCTTCGATCAATGGTACTGGATCTGCAGTAGGTACACAATGTCTGCTGATTTCTGAGATTTTCTGGATTTCACCATGGTATGGGTTGGAGAGTGGGGTGGGAGTCTGAGGCCCCTTGCGATTTAGGACGAGGCGATTGTTGAAGGAGATGTTGTAGGGGAGCTAGGAGAATGGAGGGGGCAGACGGGTCACTTATAGAAGGTGGATTGTAGTGGAAAGGTAGTGAATCCTGGTACTAATATCAAGTGTGGAATGAGACTCCATTTTAGAAGTTGGATGCCATCTTGACATTGAGGCTTAGTGCTATAGTTATGCCAGTATGCCTAATCCCGACCTAAGGGTTAGAAGGGTGCGCGTGCGTCTTCTCGCAGTCCTGCAGAAGGTTAATTCATTACAGACACACAGTTCTCCATTTTGTCTTATCATTGGTGCATGTAACCCTGAAGGAATGTGCCCTGCAAGGCCAAGAGAGGGCCAGGATTTATCTTTGGAGAGCTATCCCACGATAAGGGCGTGAGGGCTTTAGGCCTTTGCCAGTACAGATCTTTAAGTTATAGCGGCCAGGGACCCCTGAGCCGAGGTCCCAAGCATTTGAGTGCACTGACCAGCCCAAGACCCCTGGCCATAAAACTGTAAATTGGCCATTCGATCAGGAATCGGAGAGTGGTGACTGCCTGCCCACACCATCGGTTCATTTGATTTGTTCTGCGAGGGATGCCAGGGGAGAAGGTAACACATTTAGGCTGTTGGTGGGAAAGATGTGGCGGCACCAGCGTGTCTGGGGTGGAGCGGAGGTTCACTAGTTCTGAGAAGTTATCACCACCTCGAAAGTATCCGCCTCGCTCATGTGCTTGGTACCAGGTGAGCCATAGAGCTGTGAAATAATGAATTGTGTATTTTTTTTTTTGTGTAACTAAATTACTAATTAGAGACTTTGTACCCGATGACAGAAGAAAAAGATCCCCACGTGGAAGGAGATGGACAGAAGATGTTGACACCAATCGCCTGGCATCCTGTATGGAGCAGGCTATATGTGTTTAGGGTCGCAGCATGGATTTGTAACCTACGTAATGCATGTCACTTTTGACGTTATATCTTTAAAAGCCATTGGTTATGCTATCTTTATTGGAGTGCTCCGCGGCAGCAGAGTTCTTTGCTGGCACATACCTGCATTTTTGTTAGATTAAACCTTGTTCTCCTTGCTAGAGGTGTGCAGGGCATTTTTCCCTAGTGGGTTGTATTTTTTTCTGGTGTGTGCGTTGAAAGGTTACTCTACAAACGGGTGACCCTGACCTGATCCCAGTTTTGCCGCACATCTGGAGGGGTCTGCGCCCACCTGCAGCAACCGGTCCTAAGCCTGCAACCTGTAGTGGTCTACAGGAGCTATTTTGTCAGAATGCCTGTCTGCACTTTGGCGCAGGGGTGCAGCTCCTAGGATGATGCAGGCCTTTAATGGGACCCCGTGACGGAGAAGCTCAGTGAACATGCAGATGTAAGTACACCTCTTGTGGGTGAAATCAACAGAGGACTCGGGGAAAAAGGTATGTGGATTTGTGTGTTGAAGAGGAGGTGGTGACAGTGCATGGTGGAATGGAGTATGACTGAGTTGAGTAGTGTGGAAAGACCACGTGGCGGTTATATATTTCTGAGGCTTGTGGAATCTGCTTCGATCACATGCTATGCATAGGCTGACATCTAGTGGAAGCTGCGGAGTATTACAGTTGTTGTTTTCGAAACTCGAATAGGCACGTCGACAGGGCGTGCCAGTAATACTGTCCCTAGTGTGACGTCCACTGTACCCATGGTCCTTCAGGTGTCGAGGTCCCACAGATTGTTTTTTTTTTGCCATCGTGACGGACGCTTATCGCAGGGTTCATTTCGGCTAACGCCATTTGCTTATGAAAAATAAAGACTAGTTACACTTTTCTGTCCTTTTTCCAAACCGACTTCGACTACTTCATCGACGCGGTGGAAAGGACGACCGTCAAACGAAATTCCAGACTCGACGGACCCTTTCGGCCTTGGAAGGTTGCACTGGACCTAAGCCCTTACAGTAGGGAGAGTGGGGTGGGGGGGTGGTCATTGTAGAATGCCTTTTTCCCCTCCCTTCCCTTTCTCGCCTGGCTGCCATTCCCCATAAACATGGAGAACACTCGAACACTCCATTTAAATGTTGCCCCACGTGCAACAAAAGATTCCCGTGGATAGACCAGCAACAGGTGTGCAATTTGTGTCCTAGTGCGTGATCACGACGAGGGGCATTGTCGAGCATGCAAGCTCTTTAAGCCAAAAACACTTTGGGACCAAAGAACTAAACGCTGGGCCCATCACGCCATGCAGGCCGAGGCTGCCATGTACATGGATGGAGTCTCCTGTGATGGCAGCGTTGCAGTCTTTACAGACAGTAAAGTGCAGGCCCCTGATCCCAAGAGACAGGCCGGCGGCTTGGTCACAGGGTCCACACCCGGCAGCGAAAGCACTATCACGTCCCCCAGCACTAAGCACATAGCCCGTGGCAAGGAATTGACATCATCGACCAAACACCCACACACAGTGTCAAGGGGGAGGTCCACAGAATCCCTGTCCCCTGAGCACTCGAGGTCTTGATCGCCTCATGACAGGCCCGTAAGTCTAAAGACAAACCAGATGCTGTGGCCAAAACATTGACCGAACACCGAGAGACGAGGCTGCAGTCCGCACCACTGCCGAAAGTCGACACCCCACGTTGAAAACGGCAGATAGCTCTAAAACCACTAGTTTGTCCCACCTAGTGAAAAAGCATGTCCCTAAGAGCTTCCTGAAGTCCAAACACTCTAAGAAACACTCCTCCAAGAGCCCCAATCATAAGGCTAATAAGGACAGGTCTACCTCTACTCACAGGGAGAAACACTCCTTCCCCCAGAAGGAAGGTTCCTTGGCAGGAGCCTTAAAGGCCCAGCCTATACCCCTAGGTCAAGACACTACTCCTCAGTTCCCTTGTGTCATTCTAAGTTCACCCACATAGACCGCTGAAGACATAGACTGGGTCATGACTAGGATGAACTTAATGGCCAATTTCTTCGAAAAGAACCCACAGGCATACCAAAACTTCCAAACCACACCGCCAACAGCAGAGGCTTCCACCTCTCAGCCCCCAGCTAAGAAGGCTCAACCTGATACTCTTCCTATTTCCAGTCCAGAGTGATCTGTATGATGTTTACACAGACACTGTTGACAATGAAAACTATCAAGAGACAAATCATTATTCTGATGATTAAGAGGAGGAGGTGTATAACCTAGCCTCACCAATTTAGCAGGACTCGCCAGTGGCCGATGCGCCAGTTGACTATCAGCCTCTCCATAAGGATATGTTAATTAAAGCAGCTGAACACTTTGGAATACATACCCAAGAGACTCAGCTCGATAGTCTTCGTAGAAGATATATTGGGGGACAAGGCCGCCACCCAATTCATCCCTATTCTACAATCTGTCCAAAAAAGGATTCATCCTTCCTTGGAAACACCAAACCAGACACTGGCAGTCAACCTGCGGGTTTCAAAACATTTTCGCCCAGCGCCGTCTGACCCACTCTACATCAGGGGCCAGCTTAAGCCAGATTCGCTTGTGGGTTACCACAACCCGTAAAAAAAGGGCAGGAACACTGTTAGCCTCATCGGAGGCACCCCAGATAAAGAGAACAAAAAGCTCTACACTATGGGGAAAAGGTAGCCACTTCGGCAGCTTTCCAAACAAGGATCCCCAATAATTCTGTTGGCAAGCTATAATTGCCACAAATCGGACGAGATAACTACTCTAATAGCTTCTGCTCTCGAGACTCTGAAGTCACAACTGGCCCTGGTAGCAGTGGATGGCAAGCCAACATCCAGCTGCATTCTGAAAAACAACCTAGATGCTGCAAACAATGCGGACAGAATTATTGCAGAAGGGACCATCATTAAGCGCAACGCATTGCTACGACAGTCTGGCTTCCAACTTGAGACCCACGCTACACTCCTTAATATTCCGGTGGAACCTAACGCCTAGGGAAAGCCGTACAAGACGTGTTAAAGTCCGCCAAAGAGGAATATGGCACCCTAAAATCACTTGGCCAGCTGACCAACAAACTACCAGGCCAGAGAGGCGGAAGCAATTTTTGGTTGGTTTCATGGCCAAAACTCTGAGATGCTCTGGTTACGGACAGGGTCAGGGCTCTTCCTGGGGTAACAACCAGGGACAAGCCTTGCAGGGATTACAAAGAGGCCAGCAACGATCTTGTGGCCAGGGGATGTCCTCCACATCTAGAGGTGGAGGTACACCTCCTACACAATGACAGCCTGCTACAGGTCCCCTCCCATGCCGCTCCAGTAGGAGGGCGCATTTCACACTTCACCCACGCATGGGAGGGAATCCCCACAGACAAGTGGGTGCTATCAACCTGGCGGGAGGTTATTGTCTGGAGCTCATCCAAAAACCATCAAACCATCCCCTGCGTCAAAGAAAATCAACGAAGGAAGAACTCTTCCTTCTCGAGGAGGTCACCGCGCTGCTACTTAAGGACGCCATAGAGGTCGTTCCAGCGAACGAGGTAAACAAGGGTGTTAATTCAACCTACTTCCTTGTGCCAAAGAAAGATCTAGATATGCGCCCATTGTTAGACGTAGGCCCTGCAAACACTTATGTAAAGCCTCCAAAATTCTGCATGACAACGCTACAAGAGGTAATCTCCCTGCTAAAGCGTGGAGACTACATGGCACCACTGGATATGAAAGATGCCTTTCTTCATATTCAATGTTCCCAGCACACACAAAACTCTTGCGTTTCAAAATAGCAACCCAGCACTACCAATTCAAGGTGCTACCCTTCGGAATCACCCCATCTTTGCAAACAAAACACACAACGGAACAAAAAACCTTCTATTCCAATTGGGCTTCTCAATAAACGAGAAAAAGTCCAGCCTTGTGCCAAACGCAACAAAGCAGCTCCTAGGAGCTGTCTTAAACACAGAAGCGGGGTTAGTATTTCCATCCATAGAAAGAGTTCAAAGAATGCTACAACAAATACCTCAGTATCAGGGGGCGCTTTGGGACGCCGACTGACATGGCCGCCTAGTTGTGAAGCTGCGCCGCATACTCCTATCCTTCCAGCTCCATCCTGCTAACAGAGACGAACCTGTAAGGTAACCTACGCAGAATCGAAGAGCTGATGCTCTGGTGCCTCGGGGGCTGCTTTTGTGGCTAATACGGAGCCCGAATTGGGGAGTAAAACGACATTCTTCCAGAAGACCTGGCGGACCGAAGTGGCGTGAAAGAAGACTGTGACTCCCCTCCCCCATCCACAGCGCAGAGGTGCTGAGAAACCGCGGGAGACTGTATCTGGACGTGCTGAAGCTGTGGTGCGCGCCGGACCGCGGGGACTCGAGTGGGAAGGCGGTTGTCAGTTATCCTGCAGTGGGAGGGAAAGTGCAGGGCAGGCAAACGGAACCAAGACGGGAGATCCTGAAGTGCCCTTCTGCGAAGGAGGGCATACGGGGCTCCCTCCCCGGCGTCCGCTGTGGGCGAGCGGCTAGGACGTTCGGGTCGAGGGGCCCCCTATGAATTCTGCCAGTGTGAATAAAGGTACGTGCAGCGTGCTCCGTGAGCCGTACTTGTGCTGGGCGGCCGTATTGAGGGGCGCACCTGTGTAGGAGTGCTCCCCATTAGTCCCCGATAAGAGTGGTCGCTTGCGGGTGTGGATCTGCATGCCCGCTCCAGTCTCTGTGAGGGGTCCTGCGTGGGGGGCTCCCTCTCGTCGGCCCCGGGCGGCTAAACAAATAGGGACACGGCTGGGCCTGCCCTCTATTAACAACACGGCTGTCCAGCCGCAGCAGTACTATACAACCCAGCTGTGATCCCTGAACTACTAAGCAAGCAATCTATGACACTTGCTCTGTAATCTAATCTCCTGGGGAAGAACATGTAATGCCATTGAGTGTTACCCGGATATCCCCGAGCACAATACTGGCACGAACATCAGCAAGCTTGGCATATGAAAACTGAATGTACTACGGTGAAACGGTTGCTACTGTGAAGAGGGCAGTGTATTACCAAGTATACAGAGAAGTGACGCCCTGGTTGTAACAATCCTAGCACCCAAAACCTGAAAGACCCCCTCTAAAAGTTTGCAAGGTGTATGGTGCGGAGATATACATTTTACACTCTGAATCCGTACCTCACCTTGCACCGGGGGGTCGAAGCCCGCTGACTCGTACATCTCTGACAGTTATGCCCAGGGGCAACAAGAGTGGCAAAAAAGGCCCCATGGATGCCTACACTCATTCAAATACGATATAGCGGAATGAAGGGACATCACAAGCGGCAGACACACAGGAACATGGCCCTACTGGCAATACCTCTGACCCCTACATGGCTGCGCTTCAGGCCGGATTCTCAGCGGTCAACAGTAAATTAGATGACATCGGGAGCATGATATCCTCAATCAAATCTGACCTGCAACAAGTCAACAACAGGGTTACAGAAACAAAAAGTAGGATAGGAGCGCTGGAAGACAACTCAGCTAAACACCGAAAAGATATTGCCGAAATTAAGAAACACCTGAAGGCGGTCTAAACTAAATGTGAAGACCACGAATCGAGATCCCGCCGTAACAACATAAGGGTTGTTGGACTAGCAGAAAAGCCCCTCAACGTTACTATGGAGGTTTTCCTAGAAGAGGTAATCCACACTATATTCCCTGACATGCAATTTTCACATAGAGAGAGCTCACATGTCCTCTGCCCCCTCCCGAAAACGGGAGCACCCCCGCAGACGGTAATAGCCTGTTTGCTCAATTATTGAGACAGGGACCTGATTCTGAGGAAGTCCAGAGAGAGGGGGTCCCTCACCTATGACTCTGCCAGAATACACATATATCCGGACTTCTCTAGTGGGGTACAATCAGCCCGAAGATCATTCAACCAGGTAAAGAAAGTACTCAGAGCCTGGTCTATACCCTAAGCAATTCTCTTCCCGACCAAACTCCGTCTACAGGTCTCCGGTAAAGCCCATTTCTTTGATTCTCCCGAAGAGGCCATGCGCTATATAGAGCACAACATCCCGCTACCCTCGAACAAGAGGGCTCAATCATCCGCTTCCAACACTTGAAGGCGCTCTGAGGTCCGTGGAGTTAAATAAAGTCAACGTAATTTCTGTTTAGCTATACAATTGCGCGGCGCCCTCTGGAGCGGTCTGATTGTCTCAGATAGGTGGTACCCTCATAAGCCACCCAATGTTACAAAGGTTGAAACAGTTTCAAGAGGTTACACTGACCAGTTGGGGGGGGGATGGTGAGGGTGGGGGGACGGAGGGGGGAAAAGGCCAGTTGCCTAGTTGGGGTTGAGAACTTTACAATGGATGGTATTCACGTACAACCTCTATGGTACTCATTCAATATTGTACATCGTCCAAGCAACGTTGTATTACTGGAAATATTGAAAACAACTGACCAGTGCACAGAAAAAACGGCACCAGACCCAGTGAAGAACTCCGCAAGCCCAGGTGAAACAGTCCAGCAATGGCCTCGACACGGCAAGCACAAGGGATTAGGCTCCTGACATGGAACATCAGGGGTCTGGCTCATCCGATTAAGGCAAGGAAACTCTTAACATACGCCAATAGACACAAAATTGATATTCTCCTACTACAAGAGACTCATGCTACCAAGAAAATCACTGACACATTTGCTCCAACATGGGGATCCATGAAAGTGGCCACAAACTACTCGACTCAGGCCAGAGGTGTGCTCACGGCGGTACACAAACGGACGAACGTTCAGTTATCCAGGGCCGAAATTGATATTGAAGGCTGCTATGTTATTATATGGGGGCGTTACAAGGCACAGAAACTATAGTGATGAATACCTATGGTCCTAATATTGACACTCCTTCTTCCTACCTAAAGATTCTGAGCCTAATATCACCAATTGGCCAAGCAAACGTAATATGGGGCGGCGACTTCAATACGGCCTTAGACCCGACTCTAGACCGTATGTCAGATGGCAGCAAAAATCAATCCAAGGCAGCACTGACTATTCTACAAGCCATGTCTGTGCTCCCTTTAGCGGACGCATGGAGAGAGATGCACCCAATGGCAAGGGAGTATACCTTTTACTCGAGTGCGCATGGCTCCTGCTCACGCATAGACTATTGGCTGTGCTCTCTAAATCTTATTGTGGAAGTGAGCGAATGTTGGATTCTCCCACGGACCATGTCGGACCACGCCCCAGTCCTGCTTGAATTACTGCCACACAACGTGGAAACCACCAGCCGTAACTGGAGAATGCCTCCTACCCTGCTGAGAGATGATACTATAACAGAAACACTGAGAACGGATTTGGTGGACTTCTACAAGCGCAACTCCGGCTCGGTGGGCTCTGTGGCTACAATCTTGGAAACCTTTAAAGTTTGGTTAAGAGGGCAGTTAATGTTGCAGTCATATTGGGCGCTGCGGGAAATAAGAACAGAGTTGGATCATTTTGAGCGTAAGCTAAAGGACCTTGAGACTGCATATGCTCTGAACTAAAATGAAACCTATCTCCTAGAAATATCCAAGCAACTGAAAAGATTTAACTCACTGGCTTAACGAGAACTGCACTATGTGACACAGCCCAGCCCATGAGAGCCAGAAAATATGGAGAGGGTAACAAAACGAGCCGTGCGATGGCTAACCTTATCAAAGCGGAACAGGGAATGAGACATATGACCAGCATAACTGATGGGGGGGCGTGGCGAGCGTGCATGCCGTAAAGTCGTGCATTCGCGAAGCTCCTGCCCGCGATCCTTGTGCCGACTGCATCGTGCTATTATACCCATGAAATTCGCAAAAAGGTTTACCTCTGCTGATAGGGAACCTCTCCCTGCTGCAGCGACCCGACTCCCGAGCGAAATCGGAGCCGACAACACCCTGATCAAGCCGGGCACAAAGGCACCCCTGCGCACCCAAGATGTCGGCGAACGCTGCGACTCCGGGTGCCACCGAGTGAGCAGCGAGGTTACAGTGAGACCGGAGGAAAGCTGCCCTCCCCGGCCCGCGCCGAGTCGACCTAATGTCCAGCTCATAACCCGACCTCAGTCTCACGAGGATTGGAGGGGATATCACAGGATTACATGGTGCTGGGACCTGCGGATCGACAGCTGCCGGCAGCTAAGAGGGAGGGGGAATCCACGCAGATTGCATCGGCGGAGCTGGAGGTGTGGGCTTCCCTCCGCCGCCCGAACGCACGGGCGCTGGGCTCCCTCTGACTGCAGCCGGCAACGGAGCACAGGGGAATAGACATCGGCGGCCCGCGAAGGGCCAGGAGCACAAAGGAGCGGTCCCGCACAACGGGACCTGAAATCTTGTCTCGGTGGACCGGACCTTGAGGACACGTGTGATACCTGGAGCTGGACCCCAACATCAAAACAGTGAGTGGCTGCCCTGCATTCCCAGCCTCCCCCCCCCCCCCACTGCTAAATATATTTGCTTGGCTATAGAAAATGAGGTGAGGGGCTATACCGGAATGCGCCGGCTCAACCATCATGATGCGTGGGCACAGAGACTTGAATTAACAGCCAGGCCAAACCCCAAAACCCCTAGCTACGGCCTACAAAGCAAAGACCTTGACACAGCTCGCAGGATGACACAATAGACACCCTCGAACAAGCCAGATAGATGTCGGATTGGCACGGGGATAAAGCACTTAAAGGATTCACACTCCACACAGGGCGGGTGTCGGAGCCCTGCATAACCACAAACTAAGAGATTGCATGTAACCGCAAGAGCCCTGAGGTCTCCTCCACACCCAACCTCGGAGGAGAACCGTCAACGCACGCACCCTTGGCTGGGGATTTATCTGGCCCGTTTGAACGCTGGAATTGCCGTGCCGCTGCAGCCGCACCAGAGCCAGACCGCAGCTGAGTGCAAAGCCCAACATAACCAGGAATGTCCCTGGGCTACCACTAGCAGAGTCACGAAAAGCTGAACCTAACCGGACGCGGCCAAAACGTGCAACAGAGGAGAGTTCCACCTGCAGTGCATCACTGAAAGCCAGTAATCATATAAGTACCCACTGAATAAAGAGGTCAACACGGCAGCCCCGAGAGAAGCAATGTCTCCACCTAGAACCAAACCGAAACTAACAACAATGGACTCTTACACGACGGTCAGGCCCAAACAACTGCCACAGCCTGAACCCATGGCCGTTGACAAACCATTGCACACGGAAGCAGTAACTAAAGACATGCAACTTCTTCAGGCCATTGCAGCGCTCCGCACCTCTATCGAAAACAAGATAGATGAAATGAAAGCAGACATGCAGTTTATGTGTCAAGATGCACGCAACCTGACAGAAAAAGTGAACGCCAACGAAGCCATCCTACAGGACAATGTTGAAAATACAACAGATCTGAAGAAGCGAGTCCAAGACCTGGAACAAAAAAGTGGCAAGATTAGAAACACGATCCGAGGACGCAGAAGGTCGCGGACGGCGCAATAACATCACAATTTTAGGTGTTCCCGAAGACATGGAAGGCCCGGACCCTACAGATTTCATAGAGACAATGCTACAACAGGAAATTGGAGCAGGAAAACTCTTGCAAGGGTTTTCAGTAGAACAGGCTCACAGGTCCCTCCAAAAGCACCCTCCACCAGGCTCGCACCCACGTCCGATTATTGCCAAAATTCTAAATTTTCGCGACAGAGAAACAATATTGCGATTTTCCAGAGAAGGCAGAGAAATTAGAAGGCAAGACTTGACAATAGTCCTGTATCCCGATTATACCCGTGCAATACAACGCGCCAGGAATTCTTTCATACCGGTAAAGGCGAGGCTGCGAAAACTTAATCTCAAATACATGTTGCTCTACGCTTCTCGTCTCAAAGTCCTCTATAAAGGGAAAGCAATCTTCTTAGAGACCCCAGCCGCAGCAAACATGTGGCTTGAACACAATAACCTAGCAGACGACGGAGAGGAACCACCAAAAGCAGACAAAAGATAAAACAAGAAGCTACAACTACCAACACCGGTCGTAGATCCCACACAGAAGCACAATTTAGCCAATCGGCCTGTAACTGGGACCGTAATACAAAGATAGCAATATCGGGCAGAAGCACAAGGAACCACAAGCAAACACGTTGATGGCCCATCCCCGCAAGAAACGTGCAAGTCAAACACTCGCACACCGCCCGCACCGGAAGGCCTGGAAGTTAAATGCAACTGCTGGGGGCAGTTCGCAGTTAAGTGGTTTGGACAGTCCATTCACTAGAATGACAGTTAAAAAAGTTGGTACGTCTCCGAATTGCATTATGATGGTGGCAAGGAGGGAGGAGGGAGCGGGGGATGCGCCCCTGAAACCCAGGCAAACAGATGAAGTCCCTTATTCCAAAATCCTAACCCAGGGTGCTCCACCCGGAAAACTACAAAGACTGCAATGCCCCCCATAAAGGGACATGGCTATGAGAATAAAAATAATGACATGGAACGTTAGGGGCCTTGGCACTTACCTTCGAAGAAATAAAATCAAGTCCTACCTGCACAGGAAAGGGGTCATGATAGCGCTCTTACAGCAAACACACTGCACTGAGGAGTCTATGGCCAAACACCGGGAACGCTGGGGCGGGCAGGGGTATGGAACTGCTTACTCTAAGTACGCGAGAGGGGTATACACATGGATCCACCCCCAACTTCCATTTCAACTAACCAAAGCCGTAAGTGACCCAGAGGGCAGATTTGTGATACTGTGGGGACACATAGAACAACAGGAAGTGTGCATAGTGAACTCCTACCTCCCCAATAACAACATGCCGGCCCACCTCGACTCAATGTATGCTAAAATCACACGACTCAGAAATGGCCTATTCATATGGGGAGGGGATTTCAATTGCACCCATAACCCAGAACTGGATAGATCCTTACCATTACCCAAAGGTCCGTCAGTGACCACAACTTCACTAAACACCATGACGGATAGATTAGATCAGACATAAATATAGATAAAAAACAAACATTTGAAAAAGCGGGCACCTCCAACTACAGGTGGTCCCCCGAGGAGTGCCTCCTAGGAACACACCCCAGGCCAGCCAAACTCAAACACTGGTGAAACTTATGGACTTATATTGTCTAAAAGACAAATTGCCATGGCCTGGAAAAAACCTGCAGGGCCAAACTACAAGGCATGGCGTAACGAGCTGGAAAGATGGATCAACGTGGAAACAAGAGCATGGGAAGATAGCATTACCAGGTCAACCGACTAATCAAGCTCTACCCTGGAGATATGGAAAGAAATGACCAGTAGCATGCTTTACTCCCCAGATGATAAACCCCCATGAACAAAAGCGGCCTTGGCCACACCGAATTGCAAGATCACAACACCCATAGCAGAGACATGCACAGATTGGGTCAGACCCCCGGAGCCCTGGGATTCCCCCCCGCTCCCAACACCCCACCCTATTGCTCAGCAAGAAACTGAGTAAAGCTATTGAGACTAGGAGACAGTTGAACGTTGTTAAGTTACCTTTATAAAAATAAAAACGTTATTGTTTATTAAGCAATACTGTTAATCCTGTCTGTAACTGTATGGTAACAAATGCCAATAAACAAATTTCAAAATAAAATGACCAGCATAACTGATACCGACTGGAAGGTCTATATGAAGCTGGGCGACATCAATGAGATATTCCGGAAGTTCTACAGTACACTATATCAGAATAAAGATACTGCTTCCCCTAAGGAACTATGTGACTACATGGACTCATTTCCCCTGCCCAAATTAGATGAAACAGATAAAGTCGAACTAGACTTACCCCTGACCGTTGAAGAGATTGAACAAGCAATCATGGACCTACGAGCTGGTAAGGCTCCTGGATCTGACGGTATCCCAGACAATTTATAAAAGACTTTCAAAACAGAACTCGCCCCTAAGCTACTCAAGGTATGGGAGGAGGCACTGGGAAAGGGGTCACTGCCCAACACTATGAGGGAAGCAATAATTACCATACTCCTCAAACCGCACAAGCCACCTCAAGACCCTACCTCCTACCAGCCCTTGTCCCTAATCATTTCGGACGCCAAAATATACGCAAAAGCGATTGCCAACCGGCTCATAAAATATATGAATAAATTAATCCACCCTGATCAATCGGAATTTATTCCCACCCGCTCCACAGCATTACATCTCAGGAGTTTCTTTTCCATTTCCTCACAGTTGGACCCGAAAGTTAAGACTGCAGCGATTACCCTAGATGCTGAAAAAGCATTCGACTCTGTATCATGGCGATTATATGTATGAGGTCCTGGGAAAAATGGGGTTTGGCCCGATATTTATCAGCTTCATCCGAGTCTTACACACCGACCCCAGAGCAGGCATTAGAACTAACAGCTCCTTATGCTCCTTATTGGCAAGCTTTGCACTAGGTAGAGGAACCAGATAAGGTTGCCCATTGTCACCCCTCATATTTGCGCTCACCATAGAGAGTATGGCAGCCAAGTTACAGTATGAG
The DNA here is from genome assembly GCF_040938575.1 of Ambystoma mexicanum. Lineage (NCBI taxonomy): Eukaryota > Metazoa > Chordata > Amphibia > Caudata > Ambystomatidae > Ambystoma > Ambystoma mexicanum. The sequence continues at coordinate 355,651,235 of NC_090922.1, forward strand.
CATGGGTGGAGGGGTATTTGCATAAGGGACAAACCGACCTTATACATTAATAACTACGCCCCCTATCTGGTCCTCTTAGAAAATAAACTGAAGGTATGGGATAGACTTCCAATATCATTATACGGAAGAATAGCACTACTTAAAATGGTAGTAGTGCCAAAACTATTGTACCTGTACTGTAATATTCCAATATGGCCCGGCAGGCTGTTTTTTCAAGCACTGCAGAAACTCGCTTCAAATGTTGTCTGGAGTGGGGGCAATAGCAGACTACAGTGGCCTAAACTGTGTGAGAGGTATGAATCAGGGGGCCTAGCTGCCCCAGATTTTTAATTATATTTTCAGGCAGCCCAGGCACACTTCGCAAAATACTGGGCAGGGCATGTTGAATCATATGCCCATATACAAGCCGAAAAGTTTGCGACTACTCCATTGAACCTTCGGGCGATGCCGTTCGCCAAGGCCAAAAGAAACTATGGTGAGGTTGACCCGGTTGAATCCACTGTAAGAGCCCGGTCACGAATCTTTGAGAGGGTGGGATGTGTTGCTCGATTTTGGCCTTATGCGTCGTTGTGGCATTACCAGATCTTGAACCCACCCTAGACACAGCACTGCAGAAATAATGGGACCCAAGGAAGGAAATGCGAGTGGGAGACTTATATCCAGACGGTCTAGTAACATCATTGCAGTACCACAGGCTAAAGTCGACATGTAGGAAGAAGTGGCCCTCCTTCCCAGAAGCCCCCCCCCCGCTCATCCATTTGTAACTGAGATTATGTCACCAGAGGGCTTTACGGGCAGCATCTCCACTTTTTACAATGCTGTCCAATGACACGCTCCCTCCAAAAATACAATGAAAGCAATTTGGGAAAGGGATCTGGGAATCTCTATAGATGACACCCAATGGACTAGATATTGCCAATACACGAAATCCATCTCAATAAATACAAACTTTAGGCTAATTCAGTTCAAGATACTGAATCATCTGCATATCAACCCAAGCAAAATAGCTAAATTTGACCCTGCCGCGCTGCCAGAGTGCCCCAAGTGCCAGGCACCAGCGGCAAATTCCTTCCACATGTACTGGGACTGCCCTTCGCTTAAGCAATTTTGGGAACAGGTGGCCGAGACAGTGATCGATTATTATTGACCTCCAAATCCCAGCCACTCCAAGGAAATATCTACTTGGAGACATAGGTAAGGTCCTGATCAGAAAAAGACGCCTTTTCGCGGTGGCCGGGGCTGTCGCCAAGAGGAACATTCTACGAGCCTGGATGTAATGTTCTGTATCAACAAGCAGGGGGGCACACACACTCTCCAAATCTGTCCCAAGCTGGCACAGAAAGTATGGAGATAGGCACTCAAACAGGGGATGTTCCCATCCTCCAAACATGTTCCAGGGATACTCAACACTCTAGCAGACACTGAGAAGAGATCCCCTACCAGAGGAAAACGAGTGGTAACCAGACACAAGCGTCATAGACCACATCTTTTCACAGTGGGGTTACCCCACGCTAGACTGGTTCGCTACAGGAGAAAACAAATAATTGCCAGACTTTGCGTCCAGCTATCCCCAACCAGACTCGAAGGGGAACGCCATGTGGATGAGCTGGTCAGGGTAATTTGCTTACGCTTTTCCCCCAACTCCTTTAATGAGCAGGGTAGTGAACAAGATTCACAGAGAACAAATGACGCTCATCCTAGTTGCTCCTATGTGGGAAAGACAGCCATGGTATCCACATCTGCACAAACTGGCGATGTGTGATGCCATCAAACTCCTGTGCCAAACCAACTTATTGACCCAACACGGGGAAATAACAGTGCGCCCTCAGCCACACTCAATGAACTTGGCCGCATGGTGTATGGATATCCTCAAGGAGACATGAAATCAAACACCCGACACTGCTATTTCGTCAAGTGGAGAAGATTTGTAATCTGGTGCCAGTCTAAACAAATAAACCCCCAAGAATGTACTCCGTCTCATATTCTAAATTGTATGATCCACTAGTTAGACTCAGGGTTAGTATTCAACTCCACAAAGGTCCACCTGGCGGCTTTATCTGCGTACACCACCTCTCAAAGTAAGGTATTGTGGTGGAAAACCTGTCATTAAAGCATTAATGGAGGGAGTAAAGAGACTCCACCCTCCAATTTCAAACCCACGCCAGGCTGGGATCTCAATGACACCTGACATACAAAAATGCTTTCTTAGTGCTATTAGTCCCATAAGAAGAGTTAGTGAATTGCAAGCATTGTCAGTGCAGGATCCTTTCTTTGTCATACACAAAGACAAATTGGTTTCACATACACATCCTAGGTTCTCTCCTAAGTTCATTTCCAAATTCCACGTGAACCAATCCATTCAGTTGCCGGCCTTCTTCCAGAATCCAACTAGCGCAGCTGTGGTAAAACTCCACACACTAGATGTAAGGAGGTTGGTCCTTTACTATGTAAACGAGACTAGACCGCTTAGGAAAACAGACCAACGGTTTGTCTCCATAGCACCAGGCAAAGAAGGAGACCACGTTTCCAAAAATGCCATCTCCAGATGGATAGTGAGATGCATACAACTGTGCTATTCATTATCAAAAAAATCACTGCCTTTCACACCACTCCACAAGGAGCAAAGGAGCTACTCTTGCATTTATCGCAAATGTCCCCTTAGACAGCATTTGCAAAGCAGTTACATGGAGCTCAGTACACTCTTTCACTCAGCACGACTGCATTGACACCCATTCCAAAGCAGATACAGGTGGGACAAGCGGTTGTAAAACATATATTTGCCACAAACCTTCTCACAACCCACCACCTTCTCCTAACACTGCTCGCTAATCTATGTATAGCATGTGATCTAAGCAGGTTCCACAAGCCTCACAAGGGATACATTACTCACCGTAATCATATTTCTGATGCTTGTATCTGCTTAGATTCACATGCGCCCACCCTTCCTCCCCTGATAGAAGGTGCATGGATGTTGCATGAGCTTCTCTGGGATTTATCTGCTTGGATACACCTATACACGCGCTACACTTCATGCTACCTCATGTCAGAAACAAAACAGTCTGAGGGACCTTGACTCAGGAAGGACCATGGGTACAGTGGACGTCACACTAGGCATAGTATTACTTGCACGCCCTGTCGACGTCCCTTTTCGAGTTTCGAAAACAACAACAGTAATACTCTGCAGCTTCCACTAGATGTCGGTCTATGCATAGCATGTGAATCTAAGCAGATACAAGCATCAGAAATACCATTACGGTGAGTAATGTATCATATATGTATATTTTATTATTTATTGTTGGTATAAGTATATGAGAAGAGAATTGGAGAAGTGGGATCCTTTCCGAGGTAGGGAAGAAGAGTGTGCCATGTTTTGAAAAAAGATGGGGGAATACAGAAGTAGTGGCTCTGTATAATTAGAGGGCTCAAATTCCTGTGCCCAATATATTTGGGGTGGGGGGTTAATGTGAAGTAGTGGTTGTAATGTTAGTTTGTTTTAGCTTGTTGTTTTAGTATTTAACTTATATTGTGCAGTGGGAGGGCCCATGGAAGAAGCGGTGTGGGTGTTGTGTGGGTGGAGACTGTGCGCATAGAGTGAGCAAGAAAAAAAGGGTGTGTGGGTAGGGAGCGGCAGGGGAGCGGGAGCGGCAGGGGAGCGGGAGCGAACGACTAGTAGGAACGCTTAAGACAAACTATTTTTTTTATGTGGTGCGACATTTTCGTGTGTATGGTTTTTCAACATGGGGCTAGTTACGCCGTTAGAGTTCATGTGTAGTGCATTGCCGTTGTATAAGGTTAAAATTAAGTAATACAATAAGAAGTGGGTGGCAGAGACACAAGGGGGGATGTTTTGATCATGACCATAGCAGGGTCCAAACAATAGAGGGATACTGGAACACATGTACACATTTGTGGCCGCTAAATATGAAGGTAAAAAGCTCCAAAGGAGGAAATGGATTTTAGAACTATGGAAAATGATTGAGGACATAGAGGACAATGATGAGTGTAAATCCCAGTGTGACAACGACTCCACCCCGACAGTAGTTAAAGCAGTAGTATCTGGGGAAAAACAGTAACCTCTGCTTGCAGTAGGATGCTATCCAACCCTTCCGGCCACCAGATTTACCAATCCAATGTATGTGCCCTCGTCGGTCACAGGAACACCCTCATCTGTTACCACCCACATTCCAAACGAATACTAACACTGCCGTACTGACAAATATCGAGAGAGAGATGGATAGGAAACCACAGAAGGAGCTAGAAGAGACATTAAAAGCAGCCCAGATGGAGTTGGCACGGTTGAGGGCCCTTGAGGTGGAAGGAAGCAAATTAGGGTGTGGACTAGACGAATGGAGGGCAGGAGACATTTAGTTTAGATTGGATAATATTACGATCAAGGATGTTCCCATTGAGAACGGGGACGTGTGATGAACGAGGGGCGCAAAGTGTAGACTATGGGTCAGCAAGGCCGGATGGAGATCCAATAAGGAGTTGGAGTAGGAAGTTTGAGACACAGTGGATGAATTGGAGGACGAAGAAGAGATGCCGGTAATTACCCCAGGGGTAGAGAGCTTGTGGGGTCTGCAATTGACAAACAGATTTGGGCGAGCAGAAGTGGCAAGGAAAAAGGGGAGTGACAGCAAGAAGAGGAGTGGGCACATAGTTGCCATTATTGCATAAATGCCCCAGGAGGGCGCAGTATATACCTTGGGCTCAGATGGGCAAAAACAACCTAATCAAAGCCCTGCCGCCCCTCACTGCATGGCTGGGAAATGGATATATGCTTTTGAAAAACAAACTGATGGTATCCCTTTAGCATTGGAAGACATAAAAGGTTTGCTTGTAGCAATTGTTGGGGATCAGGCAGGGGATGTTTGGGTTAAGGCTGGATATCCAGGAGTAAAGATAGGTGATGTACATGATGGGGCACTTGAACAACATCAGAGCGCAGGTGTGGGCCACACGTGCAGGCATATCCAAATACACCGGATTTGCAGTCCATAATGCAGTATACAATGGGGGATGATGAAGACCCCCGCTCAATACGTTTTGAAAGTACATGACATGTGGAGGGCAGAGATGGGGGGGGGGGAGATGGGACCGCTCAGTTCTGCTTTTTTACATTGTTATTAAAAGGGGATTGCCCAAGGAAGTACAGAAGGCTCTCGATAAGATAGTCGGTACAGTGGCGAAAAAGTGGCCCGAAATACAGACTATAATTATACATCACTGTAAACGTATCAAAGAAAGAGAGAAGGAAACAACACAGAGGTTTCAGGCTGAGGAAGCAAAACCAGTACAGAAGAAGTTGGCACAAATAGCAGTTGAAGGGGCGATTGTCGCAGTGACTCGAACAGACTCAGCAGAGCAGAGAGTGGGGTGAGCGGGCGCAAGAATGGCAACATTCCGGCCAGGTGGAGGGCAATGGAACGGTGCGTCTCAGTCACATTACCCTGAGTGGTACCAAGGGGGTCAGCAGCGAGGAAGAGGAGCGTTCTAAAGAGAAAGGGATGGGGTGTTGGATTCGGAGGAATGGGGCAGAGAGGGGGAGCAGGACTAGTTCAATCTTGGGGATGTGGAAAAATGTGTCATTTTGTGAGGGAGTGCAGGAGAAGGATAGGGGTGGGATACAATTCCTATACTACTGCGTTCCCAACACCACAGCAACAAAACTTCCCAGCTCCCCCCATGCCCACATGAATTCCGTATGAGATACACAAACGGGTCAATTCATAGAATTCAACGCAGAAGTAGCGCACGCACCTGGCGCAGAGAGGGAGCGTGCACCACGCGTAGCGAAAAACAGCAATTTGGCGCACTCTGTATTTATGGATTTCCCAAGCCATTTGCAGCCGTGGCGCAGTGAAGATCCAGCAGTGCCAGTAATGCCCCCAAGAACACCCCTTGTGCCAGGAAAAGCCATAGAAATCCCCAATACGGCGCAAAGGGCCGCGCTAACCCTGGACCATAAAGCCCCCCTACATCGTAATCGCATGAAAAACTGCTCGTACCCCACTCGGCCAGCCAAATCGCGTCAAAATCTCCTCACGCACCCCCCTTGAATACGCGTACCCCGCTCGCACCAGCCAAATCACGTGGAAAGGGCTGTGCATGTGGTGACAGGTGTTGGGGGGGGGGGTCCCCCCTGTGGCGTGGCCTACCTGCGGGGCATGGTCCCGGGTAATGGGCTGACTGCGCGGCATGGTCACGGGTGCAAGGGGGGGTCCCCTGTGGCGTGGGCTGCCTGCGGGGCATGGTCAGAGGTGTTGTCATGGCCACAGGCCCCAGAACACAAAAACCACACCATCTAGTGATGGGGGGCAATGGGTCACTTGACTCACTCATGTCCCTTTCGGTCTCATAAACACATGGGCCCTGGCTGGACTCAGTCCTGGCACCTTTGGCGCCAGGCTCATATAGAGATGTGAGCAGGAACACTTTATTTCAGTGCAGGAGTGCTTTTATTTTACTTCAGTGCAGGAGTGCATTTTTTAAAAAGAACTTTCCAAGTGCTGAAAGCCATTATTCCAGAGAGCATCCCCATGTGCTGACTCATCAGGCGTGGTTGCCAAGGCCTGGTCTTCAGGTGCTGACTCATCGGGTGTGGCAGGCAGGCTGAACCTGGTGGGCGTGGCTTCAGAAGCTCAGCTATATAAGCTGCTCCATCCTTAAGGCCTGTGCTTCGCGTTACTGTGCACTCTTGTGCAACGTGACGCTCATCGCCATTTGGACCAGTTTACTTACCTTTGAAACCAGGAATTTTCCAGCATACTCACCTCCAGGAAACTGGTGCTTCATCTGCCGACTCATCTCCTGACATCCAGTGATCTTGATCCCAACGCCACAGCACCGCGCTCCGCATCCACGAACTCGGACCCTGTGAAGAAGAAGAAAGACCAGGTTAGAACATCCGTCCTAGGGCCGCTCCGCATTTGAACCCGCGCGCCCCCTAGTTAACAACTTACCAGCTACTGTACCGCTGCAGCTTTGTTCCTCGTTCCCTCCAGCTTCCTGCTCGAGATCCGCAGCTTCTGCCGGACCGGCAACATCACCTGCAAGGGAAGAAAACAAAAGACCAAACATCAAAAGTGGGACGGACTGCAACACAAGACAACAAACTTTACAATTCAACAAAAATAGACGAGGAAAGACAAAGGCAAACAGGAACACTTACCTGAAGTATAGTGGCTTAGTCGCAGCTGGTCAGGACTATCACGTGAACGGGACCAGTGAAGGAACTCGGTCCAGATCATACAAGCGCCCCTGCCAGAAGCAGCAGGACGGAGTGCTCGCCAAAGCTAATTAACAGGTGAGCTTTCCAGGGGCAGCACATCCCACGGGTACCACGGTTTGGGAGAAGGGGTCTGGGAAAGGATCAGGCTCACAAGCTTGCATACTCACGCCCCCTATTCTCCATGCAGGAGCAGTCCCGCACAGCATCACCTATTACCACCAGTCACCACATAAGCGCAGAACGCGAAGTCTGACCCGAGCGACCTCACCCCGGGAGTGCTGCAACCGTGCAACAAAGCCTCTGCAGAGACCAGGTGAGCGTAACAGGTGTTGGGTGGTCCCCTGTGGCGTGGACTGCCTGCGGGGCATGGTCACGGGTGATGGGTGGTCCCCTGTGGCGTGGGTGGGCTGTCTGTGGGGCATGGTCACGAATGATGGGTGGTCCCCTGTGGCGTGGGCTGCCTGCGAGGCATGGCCATGGGAGATGGGTGGTCCCACAGGGGACCCCCTACACCCGTGACCATGCCCCACAGGCAGCCCACGCCACAGGGGACCACCCAACATCCCTGACCATGCCCCGCATGTTGCTCAACTGATCCTGGCGCCCCACTTCTCCACAAGCTGCCGGGCCTTGCTTTGGGTCCTGGACCTGAAGTCCTCCCAGCGCTTCAGGACGCGTTGGTAGTTGCGTGATGCCTCCCCCACTGTGTTGATGGCATCCACGATGTCCTCCAGATCTTCCTTCGTCCTTCCTTGTCGAGGCACGATGACGAGAAGAGGGCATCATAATGCCCCAGAACTTGCTCCAACAGGATGCCAACTTCATTGGCAGTGAAGCTGGCAGCCCTCTGCCTCTCTGACTGGGGGTTGCCACTAGCCCCAGATGGTGTTTGGTCCGACATGGCAACCCCTGAGGCAGATGTGGGTGGGCAACTGGGTCCTGGGGCTGGGCTGTGGAGCGATGGTACAGCAGTCGGGAGTCTTCTGTATCAGCAGAGGGGGTTGCAGCAAGAGGACCTCTGGCAATGTCTTCTGTGAGGCACCAAATAACAGGGCAGGTTGGCAGCAGGTTGGCTGGCAGCAGCAGATGGCTCGTAGGAGGCTGCTCAGGGCTTTGGGGGGGCAGGTAAATGGCCTTCTGGGCAGGAGCGCGGTCCTAAGGAAAGGCCCTAAGCGCGTAAGTGACGTGACTCACGCGGGGGGTGCCTTCAGCGCAGGTTAACGCGGGACTGCACTTTGCTGTATGTGGTTTTCGAGGATACCACGCGTGTGTTTCTACTACTTGTGGTTTCACACACACACACGACATCTTCATATCGCTTAGAGTTCGTACTTCTTGTTTTGGCCGGGGAGTTGCCTACGCGCATGTGTTTTTCTTTTCCACGCAAGGCAGACAGTGAGTCGCGCATGCTTATTTTTCCCACTGTGGTCCCCCTGTGTGTCACTTAGCCCGTTCTCCAGCATGGGGTCTGGCATGGATTCACATGCTCATGAATATTCCCCGTCGTCAGGCTGGGAATCCTCGGTAAAGAAAAAATCAGTATCAGTTTTGTTTCTGATCTGTCTTTCTTAGTAGTAACCAATCACTGATCTCTGGGTCATACTGCCCCCAGCCAACGACTGCCCTCTCCCTAAGCCCAGCCCCTGGCAGCCATCCTCAGATTTTTACCGCACGCTCAAGTGTTGGGAGTCCTAGTGTTTAGCTCTCGAGTTTTTTTTTACTGCGTTTTCACGTTTTTTTCAGGAGAATTTCTCATTTTTTCGGTTTAATCGAGCCTCAAGCTCCACCGTTTCTACTTCTGATAACGGGGACCCGTTTCGAAATTCTACTACGCCCCTCAAGGGTGAAGTTTTCGTCAAGTTTACACTTCTCGGAGGATTCTGGAAGATCTGCGGCCTACCTCAAGGACATGGCCCAGGACAAAGGGAGCTCGACGCCCGGATCCAAGCAGTTCAGAAACTGCCCAGGATGCGGATTATATAACGTTTTCAAGGAGGACGAGCATTCGCAATATCTCTACTTCCTCCATGGGGACAAGACGCACGTGGAGAAGGACTGTGCGTTCTGCAAGAACCTTTCTGAACGGACCAAACAAGATCGTCGTTCCCGCCTCGCCACCTGGCTGGAGAAGGGCACAGCAAGTGAGAAGGCAAAGAAGAAGTCTGAGCGGGCTTCTAAGTCCTTTGAGGGCGCCCTGGCGACGGGGGCCCAACAGAAGGCCAAGCACCGCGAGTCCGTGGGCTCCGGGAGCGCCGAAAGGTCAGGCTCTTCGGTTGCCAAGCAGGGCGCTACTTCCCCGGCACGTTCGACCATGAGCCAGCGCTCTGGGTCGGGGAAGAAGAAGTCCGAGAACCTGGGTAGGCTGCTGGAGCGGACCCGGTCGATCTCGAGGGGGGAGCGAGGTGTTGACCCTTCCCCCAAGGCGAAGGCCCAGGACGCACCTAAGGTGGTGAGGGCCTTGATCCACCCAGCTAAGGGCTCTACCGAAGTGGTCTCTGCGACCCTGGTGGAGCCGGCTGAGACTACGCCAATGGAAACGGCCTCTGGGCCCAGAGTATCCCTGCCGCCGCGGAGGGAATCCTCTTTCCAGCCCATCGCTAAGACCCCGGTGAAACCCCCGGCTGAAAAAAAGGGGGGGGGGCGGTGGCAGTTACAGAATCGGAATCAACCTCTGAGGAGGAACTGGTGGAGACCGAGAGGGGCCTCAACTAAAGGTCCGTAGGCCTCAACGAGAGGTTCATAAACCTCAACGAGAGGTTCGAGAAAGTTCAATCCCAGGGGACGGTCCCTGCTGACGTGATCGAGGATAGCGACGAGGACGACGAACAGGGCCCACTGGAGCGGCCATCCCGTCCGTCGCAGCCATTGCCTGAGCCCCAGGATAGCTCGGCGGCCATTTTGTTGGCAATCCAATCCTAATGTACCGAGATAAGGACGAGTTTACCACGCACCCTGACGGAGGAGCCAGAACCAGGCCCGTCAGGAAGCCCTCTGAACAAGCGGAGGAGAGTCCACCCCACTCCGCCCTTTGTGCCTGCGAGACCGGTGGACCCTTCATTCCCCTCACCGGGAGAGGATACGGCAACAGATACGGCGACCGGGATGAACGATGACGGTGGCGATGACACAGTAGACATCCCGTCGTCACCCCCCGCGGGCGTCCCCAGCCGACGAGGTTGGCTCTTTCCACGCCATGATAACCAGGGCATCTGAGCTCTTCCAGCTCTGCCCTGAAGAACAGAAAAAGGAGGGGTTTCTGTACCAACGACGAGAGGCTAAGAGGAAGACGGTCCTCGCGGTGCCTTTACTCGACGACATCTGGGACGAGGGGCTTGCTGTACTCAAGAACCCTGCCACGACACCCGCCAAGAGGGACAGGTACGAAAGAAGTACCGAGTCCCGGATGCCGCCCCCTTGTGCCTCAAGGCCCAGCCCACGCCGGACTCTGTCCTCTCAGCAGCGGCTAAGAAGAAGGCAGCGGGCGCGGCAGCCTCAACTTCCACTTCCCCGCTGGACAGCGAGGGTAAGAAGTTGGACTCTATGGGACGACGAGTCATCTCGTCGGCGGTGACGACGATTAAGGCGGCCGATGCCTTGGCGATCGTGGCCCGCTACGACAGGGAGCTCTGGTTTAAGATAGCTGCCCTGCTAGATTTCCTGCCTGATGACAAAAGGGCAGAGGCCCTAGAAATTCTGCAGGAGGACGAGGTGGCGTTGGATCACTCAAATTACGGTGGCAACGGACATTGCCGATACCGGATTTCGCCAACTGGGCAACAGAGTTTGCCTCCGATGACGAGGATGGCTCAAGGCGACAGACTTTCGCCAGGACGTCCAGACCAGAGTGTTGGACATGCCGTTCGACGGCAACAACCTCTTTGGTAAGGCGGTGGATGAGTCTCTACAGGCCATCAAGATCGACTCGGAGACGGCCCGGGCCCTTGGGGTGTTTCAGCAGCGACAGCCCTTTCGGAGCTCTGGAGGCAGACAGGGTGCCTCCAAAGGATCCAGCAGTGGCTCCTCCACCTACCGTCAGGCGGCCCGCTCCTCTTCCCAGGAGGCCTACAGAGGTCGCGGCAAGCAAGGGGGTTCCCGCCGTCGTCGCCAAGGAGGCCAAGGCAGCAAGGCCGTGTCCAAGCAAGGCTGACCCGGCCGGGTGGTCGGGCCCCCACCGAAGCACCCCAGTGGGAGGCCGACTAACGAAGTTCGTCAGGGTGTGGGAGTCCACCTCCACCAATCGTTGGGTGTTGGACACCCTGGCCAACGGGCACTCGCTGGAATTCCTACAGAAGTGCCCTCGTATTCCTCCTGTGGCCAGGAAGGAGAATCACGTCCCTCAACTGCTGTTGGAGGTAAAGGCGATGCTCAAGAAAGGTGCCATCGAGCTCGTCCCCAGGAGGCTCCGAGGCTCTGGAGAATACTCAAGGTACTTCCTCGTCAGGAAGAAGACAGGCGGTTGGTGCCCCATCCTAGACCTGCGACGGTTAAACAAATACATCAAGGCGCAGAAATTCAGGATGGTCACCCTCCAGCACATACTGGGACAGCTGCAGGAAGGCGACTTCCTATCGTCGCTGGACCTGGAGGATGCTTACTTCCACGTACTCATTCTAAAAAGGCACAGGAAGTTCCTCAGGTTCGTGGTTCAAGGACGCCACTACCAATTCAGAGCCCTACCGTTTGTATTAAAGTCGGCACCCAGGGTTTTCACCAAGTGCCTGACACCAGTGGCGGCGCGGCTGCGCCTGCAGGGGATCCACGTCTACCCCTACCTGGACGACTGGCTAATCTGGGCAAGGTCAAAGGAACTCGCCGTCGATCATACGGCGAGGACCGTCCGGTTGCTCACGGAGCTGGGGTTCTCCATCAACTACCCCAAATCCCACCTGGTTCCGTCACAAGAAGCACTGTTTTGGGGGCGAAGCACGATACATTGGAGCAATTGGCCTCCCCTTCAGAGGAGAGGACCAAAACCATCCTGGGCAAGGTACGGCGACTGTTAGCCACGGACGTGGCCAGGGTGAGGTCCATCAAGTCCCTTCTCGGGATGATGTCCTCATGCATCTACCTTGTGCCCCTTTGCAGACTTCGGATGCGTCTGCTGCAGGAGTTCCTCGACGCCCGCTGGTTTCAGGCGGGGGGCTGCTTCGAGGACAGGATCCCCCTCGACGAGGAGTTCGTCGGGCGATCCTATGGTGGGGCACCCGGGCTCACCTCACGACGGGCACGGACTTTCAAACCCTGGCATTTCAGGAGACGGTGACTACGGACACCTCTCTGGAGGGTTGGGGGCCCCACACTGGAGATCTCCACGCAAGAGGCCTTTGGCTCCCGGAGGAGAGGTCTCTTCACATCAACATCTTGGAGCTTCGTGCAGTGTTCTGGGCGCTCAAGTCGTTCCTCCCGTCCCTCAAGGATAAAGTGGTGAGGATCTTCACCGACAACACCACCACGATGTTCTACATACGGAAGTAGGGGGGCACCAGATCCCTAGCCTTATCCAAGGAGGCCTGGGATCTGTGGCACTGGGCCGTCGCCCAGGGGATGTTTCTGGTTCACTTCCACCTGGCAGGAATAAAAAACACCATCGCCGACTCACTCAGCAGGGAGCTGCGCTCGTGCCACGAGTGGGAACTGCGTCAGGATCAAGTGGATCGACTCTTCCAACGATGGGGCAAACCCCAGATCGACCTGTTCGCGACGGCGATGAACTCCAAGGGCCAGAGGTTCGCCAGCAGGTTCCCACAGCCGAAGAGCATGGGCGATGCTTTCTCGTTCCCTTGGGATGGCCTGTTTCTATACGCGTTCCCTCCATTGCCGTTGCTGCTCCGCCTCATCAGCCAGCTCAAGAGGTCCAGGTGCAGGATGATCCTCGTTGCACCGTCGTGGGTGAGGCAGGTCTGGTTCCCGGACCTTCTGGACTTGTCAACGTTCCCGCCAGTCAGGCTGCCGGCGGAAGCGGCTCTTCTCTCCAGAGAAGGAGGTGCCATTCTACACCACGACCCACAGTCGCTGAACTTGCAGGCCTGGCTCCTGCAGCACTAGAGTTTGGAGGGTACGATATCCCGACTGATTGCAGAGAGGTTCTTGCAAAAGCCAGGGCGTCCTCAACTCTCAAGTGTTACAGTCATAAATGGAAGAGGTTCTCTGTCTGGTGCCGTGCACAGAAGATTAACGCTCTACGGATTACGGCCCCTCAAGTGCTGCCGTACTTACTGTCACTGGCCAAAGCTGGACTGGCTCACGCCTCCATAAAAATACATCTGGCTGCCATCTCCCGATATACCAGGACTACGGGACGGGCGTCCTTGTGGTCTCATCGCCTGGTAAAGGAATTTATGAAGGGACTATTCCGATCATTCCCGCCGGTGAAGGCCCCTGCCCCGGCGTGGGAACTTAATGTGGTGCTGACCAGGCTCAGGGGAGCCCCATTCGAGCCTATGCATTTGGCGCTTTTGAAGTTCCTGTCATAGAAGACAGCGTTCCTCGTGGCCATCACCTCTGCACGACGAGTGGGAGAGATTCAGGCCCTATCTTGCAAGCCTCCATACTTGACTTTTCATGACACAAGGGTAGTGCTTAGGACGCACCCCTCCTTCATGCCCAAGGTGCCGTCGGACTTCCACCTCAACGAGCCCTTGCTGCTACCAGTTTTCTTCCCGTCGCCTTCGACGCCGGCCGAGAGGACTTTCCACTCGCTGGATGTAGCTAGAGCGCTGAAGTTCTACGTGGACCGCACGAAGAGTTTTCGGAAGACGTCACAGCTATTCGTGAACTTTGGGTCTGTGAATCAAGGGAAGGCTCTCTCGAAGACTTCCATTTCCAGATGACTCTCCGGCTGCATCATGCATTGTCACCGGTTGGCAAACCGACCGCTGCCCGGCCGTCCGAGAGCCCATTCGACCAGAGCGATCGCTGCTACCACGGTGTTCCTGTCTGGTGTGCCCCTGCTGGACATCTGCAGGGCTGCTACGTGGAGGTCGACGCACACCTTCACAAGATTCCACTGCATCGATCGGGACTCCAGGGAGGAGTCCAAGGTCGGCCAAGCAGTGCTACGCAACCTGTTCGCTTAAGGTGAGCCTGGTGAGGAGGTAAGAGATGCTTAATGTTGAGCCTGTTGCCACCTCCCGTGGTTGTGCATGTGTATACTGCTATGTATTATTTTATTCATGAGCATGTGAATCCATGCCAGACCCCATGCTGGAGAAGGAACAAGTTACTTACCTGTAACTGTTGTTTTCTAGCATGGATTCACATGCGAACCCTCCCACCTACCCCTCTGCGGCTCTTCACTTGGTCATACTGCCTCTTGGCGTGCTACCAAATCTGAGGATGGCTGCCAGGGGCGGGGCTTAGGGAGAGGGCAGTCATTGGCTGGGGGCAGTATGACCCAGAGATCAGTGATTGGTTACTACTAAGAAAGACAGATCAGAAATGAAACTGATACTGATTTTTTCTTTACCGAGGATTCCCAGCCTGCCGACGGGGAATATTCATGAGCATGTGAATCCATGCCAGACCCATGCTGGAGAACAACAGTTACAGGTAAGTAACTTGTTCCTTTTCGATATCAGAGTAGCCTGCGTGGTCCACGCGTTCGCTTTTTTTGTGTCCTTGGGTGCCACAGCGTACTGCGGGAGGTTTATTCCATGCACGTGAGCTACCGGGGGTTGCGTGCACGTTTGTTTTGTTTACTTGGTGTGCCTGAGCGTTGCGTGACCCATCTTTATTCACCAGCGTTCACATACAACCTCGCAGGAGCCCAGGCATGCGTCTACCATCACGTACCCTGCCCCCTTCACCCCAATTGCCCAGGACAATTGTTGTGTGCACCTCCCATTGGCAATAGTTTAGTTTATTTATTTATTTGTAACGCGTACCATCAGGCCCGGGGGCATCAGGGCGCAAATTTGGAAAAGTTTACATACAAAAGTTACATATAGAAGTGTCACCGGGGTCGGTGATATCTTCGTCCGAAAGTGTAGCTTCTGAAATCTCCCCCTCCCCCGACTCCTCACCTCCTTCTTCCTTCCAAGAACCCTTCTTTTCTTTTCTCCGAGTAGACACCTTTTTTTTATGAAGATAGGGACGACCCCGGAAGGAAGCCACCGTGCTCCCCAAGAAGGGAGACCAGGGGGCCCACCCCCGGGATCGACCAAGAGGGGAAAAAGCCTTAGGCACAAAAAACCCCTGTAGTATCGTTGGGTGTCTTGTAGACGTGGAACCAGGAGTACTTATAAGGTAAGATCTGGTAGAAGGGGCTGGAGACAACACGTGGAGTGAAGACTCAGAAACACAGGCAGTCCATTAGGAGGTCCGAGGAACTGGTACACAGGTTAAGAGAGGAAGTACTAATGCAGCAAGCAAAGGCAGTCCAGGGGAACAGGCCGGAGTCTGGTACACGGGAGGTCACAGAAGCAATACTGAAGGTAGGCGAAGGAAGAGCGGAGAGAGTAACAGACAGGAAAAGGAAAAAAAGCGGTAAGTGAAGATGGGAAGGTGGGAGGGGAAGCAAGATGGAAGGAGGGCAAGGGAGAATTACTACGAACCAAAAGAGAAAGGGAAAGGCAGACAGGTCCAGCGGAAAGAATGACAGAAAGGTTCAGACAGGGTACGAGGACCCGACTAGCAGCAAGCGAGAGAGCAGCACGAAAGCCACAGGTAGCAAGCAACACAGCCTACGGACGATACCGGAAGCGTTGCAACGCGTCCGTGACCCGGAAGTGGCTGGTTAAAACACCGGGCTGCGGAGCGTCTAGCCAATCAGAATCAGAAAAAAGGGAACCAGGAAACAGGGGGCGTGGCCGAAGCGAACGGAGCTAGGTTCCGCGTCGCCAGCGGCTCCATAGACGCCAGGAACTCGGCGGTATGACAAGAAGCTACATATGATCGTTGCAACAGACAATGACTTCAATGATTTACATATGATCATTGGAACAGACAGTGAGATCAATACTTACAAACAGTAGTTGCATAGAGAGGTTACATAGGATCGTTGTAGGACAATGGCATCAATAAATTACAAACATGAATACTTACAGGTATATACAGCGGATCAAGGTAAGGCAGGCGATTACGAGGTAGGACAGTAATAGGAAGTCTTAGTTAGGAGCAAGGAGCCAGGATTTCGATTTCAATTTGAAGGTATTGAATGAAACCTCAGATCTGACAGTAACCGGGAGTGTGTTCCAGAGTTTGGACGCAAGGACAGGGAAGCTAAGGCCCCCCGCTTTTGAAGTTTAAACCTTCGAACCGATAGGCAGTGGGTCTGGGCTGTTCTTTGAGGCCGAGTGGATGAGTGGCGGGAGAGTCTGCTGCACAGGTAAGGGGGAGCCTTATTTGCCAGTCATTTGTGGGTCCGGGCAAGTGTTTTTAGTGAAATTCTCTGTTTGACAGGTAGCCAGCACAAGTTAGTTCTAGCTTCTGAGATATGGTGGTTTCTAGGGATGTTTAGCACAGCCCTAATGGCGTTATTCTGGGTGATTTGTAGTTTGTTTAGGTTAGTTTGGCTAGTTCCTAGGTAAAGAGCGCTGCAGTAGTCAATTTTAGGCATGACGAGCGTTCTCGCTAAGGTGATGCTGTTGGGGGTGGTTAGAAAAGGTCTGGAGGCTGCAATCCGTTTGCAGGTGTAAGCAGCAGATGATCTAACTGCATTGGTTTGTCGCGTTAGTGACAAGGTGGCGTCGCCGCGTCAACATGGAATCCTAGAGTTTTAGTGTCTTTGGAGACCATAATGGTGTTACCATCTATGATGAATGATTGGTAGGAGTGGTCTAATTTATTGAGACGTTGCAAGGAGCCTAGGATGAGGAGCTCCGTCTTGTCGTCGTTTAGACATAATTCATGTTGTGCCATCCAGGCCTGGATGACCAAATAGACATTGTTTAAGGCCTTTGTGTCAGCCATGTAATCACCAGTGATGGGAATGAGTATCTGGGTGTCGTCGGCGTAGTTGGTATAGGACACACCCAGATATCGAGTACATCAAAGAGGGGTTTCGTGAAGGCATTGTATAGTGTGGGTGACACGCAGGACCCTTGAGGGACACCACAGTGAATTGGCGCGGGGTTAACAGCTGCCGAGGGAGAAAAGACCCTCATAGATCTGTTACTCAGAAAGGATTTAATCCAGGTTGTGGCTGAGTCGGAGAAGTGGGCAGCAGAAAGGAGGTGTTGGCAGAGGATTTGATGATTGACCAGATCAAAGGCTGCCGAAAGGTCTAATGGGAGTAGCATGGCTAGTTTCCCATTATCTTTCAGATGCTCAATTTGGGTTTTTAGGTCTATCAGGGCTGTTTCGGTCCCGTGTCTGGGACGGAATCCAGATTGCCTCAAACCTAGGAGGTTATTAGATTCCAAGTAGTCTTGGATCTGCAGGTATGCTGCGTGATCTAAAATCTTCAGCAAGAAGGGGATCGTGGTTATGGGTCTGAAATTGGTGGGAATGCTGGGGTCTAAGGATGTTTTTTTTAGCAGTGGGATCACCCATGCGTCCTTAATGTTGTCTGGGACGGTTTTTGTGCTAAAGGATGCGTTAATGAAAGCCGTGATGAAGGGGGCCAGATCGTGGGCAGAGTCCTTGATAATAGGAGCAGGACAGGGGTCACCTTGGCAGTTTGACGGTTTTATTCTCTTGATGATGTCTTCCACTTCCGCAGTAGTCAGCGGCAAGAAGGTAAAAGGTATAGTATTATGGGGAGTTGGGGGAGCGTGCCTTAGCAGTGTTGGATGGCGACTGTCTTGGTTCAGGCTGTTTTGTTTGTCTTTGATTTTAGATTGTAACGTAGATATTTTATTCAATAGGGCGGACTGGATGTTGGCGCACCATTTACTGTCTTTGGTACAGGTATCAGGAGGGGTCGCTGGCGATTCAAGTTCTTTAAGGATGTTAAAGAGCTTTTTTGTATTGGAATCTGCTTGCATGATACGGTTGTTTAGTAACTCTTTTTTTGCAGTGATAATAGCGTCTTTTTAGAAGAGGGAGGCAAGGATGAAGCTGTCTTTATGCTCAACTGATGGGTGACTTTTCCAGTGATTTTTCCGCGCAGCGCTTAGCTTTCCGGAGCATTTCTAACTGAGGTGTGAACCAGGAGTTAAGATGTGCGCACGTTTTAGACTTCCTGAGTTTGATGGGGGCGATGGAGTTTATAGCTGTGAGCATAGTACGATTGTAGGTGTCTGCAAAGGTAGTTGGATCAGTGCCGGAGTGGGTGATTGCGGTAAGAGCAGGGAGTAGCAAAGGGAGGAGTTTCTCTTTAGTTATGTCCCTTTTGTTTCTTGTGGGGAGGGCTGGGGCATTCAGCGGAGGCGGGCGCGGTGCTGCTTCAATATTGAAGGTGAGGATGTGGTGATCAGACCAAATGGACGGGGTGTTGGAGAGAGTTTTGATCATACAGTTGGAACTAGCTAGCCAGTCAAGAGTCCTCCCTTTGTTATGGGTAGGTTCTTTGATGTGCATGGTGAAACCAAAGTCAGTTAGTGCGTTCTCTAGGTCTACAGCCGTGTGGTCATTGGGGTCGCCGAGTCCTAGATTGAGGTCACCCAGAATGATGATTTCAGAGTTAGTTTTAGTTTTGTCCAAATGTAGAGTGGACAGATCGCTGACAAAGGAGGGTGCTGGGCCGGGAGGTCTGTAAATAAGGTGTAAGGTGATCGTTTGATTGGGTGTGAGAGGTAATTTGACTGAGAGTAGCTCGGCTGACTCTAGTCGGGAGTTATTGACCACTCTAAGGCCAAGGGAGTTTTTATGGATAAAGGCGACTCTGCCCCCTTTGGATTGGGCAGTGTTGCGATCACAACGTGTGACACCATAGTCCGGCGGTTTGGCTAAGGCTAGAGATGGTCCTGAAGCAGCATGAAGCCATGTTTCGGATATAGCGATGAAGTCAAGTTGTTGGGTCGTGATGAGGTCTGCGATGTCAAGTGCATGTGCTGGAAGAGATCTGGCGTTGATAATGGCGCCCTTGATCTGATGGAGTTTGGCTGGTCGGATGGGAGTAATAGGAGTAGTGTTAGGCGGGGCTGAGCATGATGATTTAGGTATGGTGTGAATGGGGTTGTTGTATGTTGTGTGTGGCTTCTTTAGTCTAGATCCCAATCTCTTGTTTCTGAGTGGAAGATAGCAGGGCTGATTTGGTGTGGGTTTCCTCGCAAAATGATGTAGCCATAGTGCGGGGTCATTGAGGTACTGGTTTGGTGAAGTGTTGCTGTGAAGGAGATCGTTGGGAGTGGTCCCAAGGCAACTCATCTCTGGTAAGAGGCAGGGCAACTGTAGGTAGTGAGGGCAAGGTGCAATGGCGCTATTAAGAGTGTTGAGACAGTGGTGTTAAGGAATGGCGATTGGGGGGGTGCGCAGGCTGTGGGTGAGTAAATGCGGCCAAGTAAAGACAGATGGCGTAGAAGGTCCTAAATAGCATGAGGGTAGTGCTGTCACCACTGGGCTTAGAAGGTGAGAGTGGTGCTGGGACGTCAACCTAACAGTGGAAGAGAGAATTACTGTGCACCAGTTTTGGGCCGGCAAGCGCACAAGACCTAATGACCTAGCATACTGGTTAGACAGTAAGGTTTGCAATGGCTACTGATGTGCAACAGGTACGTAGAGTAGTAGCAGGTGGGCACAATGGTAGCAGTGACAGTTCACTTAGTTCATTGCATGCATTCACGAAATCACATTCACGAAACAATCCATAACATCAGTTCAGGCTGGAGTGCACATAGCAGAAACACTCGCACAAGGCGACCCAATAATAGGAGGTGGCAGTTGGACGTTAGATGGTTGCAGAAAGGTTGCTGCAACCTGGGTATGGGAGTGGCAAGAACTACCGCAGTATTCGCGGAGACTGATGGCTAATGCAACTCGATCCAGTCGGGGTGGCAGATGAGAGAGCCTATATGAGGGTACTAGTTACATACGGTGGCAAATGAGCAATAGTTGTGTACCAATCGATTGCAATGATGGTAAGAGCAGCGAGGCAACTAAGAGGAAAGTGGGATCTTAGTGACTAAAGGATGTAGTGAATCAACAGTGAGTCCCGAAAGGGTGAGACCAGGCATTAATACAGGCAAACATACTGGCGTAGTGCAAATACGTAGTCACAAGGATTTATAGTCCAAAGCGAGCCATGCGCCGTCCATCGGCAAACAGGGCCTTAGATGGCCTTTGATGAGGCCGGCTCTTCCGCCTGCCGGCGGACTCAGGCAAATACAAAAGCACTGGTTGCTTAGCAACCACGAGGACGCTGAGCCTCGTGGCGCCGCATCGCGCCTGACATTTTGTTTCTGGATTCAAATGTCGGCGCTGATGCAGACGTGTTTCCCGGGCTGCCCATAGTCCATCTGTGCCATGGTTGGGAGGCCACCAAAAGGTAAGGGCGGCAAAACTGGGCGACCTACCAGGGCTGGGCGTGGTGGGACACGTGGCCAGGGAGTCCGCGGAGGCCAAGGGGGACGCGGAGGGGGACGTTGCCAGGCTGTTCCACAGGGGCAGGATGTCCAGCCACATGCTGGGACAGCCATGCCACAACCCCCAGCACCTCAGGGAGATGCTGCTCTTGCAGACATACCCGGCGCACATCTGACCCCACAGCCAGTATCATCTGCTGGCACGGGCCACCATGTAGTGGAAGCTGCAGGTGCAGCTACCACCACCCATGCTCGTGGTCAGCCAGCGCAGGCTGCCTTTGCACAGGAGGACTCCCAGGCCGATTTTCAGGTCAGGAAGGCCAAGCCACATGTGCCTAAGGTAGCTGTGACCAAGGCACATGTATCTGGGGCAGTGGTGACATCTTCTGCACCGAGCAGCCAGGTTGTGGGAGCTGCAGGGGCAGATGCAGCCAACACCACCCCGGCAGTGAGTCTGCCATCCAGGACTGTGTTGGTCACAGCCCTTGGCACTGAGGCAGTTGTACCGCTGGGTCCTGGCAACCGCACCCAGCAGCCAATTGCACAATCCAGGCCTTCCGTCCTCATACCAATTACTACTCCCATTGGCCAGTCCACAATCGCCACTGCCCCTACTGATTAGAGTGGCTTTAGCAACTCAGCGTCCGCACAACCGGCCAAGAGGAGGAAGTGTGCTTCTGTGCAAGAGGCTGGGACCCCAGACACAGCTCCGGCCTCCGCCACGACAAGGAAGAAGCCTTTCAATAAACAGAAACTGGAGTTCCTTCTGGACTATGTGTCGGCACACGACCGCAATATGTTGGTGGGCTCAGGTTGCCATACTACGCCTGCCCAGCGTCAGGTCCACTGGCAGTGCATTGCGAAAATGTCAGTGCCATGGGATATGAGAGGCGCACAGCTCAGGATTGCTACAAGTGTTGGATTGACCTCCGACGCTGCGCAAAACAAAAGCGGGCATCTAATTACTCCCTGACTCTGGTGACTGGCAGTGGGCCACCACCAGAGGAGGATGAACTCACTCCGCACGAGGAAATCGCTTCCGAGTTCATCCATCAGGGACTGATCCAGGGAGTGGGAAAGATGCCGGATTATGATGCAACGCCCGGTGAGTGTTGATGTTTGTGTGTCCAGCCCATGTGTGTGTTGCTTGTGTGATGTGTTGTGATTGACTGCCAGTTCAGGCTATGTATTCATGAGTGCCATGTGTGACACCTGCAATGCTTGACTGATGCATGCTTGTAGTGATGCAGTCTGCATGCAGGCCATGTGCTGCACACAGGGGCAGTCCTCATCAGCACACATGCACCCTAGTTACATGCAAGTCACTCGGCGGCCTCTCCTGTCCATGTTCAAGCTCACTGACATGTTAGCATATAGCCTGTGATGTAGTTCCACTCAACACTCGCCCTATGTCGTCACATGACTGACTGCTATCTGAGGTCACCCTGCAAGCTGCTCCTCCTCACAGGCATGCTTCTTTGCCTCTCCACCACCCTGCAGCTCACTGTCTCCATGTTACTGGTGATTTCCGTGTTGGACTACTGCAATGGCCTGTTCCCTATTGCTGTGTACATGCACACTTCCCTCTTCAACCCAGACAAACCTGTACTGTGGGGTACATCCTTTGTCCTTGATGCAGGGTGTCTCACTTGGACCGTGCAGATGGCACAGGCTCAGAGTGGACATGAGTGTTCATTCATGGACCATTGCATTCCCTGCAAGCCCCTATGGGTCCGTGGCAGGCTACTAATTGTACCACATCTCCGGTATTTTATCTGTCTCATGGTATTTGGTCATCCATATCATGCTCACTCAGGGTCACTTCCTCATCATGCACATGTTTAGGGTGTCCTTGTCTGTGTCGAGCACAGGCCTCCCTCTGTTACAGCCACCCTGCCTCTAGGCAACTGGTGTTGTGGCTTCTGCCTGTATAGATGTACTTGTGATGGTTCCTCATGTGTCCTGCTTTCTGTCCCCCTGTCATCTGCTGTAGTCTCAGTTGACTGGGATGATGCAATTGACACCTCCCAAAGGTGTCTGCAACTTCACAGTACTGTGGTCAGCCATCCAGAGCCATGCACTACCTCCCTGCCATTCCCCAGGAGGGTGTGGTGGGGGTTCAGTGCATCCCTACAACTCAGTGCCAACACTTTGCACATGATGACTGCACTTGCCCTTACAGTGCCGCCATGTCATGAGATTGACATCACTACGTTTTCGGTTCTGTTGATAGCTGAGGACGTACACATGTGCTGCACTGCACCCACGCACTTCTGAGCCATGTTTCACCCTTCAACTTGCCTATTCACTTGTGTGATGTCAAAGTGACCTGGCATGTATGTATCCATGTGCCTCCCTTCACTGTTTTTCAATGCACTTGTGTTGTTGTATCCTGTGACACGTGTACTTTTAATAATATTTATTTTCTTGTAGTGCATGTTGACAGGCATTTTACATGTGTCATGGACAGTTCTATTTGACTTACTGCTGTGGCTATTTTTGGATTGTGCCATGCCTATGCTACGTGCCATCTGTCATTTTTGGCTAGGATCTATGCCTGCCAGTAGGTTGTGTGTGATGTAGGTGATATGCAACATGCAGTACATGTGTGACCTTCACATTTGATACGCATCCATGTCTGCTTTCAGGGTCCCTTTCTATTTCATTTCCACTGCATGCATGCCAGAGTTTGTATCGTGTGTGACATGGCTGCTTCATGTGTTAGCTGTCAATATAGTGTTCTCTGTGTGTGGTATGTGCTGCTGCCATGTGTGCTCATGTGTTTTCTTATTTTGTTACAGGTGATGAGGCACCGGAATCAGAGGAGGATATGGCCGACAGGGTGGAGTGTTCAGGTCAACAACCATGCACCAGCGATGGTCGTGGGTTGGTAGGCCGCGAACATCCATTGGTGCTCCAGGCCATCCTGTCCAGACCTGCCTCTGGGTATGGCTCTGAGGCTCTCTTTGACTCTGATGTTGAATCGTATGCTCATCAATCCGTGCCGTTGACGGTGGGTGATTCTGCAGTTGACGCTGTTCTGTCCGCCACACCTGCAGTGGGGGTTGAGTCCTCAAGGGGTCAGTCAGTGTTCGAATTCTGCCTGTGGTGGTTATGGGTGCAGGGTCACGCTCACACCAGTTGCTCCTGTTCCTGGGGTAGCAGATTGACAGAGGAATGCTGTCCTGCAGCCACAGGCAGTGCCAGCACAGCAAGGACCACGTCTCCTTGGGCCCAACAGGGGTGGTGTCCAGCAACGCAGTGGCTGTGCGCCACCAGGGTACACTGGGTGGGAGAATGCCATGTATGCCATTGCACAGCAACAGGGGGGAGCGATTGAGATGTTGGCTTGAGGCATGGAACTTGTGGCCAATTCCATTCTCCCCCCCCGATAGGCAGGTGGAGCTCCAGCAGCAGGCAACACAATCCACGTGCCGCTTGCTCAGGCTGGGCACGGCGGCCTCAAACAGGGCCCGCCGGGCTGAACTGGTGGCTCTGCGCTCAGCTATTGCTGCTGTGGGACAGACCCACAGGGAAGCCCTGAAGGAAGATAACACCTCCCTCAGAAGTACTCTGGCTGCACTCATTATTAGCCAGGGGACACGGGCAGAACAGAGGATGGAGCAGTTGGATCACACCATCTCGGCTGAACTCCATGCAAGCTGGGAGGAGGCCCGTCTGTCACGCGAGGCCTTGCTGGCAGAGCTCCGTGTTACATGTGAGTCCTTGCAGGAGGAACTCTGTGTTACTCGTGAGGTGCTGCATGGCAACCTCCGTGTCATATTCCTGCAGAACCAGGCTCACCAGGCCTGCATGCTTTCTGCCATGGAGGGACTTGCTGGGGCTATGCATGGACCCCCACAACCAGGGGGTGACGATGACGACGTATCTCTCACTCAGGTCGGGCCGTGAAGACCATGAGCCCATGGAGGATTTTTTTTTTTTTGTCTCAACATCATCGCATGTGAGTGTTGAGGTGCAGCCTGCACCACCCACCCCCCTCCCCCACCCCAGGGTCCACTATGGCCATTTTTATTTTTTATCTATTGTGCATTTATATTACAGTGCGGTGCTAGTTGGCATCCAATGGTATCCACTGTGTGTTCCGGCTAAGCCCATACAGGCTTGTCTCGTGTTTGTGGCTTGGGATCCAGACACATATGCCACTCCTGCCTCCCCTTTCCATGGGCTCTCAAGGATGGCACCGTGTGACAGTAACTTACACAGGCATTGGACTTCCGTCATATCTGTGGCCAGTCTGAAGTCCAACTTGTGTATACACACCTAGTGGGGATTCATGATGGTTTCTCCAGTGCATGGTGTTGGACTGCATTTCGGTGAGTATATTGTTGACTGTGCATGATTTCATTTTGCTTATTCATGTATTGCCTTGACTGTATACATTGTTGATGCACTTCATGCTGTATGCGGTCCCCTTCCCCCTTTAGCTGTCGAAGCCATTCTCATGATGGTAGGGGGACATGTGGTGGCAATGTCACATTGAGGCTCTTGTGCTATGGTCTTTCCTCACTGCCTGACATTGTCACTGTTGGGTCCTGTGTTCATGATATGTTATGCTGGTAAATTGATAGTCATGTGTTAGTTTTGCTTATGATATGTCACAGGATCGGCAATATGTTTCCGTTGCAGATGTGTCCACAACAGAGTGGTTCACCTGCAACTCTGAAGGTTCATGCATTTCCCATGCTAACATGCATTGAATAGCCCTGCAAACACACACCCACACCACACACCCTAGCCCCACCCGAACATCCACCCACACACACCCACTACTTGCCTTCTGAGACATGCTGAGTCCCTGCATCACAAGTTCACATTGACTTTCGTGATCATGAACTGGCGCTGCATGCTCATTTTTTTGCTTTGTTTTTTATGCAGCTGCAGGGGTTTCCAGGCCGCAAACACCACTCACTGTACTGTGTTGTGTAGTGAGCAGGGTGTCGCGGGGGACAACCACGCAGCACCTGCATTTTCTTTTCTATTTTGGGTTTCCCTGAAAAGCATGCCACCAAAGGTTCGCGGTTTTGGTGTTCACACCTTTGGTGGCATGCATTTACATACTTTTAGTATAGGTTGGATGTTTTTTCTCACTCTTTTCTTCAGAGTCAGTGTCTGAGGGGATTGTCTGTGGCCTGTTTCCGTTTATGACGGTGCACTTTGTGACAGTTGTGTCATGCGTGTGGATATTTGTATTGTAGTTTTCACATTGCATGCCATGGCATGGTGTGTGGGGTGTGTGATATGGGTTTGAGGGAGGTTTACGTGACATACCAGCATTTGGATGTGATATTTTGCATGGGGGGGGGTAGAATCTGTAGCTTGCATGTGTGCCTTTTGGTCACACGGTATTGTGCTTGTTTAAGTGGCTAGGGATGCACTCAATGCCGCAATTCCAAGAACACATTCTCAGGGTGTTAAGGTTATGACAGTTGAGTGTCCCTTTGTCATCATCGAATATCACCCGGAATGTGCCAGGCATGTGTGCTCTCCGTGGGAGGGGGGGTGGGGGTTAGGGGGGGGGGTTAGGTGTAAAATGTAGCCACAAGCTGGGTACGGGCTGCCTCGCCACGTGCCCTTTCCCCTCCCATGCGCAGCGGCCATGCGTGTGGTTGGGGATGTGGGGGCACCACCATGTCCACCGGTCCGCCCCACCGGGTTGCAACGTTGTGTAGGACACATGCTGCCACAATGATCCTGCACACTACTGGGGGCGCATATAGTAGCTGCCCACCAGAGCGGTCAAAGGCGCGGAAACATGACTTGAGCACTCCGAATGTGAGCTCCACTATGCCCCAGGTTGCAATATGGGCTGCGTTGTATCTTACCTGGGGTGGTGTGGTGGGGTTCCGTATTGGCGTCATCATGTAGGTTCTCAGAAGGTAGGCACTGTCCCCTGGGGAGGTGATAATGGTTGTCATTTGTTGGGTTTGTGTATTTGTCTGTGTGTGACATGCGTGCATGTGCACATGCATTTGTACCCACCAATGAGCCATGTGTTGCCATGCCTCCCAGCTTCCAGGTCCCGGTGTAGGACTTACACTCTGAATATGAAACTGTCATGAGTGGACATGGGATATTTTGCATAAACAGAGGTGATGATTCCCTTGGCATCACATACAACCTGCACGTTGATGGAATGCCAGTACTTGTGGTTGCGATAGATGTGCTCAGTGGCCCTAGGTGGACGTAGGGCCACACAGGTGCAATCCATGGCACCAAGCACTTTGGGGAAGTGTGCCAACCCGTAAAAGTCCTGGACCACGGCCTGCCTTTCTGCGGGTGTTCTGGGCATGTGTATGTGCCTGCGGACTGAGGGGCGTGTAGTCATGATTGCCAACACCTGGTGTAGGCAGCGTGACTGCGTGCTCTGTGAGATGCCCCCAACTATGGCAGTTGTCTGCTGAAATGACCCAGTGACCAAAAAATGCAGGACTTTTCCAAGGGGCTCAGTGCTTGGGTGCACAAGGTGGGTGATGTGAGGTCATCTTCCCACTCAGTGACCAGGTCTAGGATGATATGAGGTGGAAACCTATACCTGCCATAGACCTGGTCAACAGGCATCTCAAAAAGGCTAGTCCTGGGTAAGAAAATGCGGGGCCTGGCTATCTTCCTCCTCCTCCTGCGGTGTCCCACGATCACTGCTGCGAGAAATGGGACATTCATCGTAGCTGTATATGCTTGTTTGTTGTTTGGGCACAGTTTTATGCTGCGCCGTGGGCGCTTTAGCCTGCTTTTGCGTGGCGGACGTGTTTCCGTCTTTGCGCGTCTTTTGGCATGCACAGGTTTGCCCTGTTCAATTCCATGAATATGTGTTGTTAGCGCGCGTGTGGGCGTTACAGGGATTTCGCTGCTGAACTTCCCCCCGTTACGCCCACATTTTCACGTGTTGTTCCCCATTCCAGATGTTCCTCACCCTTTTTAGGTGTGTGCGCTGGATGTTGTGCACCTTCACTGGGCGACTCGCGCACAGCTTTTGGGATGTCGCAGTGATGTGTGCACCACGCGCGGATTCGGCGCAGGTCCCAGGTAAGCCAGGCGCAGTGCCTTCCATGAATCTGGAAATGGGCGCACTCGTGCGCTGCGTTGTTCACGTTTGCGCCACACATTTCGGCACACAGTCATTTCATGAATCACCCCGCAAGTGTATACGCAGTTGCCCCCACGATTTCCTCAGGCACAGCTGCCCACCCCACCTGGCATCTCGACCCAAGCTGCGCCGCCAGGCCAATCATATGGTGCCAAAATGCCTGGTAGCAATACTGTTCCTAATGGGACAGTGACGCATAACTGAGGAGCAAGTGTCATGGCAGGCAAGCCTTTCACATTCCCATGTAGAAATATATATCCTGATTAGGACAGCCCACATAAAGCTCTTGCGTTCCCAGTTTTGTCCACCTAGACAAAGAACCCTTGGTGGGTGCTGTAAGGAAGGCTTGGTATCAAACAGTAAGACAAGTGATCACAGTTCAAGGGTGTTTATTTAACTTCAATTGGGTTTGAAAAATGACTATCTAATCATAAATCTGAAGATGGGAGCAAGCTATGACCATCAATTAATAATAATGCAGTCCTAGTGGTGTCTTATCAAAATAAAAAGGCCTGTACTAATAAATAAACCTATTGCCAATCCTTACCTCTAAATACAAATAGTGTGGGAAACAATGTTATGCAAAAGAAGTGTTCAAGAAATGATATGTCCAGATCTCTGAGCTGTTGGCTCCCCTTCCCCACGTTTTCAACATGGGGACAAGGTGGCACACTCAAGCTTAGCACACGCTCTGGCTTCTCTAGCACGAGGATGATGTTCAAAACTTCAGTATCAGGCCTTCTCTGCCAAAGTCTCATATTCCATTCAAAGTCTTTTACTCCAGAGGGCCTGCTGCAACAAACATTAAGTTCCTTCCTTCTTAGGATTTCACATGTACACGATTTCTCATGTGTTTGGCTGTTCACTTCGGGTCCCCCTCCGCCAGGCTCAGACCCACTTTAACGCAAGACTTTAAGCTCCCTCCACTGGGCTCGGACTACTACTTTAACGCAAACTATCTTTACTGTATCGACATCGAAGACTTTCGACTGTGTGCAGGATTTTGCTTGACCTGTCGTAGGTCCACTTCGATTCACAATCTTTTTCTCCTCAACTCTTTTTAACCTTCACTTTTTTCACTTCTTAGTTGGATACCTTACAGACCCCTTCGATTGAGCACGCACGAGGTGCCGGACCACTCTGTCAAAGGTATCGTATCTTGGTTTCAAAGTTCAATCACTCATCAGCAGTTCAACATTTACTTGCATCTTTTATCGCACGCATTTTAACATTGCTCATTTCAATGCCCGTCATACAATGCTGCTGCTTGCAACCTTGGCTTCAACACAGACCGGTCTAGTTACGGTCTCTCCATCTCACCGGCTGTGTTGATTTCACTGATGGTGCTTTGTTCTTCGAGCCAAGAACAGTACCACAGCGGCTGTCGATTCTCCCCGCCTTGATTACTAACGCCTTGATCTTATGCTCTCTATTCTCGAGGATGCTTTAAAAGTTACGGTTTCTTGTCAGAAAGGACAGGGGAAGTTTCCTCCTTGCGATCCCATCCTGTTTTGCCGTCTTTCTGTCCTGATTCACCTGCTGTCACGAAACAGCTTTTTTTTTCATGTGCTTTGCCTCGTTCAGAGTGTGCTCTTGTGCTCCACCTTTTTATCCGTGTGGGGAAGCTTAATGGGAGTCAGGTGTGTGTACTTGTCAGGAATTGTCTGACCTCGCCTGACCAATGCACTGGGACACGTCATGTACACTGTTTTGGTGTTTGTCTGTTTTTTCCCATAGCGGGCTGTCTGTGTGAAAGTGTTGGTGTTGGAAAAGTGGGGGCTGGGGGTGTAGAGTTCCTACTCCTCCTACCTGGTAGGATGGGGTAAAGGTGTTACAGGGAAGCGGATACTGCATTTTGTCATCTGGTCTCCCACTCCCCAAGGACCCCTCACCCCGGTTGATCTTCCCGCAATGGTCCACCCCCAGGAACTGAATCCAAATGTGATGGCTGTGTCCTTACCATCTGGATGACAGATCCCTGGGGACTAGTGGGTGAGGCACATTCTGCTTTCTCACAGCACTGAGATAGGAAAGAAACAATTCATCTTCATGGTTGACACGGGTGCCACTAAATCATGCATTAGTGAAGGAAACTTCCTGTTATCAGGTGAAACTCTTGACATGCAAGGCTTCTCTGGGGCTGTGACAATTGTTCCTTTCACAGAAGAAGTACCCATCAAAATAGGAGGCAAAGTTGTGCATGCCCCTTTATCATATTTGGAAACCTCCCCAGTAAATGTGTTAGGGCGTGACAGCTTGAGCAAGCTTAATATGATCATCTCCTTTACAGATCGAGGAATAGTATGTGCTACCCCGGGAATGTGTGCTGTTAGAGCCATGATGATAATGCATGCCATAGGAGGAGAGGTGGTAGTTTGCGCCATTCCTATTCAGCCTCCGGCTCTCCATGCAACACGTCTATTCCTGACAAAGAAGGTGAAGGGGTCAAGTTGGAGAATGATACAAGATCTCCATCCCTTGAATTAGATGGTACAGGTAGATTATCCTGTAGTCCCTAACCCTGCGACCATTCTGTGCACTATCCCAATGCAAGCAACACATTTAACTTTTGTAGACCTAAAGAATGTCTTCTTTTTCATACCCCTAGACACAGATCTCAATATCTCACAGCGTTTACGCATGGGGGAAAGCGGTACGAGCACACAAGATTACCACAGGGGTGTTGTGAATCCCGAAGTATTTTTAACAGAATACTACATGCAGATTTGGTAAACATACATGTACCCAGCACTGTCATCCAATATGTGGACGACTTGTTAGTATGCAGTGATAATGAACAACAGTGCTGAAGGGAATCTGTCACGCTCTTACAGCTGTTGGCATATAAAGAGTACAAAGTGGATAAGCCTAAGTTACAGTGCTGCCTCCAGGAGGTTCTTTACTTGGGCCAATTGATATCAGTCCATGGGAAGAAAATAACACCAGAAAGCGCTGCATCAGTGCACAGTGCTCCGCAGCCCAAAACTGCTAAGGAAATGCAGAGGTTCCACAGCCTGTGTAAGTATTACAGATCGTGGATCCTAGATTATGCCGCATACACTGGTCCCTTGTTGCAAGGTCTTAAAGAAGCGCAAAAGACAGACAAAAAGATAACATGGACCGAGGACATGCTCATGAGCTTTAACAAACTAAAATAGGTCGTTTCCACCGCCCCCAGTGTTGTCAACCCCTGACTACACTCAAGAGTTCTACTTGTTCTCCCATTCTGGTAGTCAGATGATGACAGCAGTATTCACTCACTAGAGCACTGTGGACCACATGACATTGGCCTATTACAGTGGAGTGGTAAAGCGCTTGCCGCTGCCGCATTCACAATAGAAAAACGCTACACAATTACCATGGGGGTTCCGTAAAATTGTATGTGGAGCATGCAGTATTTGCCATAATAGAACGATCTAAACAAAGCCAACCACACAGCGTGCATCCGCATATGAGGTCATTTTATCCAGCCCAAACATCCACATAGTACGGTGCAAGACAGTAAACCCTGCCACTTTCATAGTAGAACTGTGTACTGAGGAAGATAGCGCTAGGCATGACTGTGTGACATTTGAGGGGGAGGAGGAGGACGACATGCCAAAAGCAAAAGATAGCCCACTTGGGGGACGGGGGGGGTTCTTTTTGTTGACTTTCCAGCAACCATTGACCATGGGACAGGCCTGAGACCGCCTGAGACACATAGGAGCGGCAGTTGTCCCTCTGGTGGATGGCGAGTACGAATTGCTGGTACAAAAAAGGCTGACCTTGCATTATTCAGACCCAGCAGCATAGCTCATAGCGCTTATTGGAGCACTTCTAGCCTGACAGGGGTGCCGGGTGACCATTTATTTAGATTCGACCTATGTAACAATAACAATGCATTCTGGGCTTGTGTGGAGTAAAAGGAGAGGGTATAGGAGGGCTGACGGGTCACCAGTCCAACATGCAGCATTGCTAGATAAACTGTTTGAAGCCCTTTCCTTGTCCTCCATGACTGTGGTGGTCAAATGCACCGCCCATACAAATGATTCAGATGAAGTTTCACTCAGCAATGCCACCGTGGATGTGGCGGCCAATCAGGCCACTTATTTGCCAGTACCTAATATCTCTGAGTATCCAGTAATAGCACATAGAAGAGCAGTTGCCAGCACCATACACTTTACTTCCTATAGCACACATTTGTGAGTTACAAGGACGTGCCCCACAGGAGGAGAAGGAGTTATGGCAGAAAAGAGGGTGTTCACAATCCCCCACAGATTTATTATGGCGACCATGAAGTACGGGTAAAGTTGTCATGCCGCATGAACTGTTGCTGGTCACCTTGGACCAGTTGCATCATCTGTCTCACTTGTCAAAACACCATATTGCTGCAGATAAACAAGATGACCGGTTTGTCCACAATCTAAGTTCAGAAACGAAAAAATTCAGCCTCTAAAGCGGTTACTGGCGCCCTTATGTTTTAGTGACTGTATATTGGTTGAACATGAAAATATATAAATATATAAAGTACTATGTTAGGCTGCTAATTCAAACTTACAGATCACCCTAGGGCTGACCAGGGTGTAAGTAACAAAAATAGAACAAAAGACTGCTGTAATGTTTTGAATTGCACCTTTTAATTAGATTCAATATATTCACTGAATTAATGTTTATCCATTCAGTTGATTTATTTGGTATAGTTTTACTGAATATTATTCAATCGTTGCAACTTATGCACTGAATTAATGTTTTCATTCAGTTGTGCTAAATTGAGTCCTCTTTGGTACTGTTAGTGCTGTATTTTACTTTTGCTGTAAAGTTCCTCTTTATTAAAGAATCTTTTCTTCCTTGATATATCCTCTTTAGTCTTTCTTGATTAATCCTCAAATTGCTTTTTCTTAAAGAATCCTCAAAAAAATCCTCAGATTGCTTTTTCTTAAAGAATCCTCGACACGTGTTTCCCCGTCTTATGTTGGGACGGTTCTTCAGGAGGTTCTCGATTGTGTTTTAGGGAGTTCTAAAGAGCCGTTTCCATTGTGTTCTTAAAAATACTGAGAGGGAGTGAAACCTTGGGTCGTTTGTATAGTTTTCTTTTATATTCAATGGTTATATTGAAGTTTCTAATTGTTTTTTCATTCTGTAAAAATCAAACGGTTATTTTCTGTTATTAATTCTCTGTACTAACAATTTCATCAACATAATATAGGTTACTTGTAGTTTCTTTGAGAACATTTTTTAAAAAACATTGGTTTTACCAGTACTTGATGATAACATTTATATTTTCTTTCATTGGCTTAACGAGCAAATGTTTCTTTGACGAGATGCATAGAAAAATGTGACTCTTTGCATTCAAGAGAAGACATAAGGTGAATACCTTCACTCATGGTTTGTTCGCATCTTGTTTGAGCGTTCCTCCCTCTGGTCTTGTGTTTCTGTAGAAAATATTACGCTCGTATTTAATATTTCGCAGATGACTATTAGCAGTATACATAATTTGTTGTCTTATTTCCGAAAATATGCATTTACGAGGTTACCTATATGTAATGTTTTATAAAGAGAGATTTCATTCATTACCTTTTTTCCTGTTTTGCGGCACACGTCTTACACGTCTTGCTATGCGCTGATCATCGTTAGTGCTTCATTAGTCACATGACTCATATTTTCATTGCGTGATGACGTATGACGTTGCGTTTATTAAATGGCACCATTTTACATTGGGACTGGTTCCATGTTTTTCCTTTGCAAGGTGAATGGAGAACAACTATTCGTAATTATGTATTTTGTTTTGAAAAATCCAAATAAAGTTAATGTGGATGTATTATTCCTCAAGTGTTGGAAATTGTGATTTAATTTATAGCAATTTTATTTTCTTCCAGACAGTATTTTTCCTTTCGTATTTAGAGTTTTTTTATGTAGCTTATATGTTGTTTTAAACTTAACCCAATGGATGGAACTTAACTCGTGATGCCTCTTTTAGACGAGGCATTTGTTGATTGATAATTGTTGCAGCTATTTACAGAAAGTGATGCATCTCCTGATCTTTGTTTAGACCAGTGAAACATGTGTCCAATGAACATATCGAAAACGCTTCTCTTTTTCTTAAAGCTTTTTCAATGTCCCCTCCTCTCGGATGTGGGAGTATTTTTTCGATCACAAAAAATGTTAGCTTAGTAAGTTCTTGTTCTTGATGATTCCATCGAAAATGATTTGACAGCGGTGTTTGTGAGTCTTGGTTCTTGATTGATCTTATATGTTCTCCTATTCGTGTTTTAAGACTTCTGATAGTACTTCCTATGTAGTATTTTGAACATATACATTTGATTCCATAGACAATGTATTTGCTGTTGCAGTTGATGAATTGATTGATCTTTTTCTCTTGTCCATTGGGCAATGTTATACTGGATTTGGCATTATCCAAGAATTGGCATACACTACAGGTCCCACATTTGAAATTTCCTTTGATGGGGGGGGGGAGGTGTTTAGCCACATTGTTTGCTGTGGAACATTGATAGGTTCATGAAGGATAAAATGAGATGGACATTGCAGATTTTTAAGATTTTTTGCTCTGCGAAAAGTTAGACTTGGTTGATTTTCCAAAATTGTGTCAAGATCAATGTCAGTTTTTAGTATGTTCCAATTCTTCCTTAGAATCTTCTTAAGTATTTTGATGTTACTGTTATACGTGGTAATAAATCTTGGTGTATCCGTTGTTTTAGTTACTTTAGGTTTATTCATCAACAATTCAGTTGTTGTTCTTAAATTTGTTTTCTGATAGCTTTTATTTAGAAGTTTTTGGCTATAGCCTCGTTGTTTAAATTTTTGTATTGTAGGAAGTTCTTACCAAACTGCTGATGAATTGCATCACATGCTAGACCTGCAGTACTGGTCACACCCTAAGAACGATACAAGGTGCATTACCTCACCGTACTGAGCCGTTTCGGGAGCTCCACATAGATTATGTTGCTATGCGAGAGCGGTACAATGGGTGTAGGTATATGATCGTCGTAGTGTGTCCCTTCTCTAGGTGGCTTGAGGAAGGTCGTTGTGCACATCAAACGCTAAATGCGCTGCCTAATTCTTAGGCAGAGAGGTATTTTTTCTGTGTGTCTGCGATGTGTTGCGATCAGACATTGGCCCCCATTCCTTTAATGAAATGTTAAGAAATTACTGTGTTATTGGTCATCAAGCATTGGATCTGCTCAATTTCCCACTCCCAGGTGAAGAGTGTTGTGGAAAGGATCAATGGTTTGCTAAAGGCTAAATTGTCTAAATTGTGTGCTACCCTTAAGAGAAACTCAGTGCACGGTCTTCCCCTTGTTCTATTCAGTTTGTGCCCGCAGCCCTGTAAGGATCATCACTTATCGCTGCATGAGATGGTAGCAGGCCGGCAAATGCATACACCTCTATCTATGATGCTCACAGGGCAGCGCCTGTTCTGGGTGAGAAATGTAAGGATTATTTGACTGTTTTGACTAGATCAATCAAATGTATTTCTCAACAAATAGCACCACAGCGATCTGACGAAACAACCAGCGCTGCAGCTGCTTCGGCAACATCACAGCCTCTTCAATTGTCTCTGGGTGATCACGTATTCATTAGGAACTTCATCCGCAGGTGGAATGAAGCAAGATACGACAGCCTTTTACTCTTGTGTATGCCACTCAGTTTGCAGTGAAGACCCGGGAGTTGCAATATTGTGTACACCTTTCTGATGTCCGAAGGGCTCTGAATGCTGCACCCCCCACTGACTAACACAGCAGCAGTACAAAAGTAGGGCCTACTAAGAGTGAGCATACATTTGCAAAGTAATTAACCGGATATACATATGTATATGAACTACTTGCAGACTTTCACAAGTTGTCTATTTTAACTGATTGCAGTGTTGATTTACATTTTTATTTTCTGCACCAGTATATTTTACTGTTTGGGGCAAATCTTTTTCACTTCCCTTCTTATCTAATAATGGAATTACAATTATTTATTGAGGCGCCTATTACTAATGTACGACATGATGCTAAGAAGAGACCTGATTATACTGTGCTTTTTTCTGCATATATGTGTGTTATGCATTTCACATTGAAAATATTTTGTATTTTTATGTTTAGTTTAGGAGTATATTTAGTATGTAATTTTTATGGTTGGAACATATAAAATGGGGCGGCGGATATCCGAGGGAGGTGTACCATAGGCGGGGTTTGCATATCAGAATAGGGACAGTAACACGATACTGTGAATTGACATTAACACACCAATAAATGAGAATGTGATGACACGAAAAGTAAATATAAATATATTACCAGATGCAAAGGTATATGTGCCATATGCAAGCATATTAATATGTTCTAGAATGCAGACCAAGAATAAAAAGTATGATGAATGTGAGGATTAGGTTTTGACATGAATAGAGGAGGTGCACCACCCAGAGATGAGTAACAGTCGGTACGCGGACTTGAGATTGGCGCGAAAACAGTGGGAGTCGTTACATTTGCTCCTTAATACCACATACATCGGAGAGCACCCAAGGTACTAATACCGCAAGAGGTTCCGCTCTTCGATGCTCAATGTTTTGTCCATCTAGCACTATGTAGGTCGCGAAGCATGATCCAAGCACACAGAACACACCTTGTGGTGATGGACTCAGATGAACACCAGTGTGCTTGCAACGCCAAAAGCCCACCGTGCTTGCAAAGACCATACGTGCAATTGGAAGGAGTGAAGTTTGTGGCCAATTGGTGGGAAGAGACTGTGATGAGCTGTATGGCAGGAGGACTCGTAGGATATAGAAAGGAAGTGATTCAGAGGGTAAACAAAGCATGTCGAGAGTGCTGGAGGAAGCACGTGGCAAAGCGAACATGGATTGAAGCAAAGGAGAAGTTAGTGAATGTGCAGAAACAAGATTATCGGCTGTGCTTCTATACTGTAGATGTCTCTATAGGTATAAATGACAGGTGCAATGTGACAATAAACATTCCAGACCTCAAGAAAGGAACAGCAGCAGTGATGGATATGTACTGGGTCTGTGGCCAGCAGTCGTTCCTGCACCTCCCACCATCATGGAGGGGCATATGCTTGCTGACCACTCTGCTCTCCATGTGGTCTCTGAAACACACCTAACTGTGAGACCAGAGAGCTTGATTACACCCATGCCACCACCAGGGACAACCTCCTCTGCATCACCACTGCAGCCGCCTGTCTTCTGGATCTTGCCAGGGAAAAAGGAAAACATACTTTTGAAAAGGAAAAAGAGGTCTAACTATCTGTTGAAAAACTCTCAATTGCTTCGAGAAATACCTGATCAATAGAGACTGTACAATAAAGAAGAGACATTTTTCACTTCTCTGTTAATGCCAGGGATACAAACAGCAGCCACCGCTAAATGGCTACAAATAGATAGATGGGAACTGATACAGCTAGCGATATACTGAACAACGATTTAACACAATCAAGGTTGAACCGAGAGCCATCCGGTTAATGACGATGCAGAACCGGTTTGTGCTCGATCTGCTCATAGCCATGCAAGGGGGCATTTGTAAAAAAAATAGGAGAATCCTGCTGCACTCCGTAACCCCCAGATGATGCTGTGAATGGGTCTCATGCAGATAATAGAGGCCGTATACACCCTCGGAGAAGATATGCAGACAGAAGCAGGGATTCATAAGAGTGATTGATTCGATGAATTCTTCTCATGGGCACCGTCGTGGATGGGAGCAGTTGTGAAGATACTAGTGCCAGTGGTGGTGTTTGTGCTGGTAATTTTCTGCACTTGCCAGTTGGGACTTCGATGCTGTGCTGAAGCGATCCCCAATAGCGCAATGATGATCTTCTGAAAGGAAGGAATGTTGGAGGAGTGGGGGCACATGTCCTAGGCCCCTCAGTAATTTAGGAGGAGGTGATTGTAGAAGGAGATGTTGTAGGGGAGCTGTGCGAATGGAGGGGTGATGGGAGTCACCCACAGAAGGTGGATTGTAGTGGAAAAGTAGTTAATCTTGGTATTAATATCACATGTGGAAAGAGACTCCATTTTAAAAGCTGGACGCCATCTTGACTTTGAGGCCTAGTGCCATAGCTATGCCAGTACGCTAATCTTGTCCCAAGGGTTAGAAGGGTGTGCGTGCGTCTTCTGCTCACAGCCGTGCAGAAGGTTCATTCATTACAGACACACAGTTCTCCTTTGTGTCCTGTCATTAGTGCATGTAACCCAGAAGGAATGTGCCCTGCATGGCCAAGAGAGGGCCGGGATTGATCTATGGAGAGGGGGCAAGGCCTTTAGGCCTTTGCCAGTCTAGATCTTTTAGGTTATAGGGGCCAGGGACCCCCGAGCCGAGGCCCCAAGCATTTGAGTGTACTGATCAGCCCAAGACCACTGGCCATAAAACTGTAAATTGGCCACTCGATCAGGAAGATCAGAGAGTGGTCGCAGGCTGCTCTCGCCATCGGTTCATGTGATTTGTGCTGTGAGGTGACAGGGTAGAAGGTAACACGCTTAGGTTGCAGGTGGGAAAGTTGTGGAGGCCGCTCGCATGTCTCGGATGGAGCGGGGGTTCATGTAGTTCTGAGAAATTATCACAACCTCAAAAGTATCTGTCTCGCTCATGTCCTTGCTACCAGGTGCACCATAGAGCTATGAAATAATGAATTGTGTAACTAAATTGCCAATTTGAGTCTTTGTACCGAATGACGGAAGAAGATGGACAGAAGATGCTGGGACCAATCGCCTGGCATCCTGTATGGAGGAGGCTATATGTGTATAGGGTCGCACCAACCAGCTACATGGATTTGTAACCTATGTAATGCACGTCACTTGTGACATTATGTATCTTTAAAAGCCATTGCTTATGCTGTCTTTGTCAGAGTGCTCTGTGGCAGCAGAGTTCTTTGCTGGCACGTGCTTGTATTTTTATGAGATTAGACCTTGTTCTCATTGCAAGAGTTGTGCTGGGCCTTTTTCCCTAGTGGGTTGTGTTTTTTCTGGTGTGTGCATTGAAGGGTTACTCTACATATGCAACCAGCAATCCCAGTCCGTGATCAAGGCAGGAGCATTAGGTCATGATGTTATGTTATTGAATTTGTATAGCACACCAGGTACCCTAGGGCTTAAGGGCACTGTAACATAAAAACAACTAACTTACAACGAGGCACACAAAAGAAGCAAAAAGGTCAAGACAGTAAGTTCCCGAGAGGGCCAGATCGTTAAAGACTAGGTCAGAGTTTAGGAAAAAAGAGCAGTTTTCAACCCTTTCTTGAAAAACTCAGTCGATGTAGTGACACTTAACAGAGGGGTAAGAGAATTCCATGACTGAGGCGCTACAGATACAAAAGCAGGATCCCTAGATTTCTTGGTCTTAAAACGTGGAACAATGAGAATATTCAACTCCTCAGATCTGAGGGTTCTGACATTTTTCTAAACGGGCATAGTTCCATGTACACATTTATGTGTAATGAGAAGTAACCTCAAGGAGACCCTAGCCTGAACAGGGAGCCAACCCAAACTTCTGCGTGCTTCCGATACATGGTCTCTTTTCGCAAGACGTTTAACCACTCTTGCAGCTCCATTTTGTATGATCTGGAGGCGATGAAAATCTGATAGGGGCACGCCTACCAGGAGGCTGCAACAATAATCTATCTTGGAGCCAATAATGGCCCTTGCCGAAGTTTCTGAATTTTTTTCGGATACAAAAGGTCTAAGACAGCGGAACAATTTGATAAAGTAAGATGCTAAAGAGATTAGGCTATTGACTGGGGCCTTCATATTTAGATTTTGTCTAAATAGATGCCTAAAGTTTTTACTTTGTTCATAACGTAAATTTTACAATTATCAATAGTAAAATTATTTTAGCTGGGACCCACCTTCTCAAGTTTGGTCTCTGAACCAACTAATAAGAGCTCGGTTTTGGAGCTGTTGATGGCTATACCATTAGCCACCATCCAATGCTGGATTTTGTTCATAGATTTCGTTGATGAAAATTTCATCCTCCAAATAGGAACCTGAAATCGGGATAACACACTGAGTGTCGGCTGCATAGTTTGCAAATGTGATCCCTTCCTTTTCCAGCATCTGGAAGAAAGGGATCATAAAGATGTTGTAAAAGCAAGGCGACACACAGGCCCCCTGCGGAACACCATACATAAGTGTGAAAGGTTTTGCTTCGGCACTATCGCTAGCCACTCTGACTTGCCTCCCCTCCAGGAAGGAAGTAATCCAATCTACTGTTGCTTGGGAGAATTTAGCATTATTCTTTAACCTGGTGGATAAGATGGAATGATCCACCAGGTCAAATGCTGCTGACAAGTCGAGAATTATGAGAAGCGATCTATGAACCCCATCCATCCTGTGAAGCAAGTGAGACTTAAGAGCCAACAGACCAGTCTTGGTTGTATGGTTTGTTCGGAAACCCGACTGTGAATCATGATAAATATGATTCTGCTGCGGAAAGGTGGAGAACTGGTTGTATGCCACTCTATCTAAAATCTTCAACAGGAAGGTGGTATTTGTGATGGGTCTATAATTCAATGCAGTCCGAGGACAGATATTGGGCTTCTTAAGTAATTGAGTGATCCATGCATTCTTGATGTTATCTGGAACCTTATTAAGGGCAAAAGAAGAATTGACCAATTTCGTCAGAGCAGGGATAAGAATGGGGGAGCATTCTTTAATTATGATCGAGGAACAAGGATCTCCTTTACAGCTGGTACTTGTTAATTGCGTGATGACTTTGGCTACTTCTAGTTCCGATATTGGCTGAAAACTAAAGGGGGATTGGTCATCAACCTTGTTAGCAGCAGTATGTAAATTAGCTACTAAAACTTGTTTCAACATGTCAAGTTTCTTTTCCTCAATCCCTTCTCTAATTTTTTTGAGCTTGTTGGACATGGCATGTTGAATTTCCGTGCACCATAGTTCATCTTTAAGAATGGTATCCTGCATGGGACTAGGTGTATGAGATTGCTTCTTCAAGATTTTAAAGAGTTCTCTGCTGTCCGATTTAGCATTCGATATTCGTGTGTTAAAAGACTCTTTTTTTTGGCGGTGTAAATAGCCAGTATATATTCTATTGAGGCTTTTTTGTAACTTGCGAGGCTGGAAGGAACTCTACAATGACGCCAGGTATTAAAAAGTTTAGTTTTTTTAGATTTAAGTGCCTTCAGATCGTAATTGAACCAAGGATTGCGTGCTGCCAGAGGTTGTATTTTATTTTTAATAGGTGCAAGCTTCTCTGTAGCTGTGCCTAAAGAGTTCATAAGCATGGTCGAGATTTCTTCCAAACTGTCAATATTGCAGATCTTGCTATTGATGGAAGGAGCCCAATCGGCAAGGTGCGTAAGAGTCAGCTTTCTTCGATTTCTCACTTTTATTGAAAACCTGGGTGGGGTAACTTTCTTTTTTTTTTAAATAATCGGTCTGTATTTGGAAACATGAAAAAATGGTGAGATCAGGGACAGGCAATGACCTCTATATTCAGAAGGGTCGTATTCAAGGAGGACATCCAGTCTAGAGTGTGTCACTTGATGTGACTGGGACTCTGACTTGATGAGACAAACCTAAAGAATTTAGGGTATTCTCCATGTCTTTAGCTATAGCATCCGTGGCACATCGCAGCCACAGATTAAAATCACCCAATAAGATGAGTTTTGTGTTAGGTTTTAAAAAGGATAAAAGAAGACTATTCAGAGTGGCTGGAAAAGTTGTATCCGATGTAGGAGCTCTATATAGTAAGAGAATGTTTATTTTTAGGTTTATTGAGTTTATGTAGCGCTTTACTCCAAAGCGCTTTACAGTGTAACAACAAGGTACAATAATGAGAGAAGCATTTTTAAAAACATGAAACAAACCAGTGGAACAGTATGCAGAACAATTTACTCGAAAGGAGGGGAAGGAGGGGAAGGGGGGGAGGGGACAGGAGGTAGGTGAAGGGGGTTTCAAAGTCAGATTTGAGGTCAGGGGAATTGGGATGTTCAAGTTGGTTTCAGCACTGACCACTAGTTTGATCAGAAGAAGTTCAGTGCCGGGTATAATATCAATCCTGCAGTTCCATGTTTTAAACTGTGACCTTCTAATAAGGGCTACGCCCCGCCCCCCCCCGTCTATTAGTAGTTCTGTCCTGAATGATGGCATTCACCAGTGAGTGGGGCAGGAGCCCAGGATTGGCACCCATGTCACTTTACCAAGATACCAAGCCTTGTTTAGCCCATAGACCCCAGGCTAGTTGAAATCAAGACGCGTGGAGCTAAGCTGTATTAAAGGCATTCAGTGGCGAGAATCGAGATCAGATAGGTGTTCTCTGGGTGGCAGCTCTCTGTCTCGGAGCCACTTGGGATCAAAGATTCGTCCGAGGCCAGGCCTCAGAATTCACTTCGGGGCGGTAGAGGGCCACTACAAGCCCTCATATTAGCCTTACTTTGGAGGGCTAGTTCCTTTTGCTAAAACTGTGCAGTCCAGAACACTGGGTATACTTTCTTGAGGAGGAAACCACTTTACTCTGATCTCTGTAGTACTTATTACAAGGTATTCCGGTGCTCCGTTACATTGATTGTGTGTGTTTGAATATTATATTGGAGATCTCTCACCTTGCAATGGTCTCCCTATGATGCGCTTGAGCGCTGAAGCGGTTGAGCACTGGCTGGATGGCTTTCTTACATACTGGAAAGCGCTAAACGTAGTCACTGTTGCAATGCTTGGGTCACATCCGGCACTCCCCGTGAGCACCTTTCCACATGCACACGTGTGTATGGTTCGGGCTCCCCGGACGCTCTGTTGCTAAAGTGAACACCCCCTTTATTTATAGACCACGCAGCAGAGTGCAACGTCACTCTGTCGCATGTGTACGCCCTTAAAGGGCACTCGCCACACTCCTCCTTTTTCTTAACGAAAGAATA
Source organism: Ambystoma mexicanum (assembly GCF_040938575.1). Taxonomy (NCBI): domain Eukaryota; kingdom Metazoa; phylum Chordata; class Amphibia; order Caudata; family Ambystomatidae; genus Ambystoma; species Ambystoma mexicanum. The sequence goes on from NC_090922.1 coordinate 355,693,830, forward strand.
AAGAAGGTACACTACACACAAGGCATAACAATCCACTGGCCACAAATAAACAACCCCTTTAATCACAACTACCCCAGCCCCATGAGCCACTTCCAGTCCATGGGCTGGTCTCACCAATTCAGGGGTCCAAAACATAGTCACTCAGATGGGCAGGCTTCCCCCTCCTGACCCTTTGGGGATACATCCTACCCGGCTCCTGGTTCGGGCACTCCTCACCTGTGCTCCCCTGTGCTGGGGAGCTCAGCAGATGGGCCAGGCCACTGCCCTAGTCTTCACCAGCATCTCATCCCCCGGGGCGAGCTGCTGGGGCCGGAATCCTCTTCGGGTGTTTTCATGCCCCATCCTGATGACCTTTTGCCTTTCCACCTGCTCGTTGTAGATGACAACCGGCTCTCACTCTCACTCTCCAATTTCTGGTATCAGGCCCCTGGGACACCACCTGAACATGGCTTCAGCTGGGGCCACTCCAGTAGATGTGTGTGGGGTGGCTCGGTACTCCATTAAGAACTGGTATAGGGCCCTCTGCAGGTTTCTGTCCCTGGCCGTGAGCGATTCAGAAAATCTTGTTCAGTGTCCTCATAAAGCGCTCTGCCTCGACATTCGCCCGAAGGCCACAGAGGAGTAATTTTGCGGTGATGGATGCCATATTCCTCCATGAGCTGGGCAAAGCTTTCACCTTGGAAGGTTGGACCATTGTCCGAGCACAGCGTCTGAGGCAGGCCGTGAGTGGCAAATATCGTCTCCATCGCGACGGCCACCTTATCAAAAGACACTGACTCGAAGAATTCCACTTCAGGATGCCTGGACCATTCATCCACCACCACCAGGAAGTGTGTCCCTTCCTGTTGACCCGAAGTCTGCATGGATGATCTCCCACGGCTTGGTCCCTCTCAGCATGGTCTCAATGATGGGCTCCCTCTGGGCGGGGGACGTCGCCTGGCACCATACACAGGCCGCAATGAACTCCTGATCCCGCCTCTCAAAGTCTGGAAACCATACCTTCTGGCGCAGGCGAGCCTTGGTCTTGGTAGTTTCCTGATGTGGTGCGTCAACTCAATCACTTGTGCGATCTTACACTGTGGGATCACAATCCAGTCACCTTGCAGCAATAGTCCTGACTCCACTCCAGCTCGTCCTTGACCCTCCATAGTTGTTCAAGCACCGATTTCGCTTCGTGGGTCCTCAGAGCCGACATCTCCACCACTGACTTCCAGGAACCTTGCTGAAGGGCTGCTTTCAAGATGATAAAGCATTCGTCCTCCGCTGCTGCCTGTTCCATCTCATGAATCAATACTAAGTTGGGAGTAGCCGCCTCCACCACCAGTCTGACATGCTTGTCGGCCTCTTCCGCACTGACGTTTTTTTGTCCCTCAGGATCACATGGCGGGTGTCTGGACAGATAATCGGCCGCATTGTTACTGCCAGGCCGGTACACGAGGGAGACACCATACTCCAGCAGGTCCAACATCCACCTTTCGATGCGAGCGGGCGGCTTGGATGATGAGCCTGCCAATATGGGCACCAGGGGCTTATGGTCCGTGACCACTGTTACCGGTCTTCTGAGCACATAGAGACCGAAATGACGACATCCCCACAGGACTGCCAGAGCCTCTTTTTGATCTGTGAGTACTGTTCCGTCTCAGACAGCGCCTTGCTGGCATATGCAACCGGTCGGACCTCACAGTTGGAATCTGCCTGCGTGAGCACCACGACCTAGTCCAAACAGGCTGGCGTCCACCACAGTCTCTGATTGTAGGGCTGGGTTGAAGAAGGCCAGGTTGTCCTCTGCAATCAACGTCCCTTTCCCATCTTGAAATGCTGCCTGCTCCAGGGTTCCCCACTGCCACGCAAAATCTTTCTTAGTTAGGGCCCTCAAAGGCTCTGATCGGGACACAAGGTTCCTAATGAACCGACCACAATATGTGACCATTCCTAAGAAGCTCCGGCCTTCCGATGTGTTCTCCTGGGGCCGGGCCTCCATGATGTCTTTCACTTTCTGAGGATCCGGTGATACGCCCCCTTCCTTGAACACAAAGCCAAAGAATTCTATTGCCCTCTTCAGGAATTCACATGTGTCCTTGTGCAGTGTTAACACCAGAGTTTGGAGTCGCTCCAGTGTTTTGGCCAACCTGTCCAGGTGCTCCACCTGCGACCTCGCAAACACCAGGCTGTCATTGCTGATGTTTAAGAGACCCTCCAAATCAGCGAGGGCCCCACGGATAATGTTTTGAAACATATGAGCTGAAAACACCCCAAAACTCAGGCGCTTGTATCGGTGTAGGCCACGGTGGGTGGTAAAGGTTATGTACCGTGACTCTGGATGAAGCACCACCTGATGGTATCCAGCCCTGAGGTCAAGCTTCGAGAAGTAGCGAGCTCCTTGTAGCTCAGCGATGATATCGTGGGGGTAATGTGCCGCTCCTGTTTATTGTCTTATTCAGGAGCCTCATATCCACCCATATACGCACAGAGTACGGCTGTTTGGGTTTCCTGGCGATGCCGATGGGAGATACCCAGGGTGTTGTGCCCTCCATCTTCTCAATAATATCTTACTCAACTGACTGTCAGGCTCTTTTTCCACCAGGTCCTGCAGATGGAATGGAACCCGGCGGTGTTTTAGGGTGATTGGTTGGATGGACGCCTCAATGTGGAGCATCACCGATTCACCTACCATGTGGCCGATGCCTTGAAACAGTCCATGGACTTCAGTAGGAGTTCTTGCACATCCTCCACACAGACGGCGTAGGTAAAACTCACAATGCCCAGTGCCTCTGCAGCAGCACAGCTCAACAGGGTATTGCTGCTTACCGTCATGACATAAAAGCGGGCCCTGATGGATGACCCTCCTTGCTCCACCCTTACCACAAATGCCCCCGCCAGTGGGATGGGTTGTGCACCGCCAAAGGTGAAGATGCAAGCCTTCGGTTTCAGTAGCTGTGGCAGCACTTCCATGGCATCATAGTGTACGCGCGCCATGACGTTGACAGATGCCCCTTTGTCCACCGGCACCCTAGACTTGTACTCTTTTACTAGACACTGTGGCTGTCTTCTGTTGTTGGACCGCAGAGCGCTGACACTCGAAATGAAAGACATTCTCCTCTGCTTTCTCATCATCGTCCTCCTGAGGTGCACCATCGTCACCTTCATCAATTTGTCTGACGTTGTGCGGGCGCTGTTGCCTGAAAAGTCCTGCTCTTATTGGCCACCTGGCCACCACTGGCACTGGTGCTTGGCACTTCCGGGCATAATGGTCCACTGCGCCCCCGCACCAGCCACATGACTTCCCTTGTGCTGGGCACTCAGCGGGGTGTGGGAGGTCATACCCACACTTCATGCAGGAGTTCACAGGACCAGCGCCTCGATCTCTTTGATTGCCGCCTGGACGTCTCGCGCCTCTGCCGCCCTGGCCACGACCCACTGCGCACACGTCTTCTACCTTCCCCTGGTGCACAGCTGCCTCCATTTTGGACGCCCTCACCTCGGATACCTCCTGGCAACATCCAAGTTCTAATATGCAAGGCAGCATGAGTCTGGGTTCACGCAGAACCTGTCTGCGCAGTTTGTCGGACGAACACCCTTTCAAATCATTGTCTGCATTGTCCCAGGCACACGGCAGAGCCATTTGGTGCAGCCTGCCATAGATGTTGTCCAATGACTCGTCATCCTTCTGGCGTGCGCTACACATGACGAACCGTTCGTAATCAGCATTGGCCAGTGGCATGAAGTACTCCCGCAGTGCATTCTTCACTGCATCATAGGTGGCATTTGCGGGCTGCAGAGACTAGAAGACCTTGTGAACTGCCGGCCTGCCGAGTACAAGAGTGTCGCCACCTTGCTGTCATTGTCGGTTTCACCAGTGGCCCTGAAGTAAATGTCGAGCATGTCCATCCACATCCTCCACCTCCATCTGGGACCCAGGCTGGACGGGGCACCCGAGATGTCAAATTCAGGCATGTCTCTGCACTGGTGGTGCGCCACACCCTGATCATCAGCATACATGGCAGCGAGCGCACAGGCACCTCACACACAAGAAAATGGGGCTGCAACTCACAGACCTACTCTGGTTTGCTCCTTTGGCGTGGCTGCACCCAGATGAGTGTGTAGATGTTGTGCAGGCATCCCTTTCCAGAATACTTCTGGTGACTCCTCTACCACCACCCACGAGCCAAAATGCCTTCCCAGGCACTACTTTCAGATGTAAAAAAATTGGTGAAAATGTCCACAAATGTTTTAAAAGGCACAAGGCATGCACCCAGTAAACCCCAATCCAACAATGTTCAGATAAGGTAGGAATTGTGTTGCGTAGAAGGAACCTCCCTGCCACACCAGTGGGTGGGCCTAGGGGATTGGAACAAAGAGATGGTAGGCCTCCTCCAGCTCCTCACCTCACACTTGACATGATTAAGTGTTTAAAACACTTCAAACTTAACTAATATACAGCATCCGCTGCTCCCCCATCAGGGAGTCCAAAAACTATGCTCAGATGGGCGCACAGGCACTCTGGATCAGAGCCGTGACCCTTCCGAACATATACGCAAAATGACAGCCAAGCCACGTGGGCACCACCGTCTCCGCAGCATGGGGGAACGGAGAACAAAATCACTGCCTGTTGGTGTTCTGCCTCATCGCCACTGTTGTAATGCTCGGGTCACATCCGGCACCCCCTGTGAGCCCCCTTACACAAGAGTCCACATGCACACATGTGTATGGTTCAGGCTCCCCGGTCGCTGTGTCACAGCCAGGAACGCCCCCTTTATTTATAACACACAGTTAAGGATTTCAATCAGGCGACACACACCTTGGTCTCGGCCCAGTATGCAGCGCACAACTGAAATGCTGGTTGGTAAAATACAATATTTATTTGAAAATTCAAAAGAAATCATACTTTTAAAATGGGCCAGCAATCACCAGTGGGGTGATAATAACAATGAGAAGGTGAGCAAGGCACTGAGTTTAACTCACTCGGTGGAATATATGCACAGCACAGCAGAATAGGAGCACTTTTGGTTTAGGTAAGATAGCACTTAAGTTGGAATTTCCCCCTGCAATGTTCCCTCAACCCACAAATAATTAATTCTGAGTGAATAAACAGAAGCAGCGGGTAATCAGAAATGACAAATAGTAAACCAAATTCAAATCTGACCTTCCCTCCCGAAATAAGAGATAAAAACAGATTTTAAACCCCTTGCATTGTTGTAAAATGACACTTGGAAATTGACAAATAAATAATGAATGTGTGTGAAAAACCTTGAAGCAAATGTAATTCCTCAGTAAGGCCACAATGCAATTACACTAAGAATCACAAAGCATGTATTACCAAAAGCATACAGTTCAAAAATGAGTGGCAGGGCTAAAACAGATTGTAGCAAAATGACACGTTGGAAACTTTGTAAACTTTGCAATTCCCGCCTGAAATTACCCAAACGGTTTTTACTATAAACGGGTGAAATACGAATATGATTCGGAGTGCAGTTTTTTTTGGGGGGTGTAGCTATAGATCAGAGATACACTATGGAAGTGAAATTAGGTCTATAGCTGTTAAATAGGGTGAGTTATGCAAGATATAGTGAGGTTCGTTTTTAGGAAAATAGAGCAGTGAAAAGAGGAATCGGCTTTAAAATTGAAAGGAAAATCTCACTTAAACTAGATTTAATGGCTAAGAAAAGAGGAACACCACCCGTGAATCTCAAAAGTTATGCTGCAGTAGTATCCCTTCACGCAGTGTACCCCTTTTCTTAAGGGAACATTTATTTATTTAAACACAATATCGCTAATGACTTAGGATCTATGCAAGGCCGAAATGAAGAGAAACGTGGTGCTAACATTAGAAATCAAAGGCAGGATTGCAAGAATGATGGTGAGAGTTTGAACAAGTTATCAGGATAAGGATGGGGTGACTTAGAGAGGGGGTGGCAATTGATACTCGGTCCACTTTTTAGCTTTTGGATTTTGGACAGTCAACGGTTCTGGTCACTACACGGCAGGGCGCCTGGCAAACAGCTTGGCAGTTCTGGTTACCAAGTAGCACTCCTGGACTGGCAATTCTGGTCACTGGATACTACAGGTCATCTGGATGGCACAGATACCTCTGGATGCAGTTAGTGGGATCAGGATGCTTCCCAAAAACACCACAGCTTTCCCTTTGGTAATTTGGGAATTTTAGTGGGTTTTTCAGTATTTAGCCCTTGCTGGAGCAGGATCAGCAATGCTTGCGTTTTGCAGTGGGCCCTGGAGTAGGGTCAGCAATGTTTGGGCCTTTTAGTTGGGATCTGGAGTCTGGATAGATGAAACAGGAAGGGGACGCTGGTGCAGGAAAATCAGGAAGACTGCGTGTGTGTGTGTGTGTGTGTGTGTGTGTCAGGGACTCTTATTTATAATGCCTAATGACATCATCACAGTATATGACTGGGGCATGCTTAACTAAACCCACCTCTAACAACAAGATTGGACAAGGGTAATAGTCTCTGCCTCGCTCTCAATTGGTTGGATTTCAGAAAAATGATGTCAGATTTATGGTGAGTTTTACAGTGTCCAAAAACCTCCCCCAGTTATTTTAGCCAAAATCTGATTTTGCCAGAAACATACATTTATACAATTGCAATCTCTTAGCAAATTATATACACAGATTACACATTTTGTGCAGGCCATTGTAGTCCAATCCTCCAGTCTGTGAGGCTTTGTTTCGCCCTTCTACCAGTTTTTTGCACTTTTCAATGGGATTTATATTACTCATAATTCTATAACTTTATTTATGGATGTGGATGATCATCAGGGATGTATGTGCAAAAAAGTTTTTAACTCGGATCCTTTTCTTGTAATCCGCCATATTCTCCCATTTCTGTCCCCAAGGTATCAGTGAATTCTACCAAGTCTGAAAAGAAAGCCCAAAAATTCACTTTTACGCTGCGAAAATTCTACATTTTTACAAAGTCTTGCTGTTGAGATAAGTCTTTAAAGTTTATTTATGAAACCGTTTTTTAAACCAAAAGGCAGTCCATTGTCACTAGATAATTTTTGTTCTTCCTTCAACTGCAACCAACTGTCATTTCCTTCAAGGTAATGTGGGGTTTTCTCGTCTTGATTAGAGGTTTTATTGATACTTCACACTTCCAACTTCCTTGCCCTGGGAGTCCCATTGTCAGTGGGTTTCTGTAGACTTGATTCTTTCCCACCCTGTCGTTATCAGTGGGCTGTTAGTCTCTGTGGAGAGTTTATGGTGTGATCCCCCTTCCCTGGGCGGGAAGTTTCAGGGCTGACAACTGCAGTAACTGTTTTTTTTTAGAGCTTGCTAATTCAGCCCCTGTGTTTTAAACTCTTTTCTTACTTTGGGTCCAGGATTAAACAAACCTGTGAAAGAAAATATCCCATATATGTCTTTTCACCAGCAACAAAACACCTTCACATTGCTAAATAAGCAGGCTTTCATGCAACAGTTTATATTTTAAACGAGCCATTTTTTTTCCTTCAGTCAGCAAAGCCCATTTTTACCCGTGTTGAAAACTGCTAGCATTTCTTTCTTTAAATTCGGTTTGGCAGCTCCCTCAGATTCCACATTGTCTTTGCAGCTATAGTCATTTCCTTGAATGCAGGAGTTTTATATGAAACATAGATACATTGACACTGACCTGGCTCAGAGAGTTAAAGTCTTTGAACTGCTGAGCCTGGATACTTTTGGAATGAAATAAACGCATGGTCCCATGCGAGTGAAAGTGAAGTTGCTTATAGATTTCTCTTGGAGTTGGTTTGACTGGGCCTGTCACTCAGGAATTATGCCTGGTTTTGGTGAAGCACATGAAATATCCTGGGCATGCCAGGGCCTTTTTAATCATTGGTTTCAGAATGAACAGATGCAATTAGCGTCAAAGCAGCATTTTTAAAGAGTGAAAAGTTTCATTTTGAAGGGGAATTTTGGGTTTTCAGCAAAGCAGTGCTGCCTTTTCACTTCATTCCATTTATGTTTCAGAACCTACTGGCACGCTCCTTCAGTGTGTCCCCTGGTTCTATCCTGCCTGAAGTGTGCTTGGCAGGACGGTGCAGCCATCGTTTTGTATGTTGCGAAAATGCAGTTTGAAGGTCTTGGTGCGCACAGGAGCCAGCACAGCCATTTGCTGTTTCTTGCGCACCTGCAGCTTGGTGATGTGGGGAAATGCTGTTGAGTGGGTCAATAATTCCCACAACACGCGGCGGAGTGCAATGTCACTCTACCCCGTGTGTACACCCTTAAAGGACAGTCACCACTCCTGTTAGATGGTTGAATTGGAATTGATGCTTAAACTCTTAGTAGGTGCAGGTTCTGCACAGCCCCAGGCCACAGGGTCCCCCACTTGCAACAATGGAGGTGGGAATCCTGACTCAAGGCCTGCTCTGCTGTAGGCAGATGGATAGGGGAGCCCTGCGTTAGAGTGGGCCCATGCAGCAGCCTTCCCCGGAGCACCGGCAAGTGCAGTTTAAGCTCCAACACACCAGCAGACTGTAAAGTGCAGACTGCAGGTCTGTTCCCTCACCGAGGACTGCTGAGGATCGGAGAGCACCATTTGAAGTAGCGGAGGCAGACGCGGGATCAGCGGCCGCATAGTCATTGGAGACCACCATGCTGGGTTGGCCATGCAGAAGCAAGTTGAAGGAGGAAAGGGGAGGCAAGGCACCTCCCTGGTCCCTGTCGCCAGTTTGCAAGCGACCATCAGTGCGTGGGCGGCAATTTCCGCATGAGCCTCAAGTTGGACGAGCCGAGTGTGGCCCGGGAGCGGCCCGGGAGCAAGGCTGCATTGGGGGCTCGGTCAGGTGCGACCCATCTGCATTGCACCAGGAGTCTGAAATTTGGGCGCTGGATTCAGTGAGCGTTCCCATACTCGCGCTGCTCTTCAGGAGGCAGACTATGGTCTGTAAAGGCTAATTGCTGTCATGTTTCTCCCCGTTCTGACAGGCAGCACTTTAAGAGGCCATGTTGTTGTACTTCGTACTAGGCCACACCCCTTACTCCCTATTTTTCAAAGTTGGGAGTAAATGAATTTGTATGGAGTAAAACATAAATCCCATTGCAAATGAAAGGTAAAGGTATGTTCTAACTGTAAAACAAAAATGTTTTTGTAATAAATATTTCAATGGCCCAGTTAAGCATGCACAATAAAAGATCCACTTCGAATCAGGCAGCAATAGTAGCAATTTCATCCTGTTGCTCTATGTGTACATCTGGTCCAGGCATATCCAGGGAGCTGTGTGGGTGAAAATAGAGGTGGAAAAACAAGGGTGGAGACTAATATTTGTTACGGGGGGGGGACTTATACTCGTAGGTGGGTAAATGCAAATATAAAGCAAAAAATTAGTGTAAAGCTACCCCTCCTTTTTATGTAACCGGACGATTCAGGATCAGTGCAACATTTATTCCACATCTGCACTTATGTTATAGGTAGCGCAAGGTCTGGTCACTAGAGGGAGGGGTAGCTTTATACTCAGTTTTTGCTTTATGATGAAAATAGAGGGGCAAACTCCTCAAGCTACTATGTGTAAGTTTTTCATTTTTTGTCTGGACAGTTTTTTTACTTCCCATTTTTCTTTTTTGGTGAGTTTTTGCCAATGTGTAAGCATTAAAAGTGGCCGATACCCCTTATCTGGAGGGATGGGTACAATGGTGGTTCCCATTCCGAATGGGAGTTTTTTCGTAAGTTAGTAAAAGCATATTTGAGCACTAATATTGATGTCTTATTAACAATACTATACTGCACCTTGTAATTATTGCAAAATAAAAATATGCATATTTACTAGGGTGCAAAATTTGCACTCAGCGCTAGCCCATTGGCTAGTGATATCTAACTCTTGGCAAGTAAGAAATGGTGTGCTGTGTGTGTATTTAAAGGATTGAGGTGGCAAGTGACTTATTTTGCTTGTTACTTGAATGTTTGCCCCTGTGTTTACCATAAACGTCCTCTTCAGTGTAGGCAGTAATTATAGTAGAGGTCATTCATGTGGCATTTGCATTGATGGAACATATGCTTGGATGTTTGTTGGTGAAAGCAGGGGGCAGGCTCCCGTTTGTTGGTTGTTTCCGTTTTTTAAAAAAAAGTTTTAAAAGGCCTGGTATGTCACTTATCCATCAGCTATTCACGTTCAGTGAGAATTCTACATGTTTTTTCCCCCTCAAAATGAGCTCTCTAGCAGGTCTAAACGGAGATCTCTAGAGGATATGTTCTATTAGTAAGAAACGCGTTGGACCTTAAATCCATTGATATTGTTACGTTTTCAAGTACTTATTCCAATGGATACCCATCCATACCTACAGCTCCTGTGTATACCTCCCGAGTAACCCCATTGAATTGTATCGTTTCGCAACAATTTTCGATTTATGGGGTTGCAAGGTTGTTTATTAACCTTGGGTTTAACGCATATACCAGACAGGAAGCACTAGCTGTAAGTGATTATATCCACTTTCCTGTGTAATGGGTTTAACCAAGAAGGTACAATGAAGCAATATGAGTTTTTTTTCCTCTGTACAAGTTCAGACACTTCCAATGTATTCTTTTTCTATTTAAAGGTGGTTATCTAATGGTCAGTTTCTGACATTGCTTGAATGCATAACCAAAATGTTGCAAAATGCTTTTTGTGACTTCGTTTTTTTTGTTGTCCAAATCTTTTTGTTGAAAAAGTGGACGTGGGTGGAATAGACCATGTAGGAATGACAAACCTACCTCCACTGATCGTTTTCTCTTTTGTACCTCGCCAATGTAACTTTTTAGCTGAGCACAAACACACATTTTATTTTTGTTTACATTTTTTTTAAAATAAATAATTCTAAGCCACCATTTAATTACACCCTATCCTAACGAACGGGGAAAGGACGGTTATGTTGGTGAGAGAGTGGGCGTGGGCAAGAGGAGGAAAATGGAAGTGGAACGAAAAGATCATTTATAACTGTAGAAAGATTTACTCAATGTCCCAACCAATTATATCAAAGCATTCAAACTGAGCACAGAAGATAACTCGCGTCCTCCCCACATAATGGTCCCTTATATCATGGAAATTAAACTTTTCCTCAAACCCGTACCTCCTTTTATCTTATGCCACTTGCTCCTTGACTGCAAGGGATTGGCAGTGCAGGTACTGCATTTCCTCTTTAGGGTAAACAGTGGCTGGCGGCTACATCCTACATTGAAAACCTATTGTCTGCTTGACTCTATTAATGCCCCATTTTGCTGATGCAGCTCTCCCTCACCCACCCGACAATCCCACTGCTTCTGCAGCTTACGGTGCCACCATTATCCATACTGGCAACTGCCATTTCTCTCTGGAGTGTATGGCTCCCTAAAAGTGTCGGATGCCTTAGTTGCAGTCAGTCTATATCCATCCTTGTTGCCAATGGGGTAAATGTTGTGGGGAACATGTTATCTAAAGGAAAGGGGCCACTGCCAAATGAGAGGGACAAATGGTGTATCACGAAAGTTGCGGGGGCGAAGGGGACAAACACCATTGTCCCCCCTACAATTACACACATGCAGATTTGATCATATCAGGGCCCTGAGGCAGCACACCCATTTGAATAGAGTGTCTGCATGGTTCGACCTCGTGCAGTTACTAGCTACGTCACATTGCAGTTGAAATCAGAATGTTTGGTAGTGGTGCAAGCACCCTTTTGGTATTTTGCACTGTTCCCATCAAGCTCTCCAGCACTCTGTTTGAGCTCTGGCCTCTACTGCAGTATTTCAGACGGAGACCTATTGCCCTCTCTTTTCGGGTCTGTGTTAGGGCAGAGGCTTTCTTTGCGGTTCTCGTTAAAAGCACCATGGGAAGGTACCATGCTGCGGACAACGTAGGGCTCCCCGCCTGCATCTTCGATCCCCAATCGCCAGAGCCCTGGTGAAACACGTGCTCTTCGGCACCCAAAATTCCATGCCCCGTTTTAGCTTAATTTTTAACATGAAATAATAATGTGCAAAAGTGCAAACATGTGTTGAAAACAAACTTTAGAAATGCGAAAATAAATAAAATAAAACCAATAGGCCTACTTTTAAAAGGTTAAGAAATAACTTAAAAGAAACGTGTGTTATAGTTTCATATTGATTTTCCAAACCTACTGCTGTGTCAGCCAATGTGTGCAAGGTTACCGGTTTCTAGTACTATATTCTAGGTTGCAAGTTAACTAATCTAGCCATATAATCCAAGGGAGCGGTCATTATCTTTGGCCAAGAGTATTTATCCCAAGCGATAATGCCCCCACCCGAGGGGGCATTATCGCTAGTATATAACGTTGTTTAATCATGAGTAAAATAAATACTAAAACCGTGTTGGTTGGCTAAATGTGCATTTATTTTGTAATATTTTAAGGTTGTCGTCATAAGTTAAGAATTTTAATTGCAAACCTCGTTGATATGGAAAGTCATGATCATCCATTAGGTGTAATGTAAACCGTTTCTCTATAGGAAAGTGAAAGATTTTCACATCTCTTTGGTGCCGTAAATTGGGAGTTGCAGTGATAGAAAATCCTTGCTGATAGTGATTGTCTTGTTAAATGAAATCTTGCCTGTGAATTGCATTGTTCTCCAGCATGGGGTCTTGCATGGATTCACATGCTCTTGAATATTCCCAGTCATTGGGCTTGGAATCCTCTGTAAAATAAAAAACGGTTTCACTTTCACTTTCACTTTCAAACTGTATTTCTCCTCTAAACCAATCACTGTCCTCTGGGTCATACTTCCCCCATCCAATGATGGTCCTCTCCCTAAGCCCCAACTCTGGCCACCATCTTCTGATTTTTACTGCACGATACTGAGCAATTTTGTACTTTTATCCAAGTTGTTATTGGAAAAGTTCTATTTTTGTTCCATCGGAGCCCTTGTGCTCATATCTTCATCGGTCGGCAACAGGGATTTGTTGTCGGTGAAGTTGCGCGCCCCTCAAGGGCAGTTGTTCGTCGAGCGCCCTCCAACCATGACGGAGGATAAAAGGGAGGGAAGGACCTTTTTCAGGCCCTGCACCCAATGCGGGCTAAGGAACGTCTTTCTGGAGGACAAACCTCAAAAGTGTCTGTACTGCCTGCACCAGGACCACAACGAGGATGGGTGCGAGATATGCCTGCTCTTCTCGAAGAAAGACGGGTATAGCAGGCTGGCGGCATGGCTCAAGTCGAGCAGGGTCATGCCTCTCCCATGATCGGTCAGTCCGAGGAGTGGTCTCCCTCCCGGAGCAGGTCATAGTCCTTTTGAGGATGCCCCATCTGTGGGGGGTCCAAGATACAATAGGATATGATAGTTTATTTATATAGCACCTATACACAATGTGTTTCAAAGCGCTTCAAGGCAAGGGAGGGATCAAGGGAAAATACAATGAGATTCTTACAGGCCATGAACAGTAAGCATGTTAAATTAACAATCGTACTTGGCCTGACGACATTTCAGATAGTGCAAGAGCTAAGACATAGATGAGGAAGGGAGGGGGGATAGTGGGGAGGAAATGGAAACAGACTGACTACTGTACTGGGCCTGATGACATTTCTGGTAGAACCGGAGAAAAACAAAAGGTGAGGGAGAGGGGTGCAAAAAGGGAGTGGGTGTACAAAACCAGCATCTATCGTACTATGCCTGATGACATTTCAGATAGTGAAGGGGGGGGGAACAAGTAAGGGGAGGAGACAGACAAGGTTGCTATCATACTAGGTCCAGGGACGATTCTGATCGAGTAAGTGCATAGAAGAAAGTAAGGGGAGGAGGGGAGTAGATGGGGGGGGTGAGAGGAGGAGAGAACAAGAGAGTAAGCAGTCAAAAAGAGTGGTGAAGCAAGAGGGGAGAGCGAATACAATTGCAGAGGTCAGTAGTAACACAACATGTTGCAAGCCAGGATTACAAGATGAAGATGGGAACAGCATGATTCAGGGCCACCATGAGTACAAGATGCAAAGGAAGTCCAGCATGAGAGTTGAGAAAGGGTGATGCACCGTGAATCTATGAAGTCCGTAAAAGTCAAATCCAGCATTGGCCACAAGACCGTGATGGTGAAACCTGAATGTATCAGGACAGACTCCTGCAGAAGTAGGCTGGAGGTGGGACAGGGCAGAAGAATCAAGCAAAACAGTCAACACCTGTGTGCAAGAAGGGGGGGGCCAAAAGGGAACATCACAGGGGACCAGAGGGGGTGGGGATGGGGATGGCCTGTGGGGACAGAGGGAGTAAACACAGGTTGGTGCATGCTTACCTGCTGTCTGAGCAGGGGGTCGAGCCCTGGGTCCTCCTGGTCCGAACAGGTCCAAACAGGAATGGCCCTTTTCTTTGTCTGCTCTTCGCTTTGGACGCTCGGGCAAGAGACGCCCTTGATCTAAGAGTTAAGAGCGGGAAGGAAGAGGCAAGGCTAAGAAGGTGGGTTGTGCTGAGGCCAGGGACCTAGATCCACTTGCACCTCCTCCCCATCTGCAAAGGAAAGGCTGGAGGGCTCCTTAAGTAGGGAAAAAGAGCGGCAACCAGGATGGCACCCGGTGGGCAGGGCTTGCTAAGTGGGGAAAAAGAGCGGCAACCTGGAAGGCACCAGGTGTGCGGGGCTTAGGCCAGGTGACCTAGATCCACTGGCACCTGCTCCCCATATGCAGAGGAAAAGAGGCTGGACGACTCCTTAAATAGGTAAAAAGAGCGGCAACCAGGAAAGTGCCAGGTGGGCGGGACTTGCTAAGTGGGAAAAAAGGGAAGATAAGGCCAAGAACCGCAAGGCCGATTCTGCCGGGTTCGATGCTGATGTGGGTCCCAGGTCAGATAGGCCTCCATCGCTGTCTGCCTCCACGGCGAGCCTGCCATGGGGTTGCTCCTCAAAGAGGAAGTCCTCCACCCCGGCCAAGTTACGGGACAAATCTGAGGAACCAAAGGCCAGAAGAAGAGAAGAAGGCCTCGCAGCAGGTTCACCAGGTGCAGCCAAAGACACCGTCGACATCCTCTTGGGGGACTGCTACGATGGGCGGTACCGACCCGGCGAGGGTGGTCCCTACAGCTCCGAGAGTATCCCAGCCTCACAGTTGTGACATGGCTGCTGAGGCAGCAGCGAAGGCTGCCGGCACCCCTGGGGGGGAAAGGCACTGGTTCACGTCGCAGTGCACAGCCCTCAGGAGGGAAAAAAGGGGGTGAGGACGACCGAAAGCAGTCCTCCAAAATTTACGATCAGCCAATGGACATCTACTCCATGGACAATGACATCCACAAGGAGGAAGATGGCAGCGGCGCAGGGCCTAGCACTCCATTATTCCCTCCACAGCTGAGGGACATAACCATGGACATCCTGTCAACTCTCCACACCCTATTGACGGAGATCCAGCAAAGGTTTCCTCCAACACCGGCACCTGTTTTACCGCAGGCCTCCTACCAGCCTCCATGTAAAAAGAGGAAGCATCATCTGACAACGATGCATCTGATTCCTCCTCCATGTCGGAATCCGACTCCACAACCGGATCCGGATACACACACGGACACTGGTACGGACATGGCCATGGGAACCGACGGTGAGGACTTTGTCATGGCGGACAACGAATCAACGCACCTGAATGCCCCTCATAGAGGCTCTCCACTAGATGAGGTGGGGATCATTCCACTCGATCTCCAGTGCTTCCGAGCTATTCCAGCTGGTGCCTGAGGAAACCAAAAAGTAGGGTTTCCTATAGCAGCGATGAGAGTCCAAGAGGAAAACGATCACGTCGGTACGCTTTTGGATGACATTTGGGAGGAAGTCCTGGCTTGCATGAAAAACCCATGCACGGCACCACCCAAACAAGATAGTTTGGAGAAGAAGCACAGGGGGCTGGACTCCGCACCCAATTGCTTGAGGTCACAACCGTCGCCGGACTCTGTAGTGTCGGCTGCCGCAAGAAAGCGTTAAGCCAACCCGGCCTCTGCATCATCAGTCCACCCGGACAACAAGGGGAAGAAGATGGACGCCATGGGAAAGAGAGTAATCTACATGGTGGCATCCATGATCAAAACGACTAATGCTCTGGCTATCTTGTCCCGATATGACTGGGAGCTTTGGTACAAGCTGGGCCCTATCCTGGAATTCCTTTTTGACGACAAGAAAACCAAGGCCCTCGGCTTCTTCCCGGAAGGGGAGGAGGCGTCGGACCATGCCATTACGGTGGCAGTGGACATCGCTGACACAGGCTTCAGATAAATGGGGAACAGTGTCTGCCTTCGGCAGGGATGGTTGAAGGCCTCTAACTTTAGCCAGGATGTCAAACAAAGGTGCTGGACATGTTTTTCTACAGCGAAATTCTGTTCTGGAAGGCGGTCGACAAATCCCTTCAAGCCATAAAGACGGACACCGAGATGGCGCGTTTCCTTAGCACGCTGCAGCAGCATCGCTCGTCGTCTTTTTCGCTCCTGTAAGGGAAAATGTAGCTGATCATCCAAGGGATACGCCACATTGTACAGGCAATCTCCCCAATATTCCACTATGGTAGCAGCGGTCAACGTCACCGTCGCTCACAGCACAGGGCGCCAGCACCCAAGCAAGCCTGAACGGCCCAAGACGTTGGGCCCCCACTCGTGCATCCCGGTGGGAGGCCGGTTGACAAGGTTCGTCAGCGAGTGGAAAAATATCACCACTGACAGATGGGTGCTGGACACTCTCGGCCAGGGACACACCTTTGAGTTCCAATGCAGGTATCGTATTCCACACATCCCATAACTCCTAGAAGAAATGTGAGCCACGTTACGGTAAAGGACGATGGAGCTCATTACTCAACAGCTCCGGGACTCCAGAGTCTTTTCCAGATACTTTCTGGTCAGAAAGAAGACAGTATGGGGGTTGGATACCCATCCTAGACCTATGACGTCTGAACAAGTGCCTGAAGTCTCAAAGATTCAGGATGGTCACATTGCAGCACATGCTCGACCAATGGGAGGAAGGGGATTTCTTGACATTGTTGAACCTAGAGGATGCATACTTCCATGTCCCCATCCACAGGAAACATCAGAAGTTTCTACAGTTTGTGGTACAAGGCCAACACTACCAGTTCAACGCTCTACTGTTCGGATTAAAATCGGCCCCAAGGGTATTTAGAATATATATACATACATATATAACCATACCTGGACGATTGACTGATACTCGCCCGCTCCTGGGACCAGGCTGACGAGCACACGAAGGAGACTGTCTGGCTACAGACGGAGCTGGGATTCTCTGTAATCCATCCAAAGTCCTGCTTAACGCCATCGCAGAACATGCTGTTCCTCGATGCCAGACTCCATACAGTGGCTTGCTTGGCATCCCCCTCAAGGAGAGACTAATGGCCATTCGAGGGAAGGTGCAGCGGCTGTCGTCGGCGAAGACGCCCACAGTTCGGTGTATCAAGTCGTTGCTCGGCATGATGTCTCCCTGCTTCTACCTCATCTGTCTCTGCAGATTGCAGATGCAACCTGTACAGCAGTTCTTGCATGCACGTTGGCTGCAAGTGTCCAGGAGTTTTGCAGACAAGATCACCTTAATGAGGAGTTTCGGTGGGCGATAGTGGTTTGGGTACTCTCCCACATCGCCCAGGGGATGGAATTTCAAACCCCGCCATACCAGGAGACTGTCGCCATGGACGCCTCTCTGGTTGGGGTGCTCATACCAGATGTCTACACGCCAGAGGTCTGGGAATTCTGGAGAAGAAGGATCTGCACATCAACATCCTGGAGTTACAGGCAGTGTTCTGGGCCCTCAAGTCTTTCCTACAGTCTCTGAGAGGGAAGGTGGTGAGGATCTTCATGGACAACACCACCACCATGTTCTATATCACGAAGCAAGGGGGCACTCGGTCCCTAGCACTCTCCAACGAAGCTCAGAGCTTGTGGTATTGGGACATCAGACAGGGGATGTTCCTCGTCCCGTTCCACCTGGCAGGCGTCAAGAACACCATCGCTGAATCCCTCAGCAGGGAACTGCGCTCCTGCCACGAGTAGGAACTTCGTCAGGATCAGGTGGACCGTCTGTTCGTCAAATGGGGAAAACTAAAGTGCCAGAGGTTTGCCAGCAGATTCCACCTACCAAGGAAAATGGGGGACACGTTCTCCTTCTCATGGGAAGGTCTGTTTCTGTATGCTTTTCCTCCATTTCCTCTCATGCTACGTGTGATCAACACACTTGTGTCAGTGAAAGATGATATTCATCGTCCTGGCGTGGCCGAGGCAGATTTGGTATCCGGACATAATCAGCCTGTCAGTGTCGCCTCCAGTCAAGTTGCCGGTACTTCCGGATCTGCTCACCAGAGAGAGGCACAATCCTTCATCACGGCCCAGGATCTCTGAACCTGAAGGCATGTCCCCTGCAGCCTGAGTTTGGAGGTTATGAGCTGCCAGCGGACTGCAGAGAGGTCCTCGCCAAAGCCAGGGCTTTGTCGACACTAAAGTGCTATGGCCATAATTGGAAGCATTTCTCTACGTGGTGGCGGTCGCAGAAGATTACCCCTCTGAGAGTCGCGCCCCACAGCTTGTTCCATACTTGCTTTCCTGAGCAAAAGCTGGTCTTGCTCGCGCATCCATCAAGGTACACCTGGCGGCCATCTCACGCTACACCAGATACCCGAGAAGATCCTCCTTGTGGTCCCACAGACACGTCAAGGAGTTTCCCAAGGGGGCTTTTTGATCTTTCCTGCTGGTGAAGGCACCTGCCTCGGCATAGGAACTCGATGTAGTCCTTACAAGAATCAAGGGGGCACCCTTCGAACCAATGCATCAGGCACAACTTAAGGTTCGCTTGTGGAAGACTGTGTTCATTGTGGCGATCACCTCAGCCAGACCGGTGGGTGAGATCCAGGCCCTCTCCTGCAAGCAGCCGTATCTGACTTTCCATGAATCGAGGATGGTACTGCGTATGCACCCCACTTTCAGGTCGAGGGTCCTGTCGGAATTCCACCTCAACGAGCGTTGGTCTTGCCCGTTTTCTTCCTGAACCCTTTGTCACTGGCAGAGAGAGCCTTGCATTTGCAGGACGTTGCTTGTGCTTTGACGTTCTGCGTGGCACACACAGAGTTTTTGTAAGACTTCTCAATTGTTGTGAACTTTGGACCAGTGAATCATGGGAAGGCCCTATCCAAGACTTCCATCTCAAGATGGCTCTCCGGCTGCATCATGCACTGTCATTGGCTTGCTAGTCGGAATCTGCTGGGACGTCAGAGAGCCCACTCCACCAGCGCGATCGTTGCGACGACACCATTCCTTTGTGGTGTGCCCCTGCTCGACATCTACAGGGATTCCAGGGAGGAGTCCAAAGTTGGCCATGCAGTGCTACGCAGCTTGTTCTCTTGAGGCAAGTCTGTTCCCGAGGTAAGAGTTGATTGCTTCTGTTGAGCCTTGCCACCTCCCATGGTTGTGTTGTGTACTGCTGTGTATTTGTTATTCATGGCATGTGAATCCATGTCAGATCCCTTGCCGGAGAAGGTTTGTTACTTACTTGTAACTATTGTTCTCCAGCATGGGTCTGGCATGGATTCACATGAGAACCCTCCCTCAGGCCCCTGTGCGGCACATCTTGGTCATACTGCCACTTACATGCTTACCAAATCTGAAGAAGGCTGCCAGAGACAGGGCTTAGGGGAAGGACTGTCATTGAATAGGGGCAGTATGACCCAGAGGACAGTGATTGGCTTAGAGGAGAAATACAGTTTTAAAGTGAAAGTGAAGCTGGTTTTTCTTTTACCAAGGATTCCCAGCCTGACAGGGAATATTCATGAGCATGTGAATCCATGCCCGACCCATGCTCGAGAACAATAGTTATAGATAAGTAACTTAAACCTTCCCTTCAAAGTCAGAATATTCAGAATGCAGTCAATAACAGGAGTTATTGACTGCACTCTCTGAACTTTCGGATTGATTGATTTTATTTATGGTGCATTTGTAAGGCACTTATGCATTAAGTAAATTGTGTTTCAAAGCGATTGGATTCCATGTGCCAATACAACGTTGTTTCTAACCAATACTTTTTTGTGTTTTAGGCTTCGTGTTCTGCCATTTGTGAACTCCTGGCTTAACAACATGGATACTGTGTCTACAGATGGGGGAATCTGGTCCTTCCACCAAAGCTTCTTTGTACTCTCTTGCATCATCCGCATTTATTGAAGTCCTCTTTGTTTGCTGTCACCACGATGAACGCAGGCTTATGGAGCCAAGAAAAACCTAGTGCAGGCCTCTGGGAAGAGCGTATTTTTTATGTACTGATTCAAGAATGCAACGTCATAGACAAACAAACTCAAAAGCTGGTGAAGGTGCCAAAGGGCAGCATTGGTCAGCTTGTTCCAGATCGATCTTGTGGGGGGCATACCAGAAGTATTCCCTCATCTAAAAGCAAGAAAATGCAGATTGGAATTAAACTCCTAGAGCAGCCTCATGCTTTTCTGTTGGTGGATGAGAAGGAGATACTTGAAATCAATGAAAAGCTAGCAGAGTTGCTTTTAGCTGTTACAAATTGTGAAGAACGATACAGTTTATTTAAGAACAAATTAAGATTAAGTAGAGGACTTCTAATAGAAGTAGGATCTCCAGTTAGGGTACAGCTGAGGACGGGAGATGAGCAGTTTCCTGGGATTGTGCGTTACAAAGGACCTTTGTTGCAGGAAAGATCACTGACGGGGATATGGTTTGGAGTAGAGCTGATGGTGAGTGTTCTGATCTGTTTAAATATGAGGTTGATTTGATAGGTGAAACATCTGCTTACGATATGCTACCAAATTTTGATATTTCATATTTTTTCCTTTTTGATTACCTGTCGTACTATTGTTTGTCACACTGTTACATTGGGATGTTAAGGGTTGCTGGTAGTGTCTGATTTAGCATCTTAATCAGGAAACCTTGGGCCTAATTACAAGTCCGGCGATAACTGTGCCGGTAAAACCACCAGGTTGCCACCGGACTTGTCAATTTTTCCAGTGCCTGGCTTGCCAGAAACACCGGGGGATTACGACCGTAAAATTGTTAACCCCATTCCCATTTGAGTCCCATAGGTTGTTACCAGACCGGCACACTCCTAATGAGGCCCTTTGTCTTTTTTTCCCCCATGCTCGTCCCCCCCCCACTATCCGCTATATCCTCAACAGAATGGTCGTTAACAAGTAGCGTTTTAACTAAAGAAATGTGTTTGTGAAAGCTTATGCTACACTTGGATAGTGGGAGTAACACATATCAAACGCGTGTGTGTGACACCTTTCATATTTCCTCAATTATATCTGTTACATCTACTGGGAAACAGAGCAGGGACTTCAGTTCACCAAAATGCTAGGGGTAGCGGAAGTGACATCACACCCACCCAGGAAGTTATGTCATATGGTGACATCATGTGAAGTGACATTAACCCCAATGTCATCACCTGAATTGACTGACAGGTGTAAAAACATAAGAAAGCTTACATTTCATAAACGACCCAACCGCCACTAAAGCAGACATAAGAGTTTGTAGATTCCAAATACATTTTCACTA
Organism: Ambystoma mexicanum; assembly: GCF_040938575.1. NCBI lineage: Eukaryota > Metazoa > Chordata > Amphibia > Caudata > Ambystomatidae > Ambystoma > Ambystoma mexicanum. The sequence goes on from NC_090922.1 coordinate 355,715,234, forward strand.
GGGTGCTGCCTTCATATGCAATGGAGGGGGTTATGCAGGGCTCACAAAATATACTAGCCCACTAGCATTAGCAAGTAATTTTTATGAAGGGAGAGTACCATTTGCATGATACTCGACCTCGCTGGCATGTATGAGGATGTTAGAAACGTATTTTCCATTTACTGCAAACACACTTTTTTTGCAGTCAATGGCAAATACAAGTTTCAATGTGCATGCTTGGCAGCATGGCACCAAATATGAAGTGTGCTTATGGTGACATGCACCATTTTACAAAAAGCACTGGTAAATAGTTTGGCACCAGTCCCTTTGGGGCGAGTGCATTTCTCTTGGGTCGAGTATGTGAACTAATGAACTCGCCCTACAGGTCTAGTGGGATTCTTAGCAATTTGCAATTCCTGTTATGTTATGACATAGACCCACTAGAACCAACATGGGCCAGGGGCACTGCCATGCATATTCCACTATAGCCTCATAAGGCTATTTAATGCCAACTTCTAAAAATTATTGCTGCACATGTTGGGTCTAGTAATCCTATGCCAAGTAAAGTCACACATTCACAGGTGCTGCATAATACAGTGTGGCTAATATAGCCTCTAAGGATACAGCTATTTCATATCTGTTATATCCTTACAATCTAGTTATAGTAAAAATATGCAAGGTACAGCTTTGTCATATCCAGTTGCTTCTTTCATATGCCAAGTGCATCCTCCAATGTCCAGTAATGCCACTCGGTGTGAGTTATGCCCCTTACACCTGGTATGGGATAAAGTCAGAAGAATAGCCAGCTGATGCAAAACCCCAAACACTGTAATACTTAACAAATAATACAAAACAATATCTCAGGTTCCTAATAATGATCTAGCTTGCGCAATGCATATTCAATAACCAATTGAATTCATATATTCAGTCTTATTCGTAGCTGTGAGAAGATTGCACCGGGTCTGTCAGGATCCCACCTGAAAGCGTCCTTTCACAAACAAATGCAATCTACACAACACCCTTTGTGCACCATCAATGTGCATGTAAACACAACCAATCTTATTTGATATTTTGAAATACATTTGAATAAAGATTGCCCAAGTGATTAGCGCAGGAAGTCTTGATTCTATTACAGACATGGAGGCGCGCATTATGCTTATTCTTCTTTAATCTGCTTATCAACAGCATTTTAAATCTTTACCTTTTATAAAAACATTTTTTTTTAAGTGGCCAACTGGCATTTAAAAACAAATCTCAACAAATGAACATGAAGACAAAAGGGGTGTGAAGCAACTACATTTCCCATGACCCCCCTTCAGGCTAGTAGTCCTCAGCCTTGATCCTGTCCACCAATCAGGACTCCTCTATCTGACTAGGTGCCTTCCTCTTCTTTTTCGTGTCCTTCAACTGCTTAATTCTTGCAACAGTCTAAATAATAGTCCTAACCCAACTTGCTCTGTCTCCTCAATTTTGTGTGATTCTCAGATTCTTTCTGCTAATCTGCTAGTGATCACTCTCGAGAATTCTTCTGCTCGTCTCCTGTATGAAAAGAGATCGATAATGTTAGGGAGGGGGAATTCGCTGCAGTCTATATAAAAACATAATACTTTACACAGTTTACTTTCGTTATGACTGCAGATTTCCCAGTGGGAGGGATAATGCTCGCCTCTGTGTCTTTAATAGAACCAAGACTTCCTGCGCTAATCACTTGGGCAATCTTTATTCTATGACAAGACCGAAGGCGAGCATTATGCTTGTTCAAAGCTTTGTATTACTGCTATTGCAATATTAGAGACTGGCTTGAAATAGAAGGTGCTGAAAACTGAATCACTGGACCAGTCTGCCGCTTTCATGATCTCCTGAAGCGGAACTCCAGCTGCAAAAGCTCTAGAAGCCATCGCTCCTCTGCCTGAGTGAGCTCCAAAAACAGAAATATCTATTCCCGCTAGCTCCATCACCTCTTTTACCCTTCTTGCAATAGTAGCTGGAGCAACTGCTTTATATGGCTTTTTGCACGCTATCAGTAGCTGTGTTACATCTCTCGGTCTTACGACTGCTCTGGTGGCTTCATATGATTTTAGGCACTGGGCTACGCAGAGGTTGCTGTTATCGGAGAACTAGGGATATGTAATAACCTTGGAATACGTTTTAGTACGCTGCGCGATATTAAATGCCACGCCCTCTGCGTAAAAGATCTTCCTGTCAATCTCTAGTGCTTTGACATCAGACAATCTTCTACTGGACACTAAACATAGTAATGTAGCCAACTTTCCTGACAGTTGTCTCCCAGATAAGAGGCTGTTATTTGGCCATTGCTCGAATAACTGAAGTATTTTATTGACGTCCCAAAGGGATGAGTACTTTGGTAGCGGGGGCTTTCTCACTTTCCCCCCTGTAAGGAGTCTTGTAACAGATGGGTGTTCTCCTATCGGTACCCCATCTACCAGCTTGTGACCTGCTGAGATGGCTGACCTGTATACTCCTACATTCCTAAAGGCCTTTCCTCCTGTAGTCAGAGCTGCTAGACAATGAATGACCTGAACTACAGGAGCAGAAATGGGAGAAATACTCCTCCTCCTGCACCATGCTTCCCAGGCCTGCCAAGCGGAATTGTAGCTCCTAATTGTGGACAGAGCCCATGAAACTTTGATAAGTTCGGTAGCCTCTTCTGAAAGACCTGGCAAACACCATCTGTGCCTGAAATTCTTCTGGCCAATAGGGTGAGCGTCTGATCCTGAATTAGAGGATGAGGGGCTCCTGCTGGATCTAATAGGAGATCCGGCCTGTGAGAGATCCTCTGAGGGAAATCCGTGAAAAGTTCCATCAGAACTGGAAACCATGCTTGCGATTTCCATTCCGGTGTCACTATAACCAGCTTTGCCTTGTCTCTGTGCACTTTCGCTAGTTCCCTCGCCAGCATCGCAAAGGGGGGAAAGGTTTAATGTGTGTGGCCCCCCCAGAAGTGTAGGAACGCGTCCGTGCCTACTGATCCTGGGTCCAGCTTCCAGCTGAGGTATCTTGCCAGTTGAGCATTTAGTCTTGAGGTGAAGAGATCTGTATGTAAGGGCCCCCATTTCTATTGTAACTTGTCGAAGACTGACTTGTGCAGTCTCCAGTCGCTTGCGTCTACTAAATATCGGGAGTTCCAGTCTGCCACTGTATTCTTCACTCCCGGAAGATATTCTGCCTTGACTGCTATCTCTCTCTCTAAGCAGGAGTGCCAGAAATCCTTGGTTAGCTCTGCTAGCATCTTGGACCTTGTGCCTCCCAGCTTGTTGATATACCTCACGGCTGAAATGTCCATCCGTAAAAGGATGCAGCATTGCTCTCTGTCCTTGGTGAAAGCTCTGACTGTGAAGGAGCCCGCTAGGAGCTCCAGACAGTTGATGTGCGTTGCTAATTCCTCTTTAGACCACTTTCCCCCTGTCTCTGTGTGACTGCACCTGGCTCCCCATCCTGATCTGCTGGCGTCTGACTCTATGGTGAGCTCCAGTAGGTCCCCGAATATGGCGCGGCTGTTCCAAGCCTCCATGTTGGGGAGCCACCAACTGAGCTCTGTCTTGCTGTCCTCGTCCAGAGGCACTAGCCGGTGATATCTCCATCCCTTCTGCAGGTATCTGGTTTTGAACCTCTGAAGGGCTCGATGATGTAATGGGCCGGGGAAAATTGCCTGGATAGATGCTGCAAGGAGTCCAACTATCCTGGCTAGATTCCGAAGCGATATAACCGGCTTCTTCAGAGCTGTCCTGAGGTCTTTTCTTTATATCTCTGATCTTGGGCGTCGGGAGTTCTAATGTGGCTTTCTTGGTGTCTATTGTAAAGCCTAAAAATTCTATTCTCCTGGTGGAGTTAGAGCCGACTTCTCGGTACTGATGAGAAAACCTAGTACAGAGATCAATGAAGTCACCCATTGGGCCTGTTTCTGTAACCTCTCCTCGTCTTCCGCCATGAACAGAATGTCTAAATAAATTATCATCCGAATTCCTTGTTCTCGCAGGGCGGTAGCGAGAGGCCTCAAGAGTTTGGTGAAGGCCCATGGTGCTGAGGCAAGGCCGAAAGGCAGGGTCTTGAACTGCCATATTTCTCCCTTCCACTTGAACTGCAAGTATCGTCGGTACTGAGGAGCTATGGGTATTGTCAGATAGGCGTCTTTCAGGTCCAGACGCGCTAGCCAATGGTTCTTCCGAAGAAGCTCTGCCAGTAGATGTATACCCTCCATCTTGAAATGTCTGTATATCAACCAGCTGTTCATTTCCTTTAAATTGGTAACTGGTCGTACTCTGCCTTTGCGGTGGATGAGAAACATGTTGCTGAGGAAACCTACTGTATGCTGATAGGCTCTCTCTATGGCCTGTTTGTGTGCTAGCGCCTGAGTCTCTGCGTTTAGAAGGTCCCTTTCCTCTTGCGAGATGCGCCTGCCCTGCGGGGCCGCCAACTGCAGCGGAACTTCTACAAATTCTAGGTGAAAACCCTGCGCTGTCTGCAACACCCATGCGTTTGATGAAAGCTTGCGCCAATTGTGCATGAAAAGCAAAGTTCTCCCTCCTACTGTAGGGTACACTGTCGAGTGCGCTCTCAGCTGTGGTGGTGTTCTGTTGTCTGAAGTATCCTCTGCCTTGGCGGCCCCTGTATCCTCTACTTCTATTCGGGAAGAAGGCGTCTTGCTGACGTGATTCCCAGTACTGGGCTATCGGGCCTTGAGGTCTCCTATTCGTGTTGTAACGGCCGGTCGATCGACCTCTATAACGGCCCCTACAAAAACCCATCCGGGAATACTTTCCTTATTGAAGCCGGAGCTTTCTCGAGGGCTGTGTAAGTTCCTACGAACCTGTTCATCTATTTGACAAATGTATTGCCAAAAAGCAGACCATGCCCTCCCTCCCCAGCTTCGTAGGAGGCTAGGTCTCCCAGTTTGTGATCTATCTTTAATAGCATTGATCTTCTTCTCTCAGCAGAAATTGCGCTATTTGCATTACAGAGTAAGCACACAGCTCGCTGAGCCCAGCCCGCTAGAATGAAGGGGTCTACCGGCTCCCCTGTGTCCTTGTGCCTCCCCGCTAGGTCCATGATCTTTGCAATGGGGCCCGTAAGATCCAGGATCTTGTCCTGGCAAGATCTCCATGCGCGATCCATGCCCTTTCTGGCGTCTTTGCTAGCTTTTGTAACAAAGGTAAGCATTTTAGGGTCAAGTTCCGGGGTCTCTGCTACCTTGCCGGAATGTTCTGGTCTGGGGCATTCCACTCTGAGGCGGAATCTGCTCTCTTTTTTTCTAGAGGCTTTCTGATCTTTTGGGGCATGTAAATCGCCACTCTGGGAGACGGGGTCTATTCTGTGGACCTAGGAGGCCTAATAGCTCCATATCGGATGTATCTTCGTCTGGGGTTCTCTCCACTAAGCTGGCTTTGATGACTTGCTCTCTTCCGCTCTCTTTACTGAGGCTAATAACATCCGCCTTCTGTCTCTCTTCTTGGTCGATTTCTTCGGAGGATGAAACAGCTTCCCCCGTATTATCTGCCCCCGGGGTAGGGGGGTACGAGGCTGGGCACGGCTGATTGATACCTTTGCTAAGAAAGCGTTTTGGAGTCTGTTAAACGCATCAGCGGCCTCCTGGGGTTTTTCTCTTTTCCTCATGTCTGTCCCCGGTGGGGGGGGGGGGGGGGTAGAAAAGTGCTTTCTCTTCCGGGCGGCTTTACTCCCCCTTGAAGTATTTTCTATAGGCTTTATTGTGGAGGTCCCCTCTTGTGGGTCATCTTGCAAGCCAGCCCTGGTGCCCAATATCTCTTCTAGGACTTGCAATCTGTCCTGGATAGGCTGCACTCCCTGAGCTACTGCCTTCACCAGGGAATCTCCCAGAACTCTTTTGAAGCTCTGTGAGAGGTCAATCTCTTCCTCCTGAATCTCAGGCTCCTGGTCACTGTATTCATACCAGTACTCCTTGGGTCTGTCGGAGGCCATAGCTGTGGGTGTCTTGCAGGGAAGTGCAGTTGAAGGCCCTGGGGCCCTGTCAAGTCGACCTGCTTAGCCTAATGTAGCTAGCTCGAGCGTTTCCCAGAATGAATATATTTTTTTAAACATTTATTTATATTTTTTATAAAAGGTTTCAGCCTCTGATTTTATGTGGAAACGCTGCAAATTCTAGAGAAATCGGAAAATCGGAGTAATCTGCTCTCCGGAACGGTGTAAATCACTCTCCCGTTCGAATCGGAACATTGGAGACGCTTGGAGCATAACGCACATGTGCGAGCTCCCTGAAGGTTTGTCACGTTCCCGTCAGGCCGTGTGACTGAGGCCGCTGGAAAACTGGCGCGTAACAACTCTTCCTGCAGCCCTAATGCGAGCGAGATCGCTCGCGGGCCGCATTCAACCCTGGCAATTAACGTAACGAAACAGAAACTGTTCTCGTAATATATTAAAGTTTTCCATGAATTTTAAATATCATTTAAATATAATACTGGCGACGCGCGCTACTTTAAGAACACTGCGCGTTTGTAAGCGCTTTCCTGACACTGCAATATTATGATACTGCATTTAAAAAAAAAAGGCATTGCATTATATGTCACAATGATAAACTGGGCACTTAGCTGTCGATTAAGCAGCAAAAAAGAAGAGGAAGGCACCTAGTCAGATAGACTTCTACCATTAGAGGAGTCCTCATTGGTGGACAGGATTGAGGCTGAGGACTAGTAGCCTGAAAGGGGGTCATGGAAAATGTAGTTGCTTCACGCCCCTTTTGTCTTCATGTTCATTTGTTGAGATTTGTTTTTTAATGCCATTTGGGCATTTTCAAAAAAAGAAAATGGTTTTATAAGGTAAAGATTTAAAATGTTGTTGAAAAGCACATTAAAGAAGAATAAGCATAATGCTCGCCTCTGGTCTTGTCATTGAATTACTTATACAATACTAAACATTTCACAATTTGCCTAGTAATGGTGCCAGTTATGACACATGCTTTATAATAAATTCATATATATATATTTTTTTTATTGGTGCACACAAGCTGAGCACATACATTCACAAATTCAAAATGGTTACACATCAATAATAATACACAGTCATTCAGTACCCATTCTGATTCTTCCGCTAGAGCTTTGTCTGCAAGGTACTGCGTGTACCGGGCCCATATATTTCTGGGTCTGGCGGTGGGTAATATAGAGTCTATATACATTTCTTCAGTATCATTTGTCCATAACATGTCTCTCTCCCAATCTGCCTTGGTTGGGGGTGTTACACTTTTCCACTTCAACAATATTGCCCTCTTGGCGATTAGCAAGCTCAAATTCAGTAGTTTACGCCACGTCTGATTCATCTTCCCCACCGCACTCAGCAAACACAACTTTGGTGTCCACGAGACAGGTAGATCTGCCATTTTATCCAACGCTGTACAGACCTCCCTCCAATGCTCTTTCAGTCTTATACATTCCCCAGCATATGGTAAATCTTTGCGTTCTCGGCATGGCATCTCGGGCACATTCCCGAAGTGAAGGGGTAGATTCGCTTAAGCCTTGCGGGAGTATAGTGTAACCTGTGTATTATTTTGTAGTGTATTAGCTTATATCTGGAGTTGCATGAAATTCTTTTGGTCAACATATATATTTGTGTCCATTCGTGGTCGTCTATTTGTTGCCCCAGGTCTAGTTCCCAGTTGGCTCTGGACGAGTGGACCCCTGCTGGGGCGCATCTGGGTTATGATTTTATTCAGTGCAGAAGCTGTGATTTTCTGGGTGTTGCCCGTGAACATATAGCCTAACCCCATATTTATCTCTGGTTCTTCTGGGAAGGAGGGGTAAGCACTCTGCGTGACGTCTTTAATTCGGTTATATTGCCATTTGTGTCTATTTGTGTTCCCCATCGTATCCTTTAGGTCATCCCATGTGGCAAAGAGCCCATCCCAGAACAGCTGCCCCCATTGAGCGATCCCTCTGGAATTCCAGTGTGTGGCCACCTCCCCATCCAGTGAAAAGGGTGATTGCGGGTCCCCCCATATCGGCATACTCGGATGATATAACCTATCTCGCCCAAACATAGCGCAATTTTTGCCCAGGCTGTGATTGTCACCTTTGTGGGGTCTAATGAATTATGATGTTTAGGGGTCAGTTTTGTTATCTTATGTAATGCCAGTATTGATTCTCTTGCTTGTTGGTCAGGTGGCGTTGGCCCTGGGTCAAGAAAGTTTGTGGCCCACTGTGCGGCATAATAAGCCTGCGCCGAAAAGTAGTATAGCTCCAGATCTGGTGCCGCTAGCCCTCCCTGTTGGTATGTGTTAGTTAGTGTCTTCCAGTTAAGCCTGGAGTGCCCTCCCCAAACGAACATCGTGCAAGCACTCCTCATCTTGACAAACAGTGTGCGCCCGGGCCATACCGGAACTGTATAGAACAGGTAGAAGAGTTTCGGCAGTATGATCATCTTAACGAGGGCTATTCTCCCCATTAGCGAGATAGGAAGGGCACTCCAGTGCTTAATTTTTGCACACAGGGAATCAGACGGTGCATTATATTTTAGTGCTCGTGAGAGTTGGGCCGTTCTCGCTATATATGCTCCCAAATAGAGTATATGTGTAGGGCTCCACATGAGGCCATATAGGTCCTGGGGTTCTGCTGTGTTTTTCGCGAGTGGGAATACCTCTGACTTGTTAGGGTTGAGTCTCAATCCAGAGTAACCGCCAAACCTTTCCATTTCTGTCAGTACCTTGCCCAGTGTGTGGTCCGGGTTCCTAAGATATAATAAAATATCGTCGGCATACAAAGTGATAATCTTCCTCTTACCTTCCAGCCATATCCCATATGCACTGTAGCATGCTCTGAGAATGTCAGCCAGCGGCTCTATTACTAGGGCAAAAAGTAATGGCGACAGGGGGCAACCCTGACGGGGGCCACCTAATAGTTCCAAGACTTCCGTTAAAGTACCATTGATTCTAATCCTGGCATAGGGGCGAGCATATAAGACATGAATCCACTTGATGATGTTGGGGCCGAAGCCATAGTTGCGTATAACCCCAAATAAGAAGGGCCAAAAAACTGTATCGAACGCCTTCTGCATGTCTAATGAAACGGCTACTCCTTGGGTCTCAGTGGATATTGTTGCTAGTATCTTGTGGCATCGTCTAATATTGGTTGCTGTGGATCTGCCCATAATAAACCCTGCCTGATCTTCATGTACCATGTACGGCATTAACGGTGACAATCTGGTTGCCAACATTTTAGCGAAAATCTTCGCGTCTGTGTTCATTAGTGATAACGGCCTGTATGAACAACATTCCTCTGGTGGTTTTCCCTGTTTAAGCAATAGTGTGATCACTGCTTCTCTCGTAGTTTCGGGGAGTTCCCCTTTATTCAAAGCCTCCATCCAAACAGTGTACAGCCTGGGTACAAGGAGATCGCTGGATTCTTTGTAGAATTCCGCTCCCAGTCCGTCTGTGCCTGGGGCTTTCCCATTGGGCAGTGCTTTGATTGCTTCGGCTATCTCTGCTTCTGTGATCGGGCTCTCAAGGGATTCCCTGGCGGCATCAGCCAGGAGTGTTGTCGGTATTTGGGATAGGTAGGCATCTATCTCATCATCAGTAATGTCGCATTGAGGGGAATACAATTTCATATAGAAATCATAGAATGCCTCTTTCACCTTAACATTCTCCGTGGTCATAGTGCCATCAGGCAGTTGTATGCACGGTATGGTTGTCGTGCCTCTTTCACCCCTTATCATTCTCGCCAGCAGTCTCCCTGGTCTTTCACCCTCCCCATACCTACGTGCTGCCACTGGCTTGTCAAAGTAGCGGATCTCCTGCTCCGCTGCTTCTTTTTATTCATCTAGCCTGGTTTTAATTTCGGCACTTGTCTGCGCTAGAGGAGTGTGCGCGTATTGAGTTTGTAAGGTAGCCATTTGTGTTTCTAGATGTGTTAGTCTACCCCTAATATCCTTCAGGACTCCGCATTCAGCAGATATGGAGCTGCCTCTAATGCAAACCTTGAATGCCTGCCACAGTATTGCCTGACTAGACACCGTTCCCTCATTAATTTCAAAATACTCCTGTATTTGCTGAACCATTGCGTTTTTATAGACCAGGTCTTGGAGAGCCAGAGGCTTGAACCTCCATGGTGGCCTAATTGCTGTGACACCGGGAATCTTTATTGTTAGCTGTATCGGGGAGTGATCCGAGTACGTTCTGGGATGTATATGTGTATCCGTAACCCAACCCAACAACTCATTGTCCACCAGCCACATCTCTATTCTGGAGTGCATGTCATGGACTGAGGAGTATTATGTGTATTCCCTTTTGGACAGATTCAGCACTCTCCATGAATCTTTCAGGTTGAGGGCAGTCATGTGGAGAAGTATTTTTTGTGCCGCCTTGGTGAGTGCTCTTGTTCTTGTTGATGTGCGATCTAAGTTTACATCAAGGATGTTATTGAAAACCCCCCGCAAATCAAATGGGCCGTCGGATATTTTGCCAACTTTTCAAATATTCCAGCATAAAACTCTGGGTCATCAACGTTCGGCCCATACACATTAAGGAAGACTATTTCCCTGTCACTAAGGGTCCTGTGGAGCAGCACATATCTGCCTTCAGGGTCGGTTTCTGAATGTATACAGGTGAATGAAAGAGACTTATGAATAAGGATCGCCACCCCTTTGCCCTTCTCGAATAAGTTGTGAAATATTGATGAGACCCCCAACTCAGGATTAGATGTCCAGCTTGTTGGGGCCCTAGATGTGTGTCGTGCAGGAAAATTATTTTGGAGCCTAGCCTGTTTACATATGCTATTATGTTCCTCTTCTTCACGTGGGTTCCAAAACCGCGTACATTCCAGCTCAATATTTTCATGCCGTCAGTGCCTGGACTAGCCATTATCTAGCAATTGTGTACGACAATTTCCATGCCTGTGTACTTTGACTGTGCATTCAATGATTGTAGTGCCGGAGGCTTGTGCGCTTTTCATTTTAACCTCAACTTTTTCATAACTTCCGCCCCATAACATCTGCCCATCCCCTCCCACCTCCCTCATAGTTCCCCGAACTTCAACAATCGATCCCACCTCGTCTCCTCCCAACATTTAACGTGCACCTGCTACAGGCAGGGGCTGTAGCGACCGCCATTGCCTATGCCACACATCGTCCTTTCCAATATGGCTGGTTCTCCGTTGTTACTCTAACACATGTCAACACATGCGAGGGTGGGCTAGTCGATTTGATTCATCGATTTAGTCTTAATCTTCCCGCATGTGGGCCACCCGAGGGGGAGCCTTAGCTGTCTGCTGTCTCTTCTTAATCAGCACCGTGCTAGCATTTTGTCACTTATATGTTTCATTAGTCTTCCTCGTTTCTAGGCATGCCAGCGGGGGCGGGTATGTGTGTCTCGACTAAGTTGTTTTGTTTTGGTGCACTATAGAGTCTCGCCGGGTAGAGCATGGCGTATTTTGCCTGGCGTTTACCCAGTAGCTTCTTTACCCCCGTGAACAGTTTCCTTTCCTGCTGCACTGCCAAGGTGAAGTCCGGGAAGATGCGGATTGTGTTAGCCTCCCACCTCAGTTCCTGTTTCTCCCTGGCCGTTCTCAATATCAGGTCTCTGTCTCTGTAATTTATCAGGCGTGCAATAATAGGTCTGGGATATGCGCCAGGCTTCGGTTCGGGAGCAAGTGATCTGTGTGCCCTTTCCGACCAACCAGGGTCCCCCAGTAGGTTTCGGAGGAGCTCTTCCACCGCCTTTTCCATTGACCCCTTTAATGCTTCCTCTGGAACCCCATTATGCGGATATTATTCCGCCGAGACTTGGCTTCCAAATCTTCCCATTGGATTTCACTGTCCCCAGATCAATTGCCATCGTAGAGGTCCTCAAAGCCTCCAATGCGTCCTCTGCTCCAGAGATTCTCATCTCCGCCTCGATAATGCGTGATGTTGTCTTGTCTAGCTTAGCTTTAATGGATGTAACATCAGCTGTTATTCCTTCCAATTTGACATTGAGTGCGGAAAACCCCTGTTGCATAGCCAGGAAGACCGCTTGCGGATCCATCATGGCCCCCTGGGCAGCTGGTTGCTCTTGTGGGGGTATGTCTTCAGACATCTCGGGATGTGTTCCCTTGTTCAATGCTTTTGTGAAACTCTCAATGGATCCCTTGCCTTTCTTGTGGCCAAGACAGTTGGGCATTGTCTGTGCGGTGTTTGAATACCTAACAGGGTCCCGTCCTCTACCCCTCTACTCGTCGATCTGGGGATTGTTCAGGGCCCGTAACCAGCTTTTGCGTGGTGCTTGTGGTACTTCCTCCGGGTTAATTTATACAAACGGTGCGGCCAGAGAATAAGTTCCAATGCCAGCCACCACTCCTATTAGCGGTCTTGTATTCCAGTAATGGACTTGTGGGTCTGCAGTAATCATTGGGATTGAGTTCAGTGTGCAACAGGCCGCCTTTAAATTAGCTCTACCACTTTACTAGTCTCAAGGTCTTCCGTATCTTCTCAGACCCAGACTATTGGGGTAATGGTGTGTTGCCTGCAATCATGGAGTGCGGGGGGGGGGCTGCTGGTAGTTGTGTCCGCGGGGAGGAGGGGAGTGTTCCAGGGCCCCAAAGTCCCTTTTATTGCTGATGATTCCCTGCCGTCGGCGGCGTCCAAAGTGTGTCATGCCTGATATCTCCGAGGGCCGCTAAGCGCCAGCTCCTCTAAATGTTCCTTAATAATAATGCCCAATCTATTGAGCGTCGGCGAGCGGGCCAGCTGCGAGGTGTCTTATGGGGGCGAGGGAGCCATCCGCTTCCGAGTGTCCATATTTTAAGGATGGGGCATGGGCGCGGGAGAGCGGGGAAGTCCAGGCCTCTGGTGTGGGCCCCTCATGTGCTCCCCTCCTGATCAAACGTCTGGGATCGTTAACTATGCTGGGAGCAGGGGGGCAGCCGGGCACCAGGGCCCTTTCTCCGGTCTTCCCGCCCCCGACGGATTCCGCTGTCCTATGCCCAGGCAGGGGTCGGGGGGGCAGCAGGCGCTCGACGGCCTCCGGAGCGCCCGCGTCCCTCCCCGGCGTCGCTGGACTCCCTCCGCATCTCCCGCTACTCACGTTGTTGAACGCCAGACCCCTCCCCTCTTCCAGCAGCGCTCTCCCTGCTCGAGTCGGGTCTCAGCCTTGTGATCTTTCCCGCGGCGCGGCTCTGTCCATCGTGCGTGTTTCCCTATGAAACTTCGCGTGCAGCTGGGTGTGGTGCTGAACCATGATTATATCACTTTCTTCATGCGAACCAAGTCTTATTAATCATCATTTTAGGCTTTCCGGCCTTGGTCTTCGCAGGAGCTCACACGAGTGCGACCATTCCGTCTCGTGCGCAACAGCGCCCCCCTTAATAAATTCATATTGAACCAGATATCATGAAACAGTATCAGTAAATTAATACAATATGCCGACACGTGTTTCTCTTAGGGTGTCGCACAACATTTCTGCAGTGAGCTTCTTGTAGGCTAATTTCAGTTTAAATTGCTAATCTTCAGTCATGTAAAACCACTAATATATGATGTCCAAAATTTGGTTCACTGATATTATATTGCAATTTTCCAACAAGACATTTGGAACGCCCGGTACATGTGCTGAACAGGGCACTGATATTGACTGCACCAGAAATTAGTGTGCAGATCTGAATAATTGAAGTGAGTAACACCAGTTAAGAAGAAAAACTTTATAAGAAAAATATGATCTACACAAGAATGCTGGTTCTCCTTAGAAAATTGGAATATAATATCAGTAAACTAATATTTTTAGATGTAGGCACTAAGGCCTAAATCAGTGATTGATTTCTGACCGCCATACTGAGAGAATACTTTCCACTTCTGATATTTGGCCATGTAGATGCTGTATCCCAGAAAAACATGGACAGAAGGAACATGACCAGAAGATGCTTGGAATTGAGAAACTTCTAAAGGATGTCTTCTACATCTCTGGGTTCCATACCCACATTACCCTACCCCTGCACCTGCTGCTGCATATGTTACTAGACTCAGCAAAATGCCAACAGCACTAGTTGTGTCTTCTGAAGCCATTGCTGAGACATCTGTCTACTGTGGCAGATGACATTAGAAGCATCCTCTTACAGGAAAAAAAAATCTGGAATCATGGAATAATTCCCATAAACGGATATGAATGAATTGGCCATGTCACCCTTAAAGTGAACCATTATGGATACCTTTTATAGTCTCGTTCCAAAAAGGGGGTCTTGTAATTGTGACAATACCAATAGTACCTTTGAATGACCATGCTACCAGAGCACAAAATAGGGAGCTAACACCATATTAAGATTATGGGAAAATCCCAATCCAGCAGACCCACCCAGGCCACACATTCACACCTACACCGTCCCCAATATTAAGCAATATATGGCAGGAGGGCCGCAGCTTTCTGGTGATAGCCGCCAAACAATGGAACGCACTCCCACTCACGATGGGACCGGAAACATTCCTCTGGACTTTTCTGTAAAAGCCTTAAAACCTGGCTATTTTCGCAAGACCCCAACATTGTGTAGACCACCCTGCATCCTCAGGAAGGTCTAGTGCTCACCCTCACAACTGCTAGCACCACTGGTCGGTGCACCTCTGTAACCAGTAACCAGCAGCCAGACTTATTACCCCTACATCCTGTCCCCTTTCCGCCATACTTGTGGGACATTCTGTCCTTCGGGTCGAGACCGGAGCACTTTAAAGCATAAAAAACATTGTCCTGTCATTTTTATGCTGGGCCACCGCACGTGACCGTAGCTCCGCCTTCCTGAGGTCTGTCCCGCGCATCGCCCTTCAGTGCTTTTCTCCGCGTGGTCGGGGTCAGATGCACTTGCATCACAGGAAATATTTTTCTTTTTGTTCCCTTGTCCTTAATTCCTGCTCTGGTTCCACGGTCATCTTTCTTCCGTCTATGCCAGAGCATCTGGGATTTTGGTCCTGTTAATCGTGCAAACGTCGTTTCGTGAGGGAGGATCCCCACTCTTTGCCTGGAGTGCTTAGACCTGGAACACTGTTGGGGCTTGTGCTTCTATTGCGACTCCCTCTCCGCCCGGGCACTCCATGTCAGCTTGCCAGGTGGGAGGAGGTGTTTCAGCGCGTTCCTCCAACACATTTACAGCAGTTCATTGACGAAAAAAGGAAACGACTGGTAGGTCTGTTCCTTTTTAGGGCACTCGGGCCAAGGGACTCCTTCCTGGGGTCTTCTGGGTCTGGGAGGGGCTCAAGCGGCTCTATTGACAGGGATCTCCCTGAGGTGTGCCGAAAGAGATATAACTGGCGCTCTGGAGTTTCCTCCGAGGACACCTGCAAAGGGGCTGCCAAAACCGGATCTTCATCTGAGGTTCCCTTTTGGGGGCTAAAGTTAGGCCCACTGCTTCTGGGGCTGTTGTCACCGAGATTAGCCCTGAGGTTTTCACATCTGGAACCAAGTGTACTGAGTCTTGTCTCGAGGTCCCTCTCAAGGTGACTAAACGTACCGGGGTTATCCCTGTGTTTGAGATTGAGGGGCCCCCTTTGAGGGTTCTGGCTTCAATGGATGACTCTAAACCTTCCCAGGTTAAGCACCTTAAGTTTTTGAGTACCGGCTCCGCCGAGGTTCCCTCACTAGGAGCCAATTAATCTGCATTCTCTTAAGGTGTCTCAGAAACACTCTAGATCTGCTAGCACCGGCTCTGCTGAGGTTTCTTGTCACAAGGCTAAAATGGAACATAAGATCCCCTGACTCCCCTGTGGTGACCACGGCCTCACTTACACGTGTGACGCAGAACGCCTCAGGCATTAACAAAACGGCGGTCCAACCCCGTGCCATTTTCACTACCCCTCTTACACCAACAGTCATCATGGCTGGTGCTGAGGGGCCTGTTTTTGGGGCAGAGCAACATTTTCCATGTTTTGTGGATAACAAGATCCCGTTCTGTCCTCCAATGGATTGGCATGCTTGGACTCCGCTGCTGCATGAAGTCTTGCTCCCTCCTACGTCTGTGTCTTTGGTTTACGTGGATCCACTTGGTGGGGGACCATCCTGGCAACCATCCTCTTTGCGATCCTGGGGGTATGCCCCTTCCGAGCAGCCTCTACCCACTCCAGCACCTCTATCTTCGTCTGAGAATGCATTTTTTGGCAAGTTTCAGACGCTTATGCATTCTGATCCCATAATCGTGTACTTTAAGGATTTATTTAAAGAAATGTATCCTTAGCAGCCTTGAACCGGCCCCTGATCCGGCAATCCCTATGCACGTCCTGGTAGTGCCACCTGCTCCACCACTTCCTGTGGGGCCTCCTCCACTGCCTCCTCTGTCTTCACTTTCTCCTGTGGAAAAGGCTCCTTGTGCGCAGTCGACCGTGCCTTCTGGGCCTGAAGCGCCACGTGCAGCGGATCAGACTTCTGCTCCCACCTCATTGGATGAGGACCAGGCGGACCAGGACAGTGATGACCGGGTTGTGGATATGCTGGCTTTGCTAGACATCCCAATAACCAATCCCCCGGCTCCACAAGAGGGGGTACTTTCTGAAGCCTTCACTCTGTCGACACAGGAGCGCACCGGCCTGTTCCTTTAGAAGGACGTCCTGGCTGAGGCCGGTAAGGTCTGGGAAAAACCTCATTCCGGGCAACACCTAAACAAGAACATTGATGCTTGCTACAATCTACAGGCGTCTGAGGACATATCCTTGTCTGCATGTCCAATCCCCTCATCACCGGAAGTGGCAGAAGCTGCACTACAGTTGAAGCCGATCCTCTACATCCTCCACTGCAGCATCTCAGATCCTTTCCAAAAAGGACAAGCTTCTTGACGCCATTGGGAAAAAAGTTTTTTCCAATTCGGCTCTTCAGCTGCGTCAGGCTAATACCGAGCTTATCCTGGCGGCTGCTAATGTCAAACTGTGGAAGGAGCTCGCAGAGTTTCAGGAATGTATTCCTCCTGATGGGCTCGAAGAATTTAAGGGCGGCTTATCGATGCCAGGGTTCTGGCGCAGGGTCTGTTTGAGTCTGCGGCCCATCATGTAGATGCTTCTACTCGAGGCCTTATGGTCGGAGTAGACATCTCCCGCCAAGCGTGGCTGCATGCTACAAAGTTTTCGAAGGAAGGTCAGGACAAGGTGCTTGATCTCCCGTTTGATGGTAAAGAACTGTTCCACTCCTCCATGGATGAGGAACTCAAAAAGACCAAGGCAAGCACTCAAACTGCCAAGTCATTGTCGCTCCTTGCGAAAACCCCAGCAAAGGCACCTTATACTCGGATGTGTAGGGGTCTCAAACAAGGACCTTCTCTGGTTTCGGAGGCTTCCAGGACCGCCATATGTGCCGTGCAGAGGCTCCAGCAGGTGGCCCCTGCCGTAAACATAACAAGGAAGAAAAGGAGAGTCAACAGCTACCCCAGGTCAACTGTGTAGAGGAGTTGGGTTTAGAAGAGGCAGGGAGCTAGTTTTTGAATACTAGACCATTATGGGTCACAAATAGCTTAGAAGTTAGAAAATGATTCAATTTATTCGTAGATTCGGACACATATCTAAGAATAGTTTACAGAAGAATAAACAACAAAAACAGATTGAGAGTGTCACATATGAACCTCATTTGGCTTACAATAGAAAGTAAAACAGGTGACAAAGTGTTGTTGCATCACAGTTGGTTAAGTGAGGATTAGTAGCATACATATATCGTGTTGATTTAAAATAATACTGTTAGATTTAGTAGTATGTTATTACAGTCGACATATATTTATGCAGGTGTTTCTGGTTTGGGGTCTAGTCAGCCTTCACTGGGTTGAAAATGTTCACAGATGAAGGGTCCGAACTGTCATTAGGACGTAGTTTACGGCTGGTGGACGCCTAGGGAGACAGGTGCCACATAAGCGGGGGGGGGGGGGGTGTCAGAAAGAACGTGACCATACAGAGTGTGTTCTGTATATGGACTGCGCTCTAAAAACCTACCTATGTTCTATCGACGGTTGAACACAAAGTAGTTTCAGAAAAGCACCTCAGTTGGTGCGGACGTCTGTAGCTAAGTATCTACAGGGGGAAGGGTAACAGTAAGTTACCAGGATAGTATGAAGCATCATACATAACTAATTGATAGTGGTGTAGAGCATACCTTATTTAGCAGGTATGCGATCCAGCGATGGTGCTGTAACTCGTACACGGGGAAGAAATGCTGTGATGTTTGGGGCTTAATCAGGTTAGAAAGATAGCCATGATCGCTGTTTGAGGAAGAAGTGGAAAAAGTCAGTTTATAGTCCAAATTTCCAAAAGTGAGTATTAGCGTAGAGGTGCCTGCGGAATTTTATGTGAAGAGCAGGGATAGCTAAGTTTGTGCCGGAAAAATAACATCTGGTGTAGGGCTGGAGGCCCGCTAGGTGCATAGCGCGTAAATGACTTGGAACGTGATCTTTGACTAATTGATGGTGCACGGCATGATTCATGCATGGAAAGGTATTAGCGTTTGAGAATACGGATACAATTCTGTGTGGTCGTGTATTATCTCCGTGCAGGTGCCTCATTTGGATGATGGCAGGGTAGTGCACCAAAGGTTACTGTGTGCATGAGAGATTTGGAATTGTGATCGGCGCGTTTTTGAAAAAATGTCTCACAAAACTTTGAAATCGTTTGAAAAAAGTTTGAAAAAAGCAGCAGCACGTATGTTTCCAAGAAACCATGCAGTGACATTTTACTGGCCTGGCTATGTTGCTTACCTGGGAAACTGAATTTCTGTTCCTTCCGATAAGGATCCGATGTGGCAGAGAGCTGCGTTAGAGATTTGTTAGGAAAGCCAGGAATACGCTGACTAATAGGGCTGATGCATGCGTGGATGGGCAATGTTAGAGACACTGAGTGCGCGGCTGCGTTTCGGAGTAATTTGGCGCATGCGCATTGGAGTACTAGTGCGGGACGCTAACTTTTCTGTGTAGTATGTGTGTGAGCTCCTGGTTGGAGCGGGGGAGCGCGCCAAATGGCGCAAAAACATCAGAGGAAAAAGGCTAGTAAAGCCTAATTTAATTTCAGTGCATTGAAAGTGTTGACAAGAGGTAACGTGTTAATTAAAATTAACTAGCAAGCAGTAAAAGTAGAAACATAATTGAGAAAGACTTTAGCAAAATGTTGAACCTCAGTTAAATTAACCAAGGGACCAGACACAGTCACACAAATTACGTTCATACCCACATGGAGTCACATATGTGTTCACGTATTATTTAACAATTAAATTGTATATTGACACATGTAAATGAGATGGCAATTGAGTACATATTTTGTGACATTATAGAGATACAGTGTAAGTGGATCTAGAAAAAGCCTGATACTTTGGGGTTAAAAAATTGGTGTCAGGGCAGATAACGAACAAGTCAGTTAGTAATACAGCATACGTGCTTGGAAAGGTCAAGGACTTTTGTAGGGCCAACATGAAAGGCTATAGCTAAATGTAGTGATGGCATAGGATGGAGTTATTTAAAGAATACATTCCATTCAATTGCTACATTTAGGCCTTGTTTTACTGAATTAAGTCGAAAGATCCATTGTTGCTCTAGTTTGCGAAGTGGGAGATCCCTGTTGCCGCCTCTGAACAGGTTTTTGGCTGTTTGTAAGACAAACCAGAACATGTCATTTTGGGTGTGGTGTTTTTCTTGAAAATGAGACACCATGGGCTTGTCAGGGACGGCATTCTTAATGCACAACCGATGTTCGCATATGCGCTGTCTTACTTCTCTCTTGCATTTGCCGATGTATATTAGTTTACAAGGGCATTGGATTCCGTACACTGTCCATTTGCTTTTGCAATTGGTGAAGGATTCGAAATTCCAGTTCTTTCTGTTGAGATCGATGGATTTCATGTTCTTCGTTAGACAACACAGTGAGCATGATCCGCATTTGTAGTGACCCTTGACAGGGGGTAAATTCCACAGGGTGTTTTGTTGCTCAGGTGGCCTGGTAGGTTCTGTGTAAGTGTTGACCAGCCGGTCTTTAAGATTCCTACTTTTTTTTAAAGCAAAACAGGGTTTGATAGGTTCAAAAGATTCTGTGTGGAGGATAGTCCAATGTTTTAGAATGGTCTTTTTTATTTGATTACTTAGTGGAGAAAAAGTGGTCACGCACGTAAGTTTGTTTTTACAAAGGTCTCATGGAGTGGGTGAGAGGCATGATTCCCTGCTTCTGTTTTTGGCTCGTTTTCTGGCTCGGCAAATGATTTGGTTAGGGTAGCCTCTTTCTTTAAGTCTTGTTGAGAGTTCTCTGCTAGTTGTATCAAAATCTTCTCAAGTCGTGCAGTTTCGCATCAGGCGTAGAAATTGGCCAAAGGGTAGGTTTTCCTTTAGAGCTGCCGAATGAAAGCTGTGGAATTCCAAGAGGCTATTTTTGCAGTGGTTTTACGATAAAGGGTGGTTGCCAGAGTTTTGGTCGCGGTTTTGTAGACGGTAAGGTCTAAGAACAGGATGGAATGTTTGACTTGTTCGGAACACCCAATGGCCAGATTACACCTCCAGGTACCCGCAGATGCAATTCAAAGGGAACGGTTTCTGGATAATATGGGCCGGGAGTTTTGCTTATGCCCACCCCCCCCGATTCCCCTTCTCAACAAAATCGTGCACAGGATGCACCAGGAACAAGTCACAATGATCCTGGTGGCACCAATGTGGACCTGACAGCTATGGTTCTCTCATCTCATGAGAATGTCAGTTCCCCCCACCCCCCAGAAAACTGCACTGCCCGTACAACATGCTGTCACAAAACCTGAGGAAGACACTGCACCTGTGCCTCCAAACACTTAACTTCTCCAGCATGGGGTCTGGCATGGATTCACATGCTCATGAATATTCCCCGTCGTCAGGCCGGGAATCCTCGGTATAGAAAAAATCAGTATCAGTTTAGTTTCTGATCTGTCTTTCTCAGTAGTAACCAATCACTGGTCTCTGGGTCATACTGCCCCCAGCCAATGACTGCCCTCTCCCTAAGCCCCGCCCCTGGCAGCCATCCTCAGATTTTTACCGCACGTTCAAGTGTTGGGAGTCCTCGTGCTGTAGCTCTCGAGCTTTTGCTGCGTTTTCGTGCTTTTTTCAGGAGATTTTCTCATTTTTTCAGTTAAATAGAGCCTCAAGATCCACCGTTTCTACATCCGATCAACGGGGATCCGTTTCAGAGTTTCTATGCCCCTCAAGGGTGAAGATTTCGTCGAGTTACGCTTTTGGAGGATTCCAGAAGTTCCAAGGCCTACCCGGACATGGCCCAGGAGAAAGGGAGCTCGACGCCCGGGAAGCTGTTCAGGACCTGCCCTGGATGCCAGCTTCAGAACGTTTTCAAGGAGGACGAGCATTCGTTATGCCTCTACTGTCTCCATGAGGACAAGACGCACAAGGAAAAGGACTGCGCGTTTTGTGGGAACATGTCGGAGCGGACCATGAAGGATCGCCACCTCCGTCTCGCCAACTGGCTGGAAGGTAAGAGCCCGCCAGGCGAGAAGAAGAAAAAGAAGTCAGAGCGGTCTTCTAAGTCCTGTGAGGGTGCCCCGGCGACGGGGGCCCAACAAAAGGCTAAGCACCGCGAGTGCGCGGGCACCGGGAGCGCCGAACAGTCAGGCTCCTTGGCTGCCAGGCAGGGCGCATCCTCCCCAGCGCCATCAACCACGAGCCAACGTTCTGGCTCGGGTAAGAGGAAGTCTGAGAACCCGGCGAAGCTTCTGTAGAGGCCCTGGTCGATCTCAAAGATTCCAGCAGAGGGGGAGCGAGGCTCGGACCCTCCCCCCAAGGTGAAGGCCCCAGGCGTACAGAAGGTGACGTTGGCCTTAATTCACCCTGCTAAGACCTCGATTGAGGATGTCGCCACGGCCCTGGCTCAGCCTGTGGAGGCTACACCAGTGGAGGCGCCCTCAGGTACCAGAGTCTCCCCGCCACCACGGAGGGAGTCGTCTTTCAGGCCCATCGAGAAGACCCCCATGAAGTCCTCGTTGGAAAGGATGGGGGAGGGGCTGGTGGCCCTCGTGGATACGGACACGAACTCTGAAGAGGAGCTCATCCAAGTCGTGGAGGAGGCACAGCCCATCGGGAGGGACCCCGACGAGGGCGATGACGAGGGCGACGGTGTCGCAGACGAGGCTCCTCAAGAGCCCTCGCTCCCGTCGTTTTCGGTGCCGCGGGACACCTCGGCGGCCATTTTGTCAGCCATCCAGTCCTTATGCTCGGAGATAAGGACTAGGTTGCCCCTTCCCCCGACAGAGGTACCTGAGCCAGACCCGACGGGGGAACCGGAGCCAGGACATTCGGAGAGCCCACCGCTTAAGAGGAGGAGGACGCATCCTAGGCCTCCTCTCCCGCCTCTGCGGCCTTCTCTGCCTTCCCCCCGGTCCACTATCCACGGGGATGATACAGGCATGGACACGGCTACGACGGGTACGGATGACGACAGGGGCGACGACGGGATGTGTTCCCCGTCGCCCCCTGCCGGGGCGTCCCGCCCGACGAGATTGGATCCTTCCATGCTATGATTTCCAGGGCATCCGAGCTCTTCCAGCTTTGCCCCGAAGAAAAGAAGAAGGAAGGGTTCCTTTACCAACGGCGCGAGGCTAAAAGGAAGACGGTCCTCGCCATACCGCTTCTTGATGACATCTGGGATGAGGGGCTCGCCCTCCTCAAGAACCCTGCCACGGCTCCTGCGAAGAGGGACCGGTACGAGAAGAAGTACCGGGTCCCCGACGCTGCCCCCTTGTGCCTTAGGGCGCAACCTACCCCGGATACGGTCGTTTCGGCGGCGGCCAAGAAGAAAGCGGGGGGTGGCATCGGCCTCGACTTCAACCTCCCCGCCAGACGGCGAGGGTAGGAAGCTGGATGCGATGGGACGAGGGTCATCTCATCTGCAGCGACGACCATCAAGGCGGCCAACGCCCTGGCCATCGTAGCCCGCTACGACAGGGAGTTGTGGTTCAAGATCGCACCTCTGTTGTACTTCCTTCCGGACGCCAAGAGGGCTAAGGCCCTGGAAATCTTACAGGAAGGTGAGATTGCCTCGGACCACGCCATTACGGTGGCTACGGACATCGCCGACATCGGTTTCCGTCAGTTGGGCAAGGCCGTTTGCCTGAGAAGACGAGGATGGCTCAAGGTGATGGATTTCCGCCAGGAGGTACAGACCAAGGTTTTGGACATGCCCTTCGATGGGAACAACCTTTTTGGCAAGGTGGTTGATGAGTCCCTTCAGGCGATCAAGACGGACACGGAGACGGCCCGTGCACTGGTTGTGCTCCAACAGCGACGGCCGTCCTTTCGGAGCTCCGAGGCAGACAGGGTACCTCCAAGGGAGCCGGCAGCAGCTCCTCTACGTACCGTCAAGCGGCAAGATCTTCGTCGCAGGAGACCTACAGGGGACGCGGCAAGTCAGGTGGATCCCGCTGTCGTCGCCAAGGTGGTCAAGGAGGCAAAGCGGCCTCCAATCAAGATTGAACCGACCGTCGGGTCGGGCCCCCGCCGAAGCACCCCGGTGGGAGGCCGGCTGACGAAGTTCGTCGGCGTTTGGGAGTCCTTCTCCACCGACCGTTGGGTGCTGGACGCCCTGGCCCTGGGACACGCCCTCAAGTTCCAGAAGAGGTGCCCCCGCATTCCTCCCGGGGCCAGGAAGGAAAATCACGTCCCTCAACTGCTGTTGGAAGTAAGGGCGATGCTCAGGAAAGGTGCAATCGAGCTCGTCCCAAAGAGGCTTCGGGGCTCCCTCCGGAGTTTACTCAAGATACTTCCTCGTAAAGAAGAAGACAGGAGGATGGCGTCCCATCCTGGACCTGCGACGACTGAACAAATACATCAAGGCACAGAAGTTCCAGATGGTCACCCTCCAGCACGTGCTGGGACAGCTGGAGGAGGGTGATTTAATGTCGTCGTTGGACACCGAAAGTTCCTCAGGTTCGTGGTCAAAGGGCGGCACTGCCAGTTCAAGGCCCTCCCGTTCGGATTAAAATCGGCGTCCAGGGTGTTCAACAAGTGCCTAGCACCGGTGGCGGTGCGGCTGCACCTGCAGGGGATCCACAGCTACCCCTACCTGGACGACTGGCGCATACGGGCAAGGACAAGGGAGCTCGCCGTGGAACACACTGCGAAGACTGTCCAGCTGCTCACGGACCTGGGGTTCTCCATCAACTTTCCAAAATCCCACCTGGTCGCAAGTCGCCCTGTTTCTGGGAGCACAGCTCGACACAGTGGCGCGGCGGGCCTCACCGTCGGAGGAAAGGATAAGGACCATCCTAGGAAAGGTGCAACGTCTGCTGGCCACGGACGTGGCCAGAGTGAGGTCTATAAAGTCCCTCCTCGGAATGATGTCCTCCTGCATTTATCTGGTGCGCCACTGCAGACTTCGGATGCGGCCCTTGCAAGAATTCCTCGACGCCCACTTGATCCAGACGACGGGCAGCTTCGAGGACAGGATCCCGCTCGACGAAGCGTTCCGTCAGGCGATACGATGGTGGGGTGTCCGCTCTCATCTGACGGCGGGAACAGGTTTCCTAGCCCCGGCCCACCAGGTGACGCCTCCATTGAAGGTTGGGGAGCGCACACCGGGGGTCTCCACGCGAGAGGCCTTTGGCTCCCAGAGGAGAAGAATCTCCACATCAACATCTTGGAGCTCCGTGCAGTGTTCTGGGCCCTCAGGTCCTTCCTTCCGTCCCTCAAGGGCAAGGTGGTGAGGATCTTCACCGACAACACCACCACGATGTTTTACATTCGGAAGCAGGGCGGAACCAGATCCCCTGCCCTATCCAAGGAAGCCCAGGATCTGTGGCATTGGGCCGTCGCCCAAGGGATGTTTCTGGTACCCTTTCATCTGGCAGGGATAAAAAACACCATCGCCGACTCACTCAGCAGAGAGCTGCGCTCGTGCCACGAGTGGGAACTCCGCCAGGATCAAGTAGACCGACTCTTCCGACGATGGGGCGAACCCCAGATCGATCTCTTTGTGACGGCGGCGAACTCCAAGTGCCGGAGGTTCGCCAGCAAGTTTCCCGAACCGACGAGCATGGGCGATGCTTTCTCGTTCCCCTGCGACGGCCTGTTCCTTTATGCATTCCCGCCGTTGCCATTGCTACTCCGGCTCGTCAACCAGCTCAAGAGGTCCCGGTGCAGGATGATCCTCGTCGCACCGGCGTGGCCGAGGCAGATCTGGTTCCCGGACCTTCGGGACTTGTCAGCGTCCACACCAGTCAAGCTGCCGACGAACGGGGATCTTCTCTCCAGAGAAGGAGGCGCCATTCTTCATCACGAACCAGAGTCGCTGAACTTGCAGGCCTTGCTCCTGCAGCACTAGAGTTTGGAGGATACGACATCCCGGCGACTGCAGAGAGGTTTTCGCGAAGGCCAGGGCATCCTCAACTCTCAAGTGCTACGGACACAAATGGAAGAGGTTCTCTGTCTGGTGCCACGCACAGAAGATTAACCCTCCACGGATTACGGCTCCCCAAGTACTGCCGTACCGATTGTCCTTGGCCAAAGCTGGCCTATCTCACGCTTCCATCAAGGTACATCTGGCTGCCGTCTCACGTTACACCAGAACTACAGGACGGACGTCCTTGTGGTCTCATCGACTGGTGAAGGAATTTATGAAAGGACTGTTCCGATCATTCCCGCCGGTGAAGGCCCCTGCCCCGACGTGGGAGCTCAACGTGGTGCTGACTAGGCTCATGGGGGCCCCATTCGAGCCTATGCATTCTGTGCCGTTGAAGTTTCTGTCGTGGAAGACAGCATTCCTCGTGGCCATCACCTCTGCACGACGAGTGGGAGAGATCCAGGCCCTGTCTTGCAAGCCTCCATACTTGACTTTTCACGACACGAGGGTGGTGCTGAGGACGCACCCCTCCTTCATGCCCACGGTGCCGTCGGACTTCCACCTCAACGAGCCCTTGGTGTTGCCAGTTTTCTTCCCGTCGCCTTCGTCGCCGGCTGAGAGGACTCTGCACTCGCTGGATGTAGCTAGAGCGCTGAAGTTCTATGTGGACCGCACGAAGAGTTTTCGGAAGACATCACAGCTGTTTGTGAACTTTGGACCTGTGAATCAAGGGAAGGCTCTCTCGAAGACTTCCATTTCCAGATGGCTCTGCGGCTGCAGGTTGGCAAACCGACCGTTGCCAGGCCGTCCGAGGGCCCATTCGACCAGAGCGATCGCTGCTACTGCGGCCTTCCTGTCTGGTGTGCCCCTGCTCGACATCTGCAGGGCTGCTGCGTGGAGGTCGACGCACACCTTCACGAGATTCTACTGCGTCGACCGGGATTCCAGGGAGGAGTCCAGAGTCGGCCAGGCAGTGCTGCGCAACCTGTTCTCCTAAGGTGAGCCTGATGAGGAGGTAAGAGTTGCTTAATGTTGAGTTGTTGTATTGCTTGATATTGAGCCTTTTGCCACCTCCCGTGGTTGTGCATGTGTATACTGCTATGTATTCTTATATTCATGAGCATGTGAATCCATGCCAGACCCCATGCTGGAGAAGGAACAAGTTACTTACCTGTAACTGTTGTTCTCCAGCATGGGTCTGGTATGGATTCACATGCGAACCCTCCCGCCTACCCCTCTGCGGCTCTTCACTTGGTCATACTGCCACTTCACATGCTACCAAATCTGAGGATGGCTGCCAGGGGCGGGGCTTAGGGAGCGGGCAGTCATCGGCTGGGGGCAGTGTGACCCAGAGACCAGTGATTGGTTACTACTGAGAAAGACAGATCAGAAACGAAACTGATACTGATTTTTTCTATACCGAGGATTCCCGGCCTGACGACGGGGAATATTCATGAGCATGTGAATCCATGCCAGACCCATGCTGGAGAACAACAGTTACAGGTAAGTAACTTGTTCCTTAGCAGCTTGGCTCCTGAAGTCCTAGAGTTTGGACATCTCCAATTACCTCAAAGATGCATGGACATACTAAAGGAGGCATGTAAACCTAACACCAGACACTGTTACTCCAGTAAGTGGAAGCGTTTTGTCATTTGGTGCAACTCTAAGAACGACAGCCCTGTTAACTGTTCACCTAAAGATATACGGCCTCATTACAAGTTGAGTGGTATTGTGTGCTATTCCGGCAGTAAACCTGCTGAAATACCGCCCACCTGCATTACCATTACCGCCACTTGGTCTGACAGAATTACCGCCGAATTACAAGTTGGCAGAGTTAATCCCCAATTTTATAGAGTCCATTGGACTTTCTGCTAGAATTACCCTGGAGGAATTACCAGTGCAGTAATTCAGCTGATATCTAAGATTTTCGGTGGAAAGCAGGAGGATTTACCTCAAGGATGATGCCCCCCCGACCCCACTCCAGGGCCATACTCAAAGTAATTGTGTTACCTCAAATTGTATTCCTGCAACGCCATACTTGTAATGATCCCCATAGTCCTTTATCTAACACACCTATTAGACTCAGGACTTATTTTCAACTCTCTAAAGGTCCAACTCACTGCTCTATCTGCGTATACCACATCTCAGAGCAAGGTTACATGGTGGAGAATTCCTGTAATCAAAGCTCATGGAAGGGGTCAAAATACTTCACCCTCCTGTTTTTAACCCAACTCCCGGATGGGACTTCAATGTTGTTCTCACAAGATTGTGATGGGTCCTGCTTTTGAGACAATGCATAACCCTAGCCTTAAGGCCCTCACCTATAAGACTGCCTTCCTAGTGGCCATTACTTCTATAAGGAGAGCTGGCGAACTGCAGTCCCTCTCAGTTCAGGATCCATTTGTGACTATTGTGAAAAACCAGAGGGGGCTTCACAACCTAGTTTCTGGGGTCCCGTACGCAAGTGGCCAGAGAAAGGCCATCGCTTTTGGATCCCGACCCTGTGGGTGGACAAGCGAGAGAGCATAACCTGGGTAGGTGTCCTCAGGGACTGGGGGAGAAGCAAATAATGGTGAGACATGGTATCCCCATTTTTTCGCAACCGATCTAACCCCTATCCCTGCTTATTTTATGGGAATCTACAGCTCCCATAATTCCTCCCCACTTAACTTTGACAACACTACTGAGCCGAGGAAGATGAGGTATAATGCCAGGAAGATTACCACTACTGACTTGCAATGGCTGTCCCTTTAAGGAGACCATGCAGAGTCAGGCATGTAATCCTAACTGCACACACCTGCCACTTGTTAACACTCCCTGTCAGGATAAAAGGTGGC
Source organism: Ambystoma mexicanum (assembly GCF_040938575.1). Classification (NCBI taxonomy): domain Eukaryota; kingdom Metazoa; phylum Chordata; class Amphibia; order Caudata; family Ambystomatidae; genus Ambystoma; species Ambystoma mexicanum. Next base: position 355,743,292 of record NC_090922.1, read on the forward strand.
ACGCACAGGCATACAGAGAGCGAGTGTGGGTACGAGAAGGAGCAGCTTTTTTGGGGCTGATGCAAACTATTGAGGCTATTGAAGTTGGAAGGCCAAAGGGCTGATCGGCAGTTGCGAAGAAGAAAGCCAGGCAAGAAATCCACACTTTCGGAAAGCCGTAAGCATTCTAAGACTGCAACCAAATGAGCAGAAAGGAGAAACTTTCAAAGTGCTTCAAGATGGCCTGCTACCATCCCGGGTGAACAACAGAGTTGGGGAGGAGCAGAGGAGTCATTGGTAACGGCCTTGACGGCTTCATGAAAGACGTTGAAGAAAGAAGCCAAATGAACACGACTGGTGAGTTATCGAAGGCAGCAAAAGTCTGATTTGTGTTAAGAATGACTCTAACCAGAGTTGAAGGTTGCCTGTGTCCCGATAAAACGTGTAATGAAAAGGACAATTGCTGAATTGTGAGGAAGGCATACAAAGTAACAGAGTGGTCCTGCGAGACGGTATCGCACATTCGAAAGTCTCTGTGAAATGGTCCGAGTTGAGATAAAGCGGAAAGCAAAGGCAAGTACTCCTACGTCTCGTCCCCTTTCCTCCATACTTATGGGACATCTCTCCGTCCTGTGGGACGGGACCGAGGCACTTTGTAAAAAGCATCCACATTTTTTTCAAAAATGTGTCCCTCCTCTCTTTCCTGCGCGGGGCCCGGCACGCGGCCGTAACCCCGCCCACCTTGGCTCCGCCCCGCGCATCGCCCATCAGTCCTTTTCTCCGCACGATCAGGGCCGGAAGACTTTCTTCCCTTTTTCCCTCTCTGGCTCTCGCTAGCGTCGTTTACTGGTCTGTCTTTTAAACTAGATTTTCCAGACTGTTCATCGTGTCACGTCGCTTCGCGAGGGCGGATCCCCATCCTCTTTGTTTAGAGTGTTTGGGTCCGGAACACCATTGGGACTCCTGTTTTTACTGTGACTCCCTTTCGGTCCGGGCACTTCAACATCGGTTGGAGCAGTGGGAGGAGGTGTTCGGACAAACTCCTCCTTCGCATTTTCAGGTGTTCATCGATGAGAAGAAAAAACGCCCGGTAAGTTCTTTACTTTTCAGAGCACCCCGGCCGGGGGATACCTTTCAGGGTTCCACTCGAGCCGGGAGGGGCGTTGATCGCTCTGTTACCGGGGTTTGCCCTGAGGTGCCTGTCGGGCCTAATAATTCTACCAGAGTTTTTTCCAAGGGTCTCAGTAAGGGGCCTGTGTCCACCGGAGTACGCTCCGAGGCCCCTCCTGTGGGGGCTGTTTGTAGACCCAGTTCTACTGAGTCGTGGGGGTACCAGAGCTTGCTCGGAGGCACCAGAGCTTGCTCGGACGCCGCTCTTTCGGCTTCCCTCAAAGACAAAACCGGGGTGCGCCCCGAGGTCTTGGCTGGGCTTGAGGTTACCGAACGGATGTTCGAGGCCCGTGCCGATAAGGCTTCTACCGGGCCTAGGCCTGAGGTCCCTCGTACAGATGCTAAGGATACCAACAGTTCTGAGGGGCCGGGCAAGGCCCTGTCGGTGAAAGCGGTTTCTCACCGTTCCCGCTTTTGTGGTGACACCAGATCTGTTGAGGGAGCAAAGAAGAAAGTTTCTTCTTTTACTGGCAGTGCTGAGGCCTTTCCTTCGAAGGCTCAGTTGGCGGTTGGTATGTCGCAGGACATTCCAGGCCTCATAGTACCGGCTCTGCCGAGGTTCCTTACGGTAAGGCTAAAATTAAGACCCCTGACCCATCGACGGGGACCCCTGCCTCACTTCCTCACGTGCCGCAGTTCCCCTCAGATGAGGACAAAATGGCGGCTGTTCCCACCACGACCACGCGGCCATTTTAGGTACTACCCCTACAACTACGCCATCGGCCCCTGGTGTAGGGTTCGGTCCTTCGGGTGAACCTAAGGTCCCTTGTGCGCATCCTTACTGGCCGGTTTATGATTGGAACACCCGGATACCTCTTCCGCACAATGTTTCGTTGCCCGCGGGGGCGGCTCCCTTGATTTATGTGGATTAGTCGGTGGAGGGGCCGGTGTGGCACCCTTCCCCGTTACGTCCCTGGATTTGTCCACCTCATGAGAGGCCTCCTCAGGTTCCAAAACAATCTCCTGAGGACGCCTTTTTCGGTAAATTTCAAGTGCTTATGCGCACCGACTCCATGAGGGAATATTTCAAAGGGCTTTGCAAGGAGATATGTCCACCCGCGCCTCCAGCTCCACCCGTTCCTCTGGTGGTCCCGCCGGCGCCTCCCTTGCCCGTGGTGCCTCCCCCTGCGTTTCCGCCTGTGCCACCATTGTCCCCAGTGGACAAGGCAGTGCCTGACACGGCTCAGCAGGATCCTGTCCTGTCAGATGACCCTCCAGGCGATCAGGACAACGAGGACCTTCCCCGCTCTATCAGAGCTTTCCATGACCGGGTGCTGGACATGATGAGTTTCTTAGATGTTCCGGTGCCCGAGGCACGTGCTCCGCAGGAGGGCGTGCTTTCTGGGGCATTCACCTTGTCTCCTTTGGAGAGTACCGGCCTGTTCTTGCAGAAGGACGTTCCGGCCGAGGTCCGAAGAGTTTGGGAAAAGCCACACTCGGGACTTTTTGTCAATAAAAAGATTGACGCGAGGTACAGGCTGCATTCTTCGGAAGAAGTGGCCTTGTCGTCTTGTCCGCCTCCCTCCTCCACAGTGGTGGCTGCGGCTACATTGCAATCCAGGCCTGCAGCATCCTCCTCCGCGACGGCTACTCAGGTCTTGGGAAAGGAGGACAAGCTCCTGGATTCCCTAGGGAGGAAAATCTTTTCCAATTCGGCCTTACAGCTCAGGCAGGCCAATGCAGAATTGATTTTGGCGGGAGCTAACATGCAGATGTGGAGAGGTCTGTCAGAGTTTGAGGAGCACATTCCGGTCGAGAAGTTGGAGGATTTCAGAGGAGGCCTTTCCGATGCCTGGGTCTTGGCCCAGGATCTCCTGGAGGCTGCGGCTCATCACGTAGACACCTCGGCTCAGGGTCTGATGCTTGGGGTTGATACCTCTCGGCAAGCGTGGCTGCATGCCACTAAGTTCTCAAAGGAGGTGCAAGACAAGGTTCTGGACCTTCCATTTGATGGTAAGGAGCTTTTTCACTCTTCTACTGATGTAGAGCTCACCAAAACCAAAGATAGCACTCAGACGGCTAAATCATTGTCTGTTCTGGTTAAAGCTCCCTTCAAGTCTCAAAGGCCGTTGTCGCAAGGTCGACCTTCCTCTGGTTTTAGGGGCTTCCTCGACCGCAAATCTCGCAGAGTGGATACTCCTGCGGGGAATAACCGCCGTAGACAACAGCGTACGCGGTTTTTCTCCTGCTCCTCAGCCTCATCAGGTTCAGGTGGCACCCTCACCGATAAGCCTGCCAAATGAGGGTTTTCCCTGCTCGCACGAGACCCCGGTGGGAGGACGCATTGCGTCTCATTGGGAGGCGTGGCAGGCCATCACAGAAGACAGATGGGTCTTGTCAGTCGCTCGAGCGGGCTTCTGCTTACCTTTAACCACTACCCCACCCCTCAACCCTCCTTTTCAGCTGTCGGGCTCACCCTCCCTCAAGGCCGAGGTTCAGAAACTTCTGCACCTCAGAGCTGTGGAACCTGTTCCCCTTGGGGAGCGAGGGGAGGGCTTCTACTCCCAGCTGTTTACGATGCCCAAACCCAACCAGGCTGGCCTGCGCACCATCCTAGACCTTTCCCAGTTCAATCTTTTCCTACCCCAAGAGAAATTCAAGATGATCACGTCCGGCCAGATTCGCTCCTCTTTGCAGATGGGCGATTGGCTCAGCGTGGTGAAGCTTCAGGATGCGTACATGCATATCCTGATTTGGAATCCACACAGGAGGTATCTCTGTTTCTCTTTGGGAGAGGAGCACTTCCAGTTTCGGGTGCTTCCTTTTGGCCTCAGTTCAGCGCTGCGTGTCTTCACGAAGATGATGTCGGTGATTGCGGCCTATTTTCGTCTCCAGGGTATCCATGTGTATCCCTATTTGGACGACTGGCTCCTACGCAGCCCTTGTCCGTTGGCAGCAGCGGGCAACCTCCAGGCTCTCCTTCAGCTCCTGTTCCATCTTGGGCTGTCGGTGAACTGGCGGAAATCCTCCACGACGGTCTCACAGGACCTGACTTTCCTGGGTTTTCGTTGGAACACGATCGACTGCCGAGTGTATCTGACCGGGGACAGAATGGGGGAATCTGCTAGCCACGTGTCAGATGTTTGCGCAGTCAGAGAGCATGTCGGCCTGGTGGTTCCAGAGGCTTCTGGGCCTCATGGCCTCGTGTGTACTGGCTCTTCCTCTTGCTCGTCTCAAAATGAGACGGATCCAGATGGCTCTTCGGAGTTCCTGGTGTCAGGCTGTGGACCCGGATTCCAAGCAGATAATGATTCCGGATTCCATGAGAGTGGACCTGGACTGGTGGTCATCTCTCAGCAACCTGTCAGTGGGCGGGGGTTCCAAGGCCCAGCCCCCATGGTGACGATCACGGCAGACTCCTCCCTTTTGGGGTGGGGTGCGATGTTAGATCTTCTTCAGGTCTCGGACCTCTGGTCACCTCAGGACAAGCTCCTGCACATAAATCATTTGGAGCTTCTGGCGATTTTTCTGGCGCTCAAGGCGTTCAGACCTCTCATTGTCAACAAGGTGGTCCGCATGAGAACGGACAATGTGGTATCAATGTATTACATAAACAAGCAAGTGGGAACGAAGTCTCCCCCTCTCGTGGACCTGTCCATCCAGATTTGGGAGTGGGCTGCGCTTCATGGGGTCTGGCTGCTTGCAGTGCACATTCCGGGCCAGCTGAATGTCACTGCGGATGCCCTCAGCCGGCGGACAGTGGTCAGCTACGAGTGGGAGTTGAAGGCGGAGATCCTCTCATAGATTTTCTCGCGTTGGGGCACACCGGAGGTGGACCTCTTCGCCACAGCGGTAAACAAGAAGCTTCCTCAGTACGCCTCCAGAAGGGGGCTGGGAGCCTCCTCTCTGGGGGACGCACTCGATATTCCATGGCACAATATGAGAGCTTGCGCCTTCCCGCCTCTTCCCCTATTTCATCAAGCAATTTGGAAGTTGAAGAGCTCTGTCAACTGTTCTCGTCTACTGATAGCTCCGTGGTGGCCGGCCAGGTTTTGGTTCTCAGAACTTCAACACCTGTCGGTGTGTCCGCCGATCAGGTTACCAGTAACTCCCGATCTTCTTCACCAAGGGGAACAGCAGATGTGGCACCCCTCCCCACAATCGCTCAACTTGGCGGCATGGTGCCTGAGTTCACGTCTCTAGAGCATTTGGGTTTGTCTGCGGATAACATGCGCATTATCCAGGCAGCCAGGAAACCCTTGACCTCATGGCTCAGGTTCTGTCATTGGTGTTTGGAGAAAGAATTTGACCCGAAGGTGGCAACGATTGAAACGGTGCTGTCCTTCGTATCCTCCCTAGCAGAGTCAAGGGTTCATGTTCTGTCTTGCAGGACTCCTCTCTCGGCGATTTCCGCTTACATCTCTACAGACCGGTGTTCTTATTCTTTAATTAACCCAGTGGTGAAGAGACATTTTGCTGGCTTGACACGCATCTACCCTCCGGTTCGTAGTCCGCACCCGCCTTGGAACCTAAATGTAGTCCTGATGGCGCTGTTCCATAAACCCTTTGAGCCAATGGCTACGGTTGACCTCAAGTACGTGTCCTGGAAAGTGTCCTTTCTGGTCGCTGTTACGTTAGCGAGGAGAGTGAGTGAGCTCCAGGCATTGTTGGTGGAGCATCCTTTCTTGGTCTTTCACAAGGACAAGGTAGTCCTTCGGACAAACCCAGCTTTCCTATCAAAGGTAGTGGCCGATTTCCATCTGAATCAGTCGATTTCCCTTCCGGTCTTTTTTTCAAACCCTGCCTCAGAGGCGGAAAGGGTTCTCCACTGCCTGGATGTCCGAAGAGCTCTTAAGTTCTACCTGGACAGGACTTCCAAACTTCGGAGTTCTTCCCAACTGTTTGTGACCTTCGGTAACCCTCAGGGCAGGCCGGCGTCTAAGGCATCTATTTCCAGATGGATTACCACCTGTATCACGGAATCTTTGACCGTCCAAAAGCTGAAACCTCCTAAAGGTATCCATGCACACCAGGTGCGAGGCAAGGCAGCCGCGGTTGCTTTTCAGAAGTATGTTCCTTGGGAGTCCATCGCTAAAGCGGCTACTTGGGCCTCCCCATCTGCTTTCTGTAAGCATTACTGCCTTGATATGAGCTCTAGAGCTGACGCTCAGTTCGGCCAGGCTGTGCTGAAGAACCTGTTTCAGTAAGGGGTATTTCCATCCACCCATAGTTCCTGTAAGGAGTGCTTGGGAATCTCCCATAAGTATGGAGGAAAGGGGACGGGACGAAGGAGTATTACCAGGTTACTCACCGTAGTGACCACCTTACTCCTAGTCCATAGTCCCTTTTCCTCCATAGGCCCGCCTGCTGTCCCCTCTAATAACGTTCCTCTGTTATTGCTAATGGGTCTTTGACCCTGCGAAAGAAAAGGACTGATGGGCGATGCGCGGGGCGGAGTCAAGGTGGGTGGGGTTACGGCCGCGTGCCGGGCCCCGCGCAGGAAAGAGAGGAGGGCCACAATTTTTTGAAAAAAATGTGGATGCTTTTTACCAAGTGCACCCCGGTCCCGTCCCACAGGACGGAGAGATGTCTCATAAGTATGGAGGAAAGGGGACTATGGACTAGGAGTGGGGTGGTCACTATGGTGAGTAACCTGGTAAAAAGTAACCATGATCCCAAACAGAAGTTGAATGAGTGGAAAGTAAAAATATATGAACTTTGAAAAATGCCAAGAGGGCAAAGTAAGAAACTACAGGTACCAAGAAGCATTGGTGTTGCATATGACCTTTGAAAGATGCCAAGAGGGTAAAATAAGAAACTACAAGTACCAAGAGGCATTGGTATTGCGAAGTGAAGATTTTTGATTGTTAAATGGTTTAAAAGGAGGTCGAAGTGGTCATGCAGAGGTCTAAGTAAAATCCTTGCAGTCTCAAAAGTCTTTGATAGTAAAGAGAGACAAAGAAAAAACGTGGGGAAGGGAACCCCCACAAAGAGAAAGACAGGCTTGAACCTGACGGAGGAAGCCTGTGTTGAATGGTGGCAAAAGTGGAACTGAGTTTTTGTGGCAAGATGGACAAAGCCTAACAAACTGATGGAACTGTTGAATTAACAAGCCTGAACTGTTAAATTGTACCAGTAAGCCCAAGTGTGCAAGACTGATAGAACTGTGCTATCCACCTATGCTTTTTTAAGAAACTCTCGAGACCCTATGCTTCGAGGGGATTGGGTCCTCCGACGTATTCCATATCTATGACATGTAATCACCACAGCTGTGCTGCTTTGGAAAATCTTCGTCGTCTGCGTCCTGCGTCGATGACGTCGATACGCCGCCCTCGAGGACCTCCTCCGACGGCCGACGTCACTGGATGTTATAAGTAGGACGCACGACGCCCGTAGCCTCAGTTGTGTTTTTTCTGCGAATGTGTTCGCTTCGGAGATCTCGGCGCACCTCGACTCTTTGGAGTTTCTGTTTTTTCTCGGTTCTTCGAACCTGTTCAGATTGTGAAGTATATTCTTCGTTAAGATGTCTACCTCGTCTTCCACCCCGCATCCGGGCTTTAAGAAGTGCGGGGACTGTGGGTCCAAGACTCGCACGACACCTGCCTCTGGTGCCTCGGGGAGGCCCATGACACGGGTGACTGTGTCGACTGCCAGTCGCTCACATTCAAAGCCTTGCGGGAGCGCAAGAAGAAGTTGTCGGTAGGTGAGGTGTCCAAGCCACGGTAGTCGAGGTCGGCAGGGCTTTCGACGGACGATTCGAGGGGTGACTCTCCGCATCGTCATCGGAAGTCCTGTGGGTCTCGGTCCCGCCACTCCTCTGCCTCTTCGAGGCACTCCCGGAAGCTCCGTCATTGGTCGCCTTCCCCGTTCTCATCCAAGGACTCCGCCCGTCGGCGTGTCGCTTATCCCACCAAGCATGCGACACCAGAGGAATGGGCTTCCATCTGGAAGAAAATGTTAGCGATTCTCGAATCGCAGGGCACTGGTCCATCCGCGCCTCCGAGTGGGGTCGGTCGTGATTGGTCGAGAGACACTGCTTGCACACCTTCGGGCTCGGGTGGTCGGCACGATTCGTGGGAGAGGTCCCGCTCGGACAAGGGGAATCATTCTTGTCATGCCCCGTCCAGGTCCCGCTCCTCGATGCGCTCGAGACCGTGTGCACCTGTGGTGTCTTCGAGGTAGATGTCAACGCCGGTGGCGCAGAGGTAGTCGACGGACTCTTTCGAGACCCCGCATCCCAAGAAGTCGTCGACGCCATCGGCGCCCAGACTGTCAAGGGACACGCTCGAGGCTCCGGTCTCAAGGCCTGTGTCGACGCCATCGATGCTGTCGGCGACGCATTCGCCGTCGATGCCGTTTCACTCAACGCCCTCAATGCCTTTCGAGGCTGTTTGGACGGGGGTACCCCAGGGCTCGGTGGAACCCCCTAGAAAGGCTCTGGCCAAGGTCAAGCATGGCTTTGTTCCACATTCTGTGCCTTTTTACCACCATCTTGAGTTCATTTCAGAGGTGGATGAGGGCTCTGATGATGGCATGGTTCCTGATACGGTGCCAGACGAGATTCTCTCGTGCCATAGCCAGATTGAGGACCTGCGGCAGTCCCTGCACGATGCCAGTGGGCTGGACACCACTCTGGAGGTGGAGTTTTGTAGGCCTGAGCCTGGGACTCATGCTGACTGCTCATACCGGTGCCTTATGTCTAGGATCACCGAGTACTTGGGATGGTCTGCTCCCCCAGGGGATTTTCTTCAGGATGACCTTACGGATATCCTCGACCGAGGTCCACCAACTGACCCGGTACTGCCGTTCCATATGGCTCTACAGAGGAGGGTGGCGGCGGCTTGGACTGCTCCGGAGAGTCTCTCGGCATTGGGCAAGTCTTTGCCGCGAAAATACCGCCCAGCCAGTAGCGACCCCTGCTACTTGACCATGCACCCCACTCCGCAGAGTTTGGTGGTGCAGGCGGCTACGGCCCTGGCAAAGCAGGCGTCGTATCTTACCATCCCTCCTGATAGGGACGACAAGCGTTTTGACGGCTGGCCGAAGAAAGTGTTTTCTTCAGGGGGTATGGCGCTTCAGGCGGCCAACTCCGTATGTGCCTTGTCAAGTTTCACGCACATTCTGTGGAACTGTGTTTCCTTAGCGGCTGAACATATTCCTGAAGGGGACGAACGGGATGGTTTCCTTGCCATGGTTCAGGATGGCAAGGATGTCGTGTGAGAGGCCGTTCAGTCGGGTTTGGACATGGCAGATTGCGTCAGCCGGTCCATGGCGGCGAGCACCGTGATACGCAGGTTTGCGTGGTTGCGGAAGTCGGGGTATGCTCCTGATGTGCAGGCCCGGCTCCTCAACATGCCTTTTGACGGGGAACATCTTTTTGGCTGCAAGGCTGACGAGAACCTTGAGAGGTTGCAGACCTCCAAAGCTGCAGCGAAGTCGTTGGGCACTGCAGTTCGTCAACCTCCGCCTTTTTGTCCTAGGGAACAGCAATGGAGGGGAGGTTCCTTTTGTTATTACTCATCCTTTGGTAAACCGAGAGGAGCTGCCAGTCAAAGGGGCCACCGTAGGAGTGCCAGAGGTGGAAAACAAGGTACTTGAGGTGCCAAGGCCGCTCGGGCTGTTGCCTCTTTGCCCTCAGGCAATGCCGCAGCCGCTTCAGCTCTGTCATGAGGCCATGTCCCATGGATCGCCGGTTGAGGGAAGGCTGGTTTAGCATCTTGCAGAGTGGCACGCCATTACTTCAAATGTGTGGGTTCTGGAGATCATAACCCACGGCTACTGTCTTCCTTTCCAGGAGAGGCCTCGAGACGATCCAACGGGGAATCTCTCTTTGTAGAGTCCGGATCCTCTCCTTGCGCAGGAAATTCAATCCCTGCTGGAGAAAGGCACCATATAACTGGTTGCTGTAGCGGAGAGGAACAAGGGATGGTATTCCCCTTATTTTTTGATTTCCAAGAAAGACAGGGGTTTGAGACCCATCAAGGACTTGCGCGGTTTGAACAAACTCCTCAGGAAGGACAAGTTCAAGATGGTTACTCTCTCTCAAGTCCTCCAGGCCCTTCAACTTCAGGACTGGTTGGTGTCTCTCGACCTCAAGGACACTTATTTTCATTTGTCGATACATCCAAAGCACAAGAAGTACCTGAGGTTAGCCGTTGGCGACTCGCACTTTCAGTTTCGGGTCCTGCCGTTCGGATTGACCTCCGCCCCGAGGTTCTTCACCAAGCTCGTGGTAGTGGTGGCAGCGCACCTCAGGAAAGGGGGGATTCACGTCTACCCCTACCTGGACGATTGGTTGATCAGGGCGCGCTCTCACGAGCAAGTCCTGGATCATCTGTCAGTCACCTGCCACTCCCTCCACAAGCTGGGCTTCTCCCTCAACTTAAAGAAGTCCCATTTGACGCCGACTCAGAGGCTCCAGTACATCAGAGCTGTGCTCGACGCGTCCCTGGGGCAGTGTTATCCTCCCCAGGTGAGGGCTCATCACATTCAGCAGATGGTGCACAAGTTTCAGCTTGCCCAGAGTCTCCCAGCGTTCGAGTTCTTGAAATTGCTCGGCCTCATGGCATCCTGCATTCTTCTGGTGCCAGAGGCCAGGTTGCGGATGAGATCTTTGCAATGGGCACTCAAGCTCCAGTGGTCTCAGTCCTCCGGCAGGTTGTCGGACACTGTTCAGGTGCTACCCTCGGTCGCCCGGGACCTTCTGTGATGGGCCGTCAAAGACAATCTGATGAAGGGGGCTCCATTTTGGCTACCCTTGCCGGAGGTGACGATCGTGACGGACGCATCCCTCACGGGATGGGGAGCTCATGCCCGATTTGACAGTCAGCGGTCGTTGGTCTCCGTCGGAGTCCAGACTCCATATCGATCTGTTGGAGCTGAGGGCCGTCAGGCTAGCCCTGAAGGCTTTTCTGCCAACTGTGCGAGGGAAGAATGTCCTGATCCTGATGGACAACACGGTGGCCATGCACTACCTCAACAAAAAAAAGGGGGGGGGGGCAGGGTCACTTCCTCTGTGCAGGGAGGCGATGCAGCTCTGGTTCTGGGCAATCCAGCAGGAAGTTTCAATCTCGGCAGTTCATCTGGCCAGAGACGAAAACGAGATGGCGGACGCTCTGAGCAGGCAGAGCGCGATCTCTCACGAGTGGGAGTTGGCTCAGGAGATTCTCCTGGAGATCTTCACCCTTTGGGGGACCTCTCAAGTGGATCTCTTCGCCTCCAGAGTCAACCGGAAGTGCGAGAGATTCTGCTCGTGGGAATTTCATACAAAAGGAGCCTTAGTTTGTGGTGGAGTGGACATTCCGAGTGCTGTACGCGTTTCCTCCAGTCCCCGTCATCCCGCAAGTCCTGCAGAGGTTACGGAGGTTTGGTTCCCGGATGATCCTCATTTCTCCGGCGTGGGCCCGGAGGATGTGGTACCTGGACCTTCTCGACTTGTCCATCTGCCTTCCACGTCGTCTTCTCTACCGAGACGATCTGGTCTCACGGGAGGGGGGCGTCAGGTTCTCCATCCAGAGGTCAGATCCCTCAACCTTCACGCTTGGTTTCTGAAAGGTTGAGGTTTAAGGATTGGGACCTCTCTGAAGACGTGATGGAGGTGTTGCTCTCGGCCAGACTGCCCGCAACAAAGTCCCTGTACTGTTGCCATTGGCGTAAGTTCTGCGACTGGTGCATGGTTAAGAATGTGGATCCTTTTGCATGTGACATTCCCATGGTTCTGTCTTTTTTGCTTTGTTTGGCCCACAGGGGCTTGCAATTCGGTACCGTTAAAGGTTACCTGGCGGTGCTGTCCATATTTAAGCGCTCGTCTGAAGTGTTCCTATTTTAAAATTCCTTTAATTTCTCAGTTTCTGAAAGGGCACACTAATGTGTTCCCTCCGTCACCTTTCCAGGTGCCTGGTTGGGATTTGAACCTTGTTCTCAAGTTTCTGATGGGTGCTCCGTTTGGGCCTTTGCATTCATGCCCTTTGCGACTGTATACTCTTAAAACTGTATTTTTGATTGCGGTCACTTCCGCTCGCAGAGTGAGTGAGTTACAGGCACTTTCAGTTAAGCCACCCTTCACTGTGTTTCATAAGGACAGGGATGTCCTTAGGGTTCGTCCTTCCCATCTTCCGAAGGTGGTGTCGGAATTTCATTTAGGCCAGAAGTTGTTCTTCCGGCGTTTTATCCTCCTCCACATCCTGGTAAGGAAGAGGAGAGGCTCCATAGGCTTGATCCTAGGAGAGCGTTAAGCTTTTATATTTCACGCATGTCCCGGGTCAGAGTGGACGATCAACTCTTCATTGGTTACGCTGGAAAGTGTTTGGGACAAGCTGTGACGAAGCAGACTGTCTCGCTGGATTATTCTGGCTATCTGAGTGTTACGGCTTGGCGGGTAAGGACCCACCGGTTGGCTAGCGGGCCCATTCTACAAGGGGTATGGCTGCCTCTACTGCCCTACAGAGGGGTGTTCCTATTCGTAACATCTGTGATGCAGCCACCTGGGCTTCGGTACATACTTTTGTACGCCACTACTCCCTCGATTCCATCAGTGGGCAGGATCTGGCCTTTGGTAAGGCAGTGTTTTACTCCGCAATTTGATTGGGCATTCTAAATTTCTGTTTTCTAAATTCTTTTCCCATCTCCTTGTATTGGTACTGCTTTGGGAGTCGGTCATAGATATGGAATACGTCGGAGGACCCAATCCCCTCGAAGAACAAGTTACTCTCTTACCTGGTAATGTTCTTTCGATGGGATTGACGACGTATTCCAGATCGCTCCCTCCCTGCCTTCCCCGCTACAGAATTTCGTATGCGATGCAGCTTACGTTTCCGCAAGGCTTCGTGTGTTAGACTGGCGCCACACGTTCTGGGGAAAAAACTACAACTGAGGCTACGAGCGTCATGCGTCCTACTTATAATATCCAGTGACGTCGGCCGTCGGAGGAGGTCCTCGAGGGCGGCGTATCGACGTCATCGACGCAGGACCCAGACGCCGAAAATGTTCCTAAGCAGCACAGCTGTGGTGATTACATGTCATAGATATGGAATACGTTGTCGGACCATCCCATCGAAAGAATGTTACCAGGTAACAGAGTAACTTGTTCTTCTGAACGTGGGAAAGGGAGTTGTTACTTAAGCCATTCTGAAATTTCTTTTAAGTTTTAAGACACTATTTTTCCTTTTATATTCCCTTTACACATTTGTCATTTGAGAAGGAGGGCAAGGTTAGGTTTTGTTAGTATAGTCCTTTTTATTTTGACTGGACTGACGTGGACTTGTTTTTGATTTGTTTATTGATCGAGACTACTCCCATTTTATCGTTGGGGCCAGTTAGGAATTCTCCCAACCCCAGCAGAATACCAATTAAAGGTTTTCAAAACGTGCATCTATTGTGTCTGTGTCTGCTGTTGATACCGTGCCTTCCTTACACTATTCACAAAGATAATGTGGTATTGCGCACACACCCGCGTTTTACGCCTAAATTCATCTCTAAGTTCCATGTAAATCAATTAGTAGAAATTCCAACTTTCTTTCTGAACCCAATTTACTCAGCTGAAAGCCGCCATACACTGGATTTTAGGAGAGGAGTGACAGATTACCTTGAAAAGACTAAACCACTAAAAGACAAACCGCTTCTTTGTCTCTGTTCCAGCTGGTAGAGTAGGGGGCCCTGTCTCTGAATCAGCAATTTCCAAATGGATTGTTAAATGCATCACACTTTGTTAGTCTCTTGCCAAGAGAGACTTGCCCTTTACTCCTAGAGCTCACTCTACTCAAGGCACAGGGACTGCTATAGCCTTTATTGCAAATGCTCCGTATGTTTCTATTTGCAAGGCTGCTACCTGGAGTTCTGTTCACATATTCACTCAACATTACTGGTTCGACACATACCTGAGTCTGAGGTGGGACAAGCAGTGCTAAAACATCTCTTTGCTACTGGTCCTTCACACATCCCACCAACATCTCCTGGTACTGCTTGCAAGTCTATGCACAGCATGTGATTCTAAGCAGATTCACAAGCATCAGAAGACCTACATTACTCACCGTAATTGTATTTCGAATGGATCGTGTCCTCCCACGTATTCCTTATCGATATCCAGCTTCAGCTGCTTCAGGATTTATTTTTCGGCCGAGGGCGCTGTGCGTTGATGCAGTCGACTCGATGTCCCTCTGGGGCCTCCGTCTCGAGGGTGATGTCATCAAAGGTGTGTGTGATACATACATATATATATTTCTGAGGCTTGTGGAATCTGCTTAGATCACATGCTGTGCATAGGCCGACATCTAGTGGAAGCTGCGTTGTATTACAGTTTGTTTTTAGAAACTCAAAAATGGGCATCGACATAGGGCGTACCAGTAATATTATCCCTAGTGTGACGTCCACTGTACCCATGATCCCTCACGCGTGTAGGACACTCAGATTGATTTTTTCCACCATACTTATCGGAAGCATTGTTGCCGAGTTCCCTGGCTTTCAGCCATTTTGTCATTATTCATCCAAAAACTCCTGTTCTTCCAATCCCACGTCAAGAAGATCGAAGATCGACGCTGGTCCGAAGAACGAACAACCGTCGAGACTCGACAGACTTTGGGCCTCGGAAGGCCTCTGGCCTCGACCCGGGCCTTGGAAGGCTCTGGCCTCGGCCCTGCAAGTAGGGAGAGTGGAGGGTGGACACAATTACACTCCCTTTATTTCCTAAATACACTCGCCCGCTGCCATAAGGTGACTTATGGAGAGTACATTTAAATTCTGCCCCAAGTGCAAATGAAAGTTTCCTTGGGTTGACAAGCACAACACCTGCAATCTCTGTTTGCCTAGGGATCACCCCGAAGCTACCTGCAGAGCGTGTAAACTCTTTAAGGCTAAAACACTAAAGGACCGCTCCACTAAATGTTTGGCCCGTTACGCCAGGCAGCTCGAGGCCATGGAGGCGGTGGGTTCCTTCAGTGATGGCAGCAACGCCGCCATTTCGGACGGTGAGGGCACAGGGGCGTCGATAGACAACCAAGCGCGAGTCCCCGGCCACAAAAGTTTGTTCGGCGGGGCATTTATGGGGACCACACCCGGCGACACGAGCGCTACCCACACTACTACACCTATGCACACTAATCCCGGCCGAGACTCGACACGCGTGTCGAGCGCTCGGAAAAAAGAGGCACGTAGAGAGCGGTCCACAGAATCCATGTCCTTTGGGCGTTCCAGGTTGAGATCGCCGCACGACACACGGCAACCGTCCACGATTGCCAAGGGTGCCTTGCTCCCCAAAGTCACAGAGGTATGGTCGTCTGAAGACTAATCTGACATCCACCCCCAAGCAGCACGCTTACAGTCGGCTCCGGCAGAACTTTCCACGTCTGCCTCCGAGTCTTGAGGCACACACTCTAAAAACACGGAACCTAGCCTGCACACCCCCGAATCTTGGCGCCAGGGGTCGAAAGATTCAGAAGAAGTCAGACCTTCAGGGAAACACTCCTCTACCCATGGTAAAGGGGACAAACAGCAGAAAAAGTCTTCAGAGACGACACCTGCACCCCATGTCCAGAAGGATAAAGACAGGTCCTCAGATAGGGATAAATCAAAGACCCCTGTCACTAAGCCTAAAGTCATCCCTCCCACTCTTCAGGATATGGGAATAGGAGAGGAACCTCAACAAGAGGTTGTCATCCCCAGTTGCAGGGAATGGAGTTCTGAGGACATCGACAGGGTGATGAGGAGAATGTCCTCCTTAGCTAATTTCTTTGAAAAGAACCCTGATTATTTTCTGAGCTATCAGAGTACCCCTGACAACTCTACTCCTTCAGGATCCAAAGACCCTCAGCCTCCCAATAAAAGACCTTGTGTTGAAGCTCCAGCTCAGGGCCTGATTTCAGACCCATTCTCTGTTCAACCTTACCACCAGTATGCTGAAGACCCAGACATACAAATGCTGGACGACCAAGCGGGAGTTGATTATTACGGAGACGACGAGGACCAGGATGAGGAGGAGGAAGATGAGGCAGAGGTCTATAATGTAGACTCACCTGTTAACAAGGAACCACCGTTGACTGACTCACCTGTGGATAGTCAGCCTCTTCTGAATGAGGTCTTAGTTAGAGCTGCAGAGCACTTTCACATAGACACTCAAGGGGCTCAGGAAGAGAGGGACTTTGCAGAAGAGATCATGGGGGATAAGAAACCCATCGCCCAAGCCATACCTATTCTGAAGTCCATCCAACGCAGAATTGACCCCTCCCTCCTCTCCCCTAATCTCACTAGGGCTGTAAACCCCAGAATTGGAAAAATTGGTCTGGGCCGCCCAGTCAGACCCACTTTATATAAGGGGACAACTTAATCCTGACTCGTTGGTAGTCACTAACACCAGGAAAAGAGCAGGGACACCTCTATCATCATCTGAAGCTCCCCCAGACAAGGAGAGCAAGAGGATTTATGGGTTAGGAAGGAAAGTGGCTTCCACTTCCGCTTACCAAGCAAGAATCGCCAATACCACCTCTCTGCTGGCAAGCTATAATTGCCACCAGTGGGAGCTGGTAGCTGCCCTCATCGCCTCTGCACCTGAACCACTAAAGGGCCAGTTAGCCCAGATCGCGTCAGAGGGTACACGCTTGGCTCAGACAATCCGGGTTTAAACCCGAGACCCAGGGTACTCTTATCGACATGCTGGTGGAACCGAATGTCTTGTTTGGCAAAGCAGTAGAGGAGGCACTCAAATCTGCCAAAGATGAATACAATACCCTAAAGTCCCTGGGACAATTGACTTACAAACCCACGAACCAAAGAGGGAATAATAATTTTCGGCGCTCACGCGGACAAAGTTCCCAAAGGGGTTCCAATTACTCACAGGGGCTGGGTTCATCGTGGGGTGGCAACCAACAAGGTACTCATAGTTACGGTAGAGGTAACAAGAGGGGCCGCGGTAGAGGGAGTGGCAGCCGAGGCAGAGGCGGTACGTCTCCCAACTGTCATGATCTCTGCTTCCAAAAGGTCAGGGTTTTCCCAACTCCCTTGGAAGCAGATCCATAACCCAGGTTCCGAGTGCCAACCAGTCCCAATTGGGACCTTTTGGACCCAGTCCTGGCGCCAGTGGCACCAGGCTCATAAATATGCCCAGTCCCAGCGCTGGAAGCGCCGGGCTCATAATGCTTGGGTGGACTTACCTTCAGCAGACCATGCTGCTTACTTGCCTGCCAGTTGAGCCTCTGATCCTCTTCTGTTTGGAACTACATTTCCTGTTGGGTGGGGCTGGAGCCACTCCCTAGATTCAGAACACTGGAACTCTTCTGGAAGGCAGGAACTCTTTTCTTACCAGGAACTCTTTTCTTACTTAGGCGTGGCTGTGGAAGGAGACACCTAAGCACTACAGGAGGCTATTTAAACCACACCCGGTGGATGAATCTTGCTTTGCGTTATTCTGCAACCTCTGCAGCAGAACGCTCATCGTGTCTTCTGCATCCGGTCCTGGGCCTAAGGAAAAAGGCTTACCATCCTGAATCCAGTCTTCAGCAACACCTATAAAGACAAGAAAGAACAGGTTAGCATTCCGGCATCTGAAAGGCAAAGGCTTACCATCCTGAATCCAGTCTTCAGCAACACCTATAAAGACAAGAAAGAACAGGTTAGCATTCCGGCATCTGAAAGGCAAAGGCTTACCTACTCTTCGTGCGCTCCGGAGGTCTTCACACTGCATTCCGGCATCTGAAAGACAAAAGTTTACCAACTCTTCGCACGCTCCGGAGGCCTTCGGCGCTGCATCCCGCATCTGAAAGACAAAACAAGGTGCGTTTAAAGACATTGGGGAACTTTAATACTCACGTGCCATTACTCCTTTCCACATCTAATCCAGTGGGTATTCCGGCACCCTGCAGCCGCTCCGAACTCGTACCTGCAAAATAAAAAGACAGTTAGAGCGCATAGTGAAGCAGGCAACAAGCGCTTACTTACGTGCTTCCAGGCGCTTCTATTCATCACACGGGCTCCATCTTCAACTCACTTCAGCCCGTCATCCGCCATCGCCGGAACCCTGCAAAACAAGAGACATCATTACTAAAGACTTTAAAGACATTTGAATGACTCGAAACTTACCGTTCGTGCAGTAAACGACGGACAGCAGTCCTCTGAAGTCAAGAGGCCTGCGCTACCTATCCAGTGAAGAAACTGGTTACAGCACCCTGCCCCGAGGCAGATGGAGAGCTCGGCATTCACTTACCTAAGGTGAGAGCGTTAACCTTTGGGGGTCTACAGGAGAGGAGAAGAGGAAAGAGATAGGGACACCCCAATAACCCCAGTTCATTAACCCCATATTTTCTATCTGCAGACATCTTACTCTACACGTCAGGCATACAGTGCACAGAGGTCCAGCCCAAAGAGCCAACCGGGTGCTACACATCACCTTTGAAGATACGGTAGTCGCCCAGTCAAGACCGGCGCCTCTGCGAGAATCAGGTGAGCGTTACAGAACGCAAAGCCTACCGCAAAACTCTCGCCCAGGCGCTATGGAAACCTCGGATACTGACCCCCTAGCCCGGTTACTTGGGGAACTAAGGGCAGAAGTGCATGCAGCTCGTCAGGAAACGAATGCTCTAAGAAGGGAACTAATTATTTCCAAGGAGAGAACAGACAATCTTGCTAGACAAGTGCTACAGTCACAAGCCGGACAGACCCCGTTACCCGCATCAGGGGCAAATCTTCCTTCAACATCCTCTATGAATCCAGTGCAGATCAACCTACCTGGGAATGTACCTCTGGCTCCGCCCGAACGATTTTCTGGTGACCCAAAGAGGTTTGCAGTATTTATCAATCAGTGCCGGTTGCACTTCTTATGCCGGCCAGCAGCCTTTCCAACTGATCAAACAAAAGTAGCTTTTGTACTTTCGTACCTTAGTGGCAATGCGGCAGACTGGTCGATCCCTCTAGTTAATCAAGATGATCCGGTTCTCCATGATTTTCAAGCCTTTCAGCTTAGTATGGAAAAACTGTTCGCAAGACATTCACAGGGGCAGGCCTTGGACAATGAGCTTCTTTCGTTGCGACAGGGTAATCAAGACCTTTTGGCTTATATTGCATCTTTCAATAGACTAATAGTGGAAACTCAATGGCCTGAGGACAAAAGGATTACGCTGTTTTATAGAGGTCTACGTGGAGAGCTCAAAGACGTTTTAGCCCAAGTAGTGAATCCCCCACAAGACTGTTCGGATTATATAGACTTGGTCGTTCAAATAGATCACAGGCTGCAGAACAGGAAGGCCGATCGTTCCAAGTTTGATGCTCGAGTATTTTCCAAACCGCCAACTCCTTCCAAAGGAGTAGACTCCGGGGAACCCATGCAAATAGGGGGTCTGAAAGGTCCTCTAACACAAAGGGAGCGGGAAAGGAGGAAACAGTTGCAATTATGCCTATATTGCGGAAACTCAGGGCACTTTCTTCGAGACTGTCCGGTGAAACCTGCCAAGAAGGCAGTAGGAGCTGCAGTTACCAAAGTTACAAACTCTGAGCAGGGAAACAACCTCGCCCGACAAGAATAGAGGTCCTCTTGCCGAGCGTGAAAACCAGTTCCGTGACCTCGCATTTCGTGATACCTATGGTCCTCATTAGCCCTGATAATCCGGATCGATTACATGCAATTGAAGCTTACGTCGACAGCGGTGCCATCGGCAATTATGTGGATCATGAAATGGTTTTGAGGATGAATCTAACTCTTTGTCCCAAGGCTGTAAAGGACGTCATTACTACGGTGGATGGTACGGAGATAGCCTCCGGGCCAGTAACGCATACCACTCAAGAGGTGACGCTAGTAAGTCAAGATGGACACCATGAGAAGATCGTGTTCGATGTGATCAAGGCCCCTCAGTTTCAGATTATTCTAGGAATACCTTGGTTAGAGAAACACAATCCTCTGATCGATTGGCGAGCAAGAACGGTCCAGTTTCCAGAATGTGTCTCTACTTGTCACCCTCCACCTGGTGTTGCACTGGCCGCAATTTCTTCAGAGACTCCCCAGTTACCTCCCGAATACCTAGAATACCAAGATGTTTTCCGGAAGGATCAGGCTAACTCTCTACCTCCTCATAGGTCTTATGACTGCCAGATAGACCTGATACCTGGATCTACTCCTCCTTGTAGTAGAATTTATGCCCTCACCGAGCCTGAGAACCTTCACCTTCGACAATACCTGGATCAATACCTGGCAAATGGGTTTATTCGTCCTTCCAAGTCCCCTGCTTCTTCAGCTTTGTTCTTCGTTCCAAAAAAGGAAGGAGACCTTAGAACTTGTATCGATTATCGCTCCCTGAACCAGATCACCGTTAAGAATAGATATCCGTTACCTTTGATCCCTGAACTCCTGGACCAAGTCAGAAAAGCATGCATATATACAAAGCTGGATCTTAGAGGAGCTTACCACTTGGTACGAGTAAAAGAGGGCGATGAATGGAAGACGGCCTTCCGCACCAAGTATGGGCTATTTGAATATCAGGTCATGCCCTTCGGACTTTGCAATGCCCCGGCCGCCTTTCAATATTTTATGAACGATGTCCTCAGAGAGCTCATAGATGTATGTGTTGTTGTTTACATTGACGACATCCTCGTTTATTCTTCATCGGAATCTGAACATCGGAAACACGTGAAAATGGTCCTCGAAAGATTGCGTCAACACAAACTTTTCGCTAAGTTGGAAAAATGTGTTTTCAACGTGACTGAAGTTGAATTCTTGGGATTCATATTATCACCTGGCGGAGTGCGTATGGATTCAAAGAAGGTCGATGCAGTTCTCAAATGGCCATCACCATCCTCCGTAAAAGGTGTGCAAAGCATGTTAGGCTTCGCTAACTTTTACCGCCGGTTTATCCCCAAATTCTCTCGAATAGTCCAGCCCATCACTGCCTTGTTAAAGAAAAACAAACGTTTTGAATGGTCTACCGAGGCGGAACAAGCTTTCCAGGATTTGAAGACTAAATTTATCTCTGCACCAATCTTAAAACACCCTCGCCCCGAACTCCCCTACATCGTGGAAACTGATGCTTCAAGCCTTGCCATGGGGGCAGTTCTATCACAAAAGGACCCGGTAACCAATCAGTTGCATCCCGTGGCATTTTGGTCCCGCAAATTCTCGCCTCCTGAAATCAATTACACGATTACTGACAAGGAACTTCTGGCTATCAAGTCTGCCTTTAAGGCTTGGCGGCATTATCTGCTGGGGGCCCGACACACCGTTACTGTGATTACGGATCACCGAAACCTGCAATATTTGAAGACCGCAAAAGCCCAATCCTCTAGACAACTCCGTTGGGCATTATTCTTTGCCGAGTTTGACTTCATAATTACCTATCGACCTGGTACAAAGAACGGTAAAGCCGATGCCCTTTCTCGGATGGGAGTGGAAGAACACTTGGTCAACCCTAAACCTGTACCAATCATTCCCGAACAAAGAATTCTGGGTGTAATCGCCACAGAATCCATAGAGGAAGTTAAGGATAAAGCCAGGCAACTTGTAACTCCAGCAGACATACAGAATTGGCATCTGCAGGGAAAGGACTTTGCAGTAAAGGACAACTTATTGTATTTCCAAGAACGATTATACCTACCCAGCACAGATTTACAGAAAAAAGTAATCTCTTGTTATCACGACTCTTTAATGGAAGGTCATCCCGGTATAGCCAAGACCTCAGAAAAGATCAAGCGCTACTTCTGGTGGCCGTCTTGGAAAAAAGATATCAGAGACTTTATAATGTCCTGTGGAGTATGCGCCCAAAACAAGAGTCAAAAGGAAAGACCAGCAGGCCTCTTACGCCCTATTGACATCCCACCTCGCCCTTGGCATACGCTTTCTATGGACTTCATCACCGATCTACCTCCATGCTCCGGATACAATACAATTCTAGTAATCGTGGACTTATTCTCCAAGATGGCGCATTTCATTCCGCTCAAAGGCTTGCCAACAGCAGCAACTCTGGCCCGAGAATTTCTCGAAAACATCATCCGACTGCACGGTTTTCCTTCGGTTCTAATTTCGGATCGAGGTAGTCAATTTATTTCTCATTTTTGGCGAAGTTGCTGTCGGTCGGCTCAAATTGATGTGAGACTATCGACCAGTCACCACCCTCAGACCGACGGACAAACCGAGAGGACCAATCAAACTCTGGAACAGTATTTACGCTGCATGCTGCAACAAACTGAAAAAACTTGGAAAGATATCCTTTGGATAGCCGAGTATGCCTACAATAACTCTGTCCATTCGGGAACTGGGAAAACCCCGTTTTTTCTTTTGTACGGCAGTCACCCTCGAACCTCGGAGTTGGATCCCCTCCAAGATCTTGAAACACCAGCAGTAGACTACCTGCATTCTACAATCACCCAAGCCTTTAAGGAAGCTGTTTCTCACCTTCAAAGGGCTAAAGAACAATACAAGAAAGGAGCAGATCAACATCGGAAGGAAGCCCCTCACTATCAAGTAGGGGATCAAGTCTGGTTATCCACCAAATATCTATCTCTAAAAGGGCCACGCACATTCAACCCAAGATACCTTGGTCCCTATTCCATCACTACCATAGTAAACCCAGTAGCGGTCAAGTTGGACTTGCCCCCGCGCATGAAGATACATCCGGTCTTCCACGTCTCTCTATTAAAACCTGTGCAACCTCAAACCCGACTAACCAAATCTCCAAAACCTATCCTAGTGGATGGAGAACTCGAGTTTGAAGTCAAAAGCATTCTGGACTCCAAGATCTCCAAATCTAAACTATTCTACCTAATTGACTGGAAAGGCTACGGCCCCCAAGAGAGATCCTGGGAACCTGCTGAATATGTCCACGCTCCTCGCCTAATCAAAAGATTTCACCGAACATTTCCTGACAAGCCAAAACCCCCGGAGAAGCCCGGTTTGGGAGGGGCCTTGAGGGGGGGTACTGTCATGATCTCTGCTTCCAAAAGGTCAGGGTTTTCCCAACTCCCTTGGAAGCAGATCCATAACCCAGGTTCCGAGTGCCAACCAGTCCCAATTGGGACCTTTTGGACCCAGTCCTGGTGCCAGTGGCACCAGGCTCATAAATATGCCCAGTCCCAGCGCTGGAAGCGCCGGGCTCATAATGCTTGGGTGGACTTACCTTCAGCAGACCATGCTGCTTACTTGCCTGCCAGTTGAGCCTCTGATCCTCTTCTGTTTGGAACTACTTTTCCTGTTGGGTGGGGCTGGAGCCACTCCCTAGATTCAGAACACTGGAACTCTTCTGGAAGGCAGGAACTCTTTTCTTACCAGGAACTCTTTTCTTACTTAGGCGTGGCTGTGGAAGGAGACACCTAAGCACTACAGGAGGCTATTTAAACCACACCCGGTGGATGAATCCTGCTTTGCGTTATTCTGCAACCTCTGCAGCAGAACGCTCATCGTGTCTTCTGCATCCGGTCCTGGGCCTAAGGAAAAAGGCTTACCATCCTGAATCCAGTCTTCAGCAACACCTATAAAGACAAGAAAGAACAGGTTAGCATTCCGGCATCTGAAAGGCAAAGGCTTACCATCCTGAATCCAGTCTTCAGCAACACCTATAAAGACAAGAAAGAACAGGTTAGCATTCCGGCATCTGAAAGGCAAAGGCTTACCTACTCTTCGTGCGCTCCGGAGGTCTTCACACTGCATTCCGGCATCTGAAAGACAAAAGTTTACCAACTCTTCGCACGCTCCGGAGGCCTTCGGCGCTGCATCCCGCATCTGAAAGACAAAACAAGGTGCGTTTAAAGACATTGGGGAACTTTAATACTCACGTGCCATTACTCCTTTCCTTTTATGACCCTGGAAACGGAGCGTCGTAAAAACTTCCACGGAGCCTGTTTTTTTTTCTCTTTCATGGACTTGTGTTCACTGGAGTGTTAGCTGGCAGCCTAATATAACCACCTGGAGGACGTCTTAAAGAGCAACACCAGCTTGCCTGGACCTGGGAAACCAACGAAGGTGACTGCTTTTGTGCACATTGTGCACGTAGACTGCTTTTGTGCACATTGTGCACGTAGTGTCCAGTGACTTACACGCACGTTGTGTCTAGTGTTTAGTAAAGACAGTGCTTATATGAACGATAGTCCCTCTTTGTTATATTCCATTAATTATTATTCGTTTCTTTTCTTTTCCTGCTTTTCTATTCAAGGTCTTTCTTGCACTTTGGCCCCACCTCTCAACAAGCACGTCTTGCTGTAATCTTTAAGACCCCACGTCACTGCGCACCCGCGCGCGCACTCGGCAAGTACTACAAGTACTGTTTGCTGTTCGCGGGTCGCCGGGTCGCGGTCTTAGGTACTAATATTATTTTATTTTATTTTTATTTCTTATTTCTTTTTCTTCTTTCCAAATCTATATTGTTGCTTTGAATTTAAATTGAAATTTTATTTAATTATTTACACTTAATTGTGAAACTTGATGTTTCGTTTTTCTAATGATTGCATACACTTTAACTACTAGCATGCCGCCCACCGTAGCGATTCGAGAAAAATTGGGTGAATCGACTCGGGACGCCGCCATGAGAAAAGCTTTGCTTCAACCCCGACTTACGAGTCTGTTACCAACAGTGGGGCGCATTAATACTCAGCGCTCACACTCAGTTTCAGCTAATGCTCGATTGTGTCCAAGAGAAGTGAGAACAATTGGGGACGAGGCAAAAATCAGTAATCCACTTGCCACGGCCCAATCGGTTCCCACAGCTTCTTGCACGGCGGCTCAGCCATCTGATCCCATAATTACGGCTCCCATATACACTGCACCTAATGACATCTCATCTCGAGAAACCAGTTCACATGGTGCCCCCACCGATAGCACACTAATAGCGGCTTGCTCGGACGGAGACCTACGACCTGTTGTAGCCCTCTTCCCTGGGGACACTATGCCACAACCAGTCTCATGTTCCATTCTGGCCCAACAAAATCTAAGACAAGCGTACACCCATCTGACCATGATTGGCGAAATAGAGGAAGATGACATTGAATTTATGAACCTTTCCAATCGCACTGATAAGTGCTCAGAAGAAGTGCTATACGTTTGTTCAAATACTGGTGATCTAATCCAATCAGAACAAGATAATCATAGCCATTCTAGCACAAATGACGAAATCTTGTCACCTATTCCATCTCACAATGACGCCCCGGCAATAGAACCAATGGTCTCTCCTATTATGACTATGACTCCCTCACCCGAATCAGTCGAAGAAGTAGTCTCTTTTATAGCTCCCACTCCGAGACAGCCACACTTCGAACAGGGGGCTCGCGTCTCTGATTTTTTTCTGAACCCTGCACACAGGGAGAGATACTCATTCCCAGAGGCCCCTGCCCTGAATAACACACTAACAGCCATGAATACTGCTTTATTAACCATGGCAAAATTATATGAAGGGCTGGACAGGAAAATCTCTAATCAGACAGTCTGCCTAGAACACTTGTTGCGACTACATTCTAAATGCATAACCCAAAATAATACATCATCTCAAATTCAGGAATCATTGATTTCTAAACAATCATATACAGTCCACACGCAAACGCGTGACAATGATCACTCTGGACCTGCCGGCATAGCGTCAAAACCGGCATCAAAAAAATCGGCATCAGAACAATTGGATATCATAGAGGCTAAATCTAATCACATCGACATTACCCCTAAGAACTCTGAGGTCCTATCGACCGTCACCGTGCGAGACCCACCCACTCTTATGGCTGCGTCTGTGCCGGCGGCTGTCTACAACACAAAGGAAACACAGATCTCTGATATTCCAGCCTCGAAAAATATGTTCGAGGTTTTCAGCACAACCTCTGTTAATTTATTTATTTTCAAATTTCTTTATTGGCATTTATATAAGAGACAGTTGCATCGTAGCATTGTGCGATCACATTGGTATAAGTCAGGATTAAACAAAATAGGCCAAATAGAAATTAACAATTAAACAGAAACAACAAAACGTTAACAACATTAACAAGTCTCCGTGTGGTCAGTGGCGTAAGCAACGTGGGGAGATCAGGCAACAAATAAGTTCGGGTTAGGGACTGCACAAATATTCCGTGTCAGATAGCATGTATCAATAGGGGCAAGTTACTCAAGGGGGTTTATCGTCATTGGGGGGGGTTAAGTAAGGCCCAGGTGAGAGTTTTCCAGGCAGAAAGTGCCAAGCTCGTGTCTTCGGGGGATGTGGTAACACCATCCTCCCAAGCAGAGGTTTCTGCCCCTATCCAGCGCTCCAGTTCGTTACGCCATACCTGGTATCGTGGGCCTCCAGGTCGCTTCCAGGCCATAGCAATGGTCCTCTTGACCAGAATGCATACTAGGTCCATGAGCTTAACTGAGTGTTTGAACTTGGCCAGTCTGGGATACGTTCCAAGAAGGCACTCCTTTGGGGACCACTCATATCTGGTCATGCCTGCCTCGCTACAGAGGAGTTCCACTCTTGCCCAGAGTTGCCGGACCTGGACGCATCCCCAGAACATGTGTAAGAGATTTGCTTCATCTCTGCCGCACCAAGGGCAGTTATGTTGGGGTAGCTCATATATTTTGGCTATTCTAAGTGGTGTCAGGTACGAGCGATATAGCATATTAAGCTGAATCAATTTAAATCTAGAGTTTCTAGATACCGCGTTGGGAAACGCTAGTGCTCTGCCCCATTCTGCTTCAGACAATTCATGTCCCAAGTCTCCTTCCCATTTGAGTTTGAGATCCCGACTGCGGGGATTGGGCCTATCGATTAGGTGGCTGTATATACGGGACACAGGCCTCCATCCATCTCCCAAGCTATATAGGAGTGTTATGAAGGGGTCAGTTTCAGGTTCTTCTGGCCACGCGTCCCATTTGGTCCGAGCAAATTTACGGATCTTTAAGTACCAAAGGAATTGGCCAGCCGGTACGCCATCGACTGACTGCAAGGAGGAGAAATCCCGGGAGGAGCCCTCGTTATATAGATCCCCCCCAAGTGTACACTCCCAGCCTTTCCCAGTATCTAATGGAAGCAAGGTCTACAGAGTTCTGACACAGGTCGGCAAGGAGCGGTGTGTCCGGAGTATATCTATGTTTCAAGTGGAGAAGAATTTTAACCCTTTGCCATATCTGACGACCCAGGGTAGCTAAATATGGAATCCCATTCACAAGACATTGAGGGGCCCAGATGAGTTCGTTTAGCCGGATCGGAGCAATTGAGCGTTGTAAAAGCATTGTTTCGGGGGTGTCATCATCGGCTAGCCATTTAGCCACGAAGCTTAGTTGGGCAGCCAGGTAGTATCGTTCCAGATCAGGGAGCCGAATGCCTCCCTGCTCATAGGGTAGGGTCAGCGTGGATAATGCAAATTTGTGCCTACTAATTCCCCACAGGAAGTCTTTAAGTATCTTGCCCAAAAGGCGAAAGAAGGGTGTCCTAATATAATAAAAAATGTTTTGGAAACCATAAAGAAATCTGGGGAGAACAATCATCTTGATGATGGAAGCCCTACCCATCACGGATAGGGGGAGGCGAGCCCAAAACCTAATCGACTTGCGCAAGGGAGGCAGCGCCGCTGCCGTGTTATTGACGTGCATAAGTTCGGGCGTGTGATAGATATTAATGCCCAGATAGCGGAACGTGATGGGGCGCCAACTTATACCCAGCAAGGGGAGGTCATCGACGTGTGTGTTTTGGAGGGCACCCAACGGAAACAGACAAGACTTATGTCTGCTGAAGTGTATGCCTGATACCTTGGCAAAGTTGCCGAGGACCTCCAGCATGGTTGGGACATTCAACTGCGGGTCCCTCACATAAAGGAGGACATCATCTGCATACAGGGAAATTATGTGGTCCACCCCGTCTAGCCTTATACCAGCATCGAAGAACTGTTTCCTAAAAAAAATGGCGATGGGTTCGAGCCCAAGTATATATAGCATAGGGGAGAGCGGGCAGCCCTGCCTTGTGCCCCTTTGTATGTCCCATGCCGTGGAGATGAGCCGGCCAGATTTTACTCGTGCTCGTGGTTTAGTGTAGAGAACTGTGATCCATCTAACGAATCGTTCTCCAAAGCCAAACTCCCGAAGCACCGCAATTAGCCATTCCCAGAAAATAGAATCGAACGCTTTGATGGCGTCCAAAGAGAGCAAAGCATAAGATTCCCCTACATGAGTAGAATGTGATAATACATGTTGTAGCCTACGAAGATTGGCAGTGGTGTTGCGGCCCGGCACAAAGCCGCTCTGGTCGGGGTGCACCACTCCTCCGATCACCCTGGACAGCCGCTTAGCCAGAATGGTTGTAAGAATTTTAACATCATAATTGAGCATCGCAAGAGGGCGATAGGAGTCACAGTCATCTGCAGGTTTACCTGGCTTGAGGAGCGGAACCACCAAAGTCTCACGCATGCTCCCAGGCAGGATACCCGACTCATACGCTTCTAGGAACACCTCGTGCAGCAGCGGAGTCAATTCCGGCTCGTAGGTTTTGTAAAATTCGGCAGGTAGCCCATCACTGCCCGGGGCTTTGCAAGTGGCCAGAGACTTGATGGCATCGGTTATATCATCTATGGTGATATCAGCATCCAAAGCCTCCTAATGCGACAGCGGGAGTAGGGGCAGGCCAATTTCATCCAAGGTGTTTGAAATTTCCTCAGGGGGCACCACGTCATTATGGGAGTATAGTTGGGCATAAAACTGCCCGAAAGTGTCGTTAATCCCATGTTGGGTCCGATGTAGCGTGCCATCAGCATCTCTTAAGGCTGTAGTCGAATGTTTAGGGTGTTCTTTCCTACACAGCCAGGCGAGCAGTCTACCAGGTTTATCAGCGTGGGCGTGTGCTTTATTGGTTCTGGTGATGTAATCAAATTTGGCCAGTCTGTCCCAAGCTTCCTTGCAGGTTGCCCTAGTACTGGCAAGCCTGTCTTCCTGCGGTTGGGGGTCCAGGGTGTTGGATTCTAGCTGTTCTATTTCAGTTTCTAGTAATTCAAGTTCAGTTCTTAGGCGTTTCCTCATTCCTCCAGCCTTTGCTATGACCTCTCCCCTTACAACCACTTTGAGAGCATCCCAGACTGTGCTTAGGTGGTCAACACTGTCTTTATTCTCACGAATGTAGTTCTCTAGGGATTCCCTGAGATCTTCCCTGAACTCCGAATCTTTAAGTGCCTCGGTGGGCATCCTCCATGTAGGTATAGGAGGTCTGGGGCCAGTGATGTTCCATTCAATTACCAGGGGAGAGTGATCAGAGATGGTGCGGCCCAAATAATTGGAAGAAACAATCTGGGGAAAGCTTTCTCTGCCGGTAAAGAGGTAGTCAATTCTGGTGTGAAGATTATGTGGCGAGGAGTAGAAGGAATAGCCTCGATCCCCTGGGTGTTGCTCCCGCCAGATGTCTACCAGGTCTAGGCGGTTCAGCATGACATTCATAGCGGTGGTAGCGGTCGACGGGCCCCCCAAGGGAGGAGCAGATCTGTCAAGCACTGAGTCACTGACGCAATTAAAATCGCCTCCCCAGATAAAGAATGTGTCTCTATACAGTGTAATCTTTGTGTACAACATAGCGAGGTGCGCAGGGATATTGTTGTTGGGGAGGTATGAATTGACAATGCATATCTCTGTTTGTTCGATGTGGCCCCAGAGTATCACGTACCTTCCTTCCGGGTCCTGTTCAGCTTTTTTAAGCTGGAAGGGGATGTGAGGGCTGATCCAAGTGAACACCCCTCTTGCGAATTTTGAATAGGCGGACCCGAACCCCTGTCCACCCCAGTATGATTGGAGCGTCGCGGTGGATTCCTTGGTTAAGTGGGTTTCTTGTAATAGGGCCAGCCCTATCTTCTTCCTGTGTAGATAGGATTTAACTCTGTTGCGGCGTAAGTAGGTACCCAAACCCCTCACATTCCAAGTGGCGATCTTAAGGCGTGTAGACATGATGGTGGCAGAGGAGTTGGAGCGCTGAACTCATAACAGTCTCGTCCGTCTTCAAGCCGGCTTCGTGTGCTGAGCAATTGCCCCCTGGGTCGGCCGTCAGCAATGCGCATTGTAATCTTCCTGTTGACCATGATTGTTGTGTTGATATATTAAACGGAGACTTATGAACAAATTTAACTTCCACTCGAACAGGTGGATCGAATATGAAAGATAACTGTGTGTTGCCCCCAGCAGCCGTTCTGGGAGGACAACGCTCGGGGGCTTGCGCTACCCATTGGCCGATCCGGGTCGTGAGGTGCGGATGTGGTGTTGGCCATAGGTCAGCCATGCTTGGGGTGGGGAGGGTTGTGACAATGTCCGTGGGTAGTCCATACAGCTCCCGTCCTTGAAAGAACTAATTGATCATTACAGCAAAGAGATCTGTTTGTGATCAGCCGTTGGGCGTCAGGGCGTGATCTTCTCCCTCAGCCAAATTATTGTGCTCCATCCACATAGTGGCTGCCTCCGGAGTCTCCATGAAGACAGCTTTGCCTTTGTATAGTATCTTAAGGCGCGAGGGGTACAGGAGCATGTATTTAAGATCGAGCTTCCGCAGTTGGGCTCTGATAGGTATAAATGAGTTCCTGGCGCGCTGCACTTGCGGGGTATAATCTGGGTAGATAACGATCTTGGAGCCATTGCGTCTGATCTCGCCTCCGTCCCTCGAGAATTTGAGGATCGTCTCTCTATCGCGAAAGTTTAAGATCTTGGCTATCATCGGGCGTGGGTGTGATCCCGGTGGGGGTCGTTTCTGTAGGGAGCGGTGGGCTCTCTCGACGGAGAATCCCTGTGTAAGCTTGCCAGCTCCAACCTCTTGCATTAATAGGGACTCAATAAATTCCGTGGGGTCAGTACCTTCCATCCCTTCCGGAACGCCAAGGACTCGGATGTTACTGCGGCGGGCCCTTCCCTCTGCTTCCTCAGACCTCGCCTCGAGATGAGCCACTTGTTTCTCAAGTGCGATAACTTTGTGCTTTAAGTCCTTGGCAGTGTCTGTGGTGTCCTGCAGTTTTATTTCCACCGTGCTTATTCTTTCCGCTAGGTTGCGGGCATCTTGGCGGATGAGCTGCATGTCCACCTTAAGTTCATCTATCCTGGTCTCCATGCACGTTTGGAGTGTAGCAATGGCCTGCAGCACTTGGGCGTTGCTGGGGTCATCAACTGTTACAGGGGGTTCCGTCTGTGTGGGGATCTCATATTGGCTGGGCTGTTTAGGTTTAGCCCCTGAGAACGAGTCCATGATTGTTGCACCCCTGTTTTTGTTTCGTGAAGTAGACATTAGTCCCTCCTAGTGTTGTGGAGGCAGATATGAGCCCCTAGACAGTGAGCAACAAGGCGAGCGTTATGCAGTGATGCACAGTGATAGTCAGTGTTGGCACCGGAGAACACAGGGGGGTGCAATTAAGTATACGCTCCTGCGCAGGGTATTCTCCCGGTTGGGCAATGGAGTGCTCTGCGATCTCTCAGCACGCTGGGCCACTGTCCTGTAACCCTGCTGGGCCCTGCTGTCTGCGGCACGGGCGAGTTCCTGCTCCCCGGTGTTGGGTTAGGGTCTACAAGTCTTCCGGTTCGTCTGAGCGTGGACTGTTCCCCTTTCAACCGCGCGGTTGCCTGTTCAGGGAGGGAGGAGAGCCCCGTGCAGTACGCTGTAACGACAGCGGCAAGGGTCCGCTAACTCTGCTGCCTCTCCGGCTCACGGAGCACCACCGCACTCGCGGCTGGTAGTTCACCGACGGGTCTCCCTCGAAATGGCAGCGGTCCGCTCACCCCCTGTGTCTCCTCTGCAGCGGTCCCAGGGCCTCGGATGTAATTCCGTTCGCTCCCCTGGGTAATGCGGAGGCTCTCCTGTGCGCTCGGGGGCTTCTGGGGGGGAGGGAGATCCAAGGGCGGCCGGTCCTGCGCTTGGTTTCCACTGGGATCTTTCCGCTCTACTCACAGGGACTCCTTCGACGCGACGAAGGAGGCAGCGCCCGTTGGACCTTCTCCCCGCTGCCTCGCTGCCGGCTTAAACTGCTCTTCCGTCAGGCCTCGGCGCCGTCCGCCATCTTGTTTCTCCCGGGGGTATCAGTTCGGATGCTTCGTTTTCAGGGACGCCGGCTCCGTTTCTCTTCGTTCCTGCGCTGAGCAGGGCCAGAATCGCTTCCCCCACCGGAGTATGGGTTTGGATCTTGTTCAGGTCAAAAATATCGATCGAATTAAGGATCTAGGCCAGGATCGAGACGGGAGCTCCTCACAGACACGTCTTTACACCATCGGCGCTGGCCACGCCCCCCAGCACAACCTCTGTTAAAACCAGTAATTCACGATCAAATAAAAAGAGGAAAGTGCACCTCGCCAAAACCAAACCACTGGTCCTAAAACCAATAGTGGGGCAAAAAAGGAAAAATTGTGTAGATTCGTTATCGGATTCGGTGCTCATATCTGCACCCGAACCTGATTCTCAGATGCTAGAAGCAGTTCCAATGGCTGTAGCGACAGTGGCACATAAACCATTGGATGATTTAGTGAAAATGGTCGAATCCAGCAATGAACAGCGAGTTCCACAGTTAAAAAGCCCTGAACCACCATCCTCAAAGTCCCCAATGGTCATGGTAGCTGCCTTGGCCGAGTCATTGAATCAAACCTCCATTGCCCAAACTGCTCCCATTTTAGTAGCAATTCAGACCCAGCTACAGAAATCTATTGATTCATACATGAAATTATTGCCAAATAATCTCTTACAGATAGGTAGACAGCTACAGCCGGAATCCTCACAAATAACGACAATAGCTAATCAAGCCAAAGTCCAAGATTTGCAATTGGCCACCTCACAAGCACCACAATTACATGATCTCACAACACAGAATACAGTGGTGACTGAAGCTTCCGTAAAAGATGATTGTTTGATAAAGAATTTACAGGGTGAAATTAAAGCTTCAGTTGAGGCTTACTTGATGCGAAACTCCAATACTAACATACAGCTGAAGTCTGCGCATCCATCTCAAGTCCCTACCCCTACCCATCCCTCTAATCAGGCCCTATTATCACGACACGAGGTACGGGAAGAGATTAAAGCTTCCATTGAAGCCTTTATGCACCACCCAAAAGAACCTAACTCATACAAAGCATCGGAACAAAGGTTCCCCTTACTCATGCCTTCTATCACACATCAAGATAGAAGGGCACGATCTCCAGCAAGGATGCCAATGCAGGCAAAAGAAAGACCTGCGCAGACCAAGATAAAACAAATTATACTGCCCCATCGCTTCATAATTAAATGTCGTGAGGCTCCATATAAGTCCTATGATCTAAATCGGTCCAGTATTTTGAACATATGTACAGAGATACCAGCTTTGTCAGCCATTTCATCACTGGATATCGAGCAAATAGAATTTACAAACCATATGGATTTGTCTATTGCACGCCTGTACATTCGATCATCATTAGTAGCTGAGACTTTGTGGCAAGCCAGAATGATGTTATTCGACTTAGGTTTTAATCTCACCCAAGAATTAGCACCTGGTTCGGCCACACCGCAAGGACATAGCTCACGTATTTTTACCTCAGCTCATAACATTACTTCTCATCAAAGCCCACTGGACCAGACAAAGTCCTCATAACTAGGTTTAAATGCCAAAGTCCTCAATTTGATCTCCTGGAATACACGAGGGCACAATCACCTCAATCTTACATCAGTTGGAGGACTGATTGATATGGATGTAGTTGCCCTCCAGGAAACTTGGCTAGTTCTACCACCAATTTGGGACTCACATAACATTCTGTTTACACCAGCAGAAAAAGGTGTCCTTGGTAGACCCAAAGGTGGACTTATTATAGCAGTTAAAAAGAGTTGTGGCCTGAAATCAATCATTCGTAAATCTCCTTCTTTATCATTTCAAGTGGCGATACTATCTAATCTCTATAAAAAAATAGCAATTGTTAATATCTATTGGTGCAGTAATACACTGAATGCAGATGATTTTTTCAAGCAATTTGTGGATATATTGGATGCTTTGGCACTAGAGAGTGATTTATCGTGTATTTTGATAATGGGCGACCTCAACTTGCATCTCATTCCGGAAGGGAATAGCGCCCCAACAAGAGATGAACTGAAATGGTCTTTGATAATGAATGAGCGCAATTTTCAGATGTTAAACGGTAATGTGGCAGGTGACTGTCCCGCCCAGACCACTTGGCAAAGAGGAGATCAACATGCAATAATCGACTACATTTATATTAATGTGAAAGCCTTTAATTCTGTACAAAAATTGGAGGTTATTCATACAAGTGTAAGTGATCACCACAAATTAAAATTGCTACTACAAATTGATTATATCCAACCGACACAATGGCGGAATTTAAATGTAACTGATGTAATCGTAAATAATGGGCGAAATAGACTGTCTTGGAACACAGAGAAGTTGAGAATCTTAGATTCGAATCTAGAGACTATGTACCAGAGAGAAGATCTACTGGTTTGTGACTATACAAATGCCATGCAGATGTTCACTCGAGTAGTCACTGGTAGTGGGATAACTGAGCAACAGCATACCCATGCCTATGACTCGGAAATAGCCCATCGTAAATCTGAGCTAAGACAAGAAATTCGGCAACTGAGGAAATCAGAGAAAACTGATTTGGCCGGAAAAATAAGATCAGTTAAACAAAACTATAAAAAATGGCTCAGACTTAGAAGAACCAAGGTCTACGAACTGAATGGAAAATCTATGCTTAAACAGCTCATTCTGAAATCTACAGCTGGCATATGGGCCCTTCTCAATAAAACATCTGAATTGCCCAAATTTACAGCCCTGGTAAACTCGATTTCCACTGAAGCATGGCAGCTGTATTTTCACAAACTCTATCTTTCTCCCTTTCCTGACATACATTTGAATCTTCATTCACTTACAGCCTCCGGTACATTTACATTTGACGATATAAAACTTTGTATCAAGAAACTGAGCTCATCTCGGGCAACAGGCCCAGATGGGTTGCACAATATGATGTTAAAAAGCCATGTAGATGAATGGGCGAAGATTCTCTACCGGATTTTTAATCAGGTGCTGAAGGGTGGCGTTATCCCTGAGACATGGAGGAAATCCATTATTCTCCCGATATATAAAAAAGGCAATCGTGAGAACCCTAGATCCTACAGGCCTATAGCGCTCCTGGACTGTCCGGGTAAATTATTTGCCCGGCTAATCTTAAAACAATTTGATATCTGGTTACAGGATAATAAATTGAGAGATCCATTCCAAACAGGCTTCTTACAAGGAGTAGGCACTGGCATAAATATTATTACCTTATCAAGCCTCATTCAGAAAGCATACCAACAGAAACAGCCCTTGTACCTTGCTTTTATTGATTTCCAAATGGCATTTGATGCCGTTCCAAGAGAACAGCTCTATAAGAAATTGGCTGATGCTAACTGTCCATGGCAAATCTTAAAATGGATAATACAATTACATACTAATACCTCAATCCAGATTAGACTTACTAATGACGGTCTATTAACTCCCCCAATACCAACTGCCAGAGGTCTAAAACAAGGCTGTTTATTAGCTTCAGCCCTGTTTAATTTCTTTATTTCAGATATCTATCGAAGCTTTACAACTCTGATTTCCGACTCTCCAAGGATCATGGGTGTACAGATACAATGGTTACTATATGCCGATGATATGGTACTATTATCACATACCCCAAAAGGGTTGCGACACCTCTTAGGTGCGCTGGACGAGTACACAAAAATAAATGGCATAACAATCAATGTTGAAAAGACAAAGGTCATTCAATTTGGCACCAAGAGACAAAGTAGTGCCCATTTATACTGGCCTCTCCAAAATTGTAAGATTACCAGCACTAACATCTATGTGTATTTGGGTACAACGGTGTCTAACTTGTGTGCCACTGATTACTATAATCGACAAGGACTCCAGAAACTTCAAACGTGCATTTCTCAAGCCCGGATCATTAAGGCAAGATACTGTAAATTTTCATTACTTCCAATTCTTACATATTTCAAGTTGAAAGTGGTGCCGGTCATCCTCTATGGTGCAGAAACCCGGTTTATCATGTCATACTCTTACTGGGCCATGAGGGAGGGGCGGTTTTGGAGGCAAGTTTTGAACTTGCCAACCTCACAACCACTTCCAACACTGAGATATGAGCTGGGCCTAATTTCTCTGTACGCAGTCTACAAATGGCGCCTGTGTGCCTTGTACCGCAAGTGTCTCATGAACGAAGCTACAACAGGGATAATCAATACCATTTCCATATATCTAATGAACTCTGTGGATATCTTTCCAAAAACATGGCGCCAAAAAATCCATTCAATTCTAGCAAAAGCGCAGATCAATCCAACATTGCTCATGGAAAATCCAAATAAAGCTAGAACAAAAATCTGGGAAGGTGACTGGATCTACACACGTCTTGCATGTTCCAACTATAAAAATTTTGAGGCTTTTCCATTTGAATTAAAACGTTACAACACAGTGGCCGCTTATATGGTGAGGTCCCCTAGTTCCAACCATAGAAATGGCTTTATGAGATTTAGACTAAACCTGTGGCTGACTAATGAAGTGATGAATAAACGGAATAATGCTGCTATCCCCCAGCCCTGCCGGTTTTGTAAAAATCAACAAGAAACTCTTATGCACCTGTTTTCAGAATGTGATAAATTAGCATCAGTACGGAGTGTTCATTTCAAGCCTTTATTTAAGGATCAACACATTTTGACTCCAAAAGAGCTTTGGGTCCTAATTTTTCATACTAATAGAAAGGCTGTACGATATGCAGTTGTCAATTATTTGCAGCAGTTGAAAATTTCAATGTATGCAGTACCAAGAAAATAATGAACTTGTTACAAGCGTATTAACCTGTGTTGTAAACCACTTTGTTTATTGTTCATTAACACATGTAATGTTTTATCTGATTTTAGGTGATCTGTAAATGTGATTTTATGTAATTTTTATTTTTTTTGTGTCTTACAAGTTGAAAGGTTGTGAATTTACGTTTACGACCAAAACAACTATAAATAAATAAAAAAAAATAAAAAAATTACTCCTTTCCACATCTAATCCAGTGGGTATTCCGGCACCCTGCAGCCGCTCCGAACTCGTACCTGCAAAATAAAAAGACAGTTAGAGCGCATAGTGAAGCAGGCAACAAGCGCTTACTTACGTGCTTCCAGGCGCTTCTATTCATCACACGGGCTCCATCTTCAACTCACTTCAGCCCGTCATCCGCCATCGCCGGAACCCTGCAAAACAAGAGACATCATTACTAAAGACTTTAAAGACATTTGAATGACTCGAAACTTATCGTTCGTGCAGTAAACGACGGACAGCAGTCCTCTGAAGTCAAGAGGCCTGCGCTACCTATCCAGTGAAGAAACTGGTTACAGCACCCTGCCCCGAGGCAGATGGAGAGCTCGGCATTCACTTACCTAAGGTGAGAGCGTTAACCTTTGGGGGTCTACAGGAGAGGAGAAGAGGAAAGAGATAGGGACACCCCAATAACCCCAGTTCATTAACCCCATATTTTCTATCTGCAGACATCTTACTCTACACGTCAGGCATACAGTGCACAGAGGTCCAGCCCAAAGAGCCAACCGGGTGCTACACATCACCTTTGAAGATACGGTAGTCGCCCAGTCAAGACCGGCGCCTCTGCGAGAATCAGGTGAGCGTTACACCAGCAAACAGTGACGCTGCGCTCAGGGTCCCTTCCCACGCATCCCCAGTAGGGGGGCGCATTTCCAACTCACCCAAGCATGGGGAAGGGATCACATCGGACAGATGGGTGCTGTCCACAGTGTCCGCAGGATACTGCATCGAACTGCTGGAGCCCCCCCTCAACCACTCCCAAGACAAAAGATACACTCCCTAGACCACCAAAAGATCCTCCTCGAGGAAATCATCAATCTTCTCGCAAAGGACGCGATAGAACTTGTCCCGGGCAACCAGGTAAACAAGGGTATTTATTCAACTTACTTCCTTGTGCCAAAAAAAGACTTAACAATGCGCCCAGTATTAGACTTACGCCCTGCAAACAAGTATGTCAAGCCCCAAAAATTTTGCATGACTACGCTCCAAGAGGTAATCCCCCTCCATGTTCCCAGCGCACAGAAGATTCTTGCGCTTCAAGGTGGACAGTCAGCACTACCAGTTCAAGGTGCTGCCCTTCGGTATAGCCTCGGCTCCAAGGGTATTCACCAAAACACTGGCGGTGGTGGCGGCACACCTACTCAGGGAGGCAATCCCAGTGTACCCTTACCTGGACGACTGGCTCATCACGGGGGAAACCCCAGTAATTTGCAGTTCCAACATCCAAAGAACCATCAACCGCCTCTTCGAATTGGGTTTGTCAATCAAAGAGAAAAAATCAAGCCTGGTGCCGAGCACCTCAAAACAGTTCCTAGGAGCTGTCCCAAACACGCAAGAAGGGTTGGACTTTCCATCCGAGGAAAGAATTCGGAATATACTACTGCAAATTCCTCAATATCAGCCCGTTCACCAGATAAGGGGGCGCAAAGCGATGTGTTTGCTAGGCATGATGGCGTCATATATTTACCTGGTTCGCCATGCGCGCCTGCGACCCATGCAGGAATGGTTGCAGAAACAGTGGTCTCAGGCAAGTGGTCAGTGGGACGATCTAGTGGTCGTTTCGCCAACACTAGTACAGAGTTTTCACTGGTGGACAAGAGAGAACCTGTCAAGGGGAAACCCTTTTACGACCCAGAGATACAGGCCGTAGTCACTACAGACGCGTCCCTGTCGGGGTGGGGGGGCACACCTCCTTCACCACACAGCTCAGGGTCTCTGGTCTCACACAGTGGCCAAGAATCACATAAATCTGCTAGAGCTTCTGGCAGTCTTCAGAGCACTTCAAGCGTTCGACCCCCCACCTGTTGAACATGTCGGAGCAGATCTTAACAGACAACACGACAGCTATGTTTTACATAAACAAGCAGGGGGGGACTCGTTCGCCAAATCTGTCCAAGCTTCCTCAGAAAATTTGGAAATGGGCACTCAGACGGAACATTTACCTGTCATCTCAACATGTTCCATGGGATCTCAATTCACTAGCGGACGCCTTGAGCAGAGATCCCCTCCCAGACGAACACAAATGGTGTCTACACGAAGAAGTCATAGGAGACCTCTTCTCACAGTGGGGTTTCCCCACTATAGACCTATTCGCCACAAGCGAAAACAGACAATGCCCAGGATTAGCATCCAGGTTCCCCCAGCCAGACTTTAATGGGAAAGCCCTGTGGATGAACTGGTCAGGGATGTTTGCCTACCCTTTTCCACCCACTCCTCTGATGAGGAAGTTGGTCAACAAGATGCACAGGGAGTCGATGACGCTCATCCTAGTTGCTCCCATGTGGGCGAAGCAACCATGGTTCCCACACCTGCGCAGACTGGCAGTGTGCGAACCCATCAAACTCCTGTGCTGGCACAACCTACTATCCCAGCACCAAGTACAAACAGTGCATCCTCAACCCAGCTCCATGAACTTGGCAGCATGGCTCCTGAGGTCATAGAGTTTGGCCATCTTAATCTACCACAGAGATGCATGGATATCCTAAAGGAATCTAGGAAACCAAACACAAGACACTGTTATTTTGATAAATGGAAGAGATTCAGTATTTGGTGCCAGAATAAACAGATCAACCCAGTTGATTGTAATCCTTCCAATATTGTCACCTACATGCTCCACCTGCTAGACGCAGGGTTGGTATTTAATTCACTCAAGGTACACCTGGCAGCGTTATCAGCCTACACCACCTCCCATAACAAGGTTTTGTGGTGGAAAGTACCAGTGGTTAAAGCATTCATGGAAGGGGTTAAGAGACTCCACCCTCCAATTTCTAACCCACCACCAGGATGGGACCGTAATGTGGTGCTTGCTAAACTCATGGGCCCCCCATTTGAACCCATGCATAAAGCTAGTCTCAAACACCTGACCTATAAGACTGCCTTCTTAGTAGCCATTACATCCAATTGAAGGGTCAGTGAAGTTCAGGCTCTGTTAGTGCAGGATCCTTTCTTTACGGTTCATAAGGATAAACTGGTTCTACGAACACACCCTAGGTTCTCACCTAAGTTCATTTCTAAATTCCACGTTAACCAGTTCATCGCGCTACCGGCCTTCTTCCAAGAACCATAAAAAACTCTGCTGAGGTGAAACTACACACTCTAGATGTGCGAAGAGCGGTCCTCTACTATGTAGACAAGACCAGACCGCTAAGAAAGACAGACCAACTGTTTGTCTCCGTAGCTACAGGCAAAGAAGGAGATCGTGTCGCTAAAGGTGCCATCTCAAAATGGATAGTCAAATGTATCCATCTGTGCTACTCCCTTTCAGAAAAACTCTGCCTTTTACGCCAAGAGCCCACACAACTAGAGGCATTGGGGCCACTCTGGCTTTCATTGCAAATGTACCCCTTGACATCATTTGCAAAGCAGCTACATGGAGCTCCATTCACACCTTTACTCAGCACTACTGCATTGACGCTCATTCCAAGACAGATACTCGAGTGGGACAAGCGGTTCTAAGACATCTGTTCGCTAATGACCCTTCTAACATCCCACCTCCTTCTTCTAACACTGCTCGCTAATCTATGCACAGCATGTGATCTAAGCAGATTTCACAAACCTCAGAAGGGATATATTACTCACCGTAATCGTATTTCTGATGCTTGTATCTGCTTAGATTCACATGCACCCGCCCTTCCTCCCCTCTGAGAGAAGGCACATCGATGCTTGTAGTCTTATCTATCTGTCTGCTCGGATAATCTGTACTCGCGCTACTCCTCATGCTACCTCATGTCAGAAAAAATACAATCTGAGGGTCCTACATGCGTGAGGGATCATGGGTACAGTGGACGTCACACTAGGGATAGTATTACTGGCACGCCCTACGTCGACGCCCATTTTCGAGTTTCGAAAAACAAACTGTAACACTCCGCAGCTTCCACTAGATGTCGGCCTATGCACAGCATGTGAATCTAAGCAGATACAAGCATCAGAAATACGATTATGGTGAGTCATGTATCCCATATATATCATGCGCAGCGCCCGTTGGCTTCAGTTCCGTTTTTCCGAGTAAGCTTACGCTTCGAGAAACTATGGCGTGCTTCTATTGTTCAATCACAATGTCTTCTTCCTCGACACCTACTACCCCGAAGAACGGGTACAAGAAGTGTCAGGACTGCGGCTCCAAGATGCTCATAACCGACTCACATCGAGTATGTTTGTGGTCTCTCGGTGTGGAGCACAAGATCTCGGCCTGCTCCAAATGTCAGTCATTGACCGGAAATGCTATGAAGGAACGAAAGGGGGAAATTGGAGGTAGGTAGAAACCCCAAAAAATCCCCGTCGAAGAAACCTTCTTCGGACGAGCCGAGAGGCGACTCTCCTCAAAGGAAGGTCGCCTTTGAGGAGAGTCCTGGTCCAGGTCAAGGAGTAGCTCCCACCACTCCTCATCATCGAGGAAGTTGAAAAAGATGCACTACAGGTCACCCTCTTCAACTTCGTCGTCAGGCACCTCCCCTGAGAGGGCTATGTCTTGTCCCACAAAGGCCTCCACTCCTGCTGAATGGGAAGCATTTAGGATAGAAATGCTAAAAATATTTGGGAAACAAAAACCCACGACAGTGCCTTCTAAAGCTCGTAAGGCAAGGACTCGACCCAAATCCTCTAGGCGCCCTCGAGCCCGGGACGAAGGGCGATGAGAAATCATTGAAGGATCCTCCGAGCCATAAGTCGAAGCATAAATTGAGATCAAGGTTGTCAACATCATCGACGCCAGCTGCGCCATTGAAGCCAGCTGTGCCATCGACGCCAGCTGTGCCATCTACACCAATGGCACCTTTGACACCATTGAAGACTTCAATGCCGTCGAAGCAGAAAATGACTTCAGTAAAAATATCGACGACTCCTTGAGGGTCGAGTTCAACATTTTGGAATGCTGCGATGCACATTCCAGATAAACACTTTTTTATTCCTTTACCAAGGAAGGATTATTTCAAATCACTAACCTCAATTTATGAGGAAAATGAGCCATCAGATGACGAGGCTCCATTTGGGCTACACGATGGTACACCAAATGTGCCCGAGAGTTTTATTTTAGAGGAGTCAAGACTAATCTTTGACAACTTGCAAACAGCTAGTGGAGTGGACACTTCACCAGAGCTAGATTTTGGTAAAACTGAAACTGGTGAGCATGCAGATGCAGATTATAGCCAATTAAAGTCTAAGGTTGTCTATTACTTGGGATGGAGTATACCTACCCTCCCCTTCAAGCAGGATTATCTAACAAACCTCCTTGATAAGGTCTGCAAACGGATTCCATTTTACCATTACACATTGCTCTCCAAAAAAGGGTGGTGGCAAATTGGGAAACGCCAGAGTCTAATCTGGCAGTAAAGTAAAACCTGACTAGGACATACTGCCCATCTAATAGTAACCCCAACTACTTGTCAAAATGCCCCACTCCAGAAAGTCTGGTGGTGCAGGCAGCTACAGCAACTTCAAAACAGGCAGCTTACCCAACCATCCCTTCAGATATGCATGACAACTGAGTAGATGCATGGGCAAGGAACGTATTTTCTGCAGGGAGCATGGCTCTTAAATCTGCCAACTCCACTTGTGCATTTTCAAAGTTCTCATTCACTATATGGGACTATATTTCCATATTGGCTGAGCATATTACCGAGCGGGAGGAAAGAGACAGATTCGTGGCTGTTGTTATAGATGGCAAAGAAGCCATAGGTGAGTCTCTTCGGTCAGTTCTGGATTCTCCTGACAGCATCAGCAGAGCCATAGCAACAAGCACCGTAATACGCAGATTTGTGTGGTTGAGAAAGTCGGGATTTGCTCTGGATGTGCAGTCCAGACTCCTTAACCTGCCTTTTGACGAGTCTCACCTTTTTGGCAACAAGGCTGACGAAAGCCTTGAGAAGTTGCAGACCTCGAAGGCAGCAGCCGAATCTTTAGGTACCGCTTTTAGGCAGCCTCAGCCCTTTCGCCCCAGTGGACAGCCTTTTTGCTGCTATTCCTCAGTTGGCTGGTTAAAACGCCAAAGAAGATTCCCTTGTGGTGGACGAGGGAGAGGTGCACAGCCTGCTCAAGCAGGGGCATCCTTACCAGCAGCCACGGCCTCAGCCGCCTCAAAAACTCTGAGGTCTTCAGCCACGAAACACCAGTGGGAGACAGGCTGTCTCAGCATCTGAAAGAATGGCGATACATTGCTTCGGATGCTTGGGCATTGGAAACCATATCCCAAGGTTACTGCCTTCCCTTCATTCATACACCTCAGAACCATCCACCGGGGAGCCACTCTGAGGGTTCCAGATCCGCTCCTTGTGCATGAAACATTGACCCTGCTAAATAAAGGCGCTATAGAACCAGTGCCTGTAGAAGAGAGGAACAAAGGATGGTACTCTCCATATTTCCTAATACCCTTGAAGGATGGAGGACTGAGACCCATCTTGGACTTGTAATACTTGAACAAGTTCCTCAGGAAGGACACGTTCAAGATGGTCACACTTTCTCAGATCCTTCAGGCTCCAAC
Source organism: Ambystoma mexicanum (assembly GCF_040938575.1). NCBI lineage: Eukaryota > Metazoa > Chordata > Amphibia > Caudata > Ambystomatidae > Ambystoma > Ambystoma mexicanum. The sequence goes on from NC_090922.1 coordinate 355,786,811, forward strand.
TCCAGGATTGGATGGTGTCATTGGACCTTCAGGATGCTTACTTACATGTGCCAATCCATCTCAAACACAGAAAGTACCTGAGGTTCGCTGTTGGCGGTTCTCATTATCAGTTTTGAGTTCTGCCTTTCGGGCTGACCTGCGCCCAAGGGTTTTCATCAAGCTGATAGAGTTGGTGGCAGTGAGTCTCAGGACAGCGGGGATTCACGTCTACTCCTACCTGGATGATTGGCTGATCAGGGCACATTCTCCCGGACAAGCACTAGATCATCTCAACGTCACCTGCCACTCTCTTCACAGACTGGGCTTCTCCCTCAATTACAAGAAGTCCCATATGACACTATCCCAAAAGCTCCAGTTCATCATAGCTGTACTGGATACATCCTTGGGAAAGAGCTTGCCACCCGAGGTGAGGTCTCAAGACATTCTGCAGATGGTCTCCAGGTTTCAGAGTGCCCAGCGTCTTCCGGCCTTCAACTTTATGAGGTTGCTCAGTCTCATGGCATCCTGCATTTTCCTGGTGTCGGAGGCTCGCCTGAGGATGAGATCACTTCAATGGGCACTGAAGACACACTGGTCTCAGTTCTCGGGCAACATGTCAGACCTACTTGAGGTTCCAACAGAGTCGCACAGGATCTCTTGTGGTGGGCCGGCAAGGACAAAGTTCTGAAGGGAGAACCTTTTTGGCAACCATGGCCGGAGATAACAGTAGTGACGGACGCCTAACTCATGGGGTGGGTAGCCCACGCGCACAATCTGACAATCAGCGGTCGTTGGTCTCCATTGGAGTCCAAACTACACATCAATCTTTTGGAGCGAAGTGCAATCAGACTTGCACTGAAGGCTTTTCTGCCCTCTGTACGGGGAAAGAATGTCCTGATAATGACGGACAACACAGTGGCCATGTACTACCTCAACAAGAGCGGAGGTATAGGGTCACTACCACTGTGCAGAGAGGCAATACAGCTCTGGTACTGGGCCATTCAAGAAGGAATCTCTCGATAGGCAGTTCACCTAGCCGGAGAGGAGAACACGGCGGCGGATGCTCTGAGAAGGCAGAGCACAGACTCCCACAAGTGGGAACTAGCTCAGGAAGTCCTTCAAGAACTCTTCACCCTTTGGGGAACCCCTCAAGTGCATCTGTTCACGACCATTGTCAACCGTAAGTGCAAACTGTACTGCTCCAGGGAATTTCCTCCAAGAGGAGCTCTAGGAGACTCGTTCATGTGGACTGGGAGTTTCGACTCCTGTACGCATTTCCTCCAGTCCTGTAATTCCTCATGTGATCAGGAGGTTGAGAAAGTTCAGGAAACTCTTGATCTTAATTGCCCTGGATTGTGCCAGGAGGACATGATACCCAGACCTTCGGGACATGTCCATCTGCCCTCCAATACGTCTTCCTCAAAGAGAAGGCCTTCTCTTGCGAGAGGATGGTCGGGTTCTCCATCCAGAGGTCAACATACTCCGCCTACACGCATGTTTTCAGAGAGGCTGAGATACAAGGATTGGGACCTCCCAGATGACATAATGGAGATTTTACTTTCAGCCAGAAGGCCAGCAACAGCAAAGTCCTGCCTTTGGAACAAATTCTGCAGCTGGTGCAAGGACAAGAATGTAGACCCTTTACTATCCAAAACACCAGAAGTGTTACCTTTTCTGCTATACCTAGCCAATCTGGGTCTCCAGAGTGTTAAAAGTAAAGGCTATTTGGCAGCGCTATCACTATTTAAGCGCTCATTGGAAGAATATTCATATTTTAAGATCCCACTGGTAACACAATTCTAAAGGGTACGATCAGTGTTCTCCCCCTGGTCCCCCCATCTCCTTTCCAGGTTCCAGTTTGGGACGTTAATCTTGTATTCAAATTTCTTATGTGTGCACCATTTGAACCTCTACATTCATGTCCATTAAGGTTGCTAACATTTAAAACCATTCTATTAGTAGCACTAACTTCAGCCCATAGAGTGAATTGCAAGCTACCCTTTACTATTTTCCACAAGGATAAGGTTGTCCTGAGGGTTAAGCCTGCATTTTTACCTAACATCATTTCAGATTTTCATGTGGAACAGAAAATTGTATTGTCCACTTTCTGTCCTCCACCTCATCCTGGCAAAGAAGAGGAGAGATTACATAGATTGGATCCACGGAGAGCTCTAAGCTTTTACATTTCTAGACTACCCAAACTTTGTATCGATAATCAGCTTTTTATAGGCTATACAGGTCACAAACTGGGTCAGGCTGTGACAAAGCAGACCTTATCCAGAGGGATCATTTTAGCAATCTCAGAATGGTACAGGCCGGTGGGTAAAGATCCTCCGGGAGGCTTAAGGACCCATTCCACCAGGGGCATGGCAACCTCTATGGCTCTATAAAGGGGTGTCCCGATAAAAAACATTTGTGAGGCGGCTACGTGGTCTACTAAGCATACATTCATGAAGCATTACTGCCTTGAGTCTTCCCTCACTCAGGATGGGAGCTTTGAAAAAGCTGTCCTCCATTCAGTTCATGGAAACCATTGATGGCTAAATTCTTACTCCCTCCACCAAAACAAACACTTCTTTGGGAATCTGTCTAAAATGAGGAATACTTGTGAGGACACAATCCATTCGAAGAACAGGTTACTTAACCCTGGTAACGTTCTTTCGACTGGATGTTCCTCCCACATATTCCTCATTGCCATCCCAGCCTACCCCACAGTTGAATTTCCCATATTATTAAAGCTTTCGCTCCTTCAAAGCTGAATCTGGTCAAACCCGTTGTTATGCGGGTAGTTTCTACTGAAAGAAAAAACAGAACTGAAGCCAACGGGGGCTGCGCATCCTATATATACCTTCGATGACATCACCCTCAAGATGGAGGCCTTCTAGGGACATCGAGTCGACTGCATCCATGCACAGAGCCCTCTGCCGAAAATATTTTTCTGAAGCTGGATATCAAAGATGAGGAATTTGTGGGAGGAACATCCAGTCGAAAGAACTTTACCAGGGGTAAATAACTTGTTCTTCTGATGATTGTATCTACTTAGATTCACATGCACTCACTCTTCCTCCCCTCTTGGAGTACAAAGAACATAGACATCTTCCTCCTCCTCTGCCACTCTACAGGCTACCTCCACAACTCTGCAGGGCGTACCTCTGATTTGTACCCCTCCCCGGAAGGTCTTTAAGGCTGGCAAACTTGTTCATCTTGCCCTCGCAACTCTCGCTCTGCTGTCAAACACTCCTCTGGCATCTGCCACCTCCTTGAAGAACTGGACCTTGATGTCCTCGGTCTTACAGAGACCTGGTTCATGGCCAGCTTTGTCACGAGCTTTGACACTCTACTCCCTGAGGGTTACAAGATCCTCTCCGCACCCAGATCCACTCGACCTGGAAGGGGCGTAGCCCTGATCTTTCCTGAGTGGATTCCCACCACTATCATCCCGATTCAGATTTACTCCTCTTTTGAATGCCTTGTCTGCAGGCTCTCAATCTCTCCCAGCCACTCCCTTACTGTTGCTACTCTCTACCGGCCCCCCGGGCAAATCACCTCTTTTCTCTCTGAGTGGGCTGACCTCTCCTCCTCCCTCCTAGCCTCAACCACTCAATTCATCCTCCTTGGTGACCTCAACATCCACCTCGATTCTCCCTGTCCCTCATCTCTGCTCTTTCGCAACATCTGCAATTCCCTCTCCCTCTTTATCCTCCCCTCTGGCCCGACGCACTCTGCAGGACACACACTTGATGTCTTGATCTCCCCTGGCCTCCCCCTCTCTATCCCTCTGACCACTCCTCTCTCCTGGAGTGACCACTGCTTTCTCTCCTCCCATCTCGCACTCTCTTCCCCCCAAGCCAACCCGACACCAACACTGCCACTTACTTTCTCGGACATCCGACCTATGAAGCGTGTGTCAGCTGAGGCTTTCGCTTTCGCTGCCATCTTCTCTCCCCCTCCTCTGGCTGACTCATACCCCGATACAACCCTGTCCCTTCTCTACTCTTCTATCTCCGATACTCTTGATGCTCTTGCCCCTGTCATGAGGATCCGCTTGAAGCCCAAAGCCAAGTGCAATTCCTGGTATGACTCCGACCTAGCTACACTTAAACAGAGATGTAGGGCGGCTGATAGGAAATGGAGGGCTTTTTGTTCATCCTCTGACAAACTGGCCTGTCGCCTGCTTCAAAAGCAATACTGACTCTCTGTCCGCACTAAGAAGAGAGCCCACCTTCAAGCCTGTGTCTCTGCGGCATCTAACAACTCTGCTGAACTCTTTAAAATCTGCAAGGAGCTTGCCAACCCTGCGGCAGTCTCCACCCCTCCTCTAGCCTCCCAGGCTCTCTGCAATGCCCTTGCCTCGCACTTTATTTAAAAAACCCAGGACATTCTGTCCACCCTCTCCTCTCCTGCCCACCCCCATTCCCTCTGTCTGTGCTTGCAGACCTCCCTTTAACCACCCCCCCACCTTCCTTCTCTTCCTTTCCTATTTTCTCCCCTAACAAGGTCGCTATACATGTCTGATCTATGAAAGCCTTGTCAAAACAGGTTCATCCCTGTTCCTCTAAAACCATCGAGGACCACATTGACACCCTCGCTCCAGCCCTTGCCGATTTTTGCAACCACTCCTTTGCCTCAGGATCTTTCCCATCCTCTCTGAAGCACTCCCTTGTGCATCCTCTTTTCAAGAAACCCACAGCTGATCCTTCCTGTCCGGCTAACTATCACCCAATTTCCATTACCCCCTTTCTCGGCAAACTCCTGGAAAAGCTGGCCATCTCTCAGCTTAACCTTCATTCAGACTCTGTTGGCTGTCTCCATGACCACCAGGTCAGGGTGGCCAGAAGCACGGAAACAGCTCTCCTGAATATCCGTGAAGATCTGCTCTCCAACCTGGACTCCAACATTCCCTCTGTCCTCATCCTTGATCTCGCTTCTGCCTTTGACCCGGTCAACCACACCATCCTGATCAACCATCTCCGTGATAACCTGGGCATCACTGATCAGGCTCTGGCCTGGCTGACCTCTTTCCTCTCTGAACGACCCTCCCAGGTCCAACTGGGGTCCTTCCTATCATCTGTCTTCCTCTCTACCTGTGGGATTCCCCAGGGGTCTAACCTCTCACCCTGGCTCTTCAACCATTACCTGGCAACTCTCAGCCACTGCATTGCCATTTTCTGCTCAAATTTCCAGTGCTACGCTGATGACACTCAACTCATTTTCCGGCTGCCCTCGGCCACCTCCTCTCCCTCTCTCATCTCTGACTGCCTTACTGCCATCCAAGATTGGTGTGCTGCCAATGATCTTTGTCTGAATTCCAGCAAGACGGAGATCCTCTTCATCGGCACACCATCTCCATCCTTCTCCCTCACCCTCTGGCCGGCCTCCCTTGGCCCTCCTCCTACCCCTACCTGTGAGGCTAAGAACCTCGGGGTCATCTTTGACTCCACACTTTCCTTCTCCGCCCATATCTCTGAGGTCTCTAAAACGTCAAACCTCCTACTGCACCTCCTCAGGGGTACTCTGCCTTTCCTCTCCTTCCCTCAGAGGCTCACTGTCTCCCAAGCTCTGGTTCTTTCTAGGGTGGACTATTGTAACAGCCTCTTTTTAAATCTACCTGCCTCTACTCTCCGCCCTCTGCAACTTATCCAGAACGGGACTGCGAGACTTGTCCTTGGCCTCAAGCCCTGGGATCTTATCTCTCCAGCCCTGAAATCTCTCCATTGGCTCCCAGTGGATACAAGGATTAAATTAAAAACCCTCTGCATTGTCCACAAGGCTTTCTGGGGCCTGGGTCCAAAATACCTTCAGCTATCCCTCCGCAAATACCTCCCCTCTCGAGCTCTTCGCTCCTCTACCTCTAACTCCCTCCGGGTCAATCGTTTTTCAAAGAAATGAGCTGGGTGTAGATATCTATCTTCGGCTGGGGCCTCCCTCTGGAACAGCCTCCCTGCCAATCTAAAACTTGAGGAAAACCATCTCCGGTTCCGGAAGAACCTTAAGGCCTTCCTCTTTGCTTCCACCTTTGCTCCCCCTCTCCCCTGCTGATCTGCTGTCTCTTGGCACTGTGCACCTGGCCACCCTCTGTCCACTGGGCCCAGGTACCTGCTCACCCTGCCACCCACATGCACTGCCTCCCGGCCACTCCTTGCACTGGGGACTGTATCTGTACCCTTACAGCACCTCCTATTTTTCTTCTTTTTCTGCACTTATCAGACTTACCCAGTCTGCTGCCTTAAACACAGCACTTGACACTTGCTGGCTGCACTACCACTGTTTATTGCCCCCATTTTCTATTTTTTTTTTTTATTTATTATTATTTATTATTATTTATCGGCTTTCCTCTGTTCTGCACTTTCCACTCTCCCCCTTTCATGCACTTTTTCCCTTTTCCCATTCCCATGCACTTGCGCGTTCAGTGTCACTGGGCCTAGTAAGATCGTCGTTGTTGTTGTGTTCTCCCCTGTTCCCCTCCCTTGCCTAGTCACGCTCTGAAACACTTGTGTACGAGCGCGATACAAATAAAATATATCATATCACCTTCTTTTCTCTGTACTCCCGCATTCTGTAAGGCTCCCTCACGGCAGAACAAAAACCACCAGTGGGACCTCGACGCATGAAGGATTTTGGGTACACTACACATCACGTTAGGGATGGTGTTGCAGTCACGCCCATGTCGACGCCCCTTTTCTTTTTTTTTAAATTTCAACTTTATGGATATTTTCAAATATTATCAAACACAATACAACCAAATAGAAGACATAAGCAAATGTGAAACCACCACTTAACAATGGCCCCCTTAACATTCCTCATATCTGTCCCCCACCCCAATATATGCTCATGCTACCACTTGACCAGAGTTAAACTAAAGATGTTCGTCTCATCCTCCCCACATGCACCACTGATTTTCTCGCGCACCCCTGTACAGTAGACCCCCCCCCCCTTTGCACACTATGGAATACAGTCCCCCGCATCACTTCCTCCCCCTTCCCATAGTCCCCTGACAAACCTCTAGATCCTCCATTCTCAGTTAGGTAGGCATATACCTGGCACGAAATTCAGCCCATTCAATCTCAAGGTTTAGACCTTTCACATGTATCGCTGCAGTGATACTTTTGTAAGGAATTCATGGTGGCAACAGTAAGACAAGTCATCAAAGTTCAAGGGTGTTTATTAAACTGTTTGTGCAGGGTGGAAAAACACGTAATCTAAACTTAAATCGAAGATCTGAGCAGGCTACGATAATCAAATAATAATAAGGCAGTCCTAGTTGCATCTTTTCAAACCAAAGGGACTATACTAAGAAAAACCTATTGCCAATCCTTACGTTAAATACAAAAGAGTGTGGGATAAGGTTCACAAGAAAGAAAGAAGTGTTCCCAAATGATAAGGCAGGATGTGGTAGCCGGGAGTATCCCTTCCCCACAGTTTGAGCACGGGACAAGGTGGGACTCTTAAACACAGCACATGCTCAGGATATCCCAGCACGAGACTTTTTTCTATAAAAGTCCCTGGCCTCTGAGGACCTGATGTGTTCGAAATAATAAACAAAAGTTCCTTTCAGCATGTATGTTGGGTGATGACATTTGATTCTTGGATCCCCCTCTTCTGGGCTCAGATCCACAAACAGTTCTATCGATATCAGGACCTTCGGAAGTTGACTCTCTTGTTTTGAGGGCCTGATAGGTTTAAAATAACAAAATAAAATTCCTTGTGCATTGCACTTGAGGTGATGATTCTTCACGCCCTGGTTCCCCCTTTTCTGGGCTCAGACCCCTCTCGAATATCAGCCTCCCTCAGTCGGGTTCACTCTGTCTTGTATTCAAAAGTTTTCTCCTTTTTGTTCTCACAAATCTTTGGGTGACAACTTTTCTTCCTTGGATCCCCCTCTTCCGGGCTCAGACCCTTCTCAAATCTCAGCTTCCCTCCGTCGGGTTCACTACGGCTTTTGAGAACAATTTCACCTGTGACATTCACGAGTCTTAATGTATTTTTAAAGAGTTCAGTGTGGACACCCCTCTGCTGGGTTTATTTTCATCAACACACTGTTCATTGGGACTTCACCCTGTTCTATCGGCATCCCTCCGTCGGGTTCACTCTTGCCAATTATTTCCTTTCACACAAATATTTCTGTTGAATTCACTATGTGGGCTTCCCCTCCCTTAGCATTCCAATTACGTGCAGGCCAAAGACTTGCGACTGTACAGGGGATTTTGCTAAACCCCTGTATGACCACTTTGACCTTTTCCTTGCGGCTCTTCTAGGGCCTTCCGATATCGGTAGTTCAACAAACACGGGATCAACCAGAGTCTCTCGAGTAACCACCCACATGGTGCTGGACCCCTCTGCATCCGGTTTTCCCTCAACGTTCACAGTTCTTTGTACTTTTCTTAATTTGCTACTTTGCGACTTTCATACAACACAGCTCGGTTTCTTATCGGTTCTCCCCTCGACTCACCGGCTGTGATGAACTGCTTGGCTTTACTTGTATCTGGAGTCAAGGACGGTACCACAGTAGCAGGCATCCCTCTCTGTCTTGCTTATCAGTGTAGGCATCCTCTGTGTACTGTTGACATCTGCTGCAACACACTCTGGCTATTGTTAGCAGTCTTATGCTTCCTTCCACAGAGGCTTTGCAGGTCTGGGTCAAAAAGGACAAGGTTGCTTCTCTCCTTGTCGTCCTTTCGGTTCTTGTCGCCTTTCTCCTCCTCTTGAACTGCTCTGCTTGCTCGCTCATTGTGCGGTCTGCCTTGCTCGTTTGGTGCTCTTGTGCTTCACCTTTTATACCTGTGGGGAAAGGAAAGGGCCGTCGGGTGTGTGAGGTTCTGGTCAATTGCCTGACTTTGCCTGACCCTTGAGTTGCGACATGTCAGGTAAACAGTTTTTGTATTAGTCCGTTGTCTTTCGTGGGGTAAGACAGTGTTCATGTTGGAATGGAGAGGGGTTAGGGTGTCTGATTGTACTACATCGTAAAATGGGGAAAACGTGTTATATGGAATTACAACCCTTGTACCAGGGGGGCTAATATACTCAGAAGGATGAGATTGGTAGAGTTTGGTAAACAAACAGGAGTGATCGGGTTTATCGTAAAAACAACAGGGGGGGATTATGGGAACAGTAGTGTTTTGTGAAAGTAGCCTGGGTTAGGGAGAGGGACGTGGAGAAGAATGATAGGGAATATTTGGGTAGGAAACGGGAAAACCGGGAGTCTGGGACAGAGAGTTTCTGGGTGTTATAGTATTTGGGATCCTAGAGCATTTGTTCTATACAGAGGTTTTATGCGATTTGGGCAAGAGAAATGTATACGGAGGAAGGAAGACATATGTGGTACAGCCTACACACGTCTCAGAGATCTCGTCCTCTCTTTCTCTGGTATAATACCGCATCTCACCTAGGGTATTTCCCTGAGCAGAATCCCTGTCTCCCCTGCCCAGGTGATACCCCCTCGCTCGTCCACCCCCAGGGTTGGGATCTCAGACCGCCAGCTGTCCCTTGGCTACCTGAATAAGGGATTCTCAAGGTCTACTTGGGAGAATATCCTCAGGTTTCTCACATACCCTTCCCCTATGCTGGTTGGACCGCAGTGTTTCGTTACGAGATTCCATGATGGAACACTCAGACTGTTGGTCGATGTATTCCAGTATATGATTGGGACTGTCACAGCTAAGATTTTCAACTCTTTCCCGTTGGATTAGGGCTTGCGAAGGAGATGGTTTCAAGAGTTCTTCCTCCATATTTTCAGAACAGGCCTCCATAACGTGCCACCACTCTCCACAAAATAAGCACTGGTCTAATTGAGAGGCTTCCAAGACATTTAAAGATCAAACGGATGTTGACCCTCTCCTAACCTTATTAAGGGGGCTAAAAAACAATGTGTGACATGACTACTCTCTAGATTTTGCTCCTCCAGGCCAATATAGGGCTCTTTTTGTATCTCTTCTCTTAATTGATCACCTCTTATCATCCACTCTAAATAGTAAGGATGGGATTTTGGGATTTGGTCTTCTGTAAAAGTGGTCCCTAGAGCTGCTCCTGATAGTTCACGAGATGACATTTCCCCCAAGGTCTCATATATCGGGTTCTCTTTGGGTATTTCCCTCAGCTCGGGTTCCCTGGTTGTTTCGTTTTCTACCTTTCCCCTCATCTTCTTTTGCCCTGAAGATGTTCGGATTTGGTGGATCCTTGGCACATTTTCCCTTCTCCTGGAATGAGTTCTCAAATTATTTCTCTAGCGATGGAATTTTATATTTCCTATGCCCAGGGAGAAGGTGAGTTATTAGGGCTTTCAATTCCTGCGTTCCAGGGTTTGGGTCTTCTGGGGAGAGGAAGGGATGATTTGAGGCTGATCAAATCCACCTGGGTTTTTAGTGGTCTTCTTAGACTGGGAGCTCCATAGGTTCTCATATATAAGGGTCCCCAGTATTTCCCCTCAGTGAATAGCTCTTGTAGTATGAGAAAAGTTGAGCAAAGCAAATTTTGGCTCATCTCCACAAGATACAAGGAGAAGGATCTCTATACCCTGCTCTTTTTGTGGGGGACTACATAAATGGCTGAGGTGGCAAACTAACCCATCTGTAAGTCCAGAGAGATTGCAATTTTATCTCTCCCTGGAATTATATAGTCGCAGGGGCATCAGAGGTAATGGCTATTGCTGAACACTTTTCCAATCAGGGGAAATCGCCTGGGGCCTTAAAGGGTGAAGGGTAACCTCCATTCTAAAGGTGGAGTCTCTGTGAAGCCGATCTATTTCCTCAGAGCTGGTTCTCCTGAGATTCTGGTCTTCAGGTTGGTAGGGTTTGCCTCTAGACTCCCAAGATTTTTATTTTTATTTTTTTTAACCTTTATTTAACATGCTTGACTTAACAACTAGGACAGACGAGCAGTACTGTAAGGCATATCGCTTAAAGTTGTGACTGCGCAGGGCCAAATACAGATATGTTGCACACTGTACCAAGCAGTAAAAAAACATTTTGGGGAAATGTAGGTTATATGGGCACTAAGTAACTGTATTATAGCTCAGGGAATGAAGGGGAGCCAGCACTTCCGGCATCATCAGCGTTCAATGACTGTAGATACATGCGAAAGGGAGGCCAAATGTTAGTTGGTCTATTGAGAGCTGGCTATAGAGCCGCCCATCGCTCCCCCTTGTCCGATGCCCATGTAACAGAGTGAAGCGATTGGTTTATTGTGGGGACTGTAGTGCGCAGCCATAGTAATAATATAGATTATGTCACTAGTAACATGCAGAGACCGGCCAGTTTCCTGTAGTTACGGCAAAGCTGAGGAAATTCGTGGAAAAAGCAAGTCATTGGGCATGGCACAACAAAACAGTCAAACATCAGTGATAATGCCTCTCATACCCTCCCCAAAAGGTGACAATCCTTGGACAATTCCAGAGCATATGAATATGCATATGAATATATCCTGCCTCATTGGTGTTACATCTAGGGCATACAGAGGGGTGGTCCCTCGACATACGGTGTAATCTGACAGGGGTGTAGTGGTATCTGTGGAGGACTTTGAATTGAATCAGACAAAATCTTGAATTAAAACACATCTCATGGGTGCGGGTGCGGGCGCACATAGATTCCTGCATATTGTCTGTAATGTCGGTACCAAGGTCTCTACTCCAAGCTCCGCGGAGCCTGTAAGTGGTTGGGACCCTCATTCTTGTGGGAGTCTATACAGTCTAGCCACCCCTCCATGAGCCGAGGTGGCGCTCATAACCACGGTTAGCATTGGGTCATCGGGGGAAAGCAAGGGGAACTCCCGCCAGCTGTCTTTAAGCATGCAGCGCAGGCCAGCATACTGTAGCATACTGTAGCCATTTAGTGGTGTGTGCCCTCAGTGGCTTGGTAGGTCTGTGAAGGATCCCATTGTGTAGACATCTCTGAGAAGGGCAAAGCCTGTTGCTGACCAGCTACCAGCAGTCGACACATCCACTGGGGGCTGGGGGTGGCCCTGGCGGGCAGTTCCATAGGGGGATATCCCCATGGAACAGGCGGGGGACACCAACCAGTTTGCAGATTTTGCCCCAAGTCGATATTGTGACTCTGGTAGGGTCACAGACTCCCAAATGACGTATCTGGAGGTGGAGGATCCAAGACGAGATGTCCCGAGCCCTGGCCGCAAGTCACAGCAGCTTAACATGAGGATGGGGGCTGTCAGGATCGAACCAAAATGAAGCGAAGTAGGCCTGGCCCGCGATCCAGTAATTACCAAGGTTTGGGGCGGCGAGTCCTCCCCGGCTGTAGGGCCTCGCCAGTGTGTCCCACTTCAGGCGGACCGCGCCGGACTGCCACATGAAACCGTTAATCGCCGTAGCAAGCTTCCTAAATAGTTCAATACCTGGCCTGAACGGAACATTCAGGAATCTGTACAACAGTTGTGGGAGTACCACCATTCTGAGAAGCCCAACACGGCCAACCACTGTGATGGGCAGCTTTGCCCAACCGGCAAGCTTCTTTTCGAGTGTCATCAGGTAGCTCCTGTAGTTGCGTTCATATTACGAAGTCTGATGGCATGTGACAATAACCTCTAAGTATTTTATCTCTAGTAGGGACCAAATGAACCCAAGGAAGTCGCTAGGGGCCCTGGTGGCATCAGTCAGTGGGAACAGCTCAGACTTTGTGCAGTTGACCTTGAGGCCGGACAGTGTACCTAAGAGCAGAAAATCTTGCATAATTGGTGCAAGGTTCTCTTCGGGGCTTCCTACATAAATCAATGCGTCATAAGCATAGAATGAAATGATCTCAGGGTCACCACAGAGTCTCACGCCTCTGTGGCTGTGTCTCTGGCGGATCCTGTCGGCTAAGAGCTCAATGGCCACTGCAAATATCGGGGAAGAAAAGGGGCAGCCTTGCCTGGTTCCTGTAATGATAGTAAACTGGGCATTGGTGCTTACCCTGGCGACCGGGCAGGTATGTAGCAGTTTCACCCATGATTGGAAACGGGGGCTGAAATTGCACCTCTCCAGGACTGCCCACAGATATTCCCAAGAGACCGAATCGAAGGCCTTCTGGATGTCCAGTGCCGCCACCACTGCCTGTGCCTCTGGGTCTATCCAGGCCAAGACGTTGAAGAGAGTATGGACTTGTTCTTTACTATAGTATTAAAATCGCTGCCCCACACTATGGGAACCAGGGGGAAACGGGCCTGTAATGTGTGAAGCTGTGAGTAAAAATTAGGGTACTCTATATTTGGACCATATAAATTTACAAGGACCAACTCTCATTCCACGAGTATACCATATAGTAGGACGTAGCGCCCCATGGGATCTGTATGTGTCTCTTTGTGGATGAACCTAAGGGACATATGTATCCGGGTCATAACCCTGTAGCTCTTATCGAGTAGACTGTATAGTAACGTTGTGAACCCCATGACCTAGCAAATCCGTCACATCCCCCAACCAGTTCCTGCATCTTCTATAAGAACAGCCCTCACCTGGCCACCTGAATAAGGGATTCTCAAGGTCTACTTGGGAGAATACCCTCACTTTTCTCACACTCTCCAGTGCAGCGCTAAACATGCCCTCCCCACCAACCACAAAAAGTGGGTCAAGCGCAGCAAACTGGTATACTACCCTTCAGTACCTTCCAGACCGAACAAAACCAACAACAGCATCTTTTTCTGGAAACCCCTTCCAACTGTTTAATCCACCCCAGCACTTCGTCCCAATAAAAAAAAATACGGAGACATTTCTTCTCTGTGAAAAGAACAGTGAGTTAAAGACTTGGTTGAGACTCTCCCAGGGGCCGTCCACCCAAGAACAAGTCAATGGGCTGTGTTCGTGCTGGTTGAGAGTTTCCCACACCCCCCTCTGTTTTGCATACCAAGTAACTTTGGGTCTCACCCTAAGTTACCAGGGGAATCCAGAAGTGGACCCCTTGCTCACTGCTCTTAGAGAGACACAGCTTCACCTCACTGATGATGCCCAACTAGGCTGAAACACGTGTATGGGGTTGCTGTGGTACTCTTGTTCAGTGGAGAATTGCCTAGCGTTTTGGTGCTGGACTGCCCCTGGGCAGGACAAAGACTAATATGCGGGGACATTTCTTCTCTGTGAAAAGAACAGTGAGCTAAAGATTTGGTTGAGACTCTTCCAGGGGCCATCCACCCAAGAACAAGTCAATGGGCTGTGTTCGTGCTGGTAGAGAGTTTCCCAAACCCACTCTTTTCTTCGTCCCAATAAATCTGAAACCTCTCACGCCCCCACCACATGTGCTAGTAATCGGCACACACCCCACATTCATGTCAGCCCAGGGGGCTCACCTCAGAAAACATCCTGGAGAGGCAGACTGGGTCATACTGCCATCCGTGGTGAAGCAGTATGAACGCATGAAGTTTATACTGGCATTCTATTGAGACCCTATACTCCCTACAACACGTTCTATGCCATAGCGTAGCATATCATCCAATTCGTGGCCCAGTTCCCCATGCCACTTGTGCCAGAGCTTTTTCGTGCTTCCCCTACCAGCCTCCACCGAAGCCCCATATAGGGAAGAGATCAGACCTTTCATTTCTATACTCCAGTCCAAGACCTTCTCCTGGGGGGGTAAGCTTTCTCTGCACCGTTTCCCTTCAGGGTTCGGCCATGACTACACCTTTCAATTGCAAGTATGAGAATACCAGCAATTTCTCTTTGCCCAGTGCCCTCTCCAAATCCACTAATGGAATAAACTGGCCATCCTTCCACAACTGAACAACCCGCAACAGGCCCATCTCCAACCAGGTCTGGAACATATCCAAATTCGGGATCCGATCCCTGATACCCAGGGCCCACAGTTGACTAAGCAGGGATGGCCATGTTGTGACGTCCCTCGTTTCTGGGCCCTTCCTCCATATATTCCAAATTACCCCCAATATAGGGTGCTCCCTGAACCTCCTTGGTAGCCGGTCTCTTAGCACCCATATCCATTCTCCTACTGTTGCCGGTCTCAGATGAGTTATCCAACCCCACCCATTGACGGTTATCTCTCTCCCTCAGATGCGGGATCAGAACTGAGTATTGACGCCTTGTAGTACAGGTAGATGTCTTTTTGGAGCACCAGGACCTCGTATGCCACCCTTGCTTTCCTACCCTGCCTGAGGAACCTCAGGGAAAATTGAGTCTAGGATATGAATCGGGGAGCATCTGAAATAAGTACAGGACTCTGGGGAGGAAGTTCATCTTATTAGAGTTCAGTCGCCCCAGCCAAGACATTGTCAATTTTCCCCATTTCTCTATATCATGAAATAGCCTCACTAGGAGGGGTGGAAAGTTTGCATCACATAAATCGCCTATGTCCCTCGTTACATTTATACCCAAGTAACTCAGCTGGTACTCTTCGATTCTCCTCCCCAGCATATCCAGATTCTGTCTATCCTCAACCCCCATTTGGTCCATTGGAAACAGGATGGATTTTGTCATGATCCCAGTCAGTGAGCATAGTCCTCATTCATGCATTCAGGCTAGGCAGGGCACATTATATCAATCAGCAGGTCAAAGGTGGGTGTTAGCCTGGCACATATGGCATTTACACCATTCACAGCATCTACTTCCATAGACTCCTGTGATGTTCAACAGTAATTTCATACACTTAAGATGGCCGCCGCAAAACCCATTTACAAGTAGCAGCACGGTTCTATGCAGAGGGAGCTACTTAAGCCCTGCCTCAGCTGGAACGTGCGCTTCATGTCTGCATTGCTGACAGCGGGTAACGCTACCAGCGCTTCTCCTCACAGAACCTAACAAAAAGGAGAAAATGGAGACATTTCTTTTACAAAAAGCTACAGAGTTCAATAGTTCACAGAAGTGATTTAACCGACAGAAGTTATCTCCAACGCTGTTATATTCAGTTAAGTACATTTATCCGCTCGCAGCATCTTCAGTCACCAGTTTTCGCTCGCAGTCACAGCATCTTCAGTCAGAAGATTCTTCCGCAGTCACCGCATCTTCAGTTTTTTCCTCTGTTTCCGAAAACCTGCAGACAACACAAGAGGTATTTGATTAAAAAACGAACGTAACAGTTTAACAGAGAACACGTTTTTATAAGAGTTTACGTACCTGAATGTTCTTCAAGTTTTCACCTCACAGTTGTTACCGTGCTCGACCTTGAAGGCTGCAGTTACTCTGTATTGGCGAACTTACGTTTAAAAACGTTTTCTCATCTTGAGTAACTCTGCAGGCATCCGCAGCCATAATTAATTTCCCAAATTCCTAGAACCTGCGAAAAAAGAGAAAAACGACAAAAGTAATTAGAAAGAGAGATCTCTCCAACGTAGGAATCAATTCAAGTCCTTAAAGATTACAGTATCTTCATCTGCTTACTTACCCAAAGACTCATTGTTAAAAGAATCCTTCAAGGCAAGAAGCTATAGAGTTCATCAGCAACCCAAGTTATCGTTTCTCCACCTCAACGCGCCCCTGTAGAAAAGCAGGATGGAGAGCTCCACAATAAAAAAACACAGGTGCGAGGGAATTCAGCCCTATAGTTAAAAGGGAGTGATTTAAGGGAATAAACATCTCATATAGTATTATCTCAGTTAATCTATTGTTGCCGTTTGTTTGTTCAAACAGTAAAAGAATCCTAAAGGCTCTAAGGTATCAGGTCCACAGGTTGGGAAGGTATTACGCTCCCGAACAGTCCGAGAAAGCGTTACAGATTTCCCTGTGTTAATTTTAAAACCCAAAATGGCCCCATAGCACCGCACTATGTCAACCACCGCCGGGACAGACGAGATTGGGTTTCGAAGATGTAACAGTATGTCGTCAGCATATAAACCCAGTTTATATTCTATACCTCCCACAGGGATCCCTTACACCCGGGGGTCATCACGTAGTGTCTGGGCAAGGGATCCAGGGAGAGAGCAAAGAGAATCGGTGAGAGGGGACAACCCTGTCTTGTCCCCCAAACCACTCTGAAAAATTCTCATTGGCAGACACACAGGCCACTGGGTCTCAGTACAATGCCAGGAAACCCTACCGAAACTTGGGTCCAAAACCAAAGTTGACGAGCGTTGCCTTCAAAAATGCCCAGTTGTAAGGCTTTTTCTGCATCGACAAATAGAAGCATGGGGTTGCCCCCCATCCCGGGCCCCCTCAATCAAGTGCAGGGTCTTACACATCATGTCCGCCCCTTAACTACCCCTTATGAAACCCACTTGATCGGAATGCGCCAGTCGTGGCATATGCATATGCATTTGCGGATCAAGTCTGGATGCCAGGACCCTAGCAAATAACTTTGTATCAACGTTGAGAAGAGAGATCGGGGCGGTACAAACCACAGCCCGAAGGTCTCTGCCTTCTTTGTGTATCACCGAGCCTGCACAAAGGTCTTTGGGGCTCTACCAGTTTCCAAGATAGTATTAAATCATTTGACCCAGTGAGGGGCCAAGGTGGCTGCAAACATTTTGTAAAAAGCGGCTTTATACCCATAGTCCCCCGGTAACTTTCCTAATTGCAGATTACGTATTGCCGATAAGACCTCATCTCCTGTAATAGGGGCGTCCATTTCCTCAGCCTCCTCTGTGGACAGCGTCGGTAACGACATACCTGCCAAGTAGGCCCCTATCCTGTCTCTCTCTGGTTGGTCATCGCCCTTGTATAATTCCTCATAAAAATCTGCAAAAGTTTCAGCTACACTCCTCAATGTCTCAAGTGTGCCCCCAGAACCCTCCACCCCCAATATCCACCTGTTGGCAAGCTTGCCAAGCAGTCGCGCTGCTAAGAGGGCATCTGCCTTGTCTCCTTTTTCATAATGTTTCTGCTTCAGGAACTGGAGTTTCCGAACTATCCTGCCTTCCTCCAACACCCTGAGTTCCTCTCTCTTACCTTTTGACTTCCTTATTCCAGTTCCCCGCTTCCTTCACGGTTTCCTGTATCCGTCTTTCCAAAGCCCCTATCTCTTTCTGCAACTTGTTCTCCCACATGTACCTCTTTCTTCCTACGCGACCCCTCTCTAATCAGCAGGCCCCTCCATGTCGTCTTCCCCGCATCCCACACCGTGCCCTGATCCACCTCCCGGTGTCATTCAGAACAAAGTACTCGCGTATTGCCCCCTCAAGCTCCTTGCAAAAGACAAGGCCCTTCTACAGAGACTCATTGCATCTCCATATTGAATGATTGGGGGCTGAACCTGACCAAGACCAGTCTAGGGATACCATGTCTTGGTCGGACCACATAATCTGATGGATCTCTGCACCTAGGGCCCCCTCCATAAGCTCTCTCATGATGCAAAGGTAATCTATACGAGTATAGGTCCTATGGGGTGTGGAATAGAAAGTAAATCCCCTTTCCTGGGGATGGAGGAAGCGCCACGCATCACACAAGCCATACAAGTCAAAATTCGCCAGAAGACCCTCCTCACTCACTGAGGGGGACCCCATCTCAGCCTGCCCTATGGCCCTTTTGTCCAGTTGCCAGTTCGCCCACATATTAAAATCTCTACCCACTATCAAATGACCTACACCTTAATTCAATACTTTCACCAGCATAGGTTCGAGAAAGCACAACTGCCTCTGGTTGGGTGTGTAAAGCGTCACAAAAGTGAATCAGACCCCCTTTAAGAGTCACAATAGAATTGCCCTCCCCTCCTCTCACCTCCAGACCATCTCCACTTCCATTTTCAATCTCTTATGTATCAGAATACCAACTCCCCTTTTACACCCCCTATCTAAAAACTCTTCGTACCATAAAAATTACAACCATCGGAAGAAAATAAAAGCACCCCGAGTGATATATCTACCCTCTACCAAAAAGGAAATAATAGCAGCCAAACGGCAAACCTACAACAATAGAATAGCCCAAGCCAACTCTAGCATGAAAGAACTCTTCATTATCCTAAAGGAAATAGAATCCCCCATCCCAGTGCCTGACAACTGTGTTAAAGATAAAACATGGTGCACCAACATTCAGCAAGCCCTAGCTAATAAAGTAGCATCTCTCCAATCTAAAATTGCCACGAAAAAATCCTCGCTCAGTCTCGACACTAAACCCAAAACAGATATCACCCCTCCTAAAAATAGCACCAACTACCCTTGCTTCAAATTCTCAAAAGTATCTACTATTGAGACTGAAAAAATCATACTGTCACTCAAACCATCTAATTGCCAGGGGGATCAATGTCCTCCTCAACTGATAAAGGACGCAGCTAGAGACCTGGCTCCCTTTATCTCAAAACTCATTAACACCTCATTCGCTACAGGGTCCATACCAAGCAACCTAAAAGAATCTTGGGTACTCCCTTTGCTCAAAAAACAGACACTAGACCCTGCCATACCCACAAACTACCGCCCAATCACCACTGTGCCATTCCTCCTAAAAATCATAGACAAAGTGGCGTACTCACAAATACAGAAACACCTTGAAAACAACAATTTACTAAGAGTACGGCAGTCTGGCTTCCGTCCCCAGCATGGAACCGAAACTGCCCTCTTAGACCTAAAGGTGCAAATTGACGAGCTAAGGGATCAAGGCAAACCAGCCTTACTCCTCCTCCTGGATTTATCTGCTGCATTTGACCTTGTTGACCACAAGGTCCTCTGCAGGCACCTGGATACAGCCGCGCACTTCTCAGAAGAAGCCACAAAATGGATCCAATCCTTCCTCAATAACAGGACAATGAGAGTCTTCTCCACCACTGCGGCAGCAGACTCCATCCCCATTACATGTGGTGTGCCCCAAGGATCCTGTGTTTCGCCTACACTCTATAACATCTTCACTAAGCCCCTTTTCGATAATCTGGACCTTCTTGGTATCACCTACACTAATTATGCAGATGATACCCAGATTCTCCTACTACTTACCGGTGATTACGACAAGGATTTGGCCTTGGTGAACAGAGTGTATCTCATCATCCAGGCATGGATGGCCACACACGGTCTATGCCTGAATGACGACAAAACTGAAATCATCATCCTGGGCACACCACAACCCTCAAAAAACTGGGCCCCAACTACTCCTCCTTCAATATCGACAACAACCAAATCACAACCGCCCACGCGGTTAAAACTCTGGGCTTCTACCTGGACTCCACCCTTTCTTTCAACAAGCAGGTCAATGCGATGGCGTCAGCAACCGCTTATACCTGCAAATTGATAAGAGCAGGCAAACCCTTCCTATCAAACGATAGCTGCATCACACTCGCTAGAGCGCTCGTGTTATCATAACTGGACTACTGCAACTCGCTCTATATTGGGGCTAACAAGGAAGTCATCAAAAGAATTCAAATTCTGCAAATCAATGCGCTTAGAGCAGCACTTTGCATTCCCAGGAGAGCCCACATCTCCGCACTCAGACGAGCTAACAACTGGCTCTCTACTCAGGAGAAAATCCAACTAAAAGTTGCCTCTTTGGTCCACAAATGCCTTAACAACGCCGCACCGCAGTACCTCTCTGCCAGATTCACCAAACTAAAACCAACACAACTTACTAGATCTGCTAACTCCAATAACCTATCCATACCTAGAGTCAAACTGACTAAAGTCGGCGGCTGCAGCTTTCAGGTGAAAGCAGCTCAACTCTGGAACGCCCTACCATCCACCTTGAAGACTGACCAACCCTATCCCACCTTCCGACACAACCTTATAACGTGGATCAAAAATGCAGATACACTTTAGATCATCTACTGCCTGAACATATTCAAGCCTAGGAATCTCTGCCTAGGACCGTAAACACATGCTTTTACACTCCACATGCTGTATATTCCTGTATATTTTGTGTATACTCCTGTATATTTTGTTGTATATTATTCTTGTTGATCTATTTTTTGCTATTTTTGCTATGTGATCTTGTAACAAAGTTTTGAGCTGTTGTATAAAATGCGCCCGGTTACCCTTGGGTCTGGTGCGCAATATAAGTAATAAAACAAACAAACAAACAAACTTGCCGTTCCCGATCCCAAGTACACCTGGCCCAAGAGCCCACACAGAATCTTTCTTTCCTCTCCCCTCGAGAACCTGGTTTCCTGGAGGAAAGAACATTCATCTCCATTCTACGGAAGTCCCTGGCAACTAAGGACTGTTTAGTCAGCGAATTTAGGCCTTTCACATTTAATGTGCTGACTTGAAGACGGTCACCTCTATTCCCCTTGTTCATGTCCACTGTTGTCTCTCTTCAAACATCTCCAACAGGACAGACCACCTCCGATACCAGATACTTTTCCCCTGGATCATAAAAACTTGAACAAAACAGTCCCCCTTCCCAACTGCACCCCAACCATAGCCCACTTCCCTTCCCCAGCTCCTACCTCCCCCCACTCTCCCCTCCTGCGGTGCCCGACTCCCTCCAGTTGGACAAACATTGGACCACCAAGAGGCCCCTGTCCAATGGGCCACCTCCTCAAACTTCTCCCAAAACACAAGCACCCAACTTTTCACCTCCTTACTACCCCCGAAGATTCTCCCTTGCATCCCCCTTACACACCTGTTCACAGAACAATTCCTTTCTCCAGTATGGCCCCTGAGAGTAGCCCGTGAAAATAATACATTCCCATACATTCACCACTCACGAAACATTAACCTCCCTCCTTAAGAAAGCTCTAAACTTATCCCATAACCCTAACAAAGAACCTGAGAACCTCAGGTATTTGCAACATGGAACTATGGACCCACGCTGATGTGTGGAGTCCCCAAAGTCAGGTAGGCCCAGCTGGGGGAGTGTTCAATTTCCTGAATTTCCTCAAGCCGGGCATTCTGCACCTGTTCGGCCCTTTTACATGCCACTGTCGGTCCTCGGGGTCCTTTGCTCCTTCCTCTGGCGTGGACCCTGCGTCTTCCATGAGCTCTCCTGAGACCTTCCCTGTGTCCTCCTCTGTGACCAATTTGTAATCATATCCATCCACCTCGAAGGAGACGGAGAAAAGGAACCCCCACCGGTATTGAACACCCTTTTCATTCAGCCATTTTGTGAGGGGCATACATAGACGCCTCTTTGCCATCGTGAGGGAAGACAGATCCTGAAAAATCGGAATCTTCGTTTTGCCCAGCGTCACCGAATCAACACCCCTCGCTTTTTCCAAGATCTGCTTGTCAGGGTTATTATGAAAGCGAGCCAAGACTGACCTCGGACCTCTACCAACTCCACTTGCTCTGTGCACCCTGTCAATCTTGGGCTTGTTGATGGTGTCGTCTCCAAACAAAACTTTCACAGCTTTGTGTTTGACCCTCTGCAGATCTCTGTCCGTCTTTCCCTCTATATGGAATATCAGGTTGTTCCTCCTGTCACAATTCTCAAAAATCGTCCATTTTAAGGGTAATTTCCCCGCTCTCTCCTCTCCATCTCCCCCATCCTTATGTCCTCCTCTGCATCCCCCCCATCCTCATGTCCATCTGAGTTTCCAGAGTATCGAGGACTGGTTATGCTCAACCGCCTGCAACCTCTCATCCATCTTGTCCTCATCCTTCTTGTCTATTCTAAGATTAATCTTGTCTACCTTTCCCCCAATGTCGGCCCTCTTTCACCGAATCTCTTCCAATAATGAGGCAATGTCCCTCTTTGTGGACACAGGGTCATCTCCGTCCAGCATGATCCTGTCTGAGGTATCTTTTTTCAATCTCGGAGTCCGTGAGTACTCAACCACTCGAATTTCAGCTTCCTGTCCATGTGGAATACAAAGGGCCCAACCCGGACAGGGGCAAATCCCCCTCACCCCCACCCCACAACAGAGCTCCCAGCCCCTCCTCAGCTGGGAACCCCCTTCGAACTCTCTAATACCTCCTCAGCCCGCAACTGGGGCCTTACCCTTCCCGGGAACGTCAAGGAGATCCAAGAAGGTCACTCACTGATCCAGTCCCTGCCAGCACAGGCCCTCCCAACTATTCAGTCCTTCCGTAATCCAGTCGCCAGCCTGGCTCCGCACCGTCTCAAGTCTCTCTTCACCAGGGCTGGTTCGAACGCCAGGATCGGGGCTCCCAATGCACTTCTTCTGTAACTGTATCACAGAGCAGTCACTCCTCAGGTCTGAGCGGCCTGGCAGACACCATTGTCCTTGTGCAGCAAGCAGGACCACCTCCCACTCCACTCCCCTCCACTCTGTCTATGAGCCTTCAAAATTCACACAGGGCGGCGGGCACATGCCCCTGAACTGTCTCTGGGGGCCCTCACCTCACTAGGGGGCCCAGTGGCCTACAAGCAGCTCCACCAGCCTCAGGGGCCCACAGAGAGTGTTCAGCCCCACAATCCAGCCATGCCTCAGTGTGGTTAACGTGCCAGGTGCACCTCCATTTACCTCCCCCTCATGACTCACTGCTCAGTGTGCCAGGGGGAGGGTGGGGATCCTGTAATGAAGCGTAATGTTGTGCAAAACCGCCCCCTCCGAGGCTTCTTTGGCAGGGGGGCAGGCTGCTCACCTTTAGCTCAGAGCACCTTGCCCCGCCGGGCCCTTCGCCTCTGCCTGAGGGGGACTGGATGCGCCTGCAACGCATATGTAGGCCTCTGCAATGGAGCTTGACGCCGGTGGGTGTACTTTCACTTTCCTGCGGCGGCTCCCACAGTGGATTTCTCAGGTGCCTGCGGGACAATTCCCCTCAAGTTTCTTCTGCTGGTGCCTGGTAACCTTAGACATCTCTTTCCAATAATTATTTATCTGGGGGGGGGGGCAAAGTGGGGGCTCGATCCACTTGTGCAGCCCGTTGGACCAGGAGTTACGTGCTCGGGCAGCTCCCATAAGCACGCCCCCTAGTGGCCTTGCTGTCCCTTTTGCGATCTTCGAAAGAAAGATGCAATACTCAGCGATTACCACTTGTTGTCGGACTATATCATGCACAGCATGTGAATCTAAGCAGAAACAATCATCAGAAATACGATTACAGTGAGTAATGTATGTCATGCTTATGTCAGTTGGTTTACCGAAAATCAGAGTTAATTCTTTATGATGCAAATACAAATGTTGCCTTCTGGTCAGTTAAGGACAATGATTTGGCTTACAAGTTGCTCATTGTTCTCCCGAGCATGAGGCTGCATGGAGAGCATACCCTAGGTATCTCTCCTCCATAATTCTCGTATTGTTTAACACTGTGCCATTGACCTCCTCTTTGATAGGAAATAGTTGTTTCAGTTATTTACACATGATTGTCTTGAAAACATCTAGATGGGGGCAGTGTCCCTGTCAATTTGCTTAATGCTAACACTGATTAAGAAGCAACTATACTGCTATCATTCCTACGGTCAGGTTTAATCAAAGGAGGACATTGTGTCGCTATATCGACTCTGGAAGCCATAACGCATCCCGGGGAAGTAGGAAGAGGCTGTCTCCTTCGATGCAGAGAAAGGTAGCACCTGCAGGAGCATTCTTTTTACAATAATGGAATACATGGGACACAGATTTCTGCAATGGATAAAGGCTTTATGCAATGCACTGACCACTTGCGTCTTGACCACCGGATTAAATTCAGGCTCTTTTCAATGGAACCAAGGAACAAGACCTGGCTTTCCCTAAAGCTGTTAACAAAAAGGCACCCAAAACCTTGGCAGCTATGATTGGGAACAACAGGGAGATCAAAAGTGTCTAGTGTCTAATTTGAAGGGATAGAACCGAAATTGTGGCTTTCTGTAGAGCATTTGCTGCTGATAATTGAAGACTTACAGAAATCGATCCTGATCCTGATATAACACTTTGGAGAGATATCGGGCTATAACTGGTCCGCAGTGCAGGCATTTCCAGTTTCAGGCATTTGCCTTACAAACATGGTGGTGATGTGGGGCCACAACGTGCATGGAGGGGGCAATGGAAAAACCTGAAGATGGGCAGGAACAGGGTGTCCACATTTAACATGTCATGGCACTTTGGAATGGAGTAAAGGTAACTACAGCACCAAGAATTCATTCTATACTGTCTATGGCCCCATTGGAAGTCGATAGAGGCTACTTCCAAAGATTTGACAGTGTTAGGATATTTTCTATACTGGAACTAACTAGGCTACAGTTGCCCCAGATACATGGCGGGATGAATAGCCACAGTTTTGCACACTACCAACTGGCCTACGGTGCTAGTCATATCTACAATTTTTTGACACACCAAAAATTAGCTTACTCAAGTCAACATTTAATGACCACTAGACACAATGGTTGCTGTTGTCAACGCAGGAGAAGAAGAAAGATGACAGACCCGAGTGTTACAGATGGAATGAGAATCACTCCAACTTTCAGAGGCGATCTAATGGTTTTTATTGATTGTGGGCTTTAAGGCCGTCCCTCTCTCGTCTTTAAAAAAAATAATAATAATAATTTA
Organism: Ambystoma mexicanum; assembly: GCF_040938575.1. Classification (NCBI taxonomy): domain Eukaryota; kingdom Metazoa; phylum Chordata; class Amphibia; order Caudata; family Ambystomatidae; genus Ambystoma; species Ambystoma mexicanum. The sequence goes on from NC_090922.1 coordinate 355,811,989, forward strand.
AGACCTCCCTATCCCATGCATCCTTGACCCCAGATTAGTATATACAGAAGATTGACCCTTACTGTCTAATTCAGTCTTATACTAGGAATGAGGAGATAAAGGTAGATTGTCTTCTGTAGCTAAACACCTTCAGGGACTTCCTAACTGTCCCTAACTTTGCCAGTTGTTAGTGCTCTCTAGGGATAGGGGAATTGTGCCGTACAGACAAACTGTTGGATTCATTCCTTTGTCTATCAAGCTCACTCTCACCTCTCCTGTACTTCCTCCTACTCTCCTTCCTCAATTCCAACCACCTTTCGTCTCTCCCTCTGTCTCACTCCTTCTGGGTCTCTCCTGCACCTTTTGAAGTTGCCAACCTCTGTCTGATTCTACTACTCCCTTCTACTTACTACCATTCCCTCCTCCACACTCCTACACACTCTGCGCATTCCTCCTCCGCACTCCTCCTCCCTTCTTCAAACTCCTACTCCCTCCTCCACACACTCCTACTCCCTCACCCACACACCCCTACTCCCTCACCCACACACTCCTACTCCCTCACCCACACACCACTGCTCCCTCACCCACACACCACTGCTCCCTCCTCCACACACCAGTGCTGACTACTCCACAAACCTGGGCTCTCTGCTCTGCACACCGCGGCTCTCTGCTCTGCACACCGCGGCTCTCTGCGTCCTCACAACGCGGCTCTCTGCGTCCTCACAAGGCGGCTCTCTGCGTCCTCACAACGCGGCTCTCTGCGTCCTCACAACGCTGCTCACAACGCTGCTCTCTGCGTCCTCACAACGCTGCTCTCTGCGTCCTCTGCGTCCTCAGAACTCTGCTCTCTGCGTCCTCAGAACGCTGCTCTCTCCTCCGCCACGCAGCTGCTTCCTCTGCCACACCACTACTACTCAGACACCTTCCTTTTGTTCAGTATCATTCACTTCAGTCACTCCTAACTCTTCTAAACACAGTTGCCACACTAACCAGCACATTCAAACTGCAATATCCCTTTTACGCACTAGCCAATACTTCACCTTCTTCATAAATCACCTCCTCACTCTGCTGCTCCTTCCTCTTTCTGCTGGTGTCTTGCTCCTCCAACTCGTCCTCTGATCTCACCAGAGCAAACCCCACATTTCCAGATTCCTGTGGACTCCTTATAACGCTCTTTCACTCCTGGATTGGTTCTCTGGCCCCTTCCAATTTGGCCTGGTCTTCCCCATGTTGTAAGAAGCAGTAGTTTCAAATATTGGGGTTAAGCCCTGCCTACTCCATTCGTGTGGGTCCACCGCGGAATGCCAGTGCCGGCCCAGGAAGATGACTGCTCCTAGTTAGTTTTCAGAGGAAGGCGGGGTTGCTTTTCTCCTGGTGTCCTAAATTGCTCGTGGGGATTTTTGTGTTCTTCATAATTATCTGTGGTGGATTAGGGTGTGTTTAGGAGTGGCTGCATGCCCACCCAGGTTTTCTGGCAACACTGCACATCTTTCCTGGTTGCCGCGTATGGACGACCGTGCAGTTCTCTTCTCTCCCTGGTGTTCTGTCTCTTTGGCTTGTAGCTCGCATCATGCGGGGTCAATTGTCACTGTTGGTCGGGTTTTGGTGGTCAGGCGGCTGAGATAAAGCATTTGATCAAAACTTTCGTTTAGGTGCTTCTGTCCGTTTTTGCATTGTGTTGGGTTGTCAGTTGGAGAAACGAAAAAACCCTGGAAAGTATCTTGTTGGGTTGCTGTGGCCTGAGGCAAAGGTGGACTGTTCATAAATAAGATGGCACAAGGCGGGACAGGAATTGGAGGTGAAGACAGAGCGCTCCAAGTCACACGAGAGCTCTGTCCCCTAACCATCCTCACGGAAAACTGGAGTGAACAAAGCTGTGGGACCAAGGCCTCCTTGCTGCATGTGCACTAGAACTAGGCTTCTGCTCACTGGAGGTGAAGGACAATCTTTCTGGAATGTAAGTACAGACCTAGGGGCTTATCTTGTCCGTGGATTAGGTTCTCCAGCAACCCAGAAGTAAAAAAGCAGCTTGAACACTGTTTTACAGCCTTAAGATAACTTCAAGTCCTTTTGCATGTTGCCTACTCATTCAAGCTGCTGTAGGTCTTAGGGTGCTACTTTTGGCAATGTGGACCTCATCAATCAACTTGATCCCCGGCATGACTCAGTGAAAGCAACTGATTCAAACACTGACTCGACCTGCTGGTAGCCTTCGACACACACCCCGTCGAATGTCAATTTGACTCTGTAGAAGCATTGTTGCATGGCCAACTTGACCACCGAACCAATGGAAGACAACGACTCGACTGTCTTTAATGCACACTCATTCCTGTATGAGCCCACACCTCGAACTGACCCAACTCGTCATTTGTACCACACAACTCCATCTTTTTGGCACCAGCCCAATTACAGCAATGTGCATAGAATCCCAGATTAACACTATTGTACGTCAAATACATGAGACAAAAGATATTTGAAGAGCCACTATCCCCCTGGTCTGCCTTAATGGAGTATAGTGACTTTTAAGTCCCCCTTCTCTGCCTTTTTAAAGACATATACTTGGACACTGACATTGCTGCTGAAATCCTTTGCCTGAATACCCCTGCCTATAAATCCAGAATGCCCTTCCTCATTAAAAGTTTGCATTCTCAGTGTTTCTATTGCAAGTGTGGGTTTCTAGTGTTTTTAATTAATTGTTTGGATGTATTGTTATTTAAGTCCCTATTTCTATAGAGCTCTGACTGGACAATCTTTTATTTTGGTACCACCCTAGTATTGTTGTGTTTTTTGCAATTGCCTCAGACCCAACCCACATTGTGTTGTGCCCCACCTATATCACCAATGCCCCCCACCCGCCACTCCTCTGTACATCACCCTAGCCCCAGCATGCTACTTTGCCTGACGGCGATCATGTTCCCCTTCTGTGTCATGCAAAGCAACATACCTTGCACTGGCAATAGTTACCTAGCCTATAACAATGGCTTAGTCAGACCCGCCTGCCCAAGACATCACCCGATCACCTGCCCCACACCATTCCTGCCCACCACACCAGCCTTCCTCCCGGATCCTAAATCCGCCCATCCCACCCATAGCCATGCACACTCTCCGGATGTCCCAGCTAATACGCACCTAGCTGTCTACAAGCGGAACCCCATCAACACGAGAGCATCATGCCCCACTTTCGACTACAGCACCACCACAATAGCTAACCCAACTATCTCCCGAACCACCACCTTCATCCCTTCCGATCGAAACATTAGACTTGGCGCCAGAACCCACTTCAGATCTAGCAAAGGCCCAGCCAAATCACCTAATAAGACCAACCCTCACACTGTAACACCTATCAACACCATCCATCCCATTCCTAAAGGAGCTCTCCTAAATGTCAGATCACTAGTCGCCCACTCCACAGAAGTCGCAGATATTATTCTAACAAACAACTTGGACTTCCTTGCGGTAACCGAAACGTGGCTGCACGATGCTGCAGGACCATCTCTCACTCTAGCCATACCTGATAACTACACCATCCTTAGAGCAGATAGACCGAACGCTCGAGGAGGCGGTGTAGCCATTATCTTTAAGTCCACGCTTGACATCAGACTAGCCTCCTCTCCTCCACTTAAATCCTGTGAGCACATCACAGTCAAATTTCAAACTTCCCCTAAAAGTACTATCACGCTGCATTTAATTTACCGACCCCCGGGCCCACCTGGCTCATTTGAGGAAGACATCACCTCACTAGTTGCTGAAAGCTCCAAACCATCAGCACAAATGATTATACTTGGAGACTTTAATCTTGGGTTTAACGACCCCCTCGACACCCCAGCCACTGCCCTGGCCATGGCATTAGAGGAGCATGGCCTCCAACAACTTTGCTCCAAACCCACCCACTCGAAGGGCAGAATCCTCGACTGGATAACGGCCCTTAATTGCAACATTACTGTGAAAGATCCCACACAACTTATTTGGACTGACCACTACTTCCTCCCTTTTGACATTCACACTAGCAACTTAGCGCATAAAAGGCCTATCATTGCACCTGCCTGCCCAACCAGGAAAAAGAGCAACATTACAGCGGAAGCCTTAATACCTTTGGTGATCCCTACTTTGAACGCACTACCTGCTATAACGGACTTGAACCAATTGGTCAACGTCTACAATGATTCCATGGCCAAAGCCATCGACATCATTGCCCCACTGAAACTGCGTAAAGGGAAACCTAAAGCGCACCTGAACACATGGTACACCCCGGAGCTCAAAACCCTCCGTCAACAAAAAAATAAACTCGAAGCACTATGGAAATCAGTGCCTTCTGTAAACAACAGAACTAATCTCACCAACATCTCCACTCTCTACAAAAACGAGATTACACGTGCCAAGAAAGAATCTCTCAACACTAGAATCGCCCAGGCAAGCTCCAGCACAAAGGAGCTCTTTAACATACTAAAGGAATTAGAAAACCCCATTACTCCCACCGACGCTTGCACTAAGGACAAACCGTGGTGCACAGGGATCCAGAATGCCCTAGCTAACAAAATCTCAGGGCTCCAAACCAAAATCAACAACAAACGACAACAACTTACTCTTGATCCTACCTCCATCCCCATTCCCCCTCCACTTACTGCCACCAGCTCAGGCTTCACCTTCAAAAAGGTATCCATATCGGAGGTTCAGAAAATTATAGCATCCTTGAAACCATCTAACTGCAAGGGGGACAGCTGCCCCGCACAGATCATAAAAGATGCAGCTAGGGATCTCTCCCCATTCATCACTAAACTAATAAACCTGTCTTTCGCCAATAACATGGTCCCCAGCAATCTGAAACAGTCCTGGGTCTTACCTCTACTAAAAAAAACTACGCTCAACCCTGACATTCCCACGAATTATAGACCCATTACCACCGTCCCATTCTTACTAAAAATCTTGGACAGAGTGGCCTATTTACAAATCCAGGACTACCTCGAGGCAAATCATTTACTAGGAACTCGCCAATCTGGCTTTCGACCACAACACGGGACAGAAACGGCCCTTGTTGATCTCAAATGCCAGATAGACGAACTCAAAGACAAAGGTAAGGCTGCCATCCTTCTACTCCTCGACCTCTCCGCTGCCTTTGACCTGGTCGACCATAAAATCCTGTGCAACCATTTGTCTCTGGCAGCACACTTCTCCCACTCTGCCGTCACATGGATCCAATCTTTCCTGGACAATAGGACCATACGGGTCTTCTCTCCCTTAGCAGCGGCTGACCCTATCCCCATTACCTGCGGTGTCCCACAAGGTTCCTGTGTCTCACCCACCCTATACAATATATTCACTAAGCCCCTATTCGATAAGCTGGACAATTTGGGTGTCACCTACACGAACTACGCAGATGACACCCAGATACTCCTCACCTTATCAGGTAACTACAACAAGGACGCCAAATGGATCAACGAAGTCTTCTCCATCATTCAGGCATGGATGGCCACACATGGCCTGTGCCTGAATGATGATAAGACTGAACTGCTCCTTGTCGGTTCACCTAACACCATCCGAAAACTCTGTCCCGGCTACACTAGCTTTACTATTGACGGTAACACCATACCCATCGCCAAGAGCGTAAAAACCCTCGGCTTTTACCTAGACACGAACACCAACCTAGCTAAACAAATCAACATGACTGCCTCAGCCACTGCCTACACTGGTAAATTAATTAGGGCCTGCAGACCATTGATCTCCCCTAACAACTGTCTCATCCTAGCCAGAGCACTCATTCAATCCAAACTGGATTACTGTAATAGCCTCTATGTAGGTGCCAACAAAACAGTAATCAATAAATTGCAAGTCCTACAAAACAACGCACTCCGTGCCGCCCTCAATATCCCCAGAAGAGAACACATCTCCGCCACCAGAACTGCTTGTAAATGGCTGTCCATCCAACAAAAAATAGACCTAAAAACTATATGCCTTACATACAAAGCCCTTAATCATCTTGCCCCGCCCTACCTCTCTAACAAATTTACATTACGACAGAATACTAGAACCACCAGATCGTCTAACACATTACAACTAACAGTACCCAAATACTCCCTCAAAAGAGCCGGTGGATCCAGCTTCCCAGCTCTGGCCTCACAACTTTGGAACACTATCCCACTGGATATCAAATCCACACCCACTTTCCAACCCTTCAGAACCAAGATCATCTCCTGGTTACTTAACAAATAACCATCCTACCATATATGTATGCATTCCCAATGTCCAATTGTTTTCCTATGTTATTTGCCTATTATTATCTATGCATTAACTGCCTTCCTGTTCAACTTTCCTATGCCCTATTACTACTGTACTATTGTCCGTTACTTGTAACATGATGTTAAAGCGCACATATACCCCTGGGTCAAGAGCGCTATACAAATAAAACAAACAAAACAAAAACAAAATTAGCTCACACCCCTTCGGAAGATATAGGGCCTCATTACGAGTATAGAGGTAATGACAATAGGAAGGCGGAATGGTAATACCGGCATCGTTAACGGATCCGGGCCATTACGACCCGCCAATACCGCCACCGCCTGTACCGTGCACCTTCATACCGGCATGTGCGCGTACACACGCCCCTTCACGGCGGAAATACCGGGATGCCGGTAATAGGAGGACCTCACAAGTTGCGTGAGCATGCACTTACCGGCATCCCGAAGGCGGTAATTAGGGCCTGCACGACGGCGCCAATACAGACAGGCATCGCGGACCACCCGGAAATAGCAACCTTCAGTGTAGGCAACTGCCACAGGTGCACACAATCACCACAGGTGGAGTCAATGGAGCCTGTCCCAGTACAAAAGGACTACACCCACACACCACACCCCTTCCCACACCAAAATGATACCACCAGCTCTTGCAATCATGGGGCTGGAGGACATGCCTGTACTGCTACAACTACAGCAACAACAACTACAGCTACAACAGGTAGCACAGAGGAGACGCAGGAGGAGAAGGAGGGTTACACAGGCGCAGCAATTACCACCCGTGCAGCCAGTGGTACCTCGTAGGCAGCCACCAATCCCTCGCATCAGACCCAGTCCATTCAATCTAACCCCTGAGCAGATCCTCACCCTCGACTGCACCCATGTAGAATTGGTTGCCCCTCATGCAACAGAGGCAGTGTATCGCAATCGCAAGCAATACCACTCCATCAATGTGCAGATGGTATGCGACTCCAGCAAGATCATCACACATTGTTGTGCCCAATATCACGGATCTACACATGATGCCATGGTGCAGCGTAACTCCACGCTACCCCGCCACATGGAGCAACATGTTGGACTACGTGCCTGGCTGCTTTGTGAGTTGCCCGACTGGCCCATGGCAGTGCATTGGGGATTTGAGGTGGGGAATGCATACTCCACCTGGGTGGGAATGGGGGGGGGGGTGCATACTCCACCTGGGTGGGAATGGGTGGTGGGATGCATACTCCACCTGGGTGGGAAGGGGAGGTGAGTGGACAATGCACTCAAAGCGAAACACTTCGGACCTGAACCTCTAAACTCGAACATGACACATCAATGCCACACATCATATCAATGCCGTACATCAATGACAACATGCAAGACATACAACCAGGCCACCATGGTTATGTCAAGCGATGCATGACTAAACATGACAACAACTGTGCCAATGTCGTTAGTGTGATTAGGCACAGAGTAGCATACACTGCAATTATGGGAGCCAAGACATAGTTCCACATCCACAGTCCATCCGCATCTGCATGCAAGTGTACACCCTGCATCATCTGAACAAGGCAATCTGCACTAGCAGACCATATTGCAGTATACAATGCATCCAATGAATCTGTGTGCATACGTACAGGGACATGTGCATGTCAACACCAAATAGCTGCGGCCATGGCCGTGAATCCTAAAGGTGGCAGCTCTGATTGACTCACACAGACCTCTTTGTGCTCCCATAACAGGCACGAAGAGGAGTACAATCGGGTTTATACCCGTACCCATGTCGTGATAGAGCAGACCTTTGGCCTGTTGAAGGCGCGGTTCCGCTGCCTAAGCAGGTCTTGTGGAGCACTCCTTTATGGACCTCAGAAGGTGGCAAAGATCACCATGGTCTGTGTCATGCTGCACAACATATGCATCCAGAGAAATGTACCACTGCCACCTAACATTTACATGCATGCACCGGGAGAGGATGATGGAGGAGAAGCAGCACCCCAGCCAGCACATGATGCACAAGATGGCCGTGCTGTATGCCATTCACTGATTGACAAATACTTCTGAACCACAGGGACGTTGTTGGATATGTGTGAGTGCTACACTGAGCACTGGGTCCATTTGGACATGCACACGGGTATGTGGGGTGTTGGGCACTGTGCACTATCATGAATAAAATGAACACACACGAAATGAACAATGTCCAGGCATTAAATGATTTTACACACAACTGGTGTATAAATGAAAACAACAGAAAAGTGCGTCCTCCCTCCACCACTCACACACCCTCCCCCTCCACCACCCAAACACCCCATTCCCCAAATGAACTCCCCAATCTCCCCATTGAACTCCCCATTCTCCCCAATGAACTCCCCGTACCCCGCAATGAACTCCTCATTCCCCCCAATGAACACCCCATACACCCAATGAGCACCCCCTTAATCCCCTATACACCACCAACACCACCTCCCCCCCACACCCATTGTCATCCCGCACTATTTGCGGGCTTTCTTTGTGTCCGGGGCAGCATTTCACTCTGCCTCACACTCGGCCTTTTCATCTGCACAGGGCTGGAGGGTGCTGAGGATGCAGGTGTGGAGGATGAGTTGGATGTTTGAATTGGCAAGGCCGGCGCAGGTTGCTGGTGCTGCATGTTTTGCAGGATGCTGGTCAGGACCTGTGTGATGGCCCCCAAACTGTCATGCATCATGACCGCAGAGGCATTGATGGCGGCAGTGTTCGCAGTAATGGCCTGAGCAATCTCTCGCCTTGTGTCCTCTCCGTCAGCCATATATTGGCGAACAAGTTCAAGCATGGAGGCCTGCCTTGCCTCCACCATTGACAGCCATGCCTCCAAGTCAGTGGGAGCAGCAGAGGTTGAGGGTGCTGCGGCAGGGCGTGCAATTGCAGGGCTGGCCTCGGGGGTGGTACTGAGGTCGGAACTGTGCAGTGCAGGATCCGCCATGGGGCTGGAGAGTGTGGCCTGAGTGTGGGGTTGAGGGGGCTAGGGGTGTGTGGACATTCCACATGGATTGTTCCATCTTGGTCCACGTACTCCTCTGCTCCTAGATCTACGTCACTAAGTGGGGCTGTGGCTGCTGCCTCACCCACTGGGCTCGTGGCAGCGGACTGGGTGCCGTCAGCCTCCCCTTCGGCTGTTGATGGCAGCACTGTGGTAGCAGTCACGTCCACTGCTGCAGTGTCCTCGTGTGCCTGCATGGCCTGTGCACTTGCCCTGGATTGGCCAGTGGCCGGCGGTCTGGCCCTGGACATGGATGACCTTGTGTATGGGTGATGACTCCCGCCTTCTCCATCAGTGCCTGCGTGGGAGGAAGAGATGCAGGGCATCAGTGACGCTGTTACATGCAAGAAGCATGAGATGGTGCAGTATGATATTTCATTTCTCATGCATTGCAATCTCATAGGTGTATCACACAGGGTAGTTTCAAGGGGGGGCATATTGGCATTAGCGGTGGCATCTCCATTTGGCACTGACACGTACCAGGTGGTATGCCATTGTATTGGGCTTTGTGTGATGTGTTACATGCAACTTGTCCCTGTGTGTTGGGTGTCTTGTGTTAATGGGATGGGCACACAGCATGCATTTCAATGTGGCAGGGTTTGGGCCTTCATCTGGACATGGATCTGTAAATGTGCGTACGGTGGGCCATGCATTGCCTTGCCTCGGCTCACATTCACATCAGTTGTGCTACATCATGGTTTGGCCTATTGGGGTTTGCAGGGTCACTCACCTCCTTCTCCAGATGTCACGGCACCCATCTCCATCTCCCCGCAGCCCTCGATCGACTCCATCTGAATGGTAGTGCTGCATGTCTCCTCCCAGCGCATGAGTTTGACCGGGGAGTGGGCACCCCCGCCTGTGGCCATGGCCTCCCGACGATTGCTGGCCAGGATGTTGCGGACCCTGAGCGCGGAGGTCGTCCCACCTTTTCTTGCAGTATTTGACTGTGCGTGGGGTGGTGCCGACTGCAGACACCTTGCGGGCTACCTCCTCCCATATCTCCTTCTTCCTCTGCTGTACCTCCTTTTTGAGGTTATGGGTGAAGACCGCATCAGCATGGCCAGCAAGAGTATCTGTCAACATGTTCAATTCCTCATCTGAGAAACGCTTCTTGCGCAGGCGGGGGTTGGTTTTTTGGGTTGCTTTAGACATGTTCTTTTCAATGGGCCAGGTCTCTCCTATGCAACACTGGTGGCCGTCGGCGCATTTCCCGTTCCAACGCGATGACGTTACTTCCGGGTCCGGTATTACGAGCCTGGTAATTACATGGTGTTATTACCGGGTCGGTATTAAGGGGTGCCTCCTAGGCGGAGGCGGTATCGGTGGGTCCCGTGATGCCTCTATTGGGGGGTTGGAGGGCCTTTAGCGGCATGGCGGCATGCCCGTTACCGGCATGGAGGTTCGCGCGTGCTCGCGCACTCGTAATCAGCCACTATTAGCGGCATCAAACGAGCACGGACCCGCTACTTCCTCCATGCCGGGAAATGACCCCGTTTTTAGCGCACTTCCCGTAATGAGGCCCAATAGTCTGCCTGTGGCCCACGTTACCAAAGGTGTCAAAGGCCTGTTGGGCTGTGCCTTTTTCACCTTTTTGATTGAGATCACTGCTGTTGTAGTAGTAATATTATGAAGGCTGAGTAGGTAGGTTAGCCACTATTCATCCCTGATCAGCTACAGCGCAGGAGTCATTTCGTCACACCTTCAAAACACATTGTTTTCAAACGTAAGTAACCTATGCTTTTTTTAACTCTAGGTTTATTCAATATTTCTGTGAATATAGAGAAAAGTAGTGCTATTTTATTACATTCACTTTTACAATTTATTAGCATCTGGGTTGGGTGCAAAAGCCAACATGGTTGCTTGTAACACCAGCTGAATCTCATGGTATAAGCCTGCATTGCGAGTAAGCTCTCAACTGATCACTACCGCCCTCCAGGTTCCTGCCACCCTCCCTCCCACTCTTTCTGACCCCCTTCTCACTAACCTGTAAGCCTTGCAGCGTTGCCTGGCCTTCTCTCAAGCCCTAAGCTGCCAAGGAAATGGAAGAGGGTCTCTGCTATGAGCCTCGAATCCCTTTCCATGGTGCCCATGTAGGTTGAGTATTTTGTCTCAAACAACGGGTGGCACACTCGATGCAACTGGTTGTTTCAAACAAATACATTGCTATTAGCACTCAGAGATGTTAACCCGAAGTGCTGATAGGAATAATAACCAGCTCCCACAGGCTGTACCAGGAGGTCATGTCCCGGGCTCCCTTGTTAAAGGCCCTTGGACCTGGGCTGTTGCCACCCCATACAACCCGGAGAGCTGGTTATTATTGCTAAAATGCATTATGTATACCATGTCTTGCCTGATTTCGCTTTCCGGTACAGTATAACTATTAATATTTGCCTTTGCGGTTTTCACTTCCTGCTACATATTCAGGCTGTTACAACCAACTAGTGATTTCTATTGAGACCCACAGCACCAAATGTAGTAATTGAAGTCAATGGCTTCCTTAACATTTAAATTGCATCTTTCGGTAGAAAAAATGCCTGCATTTGTTTCTCAACTTTTAATTTGAGCACATTTGTTTTGCTTTACCTAGGATGAAGGCCGAGGTCAAGGCTTCACAGATGGGTCTTACCAAAGTAAACAGCTTTTCAAATGTGATGAAGAGTGTGGGGTTTTTGTTGCATTAGACAAACTTGAGTTGTTCGATGATGAAGATGATGAACTTGAGAGCGATTATGCATCTCCCACAGACCCAATCCAAGTTGAAATACCACCTTTGGATATCAACTCAAGGGTTTCGCTGAAAATTGGAGAAGGCATGGAATTTGGAACAGTTATATTCTGTGATGTCTTGCCTGGAAAAGAAAGTTTGGGATTCTTTGTTGGTGTAGACATGGTAAGGGAATGTAATTTCATTGCTTTTCTCAAGCTTATGTGCTCAGTTTGTGCTTACAGCTATACCTCAGTATCAGAAGGACAAAGACCCATCATGGAAGTATGTACCCTAGTCTTTCTTCAAATATGCATGTTAGAGCATCTGTCAACAAGATTCTTAATCATTGATTTTTGCATATGTGCAGTCATTTTGGCAGGATTTTTTTTACAGGGTGGAGAAAAAAGTGCGATATTTTAGGCTCTCATCAGCAGTCAAAGTATGGAAACCGCAAAGTCTCAAATGTGAATCTTTCACGCTTGCATGACATTTTTTTTCTCAAAAAAGAATATTTTTCAGAGAACTGCAATGTGTTTCTGTTTGGTTATGCGTGTCTTGTATGAATGGTATGTCTTTGTGTCTATAGTGAAAGTAGTAATCCTGGGAGAGTGAATATGGTCTGTGTGTGAATGGTTTGTATTACTCTGCCTTTCTCCAGCTGTTCAAGCTTACCCCAGCAGTTAGTTGTCACTACTATTGGGTTTTGAGCGAGTGGTTTTGTACCCCCTGCATTGTGAACCTCCACCCACTGTGACGTGTTCCTTTATGGATTCATTATTGGGAGCTATAACTTAGCATTTCCTGGAAGCTCAAGTCTCCACAAGTGGGACCGCATCCCTTTCCTTCATTAAAAGAATTCATGATGCTCCTTTTGATTTATTTTTCTTCTCCAGGGATTGCTGTTCACCTGTTCATTGACAATTATCTGCTTTTCTTTTAAGGGGAAATCTGTTTGTCGGGCCCTATGTAAATTGTTGAGACCTAGTGAACACATAGCTTTTTTTGTAACCCCACATCATGTGTGCCACATACAGCCATGGTTGGGAGCTGAGCTAATGCTATGTTCCGTTCTTAGGCTTATAATTTTGTTTTTAATATTGCAAGTATAGACTCTAAACTCCATTAGGCCAATAACTGTTGCCTAAAAACTGGAATTGGCTGATGGCGTTACACTTAGTGCAGGCCACTGTGCACCTGTTGTAACCTTGCTGTCTTATGATGATGATTTATGTTTCTAGTATTTACTTGCCAGTGGCCATTTGCTCGGAGGTGGTTAATGGCCAACTCTATTTTAGAACTTTGCCCATTAATTACATACTGTACTTCTGTACTCTTGTCAGGAAAATATTCAGTCATGGATATCAGTCGAGTTTCCTGATGCTGAACAATCATTGCACTGAATTTCTGCTACTGACACCCGCCCCATTCCAACAGATTTGGACCAGCATTGGTTTATTACTTTTATTGTGGTGGTGTTACCCCTTTCGAAGCGATTGTGTCCTCCGACGTATTCCTTATCTATGATATTTGTATGTCCAGCTTGCTGGCCTCGGAATTTTTTTTTCCCAGTAGAGGGCGCTGTGTGTCGACGTCCGTCGACTAGGTGTTCCTCTACAGCCACCGTATCGACGCCGACGTCGTCATGCCTATAAATGGCCACGCGCAGCGTCCGTTGCTCAGTTCCGTTTTTCCGCGCTTCGTGTGCTTCGGAATACCGTGTCATGATGCCTACCCCCGGAGCACCAGGACAGGCCCAGCACCCCCGTGAGCAGGCATCATGGCCTCGGGTAAAAGCCCAGCAGCCCCTAATAGGGGCTCTTTGGACTTTGTCCTGGCGCCTTTGGCGCCAGGCTCATGTTGGACATCAGTCCTGGCGCCATAGGCGCCAGGCTCATAAAAGAGGGTGTTTGGTGCACTTACCTGACGCAGACCATGCTGCATGAAGCCTCAAGCCAAATGAGGCTTAGGAGGGACTATTTTATCAAAGGAACTATTTTATTTGGGTGGGGACCGTGGAAGAATACTTACCTGGAACTCCTTCCAAGGCTATTTAAACCACGCCCGGACTGCCACCCGTGCTTCGCGTTGCTCTGCATCTAGCAGCTGAACACTCACCGTGCCTGCTCCTGCATCTTGCCTCCAGCCACGCCCGCCTCGATCTTGGGATACCTGAAAGGAAGGAAGGGAAGAGAAAAGGTGAAAACCAAGAACTTAATCTAACTTCCTACCTGTGTCCGGAACCATCACGCCAGCGATCCTGAAGATAGACATTCTTTAAAAGCATTGCGCTACTTTGCAGCGCCGCGCATCACTCACCTGCCTCGTGGGCTCTTCACTATCCACCGCGACCTTCTGGGCATTCCGCCACATCTCTGCACCTGCAGGGGAGAAGAAGAGACAAAAGGTGAGCAGGAGGAACAAATGAGGAAAGCCTGATTTTCTGTCACAAGACTTACCTGGCCATATTTGACGGAACCACTCCTCATTTCGGGTCGGCGCCACTTCTTGGCCTGGTACCGCACCCCAGCCCCTAAGGGGAAAAAAGAAAGACATTACTAGAGGGATTCAAAGACATTTAAAGGGAACATTTTATCACAAACTCACCTGAGTTTATCTCCGGCAATATCCCTCGAAGCATCACTTCCACTCTGCACCTGAAAATAAGGACAGATCTCAGGTTAAGAAAAGCAAACAAAGAGAAGTCTCTACTCTGGAACTTTTTTAACTGCATACTTACGGCATTTCGCCTTTCGAAACCAGTGAAGTAACTGGTCAAATACGCGCCCCTGCACCAGAAGCAGGATGGAGAGCTCATCCATTCAAACATTAAGGTGAGCCTTGATTGGGGATTTCGGAGGTGGTCAGAGAAGAGCAAAGGGGAGGTGGGAAGCAATCACAATACTCTGCAGACAGTTAATCCCCTTTCTCCACCTACAGAAAGATTTTTCTATGGGCCAGACAAGCCAGATTTGGGGGTCCAGTTCAGTCTGTGTTTCGAATCCTGCGCATCACGCTTGAAGAGGTCACAGCTATCCAGACCAGGTCAGCGCCTCCGTGGGAGCCAGGTGAGCGTTACATACCGTTGCTCAGTTCGTCAGTCGAAATATATTCATATTTCCTGAGAAAACCGACTCGTACTCGATGGCTTCCTCCTCCGACCCGACGACTCCTCGGTCCGGTTTCAAAAAATGCCGAGACTGTGGGAAGAAAATGTCATTGACGGATCCTCACAGGATCTGTTTGTGGTGTCTGGGAATCGAACACCAGTGTTTGGAGTGTGAGGAATGCCTATCCATGATGGCGAAAGCCTTGAAGGAGCGTAAGGGGAAGCTCGAGAGAGGTAAGTCAGTTTTAACTTCCTCGAAAGTTTCCGCGGTAGAGTCGAGACATTCGTCTCTTCACCGTCGAAAGCATTCTCGGTCTAGGTCTCGAAGTGGCTCCTACCACTCGTCGAGGTCTAGACACTCGAAAAAGAGACGTAGAAGATCTCCGTCGTCGTCTTCTAGTTCCCCTGAAAGAGTCCATTGCCCCACAAAACACAGCACACAGCTCTCAGGCTGAGTGGGAGGAATTCAGAAAAAAGATGCTAAGCGTCTTCGAGAAAGCGGCCTCGACCCCCTCGAAGTCAGCTGAGGTTGATACCCCGGATGAAAAGCCCAAAAAATCTAAACACCGCGAGTCGAAGCACCCGGCGAAAGAGTCGACCCGAAAGCGCCATGAGCCATCGGGAAGTAAAGCATCTTCAACGCCATCGTCGAAAGCCCCTTCGAAGCATAGATCGGCGCCATCGACGCCGTTATCGAAGGGTTCTTCGACGCATCTGTCGATTGAGTCGATGTCGACGCCGATAAAAGAAAAAACCACAGCTACTCCACAGCCAACGGTTAGGCCAAGAGCCTCCGACACGACGCCGAGAGTGTTGTCGACATCCTCGAGCAGGGTTCCGATCCTTTCGAGTTCTACGGGGACTCTTCCAGTTTTCTCGACGCCTTTGACGGCGCCTTCGTGGATTTTTACATCGGTGTCGACGACATCGACCTTTTCAAGGCCAGTGATGATGGCTCCTTCTGCTTTAGAAATTAGTTTTGTCCCTTTTCACTCAGAACACCCCCCTTTAACCTCAATTTATGAGGAAAGGGAAGACTCAGATCAAGAAAGGCCTTTTGACCTGCAGAGGACCACATCACCTGAACCAGAGACTTTTGACCCTGAGCAAAGAAGGTTGAAAGACCTTCAGGATGTATTAAAGGAAGCAAGTGGTTTAGACACTTCCCCTGAAGTGGAATTTGTCAAATTAGACCCAGGGGAACATGCTGAAACCCCTTATAGAACCCTAATGTCAAGAATCATAGAATTCATGGGTTGGTCTGCACCTTCACCTGTTTTTCAGCAGGATGACTCACTGACATTTTGGATAAAGGTCCACAGGAGGATCCTGTGGTTCCATTTCACTCTGCCTTACAGAGAAAGATTTTAACTAACTGGGAAACTCCTGAAGTTATCCCTGCGGCTACCAAGAAGTTGGGATATATAGGATATCTGCTTCTGACCCTGAATACCTATCTAAACACCCTACTCCAGAGAGTCTGGTGGTCCAGGCTGCAACTTCATCAGGCAGTACATCTGCATACCCCACTGCTCCACAGGATAGGGATGATATAAAATATGATGACATGGCTAAGAAAGTCTTCTCGGCCTGTAGCATGGCTTTAAAATCTATTAATGCGACTTACGCTCGCTAGGTTCAGCCACACTCTTTGGGAGTGTGCTTCATCAGCGGCTGACTGCCTCCAGGAAGGAGAAGAAAGGGACGCATTTTTAAATATCATCAGAGATGGTAAAGATGCAATGTGTGAGTCCCTTCAAACTGGCATTGATTCTGCTGACAGTATCAGCAGGGCCATGGCGGCAAGTACCACAATCCGCAGGCATGCGTGGTTGAGAAAGTCCAGCTTTGCTTCTGACGTACAGGCCAGACTTTTAAATATGCCCTTTGACGGCTCTTCCCTGTTTGGTAAAAAGGCGGATGACAGTTTGGAAAAACTGCAAACATCTAAAGCAGCAACCAAGTCACTAGGAGCTGCAATCCGCCAAACTAATTTTCGTCCCTCAGGATCCTCTTGGAGAGGAAGGTCCTTTCGCTATTATTCCTCATATGGAAGAGGCAGGACGGCCGGCTCAAAGAGGCCAAGGAAAATTTACCCGTGGTGGACGGGGTAGAGGAAAGAAACCCGCATCAGCAGGAGCCGCTTTACCTTCGGCAACTGCATCAGCCGCTCCCAAACCACCCTGAGGTCTCCCATCACAAGACACCTGTAGGGGGCAGGTTAACTCACCATCTGACGGAATGGCAGGCTATTACGTCAGATGCTTGGGCATTGGAGACAGTTGCCCAAGGTTACTGCCTGCCTTTTCTACGCATTCCTCAGAGCCATCCACCGGGGAACAGCTCTCTGAAAGTGCTGGATCCGCTCCTCTTGCAGGAAATTGTAGACCTGCTAGAGAAAGTTGCCATAGAACCGTTACCTGTAGCGGACAGGAACAAGGGCTGGTACTCCCCCTACTTTCTCATACCAAAGAAAGACGGAGGACTGAGACCCATCCTGGATTTAAGAGAATTTAACAAGTTCCTCAGGAAGGACAAGTTCAAGATGGTAACTCTCTCTCAGATCCTTCAGGCCCTCCAGCTTCAGGACTGGTTGGTATCTCTGGACCTTCAGCACAGGAAGTACCTGAGGTTCGCAATTGGTAACTCTCATTATCAATTTCGAGTTCTGCCATTTGGGCTGACCTCCACCCGAGGGTCTTCACCAAGCTAATGTCGGTTGTGGCTGCAAGTCTAAGGAGGGAAGGGATTTACGTCTACCCCTACCTGGACGATTGGTTGATCAGAGCAGTTTCTTCAGAACAAGCTCAGATCCAACTAGATTATGTCTGCCACTTCCTTCCCAAGCTGGGTTTCTCCCTCAATTTAAAGAAGTCACAGATGATACCATCACAGAGACTCCAGTTTATTGGAGCAGTCCTGGACACGTCCCTGGGAAAAGCCTCGCCACCAGAGGTGAGGGCTCAAGATATTCTGCAGATGGTCACCAGGTTTCAAAATGCCCAACGTCTCCCAGCCTAAGACTTTTTGAGGTTGCTAGGCCTCATGGCATCCTGCATATCCCTTGTGCCAGAGGCTCGCCTGAGAATGAGATCCCTTCAGTGGGCACAATTCTCAGGGAGGATGACAGATCCCTTCAGATTCCGGTCAGACTGGCTCGAGACCTTCAGTGGTGGGCCTGTCGGGAGAACATTCTGAAAGGAGAACTGTTTTGGCAACCATGGCCGGAGATAACAGTAGTCACGGACGCCTCACTCAAGGGGTGGGGAGCCCATGCCAACGATTTGACCATCAGCGGTCATTGGTCTCCATCGGAGTCCAGACTACATATCAACCTGTTGGAGCTGAGAGCCATCAGACTGGCACTGAAGGCTTTTCTGCCGTCTGTACGGGGAAGAAATGTCCTGATAATGACGGACAATACAGTGGCCATGCACTACCTCAACAAAAGAGGAGGCGTAGGGTCACTGCCACTGTGCAGAGAGGCGATGCAGCTCTGGTTTTGGGCAATTCAGGAAGGAATCTCTCTATCGGCAATTCACCTAGCCGGAGAGAAGAACTTGACAGCGGACGCTCTGAGTAGGCAGAACACAGTCTACAACGAGTGGGAGATAGCTCAGGAAGTCCTTCAAGAGATCTTTGCCCTTTGGGGAACCCCTCAAGTGGATCTGTTCGCCATCAGTATCAACAGGAAGTGCGACAGATTTTGCTCAAGGGAATTTCCCCCGAGAGGAGCTCTAGGAGACGCGTTCGTAGTGGACTGGGAGTTCCCACTTCTGTACGCGTTTCCTCCGGTCCCTGTCATTCCTCAAATGATCAGGAGGTTGAGAAGATTTCGGAAGACCATGATCCTAATTGCCCCGGATTGGGCCAGGAGAACGTGGTACCCGGACCTTCTGGACATGTCCATCCACCGTCCAATTCGTCTACCGTACAGAGAGGATCTTCTCCCGCAGAATGGAGGTCAGGTTCTCCATCCAGCCATCAAGACCCTCAACCTTCACGCTTGGTATCTGAAAGGTTGAGGTACAAGGATTGGGACCTTCCAGATGATATCATGGAGGTGTTGCTTTCGGCCAGAAGGCCAGCAACTAAAACTCTATACCGCTGCTGTTGGAATAAATTTGGCAGCTGGTGCAGAGAAAAGAAAATCAAACCCTTTTCATGTGGTACACCTGCGGTGTTATCCTTCTTACTTTATTTGGCAAATTCAGGCCTTCAAGTTGGCACTATTAAGGGCTATCTCACAGCGCTATCGATCTTTAAGCGCACTGTGGAGGAGCCTTCATATTTCAAAATTCCATTGGTAATACAATACCTGAAAGGTCTAACTAATGTTTACCCTCCAAGACCATTCCAAGTTCCCTTATCGGACTTAAATCTAGTTTTAAACTTCCTAAAGAGTGCTCCATTTGAACCACTCCACTCTTGTTCATTGAAGTTTCTCACCCTCAAAACTGTTTTATTGGTAGCATTAACATCTGCTAGAAGGGTTAGCAAGATACAAGCCCTATCTTGTAAACCTCCTCATACAATTTTTCACAAGGACAAAGTCATTCTACAGGAGAAGCCTAACTTCCTCCCAAAGGTAGTTTCTGAATTTCACATTACTCAGAAGATTACTTTACCTTCATTCTATCCTCCTCCCCATCCGGGGAAAGAGGAAGAGAGACTACACAGGCTGGACCCTAAGCGAGCCTTGAGTTTTTATATCAGTTGACTTGCTAAAATTAGACAAGCAGACCAACTCTTTGTAGGTTACGCAGGACATAAATTGGGATTACCAATAACCAAACAAACCATCTCCAGATGGATTATTTTAGCCATTCTGGAATGCTAAAAACTGGCAGGGAAAGAGCCCCCTCAAAATCTAAGGGCTCATTCGACCATGGGTATCGCAGCCTCCTCAGCTCTTCAAAGAGGGGTACGAATTCGAGACATATGTGCGGCTGCCACATGGTCGTCCGCACATACCTTTACCAAATTTCACAGCCTGGATTCCTCCTCTAGTCAAGAGACTAGATTTGGCAAAGCTGTGTTACACACTCTGTTCATCCTTAAAGAGTAATATGGCATCTCTTACTCCCGCCTCCAATCACATACCACTGCTATGGGAGTCTATCATAGATAAGGAATACGTCGGAGGACACAATCCCTTCGAAGAACAAGTTACTCCTTACCTGGTAACGTTCTTTCGATGGGATGTTCCTCCGACGTATTCCTTATCGCCCCTCCCATCCATCCCCGCAGTAACATTTCCCTTGTGGTTGCAGCTTACGCTCCTTCAAGGGTAGTAACCATTCATGCAATAACTACCTTACTCTACAAAACGGAACTGAGCAACGGACGCTGCGCGTGGCCCTTTATAGGCATGATGACGTCGGCGTCGATACGGTGGCTGTCGAGGAACACCTACTCGACGGACGTCGACGCACAGCGCCCTCTACTGGGAAAAACATTTTTCCGAGGCCAGCAAGCTGGAGATACAAATATCATAGATAAGGAATACGTCGGAGGAACATCTCATCGGAAGAATGTTACCAGGTAAGGAGTAACTTGTTCATCTATGAACTCTCAAGTTAAATAACTAGACTAAGCTTTTCATGCAATCTTCAAACCTTGAAAAAAATTAAGTATGTGCTTCTGCCTAATGATTTTCGTTAGTGCTTTTAAGCATTTGTTCAATGGCTTAGCCACATTCTTACTGACTCCTTTGAAGGATGTCCATCACGCTGCTGGCACCTAAACAAGAAGAATTCATATTCTTCTTGCCCCCAATCACAGTGAGGGCCTCCTTGCAGCTCCCAGAATGATGTGCACAGATTTCTCTACCACTTCACACATGATTTTTACTAGGAAGTTTGGAACATCCAATACCCACCTACCTGCTTTTGAAAGTTGCCTTTGCAAGTGAAACACGCATATAAAAATCCTTCATGATGAAGTGGGCCATATTCCAGTGAAACAATTATTGACGAATATATAAGTACATGTGAAAAAATGTGAATTCATTTAAAGAGCAAGAAATGAAAAATAAAACAATCAAATACTGAACAATTGCCTCTCTATTAACAGCCATCCATGCTGCTAACCATTTCTAGATCGTCTCGGGAGGATAGCTCAGGGGCAACATGCTCGCCTAGGAAGCAAGATGACATGTAGCAACACAGGTTCGATCCCTGGGTCCGTGCTTAGAAACCTCTGGGTATTAAGCGTTTAATAAATAACCTATCGTATCATATCTCACATTCTTTTTATTATTCATTTGTATAGCGCACACAGCAAACTGAATTGCCTCTTGGAACTATCAACATTTGGAATGTGAGATATATACATAAAACTAAGAAGAAGGGAGATACAATGGGGAGGCAATAAAGTAGAGCTGAGGGCTTGCATGCTAGAAAAGAAAGGTTTTAATTGCAGCCCTGAATCACGTAAGGGTTGTCTCTCGGATGAGGTTGAAGTGAGTTGAAGAGGCGAGGGCAAAAAAACAAAAGGTGCCTGCCTATATTTATTTATATTTATATAGCGCGCAAGTAACCCATGGGCATTGAGGCGCTGTTACTTGCAAGAGCTTAGTTACAGGCATAGAGTCATTCAGTGGTACATTATGAATTCGACAAAGCATAGAGCTGACATTTTGGTTGGTACAGTTGGTCATTACAATACAGTTTATGCATTAGGAACATATGAGATGTATTCGACTGGTGCGAGGCATTTTATGTGAATAAGATGGTTTTCATGGTTTTGCAGAACATAAAAATGTTTATTTAATTTAACATGGTTTGTATAAACGTTTTAAATATCAAACACAACAACATTTTATCATGCGTGTAGCAAATATGGTACGTCAATCAATTCCACTTTTGCGTTAACAGGCAGAATGCTGTTGTCTATCAGTTGTAATGTCAGTTCTCCAGCATGGGGTCTGTCATGGATTCACATGCTCATGAATATTCCCCATCCTCAGGCTGGGAAACCTCGGTAAAGAAAAAATCAGTTTGTTTAATTTCTGAACTGTCTTTCTCCTAACAACTCAGCTCTGGGTAATGCTGCCCCCAGCCAATGACTGCCCTCTACCCAGGCCCCTCTCCTGGTAGCCATCTTCAGATTTTTACCGCACGTTCAAGTGTTGGGAGTCCGCGTGTTTAGCTCTCGAGCTTTTACTGCGTTTTTCGCTTTTGGGAAGAGTGTTACTCTATTTTTCTGTCAATCGGGCCTTGTGCTCCATCGATCAACCTTCCGATTAACGGGGTCCTGTTTCTCAGTTTTCTTCAGTGCCCCTCAAGGGCGAATTTTGCCGGGTTGCTTCATGGAGGCTTGCAGAATAGTCTTCAGGCCTACGCCGCGTGGACCATGTCGGAGGAGAAGGATTCAACTCCCCTGTTCAAGATTTTCTCCATCTGCGGCTCACGGAATGTCTTTTTGGATGAAAAGCATTCAGAGTGCCTTTACTGCCTGTACCCAGTGCACAAGGAGGAAGACTGTGTGTTTTGCCAGGAGATGTCCCCTCGCAGGCCCCTCGCACGATGAAGGATCGGCACAGGCGGCTGGGCTGAACAATTGGCAACAGGCCAATGCCTTGCTCTGGGTGGGTTCAAGTAGCATGCCTTTCCCAACTCCAAGAAGGCTGAGAGGGCTTCTAAGACCTTTGAGGGCTCCCCTCCCGCGGGGGTCCAACAGAAGGCTATGCGCCGCACGTCCACTGTCACCAGGAGCGACGTTGCAAAGGGCTCCTCGGCCACCAGGGCGCGCTCAACGTCTCCAGCCTCCGTCACCAGTCAACGCTCAGGATTTTCGGCCAAAAGGAAGTCTGATCATTCGGGCAAACTCAAGGAGGGGTCCAAGTCCTTCCTAC
Source organism: Ambystoma mexicanum (assembly GCF_040938575.1). NCBI lineage: Eukaryota > Metazoa > Chordata > Amphibia > Caudata > Ambystomatidae > Ambystoma > Ambystoma mexicanum. The sequence goes on from NC_090922.1 coordinate 355,834,864, forward strand.
CGGAGAAGACCAAGGGGGATCGGGGCTCAGACCCTCCCCCTAAGGAGAAGGCCAAGCAGGACCAGGCTCTGGCCCGGACTGTGAAGGCCCAGGTGCACCCGACAAAGGCCCAGCCTTCCATCGAGGGAGTGGCGGCGTCTCTGGCGAAGGCTGCGGCGGCTCCGCAGGGCGCGACCCCCAAAGGCGAGGGTGTCCCTTACTCCCAGGAGGGAGGCTGCGTTCTGGCCCATAGATAAGACCACTGGAGAAGATGCCCATCATCTCCCTGAGACCGTCCCCTCTGGAAGCGAAGAAGGGGGGGGATGCGGTGCCCCTCCAGGTTACGGATATCTCCTCTGAGGAGGAGCTCACCTGCCTGCACCCCATCCATGAGGAGGAATACGTAGGAAACGGGCGCTACGATGAGGGTGCCAATAAAGTCGACGACAGCATGGACACTGTCGAGGAAGAGCAGCAAGAAAATGAGGGCATGGGCTCCCAGCCGGTGCCCCAGCTGCCTATTGCACCCCCACCTTAGCTACCACCCCCACCTCATCTACCTCCTAGAGACCACTTGGTGGACATTCTCTCGGCACTTCATACGCTGGTCTCTGAGATACTGACAAAGATGCCTAACGCGCTGGCAGCCCCATCTGCAGCTCCGGCCGATTTGTTTTTCACCCCCCCACCCCCCTGGCAACGGGGGAGCCTCTGACCAAGAAGAGGAGAGTACACCCTCCACCTCCTTGCCACCCTTCGCCCCCCCCACCCCCGAGGGATGAGACGGATCCTGACACAGCGATGACGGGCACGAGCACGGATGACAGTGGGATGGGGGACCTCCCGTCTCCGCCTCCTAGATCTTATCCGCCGGATGAGATAGGCTTGTTTCACTCGATGATCTCTAGAGCTTCGGAACTTTTTCAGCTCACCCCCATGTAATTCCACACGCGTATACTTCTTTTCTTCTGTCTTTTTATCATTCAGGTACTCGGTCCTCAGGCGTCACGCTCCTCCCCGGTGCATGTCGACTTCTACAGGGTTCAGCAGGTGTGCATCCTGCGACAAGCTCTTTCCAACTTCAGACCCCCATGCCTTCTGCCTACGTTGCCTCGGCCCGACCAGGGCTGGCAAGCTTGTACCACGTGCAACGCACTTTCCTCAAGGTCTCTGAAGAACAGACTAGCCAGGTGGAGGAAACTCTTCCAGAGATCCCCTCCAGAGGACCTGAAGGACTTTGTCAATCATCGATCCAGGCCCAAGGTAGGGCCACTCTTTTCCAGCACACCCTGCAAGAGAGACTCCTTTCAAGGGACTCGCACGCCCAGGGGGGACCATTCAGGTTTCCATACCAGCACAAGTACCGAGGCTAAGTCAGCTACTGGCCGGCAGGCCGAGGGGTCAGCAGATCCTCCTGTTGACCGTGCTGAGGGACCGGAAGGTCTTTTGACCAGGTCTTCACCCGAGGGGCCTCGCCGTAGTACCAGCAACATGTTTGAGGGGTTGCCTACACGCAGTTCTACCGGCAGATCTGCCGAGGGCGACACGCCTACCAGATCTCGGCCTGAGGAACAGGGTAGGCCTCATGATCCACACTCAAGAATCCTGGACGAGGCGGGCCCAGTGAGACAAGCAACACGACGCAGGCACGTGGAAGGCAGCTCGACAAGATGGCCGCCGTGCCAGACATTAGACACCCCAAGGTGGGACTGGTGTCAACCAGGTAGGTGGCCTACAGCCTATCCTTCATTTGCGCAGGGCAGGTTCCTGCTGTGTCCATAGGTGCAGGGCATGCAACGGCTCCCGCAGCCTCCCACTACCCCGTCAATATCACCTACCACCCCTGCGGCCTGTGAGGACAGATTTTTTGAAAGGTTCCTCTGGCTTATGAAATCTCCTCGGATGGGGTCATTCTCAGGGACGCCATCAGGGACGTGCAGGCAGCCCTGGCCCCTGTGCAGCCTGTGTCGCCCACTCCGGCCCCCCAACCGATATTGCAGGCGGTTCCATACCAGCCTCTGCTGCAGCCTCCGGCTCCGGTCTCCACACCTCAGCCTTCGGGTCCCAGCACCCCTTCACCAGTGCCGAACCAACCTGACCCCCAGGTGGACACAGATGAGGAGGACGACCCTGACACACTGTTGTGAGCCAAAGCCTTCCACAAACGTCTTGTAGTGCTGACAGAGTACTTGGGCCTTTCTCAACCCGAGGTCGAGCAACTATCAGAGGAGCTCCTTGCCGAAGTCCTCACTCTATGTCCTGCAGAAAGAACAGGCATCCCTATGCAGAAGGACGTCGCCTTAGCCAAAAAGGGCTGGCTCAAGCCCCACTTGGTCCAGCCGGTCAATCGACGCCTGGACGCAAAGTACAGGCAGATGGAGGGGGATATACTCTTGCTATCGGCCCACCCTCAGCCTCACTCCTCAGTGATTGCTGCTGCATCACTATACTCAAAGCCTCAGTCGTCCTCGGCTCCTCGTCCGCGGCGCTGCTAGGCAAGGAGGAGAAGATCTTGGAGGCATACGGGAAGAAGCGGTATTCCAATGCATCCCTACATCTTCGTCAAGCCAACACAGATGCAATGCTGGCAGCTATTAACCAGAGGCTCTGGCTGGAAATTGCGGATTTCCTCCCAGAGCTTCCGGCACACAGCCAATCACGGTTCAAGGCGGGACTGGCTGAGGCCAAGTTGTGGCACAAGACATCATGGAATCCACGGTGGCCCATATTGACACCTCTGACCACGCCATCTGCGTTGCCACGGACATGAGAAGGACGGCCTGGCTCTGCGCTACAAAATTCAACCCATATGTCCAGAATCGCATATTAGACCTACCGTTCGAAGGGGGTGACCTCTTCCACTCCACTACGGATGAGGAGCTGGATAAAAAGAAAAACAGCTCACAAACGGTGAAGTCTTTATCCATCCTTACAAAGACTACGCCCAAAACATACACCCAGTCAGAGCAGCACTGGGACAAGGGGCGTACATGCAGAGGGTTCCGCGGCTTCCAATAGCGGAGGTCTAGGCAACCGGACTGCTCACCGACCCAACATCAGCGCAAGCAACAAAAAGGGGCGGTTGGGGGGGGGCGGTCACTTAAGGTCTTTTTCCAGTCCCCCTCCTCTGCAACAGCTTCAGAGGGAAAGAATGACACACCCCTCCGGGTCCACGTGTCTCCAGTGGGGGGCATGCTTGCCCTCCATGCACACTTCTGGCAGCAGAATTTCGCAGACCCCTGGATCCTCTCCGTAGAATCCACAGGGTACCGCCTACCCATCCCAGCCTCTCCTTCCTCTTCCCCTCCCGTCCCCTAGATTGGGACAGCAACTCTTTTGGCAGTGATCCGGTCGCTCGTCGAGAGCCAGGCAGTGGAGGAAGTTCCAGCCTCCCAGCAAGGCTTGGGCTTCTACTCCAGGATTTTCGCCATTCAAAAAATTAACCAGGCGGGCCTGAGAGTTGTGCTGGACCTTTCCACTCTCAACCTCTCCTTACCTCTACAAAAATTCAAGATTGTTGCGCCAGCCTTAATAGCGGAGACATTGTGCAAGGGAGACTGGATGTGCTCCCTAGACCTGAAGGACGCATACTTACAAGTCCCGATTTGGCAGCCTCATCATTCTTTTCTACAATTCAGGATCATGGGCTGCCATTTCCAATACAAGGTGCTTCCCTTCGGCCTCCGCTCGGCCCCCAGGGTCTTTACCAGGCTGATGAATACAGTGGCGGCCCTCCTCAGGGCCACCACATATACCCGTACCTCTCCGGAAGCGGTGCACCGAACCTCCCACGCTCTTATGAATACACTGCACAATCTGGGCTTTTCGCTCAATCTCAAGAAGTCGCAGCTGCAGCTCACGCAGAGTCTGATCTTCTTGGGGCTGATCTCGGACACGTGCTCCGAGAGAGTTTTTCCTTCGGAGGACAAAATCACAGCCATCAAGAGGGCCACAGCGCACTTCCTCAGCAGAGAGATGACATCGGCCTGGTGGTACCAACACCTACTGGATCTCATGTCATCTGTCCTACTGGCCGTCCCTCACTTGAGACTCAGGATTTGGAGGATACAGCTGCACTTCGCAGCATCCTGGCTCTCAGCCGGAGATGATCAACATCCCTCCTTCTCTTCACCCAGACCTCACATGGTGGTCCAGAGACTGCAACCTACGGACGGGCAGACCTTTCCGGCAGCCCACCCACAGGTCACCATCACTACAGACTCCTCTCTCTCGAGGGATGGAGGACCACCCTGGATAACCACTGTGTCCATGGCACCTGGACCAGACAGGAGCAGGAGTACCACATCAATTGGCTGGAACTGAAGGCCATCTAGGTAGCTCTAAGAGCCTTCCTTCCGGTTATAGAGTGCAAGATCGGCCTCATTCAGACAGACAACTCAAACAGCATGTTCTACGTCAACAATCAGGGAGGTACCAGGTCCCCTCCACTGTGCAGGCTGGCGATCAGCATGTGCATCAGCCTCACGGCCGTCCACCTTCCGGAGGAATCCAACCTGGATGCGGACAGGCTCAGCAGACTGGGAGCGGACAATTACTAGTAGCAATTGAACGACCTCTTGCTGCAGGAGATCTTCAGCAGATGGGGTCACCCCCAGGTGGACCTCTTTGCCACCCGGGACAACAGGAAGTGCCAACAGTTTACCTCCTGGCACGGCCAGGCCCCCAACTCCCTGGGCGACGCATTGCAGATTCAGTGGAACGGCATTACAGCATACGCCTTCCCTCCCACACCGCTGATACACAGAGTGATATGCACGATCAAGGAGTGTCGTCACCTCAGCGTCATTCTAATAGCTCCATGGTGGCCAGCCAGGACATGGTTCTTAGAGCTGCTCAGTCTCTCGGACAGACCACCCATTTGCCTTCCGACGGGCCCAGTACATCTTCTGGCTCAACAGGGAGGCAGGGTCATCCACCCCGCACCACAGAAGCTAGCCCTCACAGTGTGGTTCATAAGCACATCACTTTAGGGCACCTCAGCCTTTCCCAGGCTAATCTAGAGATCATACAGGGGGCTAGGAGCAAAGCTACCAGAGCCCAGTATAAGGGCAAATGGACCAGGTTCTGCCACTGGGCAGACTCCAAGGATATCAACCCCCTCGCATGTACGTTGGACGACATGCTCTCCTTCTCGCCGCACCTCGCCCACTCGGGTGTGCAGGTAGATCCTTGCTGCATGTGCTTGGCAGCCATTGGGGTCTACAGAAACTCAGAGGAAGCGGTTTTCTCCTCTTCCAACCCGATTGTCAAGAAGCATTTGATGGGACTCGCCAGACTCTACCCGCCCATCAAGAGGCCACACCCTGTATGGGACCTTAACATAGTTTTGGGGGCCCTGGTGCACAAACCATTTGAGCCAATGGCGACAGGGACATCAGGCTGGTCACCATTAAGACGGCCCTGCTAGTCGGGCTCGCAGAGTCAGCTAAATCCAGGCGCTGGTCGCCTCAGAGCCCTACACTACGCTTCACAAGGATAAGGTAGTACTGCGGACACACCCAGCATTCCTACCCAAGGTGCCTTCTGCATTCCATCTCTATGAGGAACTAGTGCTACCTACATTTTTTGCAGAGGACGAGGCACAGAGAGTTCTGCACTGCCTCGATGTCAGACGGGCCCTGAAATTCTACTTGGATAGGACCAAGGGCTTCTGCAAGTTTATCGCACTGTTTGTCACCTTTGGCAGATCAAGACCGGGGTATCAGGCCTCCAAGGCCTCCATAGCCCATTGTATGGTCTCAGCCACCAAAGAAGCATACGAAGGACAGCATAAGCCACTGCCGGCCAACATGCACGCCCACGCGGTCAGAGCCAAGGCAGCGACCATCTCATTCCAGCGGCATGGCCCCTGGCAAGTCATAAGCAGGGCGGCCACATGGGCCACCCCTTCGGCTTTCTGCAAGCACTACTGTTTGGATGCTGGCTCTAGATCAGACGCGGCTTTCGGACAGGCGGTTCTTAGAAACCTATTTGCTTAAGGAGGTTCTCCTCTCCACCTTGGGGCTACACTCAGTTGTAATCGCCCATGCAGTATGGAGGAAAGGGGACGGAAGTAAGAGTAATTATAAGTTACTCACCGTAATGACTAACGTACCTTAGTCCTCTTTCATCCATACGTCCCACCATCCTCCCCCCTAATAAACTGGTGTCATTAGGCAATGCTAATCTATTGCCGGAGGGCGGAGTCAGGGCAGCGCATGCTTCCAGGGCAGCATCCCCACGCACCTCTAAATTTAAAGGGGAAGAAGGTTTTTTCTGATGAAAAAGATTCCGTCTCCCGTCCCTAGGAAGGGACGCCCCTGCAGTATGGAGGAAAGGGGACTCGTTAGTCACTACGGTGAGTAGCTTATAATTTTTTCTGCACTCTGCTAATTTTCTATGGGCGCATTTGCTCCAGTGCTACACAGTCCACGCATAGATGTCTCAAGGTTTCTCTCTCTGTTAAAGTAGCCACATGTTCTCAGACCAGGCTCTACACCCAATCGCCTACCCAAAACGTCCCGCTTTGGGAAGACATTTATTTTCAGTCTCAAAGCCTTTGCTCAAAAATCCCTTGAAGGGTGCATTTCCAAATAAGGAGCTAATACATTAAAAAAAATTTATACTTCATACAAAGTGGTCATTGAAACATTTATAATTCATCACGATTTTTCTATTCTTAAGTCATTCAGACTGTTGTTACTTTAATTTCACCTTGTTAGGATTACATACCAATTCCTCGCCTGTGGCTTCTATCCTTGACATTATTACCTCACATTTCCTGTGCCAGAGGTTTAACAGTTTACATGTACCCATTCCAGTTCTTTACTCAGTTTATTGTACATTCAAGCCCCCGGGGGTTGCCTAACAAGTGCATATGTCTGGTGCATCTTCCATTCCACCAGTGATCCCATCGGGAGAAGACCCAATTAGTTCCTTCTAGCCCCATGGGGACCGAATTTGGCCATTGAAGCACTCTTCTCCACAAGAGGGCATCCTACTTCGACCAGTCTATACTGCCCTTTGTGTTTTCCACCTGAAAAATCAATTTATAGACAATCTTTTATTTATACAATTTCAGAATAGGCAATGTAGAGAAGCAGCCGAATGTATGGTCAAATAACCTTAATTGCGCAGCTGAGGCTAAGAACAGGGCTTTGTGTCTTTTAAACATTTCCATTTGGGATTTACCTTAGTAAACCAAACTTCCCTGGTATTTGAATTTCTCCAGCATGGGGTCTGGCATGGATTCACATGCTCATTCCCCGTCGTCAGGCTGGGAATCCTCGGTAAAGAAAAAACCAGTATCAGTTTCGTTTCTGATCTGTCTTTCGTAGTAATAACCAATCACTGGTCTCTGCGTCATACTGACCACAGCCAATGACTGCCCTCTACCTAAGCACCGCCTCTGGCAGCCATCTTCAGATTTTTACCGCACGTTCATGTGTTGGGATCCTCGTGCTATTGCTCTCGAGCGTTAGTGCTATTTTTTCGCGCTTTTTACAAAAAACTTCGATTCTTTCGGTCAAAAGAGCCTCAAGCTCCACCGATTCTACATCCGATCAACGGGGACCCGTGTCGGATTCATCTGTGCCCCTCAAGGGTGAAGATTTCGTCGAGCTACACTTCGGAGGACTCCAGAAGCTTCTCAGGCCCGGTCTCGGAGATGGCCCAGGAGAAGGGAAGCTCGACGCCCGGAAAGCTGTTCAGGGTCTGCCCTGGATGCCAGCTGCAGAACGTCTTCAAGGAGGACGAACACTCTTTCTGCCTTTACTGCCTTCATGAGGACAAGACGCACGTGGAGAAGGACTGTGCGTTTTGCGGCAACATGTCGGAACGGACCATGAAGGACCGCCATCAACGTCTCGCCAACTGGCTGGAGGGTAAGAGCCCGTCTGGCGAGAAGAAGAAGAAATCCGAGCGGTCTTCTAAGACCTTTGAGGGCGCCCCGGCGACGGGGGCCCAACATAAGGCCAAGCACCGCGAGTCCGCTGGCACCGGGAGCGCCGAACGGTCGGGCTCTACGGGCGCCAGGCAGGGCGCACCCTCCCCGGCATCATCAACCACGAGCCAACGCTCTGGGTCGGGTAAGAGGAAGGCCGAGCACCCGGCGAAGCTCCTGGAGAGGCCCCGGTCGAGCTCTAAGGCAGAGGAGGAGCGTGGCAGTGCCCCCTCCCTCAAGGATAAGGCGGTGAGCGCACCTAAGGTGGTGAAGGCCTTGATCCATCCGACCAAGCCCTCTATCGAAACGGTCGCGGCGGCCCTGGCTCAGCCTGTGGTGGCTGCACCAGTGGTGGCGACCTCAGGGCCCAGAATCTCCCTGCCTCCTCGGAGGGAGTCTTCCTTTGTGCCCATCGATAGGACCCCCGTGAAACCCCCCGTGGGGAAGAAGAAGGGGGGGCAGGGCGTCGTCGTAGAGTCGGCCTCAACCTCAGAAGAGGAGCTGATCGAGGTCTTAAGCCACGGCCTAGGCGTGGAAGAAGGCCAGCCCGTCGGAATGGACCCCGACGCAGGTGACGACGACGACATCGTCGAGGATACCGACGGGGCCCCTGCTCGCCCGTCGGATTCCCCTCTGCCAGCGCCGCAAGACAACTCGGCGGCCATTTTGTTGGCCATACAGTCCTTATGCTCCGAGATAAGGACGAGGCTACCGTTACCGACAGAGGAACCTCTCCCGTCGGGGGATCCAGAACCGGGACCTTCTGGTGTTCCCCCTACCAAGAAAAGAAGGATCCATCCACCACCTCCTTTTCAACCGTCGCGCCCCTTCCAGCCCTCCTCCCCGTCCACCCGAGGGGATGATACGGGGACTGACACGGCAGCGACGGGTACGGACGACGAGGCATACGACGAGGATTTTCCGTCGTCGCCTCCCACCGGGCCTCTCCGCCCGACGAGATCGGATCTTTCCACTCCATGATCTCCAGGGCTTCCGAGCTTTTCCAACTCTGCCCTGAGGAGAAGAAAAAGGAAGGCTTCCTTTATCAGCGGCGCGAGGCCAAGAGGAAGACGGTCCTCGCAGTGCCTCTGTTGGACGACATTTGGGATGAGGGCCTTTCCCTCCTCAAGAACCCTTACACGACGCCAGCTAGAAGAGACCGGTACGAGAAAAAGTACCGGGTCCCGGACACGGCCCCCCTATGCCTCCGGGCGCAGCCTACCCCGGACTCCGTCGTCTCCGCGGCAGCCAGGAAGAAAGCGGGGGGGGTGCGGCCTCCACATCGACTTCCCCGCCGGACGGCGAGGGAAAGAAATTGGATACTATGGGGCGTAGAGTCATCTCGTCGGCAGCGACGACGATTAAAGCGGCCAACGCCTTGGCTATCGTGGCCCGCTACGACAGGGAGCTCTGGTACAAGATGGCTCCCCTGCTGGATTTTCTGCCGGACGACAAGAGGGCGGAGGCCCTTGAGATCCTGCAGGAAGGTGAGGTGGCCTCGGACCACGCCATCACCGTGGCGACGGACATCGCCGACACTGGGTTCCGCCAGCTGGGCAACGGCGTTTGCCTTCGACGTCGTGGATGGCTCAAAGCTACGGACTTCCGGCAGGACGTCCAGACCAGAGTCCTGGACATGCCCTTCGACGGGAACAACCTGTTTGGGAAGACAGTGGACGATTCCCTTCAGGCCATCAAGGCGGATACGGAGACGGCCCGGGCCCTTGGAGTCCTGCAACGACGGACGCCCTTTCGGAGCGGCGGAGGCAAGGGCGCCTCCAAAGGTTCCGGCGGCGGTTTCGCTTCCTACCGTCACGTCAAGCGGCCCGCTCGTCGTCGCAAGAGGCCTACAGAGGACGAGGCAAGTCTAGCGGACCCCGCCGTCGTCGCCAAGGAGGTCAAGGCGGCAAGGCCGCGTCCAAGCAGGATTGAACCGGCCGTGGGGTCGGGCCCCCACCGAAGCACCCCGGTGGGAGGCCGGCTGGCGGGCTTCGTCAGCGTGTGGGAGTCCATCTCCACCGACCGTTGGGTGCTGGACGCCCTGGCCCGGGGCCACGCGCTCGAGTTTCAAAGAAGGTGCCCGCGCGTCCCCCCCGTGGCCAGGAAAGAACTTCACGTCCCTCAACTTCTCCTGGAGGTAAAGGCGATGCTCAGAAAGGGCGCCATCGAACTCGTCCCAAAGAGGCTTCGGGGCTCCGGAGTCTACTCGAGATACTTCCTCGTGAAGAAGAAGACCGGAGGATGGCGCCCCATCCTAGACCTGCGACGTCTGAACAAGTTCATCAAGGCGCAGAAGTTCCGGATGGTCACCCTCCAGCACGTCCTGGGTCAGCTGGAGGAAGGAGACTTCCTATCGTCGTTGGATTTGGAGGATGCCTCAGATTCGTGGTCCAAGGGCGTCATTACCAGTTCAAAGCCCTTCCCTTCGGACTACGGTCGGCACCCAGGGTATTCACCAAGTGCCTTGCACCGGTGGCGGCGCAGCTGCGCCGCGAGGGGATTCACGTCTACCCCTACCTGGACGACTGGCTCATCCGCGCCAAGACGAGGGAGCTCGCCGTGGTCCACACGGCAAGGACCGTCCAACTCCTCACGGACCTGGGATTCTCCGTGAACTACGCCAAATCCCACCTGGTGCCCGCGCAAGTCGCACTGTTTCTGGGAGCGAGGCTCAACACAGTGTCCCTTCTGGCCTCCCCGTCGGAGGAGAGGACCAGGACCATCTTGGGCAAGGTGCAACGGATGTTGGTGGCCGACGCGGCCAAAGTGAGGTCCATCAAGTCCCTCCTCGGGATGTTTCTTCCTGCATCTACCTCATTCCCATGTGCAGGCTCCGGATGCGCCCGTTGCAAGAATTCCTGGATGCGCGCTGGATCCAGACGACGGGCAGCTTCGAGGAAAGGATCAAGCTCGACGAGAGTTTCCGACGAGCGATACGGTGGTGGGGCACCCGCGCGCATCTGACGGCGGGCATGGACTTCCAGACCCCAGCCCACCAGGAGACTGTGACCACGGATGCCTCCCTGGAAGGGTGGGGAGCGCACACCGAAAATCTGCACGCAAGGGGACTCTGGCTCCCGACGGAGAAGTCCCTACATATCAACGTCCTGGAGCTCCGTGCAGTGTTTTGGGCCCTCAGGTCCTTCCTTCCGTCCCTCAAGGGCAAGGTGGTGAGGATCTTCACCGACAACACCACCACCATGTTTTACATCAGGAAACAGGGCGGAACCAGGTCCCCAGCGCTGTCCAAGGAGGCGCAGGACCTGTGGCATTGGGCCGTCGCCCAAGGGATTTTTCTGGTGCCGTTTCATCTGGCAGGGATAAAAAACACCATCGCCGACTCACTCAGCAGGGAGCTGCGCTCGTGCCACGAGTGGGAGCTACGGCAGGATCTGGTGGATCGCCTCTTCCGACGGTGGGGCACACCCCAGATCGACCTGTTCGCGACGGCGACGAACACCAAGTGCCGGAGGTTCGCCAGCAGGTTTCCCCAGACGAGGAGCATGGGCGATGCTTTCTCGTTCCCCTGGGAGGGCCTGTTCCTCTACGCGTTCCCTCCCTTGCCTCTGCTAATCCGGCTCATCAACCAGCTCAAGAGGTCACGGTGCAGGATGATCCTCGTCGCACCTGCGTGGCCGAGGCAGATATGGTTCCCGGACCTTCTGGACTTGTCAGCGTCCCCGCCGATCAAGCTGCCGGCGGACGCGGATCTACTCTCCAGGGAAGGAGGCGCCATCCTCCACCACGACCCGAAGTCGCTGAACTTGCAGGCCTGGCTCCTGCAGCGCTAGAGTTTGGAGGATACGACATACCGGCCGATTGCAGAGAGGTTCTTGCAAAGGCCAGGGCGTCCTCGACTCTTAAATGCTACGGACACAAATGGAAGAGGTTCTCTGTCTGGTGCCACGCACAGAAGATTAACCCTCTACGGATTACGGCTCCCCAAGTACTGCCGTACCTGCTGACGCTGGCCAAAGCTGGTCTGGCACACGCGTCCATCAAGATTCATCTTGCTGCGATCTCCCGATACACCAGAACCACGGGCCGGACGTCCTTGTGGTCTCATCGTCTGGTGAAAGAGTTCATGAAGGGACTGTTCAGATCGTTCCCGCCGGTGAAGGCTCCGGCCCCGGCGTGGGAGCTCAACGTGGTGCTGACCAAGCTCATGGGACCTCCGTTCGAGCCTCTGCACTCGGCCCCGTTGAAGTTTCTATCGTGGAAAACAGCTTTTCTTGTGGCCATCACCTCCGCACGACGAGTGGGAGAGATCCAGGCCCTTTCCTGCAAGGCCCCGTACTTGACTTTCCACGACACGAGGGTAGTGCTCAGGACGCACCCCTCCTTCATGCCCAAGGTACCGTCGGACTTCCATCTCAACGAACCCTTGGTGTTACCTGTGTTTTTCCCGTCGCCTTCGTCGCCGGCTGAGAGGACTTTGCACTCGCTGGATGTAGCTAGAGCGCTGAAGTTCTACGTGGACCGCACGAAGGGTTTTCGGAAGACGTCACAACTCTTTGTGAACTTTGGACCTGTCAATCAGGGGAAGGCTCTCTCGAAGGCTTCCATCTCCAGATGGCTCTCCGGCTGTATCATGTGCTGTCACCGGTTGGCAAACCGACCGCTGCCTGGCCGTCCGAGAGCCCATTCCACCAGAGCGATCGCAGCTACCACGGCGTTCCTATCTGGTGTGCCCCTGCTGGACATATGCAGGGCTGCTACGTGGAGGTCGACGCACACCTTCACGAAATTCTACTGCGTCGACCGGGATTCCAGGGAGGAGTCCAGGGTCGGCCAAGCAGTGCTGCGCAACCTGTTCGCCTGAGGTGAGCCTGGTGAGGAGGTAAGATGCTTAATGTTGAGTTTATGTGATGCTTAATGTTGAGCCTTTGCCACCTCCCGTGGTTGTGCATGTGTGTACTGCTATGTATTCTTTATTCATGAGCATGTGAATCCATGCCAGACCCCATGCTGGAGAAGGAACAAGTTACTTACCTGTAACTGTTGTTCTCCAGCATGGGTCTGGCATGGATTCACATGCGAACCCTCCCGCCTACCCCTCTGCGGCTCTTCACTTGGTCATACTGCCACTTCACGTGCTTCCAAATCTGAAGATGGCTGCCAGAGGCGGTGCTTAGGTAGAGGGCAGTCATTGGCTGTGGTCAGTATGACGCAGAGACCAGTGATTGGTTATTACTACGAAAGACAGATCAGAAACGAAACTGATACTGGTTTTTTCTTTACCGAGGATTCCCAGCCTGACGACGGGGAATGAGCATGTGAATCCATGCCAGACCCATGCTGGAGAACAACAGTTACAGGTAAGTAACTTGTTCCTCCTTCACTACTTCCAATGTTTGGCCTTCTATAGACCATTTAAAAGACTTTCATTTGTTTTTCTCTGCATTCGGGATCAAGACTTTGTATTTGGGTACATTCAGCTTGAGATCCAAATTCGACAAGTATTCTTGAATCCTGTCTAACGCACGTTGCAGAGCGGTTGGGGTACTATCAAAAAAGATAATGTTGTCTGCATAATTTAGATATTGCACTTTAGTTTGCCTCAACGCCTGGGGGTTAGTTCTAATATCTTCCCAGCGTTGTCCCCTATCTTTTATGTAAAATTTAAACAGAAAAAGTGCCAATACATAGCCTTGGCGCAACCCTCGGCTGGTATCGATCTATATAGTGTTTGACCCCTGCATTTCAAGCCTGATCCTGATTTTCGGGTCTTTGTGGATGGTTGCTAGGGTATTGATTAATGTAACCAGACAACCACATTTAAATAGCTTAGCCCATAAGAGCTCTCAACTAACCCTGTCAAACGCCTTATTTCCAGAAAGGCTAAGTAGGTTGGCATTTTTCGGTCCCGTGCCTGCAAGTTCATCAAGGAAACCACAAAGTTATTTAGGCCTGTTCCCATACCTTAAACCCTGCTTGAGTGTACATTGGGTCAATTCCAGACTCATGCCTGATGGTCTCCAGAGGAATCCCTTTGGCACATAGTCTTTTCTTCCCTTGATCCAGACGCTGCAGTCCTCATAATAACAGACGGCACAACAGCTATGTTCTATGTCAACAAGCAGGGTGGAACACGATCCTCCCTCCATTGTGTCATTTAGCAATGCAAATTTGCTATTGGGCGTCGCAACACCACATATGTCTCCATGCTGCTCATTTAGCAGTAGACCTCAACACAAGGGCGGACACATTAAGCCATCTCTCGCACTGCAACAATGAATGGTATCTGAAGAACTCCGTTTTCCGCCATATCTGCTGGAAATTGGGTAATCTTCAGTTGGATCTTTTTGCGACTTTCCAACACCACAAGTGTCAATGCTTTGCAGCCCTTCTAGGGCAGAGTCCTCAATCCTTGCAGGATGCTGTCCAAATCCCTTGTGACAGTGAGGCATGCTATGCATTTCCACTGATTCCCCCGATTCTGAGAATCCTCTTGGAGGTTGATTCATTGCACTCTAATACTAATAGCACTGGTACTTGGATCGGCTACTCCTCGCTGCTCAATGTTCTTTTCCTTGTGACTCAGGACCTACTCTCTAAACAGAAAGGGAAGGTTTTCCACCGCTCCCGATATCACCCATCTTCGCAGCCTGGTAACTGAACACCTAGTTTTTGTTGGGTTGAGTCTGTCAGATGATAATATTGCTATTATGCAAGCTGCAAGAAAACATTCAACGAGGTCTCAGTATAAGAGTAAATGGACTTGCTTCTGTTTCTAGATGCTGGGACTATACTCAATCCTCTTCATTCTTCCCTAGACAGCATCCTATCTTTGTGTCTTACTTGGAGTTGTGAGAAACCTGAAGGTGTCTCACCCGCTAGTCCCTGTGGATCTGTCATCCAGGTGGCCAGGACACGGCCAACGCTTTTGGATCCAGTTCCTGTGGGTGGACCAATGTGGGAGGATCACCTAGATGAGGGGGTCCTTGGGGAGCGAAAGTGGGAGACCGGAGGGTGAGACACTGTATCCCCTTCCCAGCAACACCTTTTCCCCATCCTACCAGGTAGGATACCTATGAATTCAAACCCCCCAACCCTCTTTTCCGACAAACTTTCTCACAGACAATGCACCGTGAGCAACAACGGACTAACACAAGAGCCGTATAACTGACACCATGGACCGACAAGGTCAGGCAATTCCGGATTATTACACACACTGACTTCCATCACACTTCCCCACACAGATAAAAGGCAGAGCACGAAAGCACACTCTGAACGAGCCAAATCACACGAGGAAATTGCAGTGTCAAGATGGCAGTTTAATACAAGGAGAAGGATGCCGAGACCAGAGAGAGTTGCAAGGAGGGAAGTACCCATCACCTCTAAAGACAGTTACGTTCGTGAGCCTTGGAAAGTAAGAAAACGAAGACCACAAACTAAGGCTGATCAATCATGCACATTGTGGCGTAGGTACCCGGGGCTCTCCAGCGTCGATGAACAAGGTGGGTAGGAGCGATTGCTGCTGTGGTACTGTCCTTGGCTGCTACAACAAAGCGGCATCAGAAAAGGCAGCACAGCCGGTATGTCAGAGAGACTGATACAAAACCAGCTTGTGGTTTGAACCAAAGTTGCAAGCGGCAACTTTGTACAAAGAGAACAGTGTGTGAGGTGTTTGCAAAGAGCGATGCTGCTATGAGTGAAAACTAAAAGGAGTAATTGAACTTTATAATTGAACTTTGGAAGTCAAGAAAAGATACCATACACGGAGTCGTCCGGCTCCACGTGGGTGCTCATTCGAAAGTCTCTGTTGTGTATCCAACTTATGCTGAGTGTGAGAAAAGGAATATGGAGATCGAAGTGGTTATGCAACGGGTCAAGCTAAGCCCTGTGCACATTCGAAAGTCTTTGTTAGTTTAAAGTACATCACAATTGGTCCGAGCTCGGCCGAGGGAGACTAATCGAGTGAAAGAAAGTGATCTGAGCCCGACTGACAGGGATCCAATGTTGAACTGTTGTTTTGGAAGGGATCTGAGCCCGGCTGACGGGGGATCAAGGGTGAACACCGAAATTGAATAGTGGAAAAGGAAATGAACGTGCTTGTTATTTTTGTGTACTAGATCCTCTGAGTCCGGAGGAGGCTTGGACACAGAAGGTCTTGAACTGTGAAAATGGAACTGTATTCTCGTGCTGCATAAGCCAGAGTGTGCGCTTTGCTCGAGTGAACCGCCTGGTCCCGTGCTGAAAACGTGGGGAAGGGAGGCCATGGCTCGAACATTTTGGCTTTTTCACGAACATCACCCCACATTATTTGTAAATTAGCAAGGATTGGCAATAGTTTTTTTTTGTACAGGCCCTTTTATGTTGACAAGACTCCACTAGGACTGCATTATTATTATTTGATGGTCATAGTTGCTCCCATCTGTAGATTTAGGTTTAGATAGGCGTTTATCTCACCCTTGTGAAGGTTCAATAAACACCCTTGAACTGTGGTCCCTTGTGTCTGTCTTACTATTGATACCATGCCTTCCTTACAGTGTCGACAGGCGTCAACTTTCAATCTAGTACATATCTGTCCGCTATCAGAGCTTATAGAGCTTATATTAGCTCTCCAGACCTTGCAATATCTACATCTAATCTGATTATCAAAAGGCACTTTGATGCTCTACTTAAGCTTTACCCACTGGTGTACGCACCCTACCTAGTATGGATATCAATGTAGTAGTTTATTTATTTTTGTACTTGTTAAGCACACCAAACCCTGAGGCATCTGGGCGCTGGTTTTATTTTTTAGACTAAAGCAAAAAACGTACATATATAAATGCGTAGTAAGTTAAAGTGCAATAGTCATGCATACGGTTAACAGTGCTAGGGGGGGTACATTTTTTAGGCGGAATTGTGATAAAGAATTACTTTAGCCGCTCTTGTGTGAAAAGCCAGGTTTTCAAGCTTTTACGAAAGGACCAAAGGGAAGATTCTGATCTTAAAGATGGTAGAGCATTCCAATGTTTGGCAGCTACCACTGGGAAGCTACTGGCCCCTGTTTTCTGTAGTTTGAATCTGGGAATGATGAGTAAATGCAAGTGGGTTGAGCATGTGGGTCTGTTGGGATTGGTTTTTGGAGAATTTGTTGGATAGAACTTGGGGGCTGATTTGGATAGACATTTGTGTGTCAAGGAGTGGGTTTTGAATAGGATTCGATCGTGGTCCGGCAATCATTGGGCATTCCTTCTCATCATGGTAATGTGTTTATTTTTTGGGATGTTAAGGACTGCTCTTAGAGCATTATTTTTAATCACCTGCATCTTTTTGATGTTGCGGCTCTTAGTACCTGCATAAAGGGTGTTGCAGTAGTCTAATCTGGATGAGATAAGAGCTGTTGCCAGCGTAATACAGGTGTCAGATGACAGTGAAGGTGTACAGGCATTGATGAGCTTTGACGTGTAAGCTGCTGCAGATGCCATGGCGTTGACCTGGCTGGTTAAGGTGGGAGCGCTGAATCAAGGTAAATGCTCAGGGTTTTTACTTCCTTAGAGATATTTATGGTGATGCCATCAATGGCAAAGAATTCGCATAGTTTGTTTAGACGATTTTGTGAGCCTATGTGGAGTAATTCTGTTTCTTCATTGTTTAAACACAGGACATGATGGCCCATCCAAGCCTGGATGGTTTGGTAAATTTCATTTAGCCCTTTTGAGTCTGAGTCATATGTGCCTGTAATGGCTATGAGGCTGTGGGTGTCATCTGCATAGTTAGTGTAGGTGACACCCAAGTTATTGAGAAGGTCAAATAGAGGTTTGGTGAAAATATTATAGAGTGTAGGGGAGGCACAGGAGCCTGGGTGACTGCACAGTGACTGGGGCTGGCAATGCTGCTGCGGTAGGTGAGAAGACCCTCATAGTTCTGTTGGTTAGGAAGGATTGTATCCAGTGTATGGCTTTGGTTGAAAAGTGGGCCGCTGAGGAGAGGTGGAGCCCTGCAGAACCGTCTCACCACTTTTCCCGACGACAGAGGAGATCTCCAGTCCGGAGAGTCTTCTTCCTTTGACTGGTGGGGATAACCAGTTTGCCCGTCTTTTCGCCTTTCTGGACCATCTCGTGGCCTTCTTGCCCGTGCCAAGCACCCCGGCAACCGGAATACCACGGTTTACCACTACCACGAGGAAAAGGGTGGTACCTTGTAACCGGGAAACTCCACGGCTGGTTTCTTCCCTGGCAGCTCAACGACCTTCAGCTTTCCTCCACGTCGAGACCTCCTCTTCCTCTGGACGAAACACCGACTTGCACCCGCTGCCAGGAACAACTGCCCCCGCTGGAGCGTTCTTCCCACTTTCAGGTACTGTGTCCCGCCTGGCTTCCCTTGCGACAGATCGTTCGGGTGACAGTAAATCCTCGACTTTCTAACCTGGGCTATCCTGGGACCTGTTAACTAACTTTTCCTGTCTTGATCTCAATCTTTTGGGAACTTTCTACAAAGACTCTTTGGGCATAACCCCACTGTGTGATCCTGGACACATTTCGCTTGCTCTCTCTAAGAGTGGGCCTGGCATTTGAACTTCCTTGCTCTCCAGTAGACTTTGCCTAACATGCCTCACTGTGGTTCTTTGAAAAGTATTGAAATTTGTGTGTTCTCATAACTCTGCCTTTTTCTCTCCCTTTTTAATAACTTATTAGAGGGCCATCTTATGTTAAGCGCTCACCTCTGTCTGCAAATAAGTGGTGTTTCTCAGTAAGACTTGTCTAATAAGTAATTAGGGTTGTATATATATAATAGTGACTGTGTGTTGAATTTACTTATCTCTTTGTGCAGTGTAATTTACAAGTGTGTCTTTAAATAAATAATTATATACTTTTACACCAAAGCTCTGGTCAGTGTTTGCTTGTGCTACTGTGTCTCTGTACCTATTGTGTATACTCTATATACTGCCTAACTCATCTTGAGAGAAGTCTGACTGCTCAGCCACAGCTACCAGGTAAATCTGGGTGGTACAGACTGCTACCAATTGGGTTTACTGCCAACCACCTGTAGTCCTAAATCTTTTGCAGTGGTCCCTAAGGGAACTGCACAGGTTTCTGCCTAACAGTGACCAAGGCGTTTAATGACATTTTGATAGATAGTAGCTCACCTCAATGGAAAGATTGGTTTGGTATCTTCCTTATGAGGAGTTGGTTCTTGGCAATGAATGCTACTCCTCCTCCTTTGGAAACCTGTCTGTCTGTCCTGAAGATAGTGTAGTTTTCAGGGATGGCAAGGGCGAGTGCCGGGCCGGCTGCTGCATGGAGCTATGCTTCGGTGGTAGCTCGGAAGTCTAGATTGTTTGTAGTGATAAGATCTGCAATATCTAGAGCATGTGCCAGGATTGACCTTGCCTTAATGAGAGCTCCCTTGAGCGTGGTTGCTCCCAGTTTGGCATTGTCTAAGGGGCTGGATTGACCTCGGTGCTTAACTGGTGCGCCAGAGCTAGTGGGATTCATGTACTTGGAACTGGGGTAATGTGTTTCGGTAGAATGGTGGTGTGACCCTGGACGGAGGTGTTCAGATCATTAGTGGCATTGGCAGGGTCATGTGTGGTGTCTTTCAGGTTGCATCTAGTGGCAGTTAAAAGTGGCAGTTAAATCATAGGTGGAGACCTTCGAGTTGCGATGGGTGGCTGGCTAGGGCGGTTGATGTGATGTCATAGTGGATTGGAAGGTGGGTCTTGAGTTGAGGTGTGCCTTCCTCCAAGTGATCGATGGGGTTGTTGTTTGCTTAAGCTGCTGGCCTGTAGCTAGGCGAGACATTAGTCTAATGTTCCGAATGACCAAAAGGCAGGGTTGACTAGGGCTAGGCATGAATTTAAATTTTGTGTTCTGAGAGACCAGGGGCAAGGATGTCTGGGGCGAGGAATGAGCTTAGATTTCATATCCAGTGGGAAAGCTAAGTGGTTAGGTTGGCGTGCATAAGGCAGGAAGCGTGTTGGTGGTATAGCGTGAGAGTCTGGGAGTTTGACTGTCATTTTTAAGGTGAATGTGTATTTAGGGTTAGGAGTGACATATTGAGGAAGGATGGCGAGGCAGGTTGTTGGCTTCT
Organism: Ambystoma mexicanum; assembly: GCF_040938575.1. Taxonomy (NCBI): domain Eukaryota; kingdom Metazoa; phylum Chordata; class Amphibia; order Caudata; family Ambystomatidae; genus Ambystoma; species Ambystoma mexicanum. The sequence goes on from NC_090922.1 coordinate 355,854,809, forward strand.
GTTTACCCATGTCTTCATGGGGCCTACTGATGTAGTGGTGCATTGAGACAGCAGCCTGTAATGGCAGGTAGGTGTAGCTTTAGGGCAATATGGGTGGATGACTGTTTGTAGCATGACGTTTTGAGAGGCAAGTTTAACTACAGTTGATCGAGGGCATACAACTAAGTGTAAGTTGGAACCCATCTAACTGCATTTTATTAATGGGACACTTCTGCAGTTAATCATGCGGGCACACCTAATTGCAATTAATGAAATCGGCACTTTGAATGTAGTTAATTATGGGGGCACAACTAATATAATTATTGAAATGGGCAATTTGAATGCAGTTAATCATGGGGGCACAAGTAATACATGCAATTAAACAAATGGGCACTTTGCAGTTAATCATGGGGACACAACTAATGCAATTAATCAAATGGGCACTTTGAATACAGTTGAACATGGGGGCACAACTGATGCAATTAATCAGATGGGCACTTTGCAGTTAATTATGGGAACACAAGTAATGTAAATAATAATTTGGGCACTTTGCAGGTAATCATGGGGATACAACTAATGTAATTAATCAAATGGGCACTTTTGAATGCAATTGAAGATGTGACGCACACGTTCTCTGTCATACTGACCATAACGCGCATCTTGGAGCTGCTTTTCGAATAGATCAAAAAGGGGGAAGTGCAAATAGTCACGTGAATATTACTGATAGTTCCTAAAAGTCAGTGACTGGCTTATATGACTGCCAGGGAGGATTCATGTAGACTGGAACATGACTAGGGGGAGTATACAGAGGTCCCCGCAATAGTGCGTGTTTCTGTAGGTGATCATGGATGGTTGTTGGATAAAGCAAGGTGGCCTTCCCTGTGTAGGTGGAACTTCTTACTATCGACTTTGTTGAAGATGTGCGTCAAACTGTCCTCTCGAGCTCGTAGCCCCATCATCCCTGGACAGGCACAGACAGGGGCCTAGAAGTGGACCTTTGATGAGGGGCCAGCTAAAGCCTGCCAGCGCCCTGATAGGCCAAATAAGCCACCTCTGCCCCAATCAGAGAGCGGGAGGTGGGAGCTGGAAACAGCCGAGGTGCCTTCCTATAATGAGCTGCAGGTGGCGGCCATTTGATGATGCCACGAGGAGCCTCAGGCACAAGTGTAATGATGCACTCGTGTCTTCAGGTGACAATTTCCCTGCTGCACGCAATGCTTTTTGCCACCAGGAGTGTGGCCAGGCCGAAGATGGATAGGCAGAAGTGCACCCAGCACTATTCAGTGAAGTTGTTCGAAAAATGAAATTGTTAAATTTAATTTTAAAAGGTTTGCCCATACCAGTTAAGCCAGTCAGATAACCGGCAATGGGTGGATCGATGCTTCTTCCTTAAGATTGCACCTTCTGGGCGTCCAGCAGAGGGGAGAAGTCCTCCCCTTCCTTCATCTTGTGATGAGATTCAAACATTGCACTTCGCAGGGCCTAGAAGTGGGCCTATGTTGAGGGGCCGGCTAAAGCCTGCCGGCGCCCTGTTAGGCCAAATAAGCCAGCCCTGCCCCAATCAGAGAGTGGGATGCGGGAGCTGGAAACAGCCAAGGTGCCTTAGCGTCTGCAGTATCCCATAAACCGTCCAACCCCATGTCAACGACTGACATAAAACTCTTATCTTAGAAAATGTACTTGTTAGTAGCCTTAATCTCTGCTGGAAGGATTGCTGAGATTCAAGCGCTGTCTTCACCAGAGACCTACACAGTTTTTCATAAAGATAAAGTTGTTTTTAGGGCACATCCTAAATTCTTACCCAAGGTGGTGTCAGCTTTTCACTTAAACCAAGAGTGATGCTACCCATGTTTTTTCCTTTCCCCCCAGTCTGAGGGTGAGGGAATCCCTCATTCTCTGGACTTGAGGCGGGTGCTAAAATTCTATTTGGACCACTCCAAGGAACACAGGAAATCGGATAGCTCATTTATATCCTTCGTAGGTCAAAGGGCAGGCTTACAGGGTTCAAAAGCAACTATAGCTAGGTGGATTGTCTCTTGTATTGTATAGGCATACAAACCTCAGAATAAATCAGTACCTAAAGGTTTGCAAGCTCATGCAGTTCGTGCTAAAGCAACATCAGGGGCATGCCAAAGAAACATTCCATGTGAAGTCATTAGTAAAGCAGCAACTTGATCTTCCTCTTCTGCCTGCTGCAAACATTGTTTGAGTAAGGCAGCCAGATCAGATGCTAGATTTTTTTCAGGCAGTTCTGCAGAACCTTTTTGCTTCAAATAATTTTCAAGCCACCCAGCAGATTAGCCCTATATAATCTCACATAAATATGGAGGAAAGAGGACGGGACGTAAGAGTAAGAAAAAGTTACTCACTGTAGTGTCTTGTCCATAGTCTCCTTTCCTCCATACGCCCGCCGTCCTCCATTAAATATTAGTTTGTCGGGTTTCCCGTCTTGCGGATTCAAGGACTGAAGGGTGTTGCCCGTGGGTGGGGTTGGCGGGGCTAGCCACAGCCAGGCCTCAGTGCCTCCCATGCAACACAAAAATGTAAAAAGGATATTCATTTTGCTAAGCCAAAAGTGTACCAGTTCCGTCCGCTGTCACCAAAGGACGGACACCGCATAAGTATGGAGGAAAGGGGACTATGGACTAAGAGTACAGAAGTCACTACAGTGAGTAACATATTGTTTCTACAAATGATATTTAAAATGTGAAACTGAAACAAGAGCGCTCAACGAGTTGCCAGGTTACTTAAACTGTTTCCCAGACCGTAACATACGTGATCTGTTTTTACGTTTCCGGCTTAACATCTTACCGACCTGGGAATATCAAGCAATGACGGACAAATCAAACAAAGTAACTTCTGATTGTCGCTTTTGTAAAGCTATAAACATCACGGAAACTCTATTTCATCTGATCATGATCTGCCCGGCACTGAAGGATCAAAGATCCTTGTACAGAGACTACTTTGGGATATCGCATAAACAATTGACAACTCAAGAAAGATGGGACAATTTATTAAGAGGACAAGATAAACGTCTAATTTGGACAATAATCAAATTCTGGCTGGCAATAAACAAAGAAAACAAGCTGAACGAGTGAAACGCAAGCAAATAATGTTTTCTGAATAATGTTCTCCTTTTCTTTTCTTTTTTTAATAATGTAATTTCTGAGGCTTGTGGAATCTGCTTAGATCACATGCTGTGCATAGGCCGACATCTAGTGGAAGCTGCAGAGTATTACAGTTTGTTTTTCGAAACTCGAAAATGGGCGTCGACACAGGGCGTGCCAGTAATACTATCCCTAGTGTGACATCCACTGTACCCAAGATCCCTCACGCGTCTAGGATCCTCAGATTGTTTTTTTCCGCCATACTGGTCGGAAGCATTTTGCAGAGTCCCCTGGCCTTAGCCATACTTTTGCTAAAATATTAAATTATTTACATCCTTCCCCACCCCAACGTCGAACTTCGACACTCGACGCCGGCTGGAGAAGAAATCGACCGTCGGCTGCTGCATGACGGATTTGGGCCTCTGAAGGCCGCTGGCCTCGGCCCGGGCCTGGTAGGCCGCTGGTCTCGGCCCTGCAAGTAGGGAGAGTGGGGGGTGGTACATACTCTACACTCTTGGTATATAGGTACACCTTATACATTTCCTACACTTAACAGCCCGCTGCCTCAAGGTGCGTATG